>NW_025927613.1:1200000-2400000 GCF_022837055.1 Prionailurus viverrinus
CTCCCCCGGGGCAACGGGGATGGTGGGGACCCGTGAGGGTGGGCACTCACCCTTTTCCTCATTGCTCTTGAATCCTGTAGGCTGCGCCTTTGTGAAGTTCCAGACCCACGCTGAGGCCCAGGCAGCCATCAACACCCTTCACAGCAGCCGGACCCTGCCAGTGAGCACCCCCACTTACATTCACATTTCAGATGGCATCTTCCCACTGTGACCCCTAGCCCTGTCCCTTACCTCCTAGCCTTGCCATCCTCTCTGGCCTCCTCCACTGCTCCACCTCTCCATCTTCCGTCTCTTCTCCCACCTTCCCGTACCCTCATCCCCACCGGCTGGGCATCTGAACACTTGCTTAGAGGCCCCGCGTGCCCTCTGCACATTAGCAGAGGGTCAACCCAAGGCACCTGTGGAGGGCTCTCCAGCAGAGCACACATCTCAAATGGAACTAGCTGGCTCCGAAGCTTCCTCGGCAGAGGCAGGGCAAGGCTTTAGCAGGAACTTGGTCCAGACGATGCAACACTGGGGAGAGCACTGCATTCCAGATTCTGAGATTCTACAACAGTTCTTGCAAATGTTCTTGGGCTGGGTTTTTATTTAGTGCAGGGTGGTATTAAAATGTGAGGTTTCATCCTCCGAGCACACCACGAAGACTGGGGTGCAGGGGTAGGAGTCACGGTGGGGGGCTGCGGCAGCTACAGGCACGACCAGCCTGAGATTAAACATTTGCTGTGGTTGATCCACCCTGGGGATAACTTCTGGCCCAGATGCCTCAGGGAGAGGCCAGGGATGCCCTTTGGATTCTAGTCAGCCTTTCCCTTTTCAAGCACATGGCTTCAAGTTCCTCAACTTTTTCTAGTGTCTGGCACACCCTGGCACAGGGGGAGAGTGGGATTAAAATCTCCACCTTTGCCAGAGGCACAGTGATGGCTGCTCTCCCAAAGAGGCCAAGCCTTCATGGGCGGAACTGAGGCTGGGTCCTGAGGGCTCTGGGAAGGAAAGACCCCAACCCTGTCCCTCTGACCACACATGCGGCCCACGCCCAGGGTGCCTCGTCCAGCCTGGTGGTGAAGTTTGCTGACACAGAGAAGGAGCGAGGTCTCCGCCGAATGCAGCAGGTGGCCACCCAGCTGGGCATGTTCAGCCCCATCGCCCTGCAGTTTGGAGCCTACAGCGCCTACACCCAGGCCGTGAGCACTGACCCCTGGTGCTGGGCACAGCCTGTCCCCAGCTCCTCCTGGCCTCCGGGACCCACCCCCATCCTCCCCGTGTCAAGGCCCAGGGTTGGGAGGGGAGCCGGGCCAGGCACAGGGGACCCAGCCCCGCTGTCCTCTTTTCCCCACCCCCCAGCTGATGCAGCAGCAGGCAGCCCTGGTAGCGGCTCACAGTGCCTACCTCAGCCCCATGGCCACCATGGCTGCCGTGCAGATGCAGCACATGGCTGCCATCAATGCCAATGGCCTCATCGCCACCCCCATCACCCCATCCTCAGGTAAGGCCCGGGCAAGACAGGCTGGGCTGGTGTGAATGGGATGATGGGATGAGTCGGATGAACTACCACATGGTGTGGGGGGCAGTGGGGGGTGGGACACAGGGCACTCCTTGAGGGGAGGCCATGGATAGGGTCTGGAAGGGACTTCGGGGCTGAGAGCAGCCTGCTTCCTCCCTTCTGCCCTCAGACTTGCTGACTGGTTCTCTGCGTGTGTGTGTGTGTGTGTGTGTGTGTGTGTGTGTGTCTGCGTCTCTGCTCTGCTCTGTCGCTCCCTCCTCCCCCAGGAACCAGCACCCCTCCTGCCATGGCCGCCACGCCCGTCTCTGCGATCCCTGCCGCCCTGGGTGTCAACGGCTACAGCCCGGTGCCCACCCAGCCCACCGGGCAGCCTGCCCCCGATGCTCTGTATCCCAACGGGGTTCACCCCTACCCAGGTGGGGGTCTCCGCCTGCCCACCCCTCTCCCCAGCAACCATCCAAGCCGCCACGCCCCCTGCCGGCAGACAGCTGTGACACACCTTCCGGCCCCAGGCCTCGGGGTTAGAGGGTGCTTTCTCCTGCTCTGTCCTCCCTGGGCCGGGATGCTCCCTCCTGTCGCCAGCCAGAGAAGCTGAGGCTTCGGCCAGGGTTGCACAGCCAGTCACAGACTCCAGGCTCTGTGTGTTGGCGCGCTGTCCTGTCCTGCGTGGCCATCCCCCCCTGCTGTCCCCCCCCTCCGTCGTCCCCCCCACCACCCGCTGCCATCCTGCCCCTCCGGCCGTCTCCCCCCCCCCCCCCGTGCTCTGCACCCCGCCCCACCCTCACAGTGGGTGCCACCCTCCCCAGCCCAGAGCCCCGCGGCCCCCGTGGACCCCCTGCAGCAGGCCTACGCGGGGATGCAGCACTACACAGGTGAGGAGCCCCGGGCCCCTGACAGGAGGGACCAAGCAGGACGGGGGCTGGGCTTTGAGGCGCCCTGCCAGCTACCCCTTCAAGCTTCCTGACCACGGGTCCCACCTTTAGGGGCAGGGCACCCAGAGTCACAGGCAGCCCCTTTCCTGCCTCCTCTCGGCCCTGTCGACCTCACTGGCTTGGGCTATCGGGGAGGGAGATGGGGTGGCCAGAGCGTGCTGAAGGCCAGGGGGATCCCGGGACCCCCATTAGCTCCGTCTGTTTTCCTACCCCAGCAGCCTACCCAGCAGCCTACAGCCTGGTTGCGCCCGCGTTCCCACAGCCTCCCGCCCTGGTCGCCCAGCAGCCCCCCCCTCCTCCCCAGCAGCAGCAGCAACAGCAGCAGCAGCAGCAGCAAAGGGAAGGTGCGGCCTGGGCGGGTCCCCCCGGCTGCCAGCCTTCAGGGATGGAAAGTGCCCTTGTCTGGGCTGGGGACTCCCTGTCGCCTGCTCCAAGCCTGGCTCTGTCCCCTCGTGTGGGAAGAAAGCGAGTGGGGATGAGGTGTCTGGCACCACACGTACGCAGGGGGCTGGGACTGGAGGGTCCTTCAGGACCTGCTTTCCCTGGGGCCAGTCACCGAGCTCTTCCTCTGTCTCTGCTGCTGCCACCTAGGCCCTGACGGCTGCAACATCTTCATCTACCACCTGCCCCAGGAGTTCACGGACTCAGAGATCCTCCAGATGTTTGTCCCCTTTGGCCATGTCATCTCAGCCAAAGTCTTTGTTGACCGGGCCACCAACCAGAGCAAGTGTTTTGGTAAGAATAGGACGATCCCAAACCCGAAATATGGCACGTGTTGGCCATACTCCAGACGAGGACAAGGTCTGAGACATTGGAAGGCATTTAGGGTCACGGTGGGCCCAAACTTTGAAACCCAGATTGTCCCAGAGTTGGAAAGAACCATTCCTTACGCCCGCGACATCCCATACCAGCTGCTGTCCGGGCTCAGCCCGTCCTCCAAATGCCACAGCTTCGCCCTTTCTCCTTGAGCACTGGTCACGTTCATGCTCCGTGAGGTCTGGAAGAGGCTCAGCAAGTGGAGTTTTTTGCCTTCGAGTCTTTGAAAGGTTGCTTCAGGGGAGAAAGGGTTTTGTCCTCCTTGCTTGAGGGGTCACGTAGGGCCAGAAGGGGTGTTTGCAAAAGGCAGGTTCAGAGTTATCCAGGCTAAGGCAGGGGCTGCCCTTCAAAGAGTGCCAGAAAGACTGTCCTAGTGCATGTGACTGGCTGGACTGCATTCATTCACTCAACCCATCGATCAGCAGCTACCCATCAAATGCCTACCATGTGCCAGGCAGCTCTCCAGGCATCTGGGATCCCTGGAGGAAGTAGGGTGGTGCCCGGGAACCAAAGAGCACGTTCTGGCCCTAAGCACAGGCGAGTGAGGCGAGCTTGGGCCGGGCCTTATGCCCCTCTCACCTCAGGCTTTGTGAGTTTCGACAATCCGGCCAGCGCTCAGGCTGCCATCCAGGCCATGAACGGTTTCCAGATTGGCATGAAGCGCCTCAAAGTCCAGCTAAAGCGGCCTAAGGATGCCAACAGGCCCTACTGAGGGCCCCCAGGTGGGTCCTGCTCCCGTCCTGTGACCTCTCCAGCTCCCGCACACTGAAGCCAGGGCCCTCACTCGGACTGCCCCACCCCCTATTCCCTCAGCCTCGGGGATGCCCACTCCCACCCCGCCCCTGATGCTGGGCACTTGAAGCAGGGATCTGGTATCACTCCCTCCACTACTGTGTTTCAACCACCTGAGTTATTCTCTCTCTCTCTCTCTCTCTTACACACACACACACACACACACACACTGTGACCCCAGAGGGAGCCAAGTCTGTCTATATCTGTGTCTACTCCCCAGATCTTCCTCAGTATCTGGTCTCGTTTGTCTGGTCAGTGTCCATGTGTTCGTGCGTCTCTCTCTGGTTTTCCTTTGGGTCAGAGTGGAATTAGGGGAGTAGAGTTGGGGGGGGGTGCAAGGGGGCTGGCTGAGGATACTGGAGGGTCCTAGAATCATGGCTCCTGGAATATACATTCTCCTGAGAGGTGGGGACATCAGACCTTCGGTGCCCTGGACTCCAGGTAGTATAGACTCTGGATTCTTATGTAATACAGACCCATGGGACAGTGGAGAGTTCACAGAACAGACTGGGGGAAGTCCAAGCTTCAGGCCTCCCAGGAGCAGCTTCAGTTCAGGTGGAGGAGGCCAAATAGAATGCCGGACTGCCTGAATTTTACTGAATGGGTCCCCTTCCCTGCACTGCCCATCACCACCCCACAGCCTCATGGCCTCAGAGCCGTGAACTTTGGTGACTTTTGTGTTTAATTTCCTTTGGGCCAAACCCCTGAAAAAACACAACCCAAGAACAATACCCACATTTTCTGTTTCTCCCCCTTTCCCCCCAATCCTGGCTGCTTAACTCCCCCCACCCTGGGGGCCCCCCAGCCCAGGGCCCGTGTCCATTGTCGGCCGAAGCCCCCATCCCCGGACCCCTGCTCCGGGCCCCTGTAAGTTGCATGGAACGAGCGTGTTGTCTTTGGAGCCGATTGTTTGTTATTTGGGGAGGGGGCTGTGGAGGGAAAGCGCCCTTCAGCCCAGGGTCAGGGCCGGGGGCAGCTCGCGGGATGTGCTTGGTCAACAGTGGTTGGTGACTGTGGTCTGTGTTCTGTGCATTTCTCTCTCGCTTTCTTTGTTCCTTTCTGGAAAGGAATGAGAGCGCTCTCCAGGGGCTGGGGGGGGGTCTCAGCCCTCAAGTCTGCAGCCCCAAGCCCAGCCCCAGGCCCTCACCTGGCCGCCTTGCTCTTTCTCCAGGTGTCTGTCCGCTGCCCCTTCTCCTCCTTTCTCTTAGCTGTCTGTGCCTGCCTGCCTGTTGTCTCACTCCTTTGCTTTGTCCCCTCCAGTCCCTGTCGCCGTGTCTTCCAGCCTTTCTCTCATGGGCTGTGTGAATATCTCCTTCTGAATGTCCTTTGGTTTCTTGTATCCTGGGCCCTCTCCCTCCTGTCTCCTCAGTCCCTGCCCCTTGTCCAACAGCTGGGGGGCTCCGTTTGGACTGAAGCCTTCCCGATGACCTGCCCCAGGCGGCCCCATCCTGTACTGCGTCAGCCAGCCCAGCTACCTCTTCCCCCGCAGGGCCTGCAGTGCACTGGCTCTGTCTTCCCCGCAGCTTCACTCACGTCTCCTTCCTTTGCAGGTCTGGAGACACCAGAGGAAGGGGCGCCACACCCCGCTCCCCACGACTGGCCCCAGCCCTCTCTGCACACCTGCCCAGGGCCTCCATGGGGCTCTGGGGCAAAAGCTGCTTCATAGCCCTGGGGGAGCAGGACACCGGCCCATCCCAGCACCCCGTTCCTCCTGAAGGGCCTGTTTCCTCCCAGGTGCCCTTTTGGCCTTTGTGAGGGACCAAGGGACAGGCTCGAAGGCTCCGGGGGATCTGCCTTCTGCTGGGGCTCCTGTGGTGACCTTCTGGCCCAGCTTTCGCACTTGCGTCCCCCACCAGCGGGCCTGTGGCCCCGGGAGGGCAGCGGGGGCCTCCCACAAGCTCCCCACCTCACCTTTGCCCCAGCCTCTTCCCCACCTTAGGGGTTTCTCAGAAGCTGGTTCTACACTCCCTGCCACCCTCAGCTAGAGGTAGAATATCCCTGGACCCTGGACCCTGGGCCCCCGGCCCTAAAACTCACTGCCTCCCCCATGGGCCCCTCTAAGGAGGGTGTGGGGGAGCCCTGAGGGCTGCCTCTCCACCAGTCAGCCACAGAGACCCTCCTCCTTTCACGAGGAAAAGACTTCCCGCGAACCCCTAAGAATGTTTACAGTCTCTGCTGGTCCCTCCGTGTAAATACCACTACCACCGTGCGTTATCCAGCCCGGCCCGGCCCGGATGCTGCCACCTCTCTTTCTGGGAGTTTAGACAATGTTTCCCTTGGATTTTTTCTCTCTCTTGATTTCTCCCTTTGCTTTGGGGGTAATTGGGTGTTTGGGAGGAGGGGTGTGGGGAGGGTGACAGGGGTTTATTACCTGATCATTTTCTTTAGAAAGAGGTTTTAGGGGAAAGAAACGGGTGGGGGGAGGGAATGGTAAGGGGAGACTGGGGAGTCCGTTTCAGACACTTCTCTATGCTTAACTTATTTATTTATTGCATTTTACTTTTAAAGAGTTGGTCTTTTCTGTCTAAATAAAGAAAACAGTTTAAAAGCATCAAGTGAGAGTCTTGGAAGATTGAGGGTAGGGGATTTTGTGCACTGGGGAGGGGAGGAAGGGAGACGTAGGAGAGAAGCTTGTCAGGAGGGTCCAAGACCTTTGAGCAGGCCCAGGCCTTGGCTGGCTTCACGATCCCATTCTTCCACCTTTCTTTAGGGCTTAATTCTAGAATGCTCTGTGGCAAGAAAGCAGGTCAACAGGCCTCTTGTGTCCAGTCCTGTCCCTCTGAAGGCTGTGGACTTGAGTCTCACGTTCCCGATCCCCATTTCTCTCCCTTGTTCACAGCAGTGAGCTGTTACTGCACCCACCAGTGGGCATATAGGGATCTAAGCCTTTGCTCTGTGAATTCTGTGGAAGGCCCTTCACATGCATTTCCTCATCTAACCTCCCAACAGCCCTGTGAGGCAGGATATAATTTTACAGACAGGTTGAAAAGGGCTTTGGAGGGCAATTGACTGACTTCCCCAGAGTCACAAAGCTACTAAGGGTGGCTGCAGGAAGGAGGCGCAGTCTGTCAGACTCCAAAGCCCACTTACTCTCACAAGTAGCAGGCTCAACCACAACCACCTGTTCTTTGACCCAAGGCAAATATCCCAACCAACATCAAGCAGGCTGCTGCAGGGACTCCCATCAAGCGGAAGTGGATTGCATAAGCCCTAAGGTCCCTCCGCTTTGGTTCTTAGATCCTTCTCCGTGAACTACCTTAGGGCTGGGTTCAGGGCGCTCACACAGGTGCTGTAGTCTGACTTCACAGCACCTGCACCCTGCTCCCCCCCCCCCGCCCTCGTTATGCCCCCGGCTTTAAACTTGTTTACTTACCTTCCAGCCCAGCCAGCCTTAGGCCAGAGCTATTCCATCAGGATGTGTAAATCCCCACCAAGTCCCCTCACCTCTCCCCCACACATTCACTTTCTCTTAAACCGCCCCAAACGGAGAGCAACATGTGAAGTATTATAGAAACATACCTATGGACATTGTTTCAGGAAGAAAAGTTTCTTAGATTGGCAGAGATGAGGGATGGGGCCTTAGAAGGAAGAGAATCCAGCCAGGAGCATCCAAAATCTCAAATATAGGTGTGTGTGTAGGTATGTGTGGTCACAGGCAAGCATAAGTGTACGTAGGGTATCAACACTAGAACTTTTCCCTGGGGCTGTCTCGCCTAGGCCTCACAACAGTTTCTGGGTCAGGACAGAAAGATGGAAGGTGAATTGTAGACCAAAGGGCATGTCTCAGAGTGACATGCTGACTGCTGGGTTCTCCCGGGATTTGGGCTGTGGGAGCTGGGAGGCAATGGGACTGGGAAGCTTCCCACTCCTGGCATGTCTCCTGATGTCGGGCAGCCCCTCACCAAACACTGAAGACCACTGTCCCTGCTCACCGCTGTGCCCCTCCCTGCAAGGCTGCAGCCAGATTTTCTCAGAGAAGCAGTAAATATAAGTTGAATGAAGGAGACACAAGAGAGGTCTTTGGGGAGGAAACAAAACATTTTGGGGCAGGGATTCTCCAGGTTCTTCTTATTATTTTAATTCCAGTATAGTTAACATATAGTGTTATATTAGTTCCCAGTGTACAATATAGTGATGCAGCAATACCATACATCACCCAGTGCTCATCATCTCCAGGTATTTTTTTTTTTTAATGTTTATTTTTGAGAGAGAGAGGGCACACAAGCAGGGGAGGGGCAGAGAGAGAGGGAGACACAGAATCCGAAGCAGGCTCCAGGCTCTGAGCTGTGGGCATACAGCCAGATGCAGGGCTCGAACCCATGAACGATGAGTCCATGACCTGAGCCGAGGTCAGATGGACACTTAATGGACTGAGCTACCCAGGCACCCCTTCTCCAGGTATTCTGATGGCAAAACATAGGACGCTCAGAGACAGAAAGGAAGCTCTGAACTGTTTCTTGTATAAACAGATTCCTCGGGCATCACATGGACTTCAGATAGAGTAGGAAGGGTGCACAGGAGGGGTAGTTCTGTTAGCTCCTGGAGTTCACTACCACCTCTTCTGAGAAGAGGCTGGCAGTAATAAAATGGGACCATAGAAGAGATAAGAAATGAGGACAATGTGATACCCTAATTCAGACCAAGCAGGATGAAACTCCACTTCTTTGAAAATAATCAAGTTACTGTTCAAACCTTAACGGCAACATAAAGAGGAGGGAGAAGGGAATGAACCTCTTGAGGCAGAAGAGTGGAGCTGACAGGTTAATAGCAGGGATTGGGAGAAGCCTTCCATTTATAGAAATGAAAACAGACATTTAGAAAAATATCCTGAGCTAGGGGGGCTCCAGGGATGGGAGTGTGGCAGGGACAAGCCAGATAATTCCTCCAATGCATCCGTGTGCCCTGGCCGTATTTTTAGAGCTTAGAAATGCACAAATGGCAGGCAAGGGGTCTCCCTTTCCCCCACTGCAGACCCTGCACAGCCTGTCCGACCTGCAGGGTGCCCTTTGTCTTTTCATTCTCCAGCTAAAATTTCAAAGCCTTCACAGCCTTGGCTTCTAGTATTTATGACTGCAGGCATTCCCACTCATGACCAAGACTTACGCTCTTCTCCAAGTCTGACAACCTGAGCCAAATGTCTGGTCCTTTGAAGATTCTCGTTCTCTGGACCTTATCTTGGTCTACTTCCCTGAGTAATCAGGCAGCTTCCTCTTGCCCCCCACAAATGGAGTCTCCCTCCAATATATTGCATTCATCCGCTCAATGATAAGGACTCCCAGGTGTGTATTTCTAAGTGAACTTTTGTCCTGAACTCAGTCTAGGTACGGCCTTCCTCACAGGCACCACTGTTTACCCTCTCACGCCTCCTAGCCAATCCAACTGCAAAGTCCCACTCGTCCCCTCTCTCAAATCTATTGTTGACCTAGGCACACGTGCCTCTCCTCTCCATTGCCACCAAGTCCAGGCCACCCTCGTCCCACCAGCACCCCCTGATATCTTCATCTGTCTCTGCATTTCCCCTTCTATAACCACCGACCTACAAATTCATTCACAGACGGATGTTGAGTACATATTCCACTTTGTTCACCACTGTTTCCCCATCACCCTCAACAGTGCCCAGAACATTGGAAGGTGCTTAACAAATAAGAAGTAACTGCTACAGGGCACCTGGGTGGCTCAGTCAAGGGTCCGGCTCTTGACTTTGGCTCAGGTCATGATCTTATGGTTTATGAGTTCAAGCCCCAGCCAACAGCCTGACAGCACAAAGTCTGCTTGGGATTCTCTCTCTCCCTATCTCTTTGCCCCCTCCCCAACTCGCACACACATATGCTCTTACTCAAAATAAATAAACTAAGAAGAAAAAAAAAAGTAACTGCTGGACATCTATATACCTAGATTTCTTATCCACGCCTAAATCATAATAGGTCCAAAGCTAAAACATTTTCTCCCCATTTCAACTCTGAAGTATTTCTATTTTCTAGCCACCTAGACATGAAACCTTGGGAGTCTTTTACTCCTGATACATGCATTCAATGTTATTCAATCATAAAAGATTTTACTTCCATAATTTTTTTCTCACACCCATGTTCTTCCTTTCAATCAGCACTGACCAACTAATCAGAACAGGGTCTTAATGGATTCTTCTGCATGTATTCTGAAACAGCAATGTTTCTAAACTGCAGCTGATGAAAAAAACCACAAACTACTTCGGCTCTTTTTTTTTTTTTAAATGTAGAACGCTTCATCCTGGCGTCCATGGCTCTCCAAAGCCTCCCCTTCCATCTTATTCCTACACATTCCTGATTTCTAATCAAATGGGACTATTCACTGTTCATCTGGACAGGTTTGATCCTCCCCCTCCCATGGTTTTTCATTCCCAATTATAAACATCGGGCACATATGGGTTCAGTAAAGTTTGCTGAACACCTTGTTGAAATCCTGCTCATCCTGGATGATTCACCTCAAACGCCACTTTCTTCATGAAGATTTCCTTAACTGCGCCCCTGCAGAGGTCCCCCCCTTTTCCCAGTCCTTATGGCACTCCCACCTTCCACTGCCGCACACGGTGTCATCGATTCGTCTCTCATTCCTCTGCTGGACTGAAAGCTGACACAGTGGCTCTTATGTCTCCTTTGTTCTGCTGCCGTATCAGACACGATGTCCTGCATGTGGCAGGGAGCCAATAAATGTTTGTGGACTTAAGCTTCTGTAATTCAACTCTTCAATTCTATTTCTCTACAGATTCTTTCCTTGTTAAAGAAAACAAATTCTGCATCATCAGGTTCCACAGATTCCAATTATTCAATGCTGATGGCCAAGTGAAGGAGACCCAGAACAAATGTCTCTCCCCAGACTGTCAAAAGAAATGTTGGGGCGCCTGGGTGGCTCAGTCGGTTAAGCGGCCGACTTCGGCTCAGGCCATGATCTCGCGGTCCGTGAGTTCGAGCCCCACGTTGGGCTCTGTGCTGACAGCTCAGAGCCTGGAGCCTGTTTCGGATTCTGTGTCTCCCTCTCTCTGACCCTCCCCTGTTCATGCTCTGTCTCTCCCTGTCTCATAAATAAAAACGTTAAAAAAAATTTTTTTTTAATAAAAAAAAAAAAAGAAATGTCAACCTAGTCCTTGCTTTCATGGTCTTCAATCAAGGAGCAAAAACCCCTTCAATCAGGGGTAAAAAAAAATAAATAAATAAAAAGGTTTACAAATATATCCAGCCTAATATCAACGCTGAGATTTTGAGAACAGATTTGGCCTAGGAGCTCATATACAGAGAGGAGGGGGCCAAACAGGCCACAGCACCTGAGATTCCTTGGTAACAACAGAGGACATCCAGGGCTACCCTGTCGGGGCTGTGGGCAGAGGAGGGGCACAACCACCCAGCGTGCCTGTCACTGTGCTGGCACTCATTAGGTCCCAGACCCCAGTTTCCTACTGAACTTGAACAATGAAACAGTGCATCACGTGGCTGGGGCTGGGGACAGTGCCGGGCTCTATTGGCAGAGGCCAACGAGCTCTGTAAGCCTTGCCCGTGGCCCGGGGATGGCCGGCACAACTAATACAGACACACCTGAGGGAGGAGAAGGCATTTTCATAGGAGTCACTGGAAATGGAACTTTAGGCAAAGGGCCTTCCGGCTTCTCCTCTTCCTGCCTGACTCTATCTCCCGCCCTCATAGGAGGACCAGCCAGGTGTTCCTTCCCATCTTCAGACGGATCTTTCTAACCCCAATCTCAAAGGCCCCTCCTTCACTCCTTCCCACACAACCCAAAGGATTGGTAGTCTAGGAAGGCATAGACTAGTTTCATCAATAAATCAATTTATTTAAAAGAATATGTTACAATTAATTACACTAAGTGACATTACCAAACAATTTTAGAGTGGTTAGCTGTAGAACAAGGAATGAAAGAAACACTGTTAGCCATTATGTGTCTGTGTATTTTCTCTTCACATTTCTTAAATCACAAATAAAAAATACAAGATACTGCAGTGAAAATACAATTAGAGTTTGTCAAATAAATTAAAAGTGTGCATGGCCTGGGGAAAACTGAAGCCCAGCTCACCGGCTTAAAAAGGGGGCATGATATAAAACCGGGGTCTAATTTAGCAGCTGGCCAAGTGCCTCCAGCCCACAGCACTGCCCTCTTTGCTCCTGCCCTTCCCCAGAACCCTAAGCACCCCCACACTCGAGATTATTGCTGAGGACTGAGCTGCCGCCCCGGGGTGAAGCCTGGCACGGCGCTGGGGGGCAGAGGGGAGGCAGGCAGGTGGTAGGACTGGAATGCGCGAGTTCAGCCGCTGTCGCTCTTCTCTCTCCGAGCACCAGCCACACTGTTCCCCCACCCCCCTTCAGAGGGAAGCTAATGGGACACACTGACTCTGGCAGGGGAATCTAGTGGGGTGCTGGGCTCCAACAGTCCAAATGGTCTCTGAACTGATCCAGCCAGAAAGCACGATGGAGACAAGGGGGGCACAGTAGTCCCTCCAGGTCTGGAGACTTTGGGTCAGCCAGGATACAGTCCCCTTGAGGAAAACTGCCTCCTCGGAGCCAGGCTGTAAGGGGGCAAACTCTGAGAGGAGAGAGATGTGTCCCCTCCTGTCAATGCCCTGTACTGCAGCTCCAGGCACTAGGTTTGGAGCTAGAAGGGGATAACCAAAGCTACTAGCCTGGGTGACGACAGGAGAAAACTAGACAGGCCAGGCCTAGGAGCTGCCCTCAGCAGACAGCTGGGCTGAGCTTAGGCAGAGGGCAAGAGGAGGGCAGGAAAATGGAGAGTAGAATAAAAATATAAAGAGCAGAGAGCCCAAAGCATGGCCCAAGGGAACCTTTCTGCAGGGACAGGTTTCTCAGGGCCTGCATTTTTCCCTGATCTATACAAAACTCTGAGCTTTTACCAGAGGATAGAAACTGAGTGGTAGAGGGGAGGATAACAGATCAGGAAGACCCTGCAGGCTCTGCTGGGGCAAAGGAGGGGGGGAGGGGAGCCCCTCCATTTTCCAGAGACAAACTGCAAAAGAAGACTGGGCAGAGGGCTCCCTGGGCAGAACCCAGGACTGAGAACCATAGCAGGGATTAGGGAGAGGAAGTACAGAACAAGGGGGGGGGGGGACGGAGAGGGGGGCGGGGAGGAGTGTCACACTAACACTGCTTCATGCAAAAAAGAGCTTGATCCTATGGAGCCACAGTGACCTCTGCGCGCCGGTCCAAGAGGCCTGCTGTGGGAGGAAGGGGGAAAGGTACTGTTGGCCAGGGGCTCCCTCCTTCCCCGTCCTCACTGCAGCTTTTACTGGTACAGCCAGTAGGGGCTGTTTCTAAACAGATTCTGCCAACAGGCCAACCACCCATGCGTGGCGCCCTTGCCCAGTCTCCAAAGCACCGAGTGCGTGCTCTGCCAAAGGAACAGAGTGGCACCCGCTCCAAGGGGCCTCAGACCCAAGGGCACCCTCCCCCCACCTGACACCTCACACCCAGAGGTCAACAGTGGGAACATTGCACGGACTCCCAGATTTGTCCATTCCTCTCCCAGTCTGAGGGCACAGGGGCAAGCCGCTGCTGTTTGCAGTGGGAAAAAGCTGGCACCAAAAGCCTCTTTGGCATCTTGGAGTGGGGAAACAGATCTCCTTTCTAGGGCCCTCTGGCTCATTATTAAATTCACTTAAGCCAAAAGAAGCTAATTCTGTATCAAAACTTTCAAATTGGGGATCGCTCTCTGCACCTTTAAACATTGAGCATTCCTACGTTCTGCACTGTGATCCCAACTGGGTTTGGAGAAAGGGAGGGAAGACAGATGTCCTGTATGATGGACAACTGTCCTGGGGCAAGCAGCCGCCAGGGTAACAGAGTGAGAAAGAAAAGTGGCCTCACAATGATCTGCAAAATCAAGTCACCAAAACAGAAACTTCAAACCACCCCGCCACTGCTCAGTGGAGTAACTAAACCTGGTACGGTGGCCTCCCAGTTAGACAAAGCCAAAGACGCCACCCAGTGGAGGTTTTGTGTAGAGAGTAGAGAAGGGGAAAAGAAAAGAAGGCTCGTGGATGTGTTTCAGCAACATCAGAGTCTGACTTCGAGCTCCCAGTGCAGTATCTACAGAGCCTGCCTGAGAGTGCTGCCCCAGCTGGTGAGCCTGGCCCCCCAGGCCCTGGGGTGCAGCTCTTAGGGCTCAAAATCCCAACACGAGATGCCAGCTGGTAAGCCTGGCCCTCCAGGCCCTGGGTGCAGCTCTTGGGTCTCAAAATCCCAAGGTGAGACGAGGAACTCTTTGAGAGACAGAAAGGCTTTCCTTCAGTCTCCTTTTCATTAGAAGTTGAGATCCAACCCAAACCGACCATATCCCTACTGGTCCTTCCTGGGTCCTCAGCTGGCTTGGATGGGCACTGGTTTGGCTGGCCCAGACCACTGACTAAATTTCCCCAAGGCCTTAGGGACACTGTCAGATTCCTCCCCAACACAGCTGTTTAAGGAAGTCACAGAGAATGTAATGGTTATGGATGGTTACTGGTCAGGAATGGAGTGGGGAAAAGCTTAGGTACACAGGGTATTCCTTCCTTCCTTTCCCCTAAGTCCAATCTTTGTGCCTAAAGGTATTGGCTTTAACTCTGGTCCCTAGTACTCTGCCTGCTTCAGAAGGAGAAATGGGAAATGACAACCATGAAATGTTTCAGGTTCCTGTGGCATCAACCTCCTGAGCCCACCTCTCCCCTCCATTCTAGGTCAGTGGAGAGCACACAAGGGGCCCTCGGGAAGCAAGAAGGAGATGGGGAGTGTGGCTAGAAAACCGTGAGTGGGAGAGAGCTGGGCCAGGAAAGCTGTCTTGGAATCGAGGACCACACCAAGTCTTCAGACTCTCCCTGCAGATCTGCAAGTCTTGCTGCCCTTGACAAATACACCTCAGTCTCCTCCCAGCAGCTTCTTGGAAGATAAAGAAACTATGCTCCTTGCTCCTCAGACTCTATGCCAACCCATAAGCCAGAATCTTCACTCAATACAAAAAAGGGGGGAAAAAACCCAAGCAGGTTGTAAACTTTTCGAGTCCTTCATGAGGAGAGGTATTTTCCCAGTAAAATATTTTTTTTTTCCTTTTTAAAGTTTGTTTCAAAATAAAGAGAGCAAGAGAGAAGTCATGAATTCTAGTGAAAGGTGTGTAAAAACACAAGCTAAAAAAGGTACTGCCATCAATATGAAATTTAAAAAGAAATATATATATGTATATACGTGCAGCTAATTTGTGTATATATAATTTTTACATACATACATATATATGTCTGAACAGTGCAAATGGATGGAGTTCATAGTTCCAGTTTTAAAAATATAGTACAAGGAGAGTCTGTTGGTGTGAGGCCCAGGTGAGAGGATAAAGACACCTTTGGCGCGTGGTTGGGCTTAATTTCCTGTCTGAACTCAGCTGCTCCCGGTGCGGACCAATCTGTCGTTCTCTACCAGCTCAATTCCAGAGACATGAAACTCAGAGGGATTATTAATAGTATTTAGTTTAGGGCTTTTGAACATAATGACTTTTTTCCTTTTTCTCTTCTTTTGTGTTAATGGTTACTCTGACACAGGAGACGGAAGGGGTGAGAGGATGAGGGTGAAGAGGAGGGGTGAGGGAAGGCTAGGTGGCCACATCCCTCTGCTGTGACCTCGCCATCCGGAAAATGTTCTGAAAGGAAAACAGAAAACAGTCACTGGGAAGCCTAAGGTATCTGCATCTCTCCCCTTCTGGAGGCCAGCCTCAGACAGACACACAGACGCATGGCTGAATGACTCCACCTCACTGGCCTCCACCTCTGCTACAACTTCCCATGTGGAAGCATAGCCTTTCAGACCCAGAGAGGAGCTTAACTATTAATAATCTGGTTCAGCCTTCCCATTTTACAGATGAGAAAAGATGAGAAAACTGAGATCTAGGGGAGGCTCACTTGCCCAACACTGAAGGGAGAAAAAATGCTGGGAGGGAATCGTCGTCTGAGTCTCAGAGCCCGGTGTTCTTCCTACTATACCAAGAATATGAATTTCATGTTCTTGACTTTACCTTCTGAACTTCAGAAACATTTTCTTTGAGAATAAGTAGCTAATTATTCAGAATCTTCCGAATTCTCCAGCACTGGCATAAGGACAGCAGTAAAGCAATAATGGAAACCTTCCCACACACATGCATTCCTGGTTAGCCCTGACGGGCTCTGTCAGGAGTCATCTAGTCAGAACAGCTAAAACTGGGGACAGCTGCCCTTCTGGGTCAGGAACAACATAGGCAGTGATTGGATTAAAAAACAAAAACAAAAACCAGGCAGAGGAGGGTCCATGAAGTCACAGGAGGTGGAACAGCCTGCAGCCAACAGCTACCCTCTAGACAGAGGAAGAAGCAGGGCTTTTCTCGTATAGTCTATTCAGCATCCAAAGGCTGGCAGAATAACCAGTCTCTAACTAGTATTCCTAGAAAGACAGATGGAGGTGAGGGTCCCGGGTATCTGGCCACAGGCCTATCATTTTAAACAATAAAAGATGAAAAGGCCAATTCAAGATTGCTTCGAATTACCTCTTTTCTCCACTTGAGCTCACAGAACACCCTCTCGAAGCATTCGTGCATATAATTAAACTGAAAAACAAAACAAAAAACATAACAAAGACAAGATAGTGACGCTGACTTCTTATGACCCACCGGGCACCACAGGGCCATGCCTCTGAACCCCTGCCCCCAGTCTCCCCACCTTCCCAACCTTGCTGAGCACCACAAGAACCCCTTCACTAGTCTGGGGCCCCTCCTAGTGGCAGCTGTGAGTCAGGCGGGAAGTGAAGCTGCCACTCCCAGTCTGTCCTCAGGACAGCCAGGAAGAACCTGGGGCTCTAAGGCTCAAAGACAACTGCTATGGCTGCAGCCCTCCCCATTTACGCGCTCAGCTGGAGAACATCAAACCCAATATACTTTCCCAAGAGTGCTTCCGGTCTACCACTCACATATGGTGTGAAGATTTTAACCCATCGAGGCTTCTTCTCTCCTCGTGCATACTCGAAGCAGAAGGCCATTCCTTCTTCATCCGTATCCCATCGCTGCATCTCGTCCCATTCAAATGCTATTACCTGGTTCTAAAGGACCAAGAACAGAGTGTTAAGTCTGAGAATGCTGGGCACCTGAGCTGAGATGGTTCTGGGCCAGACAGCAGAAGACAAGGGAGTGAGTGTCTGCATCATGTCAATAAGACTGAGGGAAGAATGAGTCCATGTGAGCAGCCAGGAAGGTGAGGATCCTTGTGGACCCAATGCTGATTTACCTGCCCCATCACCATAGTATGGATTTCATCTCCCCTCCTGACAGGAACGAAACCAGAGTGGGTAAGTGGCAGTGTCCCCAATGCTCCCAGCCCTGGCCCCATGCTGAACTGTCACCTCCAGCTGTCCTTCTTCAGTGCAGGCATGCAGTTTAAAGTGCGTGATGCTGATGGCTGTGATAACGTGCCCCTTCCTCCTGGAGTCACAGGCGCAGTGGGGGAAGATGATTTCATTGTAGCCCTCACAAGTCCTCAGCATGTTGAGATACTGGAAAAAAAAAAAAAAAAAGGTGTGTGTGTCTGTGCGTGTGTGTGTGTGTGTGTGTGTGTAACAGGGTTACTATGGAACTAAACCACCACGAAGAGCTGCTGGGATGTCACCAGAGAAAGAACAAAGAGAATCCTCTCACCCAGCAACCTGAAGACTCTGGTCTTCACAGCATGACCAGCTCTAAGAAGGGCCAGGACTCCAAGCCTATTCTTTGTTCCACTTCCAGCCCCACCTCCTTTCTCTGCCTCAAAAAGTACACAAACGAAGCCAGAAGAGGTGCTGTGACCAAGACCCGTATGTCGAAAGGTGAACTCACAAGGCTGTTTAGGCTGCCCCTCCTTTCACTAGCATCCAGGAAGGGAATCAAACCGATCTACATGACTGAGTAAAGGGAGCTCATGTCTCCTCACAAATCAAAAGTTACAAGAATCTCAGTGACGAGGAGTAAGCTACCCCCAAATCCCATACTCATAACATGTTTAAGCCAGTCATTTTACAGAAACCCAGAGTCACAGGAGACTTGCTGAAGGTCACAGGTAATAGTAAGTGGCACAGCCAGGATTAGAAGCTAGGTTTAATTTCATGGCCACTGGTCCTTTCTCTATCGCCAACTAGGCCCCAAATCAGCACCACCATCCCCTGATCTCCAGTACACATGCCTCCTTAAAAATCATGTGGACCAAAATCGAGTGGCATATATGACCCTCAAAGGTACAATGCTACAAGACTGATTCAGAGAGGACTCTAACTCAGCTCTCTGTCCTTTCTCCTCTACAGTGAAGATTGGCCTCTCTTTCACTCAACTCACTATTTTGAGTTGAGATGGGAGAGTAAAAGATGAGTGGGAAGGAGAGTAGAAGAGAAATAAGGAAAAGATGATTAAAAAAAAAAAAAAAAAGACACATGGACTCTGAGCCGGTTTCTCCTCAGGGACTGCCTAGGAAATAAGTAAAGAACCTTGAGTCCCTGTACCCTCGGCTGCCCAGCACACAGGCCAACAGGGTGCACTAGGAACATGTGGGGAGTGTTGGAGAGAAGACAGAGGCACAGCACCCTAGCTGATTTCAGCTAGATGGGCAGGGAGACTGGAACACATTGGAGGGTCACCTTTTGCCCAAGAAAGAAGAGACCAAGGGACCTAGGTACAAAAAGGGCCCTGGGCAACCGGCAGCTCTAGTACCAATGAATGGCACTAAAGACGGTCACTACTGCCCCAGAGATGGTCTGGGAGGACTTAAGGACCTAGGGAAAAATCACACCACATACTCCCTTTCCTACCTTGTACTTATTTCTGTTTAGGTAAAATAATGGCAACCTTGAAGGGGAAACATTATAAAAGGACAGCAAGAACACAGCGACAGGATCAATTCAAAGTGCCACAATAACCGACTTGCTTTTCTCAGTTCTCCTTCCTTCTATGCCACTCCTCCACCCCCTATCTCATCACCCTTCCTGTACCAGGGAGAAAAGTAGCCACTGCTTGGGCCTGCCAGTGGCACTATGAACAAAAAATATCTCTGGCCAGGGACAGGCAGTGCCACAGAATAGAACTCTTCTGGGGTTGAGACAGGAAGCAATACGAGGAGTGGTCAGGAGCCTGGGCCCAGACCACCCTGGGCTTGAATCCTGGCTCCACCACTTCCTGACTCTGTCACCTTGGATGAGGCACTTGCACTCCAGCCAAATTACTAACTCCCAGGAGCTCTAGTTTCCTCTTCTATAAAAAGAAAAGAATAACAGCACCTACATCACACAGTTACTTGTGACCATTAAAGTATTTAGCACAGTACTTAGTACATAATTAGGTATTCAATAAAGGATAGCTTAAAAAAATAATTTTAAAGGCTCCATTATCCCTAGCCAGAAGGCTCAACTATTTTCTCTCCAGGGAAAAGCTCATGCGAGTGAGATGGATGAAAAAGGAGTGGTAGAGAGCAGAAGGTTGCTGCAACTGATTAATGGGTACTTGGGGGGCTAAACGGGACTATTCTTCCAACTTCCTTACATACTTGAAATTCTCTACAATAAAATATTAAAGGCAAAGAGAAGAGTCCCTGCATGCCAATGCTCAATCCAAGGCGCCCCCCTAACACAGTCATGGGGAAATTTCTGTGTGCTCAACAAGCAGCAGGTACTGCTCAAAGGGGCTCAGGGATGTGCCTGCGTGGCACAGTAGGTTAAGTGTCTGCCTCTTGATTTCCGCTCAGGTCATGACCTCACAGTGTGTGATACTGAGCCCTGAGTAAGGCTCTCTCTCTCTCTCTCAAATAAATAAAATTTAAAAAGAAAAGAAAGAAAACAGATTTCAAAATTGCTTTAAAAAAAAAAAGGGTGCTTAGGACCTCTGCAAACGCTGGAAGGTGTCACGCAGCCTTGAGACTGGTTCTGCTCACGTCCTTTACCAAAAAAGCCTTATGTATAACACATTTCCTGAGAGTTCTCCTCTTTAAGAGGCATCACTACTGCTCTAAAAGTATCTCTGGAGCACCTGGGTGGTTCAGTTGGTTAAGCGTCTGACTTTGGCTCAGGTCATGATCTCACAGTTCGTGAGTTCGAGCCCTGCTTCAGGCTCTGGGCTGACAGCTCAGAGCCTGGAACCTGCTTCAGATTCTGTGTCTCCTTCCCTCTCTCCCTGTCCCTCCCCACTCATGCTCTCTATATCTCTCTCAAAAATAAATATTAAAAAAAGTATTTCCGCCTTATTCCTAATGGGGAGCTTGACTTTATTTATTAAAAGAGAAACATGCAGACAAAGGGAGGGATTAGGAAAAGACACCAGGTGAGGCCTGGTGCTCAGCATACCCTGAACTCTCTGTGACTCTGTAAGTTACTCTGCCTAGAGGCTTCCCCCTGCCATCTGGAAATAAAGGACACTGCTGTCAGCTTCTTTTCCCTGTGACAGCAAAGAACACATGCTTTGAAGCAAGACAGAAACAGGTTCAACTTCTAGTTCCACTTCTGATAAGCAATATGATCTTAGGTAAGAATCGTGATCTCTCAGAATCCACTTCTCCTCTGTAAAGTGGGGATAACACCTGCATGGTTGTTATCAGGAGGAAATGAGAATACACATACTGTGTCTGGCACAGTACCAGGCACAAAGTATGTGCCCCTCTCTCTCACCTTTGAATCAAAACACTGATTATCCCTCCATATTCAAGAATGTAATAGTCCTCGAAAGCAAAAGACCTTCAGAGGACTTCCTTTTTTTTTTTTTTTCACATTTTATTTTTTTTTTTTTTCACATTTTATTTTCAACGTTTTTATTTATTTTTGGGACAGAGAGAGACAGAGCATGAACGGGGGAGGGGCAGAGAGAGAGGGAGACACAGAATCGGAAACAGGCTCCAGGCTCTGAGCCATCAGCCCAGAGCCCGACGCGGGGCTCGAACTCACGGACCGCGAGATCGTGACCTGGCTGAAGTCGGACGCTGAACCGACTGCGCCACCCAGGCGCCCCACATTTTATTTATTTTTGATAGACAGAGACAGAGCACAAGTGGGGGAGGGGCAGAGAGAGACGGAGACGCAGAATCTGAAGCAGGCTCCAGGCTCGGAGCCGTCAGCACAGAGCCCGACACGGGGCTTGAACTCACAAACCGCGAGATCATGACCTGAGCCAAAGTCAGACGCTCAACCAACTGAGCCACCCAGGTGCCCCCAGAGGACTTCCTAATAGCATTAAGTTCTAAAAATAACCTGAGTGGAATTTGGTGACAAGACAGAGGTAATGTCTCATTTGGGAAATAGAAGGTTTTTCAAAGATTCTCAAGTCAGGCAGTACTTCTCAGTTTTAGACAAAGTTCTACATTCCTAGATTTGCACAAAGTGTAAAGAGAAGAAATATTTAAATTTTTATATACATCCAAAGGTTGTTTTTTTTTTTTTTTTTTTTGAGTTTATTTATTTATTTTGAGAGAGTGTGTGAGCAGGGGTGGGGCAGAGAGAGACAGGGAACAGTGGAGAATCCTAAGCAGGCTCCACACTGTCAGCACAGAGTCTGACGTGGGGCTCAAACTCATAAACCATGAGATCATGACCTGAGCCCGAAACCAAGAGTTGGATGCTTAAGAGCTACCCAGGCGCCCTCTACATACATCCAAAGTTTCTTTTTTTTTAAATTTTTTTTTTAACGTTTATTTATTTTTGAGACAGAGAGGGACAGAGCATGAATGGGGGAGGGGCAGAGAGAGAGGGAGACACAGAATCCGAAACAGGCTCCAGGCTCTGAGCTGTCAGCACAGAGCCCAACGCGGGGCTCGAACTCACAGACCGCGAGATCATGACCTGAGCTGAAGTCGGAGGCTTAACCAACTGAGCCACCCAGGCGCCCCCATCCAAAGTTTCTAAAAGAAGAGTGAATTTTTGTTTTCAACCACATTTATTAAAGTTATATATTTAAAACACAAAATTGTCCTGTCCATTCTCCTTTCTTATTAAGTTTTGACTGGCTAAATATGTATCCTATACTATTTTCCTTGATCCACGTATCATTTAGATGAGGACCCACATTAGGCCAGAGATGAGGAAAAGTATAGCACAGGACATCTTATAAATGTTCAGTGTTCAGCAAGATAAGTAAATATAGAAACAGGACAATTATTAAAGCAGAGACTCAGTACTTAACAGAATAAATACTTTAGGTTGAGTGGGTTGAGATCCATTCTAGAGAACTCTCTGTTCTCCCAAGCAACCTACTAAGAATCAAACCAGGTCTAAAATTGAAATAAGGGCTTGAAGGGAACCTCAGGAGCCAACTCTCCCAAGCCCCTAGAATAGCGATTCTGAAGCAACTTAAGTTTTAAAATCACCAGGGTGCTTCTGTAAAAATCTTTACAAAGATTCCTAGGTCCTACCCAAGATTTTGGCTTAGTAAATGTGAGGTGGGGTCCAGAAAGCTGCATCTTAAGTAGGTTTCACAAGTGACTCCCATGTAATTGAGGTGAGGACCACACTTTGAAAAACACGGACTTTCACATATATTGCCTTGTGTGAAATCTTAATTAAAAGTCATATTGAGAGGGGCGCCTGGGTGGCTCAGTCAGTTAAGCGTCTGACTTCACTCAAGTCATGATCTCATGGTCCATGAGTTCGAGTCCCAAGTTGGGCTCTGTGCCAACAGCTCAGAGCCTGGAGCCTGCTTTGGATTCTGTGTCTCCCTCTCTCTCTCTGCCCCTCCCCTGCTCATGCTCTGTCTCTGTCTCTCTCTCTCTTAAAAATATATATATTTTTTAAAATAAAAAATTATATTGAGAAACACTAACAGAAATTTTTTTGTCAGTTTAACAATGGTAAATATCAGGCCACTTAAATACAAGAAAAACGTAAGTTATACACATCTACTATTTGTGTGAGAGTCAAAAAAAAGAAAAAAGAAAAAGAAACAAAATCTCTCTTGTATATTATATTCTCAACCATCCAAACTTGAGATTCAATCTACCTTTGTAAATAAGTAGAAAACAAAACCATTTTTTTATCACACTGGGAATGTTTTAAGAATTTTGGGAGTTTTTGTCAAGATTCTACTTGACAGCTGGCAATCTGAACATCCTCATTTTAAAGAAAAGAAACTAAAACTGAGAAGTCTGTTGAATTGTTGGAGGCCTCCCAGTAATTTGGCAACTAACAGTGATTTGGCCTAATCTTAGGCCTATCAACCATATTAAGTTGCTACAGATAATGGAGTCAAGGTGTATGGGCTTGGAAGGGTCCATCTGAGTTGGAAGTTTCAATGTACTGAACATGACCGCTGGCTAGGCTAATGTCTTTGAACACTAATACTTGAATACATTGAATACAATTTAAACTTTTCAAACTCTGGTGGGACTTTATATAAAATCTGATTGCAGTATGATGGGGCTAGTACACACTTGTTTGTTGGCACTAGGTTTTTAAGATAATAGAATTCCATTAATGTTTAAGCATATCTTATACTCATTCCAATGACCCAAAAGGAAAACATCAACTGTACTCAGTTCTTAATTGAGTGATAACAAGATACAAACTTGAGTCTAAAAGTAATTTTGTAATAGATTACCATGCTTGTTAAATTCAGATTTTCTATATATTGCCACAGAACAACCCAAATCTACTTATATATTTTTTTAGCACTTTGTACTGTGCCTGGCACACACTCAGTACTCAACAAATATTTTTAGTTGGATACATATATGGAAGTCATTGTGTTTGAAGTACTATATGTACAAAGAAACAATATATATCCCATACTGATAAAAGAAACAATATATATCCCATACTGTCATTATCAGTAGCCCTTATGAAATTACTTTGATTTGCCGCCTTTGGCAAAGGCAAAGAAATATTTCAGAGGCTGATGATCCTTCGGTATTTGGTCCTTTTCGTTAAAAAGATGCAGAAGTGCTGATCAGAATCATGCATTAATATACAGAAGACAATGCCATGATCTTTAAGAACAGGTGGAAATCGAGTTTTAAAAGCCTGTTTCTCACATAGTAAAATTGCCTTTACCAAAATTCTGCCAAGACCTAATTCTATTTAAAAGATTTTTGTGTCTATTCTAGCCTGCTGGGATGCAGAACACTGATAAATGGTTCCCTCATCTCTGGCAGTTTTCTAAGGCAAACAGATTTATTACTTTTTGTCATATAAGTGATAAAATAACTAACTAGACATAAGATTAGGGGCTGAGTTCAATGGCTGACTTGTTTGCATTCTTATTCCAACGCAATTAATTTAGACAGAGAATGTTCCCTCATAAAAAATGCACACAGAAAGGGTACAAAAGAAATTCAAGTGACCTATCAGAATCATCACGAATACAGTAATTGTCTTGTGAGAAACCATGAAAAATTATAATTGGAAAAGTTTCAACTATATGTGAATTTGCAAAGAAAGAAAATTTAAAATGCTATGAGTGAAAGTTTTTGTAAGCAGAGAGTCCCTTACAAAATTTTTTTTGACAATTTCCATCCCTGTATTTATGGCAGGTGCAAACTAAAAAATAATTTTATTTTATTTTTTAAGTTTATTTATTTATTTTAAGAGAGGGAGAGAGCACACATGAGTGAGGGAGGACCAGAGAGAGAGGGAGAGAGAGAACCCCAAGCAGGCTCTGCACTGCCAGTGTGGAGCCCCACATGGGGCTCAAACTCATGAACAGTGAGATCATGACCTAAGCCGAAATCAAGAGGCGGATACTTAACCAACTAAGCCACTCAGGTGCTCCTGAAAACTAATTTTAAAACATTTACTGGGGGGAAAACAAAAACAAAAAATTTAGGTACTACTATAGGCAGCACCCCCTCAGCACTCTGTGATGATGAAAATGTTCTGTATCTGAGCTGTCCTGATATGGTAGGTACTTACTCAACACTTGAAATGAGGCTGGCACATCTGAGGAACTGGATTTTAAATTTTATTTAATTTAAATGAGTTTAAAATTAAACTTAAATAGCCACATGATGCTAGTAGCATCTATCAAATCAAACAGCACACATATCACACTGACCAAAGACACTACTGAGCATTTTAAGCAACTGTAGAGAAGGAAGTTGTAAAGACAATTTTGCAATTGCTAAATCACAAATAAAACAATTTCTAATGTTAAAAATCTAAATATCAACTCTTAGAGAGAATTGATATGTATGAAATGTTTTGTACATCTTTTGTTTTAGAACTTTCTATCAAAAAATAATATTCAGTTATTAATAATAAAGCTATATACACATATATAGCAACATATCTTCTCATGTGCTAATGGAGGAACATAATGGGTATGTTACATCTATATCCCCTCCTTTTTTTTTTTTTTTAAATCAATTAAGCCACTGACCAGTTGTATTATCTCTCAGAAATAACTGGAACAACAGGTTTAAGAGATATAAGGAGATTATGGGGACATAAACCTACCATGACCATTTTCCTTTGTTCATACAGCTTCTGTAACTGGTAGGACTTTTCCTCTGCTTTGATATAACCTTTTTTCACATCATCAACGGCCTGTCACCAAAACAAGGGCAGGGAAGAAAGGAACATCAAAGTCATTATCAAGCACATTCTTGACAAAAGAGATACAGATTCATTTCAGAATAACTTTTACCCATTTGGACCATCATAATCACCACCAGTGAACTCTGCCACGTGGATATATTTATTAGAATAAGCAGCACTTAAAGAGTGCCCAGTATGTGCTCAAGAACCGTTCTAGGCACAGGAGGGATCTTGTTTCTCATGTTAAGAGATTTAAATTCCACTTAATTTATACAGTGTAAAGATGATAGAACACTGAAAGATAGTCCATAATTGTTAAAGGTAACAATGAGGTAGCAAAGATGTATGATAGTAAGTGATACATGTAGTCAGGATAGCAGAGCTTTTTGCTAATTGTAGTTATCAGGAAAGCCTTGATTGGACTCCAAAGGTTAGGCGGACAGAATAAACTACAAACAGAAGTCAGGAATGTGTTTGAGCTTAAATACATTCAGGAGACAGATCTGTCTGATTTAAATAAAGGGTATGTGTCAGGGGACAACAAAAGATAATGCTGGATGGGTAGGTTAACAGATTATGAAGGATCCCAGAGAACAGGGACAGGAATTTAAACTTAAGGACAGCAGCACTAAGACTACTGGAGCTAAAATAAGCAATAAAAATGTGTGTTATTTTTAAAAGAAAGATTGATTTGTGTATGAGTGCCAAATGAATCAAGCTAAGGAGAGAATGAAATAAGGGAGAATGACAACGTTATAGTGCTTTAAGCATGAAGTGAAACAAGACTGTAAACTAGGGTGGTAGCAACTGGAAGAGAGGAAGTAATAAATCTGAGACCCCACGCGGACAAAAGTCCCCAACAGGACTTGATACAGGCACGAAGGTACCTAGATATAATACGCTAATTCTAAACTACTCCTGGCTCAGCTATACGAAACGTGCATCCCCTTCCCAACTTCACTCTACCCCAAGAAAAGCTTTTAAAATCCAATAGAAGGGAAAACTCATCTTTGGAAGAAAAAAAAAAAGGAAGGAAAAGAACAAACACAATCATTTGTCCAGGGCACTCGGAATCTAACCTCAGTGTTTTACTACAAGGACAACTTTTGCAGGCACCAGGCAGGGACCCGCTTGAATCTTTACCAGAAGGCTGCTAATTTCCTTAAGGTAGAAATCTATCCCTATATTTAAGGGAAACTATTTGCATAACACAGTGAGTTCAGGGTGCCTGGTGGCTCAGTCAGTTGAGCGTCTGACTCTATTTGGCTAAGGTCATGATCCTGGGGGTTGTGGGATCATGCTCTGTGTCAGGCTCTGTGCTGAGCATGGAGCCTGCTTAGGGTTCTCTCCCTCTCCCCCCGCACCCCACCCCTCTCCCCTGTTCCCACTCTCTCTCTCAAATAAAAAATAAAAAATAAAAATAAAATAACACAGTGAGTTTAGAGTTAAAGTCAAAAGACTAGTTCAACTTCTACCTCTGTCACCTATGCTTGAGTATGGGTATGGGTATGGTATGTAGCGGGAATGGGGGAGGAAACGTATCTAGAGTCTCATCTTCTATACTAGGAAATCAAGAGATACTGCTTGATTAAAAAATCAAGTAGGAGCAATATAATCAAGTTATAACAGAGAAATGGAAGTAAATATAAAACAAAACCAACAATAACAAACAAAAGCTAAAGGAGGTGAAAATGGTTGCCTAAGGGAGGGGGAGATGAAGACAAACAGGGTAACTAGTATTTTTCACAATAACCTATGTAGAACTATTTGATGCTTTAAACTTTATGTATGTATAATTTTGATGAAAAAAAAATTTTTTAACAAACCTGGTTACTTTTTAAAAACGGTGTTTTTTTTAACGTTTATTTTTTGAGAGTCAGAGAAAGAGCATGAGTGGGGGAAGGGCAGAGACAGAGGGAGACACAGAACCCGAAGCAGGCTGCAGGCTCTGAGCTGTCAGCACAGAGCCCAACATGTGGCTCAAACTCACAAACCATGAGATCATGATCTGAGCCGAAGTCAGATGCCGACTGAACCACCCAGGGGCCCCTTGATGAAAAGTTTTTTGAAAGGCATATAGCCATATGCTAATTTCCTGTTGTTTAAAAAAACAGTAATAAATTTATTCTTTTTAAAAAAAATTGTTTATGTTTTACTTTATTTTGGGAGGGGAGGGGCAGAGAGAGAGAGAGAGAGAGAGACAGAGAGAGACAGAGAGAGAGAGACAGAAAGAGACAGAGAGAGGGAGAGAGAATGTGAAGCAGGCTCCAGGCTCTGAGCTGCCAGCACAGAGCCCAACACAGGGCTCAAACTCACGAACACTGAGATCATGACCTGAGTCGAAGTCGGAGGCCCAACCGACTGAACCACCCAGGCGCCCCAGTAATAAATTTATTCTTAAATCCAGCACATCTTTACTTCTTAAATTTATTTATCTTTTGTTAAATGGGTTAGAATATTTTATTTGATTCTTTTTTATTTTTTAAAGATTTTATTTTTTAAGTAATCTCTACACACAATGTGGGGCTTGAACTCACAATCCCAAGATCAAGAGTCACATGCTATACTATAGACTGAGCCAACCAGGCACCCCGGGATAGAACATTTTAAAAATGTAACTTAACTAAGATCCAGGAGGCAAAGCAGCTTGTCCAAGGATTCACATTGAATTGGCAAATAACTCACTACATACAAGCATAAAAAGCAATCAGGCCTTTCCAGGAAGATCAATTCACCCACCTGATGAAAAAAGTAGGTAACAGCAAGGTCATTGTCATTTAAGAGGATTTCTTCTTCTGTCGTAAAAAGCCACTTTCGAATGGTCAGGCAGGTGCCTGGCACAGCTGATGTGTAATTCTGGACGTAGAGTTTATGAGGAAATTCATTAGGTGCCAGCTTACGTACTGAAGAAAAGACCAAAAAAAAAAAAAAGGAAGAAAGCTAGAAGATTAAAGATATATAAAGAATTTCCCTAGCATAAACTGTGTAAAGCAGACTAAGAATGGCAGGCTATCCTTAACCAGAACATCAGGTTAGATCCATCAAGCAGCCTGATATGGGACCACAAAATAACCATTTCTCTACCTAAATGTATCCCTTCTAACTATGACTATGGCCAGTTGAGTCTTAAACTGACTGAAATCTATCACCTGTATGACACATCCTTCAGTTAACATGCAGACTGGGCAGACAGCATCTATTCCAAAGTCAATTAAAATATCTTATCTATTATCTGGTAAGTTACAGTGATGTCCACTGAACATCTTTAAAGCAAGCCTCTCCTCTTACCCAGCTATAGAGCAGAGTCTCTCATGTGGCAATTCCCTTGTTTGTTAAGAGCTGAAAGGCTCTCCCCAATCCCCATCCTCAACTCTAAGACATTCATCAAAGTGAAAAATGTCTTCTGAGTAACGTCTCTTCCTCTTCCTAACAATGCACAGGCAGGATAAAACACTATCACATTTAATTTCTATATTGCTTTTCTTAAGAAAGGCTCAGAGTTTTTTCTTCTTTTGATGCTTACTTGACTTTGTAACACTGCAAAAAACAGATTTAATATTTCCCATTTTATTTCTTAACTAAAGCTTAGAAAAAAAGGATAAGATTAGAATCCAAGTGCCCGGTTCCCTAGCAATCCTTTGTAACATTTATATCTGCCTAGTTAGACCATAGGGAGTTGGGAAGATGGAAAACAATAAAAAGATGGCTGCTTCATGGAGAATCAACCTTGTTTTATCTTGACCAGGGATGGCAAGGTCTGATCAATCAATATTATCTATCGTTTCTGGCCTTAGCCCCATGTATATGTGATGTGGAAAAGACCCATAAACTATAGGAAATCTATGTCATTCATAGCAAGCACTCAGACTTCCTCCCTTTTGTGATCTCAATGCAACCAATGTGGCCACCATCTCTAGCTTTTATAAAATAACATATGAGAAACTTCCTGCCAACATGCAATCAAATTTCCTAGAAAGAGAATGTATATTTATATGGAAACTTAAATATATGCATCAACGCAAAGACTTTTAAGTAATGTATCTTTTTCTGACTCCTGAAAATAAAAAGCTATTCTTAACTATCTACAAAAAGCATAAAGTACACCAAAATAAGTTGTGGCTAGATAGAACACCCCTCTTTTTGGCTATTTCATTGGAATATATTACTTTTGAACCCCTGATTTAAAATAAGTTCATGAAGTATCTGTTTCAGTGCTAGGTATAAGTAAGTTATACTTACAAAAGAGGAAAAAGGATCATCAGTGATCAGATCAGTGGGCGTAATAAGATTTGCCTGGTCTGCTTGTGGGAGACAGTCCTAATGAGTGTGATCTCCCTTGCCTTCAAGCTCTTCTTCTCTAAGCAAATAGTTTCAGTCTGACGGCTTCCGGGAGCTTCAGTCTGATAGTATTAGAATAAAATACTCACAAACAAAACTCAGTATTAGCCGACTGACACTTACCAAAGGAATGATTGATCACTTCAAATAAGGCAAAGTAATTCACCGTTGTACTGTCCATGCCAACCTTTGCTGCAATAGCCTATAGGGTAAACAGGATAGATTGGTTTCAGGGTAACTAAATCAGACAAGCTATGGGAAAAGACAGGTATGTGCATGTGCAGGGGGGAGAAGGGAGGAGTTTTGCCATCTCGGCTTCACATGAACTAAATTCATGGTCTATACCTTTTCTTTTTGTATGTATGTGTGCACACACTCATGCATACATATGTATGACATAAAAGGGGGAAAATACCTATATTTGACCGAAATAGATATAATCTCTAAATATGAGTTTCCATGTCCAATTCAAGCTAATAAGCTATCCTTAAATATCATCTTCTTTCTCTGAAATATGATTTCATCCCACAAAAGTCTTTTTTAACAGCACTTACAAGTAATGTGCTTTACAAGAACAGACCTTAAGAAGAAAATAAATTCTTAAATATCCAGTCTCATACATATAACCTACATTTATATTTATTTATTTGTTTGTTTATTTACTTATTTTCATTCAACCTACATTTCATACAGGCTGTTAACATGCAAAATCTTTATCTTTGGTTCTTGAGCCGAAAAGAGTTTGTCAATTTTGTTCATGCTTCACAAATTGTTCTTATTTATTTTTTGGATGATCCATGCCTCAGGCTGAGGATCTCCATTTCCTAAGAATTACTATCATCGATATCCACATGAAAACAGCAAAATGTTGTGACAACAGAGACATATTAAACAAGTATCAGTCCTCCTCTCTAGGAGCTAATATGACAAAAAGCAATTGAAAGACTCCATGTACAAATAAAACTAAAATTACAAATATCAACAAAACTCAAAAAACACAAAATAGTACCACAATTTCTTTTCAAGATCAATCCCAATATAAATAAGGTATTAATTGAACAAAATACAATTGTGGAATGTCAGTGGCTCAGTAGACCAAGTATAATTATACCATTCTCATTCTCATCCCCAATGACACTATCAACGTTCTAAGTTACCATTCTTTACTGCAGTGAATGGAAACTGAAATGCTCTCTGGGGTTGGAAAATGGTTTATAGCTACAAGTCTCAGTAAGCGGATGAGGAGAAAAGTGCTGCTCCTCACCAAAAGGCCTTGCTAGAGACAATTTGGGGGCGAGAGGGAGAAACAAAGAATACAAAACAAAAACATCAGCAACTTGTAAAATTAACATTTTCCTTGCAATCACTTCACCCTTGTATAATTTCAGAAATACCTTGAATTCTGCACATACCCTTTGCCATGCATGGTATACAGTACATGAGTAAATGTATGGGGAACACATTTTTGTTTGCTACAAAGGAACAATAAACATTAATATCCAGAAACCTGTTAGTCTCCCTGAAAATCTTGATCACATCAGGATTAAGGACAAAAAGGCCTAGGCCTAAAAGCAATGATTATATCTAGCACCCAGATCATGATCTTTAAATGTAATTTCTCACTGAAAGAAACCAGGACTCCTTGAGGGAAGTGGCTGATTATAGATTTAGGATAGGAAATACACAAAGATGAGGCCAGAACACCTTGTTGTACCAAAAAGCAAGGATGCTATCATAAACAAGTAAGTTGCATCAGAAGAATACAGGAGCAGATATGAAGGAGCTTCCACTGGCCAGAGATGAAACAATCTGAGCATCAAAGATGATACACATGATTGATTAAATAATACTGAATGTCTAAAACCCACAAATACTAAAATAAAATAAAAATAACATAAAATAAAAGTAAAATAAAATAAAATAAAATAAAAATATCTCATTGGATATCATTGGAATCACCAACATCACACTCCAATGCCAACATTACACTCTGAAAACTGGCAATTAAAAAAATTAAATATTTATCCTCTCTTTCCTACAAACTATATTTTAGGATAACTACATACATAGCCTTAGTTGGTAAGGAAAAGTTCTGTATAGAAAAATTCTACCTAACAAATATGAAGAAATGACAGAATTAATGAAATTACTGGTTAAGGCAACAATCATCAGTGTATACACTCATCTGATTACAGGCCAATGGGGAATTTTACAATAGAGAGCCCAGGTTACCACCATCTAAATAAATGCACCGATTAATCTCAGTATCACTAAAAATGGGACAACCAGACAGATACTGTGTACCTCCTGAAAGCAATAGGAAAGATGTATCTCACCAGTTAGGAAGTATTCTTATAAAAAAGCTGAACCTACTCGAGCTCTCTAGACAAAACTTCCATTCATGCAGAATGTAAGGAGATGGACATATTAAATGACACACATAAAAATAAATAGATAAATTCAGAATGTGGGACACTGCAGAACACAGACCCAATTTCTGCAACAAACTAATAACATCTAAATAAAAAGGTGGGGAAGGGAAGGGAAGCTGCTTATATTCAAACAAACATAAAAACTGGGGCGACTGGGCGGCTTAGTCAGCTAAACGTCCAACTTCGACTCAGGTCATGCATGATCTCATGGCTCATGGCTTCGAGCCCCACACTGGGCTCTCTGCTGTCAGCACGGAGCCTGGAGCCTGCTCCAGATCCTCTGTCTCCCTCTCTCTCTGTCCCTCCCCTGCTCGTGTTCTCTCTCTCTCTCAAAAATAAACATTAAAAACAAAGATAAAAAACAAACCTTGTTTAGATCCAGATTTTAACAAACAATAAAAAATCATTTTTAGACAGCTGGAAATATTGGACTATGGATTTGTTATTAGTTAATGCCAAGGAAATACTGTTAACTTTTTAGGTCTGATAATGGCTTTTGTGTTTATGTAAAAAGAATGCCTTTATTTTTTAGAAATTTATACTGAAATCTATATAGGCCCAATAAAATGGAATTTGCTTTAACATATTTAAACAGGGGCACCTGGGTCGCTCAGTCAGGTAAGCATCCTGACTCTTGATTTCAGCTCAGGTCATGATCGTGGGTTTGTGGGTTCAAGCCCTGCACTGGGCTCCGTGCTGACAGTGCAGAGCCTGCTTGGGATTCTCTCTCTACCCCTCTCTCTTTGCCCCTCCCCCACTTGTGCATGCTAGCTCTCTCTAAATAAACATTAAAAAAAAAAAAAACATTTAAACAAAGGAAAAGAAAAAAAAGATACACGTATAATGCAAATGTGGCAAAATCTTGATGGTTATTAAATATGAATGATGCATAAATGGAGGTCCACTGTACTGTTCTGTTTATATTAAAGTTTTCTACAATTAAAAAGAAGCAGGGCTGGGGCACCTGAGTGTCTCAGTTAGTTAAGCATCTAACTCTTGACTTAGGCTCAGGTCATGATGATCTCACAGTTCATGAGTTTGAGCCCTGTGTCAGGCTCTGTGTTGAGAGCGCCGAGTTCTAGAGATTCTCTCTCTGCCCTTCCCCCACTGGCACTATCTCTCAAAATAAATAAATAAACTTAAAAAAAAAAAAAAAAAAGAAAAGAAAGTGGGGGGGGGCGCTAATTACAACCACTACGACCCAGGATACATACTGTACTTTTCTTTAAAGGAGGGCAAAGTACTTTCACATTAATAACAATATCAATAGTAGTAGCTCACATTTAATAAATTTATTATGTGCCAGATAGCCCAAGCACTTTATTAACTCATTTCATTAACTCATTTCATCCATCCTCCTTAGCTTCATACCATCCAATGTTGAGTCTACTTGTTCAAGTTTAATTTACCTGATACACTTGGTCTGTGGTACTGTTCTTTTTAACCCTGACTGTAACTGTTGTTCCATCTGGTAATGCTACTCTCAGTTCTACGTCGGACACACCATTGTAGTTCTGTGGGAAAAGACACAGAGACATAATTTGTAACTCAGCATATCCTCACTCTCCTTATAACATGCTGACTAAGCAACAATCTAAACATGTGATAGAAAGTTAAGTTCTAACGAAAAGGGGAAAAAGACACCTTAAAGTCAATACATTTTACAAGTCAGAAACCTGACTTCAGGCTGCAGCAAAAGTTAACCTTTAAGATGAACAGGGAGGAAAGAAACATGTTAAAGCCAGTGTGTCCACATTTCAAAATGGAACACTTGTGTGAGGCAGTCTAGGTCAAATACAGATGACATTTTTGGCCTACTTCCAAACATTCAGAACTCACCATTGAGAAAAGAAAACAACTGGAAGCAGTAGTTTTGACAAAAATTTTCTGGTTTTAAATCGTTAGGCATGCTAGATTGGCTCAAGTAGTATAAGTTCCTCCCTGAACTTAGAAGGAATCATGACACCTCTGACAGGAAAAATGGATGAAAGGCAGGAATCTGAGTTAACGTGATGCCTAGGTTTCTTCGAAAGAGTAAACAATTCTTATCCCTTAATTCAGAAGATACTTCTTTCTTATTGCTTTTATGATCAATACATTCCTCTAGCTTGTAAGTTTGATTAGAGAGAAACTATTGAGGAGCAAGTCCATCTTCGTTTATCACTTGAAAAATGGTGCTATCTATTGTCTAAAACCATCCTAAGCATTAATTATAAGCACTTGTCTGCAAGAAATTTATAACCTAGTTGAGAAAATAAGACATACACATATAAAATAACTAGTAGATAACGCACTATTTATTTTTTTTATTTTTATTAAAAAAAAAATTTTTTTTTTCAACGTTTATTTATTTTTGGGACAGAGAGAGACAGAGCATGAACGGGGGAGGGGCAGAGAGAGAGGGAGACACAGAATCGGAAACAGGCTCCAGGCTCTGAGCCATCATCAGCCCAGAGCCCGACGCGGGGCTTGAACTCCCGGACCTCGAGATCGTGACCTGGCTGAAGTCGGACGCTTAACTGACTGCGCCACCCAGGCGCCCCGATAACGCACTATTTAATATAGCAGCATTACATCTTCATTCTTCTATTCAATTAGTATTTATTAAGCACCTCTAATATGCTTGACATTATTGTAAGGCACTGGGAATACAAAGATGGCCAAGATTTAGCTCTTGGTCCAGAGCTCTAATGTATAATACCATGGTGACCAGAGTTAACAATACTATAATGTATACTTGAAATTTGCCAGGAGGGTAGATTTTAAGTGCTCTCACCACACACAGGACAGAGAGAGAGAGAGAGAGAGAGAGAGAAAGAAAGGAAGGAAGGAAGAAAGAAAAGGAAGGAAGGAAGGAAGGAAGGAAGGAAGGAAGAAAGAAAGAAAGAAAGAAAGAAAGAAAAAGAAAGAAAGAAAGAAAATGGTAACTATGAGGTAATGGATAGGTTCGTTAGCTTGACTGTTGTGATCTTTCACAATGTATACGTACATCAAATCATCAAGTTGTACACCTCAAATATAGATGATTCTTATTTGTCAATTCTAACTCAATAAGGCTAGAAAAAAAGACTTAGCTCTTACCTACCGGTAGTTCACACTGTAGTGAACTAAAAATATAAAGTAATAATTTGATTATATGTACACAAAATGGGAGAATAGGATAGCAACAAGGTGATGATTGAGTGGTCTGACTGCAAAGGTTCCTAAACCAAAGACTTGAGGGGCACCTGAGTGGCTCAGTCAGTTGAGTGTCCAACTTCAGCTCAGGTCATGATCTCATGGTTTATGAGTTTGAGTCCTGCATCAGGCTCTGTGCTGACAGTGCAGAGCCCACTTTGGATTCTCTGTCTCCCTCTCTCCCTCTGCCCCTCCCCAATCACGCACGCTCTCCAAAAAAAAAAAAAAAAAAAAAAGATAAAGATAAAGAAAAACCAAGGACTTGAGTATCAGGGAAGGCTATGCAAAGAGAAAGTGAACCTAGCGCTAGGTCTTAAAAGATAAGCAGGATACATAAGAAAGGCAACTTGAAAAAAAACAGTCATTGGGGGAATTTACAGCAATTCAACCTATAATTGACATCTTTATCCCCCACCCGCAAGGAGCCAAGGGGTGAACAGTCACTGTGGGGAGTATTTACCTACCTCATCTGATTCTGATAGGAATTCCTGCATGATGTCACTCTCACCAATGACACGTATTGAGCATACTGTAGAAAACAAAAATTGAATCTGGTGTGAGACCCAAAAATGGAGACTTTAAAGTCAACAATGTATCAAGGTTTAAGTATAAATCATCAGTAGCAGGCAATGCTGAGGTGGTCATTCCTGATGTATAACACATTAAGGCACAACAAACATTCATATAAATATGAACCACAACAGAGGAAAATTAGGATGTTCAAAGATGTAGCTTGCTAAAAACATTATACATAGCCAAAGGAAGTCATTCAAAATAACACTTCAGTAAATCTAACTTTGCAGTCTCATGTGAACGAAGACCAAGCCAGACAACAGAGCTAGGGTAAGGTCAATCAGGAATAAAGCAAACACAAAACTGAAATACAGAAGGAAAAATGTATACTTGGTCTACCTAGGAACGAGGCCAGTCAGAGAACCATAAGCAGTTAAAAACACTTGGGTAGGTAATTAAGTATTAAGCTCAGCGCATCTTCTCACCTCGCTGACTTAAACTTCAAAACAACAACCTTTAAAAGGAAGGAAGGAAGGAAGGAAGGAAGGAAGGAAGGAAGGAAGGAAGGAAGAAAGGAAGGAAGGAACGAAGGAAAGTAGCTAATTGTCTAAATCTAAGAAAGTTAATTTCCTGACACTCTCATGAGGATAATGAGTTATACTGATAACTTCACTTCATTTTATTAAAAAAATTTATACCCTTTTTATTTCCCAAGGGCTGTGTTTAGAGGCCATTCCATGTTAGAAAAAAGCTAAAAACAGATGAGGAAGTCTCACTACCTTCTACAGGGGAAACAGTTTTTCTTCAGGGATAAGGCTCTCCACTAAAATTTTAAAAAATTCAACTAGGTCAATTAGTTCTTACACAAGGACACAGAATTAATAAATATCACATAAGACTATTTTTCTATTAAATTAGTATTTTAAAGAGAAGCCTGTTGCACAACTGGCAAATTATATAACTCTATAATGTAGCGAAGCAAGGTCTCTTCTCTGAGCCACAAAATGAACTATCTTATTCCGGAGATCTGGGTCATTTCTCCTTGACTTTCCGATAACCAAATGTTTCAGCATCCACATCCACAAACTCCTGATGTACTATTTGGAAGTCCTGAGATAACAAGTAAAGTTTCAATACTTCCACCTATAACCTGCTTAGATCAAGGGGACTTTAGATATCTACAACTCGGCAAACCTATCCATGGACAACTGTAAGAGGAAAATGGACTTTTCAAGTAGGATATGCCAGTGAACTAAGAGTCATTTCAAAAAAAATGTTTTAAATACAGCCCACTTAGTTGCCAAATCAATTCAGCATGTTGATGAGTAGGTCTGTACGTGTTTGCTGGCAAATAACATAACCCAATAAAGGTCCCTAATTCATCAAAAACTAATTATGCATTTTTCTGTTTTTAAGTGCTCACCAAGTCAATAACATAGGCTATTAATCCTTGTATTGGACATTTCAGTTTTGGCTTCAAAGCTCACATCATTCAACACCAATGGTCATAAATTTGATTTACTTTCACTATTCAGTTTCAGGAAACTTAGCCATGTGGTTTAGGAGTTGCAACACATACCTAGAATCCAAGTCTACTTAAGGTAGTAGCATTTAATAGGCCAACTTACCTTTTTCTAGATATTCTTCCAACCCCCGACGTCGGGCATCTAATTGCTGTTCTGATAAAGAGAATGGCCACTTCCCTGGAAGTCGGGGAAATGTAAAGTTGGCAAACTCTCTCTTCAGGTTCTGGTGTAGGATAGCAAACTCCCGGTACCGCTTAGAACACAGCTGCCTCCCTGCCATATAAACATTGTATACCTGGTGAGGGGGAAGAACAAAAAAAAAAAAACAAAAAAAAAAAACAAAAAAAAAAACAAAACAAAAAACAAAAAACAAAAAAAGCCTACTTACTACCAATTAAATCACAGAATCATCTAAAGTCAAGCTCAGGCTGATACTGGTGAGGTATATTCTGCTATGCACTTAACAGAGAACATGTTCAAGGTCACTGTCAAGTAAGGCTTACTTTCAATAAGCATGCCAGAAATGATGTGGACAACAGAGAATTACTCTTTTCAAGTGGCCCATAATCTAATTTTTGCTATTAAAATTACCTCCAACACAGTGTTTTAAATATCTTCAAAGACAATTTTCAGCTTTTAAGGGTAGATCTTTATTTTTAGAAAGTTAAAAGTCATTCAAAGCCAATGGTAAATCTAGTGAATGAATAAGCAAGCAAATTTGGAGAGAGATGGATGTCCAAAGCGAAGGTGGATTATAAAGCATTGTGACTGATATTTGTGTGTGGTCCAAACTTCTAAAGGAATGTCTAAAAATGATGTAACAGTGGCATTTTGTTAGCGAAAGGTTTCTGTGGCAAAAACTCCTTTCCTGAAGTCAGGTATCCTTAGTTTTGCTCTTCCTTAAAATCGGGTTAACAAAAAGTGGAATAAACGTATTCTAAGGACCATCTTGTAATAACAAAGAGTTAATAATCCTCATGAAGAAACGGTTAGAGATTTTTGTTTATTGTTCATAGATGCCTGTCAAACTTTTAGAACAGGGTGTGGAACATAGCAGGGAGTCAGTAAGTATTTGATGAAGAAATTAATGCATATATGTGAAGTTTCTGAGTATGCACCCACATAAAGGAAAGTCTTGAATATGTACCCTCATAAAGTGAAGGAATGTGTAATCCAAAAACATCTAATAATCCAAGTTACCCTGTATTCTCAGAACATATCAAATTAGGCAGAGATGGAAAAAAAGGCCCCAAATCACATTTACTGGTTTTGCAAAAATCATTCTGAATTTTAAATGTGCACAAAACAGATCATCTACACATGGAATCAAGAGTTAATCACTGAGAATGTGTGGGCCAAAGCCTTCCCTTAAAGCTCAAAAAGAATCTTTACCATGCTTCTGTGATTTAGGAAGTATGAGTTAAATGCAAAAATAAAATAATTTACTCATTCAAGACTCCTCTCCCATAACTCTCCAACTATGATTCCTCCCCCAATTAAAGGCAAAATCTCTAATCACTATGAAACAGTCTCCAGGGATGTGTATGATCCTAATCAATGAGCTTTCTTCCTATGATTATCACTCAAAGTTGTGACTGTCTGTGACGAAGCACATATATTACCGAAGTATTCCCATCACTTCCTCCTGAAGTACAAATGCATAAGAAAACAAGAGTCCTGTTACACAATACCACCTGTTCTCTTTGGAGCAGGCAGTCTTTAAATTTTTTTTTTAATGTTTATTTTTGAGAGAGAGGGAGAGAGAGAGAGAGAGAACATGGTGGGGGAGGGGCAGAGAGAGAGAGAGAGAGAGAGACAGAGACAGAGAGATGGAAACACAAACTCTGAAGCAGTCTCCAGGCTCTGAGCTGTCAACACAGAGCCTGACACGGGGCTCAAACTCACAAACCATGAGATCATGCCTTGAGCCGAAGTTGGACGCTCACCCAACTGAGCCACCCAGGCACCCCTGGAGCAGACAGTCTTAAGAAGTCTTATTCAGTTTGGTCTTATATACTTCCATCTCAAACTAAACTATCCAAATTTCTCACTAATATCACCATTCCTTTGCTTAAAAAGCAAGTCCACAATACTATAGGTGATATATATCAGCCTGAATTCCTCATACAATGAAGAAAGGAGGGGAGGTAAAACTAGTTAGTGACACTGCCGGCTCAAAGATCTGCCCCCAAGTCTCTTTCCAAGGAAGAGTACAGTAGGTCCTTGATAATGCACATGAAGACTATGACTGCATTTCCTCAAAGGTGACCACTTGAGTGATCTCCAGTCCAGTAAAATATTTCCTAGGGTAGAAAGAACCCTAGAGCTTGAGAAGCCTTTGTGATAGTTTCAAAAAGAAATCTGAAAAGTTGATTCAACTTTCATAGCCTCTCACCTACCTCCCTACCAATCTCTATTTAAATGTGGCATCACAGGAAACAGAAATATAAACAGAATGCCTGACAGTTCTGTAATATTTTAATGCAAGTAGAAATGGCTTCCACAAGAGCCAAAACCACTTTTAAATTAACTGTGCTTAGTAAATGAGAAATATACAAAAAGATCACAACAGGAGCACCTGGGTGGCTCAGTTGGTTAAGCCTCTGACTGGCTCAGGTCATGATCTCACAGTTTGTGGGTTTAATCTCTGCATCGGGCTCTGTGCTGATAGCTCGTAGTCTGGAGCCTGCTTCAGATCCTGTGTCTCCTTCTCTCTGCCCCTCTCCTGCTTGTTCTCTCTCTCTTTCAAAAATAAACAAACATTAAAAAAAAATTTTTTTTTAAATCACAACAGAGACTGCTTTGTTCTTCATTGGTCCTTAAAATGAACCAAGATCTATTAATATTCATATTTCCTTGGTTTGGATACACTCATTTGCCCAAAAAATGACCAATTCACTTAGTGCATGCTGAGATCTTCTGCCTAAAACTCATGAATGTCCATGATCCATGAGAAACGCCCAGAGCCTCATTACAAATGAGAAAGTCCATCAAAAAATATATTCTCTGGGGGTGCCTGAGTGGCTCAGTCGGTTAAGCATCTGATTTCAGCTCAGGTCATGATCTCACGGTTTGGGAGTTCAAGCCAACTGTCAGGCTCTGCTGTCAATGTGGAGCCTGCTTTGGATCCTCTATCCCCTTCTCTCTGTGCCCTTCTCTGTGCACATGTCCTCTTTCTCTCTCAAAAATAAATAAATGTTGGGGCGCCTGGGTGGCTCAGTCGGTTGGGCAGCCGACTTCGGCTCAGGTCATGATCTCGCGGTCCGTGAGTTCGAGCCCCGCGTCGGGCTCTGGGCTGATGGCTCAGAGCCTGGAGCCTGCTTCTGATTCTGTGTCTCCCTCTCTCTCTGCCCCTCCCCCGTTCGTGCTGTGTCTCTCTCTGTCTCAAAAATAAATAAAACATTAAAAAAAAATTTAAAAAAAAAAAAAATAAATAAATAAATGTTGAAAAAAAAAAATATATATATATAATATATATATATTCTCTGGACTTAAAGGAGAACATAATCAAACAGGAACTAAAGATATACATAGGCAGGCCGTGCTTCTAGGATCTTTCCATTTTACTTTAAACCCTAAGACTGGTTGGCTCATAAATGGAATTAGATGAAGTTAATCTAGCTTGTGATAGTACACTGAATTTAATGATCACTGGTCACCTTCTTCTCCAACTGACCATAACCTACAAGACTTCAAGGTGGAATGTTCAGACTGCAAAACCAGTTGTCTGAGAAAACAATTCTTTCTTCCTTTTTTTTTTTTTTTTTGGTTTATACTAGTTTATTTAGGGATTCCATTTTCATTCCTCAATAGACTTTATGTATTTCTTATATATTTTTTTCACTCATTAATTCATCCAATTCTGAAGGATTACTGTTATCTTGATCAGCCAACCATCTTCCTAAAAAGATTTGTTGACAAGTCCTGGATTTTCTCTAAGAGCTTCATTAATTTCAGTTACTTCTTCTGATAGAGGAGAATAAGAGTTCACCAGCAGCTTTCACACTGTCCAAAGCACCAAACTCATTTTGTTTGTTCAGTTTGGTCCCAACTTCAGACAGACTACATTAAACAACATCTCCCAAAGCTTCCTGTGCAAAATTGCTGATTCCCACTGTTCCAACATCATTTCTGTTGTCTGTGAATTCATGCATGGAGAGCAGAGCCCACCCTCAGCCCCAGGACCTGGGCAGGCAGGGCACTGCAGGCATGGATTCCGTGCACACGTTACAGGCCTCAGCCCGCATGCTCCACACCACTCATAGCACCATTGAGGGTAACAAGTTTCAGTCCTCTTGAGATAGTCTTTGTTCATAAGAACCCAATACGGAAAAAGGGATGGATTATAGGTGGGGAAAGTGTAAAACTTATCTGATCAGTGATCTTATTTTGTTTCTCTAGATTCTGTAAGTCAAAGTTCCAAAATTCAACTTCAAAATGACTTCTAAATATGTAAATGCTGAAAATCCATGCTATGCCATTTCTCTCTCCAGCCTCATGATTTAATGCTATGTAATGAATACCAGAAGATGGTAACTGGTAAGTTCTTTTTTCTTTCTTTCTTTCTCTCTTTCTTTTCTTTTTTCTTTTCTCTCTTTCCTTTCTTTCTCTTTCTTTCTTTCTTTCTCTTTCTTTCTTTCTTTCTTTCTTCCTTTCTTTCAAGTAGACTCCATGCGCAATGTGGGGCTTGAACTCACAAACCCAAGATCAACAGTCTTGTGCCCTACTGATTCAGCCAGCCAGCCGCCCTGTAACTGATAAAGTCTTACAATGAGCACAAGCCACTGTGGGAAAGCAATTCTAGTAACATCTGGGTATTCAATAGCAAAACTGAAATCCCAGATATCAGAGATCTTCATTTTGTTGGTTCCTTAACCCCCCCACCTACAGATAAGGCTTTTAAGTGATAACGTCTCAACCTATGTAGGATCTAGATATTAAAAAGTTCTCATTTTTTCAAACCTTTAGTAAACCAACAGGAATTGTGCTACTGAACAGAGAATCTCCATACATAATGCAAAAGTGAAAAAAAAAAAAGTAGAATGATGACATTTTGGCCATGGCAATATCACTCAAGTTCAGCTTCTGAAAGTCTAGTAGACACTGTCCTGGTTCCTGCCGTTGATCTGGATGAATCTTCAATGTACGTTATGACCAACAAATTGCTTCCAACACCACCCTGCCATTTAATCTTATTTTTAGCTGAAAATTCATCTTAAGAAAACCACATTAGGGGCACCTGGGTGGCTCAGTCAGTTGAGCATCTGACTTTGGCTTAGGTCATGATCTCACGGCTTGTGGGTTTGAGCTCTGCGTCGGGCTCTATGCTGATAATTCAGAGCCTGGAGCCTGCTTCAGATCCTGTGTCTCCCTCTTTCTCTGCCCCTCCCTCCCTCATGCTCTGTCTCTGTCTCTCAAAATTGAATAAACATTTTTTAAAAAATTAAAAAAAAAAACCAAACATTATTGCCATTCATAAGCTGCCTATAAAAGCAAAAGGAGATACAGCACTCTTAGCTGATTTGAGTAAAATGGGTGAGATCCTTAACAATGGAACACTGAAATATTTTTCCTAAATGCTGAAGTATTAGGCTCCTTCTTGGGAAGAAAAAAGCATAAAGGCCACAATATGCTCTTAAATAACTTCGGTTTCTTGTGTGTGTATTCTCCCTAACATGGATCATAAATGGTCTCTGTTACTTTTTTTTTTTTTTATTTGGACCTTGGGTATACAGAACTGGATTAATCATAATCTTTGGTTCACAACATAGTCTCATGGCAAGCTCTTTGGATATTAAATTAGTTATTTTTAACCTTGCAAAAAGTAAACTATAAACTAAGACCCTGACACTTATTTCTAACCATAGTCTCTGCCTCCTTCATCCCCTCTCCCTGCTTCCCTGACCCCCAAAATGATCATAATCATGTTCATCATTCCCTCGCTTTTCTTTTTATAGTTTTTTCCTGTATTTATATGTAATACTTAAATTCTTTTTTATTTTAATTTTTAAAGGGCATTTAGGTTTTATAAAAAGGTTACCATGCACAGTGAGACCTTCCAGGGCTTATTTTTTCCCTTAGTCTCATCCACAATGTTACACACCTTTGTGGTTTATTCTGCTGTATATAACAGTTGTTGTTTTGCTTTTTATTTATTTTTAATGTTTATTTATTTTTGAGAGGGACAGACAGAGTACGAGCAGGGGAGGAGCAAAGAGAGAGGGAGACACAGAACCTGAAGCCGGCTCCAGGCTCTGACCTGTCAGCACAGAGCCTGATGCAGGGCTTAACCCCACAAACTGTGAGATTGTGACCTAAGCCAAAGTCAGAGGCTTAACCGACCGAGTTACCCACGCACCCCTGTTGTTTTGCTTTTTAAATATCTGTTCTGTTGATGAGCACTTGGGTTGATTCTGGGTTTTTGCTATTGTGAACAAATACTGCTATGAACTTGTACATATGCCCCCTGTTGTACCTATATAAGAGATTCTCCTAGATGTACTCCGACTAGAACTGCAGGGTTATAAGGTATGTGAATATTCAACTGAAAGAGATCATGCCAAACTGTAAGCTAAAGTGGTTACATCAAGTTATACTCCTTTCATAATACATAAAAAAATTCTTTTACTTCTTGCCAATGGGGAATGGGTGGAAAAAGATTTCCTACTGTGGTTCCAATTTACAATTCTCTTAATGTTACATGTAATGATGTCAATCATCTCTTCACGTATTTATCGGCCATGTGAGTGTCCTCTTCTGTAAAAAAACATATTCATATATTTTGTCCAGTGTTGCATTAATTTTTTGTGTTTTTCTCACTGATTTGTAGAGTTCTTTGTATGTTCTTGACATAATCTTTTTCATGTTGTATACACTGTATCTTCTCCTACTGTATCATTTGTTTTGTCACTTTATTAACTTGGTTTTTTTTTGTTTTTTTTTTCTCTTTAATTCTTTTAAAGTTTATTCATTTTGAGAGACAGTGCACATAAGCAGGGGAGGGGCAGAGACAGAGGGAGAGAGAGAATCCTAAGCAAGCTGTGTGCCATCAGCACAGAGCTGGACACAGAGCTTCATCACCTGATGAACTGTGAGATCATGACCTAAGCCAAAATCAAGAGTTAGATGCTTAACCAAAGTAAGCCACACAGGTGCCCCCCAAATTTCTCAGTTTTAGAGTCCAATTTATCATTATTTTTATAACCAATGCTTTCTGTGTCTTTTAAACTCTTTGCTATACCCAGGATCAAAAAGCTATTCACCTATACTTTCTACTAAGAGCTTTTAATTTTTTCATTTTGTCATTTAAGTCTTAATCCATCTAGAATTGATTTTTCTAAATAGTATGAAATAGGATTCTGTTGGTATGTCTTCTAAAATCAAGAAATAAAATACCCATAAATAAAAATATTCTGCTTTTATAGGATAGTCTGGAAATTTTATGGATGGTCTGGAATTAACCTTCCACTGTAAACACTAGAAACTAGGCAAAACATAGGAAACAACTATTTTTGGACACTGGACAATAGGCAGCTAAGAACTGTGATCCCTGAGAAAAGGAAAACAAACACGATGAGCCCTACCTCAACCTAGGCTTCCTGTCTAGAGGTAACTCCTGAACTACAACTCAGACAGGGGCATCCAAACAATTTGGCAACTTCACGGAGTTGTGGAGACAGAGACTAGAGTTTAGGGAGGCTAAAGCAGCTAGACTTTGCAGAACACAAGAGGAGGGAGCTAAAGAGAGACAGAGCTCTAGAAATCTGCATAGGCTCCCCTTGAATTTTGGCTGAATAGCAATTTGAGGAAAAGAACTATTACCAGGGTGAGTTGTAAAAATAACAATTACCTGAGTTCAAAGACCATCTTTAATCATCTGACTTTCCTCCAACCAGAATAGAGAGACCTCCCTTGAATTTCTATAGCAATCAAAAGAACTAAAAAGGGCTATGCTTTAGGAGTAGGGCTAAATTAGTTCTAGAGTAAAAACTACTCTATGCTCACACTAAAAGAGCTTAAAAACAAACCTAAAAAAGAATCAAAGTAATCTATAAGGAACTTAACTGCATGCCAGCAAAAAAAAGAAAGAAAAAAAAAAAGAAAAAGAAAAAATTTCAACATTCTTTAAAGGAATGTAACAAAATCTAACACACAGTAACATTAAATTAACAGTGTACAGGGGATGCCCGGGTGGCTCAGGATTAAGCGGTCAATTCTTGATTTCAGCTCAGGTCATGATCTCACCTGATGAGTTCCAGCCCCACGCCTGGCTCTGTGCTGACAGTGCAGAGCCTGCTTGGGATTCTCTGTCTCCCTCTCTGTCTGCCCCTCTCCCATTCACAATCTCTTTCTCTCTCTCTTTCAAAAATGAATAAACATTAAAAAAAATTAGCAGTGTGTGATACCCATCAAAAATTACTAGACACACAAGGAAACATGAAAATTTAACCTGTAAACCAGGAGAGAAATCAGTCAATAGAAACAGACTCAGAAATAACAGAAACAAAAGAAATAGCAAATACATTAAGCAGCTGTAGGATTTAGGAAGGTGCAAGAAGAGTAATCTCATTCCAGACATAAGAGAGCTCCTATGCACATGCAAGTCTTCCCCCTGGGCCTCTTGTGCTCACAAGAAAGACTAGGGACAGGGCAGGAGCCTAGAAATAGTCTACCATAGTAGCCTAGGCATGAGAAAGGTGATTGGCAATTGTTAGGGGACAGACACAATGCTCCACCCACCTCCCCTAGACCTTTCTCTTCTATTAAGCAAAAGCCTTAATCCCTTGGGGGATGGGCAGCAAACCCTTTCATCTGGAGGGCACTGGTGAAGATCCCCTGCTTCTGGGAAAAAAGTAAAAGCAAAAACCCTCCACTCCTGGTGAGAGGCAGGAAACCATCTTAGGCCCAAGTTCCTGATACTAAGTAGAGATTGGCCATAGCTGGGGGAGGGAGAAGAAACTCTTCAAAGACTAACCACAGATACAAGGCAGAGTTTAGTTGTGATAAGGAAGAAGGGTAGAAAAACTAAAAGTCTCACTCCCAAGACATAGGCACAGGGTCTAAGTAGACTGCCTAAGACAGAAGCAAGACCAGATAACAGAGAACCTTATTACAAATCTAGCCTACATAAAAAGCAAGAGTGGTTCACCAGTGGAAGAGAGGCAAGAGTATGGAGAGAATTTGTCTATGGTACAGGCATGCAGGGGTGGCTAAAAGTTGAGAGAGGGAAGAGGAGAACAGTGAGAAAAAACAGAGCCTCTGACCCCAGCTCCCAGTCTAAGCACAAAGCGACTTACTGTGAGAGGGATTTGAACTTTACAGCACAATAAAGGTACCAAAAGCCACAACAACACCCAAATTGAGATTGACTGGCTCAATCCCCTAACAGAAGAAGATGCCTGCATATTTTCAGATTCAAATACTACTTACCTCAGTCGCTACTGTTCTACACATGATGCTTGGCATATTCAATCACATATTACAGGACAAAAAAGCAAGACATAAAAAACACATATGTCAAGAGATAAGGTAGTCTCAAGATATCTAGATGTTAAAACTATCAGACAGGGATCTTAAAATAACTATGATTCATGGGGCGCCTGGGTGGCGCAGTCGGTTAAGCGTCCGACTTCAGCCAGGTCACGTTCTCGTGGTCCGTGAGTTCGAGCCCCGCGTCAGGCTCTGGGCTGATGGCTCAGAGCCTGGAGCCTGTTTCCGATTCTGTGTCTCCCTCTCTCTCTGCCCCTCCCCCGTTCATGCTCTGTCTCTCTCTGTCCCAAAAATAAATAAACGTTGGAAAAAAAAATTTTTTTTAATAAAATAAAATAAAATAACTATGATTCAGGGGTGCCTGGGTGGCTCGGTCAGTTGAGCAAATGACTCTTGATTTCAGCCCAGGTCATGATCTCGTGTTTCATGGGTATGAACAGCATGATGGGCTCCACGCTGACAGTATGGAGCCTGCTTGGGATTCTCTCTCTCTCTCTCTCTCTCTCTCTCTCTCTCTCTCTGCCTCTTCCCTGCTCACTCTGTCTCTCTCAAAATGAATAAACAAACTTAAAACAATTTTTTTAATAAAATAAAATAACTATGATTCATATATTAAAAGATCTCATGGAAAATGTACACAGCATGTATAAATAGATGGAGAATTTTAAGGGAAATACTAGAAATAAAAAAACATGATGCCAGAAATGTAGAATTTCTCTGACAAGCTCATCAGTAGACTGGACACAGCTAAGGAAATAATCAGTGAACTTGCAAATAGGACAATAAAAATAATCTAAAGCAAAACAAAAAAGAAAAACAGAATAGAGCATTCAAAAGCTAAAGGCCAATATCAGTCTAACACATGTGTAATTAGAATCTCAGAAAGACAAAAGAAAAAAAACACAGCTGAAGAAATATTTGATGACATACTGGCTGAGATTTTTTGAAAAATGATAAAAGATATCAAACCATAGCTCTATAAAGTTTAGAAAACTGCAATCACAGGATAAATACCAAAAAATACCTAGTTTTGAAGTTTAAAAACTTTGACAGTAACTAGAAGGGGTTAAAACATTACATAGAGAGGAACAAAAACTGGCAGGCTTCTCACTTCTCTAAGTGACACTTAGTGACACTAAGCAGGCCAAAAGACAGGAGTCACATTTTAAAGTATTGAAAGAAAAAACTATCAACCCAGAATTTTATACCAATAAAAATATCTTTCAAATGTAAGAATGAAATAAAGACTTCTTCAGACCAACAAAAGCTAAGGGAATTCATTGCCAGCAGATGTGCCCTATAAGAACATTAATGGAAATTCTTCAGGCGGAGGGAATAAGATAGCAGATGGAAACTGAATTTACACAAAGGAACAAAGGACACCAGAAATGGTAAATATGTGGTTAAATATAAAAGAACTCTTTCAATCTCTTTAAACAATCTCTTGATTGTTTAAAACAAAGAAAACAACAAAGTAATATGGAATTTATAACGCCTTTAGAAGTAAAATGTATGACAACAGCACAAAGGATGGGAGAAGGAAATGAATTACACTGTTGTAAAATTCTTTCATTATATGAGAAATAATATTGTATTATTTAAAGATAATACTTACAAAGATGTATAGTGTAAAGTGGGAACAACTGCTAAGAAAATAAAACAACAAGGGGCGCCTGGGTGGATCAGTCAGTTAAGTGTCCAACTCTTGCTCTTGGCTCAGGTCATGATCTCGAGGTTCACGAAATTGAGCCCTGCACTGAGCTCTGTGCTGACAGCGCAAGGCCTGCTTGGGAGTCTCTCTCTCTCTCTCTCTCTCTCTCTCTCTGTGTGTCCCTCCTCCGCTCGTGCTCTCTCTTAAAATAAATAAATAAACATTAAAAAAAACCCAAATTGGGGCGCCTGGGTGGCTTGGTCAGTTAAGCGTCTGACTTCGGCTCAGGTCATGATCTCACGGTCCATGAGTTCGAGCCCCGCATCAGGTTCTGTGCTGACTGCTCAGAGCCTGGAACCTGTTTCAGATTCTGTGTTTCCCTCTCTCTCTGACCCTCCCCTGTTCATGCTCTGTCTCTCTCTGTCTCAAAAATAAATAAACGTTAAAAAAAAAAATTACAAAAAAAACCACCCAAATTATATCTAATAATACAATAATGGAGATAAAACAGGATCATTAAAAAATACTCCATTAATTAAAAAGATGGCAGGAAAGGAGGACAAAAGGAACGAAGAACAGATGAGATATAGTTCATAAAGAATAAGATGATAGACGGGGCGCCTGGGTGGCGCAGTCGGTTAAGCGTCCGACTTCAACCAGGTCACGATCTCGCGGTCCGTGAGTTCGAGCCCCGCGTCGGGCTCTGGGCTGATGGCTCAGAGCCTGGAGCCTGTTTCCGATTCTGTGTCTCCCTCTCTCTCTGCCCCTCCCCCGTTCATGCTCTGTCTCTCTCTGTCCCAAAAATAAATAAACGTTGAAAAAAAAAAAATTAAAAAAAAAAAAAAAAGAATAAGATGATAGATTTAAACCTATTTCAATAATTATATGAAACGTAAGTAGACAACACACTCCAAATAAACGACCAAGACTGCCAAATAAAAAGCAAGACACAAGTATATGCTGTCTATAAGACTTACCTTAAGCACGGCTATATAGATAAGTTAAAAGTAAAAGGATGGAAAAGATATACAATGAGAACAATAATCAAAGGTGAAGTAGCTATTAGCGGCCATATGTTAATATCAAAGAAAGATTTCAGAACAAAGAATATTACAAGAGATAAAGAGATATTTCACAACATTAAAGGGGCCAATTCATTAAGAAGGCAACAGCTTCATTATATATGAAAAAAATTGATAGAACCTAAGAGTCTCCTATAGACCAACCTTTCCAGTGATAACAACTACAAACTCTGGACCAAATGCAAAAATCAATTACCCGAGAATTCTGAATACTACACTAACTGCAGGCAGATTGCAGAGGGACATTAAAATATGGAGCACACCACTGAGAGGGGTGGGGGGAGGTGTCCTGCTTTTAGGGGGCTTTGCCTAGACAGTGGGCATAAGTTACAAAGTAGCCTAACTTAGGCAACTAAAAACTCCAATAGAAACCCTGAGGTCTTCCTGCCTGGAGGAAAGAAAGGATTCTAGGCAACCATGGCCGCCACCAGAAAGAGTAGAGAATTCCAGAAGAGAGAAACACAGAAAAGGATGCCTTAAGTTTGTGAATGAACACCAAGTATCTCATACTAATCCCTCCCTGAATGATACACATGCAGAACAGATTCAAAGTAGTACAGAAAAGCCTGAAAGAATTGAACTGAAACATGAAGTACAACCCACAAGCGGCATAGCTTGTTAATTGCCAGGTAAAACAAAACATCAACATTCCTCAGCGAATATCACAGAACTCAGGGCCTACACAATGCAACATTCACAATATCCAGGATACAATCCAAAATTACTCACTGTACAAAGGAGGAGGATATGACCCATTTTCAAGGGAAAAGACACTAAACAGAAGACAATCTCAAAATAACAAAAATATTGAAATGTTCAGACATAACCAACAGAATACAGAAATAGAACCACATGTTCAATTGATTTTCAACAATAAAGCCAAGGTATTTCAGTGGGGAAAAGATATTCCTTTTCAACACAGGCTGCTGGATATCAAATGGGGAAAAAAAAAATCTTGACCCTTATATCATTTAGTATTGATACAAGAATCAACTCAGAATGGGTCCCAGACCTAAACATAAGAGCGAAAACTATGATGCAGCCATTTTGGAGAAAAGTCTGGCATTTCCTCAAAAGGTTAAACATAAGAGTTACCATATGACCCAGTAATTCCATTTCTACGTGATATCCAAGAGAAATGAAAACACATATCCACATCAAAAATTGTACATACATGCTCAAAACAGCATTATTCATAACAGTCAAAAAGTAGAAATAACCCAAATGTCCATCAGTTGAAGAACAGATAAATTAAATGTGGTATATCCAGACAATGGAATATTACTTGGTTGATACACGCTACAACACGGATAAACCCTGAGAACACAAATGATTTCATTTACATGGAATGTACAGAAGAGGCAAATCCATAGAGACAGAAAATAGATTAGTAGAGAGCAGATGGGAGGTTTGGAGGAGGTGGCTAAAAGGTACAGTGTTTCTTTCTGAGGTGAGGAAAACGTTCTAAAATTGTGGTGATGGCTGCACTACTCTGTTGATCATACTAAGAACCACTGAATTATATACACCTAAGGTATACAACTGCTGGTATGTGAGTCATACCTCAATAAAGTTATTACAAAAACAGAGAGCTAAAACTATAAAATTTTTTCAAGAAAACATAAAAGATTTGTATCCTTGGGTTAGGCAGGTTTCTTACAACACGACCCATAAATGAAAAAGATAAACTGGACTTCAAAAAAATTTAAAACCTCTGTTCTTTGAAAGACACTATTAAAAATAAAATAAAAAGGCCAGCCACAGCCTGGGAGAAATATTTCACAAAATATCTATCTGATAAAGGACTCCAGATACATAAAGAACTCAACAACAAAATAGGACAATCCAAGTTTTAAAATGGGGGAAAAAAGTTGAACTCTTCACCAGTAAAAATATAAGAATGGCCACTAAATACATGAAAATAAAGCTTTCATCATGAGTCTTTAGGCAAATGCAATTAGAACCAGACGGAGAGGGGCGCCTGGGTCGCTCAGTTGGTTGAGTGTCCGACTTCAGCTCAGGTCATGATCTCATGGTTCATGAGTTCGAGCCCCACGTCAGGCTCTGTGCTGACAGCTCAGAGCCTGGAGCCTGCTTCAGATTCTATGTCTCCCTCTCTCTCTGCCCCTCCCCCACTCACACTCTGTCTCTCTCAAAAATAAATAACCATTAAAAAACAATTTAAAAAAAAAAAGTGGGAATGCAAGTTGGTGCAGCCACTCTGGAAACCAGTGTGGAGGTTCCTCAAAAAATTAAAAATAGAACTACCCTATGACCCAGCAATTGCACTACAAGGCATTTATCCAGGGGATACAGGTGTGCTGTTTTGAAGGGACACATGCACCCCCATGTTTATAGCAGCACTATCGACAATAGCCAAAGTATGGAAAGAGCCCAAATGTCCATTGATGGATGAATGGATAAAGAGAATGTGGTATATATATACAATGGAGTATTACTTGGCAATCAAAAAGAATGAAATCTTGTCATTTGAAACTACATGGATGGAACTGGAGGGTATTATGCTAAGTGAAATTAGTCAGAGAAAGACAAAAATCATATGACTTAACTCATATGACGACTTTTAAGAGACAAAACAGATGAACATAAGGGAAGGGAAACAAAAATAATATAAAAACAGGGAGGGGGACAAAACAGAAGAGACTCATAAATAGGGAGAACAAACTGAGGGTTACGGGAAGGGTTGTGGAGGGGGGTGGGCTAAATGGGTAAAGGACACTAAGGAATCTACTCCTGAAATCATTGTTGCACTATATGCTAACGAATTTGGATGTAAATTTAAAAAAATAAATAAAAATTTTAAAAAAATACAGTATTAAAAAAACAAAAGGACGAAGATACCACTACAATGCCTAGAATTTTAAAAACCGATAATACCAAGCATTAGAGAGATTATAGAGCAACTGGAACTCTCCACTGCAAATGAGAATATGCAAAATGGTACAGCCTCTTTGGAGAACAGTTTGACTATAAGGTTAAACTTTTACCATATGACCCTGCAATTCCACTTATAGCTACTCAAGAGAAATGAAAACATGTATCTACCTAAAGCCCTGTATATTAATGTTATTTCATGGCAGCTTTAATCATAATAGCCCCAAACTGGAAGCAACCCAAACATGCATCAACAAGTCACTGGATAAACAAACTGCAATGAAGTTATCCAATTAAAAAGTAATTGCAATTAAAAGAAACAAACTACTGACATACACAACAACTATAAATCTTAAAAGCACTACACTAAATGAACAATGCCAGACACAAAAAAGCTACTTATATGATCCTATTGATTTGACATCCTAGAAATGGCAAAATAGAGTAACAGAAAGATGATCAGTGGTCAACAGGGGTAGTGCTACAGGGAAAGGGCTAACTATAAAAGGTCACAAGAGAAGTCTCTGGGTGGTGAAAGTATTCTTCTTTCTTGATTGTGACAGTGGTGATTATGAAACTATGTACATTTACCCAAACTCATGAAACTGGACATGTTAGTGCAGGTAAATTGCGTTCAATAATGTTGATTTTCTTAAAAGGGACAATCAGTTTCACTCCTTTTCTAAAAGGGACAATCAGTTTCATTCCTTTTCTAAAGACTACAAAGGTTCTCAAGATCCCAGGTAATTCCCAAAAGGTCTCAACATCCATTTGCTCTAATTTTAGGACCTGACCTTGATTTCTACTCTTTACATGCCTTATGACTGAATGGATAGCACCTCTGAAATACGAAACTCTAAACTGTGTACATGGCTCTGGAATCCATAGACCAGGCCAACCTAGACTGTGCTCTGTATTACCATCACCAGCTATATTACAGATGCAGTTGAACATTGTTTGATCCTTCTGAATTTTTCTGGCTTACTTGCTTGCTTTTCTCATCTCCTCACTAAAAAGAATTTACCACAAGTGTCCTGTAGCTCATTCCTATACAGGGAACAAATCTCAGTTTCAGAGACAGCAACTTGAGTCAGCCGTTCAGCTTGAAACATGTGTAGTCTATTTGTCAATGTCTAACAGAAACCACTGCACTTTCTACAAAGAATAATCAATTTCTCATTATATCAACACTCCCCAAATAATCAAAGGCAAATAAAGCATACCGCAATCAAGAGAAAAAGTAAGTAGATTGGGCTATCAACAGCAACTGGGTTTTGAGGAACAAGCAAAGGCACTCAGAAAAGGGGAGGCACCCAGAACTCAAGGTGGGCTTTCCCACACATCTACAACAGGAACAGACTGGAAATGTAATAGAGCAGTTCATGGGAACTGTATTCAGAGTATAATTAGGACCTTGGGAAAAACCCACATTAATCATTCACACGGACATCTCCAAAGAAAATGAAAAAGAACAAGATGTGGAGAGAAGGGTAGGGCACTTGCAGGTTCTGATGTGGACAAACTCTGTATTACCAAAATGTTTCGGAAGACACCACCTTTTAAAATTAATCTTGCTCTACAGCTCAGCAGAGTCAATAGTAAGTGAGAGACTGCTAGTAGCAAAGAGATACAGCAACTAATAAAAGAACAAACAAAACCAACTCACACGTGTTTACAACCAGAATACAAATACAAATTTAAAACTGTCTGGAAATAAAATGGAATACACTTAAGCAGAAAGAGAAATCTTCTTCATTACTGTAGTTCACCTCCTGCAAAAAAAATCACGGTCAGTGTCTTTTATTTATGTGTGAACCCATCTTCCTGGTAGGCAAACTGACCTAGGTTGAGGTGATTGCATCTAGTGCTCTAGTATAAATCATAAATGATAAGCCTGGGGGAAACAAAAGCTAGATGTTTTGAGGACTGAGTTGGGCTGACACTCACCACAAACTTCTCACCATTCTGCTCCACATGTTTGTATGTGGGGACCGATATGGGCACAGCTTGCTTTTCTGTGTAATCATAAAATGATTGTCCCAACGAGTCTTCACTGGGATCTAGGTTATCTGCCTCATGTGGAGGCACAGACAACACTGTCAAGATCAATTCCTTCTCGCCTGCTCGGATCAGGTCCACCACCTGCTTGTGTGTCGCCCCCTCAACATTCACGCCGTTCCTAAGGGGAAAAAGGGAAAAAGACAATCCCATAAACAAGAAGGGTCCAAATACCTTGTATCTCCACCCTCCTACCCCACTCCAGTGTCATGCAGTATGAACCATAAAAACAAAATTACTTTGGCTCCAGAAAGGCTGTTTATATTTTTATAGATCATAATGTGAAGAACTGTTTGTAAACTTACAGCAGGGAGAACAAAATGGAAACGTTGGAGAGGACCTGACCCTCCAAGCCAGAATCCCACACTTCGTTTCAAGAAAGCACACGGGAGGGGCGCCTGGGTGGCGCAGTCGGTTAAGCGTCCGACTTCAGCCAGGTCACGATCTCGCGGTCTGCGAGTTCCAGCCCCGCGTCGGGCTCTGGGCTGATGGCTCAGAGCCTGGAGCCTGTTTCCGATCCTGTGTCTCCCTCTCTCTCTGCCCCTCCCCCGTTCATGCTCTGTCTCTCTCTGTCCCAAAAATAAATAAACGTTGAAAAAAAAAATTAAAAAAAAAAAAAAAAGAAAGCACACGGGAAAGAGGGCACAAAGCTTTCAAAGCTAATTTCCTCACCCTAACCAAGGATGTATACTATGCAGTCAAAGTAGCTTTTAACAATCCTGCCATTTGAACTGTACTTAATCCTTTTTAAACTTTGTGAAATTTCTGTTATCAGAAAGTTTTTACAAAATGTATTCCTTTAATTTGTAAAGACTCAAAAAGGATAACTTAAGATAATTTATATATGTGTATCTGATTTCACCCCATATCTTCAAATCATTCAACTTAACTTTCCTTTATACTGAGTTTCATCACCTTGAGAGTTGAATGGTATAGATATTCATACACACTAGTCTCATTTTTAAAAAGGCAAGGGGATGGGGCGCCTAGGTGGCTCAGTTGGTTAAGTGTCCAACTCTTGATTTTGGCTCAGGTCATGATCTCACAGTTCATGAGATCAAGCCCCATGTCAGGTTCTGCGCTGACAGCATATAGCCTTCCTGGGGTTCTCGCTCCCTGTCTTTCTGCCCCTCCCCTGCTTTCACATACTCACTCTCTCAAAGTAAAAAAAAAAAAAAAATTTTTAATAAAAAAATTTTAGAAAGACAAGGAGATAACTAAATTTTCATTATCTTAACTAACTTCTTTGTCCTCCCAATCATGTCAATTAATCTCTCTTAGCATTCTATCTTCTTTCTGTGCTATCTCACTTAAAACTCTGTGTAATCAGTTCAAGATAAAAAAAAAATGTACATCTAAAGTTATATAGGGGCGCCTGGGTGGCTCAGTCGGTTGAGCATCCGACTTCGGCTCAGGTCATGATCTCGCGGTCCGTGAGTTCGAGCCCCATGTCGAGCTCTGTGCTGACAGCTCAGAGCCTGGAGCCTGTTTCAGATTCTGTGTCTTCCTCTCTCTCTGACCCTCCCCCGTTCATGCTCTGTCTCTCTCTGTCTCAAAAATAAATAAACGTTAAATAAATAAATAAATAAATAAATAAATAAATAAAATAAAGTTATATAGTAAATCAACCTACTCATTCTCCTCCCTGTTTCACTGTACATAAAAAGGCTCCAACTAGGAAAAGTACAAGGTTTGGAAGAACAATAATTTTGTCAAAAAAGATGCTGAGTCTCACAAAACTCACTCAGCAAACTGAAGTACCTTCCCACAATGCTGACCCTGCCTGCCATCTCAGCGAAAACCACGAGGCAGCTAGCTGACCAAAGGTTCCCTCCATGGCTATCCCATGAGAGTTAGGAAACACACACCTGGCCTTTAGTCAATTTGATAAAAGCTTATGTACCTTTTAGAGTTAAGCTCTTTTTCAGTTACAAACCATTAGGATTTTTCCTTCCTGAAAATGATGCTAAGTTTAGTAACAAGCCTTCCACAAATGTTTCAGTCACTGGAATTGTCTCTGTCAGACTCTGGTATCTGAAACATCCATTTACATAAACAGAAAAGGCAGGAGGTCATCCAGCTAAAGCTCTTTCCTTTTGGGTTAACAACCTAGTCAGTAAATCAGCACGCTAGACATTTCACAACCTAAAGTCTAACTTATACACACAAAAATTCAATAATTTTACAATTGGCTACCTGTAGAAGAAAATAAAAGCACCCTCACCACTGATTGGGAACTGGGGCTTCTAAAATTTGAATCAGGTCAAACTAGTAATCAGGAAAAAGTGATCAACTCTGATCACAGAACCAGATGGTAAAACAGAGAGAAAATAGGCATTGAAGCTAGATCTACATGGGTTCAAATCCTGACCCTGCCTTTAGTACTGGCACTGGTCTTAACTAAGTCATCTAATCTTTCTTAGCATTGATTTCTGCATCTGTAAAGTGGGGACGATAATAAGTCCCAAACAAGGTTATTGTGAGGATTAATGTAATGAAACATGTAACCTGCTGGGAACACCACCTGAACACTCGCATTAGAAGTACTGTGTAGATGCCTGTTACAAAGAAATTCTGGTTGAAGAAGAAATGGAAACTAAAGTTGGGGATTGCCAAAGGATTTCATCTAAATCTTAGCCTTATACAATCAAAAAGAATGAAATCTTCCCATTTGCAACTACGTGGAAGGAACTGGAGGGTATTATGCTAAGTGAAATTAGTCAGAGAAAGACAAATATCATATGACTTCACTCATATAAGGACTTTAAGAAACAAAACAGATGAACATAAAGGAAGGGAAACAAAAATAATATAAAAACAGGAAGGGGGACAAAACATAAGAGACTCTTAAATATGGAGACAAACACAGGGTTCCTGGAGGGGCTGTGGGAGGGCGGATGGGCTAAATGGGTAAGGGGCGTTAAGGAATCTACTCCTGAAATCACTGTTGCACTACACGCTAACTAATTTGGATATAAAATTTTTTTAATAAAATGATAAATAAATAGATAAAAATAAAATTAAATCTTAGCCTTATTAATAGTTCTGAGAAAATGTTTTGCTGGTAGAAGAAAAATAAAATTGAAAAAGCAAAAGTTAGAAATCAACAGAAAACTTTATTTACCCCTGTGAGTCTTAGCTTACTTATGAACAACCTTAATTTTTATTGTTGTTATTTTGTTTTTTAAGTTTATTTATTTGTTTTGAGAAAGAGGGAGAGTGTGCATGTATGGGGGAGGAGCAGAGAGAGAGGGAGGGAGAGAGGGAGAGAGAGAGACAGTCCCAAGCAGGTTCCGCACAGACAGCATGGAGCCCGATATGGGGCTCAAACTCACAAAGCAGGAGATCTCGACCTGAGCCAAAATCAAGAGTCAGACACTTAACCAACTGAGTCACCCAAGTGACTTAATTTTTTTAACAAAGTGGGAAAAACTCACATTTTAGAGGCCGAATAAAACATTTTAGATACTAAAACAAGATTTTTATGTTAGTAAAATCAATCTTATGAGATGCACATCTATGAAAAAACGTTTAACAGCTCTGCTCAAATCTTATTTTCAGCTCCCTCATTTTTTTCCTTTAAAGGATCTTTAACCTGGGGTATAGTTGTCAATAGACTTTGGGGGTTATATAGCATTATAAAGACTATAACATTTGTATGAAAAACTGTATTTGTGTGCATATATGCATTTTTTCCAGAGGAAAGGCTTCAAAAGGGAGCAATGTAACCTCCAGAAAGGTTAAGAACTACTGCTCTCAACACACACTTCCTCCACCCATTGAGTTTTCGAGTTAGAATGCACTGTTCCCAGGGTCACTCGCAAAAGCAAGCCCAAAAGTCATCAAAGAAACTGAAGTAAGGCTTATTCCAGGAGCCAGGGAACTTGCCTATTTTCACTTCTTTATCAGAAAGACCAAGCTTCAAATTGGCTACCATCCCAAAAACCTCTTTAAAAATAAATTAAAAAATAAAGACAGGAACGTACTACCAGTCTCACATTCTAAACACACTTGCTGGAAACCAATTTGACAATAAATTTCATATATTGAAAATAAATAAATAAATAAATAAATAAATAAACAAACAAACAAACAAACACACTTGCTAATGTTTATTTGGTTCAACTATAGAAAGAATGCTATACATTCTGCAATTTAATACAAGGCTGGAAATTCCTTCATTCTTCAGAGAATGAAATGAAGTTAGTAAAAAATGCTAGACAACTAATTTCAAAAAGGGCCCTCTGTCAAGAATTAAGAGAGCTTTACAATCATAAAAATGTTTACATGGCATCCTCTTTTCCACTAGAATTCCTCTATAACTAAACTCAAATTAAGTGTGGCCCAATTTGGACAATTCTAAAGACATAAATAAATGCAAACAATAAATTCTGCAATAAAGGGAATTTACAGCAGTAGACTTCTGGTTCAAAGCATGGGTTTTAGAGTCAGACAGACTTGGGTTTGGTACCACTTGTACCATTTAACAGATGAGAAATTAGGTAAGTTATTCAATTTCACTAAACCTCAGTTTCCTAATTCATAAAATGGCACTAATAATACCTATAGCTAACAGAGTGAGAACCAAAATGGGATAAAGCCTTAGAACATGGTAACCACTCAGTAAATGATAGCTATTGATTGGGGCGCCTAGGTGGCTCAGTTGGTTAAGTGTCCAACTTCAGCTGAGGTCATGATCTCATCGTCCGAGAGTTCGAGCCCCGCATCGGGCTCCATGCTGATAGCTCAGAGCCTGGAGCCTGATTCAGATTCTGTGTCCCCCTCTTTCTCTGGCCCTCCCCATTCATGCTCCGTCTCAAAAAAATAAACATTAAAAAAAAATAAAAAATAAATAAATGATAGCTATTTATATGATAGTATTTGTGTCAGTTGGGTAAACAGGTTAGTAGCATGTTAGCCTCCTGATGACACAACCCTTTCCACCACCAATTTCCCTCGCCTTTCTTCTTCTTGTCTTTATAACATGATCTATGGGCACCTGCATGGTTCAGTGGTAGAGTGTCTGACTTTGGCTCAGGTCATGATCTAGCAGTTCTTGAGTTCAAGCCCTGCATCAGGCTCGCTGCTGTCAGCACAGAGCTTGATGTATCAGAGAGATCCTCTGTCTCCCTCTCTCTCTGCCCCTGCCCTGCTTGAGCTCTCTAAAAAATGAACAAACATTAAAAAAAAAAAAACTATTATAACATAATTCAGCTGGAATTCATTTGAAAATAAATGACTCAGTTCTCAACCTATGCTGATGGGGATCACAAGAAGGGTATCATTTTCGTAAGACCACTGCATCAGAGAACCACCTAGTCCTACACCATGCAGAAATAACTCTGCCCAATAGGGTCTTACTCATGTATGTTCTTCCAGAAAGAAAGGGAATGGCTTAAACACACTATCAAAACATTTTCATCAGATAATGATTAAACAAATACAGCTAAATGTTAATTATAAAATCTAGGTGGCACAAATGCAGAGATATGCACTGTTCATTTCCTTCAACTTTTCTGTATGTCTGAAATTTTTCATAATAGGTGAGGAAACAAAAGGCTACCAAAAATCTCCCAACAATCCAAATAAGACCAAATTTTGTTTTCTTAGGTAACTAGGTGATACCCAAAATTTCCTTTGTGTTTTCAGCACTATAAAGATATACCTAATACTTTTATTTTTTTTATGTTTTTTTAATTTTATTTTTGAGAGAGACAGAGCACAAGTGGGGGAGGGGCAGAGAGTGAGAGAGAGTGAGTGAGAGAGAGAGAGAGAGAGAGAGAGAGAGAGAGAGAGAGAGACAAAAATCCAAAGCAGGCTCCAGGCTCCAAGCTGTCAGCAAAGAGCCCAACATGGGGCTCAAACTCACAAACTGTGAGATCATGACCTGAGTTGAAGTCGGTGCTTAACCAACAGAACCACCCAGGCGCCCCAATTACACAAAGGTTTTTAAACAACCTCCCTATTTTCTCTACAATATATCTTCTAGGAAACTGGGTGAAGGCTCACAAGTTGGAGAAAAACAGACTCTTGACACATGAGATGAGGGACACTGCTTTGACTTTTCACTGCTTAATTGCCCAGTTAGTGGGTACAGCAATACTAGACACTTAGACTATAAAAGCAAGGAACTATTCTACTGAAATCTGAATATCTGTCCTTTCTAATTTTGCAGTTCAGTCATTTGACTGGCTTAGATTGGGTACTTTTTTCTTTCTTTCTTTTCTTTTTTTCAATTTATTTATTTATTTTGAGAGAGACAGAGAAAGAGAAAGAGAGCAGGAAAGGGGGGGGGGAGAGAGAGAGAGAGAGAGAGAGAGAGAGAGAGAGAGAGAGAGAGAGAATCCCAAGCAGTCTCAGTGCTGTCAGTGCAGAGTTGGATGCAGGGCTCACAACTGTGAGATCATGACCTGAGTCAAAGTCAAGTCAGATGCTTCACTGACTGGACCACCCAGGCACCCATCTTTTTTTTCTTTCTTTCTTTCTTTTTCTTTTCTTATGAGCAAGCTCCAATGTGGGGCTGGAACTTATAACCCTGTGATCATGAGTCACATGCTCCACCAACTGAGCCAGCCAGGCATCCCAGATTGGCTCCTTTTCGTCGAACTCTGACTTCTTACTATCTTACTTAGGCAAACAATCAAGCCAGAAAATATTTTTATTGACTAATACTCTTAACACTCATGCTGTACTTTGCCTTTAAACTCTTGAGATAAGAGATTCAAACATGCATAAGCCATGAACATAGCCACAGGAAGTGTAGCTTGGATATGTCTACACAAAATTACTCTTCTGGACGACTAAATACCAAAAAATTTTTGGAATTTTGTTTCAGAAATAATAACATTTTCATCTTACATTTTATTGTAATTTATTTATCCTAATTTATTGATAAGAAAAGAGAAGTATAATTAGAGAAAAGTAAATGGTCAAAGGCTTCTAAAATGTTTGAGCCTTGGGGCACCTGGGTGGCTCAGTCGGTTAAGCATCCGACTTTGGCTCAGGTCATGGTCTCGCGCTCCATGGGTTCCAGCCCCGCATCGGGCTCTGTGCTGACAGCTCAGAGCCTGGAGCCTACTTCGGATTCTGTGTCTCCCTCTCTCTCTGGCCCTCCCCCGTTCATGCTCTGTCTCTCTCTGTCTCAAAAATAAATAAACGTGGGGCGCCTGGGTGGCGCAGTCGGTTGAGCGTCCGACTTCAGCCAGGTCACGATCTCGCGGTCCATGAGTTCGAGCCCCGCGTCGGGCTCTGGGCTGATGGCTCAGAGCCTGGAGCCTGTTTCCGATTCTGTGTCTCCCTCTCTCTCTGCCCCTCCCCCGTTCATGCTCTGTCTCTCTCTGTCCCAAAAATAAATAAATGTCAAAAATAAATAAACGTTAAAAAAATAATAAAATAAATACATAAATAAAATGTTTGAGCCTTTTCTGTTTTCTTTTTTATTTCAGAGAGAGAAAGAATGCGAGCTGGGGAGAGGAGCAAAGGGGGAGAGAGACAGAATCTTAGGCAGGAGCCCAATGTGGGACTTGATCCACGAACCTGGGATCGTGACTTAAGCAGAAATCAAGAGTCAGATGCATAACTGACTGAGCCATCCAAATGCCCCGAGCTTTTTCTAACTGTAAATCTTGTCAACAACTTAAAAAGTGCAAAATTATCATCGCAATTACTTTTAATGTTAACTTACATGGAAAATGAGATGATGACTATGTAAATAGGTAAAAATGCTTTTGAAAGTAATTTCACTGGTAATATGCACTAAAGTTATAAAAATGTTCATCACATTTTTTTCAACTAAAATGGCATTATGAAAATTTATCCTAAGGAAAACATCAAAACAAGAGCTCCAAGAGGGAAAGAACTTCACCGTGGCATGTAGACCACTCTCAAGTCTATGTTGAAAGAAAAAATGAAGTAACCCTAAACAAAGAAAAAGGTTGTTTCCAAATTTGTTCTTATAAAAAGTCAACAACAGAGGGATGAATGATTAAGAAAATTAAAGCACAAATTGAATATAAAACAGTTATTTAAAATTGTACATATGAAGAAAATAATCTGGAAACATGTTTGACCTGATGTTAAAAAGTGGATTATAGGGGGCGCTGATGGCTCAGAGCCTGGAGCCTGTTTCCGATTCTGTGTCTCCCTCTCTCTCTGCCCCTCCCCCGTTCATGCTCTGTCTCTCTGTCCCAAAAATAAATAAACGTTGAAAAAAAAAAATTAAAAAAAAAAAAAGTGGATTATAAAACGCAACTTCTAAAGGGTAACATAGGGGCGCCTGGGTGGCTCAGTCGGTTGAGCGTCCGACTTCAGCTCAGGTCACGATCTCTCGGTTTGTGAGTTCGAGCCCCGCGTCAGGCTCTGGGCTGATGGCTTGGAGCCTGCTTCCGATTCTGTGTCACCCTCTCTCTCTGCCCCTCCCCCATTCATGCTCGGTCTCCCTCTCTCTCAAAAATAAATAAACATTAAAAAAATTAAAATAAAATAAAATAAAATAAATAAATAAAATAAATAAAAGGGAACATAGAAGAAAATCTAGGGTATGGCAAAGAGATTTTAATACAACAATAAAAACCTGATCTATGAAAGAAAAAATTGCTAGGCTGACCTTTACTAAAATTAAAAACTTTTGGGGCATCTGGGTGGCTCAGGCAGTTAAGTGTCTGACTTTCGCTCAGGTCATGATCTCATCGTTCACAAGTTTGAGCCCCATGTCAGGCTCTGTGCTGACAGCTCAGGGCCTGGAACCTGCTTCAGATTCTGTCTCCCTCGCTCTCTCTGCCCTCCCCGACTCGCACTCTGTCTCTCTCTCTTTCTTTCTCTCTCAAAAATAAATATTAAAAACAATTAAAACTTTTGTTCTGTGAAAAATACTGCTAAGAGACTGAAAAACAAGCCACAGCATGGAAAAAAATATATGGAAAATGCATATCTGAAAAAGGACTCATATCCAAAATACAGAAAGAACTCTTAACAAAAAAAACAACCCTAATAAAAATTGGGCAAAAGATATGAACAGAAACCTCACCAAAGAAGATACACATAGGGCAAGTAAGAGTATGAAAAGTTGGGGCACCTTAACTCTTTTATATACAACAGTCGGTAGAGCATACAACTCTTGATCTCTGGGTTGTGAGTTCAAGCCCCACACTGGGTGAAGAGATTACTTAAGAAAAAAAAAAAAACTTAAAAAAATATGAAAAATTCATCATTAGTGAATTGCAAATCAAAACAAGGTACCACTACACACCTATGTGAATAACTAAAATCCAGGGGCGCCTGGGTGGCGCAGTCGGTTAAGCGTCCGACTTCAGCCAGGTCACGATCTCGCGGTCTGTGAGTTCGAGCCCCACGTCAGGCTCTGGGCTGATGGCTCAGAGGCTGGAGCCTGTTTCGATTCTGTGTCTCCCTCTCTCTCTGCCCCTCCCCCGTTCATGCTCTGTCTCTTTCTGTCCCAAAAATAAATAAACGTTGAAAAAAAAAAATTAAAAAAAAAAAACAAAAAACATTAAAAAATTTAAAAAAAAACAAAAACAAAAAACAAACTAAAATCCAAAAAAACTAATGATACAAAATGCTGGTGAGGCTGTGATACAAGAGCAACTCATGTTTGGTGAGAATGCAAAACAGTATGGGCACTCTGGAAGACATACTGACCAGTTTCTTAAAAAGCTAAACATAGTGTTAACCATAAGATCCAGCATTCACACTACCAGGTGTTCACCCAACTGAGTTGAAAGCTTATATTTACACAAAAAAACTGATGAGTGTTTTTACCAGCTTTATTCATAATTGCCAAAAACTGAAAGCAACCAAGATATCTTTTATAAGGGAGTGGATAAAAAAACTGTGGTACATGTAGACAATGGAATATTATTCAGCTATAAAATGAAATGAGCTATCAAGTCACAGAAAGACATGGTGTGGGAGGAGAGATCTTAAATGCATATTGCTAAGGCAAAGAAGCCAATCTGAAAAGGCTATATACTTTTAGTAATTATTTAATTGTATACACACACACACACACACACACACACACACACACACACACACATATATATGACTCCAATTATATGACATTCTGGAAAACCCAAGATCAGTATGTTGCCAAGGGCTTAGAGGGAGGGGAAGGATGAATAAGTGAAATGCAGGGGATTTTCAGGGCAGTAAAACTATTTTGTATGACACTGTAACAGCACATGACATTATGCATTTGTCAAAAACTATGGAACTTTACAACACAAAGAGTAAACCTTACTGTATGCATTTTTTTTTTTTTTTGCAGAAATCAACTAATAGGGTGGGAGAATCCCAAACTGTGACAAGAGAATCTAACTGTATTTCAAATATATTTCAAACAACCTCACCGAAGGGGGTAGGTAATGAATGAATTCTGTAAGATAAAGACAAAAAAGGGACTGCACATTAAGTACTACACTCTAGTCAATACAACTGCTTCCCAGGGTTAACAATTGCTATCCATATATACTGGAGTTGAGCAATTAAGTAAATGAACGGTGAATGTGGGGAGCCAAACTTCTTATTGTTGAAGTGGAAATGTACAGATCTGCAAGAGGAGGGTAACAAAAGATCCATATGGAAATGGAGTAAAGCTAGAGACATCGATAAGAACTCATGTTTAACTTAATATAAAGATGATTACATATAGAAATATTTATAGACACGTGTATACACAAGAGTTAATGTACACACACTTTTTTTTTTTGCTTTCAGCTGGGAGGAAAAAAGAAGCTACATCCAGTAGCAACGACAACACCTATCACCCTGCTCTTGGTTTCTAACACCATCCCCCAATAAAAAGAACTAGGACTCCTTGGAGAAATGGTTGATTCAGGACTGAGGCAAGAAATACACAAGATGAGCTCAGAGCTCATCTTCTGTAATAACAGAGAGTAAAGAAGTACTCAAAAACAAAACAAAAAACCCTGCACGTTAATGGGGGTATGGCAGGGTATGGCAAAAGTGTAAAGGAACCAACTGAAAGAGCTATCCATGGTCAAAGCTGGAACAATTAGAAGGACAAAATAGAGCAGCACTGGATTATATAATCCATATTATATAAAATAAGTATCCAGGAGCCCATAATGATATAAATGACTGAATAAATTAATACATGGGGGAGAACAGACATCCTTCTCCTATGCAGAAGAATTCTAAATAAATTATATAGATACTATACTATAAAGGAGGGAAGCATCACCCCCCCTCAAGTGTAGACTGCACATAGTGTGACTCCTATCCAAAGGGTACAGTAGGGGAGGGAAATGAGAATAACCTTACAATGAGAATAACGTTACAGTATAGAAACCTGACAAACACAATTTTGACCAGATGATCAACATCACAAATCATAATGATAATATGTACTCTTAATGTGAACTGATGAAAAATGGCACTTTACCTCTGTAATATTCTTCACCCAGAAACCAAAACCCCAGTCTAATCTTGGAAAAAGAAAAGAAAAGAAAAGAAAAGAAAAGAAAAGAAAAGAAAAGAAAAGAAAAGAAAATTCAGGCAAATTCCAATAGTCAGGCATCCTATAATATACCTCACCAATACTCCTCAAAACTGTCAAGGTCATCAAAAACAGAAAACAGAAATTGTTGCAGCTAAAATGAGCCTAAAAAGACACGATGACTAAATATAATGTGGGATCCTGGAACAGAAAGACATTAGGTAAAAACTAAAGAAATAATAATAAACTATGAGCTCCAGTTAGCAATAACATATCAACATTGGATCATTAATTTAAACAAGTGGACCGGGGCACCTGGGTGGCTCAGTCGGTTAAGCGTCCGACTTCAGCTCAGGTCACGATCTCACAGACCGTGAGTTCGAGCCCCGCGTCGGGCTCTGGGCTGATGGCTCAGAGCCTGGAGCCTGCTTCCGATTCTGTGTCTCCCTCTCTCTCTGCCCCTCCCCCATTCATGCTCTGTCTCTCTCTGTCCCCAAAATAAATAAACGTTAAAAAAAATTTTTTTTAAACAAGTGGACCATACTCATGTAAAATGTTCATAAAAGGAGAAACTAGGGGCGCCTGGGTGGCTCAGTCGGTTAAGCGGCCGACTTCAGCTCAGGTCATGATCTTGCGGTCCGTGAGGGCTGTGAGTTCGAGCCCCGCGTCAGGCTCTGTGCTGACAGCTCAGAGCCTGGAGCCTGTTTCAGATTCTGTGTCTCCCTCTCTCTGACCCTCCCCTGTTCATGCTCTGTCTCTCTCTGTCTCAAAAATAAATATATGTTATAAAAAAAAAAAATTTTTTTAAAAAAAGGAGAAACTATATGGTGGAGGTGGGGGAAGGATATAAGGGAAATGTCTGTTTGATTTTTCTGTAATCAAACTGTCTGGAAAATAAAGTATTAATTTTTAAAATGAGATTACAAATTGTATGTAACGGTATGATTACTGCATAAATACATAAATGCATAAATAAAAGACAGATAAAATACCAAAAGTAGGTACGTTAGTATGATAAGATGACGGGAATTTTTTTTCTTTTCTTTAATCTCTAAATTTTCTCTAAACTATTTACAATCCTTTTATAATTTAAAGAATCAACTTTATACCACCACATACCTATTAGAATGACCAAAATCCAGACAGACCACTAACAGCACCAAATGATGGCAAGGATATGTATTAAGAAAAACACTCCTTCATTGTTGGTGGGAATGCAAAATGGCACAGCCACTTTGGAAGACAGTTTGGCAGTTTCTTACAAAACTAATATACTCTTACCACCTGATCTAGCAATTGTGCTCCTTGGTATTTACCTAAAGGAGCTGAAAATTTATGGGGCGCCTGGGTGGCTCAGTCGGTTAAGCGTCCAACTTTGGCTGAGATCATGATCTCATGGTTTCATGGGTTCGAGCCCTGTGTCCGGCTCTGAGCTGACAGCTCAGAGCCTGCAGTCTGCTTCAGATTCTGTGTTTCCCTCTCTCTCTCTGTCCCTCCCCCACTCTCATGCTCTGTCTTTGTCTTTCAAAAATAAATAATAAGGGGCGTCTGGGTGGCGCAGTCGGTTAAGCGTCCGACTTCAGCCAGGTCACGATCTTGCGGTCCGTGAGTTCGAGCCCCGCGTCAGGCTCTGGGCTGATGGCTCAGAGCCTGGAGCCTGTTTCCGATTCTGTGTCTCCCTCTCTCTCTGCCCCTCCCCCATTCATGCTCTGTCTCTCTCTGTCCCAAAAATAAATAAACGTTGAAAAAAAAAAAAAATAAATAAATAATAAGAAAAGGTTTAAAAAAATTTTTAAAAAAAGAAAATTTATGTCTACACAAAAACCTATAAACAGATGTTTACAGAAGTTTTATTCATAATTACCAAAAACTGAGAAACAACCAAATATCCTTCAGTAGAGGAATGGATAAACCCAGACAATGGAATATTAAAGTTTATTTTTGAAAGACAGAGAGCATGAGCCGGGGAGGGACAGAGAGAGAGGGAGAGAGAGAATCCCAAACAGGCTCCATGCTGTCAGTGCAGAGCCCAACACAAGGCTCAAACTCACAAACTGTGAGATGACCTGGGCCAAAACCAAGAGTCGGACACTTAGCCAACTGAGCCACCCAGGTGCCTCCCCGCACAATGGAATATTATTCAGCACTAGAAAGAAATGAACATCAAGCCATGAAAAGATATAAAGGAAACTTAAATGTATATTACTAAGTGAAAGAAGACAGCCTAAAAAGGCTAAACACTTTATGATTCCCACTATGTGACATTCTGGAAGAGGCAAAACTATGGAGAAAGGTAAAAAGGTCAGTAGTCACTAGGGCTCAGGGGAAGAGAGGAATGAATAAGCAGAGCATAGAGGATTTTTAGGGCAGTGAAACTACTCTGTGTACTATAATGGTGGATACAGGTCATTAAAATTTGTCCAAACCCAAAGAATGTACAATACCAAGGATGTACCTAAGGTAAACTATGGCCTCTGGGTGACAATGATGTATCAATGTAGGTTCATCAATTATAATAAATGAGCCCCTGTGGTGGGGGATGTTTATAATGGGGGAGGCTATACATGTATGGGGTAGGAGGTATATAGAAGTCTCTGAATCTGTTCCAGTTTTGCTGTGAAACTAAAACTACTTTAAAACAGAAAAACTGGGGCGCGTGGGTGGCTCAGTCGGTTAAGTGGCCGACTTCGGCTCAGGTCATGATCTCGCGGTCCGTGAGTTCGAGCCCCGCGTCAGGCTCTGTGCTGACGGCTCAGAGCCTGGAGCCTGTTTCAAATTCTGTGTCTCCCTCTCTCTCTCTGACCCTCCCCCGTTCATGCTCTGTCTCTCTCTGTCTCAAAAATAAATAAACGTTAAAAAAAAAAAATTTTTTAAATAAAACAGAAAAACAACTAAATGTTTTAAATTTTAAAAATCAAGAACGAAATCTCAAAAAAATATATGCAAAAGTGGATCTCACCTTAGATGTCAAACACTGAAATTCCAGATCAGAAGACTAGAACTCTATCATGACTCCTTAGTAAATAATTCAATAACAAGATGGAGTGTGCTATTCTATTTCTGTCATGAAAATCAAACCAAGATATGAAATCTTCAAGTCAAAAAAAAATGCTACAACTTAGGGGTGCCTGGTTGGGTCAGTCAGTACAGCATGCAACTCTTCATCTTGGGGTTATAAGTCTGGGCCCCACATTGGGCGTAAAGATTACTTAAAAAAATAATGATTTTAAAAAGCTAGAAAAAAAATGCCACAGCTTAAAAGAGTTAAACAGTATTTTATTTCCACTTAGGAAGCTAGATTCACAAAATAATTTCAAGAGTCCCTATTTCTTTCCCTGTCCATCAATTAGAAAAACAAAAACAAAAACAAAAACTATCTTTCCTCTCCTCCGTTAGGATTTAATGTAACCATTTTCCAGCCTGAACAACCGCTGAATATAACTGAGCAGAAAACTACATCAGGGTCTCAAAATTACAATCAATTTGCTTTTTCTTCTTGATTTTTAAGAGCATTATCATGTAATGTAATAATTCTGACAAATTATTTGTTACTAGGAAAAGAAAATATTAAAAGTAAAATGTCTGGACTCAAACTATAGCCAAAAACAAAAAAAAGCAAAAAACAAACAAAAAACCTCACCATGGGGAGCCTGGGTGGCTCAGTCATTTGAGTATCCGACTACTGATTTCAGCTCAGGTCATGATCTCATGGTTCATGGGATTGAGACCCTTGTTGGGCTCCATACTGGCAGCAGGGAGCCTGCTTGGGATTCTCTCTCTCCCTGTCTCTCTTGTTCTAAGCTTATCTTTGGTTAATGAGGGGAAAAAACAAAAAATGTCAACTACGTGTAAACCAAATTAAATGATTTCCAGCATTCTATGCAAAGCCCTAGCTCACAAATTCCTTGGTGTATTAAGTATCAAAAGCAAAATTCAATATTTATACCAACATTTTAAACCACTTATACCCAGGAATTTTAACACTGGGCAAAAGAGAGTATTAATAACAATAAAATATGGCTCTGACAAAGTTGAGAAACAGAGAAGTGTGTCAATCACGTCTGATCTTCCCAAAGAGAGAAAAAAATAATAAGTACCTTGTCAAATAAGCTGCTTATCATCAACTGGACTCTTCACCCTTAGCTGGGTGTTCTATTCACAGAGAATACTGCCCAAGGCAGGAAAAGTACAAATAAGGCACACATGTATTTCAACCTTAATACCTCCTGCCAGAAGTAATAAGGGCTTATTACTTGGGAAGAAGTAACAGATTCCTCAAACTTTCTAATTCAAGGCAATTCAGTATACAAATATTACCTATGCAAGTAGATTTATTTTTGAAAAAAGTATAAAAAGGCTTTAAGATATTTTTAAAATAGGTATAGCTATTCGAAAAAAGCTCATTGTTATTCAATAATTACATATAAGGCCTATGTAACCACTAGTCCCCAAGAATACAAACAAACTTGTTCATTTCCCTCCTTAACAGAACCCCAGTCTTATTTTAAAACAGCCTTCCAGAGGAAAAAAAAAAAAAAAAGAGAGAGAGGTTAGAGTGGGAGAGAGACAAAGCATAAGAGACTCTTAAAAACTGAGAATAAACTGAGGGCTGATGGGGGGTAGGAGGGAGGGGAGGGTGGGTAATGGGCATTGAAGAGGGCATCTTTTGGGATGAGCACTGGGTGTTGTATGGAAACCAATTTGACAATAAATTTCATATATTTAAAAAAATTTTTAAAATAAAAATAAAACAGCCTTCCAGGGGTGCCTGGGTGGGTGGCTCAGTCGGTCAAGCGTCCAACTTCAGCTCAGGTCATGATCTCATGGTTTTTGAGTTCGAGCCCCGTGTGGGGCTCTCCGCTGTCAGTGCAGAGCCCGATTCATATCCTTTGTCTCCCTCTCTCCACTCCTACTCCACCCTCTCTCTCTTAAAAATAAAAAAAAATAAAAAAAAAAAACAAAAAAAAAAAAAACCCAGGGGTGCCTGGGTGGATCAGTCGGTTGAGCGTCCGACTTCGGCTCAGGTCATGATCTCGTGGTCTGTGAGTTCAAGCCCCGCGTCGGGTTCTGTGCTGACAGCTCAGAACCTGGAGCCTGCTTCGGATTTTGTGTGTGTGTCTCTCTCTCTGACCCTCCCCCCATTCATGCTGTCTCTCTCTGTCTCAAAAATAAATAAAACATTAAAAAAAAAAAAACCCAACCTCCTATATTTAAATCATTTAGGCTATAGACCTGTGTTCTAGGTTGCTAAGACACACCTAGTTTATATCTGTTGTCCTGGAATAATTAAGTCCTCTTTCATTTTCAAGTGCCTTGGTTTGGGTGATAAATTACATAATCCTTATAGTTTTAGTACATTTTGTCTGGGAGACTTCTGCTAAAATGCACAAGGTTCCTGGGCACTTGCATTTACTAATTTAGATAACTAAGGGCAGAAAAGTACCTAGGGGGATTTAAGGATAATTGTTCATCCCATTGGCAGACTAGAAGAGGAGAGGAAGGTTGAGACTTCAGGTCAACTGGGCTTAAGAAATGACCTGAGGCTTCTGTCCTTCCTCCCCTGCCAACCCCAGTCCAGGCAGGTACCATCTTTATTTCCTTGGCCCTCCCAAGGTTTACTCCAACAACAAACTGTTAATCTTCCCATTCCCCACCATACCATAAATTTCCTAAAGGCAAGGACTACATGTTATTCAGCTTTCTATCCGTGTCTAATCCCGTGTTCATCAGGTAGGAAGCGCTCATTAAAATTTTTGCCTGAATGAATGAAAAAAAATCATTAAGGCTAGCACAAAAAACATTCAATAATGGTTTTCCTCCATGCACTCCTTATTTTTAACTTTTACATTGGTTTCAGTGTTTAGGGGGAAGTACTAAAACCATTATGCAAGTTCTACATTTTTCAAGTTTTAGTATTAGTGATCATTTTGTTTTCTATTATAGGAGGTAATAAAAATAATGCTTAAGAGTAAAATATGGCATTCAATTATGTAAGCAATTTCAAAGTGGGGCTATGTTTTCTTTTATTCAAATATGTTGAAAATAAAAGTAACTAAATTGTTTTTATTAATTTTTTAAAATATAAACACTGACTCCAAGGATAGCAAATGAGGTCAGAAGGAGTAAGAAATAAACATGCTGATATTTAAAAAGCAAGTCTATATTTCATGTGAATTCTGGGAATAATCTATTGTAATTACACTGTTTCATCTCATGAAAACTAAATGCACCACACTTGGTATGAAAAAATTTAAGCACAATAGGTTCCTTCACATGACAGATATGAATTACCAATAAGGTATTAAAGAAAGTTCTGATACTAAAACTATATACAATATTGACTTATTTTGATAGGATTTTGTTTTTAAATTTTTGTCTTTAAACATATGATCAACAAGTAGCAACTCATGGTTCTCCTGAAATGTAAGGCTGGATGTGAAAATGGGTTACTTCTTTATGCTGTGGGATGATGAATGTTAGGGGTAAGAAAGCTACTAGTTTCTTTAGCCTGACAGCCTCCTCAGTACACTATTGCTGAGAACTTCTCCCTCAGTTATGCACCAGAAAACAAACATAATTAGTCCTAAATCATTTCCAACACCAACTCAAGAGTTTGAGATCTGCTATATTTTGAACCACTGCCTACATGGCAAATTTAAATGCCACACCCAGATGTTTTTAATTTGGTATACTGATCACAATGAAAGTTAATTAAAGAATAAAATCCACCAGCTTTATCAACAACCTTAGTTTGCAAGTGACATAAATTACAAAAGATGGAATCTTAATTTTTTTAAGTTCTATTTCATGACTATTTCTGGATTACTACATAATGTGTTTTAAAGCATGACTCCACATGACTCCTCCTGTGATCTGTTCTAGGATAACAGCCTGCACCCTGAATCCCAATACTTATCTCCTAAATATTCAATTACTCTCAAGAGGTACTATACATGAGTGCACAAACAAAAGTGTAAATCTATCACTACTGGGGGGAAAAAAGGCTCAAAATACCTTCACCTATGACAGCCTTTAAAAATTAGTAACAACAACAACATTTAGTTATTAAAAGATATACTTTTGAAGGGATATAGCCCTTTAGCAGTCAAATAACACTCTTTAATTCAAATTAATTGTGGGCAATGTCTTTTGGAAGCTGAGGAACACAGACTACAGCTTCTGTAAACTGTGGTCTATTTCAACACATTGAACAAGAAGAAAGGTACAGTAAGACCTTTTCTAATCAGCAACATAAAGGACAACTGGGTATGGCAGGGAAATCTAAAGTAATCTATCAACACATAACTCGTAAAAGTGTCACACTTACTTAGATTCAAAATACCAGCTATAGAACAAAAGTCATTGCTGTTTCCAAGTAAAGACAGATGCAGGTTACATCTTTAGAAAACAGATCCAAAAAGTAGTTTTTAACCCTACCAAAATACTGGGTTAAAAAAATTCCAGTAACCCATGGTGCATTCAGTAAACAAACTACACACTTTATAAGTTACAAACTTTATAGATGATTAAACTGATCAGCAAAAGAAGTAGAAGCTTCCAAAACTTTCACATTTTCTAAGATCACCAAAAATTAACTTAATCAATCTCCCATTTAAAAAAAAATTTTTTTAACATGTATTTAGTTTTGAGAGACAGAGCATGAGTGGGGGAGGGGCAGAGAGAGAGGGAGACACAGAATCTGAAGTAGGCTCCAGGCTCTGAGCTGTCAGCACAGAGCCCAAGACTGGGCTCAAACTCATGAACCGTGAGATCATGACCTGAGCCGAAGTCGGACCCTTAACCGACTGAGCCACCCAGGCGCTTCAATCTCCCAATTTTTAAAACATGCTAAATGAACAAACTAGACAGACCTAAAAATATAAAAGTACCGCGGTCCTGGCCGGGCAGCAGGGAGATAACTTCCTGGTTTGTCCTGAATGGTTGTCTAAGAGTAATCAGTTGCTTGAGCACAGCTGGGAGAATATCCACAAGCAGCTGACTCTCTGCAGACACTCTGTAGTTTTCCAAAGAGAAGTAAACTAATTACTTGTGTTTCAAGTCCACAAAATACATAGATCTGTCAGTCTAGCTTTGCTCTGAGGTCTGACGGCTTGAGCAAAAATAAATCATTTAAAAGATGCTTTCATAACAACGGAAGTTCGTGGAAGGAAGTACACATAAGAATACTCAAATACAGTTCCTTACTCTGCAACTTTAATACCTTGTAGACAGGTGTATTTTCTCAACTATCTCAACCCTTACTTGGTTAGCAGGGAACACTGAGTAATAAACAAGAGACTACACACATACTACCTAGCATGTGACTAATAAAATACCACACAATTTAATCCTGAAGTACCCCTCGCATTACTGAGAGAAAGCAAAAAGACACTTTTTAAGTGTCTCTGTAGGGGCACCTACATGGTTCAGTAGGTTAAACGTATGACTCTTAACGTCGGCTCAGGTTATTATCTCCCTCGTTTGCGAGTTTGAGCCCCGTGTCAGGCTCCTCCAGAGACAGTGAGGAGTCTGCTTGGGATTCTTTCTCTCTTCCTCTCTCTCTACCCCTTCCCCACCTGCTTAAAAAAAAAAAAAAAAAAAAAAAGGTTTTTGTATGAATTTTCATTCTGAAGGCAAACAACGGGTAAAACCTTTGTATTATGTTAAGTTGCCTGTCTGTCTTCAGTCTCCTCAACTCCCAACAATATGCTATATACAGAAACAAAAGATTTAAATTAAAGGAGGTATCTTCAAACACCATAAGCAGGGCAGAGCACACTGGACCTCCAGCATATAACGATCACTTATCAACTATAAACACAACAGTATGTATACTCACTTAACACTTGAAAGAGAAGTGGATATTCAAGAAGCTAGATTGTGAGGTAAAACACACAAAATAAAGGCAACCAGCTCCTCATCAGCTGTTCCCAGCTCTGGGTGTTAAGAGCTTAGTCGTTCTTTGTTCCCTTCTTTATATAGTACAAGACAGCCCAAGAGACTAGATGCTCTGAAATTCTTCTAATTCTAATAGTGATTTTCCTCTTTGGCCTTGGAAAAGTTAGTCAACCTCTTCAGGTAAATAATTAAATAAAAAAGTAAATTCACAGGGAGTCCTAAATATTAACACACATATTATATTCTGATCTCAAAAACAGAACAGAATCCAAATTTGGTAGCATTGCATTCAAAGCCCTTTTTATTTTTAAATTTTTTCTTAACGTCTATTCATCTTTGAGATGGAGAGAGACAGAGGGGGAGGGGCAGAGAGAGAGGGAGACACAGAATCCCAAGTAGGCTCCAGGCTCTGAGCGGTCAGCACAGAGCCTGATGCAAGATCCTGACCTATGATGAAGTCAGCCACTTAACTGCTTAACCACCGACTGAGCCACCCAGGCACCCCTCAGAGCCCTTTTTAAATATTTATTAGAGAAAGAGAAAAAACACACACGCAGCGGAGGGAGGCAGAGAGAGAGGGAGACAGAGAATCCCAAGCAGGCTCCCCACCGTCAGCACCTGACTTGGGGCTCCAACTCATGAACCACAAGACCATGACCCGAGCGGAAATCAAGAGTGAGACGCTCAACCGACTGAGCCATCCAGGTACCCCAAAGCCCTTTTTGATCTAACTTCAAGCACAACTGTCTACACATAAACAGCAACTTTAGATTCCTTGTTATCCTAAGAACTTTTCATATCTTCCTCCCTTTGGTCACACAGTTTCCTCAGCCTATGAAATCCTTCCCCCTTTTTTTGCCTACTGAAATTATACTTGTCCTTCAATCGCCATTTAAGTGCCTTAAATTGACCTATCTACCCACCAATCATTTCAAGCATATTCACTTTCCCCTTTAAACTACCATTGTATTTTTCCTTTATCTCCATTAATTCATTTTGATTTACACACAGTAAATTGTTTATATATGTACCTTCTCTGCTACAGGGAATGCAGGCCTAACGGTACAAGCCTAATGGTAATTTACACATAGTTTGTGCTTAATTATGGAACCAGACTGAACATGAGGTGATATCAGTAGGCCAACATCAGAAAAGTGATGCTCAAATTACTGTTTTTCAAACAATGGACCATAACCTAATAGTCATGAAATTCATGACTATTCATTCACCATCAGCATTCAAAAAACAAAAAATTCCAAAATACTGAACAGACTAAAAACTGTCAGGAGGCATGATACCAGTAAATACAGTTTAGTGAAACTTGTTTCACATGGATTTTTTTTTTGTATTTATATTGGGCTCTAATATAAAATGTATTTCTTACAGAGAGTTGAAAGTTTTTAAATATATATATAATGTTCATTTTTGAAAGAGAGAGAGAGAGACAGAACATGAGAGGGGGAGGAGCAGAGAGAGGAGGAGATACAGAATCTGAAGCAGGTTCCAGACTCTGAGCTTCAGCACAGAGCCCAACACGGGGCCAGAATCTACGAACCGTGAGATCATGACCTGAGCCAAAGTCAGATGCTTAACTGACTGAGCCACCCAGGCCACCCCAAGAGAATTCCAAGTTTTTAAGAAATATTTTAAAACTGTGCATTAAGCATCCAAATCTTGCTTTTGGCTCTTGTCATGATCTCACAGTCCGTGGGTTCATGCATAGCCTGCTAGAGATTCTCTCCCCATCTCTCTGCCCCTCGCCCCACCCCCTTTCTCTCAAGATAAATGAACAAACTTAAACTGCCTATATATTTTTTTCCACACATGGAGCTGGAGTCATACCACCCATACATAGGTTTTTTTTTTTTTTACAGGACTGCTAGAGCAGCACAGAAATCATCTACACAGCAGATAGTCAAAGAGAACGATTCTAAATGCCTCTAACCTAACCCACCACAATATCCAGTGTCAGAAATGCCACCATCTACCGAATAAATTCACCACAGATCATGCTCCCAAAGCACCATGCAGTGATCAAAAATTGTAAGTGTCTGCTTGTCAAGTGACCCTTTTGCTTATCCTAAGAATCACTCCCAACAGAACTTATCTTAAAAAATAATTATCCTTGAGAGCATGGTAACAAACCCTCACCTGGAACAAACTAGTCAGTGGGTGCTGACTGAACCCTTCTTCACAATCATTTAAATGACCTAGACACATCTTCATGTTACTAAACAACAGGTTTGTTCCTGGTAATGGCAATGTTGTGGAAGTGATTTCCAAGGAGAAGCTAATGGTATTTTCAAATTTAGTTTTATTTGTTTGCTACCTCAACTACCTAGGGAATTAAAAGCGTGTCCTGGGACTGCAATTACGATTATGTCAGGCTCTCCTCACTGATAACCAATAAAGATAGCAACAAACAAGGGCAAAGAATAACCACTTTGTTCCCCCGTCACCCATTCAATTTTACAACCAGAGAGACGGTAAATAAAGATATAAGACAGTTATATTTTGTAATAATAGAACCAAAGCTCAAGCTAATATCCAAGTTTATAAGGATGTGACTGAATTTTAAGTGACTATTTAGTCAAGAATAGTTGACTACTAAGAGTCAAAAATAGCTCAGAAAACAGGGACACCTTGGTGGCTCAGTCTTTTAAGCAGCCAAAACTCTTACAATTTCAGCTCAGGTCATGATCTCACAGTTGTGAGATCAAGCCCTAAGCTGGGTTCCACACTGAGCACAGAGCCTGCTTGGGATTGTCTCTCTCCCTCTCTCTCTCTCTCTCTCTCTGACCCTCCCCCACTCACACTTGCTCTCAACATAAACTTAAAAAAAAAAAAAGTTAGAAAAATAGCTGAGAAAACAAAGAAATGGAAAATATACCAGATTTAAAATCCAAAGACCTGGGTTTAACTCTGGTTAACACCCATTAGTGCAACACCCAGTTTCCTCTCATAAAAAAGGGACAAATAATGCTCATACATTCATTCAGCAAGTATTTATTGAATAATACCCTCTACGTGCCATTATGTTGGCTAGGGAAACAACATAGATGAACGTCCCCAACCTCAAGGAATTTGTATTTTCCCTATCTCACAAGGCTATTGTTAAGATAAAATGTAAACACACTATGCAAACACACTACATGAAGTGCAAAGTGATATAATGATTTTATTAACTTGTTTTACCTCTTCATCACCCATCTTTACTACAACATTTAGAAAGATTCAATAAAGTCTAGATGAGCAGAGTAATAGTCCACTATCTTACTTAACTGATTTTCTAAGGGCTGGAATTCAGGAGCATAACAAATCACCATTAGTACAGTCTTTGTTCATAACTCTCAGTATAATCACGAAAATAAAATGAAACGAGAATTCAAGGCCTAGAACCTGTAGTGTCATCCAGGTCTGGGTTGGGTATGTGGGTTGTATTACCCACACCTGTCTGGCAAAGGGAGTAAAAAATAAACACTTCTAGTCTCCATGCAAGACCTACTGAATCATACAAAACCCTTAAAGGGTGAGCCCAAGAATCTACACTTTTGACAAGCACACCTAGTGATTCCTATGCTCACTAAAGCTCAAGAATCACTACCACAAAATTTTCTTTTGATTAATAACCATGATTTCAAACACTATTTCCAAAATCTATCTGGAAACTCTGGGCCAAATAGAAGTCAGCTACAAACGAGAAAGCAGTTCCTGGGAAGGTACTTAGCAGTCAACATTAAATGACTCACACTTAACTCATAAAAATACTTCTTGTGGCACCAACCTCTTTTTAATCCAAACTTTCACATAAAATGAAGCCCCACTCACCAAAAAAAAAAAAAAAAAAAAGAATGCCCATGAGATAACCCTAAATTATTAAAATTAACTCCAAATAAACAAATTTATATAGATACATATAACTTCAATTTTCTTTCTTTCTTTTTTTTTTTTTTTTTTTTTTGAGAGAGAGAGAGAGAGAAGGGGAGGGGTAGAGGGAGCAGGAGAGAGAGAGAATTTTACGCAAGCTCCACGCCCAGTGTGGAGCCCTATTCAGGGCTTGATCCCACCCAAGACCCTAGGATCAGGAGTTGGATGCTCAACAAACCTAGCCACCCAGGCCCCGCTACAGCTTCAATTTTTCTTATGGTTTAACTTTAACAAGGGGAAGATGATGGGAATATTATCTTGTAGCTATCAAGAGGAAAGGCATATACTCTACCCGGCATGAATATAATCATGATTTTGAATGCGTGCAAACCAATCTTTATCTTATTAAAGAGCACACTACCCAAATACCAAACTAGCCAAAAGACAAATATAATTCCTCAAAAATATGATGGTACCACAACCATATCCACTGTATGTTTAAACTCTCCTAAGGTCACCTCCAAGAAATCAGTCAGGAGTCCTTAGACTCCTACTTTAACCTTAAGAAAATTAACCTGAAATCAAATGTTACTTCACGTACTATATAATTAGTGCAAAGATATATTTATTTTGGTTCTATTTATTCAAAGTATCCCTCCAGGTATACAGAGATCAAAGGGAAGACATTCAATATATGCTACACTGGGAAAAATTACAAGGTGGAGACTAACATTGCTAGTAGAAATCTTACCATCTGCAATAAAATTTAGAGCCCAGAGGGCTTGTTCATACTCTAGTACCAAAGAAATTGATGTTCTTCCTTTTGTCCAAGCCTTTCGTCCCTTAAATCTCAAAGCTGCACTCTTTTTTCACACCTCACACCTCTATCAGTTGTCCAAACAACGGCAAAATATGAAAACTGGAATAATCTGTACAGAAGGAAAACACCTAAAATAGGGACAAATCTCAAACAGCAATTATCAAGGTCCAGACATGCACCTATGACTTCTTACAAACTGTGTCTACACAGTAATAATCTACCTGTGCCTAATCCTGACCCCACTTGGCACTTCATCAACATACAAAACTCTCCTGGGACAACAGAGAAGTTAACTTAAGGAACTTGGATGGGAGACAAGAGAAAAAGCTCTGAGTGCTGTCTAAAGAATGCTTTATGAAAACTAGCATCAACCTAACCAAAAGCAAAACAAGTAGCAGGCACATATATCCCTCAAGAATCATGTCTGTTTGACCTCTGATTTCTTCCTCTCACGTGAAAACCTAAGGAGATAATGGAGACTTTGGAGAAGGGAAGAGACTCTAGAACTGAGGTCTCAGAGAACTTGCTAACTTGCTTGACTCTCTGTTGCAACTATCACCATTTCCACTCCAGTAGCAGAGAAGCTTCACAGAATTTGGAAATCAAAATAGTTGGAAGGTGAGAAACCACTGCCAGTAAGACACCACCGCCTTCCAAAGAAAGGTTCTCTAAACAAAGAGGATTATTTTACCCTGCCCACTTTCTTGTCTCTTTTAAGACAAAGTTCTCCAGTCACCACCAGAATGTGCGAAAATTCAATGTTTTCTCCCTAGAAGGAGGGATGGGCCTGGACTGGAACATGGGCCTGAGGCAAGTCCTTCTACTTGCCCTAGCAGATCTGAGGTCTCCCAGTACCTAATTTAGATCTAGACTCTGCTGCAGAATCATAATAAAGGCAAAAAGCTACTATGTTCGTTCACATATATATACACATATATGTTTGAAATGGTTGATCACGTTAGCTGTAGTCTTCCTCAGTTATTTATTTTCATTTAGTTCCTTTAGCTCTTATAAAGAGCAAATGATTTAGAACTTTATCAGAAATTTACAATTTTAAATAAAGACTTCAATTTTAAATTTAAAAATAAACAAACAGCTGGATCCAAAGTTAACTTCCAAAGGGAAAGGAAAATGACAATTCCAAGAGCTTCAACCAGAAGGAAACATCAGCCACAGATTTTAAGTCATCTAGAAAGAAAAGAATTAGATGCCCAGGTATAAAGCAAAAGGTCACTACTGCATTCTTTATCTGAAGGCGCAGACGCCTGAGGATTAAGAATGTATTGCCAGAGAATAAGAAAAGAGCATACCAGACACTGATGAAAAAAGAGAGCATAAACGGAAGGTTTAATAGCTCCAGACACTTACTCTAGTGAGCCGCTCTTTCTTCAGAAGAGGAAACAGAATGAGTGGATACCGTAGAGTAAGAATGTCCAGGATAAGGGCAAGGGGCATAAGGTGGGGTGGATAAGGGGTGGATTCCTCTTTGGTCCAGATCTTCAAGATACTAACTTCTTTGAAACCCTGACCAAGCAAACCTACCATTTTACTAGAGGAGAGGCTGGAGGTTGTGGAAATTAGAAAAAACATTTATAAAAAATGAGAAAGACTTCATGAGGGCAAACCCAAGCCCTGAGGGAGAGGGCAAAAGTCTGAAAATCAAACAAGGTTCAGTAAAAAGGCGAGAGATCCAGGACTGAGGACTGCTGAGGAGAATGTTGATAATGAGAGCGTAAACCCCCCCACCAGTCCACCCGCAATCACCAAACGAATTTTTTTAATACAAAGTACAAAGTACAAAGCCACAACACCTGGATAAAAGGGTGGAGCGGGTCTGCGCGGAAACTGCAAGAAAGGCGGCATCCGGCTGGAGCTTTATAGGGATGCGGTGGGGAAGCGAGGATGGAGTGTGAGGGGGGAGGGGCTGCAGCAGGGAAGAGGATGGGTTGCAGCAGCAGAAGGGGCCTAAAAAGAGAAGGGAAAGCAGCCTGGAGGAGGAAAAGAACAGGATAAAGTCAAGCGCGGGATCACAAGAGGATAGAGCAGGAGAGAGGATGGAAAGACATGCCAGGGAAAAGGGAGGAGGCTGGAGACGCCAGAGAGGGGCATAGTTTGGGGAAGTGAAAAGGAAGGAGAGCTTCACCGTAAACTGACTTTTAGTAGGAGCATGGAGCGAGCAGGAGTGAAGACGGGGAGCCAGAACAGGGACTCTCCGAGGGATGTAGTGATGGGAGACTCTAGATTCAAAATCCTGGTGTAATACGGAAAAGAAACGACCGTGTCCAAGACACCCTCCCCCACAACCACAACCAAAACAAGGGCTTGCGAGCCAGGGTCTGAAAAGGAGGTACACTCTAGGGAGCATACATCCAAGAGGGAGGGGAGGAAAGGGACACACGGCAGGGTAGAAAAATGCAGGGGGTGCGTAACCAAAGGGAAAGGGTATCTAAGGAAAGAAAAAGGAGAGCAGCGGAAGGGTGCTGTTCCCAGGGGAAAAGTGGGAGCCGACCAGAGGTCCCGCCTACTTGGTCTAGGGGACAGAGGGGAGGTCCACAGGGGCGGCCGGCAGTAGTGGAGAACAAGAAACTATGATGCTGGAAAACTTGGGGAGGACACGACAGGGGCCGGGTCAGAAAAGGAGACGCTGTCAGCGAGGGGCAGAAAGCAGCATGCTCAGGGGGGAAGCAAAAGAGCAGAAAAGGCGGCGAAAGAATGGGGGCAGGGGTAAAGCGGCGGGGGCGCAGGGACGTAAGCTAGTTACAGGGAGGGAGGTGGGGGTCGCGGAAACCCAGTGTGCGGGGAGATGAAAGGGTCAACTCCCACGGAGGTGCGGGGTCTGAGCGGGACCGGGTCGCGAAGGCCGGTTCAGGGTCTGGGGGAGGGGGGGTGCGGCCTGAGGGCGACAGGAGTAGAGGGAGATGCAGGGACTGGCAGAGGAGACGGGGCGGGGCGGGGTGGGGTGGGGCGGCGGGCAGCCCAGATACTCACACCTCCAGGATGCGGTCCCCCTTGCGCACCCCGGCCCGGTCGGCCGCCCCCCCGGGCAGCACGGCGCTCACATGCTGCAGCGGCGCGTACAGCTCCCCGTTGATGCTCCGCAGTTGCCCGCCCTCGCTCACTTGGCCCCGCACGTTGAAGCCGTAGCCGGACTCGGACTTGACGATGCGCACGACCCGCGGGCCGCCGCCTCCCCCGCCGCCGTTCCCCGCGCAGTGGAGCCCAGAGCCCCCACCGCCGCCGCCACCTCCGTTCCTGTGAGGGGCTGAGGGGTGAATCCCTTCCCCGTCCTCGTCCGCCATCTTGCGAGCGAGCGAGCCGTACCCCCGCCCCCCTACGCCTCCACTCCCTCCCCGCGCGCGCTCGCCCTTCTCAGCAGCCGCGCGACCCCCGGAGCGCGCGCCCGCTCCGCCGCCCGCGGAACCCGAGTCGGCCACAGAGCTGCCTGGGGAGGTAAAGGGGAGGCCGGGGGCGGAGGGAAAACGGCCGGTTGGTATCCGTGGAGCCTCCTGGGAGTTGTAGTTTCTGGATGGTGGGGGCGGAGGAGGGCGCCGGGCCCCGGCGGAGGTTATGTGACACAGTTGGGGAACAAAGCCTGCCGGGAGTTGTAGTTTGAACAGCTAACCCAGCGCCGAGTCGGGCATACTGATTGAGCTCGTCACGTGGAACGAGTTTTTTTCTTCTTTCCTTTCGTAACTCCGTTCGTAGTCTTTAAAGCAATAATTTTAGGATAAATTGACGTTTGTGATTCAACAGACTTAAGTTACAGTCTTAAATGATAATAGTTCATTTGTTCAGTACCTTTTGTGTTCCCATACGTTAGTTTATTCCATGGCCCCAACAAACTTGTGAGCTGACTGGATCATGAATTCATTTGTCTGTTTCACTTATTAGGAAGCTGAACCGTAGAGAGCCCAAAGTCACCCAGCTATTAGGTAACAGGAACTAAGGCCCGGTTTTTCGCAACTTTTTTTTCATGTATTGCAACTACATAAAAACTATGCCCCAACTGTACAAAAAGCATATGTGGAGGAAACATGTCTCAGCGATTTAGAACTGGATATCAGAGGGGCCAAGTAATAATTTAAGTTGGGCAATGATTTTGAAGTTACTTTAATTTCAAATTTATTGTGTTTCTTCCAACAGCACAGTAGGATTCTTTGCCAATGGCAGCAGTTGATGTTTTTTGGCAAACTACCCAAACGCAAACTCAGTGTGCAGAATGCCAGGCAAAGGCAAGTAAAAACAGTAAGAGCAAAAATAATGAAAATAGCTTACTTAAGCAATTAGTACTCAAGACTTGTATTTGATTTTATGGTACTGATGGGCTAATGAGTTAGTCTGTTACTGTTTCGTGGATGCTGACAAAAGTCCCAGAATCCCTGGGTGGGAGACAACGGGACTGTTATGACACAGGAAGTAACATGAACTTCAGCATGTTTGTGTCAATTCCTCTTCCCCCAAGTCTATGGGAATGACACCAATGGCTCAGATGAACGCTGTGCATTTGTTTGGTGGATTTACACCACAGCTGAGAAACACTGAGCTTGGGGAACCTGCCATTTTATAGGGAAGCAGTGAGCAAACCTGTTCTTTGTGCTGGAGGGAGACATTACTTCATTCCTTAAAGTTGCTCATTATAAACACAACCCTGGGGAATGATCCTGGTAAAGAGCAGTCAGAGTCTTGAATTTTTGGCATACCCAGGAAGATGGGTAGAAGCATGACAGACTCCTGAAGGCCTGTCTCTCAACATTACCCTGTGTCAAACACTTCTAAGTGCTTTACATCTATAATCTCATTTAATCTTCACAACCCTGTAATGTGCCCTATTTATAGATGAATAAATAGGCAGAGAGAGGCCACAAAGCTAATGAACAATCCAGGAGAGGGGCACCTGGGTGGCTCCGTCAGTTGGGTGTTGACTCTTGATTTCAGCTCAGGTCATGATCTCATGGTTGGTGGGATCAAGCCCCACGTCAGGCTCCATGCTGACATGTGGAACCTGCCTGGGATTCTCTTTCTCCCCCCTCCCCACCCTTCTCCCACTCGTCGTCTCTCTCTCTCTCTCTCTCAAAAATAAATGCATAAACTTAAAAAAAAGAAGACAATCCAAGAGAAGCGACAGGAATGCATAGTTAAAAAAAAAAAACCAGTAAAAGTTAACTTGCAGAGAGAGATCTGATGACTCATAAAGCAACAGGTGGGCACTTGGGTGGCTCAGTTGGTTAAGTGTCCAACTTTGGCTGGAGTCATGATCTCCTGGTTGGTGGGTTTGAGCCCCACATCAGGCTCTGTGCTGACAGTTCAGAGCCTGGAGCCTCCTTCTGTGTCTCCCTCTCTCTCTGCCCCTTCCTCTTCCTCTCCCTCTCTCTCTCTCAAAAATAAGTAAACATTAAAAAAGATTAAAAAAAAAAAAAAAAAGCAACAGGCAACCCCCTGAAAGAATTTGTGGACTATGTACAGGTTTCCAGTAGTTGCTCAGGATGTGGGGGAGGGGAATAGTGGAATAATTAAGACATTGCAAAACTGTGGGATAAGGATTCAGTTATTAGAACATAAAAGTTAGGGGTGCCTGGGTGGCTCAGTCTGTTGAGCATCCGACTTTGGCTCACGTCATGATCTTGTGGCCTGTGAGTTCGAGCCCTGCGTGGAGCTCTGTGCTGACAGCTCGGAGCCTGGAGCCTGTTTCAGATTCTGTGTCTCCCTCTCTCTCTGACCCTCCTCCGTTAATGATCTGTCTCTCTCTGTCTCAAAAAATAAATAAACGTTAAAAAAAATTTTTTTAAAAAGAACATAGAAGTTAGTATGACCTTATTTTATAACCAAGCTAATGAAGAAGAGTGTCAATAGTTACACAACTATTACAGCAACACAGCATTACAAAGCTGCCATGTTGTGATTAGAGAGTTCTAGACTCTCTAATAGTGGCTAGGGATACAAAGATAAGTCAGATGGTATCTAAACTCCATGAAGGGCAATATGACATGGCGAAATTCACAAATGCACACATGCTTTGATCTGGCAAGTCCACTTCTAGGAATTCATTCTAAGGTCCAACATGTGTGAAGTGACATTTGTGTGAAGATAGTCGTTGCAGTATTATCTGTATTTGCAAAAGACTGGAAATAACCTAATGTTATTAGTGTTATTAATGTGTTAACTTAGGATACAACCACAATGGAAAATTGAAAACTGTAAATAAAGAATAAGGAAGCTCCGTAGGTACTGAAATGATCTGGTGGATACAGTACATAAGTGGAAACAAGGTACAGCACAGCCTGTAGAACATGACACCATTTGGTATAAAAGGGGCACCATAGGTATGTTTTCATCTGTGGAAGTATTTGTATCTCTGGAAGTATTCACCAGAAACTGCTAACATTGATTGCCTCTGGGGAAGGGGACTGGGCAGCTGGGGTGGGGACAGGGGTTGGAGGGAAACTTTTCATTGTATAGTTTTTTGTAGCTTTGGAATTTTTAGATGAATGTGTTGCCTATTCAAAAAATAAATACATAAAATATGTAGAAAGGATGAGATTGGAAGAAAAGGTGATCAGAACATCAAAATAAGAAACGAAGACACCATTACTCCTCTCAAGAACTCACTATGTAGCAAGAAAGACAGCTAAAGAAGAAATTACAACACTGGCCTTGGGTCTCTGGAGTAATGAGAGCTGTGATACAGAGACCTACACAGCTGGCAAGAGTGCCCATAGGAGCGGGGCCTTCAAAACGGAACCGCTAAACTGAGTAATCATGGGTAAGAAGGGTTAGTAAGGCAGAGAAGTATGGTGTGGAAGGGCACTTCTGACCAGGGGAACAGTGCGTTCAAACAGATTTGAAAGAGCAGGGTGCAGAGTGAAAGCCGCTGGCAGTTCGGTAGGACTGCGGCCGAGGGGACGGGGCAGGTGGGCCAGAATAAAGGGAGGTATTCAGATACTGATCATCGTGTCCAAGAGTTCGAACTTCATTCCCAAGTATTTAAGGGGCCTCTGAATACTTTTAAGCAGAGCAAACATATTACTATATTTGTGTTTCAGAATGTTCATCCTGCAGGAAGCGTGAACAAAACGAGGTCGTATCGACTGAGAAGTTGGTGGCGTGATTCCCGCGAGAATTGACGAGATCGAGTCTTAGGCAAGGGTGGTGGGAGGAGGCCCCCGGGGCGGAAGGCACTTGGCTCCCCTCCGAGCCCCTCTGTGAGGGCGGGGCAGGAAAGAATGGCCTAAGAGCCTTGACTTGGCGGTGTGATTGCCCAAGACCGAGGGAAGAGGAAGAGGCCAGCGGGGAGGACAAGAAATTCAGTTCCGGGTGTGGATTGGAGGGGTTTGGGGGAGATCCAGGCAGGATGAATGACTAATTGGGTGGACACGTGAATCGCGCTGGGGACGGGGTCTGGCCCGAGCATGGATTGGTGAGCGTGGGTGCCAGGTGGTAGGGGGTGGTGGATGATGCACCAAAACAGAGCGGGTAACAAAGTGAGAAGGGTGCCAAGTCCGAAACCTGGAATGGTGCCCCCTCTAGCCGGTCAGGAGACTTAAAGAGGAAAGAGACCTGGTGACGGACTGAGAAAGAGGATTCCCAGAGCGGGGGACGGGGGTTAGGGGGCTAGGAGAGAGTGGGGTCTTGGAACTCACCGAAGCTGCCTTTGGAAATGGGACCCAGACCGTTTGCAGAGCACTTCCAACCCAAGAGCTTACGTGGTCCTCCCAATAGCAAGGTAAATAGAAGTACCTACTGGAAACCAGGCTCAGCTAACCAGCAGGCCCCACTATAAACTGCTAGTTGATAGCAGTACTGAACCCAGATTTTCTGACACCATGGCCAGGACTCTCTTCACTACCCAGCTTTCTTTTGGTTAAAGAAAAAAAAAGTTCCTCCTACCCTTTATGATGTACAAAGTCAGCAGGTTCTCCCAACCTGCTGGTTCTCCCCAACCCCACCTTCAAACCTTTGCTTGTGGATAGTCCTTTGATCCTAGATGGCCCACCTCTTTTCCTCTTTGCTGGTCTAAATTCTGCTCCTTCAAGCTCGTGCTTAAATCCCTCTGTAAAGCCTCCCCTGAGGATTCCAATTCACTCTGACTTCTCTTTTTTTTTTTAGATTCCTGTGGCAAATACACCTTCCAGTGACATCTCACACACACACACACACACACACACACACACACACACACACCTTCCAGTGAGTCACACACTTGTATAATCTCCCATTGCCGGGGGGGGGGGGGGGGGGGGGGACTTGTGGCTTGCTTTTAGGCAATAGAACATGACAAAGGTGATGTGTGTCACTCCTATGATGACAGTTACATTATATAACACTTCTTAGGAGACTGGGGTCAGAGAGTCTCCTGCTGGCTCTGAGGAAGAAAGCTGCCATGTTGTGATTTGCTTATGGAGAAGACCCATGGCAGGGAGCAGCAGGGGCCTCTGGGAGCTGAGACTCGCCCCTAGCTGACACCAAGAAAACAGGACCCTCAGTCCGGTGTCTGGAAGAAATTCTGCCAATGCCTGCATCAGCTTGGGAGAAGATCCTGGGCTCCAGTAAGAAACAGAGCCACGCCAGCATCTTGACTGCAGGCTTGTGAGACGCCACAGGGGACTTGGCTAAGTTGAACCCAGACTCCTCACCCACAAAAACTATGAAATAACAAATGTGTGTTGTTTTAAGCTGCCAAGTTTGTGGTCATTTGTTACGTGGCAGGTAACAAACATAGCTCCTATTGCATTACCGTGTGTCCCTCCGTTCAGACCATAATAATTTAATGTCTAGTCAAGCTTTACCTTTCCAATCTGAACAGAAGCTTCTTGAAAACAAGGAACCTGTCACACGTGACTTGTGTTCTCAGAGGGTAGGAGAGTGAAAGGCACAAGAGAAAGTATTGATGGAATCTTAGTCCAGGAAAGAACCATAAAGTGGCTGATAACGTGTGCTGCGTAGGGATGTGGTGGGGCAAAATGAGGAATGTGTGGGAAACACGTAAACTGATAACTGGATAGTTATCATTAGATATATTAATAAATACCACATCTAGCCCCATTCCCTCATTTTGAGGATGAAGGAATAGCTCCCTCCACTACCACCCTCTAAAAAAAGAAATAGAGGGGCGCCTGGGTGGCGCAGTCGGCTAAGCATCTGACTTCAGCCAGGTCACGATCTCGCGGTCCGCGAGTTCGAGCCCCGCATCAGGCTCTGGGCTGATGGCTCAGAGCCTGGAGCCTGTTTCCGATTCTGTGTCTCCCTCTCTCTTTGCCCCTCCCCGTTCATGCTCTGTCTCTCTCTGTCCCAAAAAAAATAAATAAACGTTGAAAAAAAATTAAAAAAAAAAAAAAGAAATAGACCCAGCAAAGTATCATGACTTGTCAAAGTCACTCAGCAGTTCTGAGGCCAGAACTCACTGCTCAAAATATTAAATGGGTTAAATGAGGCACTAAGGCAACCCATGAATTCACGGGTTGAAGAAAACAAAAAGAAGGCCCTTTTTCTTAGACCCTTTCCCTCATTCTGACTCTCCTCCTCACTATTTTTCCTGTACTTTTTCCATTAAGACCACATGAAAAATTACTTTTTTGGTAAATTGAGTAACTGATTTGCAATAGTTGATCATATGTACAGACTAGAGGGTTTCTTCAAGATTCCTTTAGTTGCAAGGGACAGAAACTCAGTTCAAACCAGCTTAAGCCACAAAGAGAGTCGATTGGTTCACATAACTAAGGATGACACTGGGTATCCCTGTTAACCGTAGCTGCATAACAAATCATCCCAAAACTTAGTGGCACGAAACCATCATTTTATTACTCTCACAGACCCTGCAGGTCAGGAATGCAGATAGAACACATAGAGATGACTGGTCTCAGTCCCGTGGTGCCTAGGGCTTCCGCTGAGAAGCCTTGAAAGCTAGGGTGATTTGAGGGCAGAGGTCATCTAGGAATGTCTTAGTCCTGGCAACAGAGGCTAGCTGTCTGCTGGGACTTCAGCTTTTGGCCTGACTCCCATACATGGCCTCTTCATGAGGCTTCTTCTTGGCTTCTTCAAGCATGGTGAAGGTTACCAGGACCTTTCTTCTAGTCCTCTTTCAGTACAACTGGCTCTCCCCACATCTGCGCCAAGAGCCTTTGAGACAAGGAGGCAGAGAGGAAGACTCGGAGCCAGTGAGTCACATGAGCACTTAGCACCAGCAGGTGCTGGCAGCTCTCACAAAGTCTATTTACTGACAACACATATCTACTAATATTAACTAATCCCTCAGATGTTTGCAAATGAGGCAAAGCTGTGAGGAGCTGTGCGGAGAAGCGGCAGCTGGGCATCCAACCCCAACACCCATTCGTGGAGGGCCACATCTTCCACCGGAAGCTACCAAAGCCCAACCCCATGTCCAATCCCTGGAGCTGAGCAGTTCTGTTACATAGACTTGAAACCCGGAGTCTCTGTTCATATTTAACCTACTCACTTCAGTCTTTTCCAAAAAACATAAAGTATGAAGATCTTCAACAGAGAGCACCCACCATTCCCTTAAATTCATGTCCCAGAGACGTGATCAGACAATTTTCTCCTTATGTGTAATCTTCCATAACTAAAATAAATTCCGGGCAAATGGCCTCCATCAAGCTGTGAATGCTGTGTGCCCTCCAAAGCACAAACATTGAACATTAGCCATCAGTCCTCTTCATTTAGCTCCTGAAACCAGGCAAGTGCTCCACAGCTCCCTTCAGGGACAGCTCAATCCCTACCGTCACTCCTCCATGGCCCTGAGGGTGGGGGCAACAAGAAATTGAAGCACCAGCTCTATTGCCAGTAGGTAAGCAAGATTATCTTTCTATATAAAGTTCATATCCTTAAGTCTTGGTTCTTGGTATTCTAAAACTTTTGCAAGACTATAATCTAATGGGAACTGGCTTCTCAAGGAATCAAGGTCTATTATGTAATTGAAAGGCCCTTGGACACGTCATCTGGACCCTATGGGCTTTTGTGATGATCTGGAGTGTGATTATTGCTGATTGGAACTCTGGAGGGGATGGGCCGGTGCCAGTGCCCAGCACACCTCACCTCACTGGGCTTCCTCTCCTTTCCACACCTTAAGGCACCCAGTCTGGTGCTTTTCATGCAATAGACACGTGGTAATTTGGGCTATTTTCCCCTCTCAAAACAAAACAGTGTTGGCTTTTCAGAAACTTCCAGAACCAATTCTTTCCTGAGTAAGGGCTTGCTAAACATGAGCAAAAGAAACAGACACTTCTCAAGTAGCTCTAGGAAATACTACTGGTCTAACACACGAGCCTTACAAATGAGTTTTTAAAATCGCCTTTTAGCCTGCCAAACTTCCTACCAGCCTGTAAAATGCTCCCGGCTCTTCTCAAAGCTCTGTCTCTGATGATGTGAGCTGTAGGCAATTTAAACGGGGACAGCGATACATTTTCAATTTTTCATAAAATATTTACTTTCCTAGAATCCAATTTCTTTTTTAGGCTTGGTCTTTTATCTTTTTGGTGCTAGACTTAATTTGCAACACCGCTGCCTCGTCTCATCCCAACCTGGCTGGCAGCCCTTTGCTAAAGAAGTGAGTTTGGCATTCACAGCAGGAAAACTTCAGGGCCCCAGGCGAGGTTGGAGGAGAAAGCCTGCTTCTCTTCCTGTGGGCCTCCCTCCCCCCGCCCCCCCAACCCCCAACGTGGCCACCTGCCCAGGTGCTCAAGGCCCTGCTGCTGCCCTCTGGTGGCCGCAACCTAGGGTGCGGCGGGACCTCCCCTTGGCAAACAAAAAATCCTCTAATTTTCAGGTTAGCCAGCTGAGTAAATATGCTCTGAAGGCATTCCCCACAAGACCCAGGTCATTTAAAAAAATTTTTTTAATGTTTATTTTTGAGAGAGCATGTGTGCCCACGCTGAGTGCGGGAGGGGCAGGGAGAGAAGGAGACAGAGATTCTGAAGCGAGCTCTGGGCTGTCAGTGCAAAGGTGGCCATGGGGCTCGAACCCATGAACGGGGAGACCATGACCTGAGCTGGAGTCAGATGCTCAACCAACTGAGCCATCCAAGCACCCTAGACTCATGTCATTTTAGAGCTGGAAGGGACCCTAGTCCAGCCACCAGTTTTTATGTTTTTTTTTAAGAGAAGGACCCCCAAAATGAGAGAGATTCCATCATTTAGCCAAGGACACATCCTAGTGAGAAAAGTAGCTTGGAATGGGACCTCCATCCTCACTGGAAGACAAGGAGGGAAGAGGAAGTTTTAGACACAATGATACTGAAGAGTTGCAGACTTGGGGAGCCAGATGTGCAGAGAAATCTGGTGGGCTTCTCTCCACCTGTCAGCAACCCCCTCCCCATCTGCTGCTCCCCAAGGAAAGCTGCTTTGTAAGTGCACATAGGCCTTGGATAAGGACCATCTCCTCCTTTTTGGAGCACTTTCTTATACCTAGGACACAGCATTCTGGTGTAGGAGATCTAGATTCTTGGGTTTTTTTTTTTTTTAATGTTTATTTTTGAGAGAGAGAGAGTCAGTGGAGGAGGGGCAGAGAGAGAGGGAGACCCAGAATCTGAAACAGGCTCCAGGTTCCGAGCTGTCAGCACAGAGCCCGACGCAGGGCTCAAACCCACGGACCACAAGATCATGACCTGAGCGGAGGCCCAACCGACTGAGCCACCCAGGCACCCTCTGGAGATCTAGATTCTTGTCCAAGCTTCCACCTTGAGTCACTCACCCCCTCACCCCCACCTTTGGGCCTCGACTTCCTTACTTGTAAAGTGAGGAAGTGCTATGCCTTCTGTGGTTTCTTTTAGTAGTGCTAGTTTATGATTGTCTGTTTGCCTCTTGGCCCAAAATATCTGGTGGGACTAACGTACTGGGAGCAACTTGAGGGCAGAGTCTGTATCTCTGTTCATCCCCAAAGCTTAACTCTATACTTTTGACATATTAGATGGTCAAAAATATTTGCTAACAATAATTAGCATATTCAGTACCTGCTGTGTACCAGACACATTACACATGATCCTTCCATATGGCCTTGTGCTGACCACCGCCACACCCGTGAGGTTATAAAGCACCACACTAAGCACAAGAGCCATGGGATCAGATCGCCTATGACCACCTCCTGGTTCTACACTTCCTATCTATGCATCCTTACTCTCCGTGTATCCATTTCCTCATCTGTAAAGTGGGATTTAAATGGCAGTGCACACTGTAAGCACTCAGCAAATGTTATTAGGTAGACGTTATCATCTTGATTTTATGGATGAGTAAACTAAAGCTAGGAGAGGTTAAATAACTTTTCCAAGCCAGCATGGCCAATAAGTGACAGATCTAAGATTATAAGCAAGACCCAAAGCCCATGCTGAGTGTAGGCTCCATGCTACACTAGTCGCCTCTGACTAACCCAACATAAGAACAAATGAATGAATGAAATTATTCATTGTTGGTGGCAGTGCTAATAGTTGGTACTTGACTTTTCCACGGGGACTATTCCATGAGGACATGAGTATTAGTATTCAGGATGTGCCTCCTCCTTACTCCCTGGAAACAACTAAGACAGAAGATGAAAACAATTTAACAAAACAAAACAAAAGTAAAGGGCTCTCTTCAGCACAGAGGCAAATACGGGATTCTTCTAAAGCAGTGAGGACTTCGTGAGCATGTACTATGTGGTAGTGGTAGGACCAGGCATTGTGGGGACTGGAGATACCTCTGACCTTTAAAAGCCTGCAGTCTAGTTGGGGAAACAAACCCAAGTCTGGATTATAATTTGTTTCTAATGTTCATTTATTTTTGAGAGAAACAAAGACAGAATGCGAGTGGGTTATGGGCAGAGAGGGAGACACAGAATCTGAAGCCGGCTCCAGGCTCTGAGCTGTCAGCACAGAGCCGGATGCGGGGCTCGAACTCACGAGCCATGAGATCATGACCTGAGCCGAAGTTGGACACTCAACTGACTGAGCCACCCAGGCACCCTGTAAAGTCTGGATTATAATGTTTATGCCCCAAAATGGGGTAATACAGATTATTTGTGTTGAGTTCAGAAAGGGAACACACAGCCCAGGCTTGAGAATTCTGGGAAGCCCTCCTGGAAGGCTTGAAGCACGAGTGACTTTCCTTGATGTTATCTTTGATTCCTTTCTATGTCCTGTGTCAGGCACCAAGACATAACCATTCTTTCCAAACCATTCATACCAGTCCCTTACTTTTCGGTTCCGTGGCCACTACCCCAGGTCAGTTTCTCATTACTTCATGTCTGGAGGTGCCCTAACAGTCAGCTAACCTGTCTCTTTGCTGCCAGCCTTTACCTTTTCAATCTGCATCATCCACCTCTTTGGGATTAGCCTTCATTCCAGCTTCCCTTTAACCAGTATTTTTTGAGCATCTACTGGGCCAGGTACCACTCCTCTATGCACTAGGGATTTGGTGTTGAACCAGACACACAAGAAGATCCCTGCCCCCCAAGAACCTACATGCTAGTTTAAAAAAAAAAAAACTCCATTGGAGAACTGTTGCTGTCAAGATTAGAGTCCACCAGACCCACCCTATTTCCCCCTGCCTCCCCTCCCCACTACTTTCCAGGAGGACTTTTCAGCTGCACTCACCAACCCCCACACAGGCTGATTATTTCCAACTCGGGCTTTCTTCTCGCCCTTTCTCCTGGGCCTGCTTCTAACCCCACATACTGCCCCACCTCTTCTCTCACAGCACTACTCACCTCTCTCAGGTGAGCATCCACGTGTTGTTTTCCCCCCACCCACCTGACAAGACTGTAAGCTTCTGGAGGCCACAGTTCTGTTCTGGATTTGTCCGTTCTGATCTCCCTTAGCACCTGGCACAGTGCAGTGCAAATAATAGGTTTTTTTTTTTCTTCCTCCTCCTCTTCTTCCTTTTTAATTCCTAACAGTAAAAACTGACATCTATAAAGCACTTTAGAAAGTGTTTTCATGTAGGGCGCCTGGGTGGCTCAGTCGGTTCAGCGTCCAACTTCGGCTCAGGTCATGATCAGGTTTGTGAGTTCGAGCGCTGTGTCATGCTCTGGGCTGACAGCTCAGAGCCTGGAGCCCGCTTCAGATTCTGTGTCTCCCTCTGTCTGCTCTTCCACTGCTTGCTCTCTGTCTCTCACATTGTCTCAAAAATAAATAAACATTAAAAAAAAGTGTTTTCATGTACATCTTCTATAAACTGCACAATATCATTGTATCAATTATCAGTCAACATCAAATGGTCAAAAGAGAAAGGCATTCTAGGTGACGGAAATGACACCAACAGATGTACAAGGACAGGAATGGTCCCAGCCTGAGCAGAAGGCACTATGGGAAGCAGCCTTGCTGGAGAGAAAAGAACAAACACATAGGAAACTTGGAAAATGAAGGGTCAAGGTAACAAAAACCAAACAAAAACAAATCACACGGCACTAGCATGGTAAGTGGTTCAGAGTATTTATTTCTAGTCTTTTTAGAAACATTTTTTTTCTTTTGCAAAGCTGTAGGAAGTGTCCATATAATTTTGTGTCCTACTTTTTGCCACTTAAAATTCTAAGCACTGCTCCCTGATGTGACATCGTCTTCGTAAAGGCCATTTGTAGTGAATGCATAATGTTCCAGGGTAGCTGTGTCCTCACGTCCTTAACCTGTCTCTGCTGTTGGATGTGTCGTTTCCCGTTTAATACTGTTACGAGAAGCACCGCAACACAACTCTTGTGCAGAGAGAAGAAATAGAATGAGTCGTCTTTAGTGACACCCCAAAGTACCCTATGAGCACTCACCTGAGCTTTTGGTCACCTGAGCCAGAAAGGACTGAACCTTTATTGCTTAAGCCAGTTGAACTTGCAACCCGTATTGTCATTCCACCCACCATGCTGGTCTAGCTCACTGCTGTCACCAACCCGAATCCCCGGTCCAAGGCTCCGTGCCTTACACACAGTAGGAGCTTAATAAATACACATATAGGGGCATCTGGGTGGTTCAAACAACTGACTCTTGATTTCAGTTCAGGTCATTGTGAATTCAAGTCCTAGGCCTGACAGCGCAGAGCCTGCTTGGGATTCTCTTTCTCCCTCTCACTCTGCCCCTCCCCTGCTCTCTCTCTCAAAATAAATAAATAAGCATTTAAAAATACAAACGTACAGGGGCGCCTGGGTGGCTCAGTCAGTTAAGCAACCAACTTCAGCTCAGGTCACCATCTCATGGTTCGTGAGTTCAAGCCCTGCATCGGGCTCTTTGCTGTCAGTACAGAGCCTGCTTCAGATACTGTCTCCCTCCCTCTCCTCCCCTCCCCTGCCCACGTTCTCTCTCTTTCTCAAAAATAAAAAATTTTGGGGGGTGCCTGGGTGGCTCAGCCTGGGTGGTTGAGTGACCAACTTTGGCTCAGGTCATGGTCTCATGGTTTGTGGGTTCGGGCTCTGCCTCGGGCTCTGTGCTGACAGCTCAGAGCCTGGAGCCTGCTTCAGATTCTGTGTCTTCTTTTCTCTCTGCCCCTCCCTCTGCTTGCAATCTGCCTCTCTCTCTCTCAAAAATAAATAAATATCAACAAATAAATAACATTTTAAGTTTTACATTTCTGTGAATTAAATTTTTTGAGGTACAACTGACATATTCCTTCATGACCTATAGTACTAAAATTCTAAATTGATCTCTCAGAGTTGATATTAAATTATATTTTTTCTACTTTTGTTTTTTTTTTAATTTACATCCAAATTAGCATATACTGCAACAATGATTTCAGGAGTAGATTCCTTAGTGCCCCTTACCCATTTAGCCCATCCCCCCCCCAACAACCCTTCCAGTGACCCTCTGTTTGTTCTCCATATTTATGAGTCTCTTATGTTTTGTCCCCCTCCTTGTTTTTATATACTTTTTGTTTCCCTTCCCTTATGTTCATCTGTTTCATCTTTTCAAGTCTTCATATGAGTGAAGTCATATGATATTTGTCTTTCTCTAATTTCGCTTAGCATAATACCCTTCAGTTCTATCCATGTAGTTGCAAATGGTTCTAGTTTTTCTGAAGTCAACTTATGATTTTTAATTCACTTGGAATTTAATTTAGGTGTACTGTTTAAGGATAGAATCCTTCCACCCCAAATTTTAACCAGCCATTCAAATGCCTTTCTCCCCATAGTCCTTTTTTTGGGGGGGTGGGGGGAGAGGGGAGAGTGGCAGAGGGAGAGAAAGAGAGAGAGAGAATCTTAAATTTTTTAAAAGATGTTTATTTGTCTTTGAGAGATAAAGACAGAGTGTGAGCATGGGAGGGGCAGAGAGAGAGGGAGACACAGAATCTGAAGCAGGCTCCAGGCTCTGAGCTGTCAGCACAGAGCCCAACCCGGGGCTCGAACTCACGAACCACGATATCATGACCTGAGCCGAAGCCAGATGCTCAACTGACTAAGCCACCCAGGTGCCCCGAGAGTGAGAGAGAGAATCTTAAGCTCCACACTCAGCATGGAGCCCAACACGGGGCTCAATCCCATGACCCTGGGATTATGACCTGAGCCGAAATCAAGAGCGGGGAGGCTCAATCGACTGAGCCACCCAGGCATCCCTCCCCATTGTCCTTTTTTTAAAAAAAATTTTTTTAATGTTTATTTATTTTTGAGAGAGACAGAGATGAATGTGAGTGGGTTAGGGGCAGAGGGAGAGGGAGACACAGGATCCAAAGCAGGCTCCAGGCTCTGAGCTGTCAGCACAGAGCCCGATGCGGGGCCTGAACCCACAAGCTGTGAGATCATGACCTGAGCCAAGGATGCTCAACCGACTGAGCCACCCAGGTGCTCCCCGCCCCCACATTGTCCTTTTTAAATGCTAAATAAGATTGGGTCTGTTTTCACCTAGCCAGTCTGCTAAATTGATGTACAAGCTGTATCATGATTTACTATCTGCCAAGGCTAATCCTCCTCCCAATCAACCACTGTCTTCAATGTTTTCTTTACTATCTCCCCTGTTTACTCTTCCAGATAAATTTTAAAATAATTATATCCAATTCTAAAAGGACTCTATTGGGATTTTCACTGTAATTACACAAAGCCCAAAATTAAATTAAGAAAGAATTGACATCTTTACAGTTTTACTTTTGCCATCTGGGGAGGTTTTTCTTCATTGACTTTTCCTGTATTTCTCCACAAAATTTGGTCATTGTCCTCACGTCGATCATTGACATTTCCAAATAAGGTGATTCCTAGGTATATTATATTTCAGGGTGTTTTCCAAACAGGCTATTACCGGTGTCTGCGGGGAAACTTGCCGACTGGACCTAACAATCCAGTCGACTCTCTCCTTGTCAATGCATTCTTTCTGTTCCTTGGCTGTCTCCCCCCAAAGCCACCCACAGATTTGAGCTCTGCCCTTTGGGGCCAGATGGAGAACTGCCCCTCCTCCCATGGAACACATGTTCATCTCTGGAGACTGTCCTGTTTCCCATCAGCCGTTTTTTTTGTTGTTGTTTTTTGTTTGTTTGTTTTTGTTTTTGTTTTGTTTTGGGGTTTTTTTTTGGTCCTGCTGAATAACCCCAGCTGGTAGGATGAAACTAGTATTGGGGAAAGATTCCAGTGATGGTAGTAAGGAGGATGGGCTTGGGGTAGATTAGACTATAAGGTAGGGGAGCAGCAGGCACTGGCTTCTGCAGCAATCCAGACTTCAAGACTGGCTGAGACAAGGTTGTAGACACAGAAGGGGAAAGTCTGAGGGATTTTTCACATGAGGAAACATCAGGACATGTTGGCCACTGGACACAAGAGACAAATGGAAAGAAGGGTCAAGATGGCTTTAAAGTCTCTAGCCTGAATCACTGAAGAGAGGGACTCTCTTTACAAAGAGAAAGTGAATAGGGGAGAGATTTTGGAAGGGAGTCTATTTCTGTCCTCCTGACCCTGAGATTACAATATATCCAAGGAAAGAGGTCTGTCCTATATACCAGTTGTGAGGTGTGTGTGTATATATATGTATATATACACACACATACATATATACATACACACACACACATACTCACAGTTCCTGGCACAGAGCTCCTAAAACGCTTATAGTGTCCTAAGTGATAAGAGCATCGGAACATTTCTTGTTCTAAAATTTGTCTTGGGCCCTGGTTCCTAATGAAGAGCTCCTGAAACCTTTGTGAATTCCTAAGTGATGAGAGCATCAGGAACATCTTTGGTCCTAGTGAGGCAACTCTGGGCAGGCCCCTGGATGAGGCGAGAGCCTGGAAATGGAGTAAAGAATTGACCGTGCCTATGTGGGAAAACCTCCATGAAATCTCACCAGCATGGGGTTCCACGAGCTCCCAGGCTGGCAAACGCATGCACACCCGGAGGGTGATGCACCCCAGCTCCATGGGGACAGATGCTTCTGCAGTCAGGACCTTCCCAGACCTCACCCTAGGTATCTCTTCATCATCTGCATCCTTTATCATGTCCTGTAATCAACTGGTAAACTTAAATGTTTCCCTGAGTTCTGTGATCCACTCTAGCAAATTAATCAAAGCCAAGGAAAGGGTTGTGGGAACCTCCAATTTGTATCCAAGTCAGACAGAAGTCGTGGGAGCCTGGGGGCCTGCTACTTGTGATTGGCATCTGAAGTTGGGGGCAGGCTTGTGGACGGAGCTTTTACCCTGAGGGATCTGACGCTATCTCCAGGTAGGTGGTGTCAGAAGGGAGTTAAATTGCAGGACACCCAGCTGGTGTCCTCAGTGGCTTGGTGTGGGGAAAATCTCACACTTTTGGTGACCAGTAGCATCAGAAGTGAGGTGTCCTGTTTGAGCAGTAGAGTGGAAAGACAGATGGAAAACTGAGTTGTTTCTAAACAGCAGTGTTTTTCAAATTTGTCCCCCCACAACAGTATGTTTTACGTAGGCCAACTCACACAAACAGAGAGAGACACAGTGCCCAGAATACCAATGACAGGAAGGAAAGGCCTAGGCATGTAAGCAGCACTGAACGGGTAGATAAGTGGTGAGCATTGGTTTTTCACCCCTCTGCTGGCTGAGATCCTGTGGTCTATGATTTGGCAACCAACCCCTTGTCAGGAAATTAATTATCCTGTCACCATCTAGCCTCAGTCCCATGTCCCAGAAGGCTCCAGGGGAAGACAGATTCCAGTAGAAAGGCCACATACATTTTAGAGTTCAAAAAAGTCTCACCGCCAACCTGCAGAGCGCGTGGAGCTAGAAATGACTCACCTGTAAAAAAACATCTCCTTTGTCCTTAGCCTGGAGGAAGAGGGTCTAGAGAATATTTAGGTCTCCAACTTTGAGTTTCAAGGCCATGGTGCTTAGAACTGGGGCAGGGAAGCGAGGACACAATTTCTCCTTATAAAGCCAGAGTGCTAAATTGAAGCATGGAAAAGAGGCCAAGGGCTCTGGGCTAACATCTGCTGTTGGGTCAGAGCCTGACCAAGCTCAGACCCAAGCCCCGGCACGTGTGGCTCTGAGGGATGAGGGAGCCCAGGGGACTAGTAGAGGCCCCACACAAAACAGCAATACATACTGAAGAGTTCACTGAAGAGGAAAAGCTGTTTTGGAACCCCAAGGGACATTGCCCTCCTCAGTCAAATTAAGTTGCTTTAAGCCATATCATAGCAGAGCATCTTTCCAGGGTAAATCTTAGAACATTTCATAGTGAAAGATTCAATTTTTTAAAAAATGTTTATTATTTATTCTTGAGAGAGAGAATGAGAGATGGAGTGCAAGCAGGGGAGGGGGAGAGAGAGAGGGAGACACAGAATTCGAAGCAGGCTCCAGGCTCTGAGCTGTCTGTCAGCACAGAGCCCGACACGTGGCTCGAACTCAAGAACTACGAGATCATGACCTGAGCTGAAGTCGGACACTCAACCGACTGAGCCACCCAGGCACCCCAAAAGATTTAAAAGATTAAATAGAGATGAAAATGTGCCAATCAACTTTGCACTTTAGAAATTTAGTTTTAGGGGTGTGTGGGTTGCTCATCAGTTAAGTGTCCAATTCTTGATTTCGGCTCAGGTCAGTGATCTCAAGGTTCGTGAGTTTGAGCTCCCCATTGGGCTCTGCTCTGACATCATGGAGCCTGCTCAGGATTCTGTCTCCCTCCTTCTCCAAGTAAACTTAAAAAATAAACTTCATGAAAAAAAAAAAGAAATTCAGTTATTAAAGTTGCCGTGGGCAGGGGGATGGGGGAAATACGTGATGGGGATTAAGGAGGGCACTTGTTCTGATGAGTACTGGGTGATGTATGGAAGTGTTGAATCACTGTATTGTACACTGAAACTATTATTATATTGTATGTTAACTGGAATTTCAATAAAACTATAACTAACTAAATATTTAAAGAGTTGCCATGCACCTCGTGGTTGAAATACCATGTCCCTCTCAGACTTTTCTGTTTGCATTAGGGGACACGTGAAGAGACGCAGGAACAGTGGCCCTTTTCGGGAGGCAAGGAGTGCTTCTACGACCTTCCTTTCCCACGTTGGGGCCGACGCTGCAGGTCTGCAGGGAGCTGGCTGCCACTGGCTGCGTGTCCAGGCGGCTCTTAGCACCCAGCTCAAAGAAACAGGCCTTCGTGGCAAAGGTCCCGGGCAGGCAGACTCCATCTTCCCTCCACAAAACATTCAAGCAGCACAGAGCTGCCTTACAAGTGACATAACAGGCAGAAATCAGGAGCAGCTTGTTCACCACGCCCTTCTTCAGGCTCCAGTCCCTGCTCTCCACTGAAAAGGTCGCCAAGATAGAAATGACATTTCCCTCCACTACTTCCTCTTCCCATAGACCCTCCTTAGTCTTTGGAACAAGCCCCTGCTCCTTTCAGAGATGATACCACTAGACCGTGGCAAATACACAGCAGGGGCACGTTTCTGCCCTGGTTCTAGTCTCCAGACCACTTCATTATCTCCAACCCAAGTCTCCGCTCATCCCACCAAGCCTTCGAGGCCTGGGTTGAGAGCCTCCCTTTCCTGTATGGCAGTACACTCACTCCTGCCTTCCAGCCTTGCAAGTCTTGGCGCCATAAGCAGCCCCACCCTGCTTCTACCCTCTTCATATTCTGTGAACAAGCACAGTCTAGCCATACCCATGCCAAGCAAGGCTGCCAAAGATAGACGAGAGCCCTGGGCTGCCAGAAGACAAACCCAGGTCTGGAATGGAAGGCTTCCAACGCATTCTGAAACCTGGAGTGTGAATTAGCTGACGAGCAGAAAGGGGAAGGACAGTCCGAAGAAAAAAAATTTCCATTCTTTCCATTAAAGGAGAAAGGAAAGCTAGAAGGAAGTGGCCAGGGATAAAGGGGGCTGTATTTCCAGTTTTTTTAGTCTAGAAAAGATTCATGTAAATTTAGCTATGCCCCGGGGCGGGGGGTGGGGGGTGGGGGTGGGGGTGGGGGTTGTACATTCAACGGCATTCTTAGCATAAGGAAAAAAAAAAAAAAGATCACCGCACTAATTGAATGAGAGAGAGCCCAGAGCAAGCCAGAAACGAGACCCTTGAACAGCTGCAGTCAGCATTTCCAGAGTGCCTGCTATTTCTGCAAAGGACCTAGAGTTGCTCCCATTTCCTCCAGTGCTGGTTGGTGAATCTCTAAGTAATGACAGGGCCTCTGCCGTAACCACTTCTTCTCCAGTCAAGGAGGAAACACACTGGCCAAGCTTAGGGGGTCCCACCAGGCCACCACCCCAGACAGGGTCAAAGTTAGGGGCCACCTCCAATAATGAAGACCCAGACCATGAAACGGAGCTGCTTAAGGGGGACATTCTAACTCCTCTGAATGCCACAAAGTCCTTCAGTGTTTGGATTGTCTGCACCACACCTTCCAGATGTGACAGCGGGGTGCCCATCTTTCACAGACATTAAAGCCATCCTCTTTCTTCCTCCCAGAAAAGTGTTGGGGGGGGGGGCGGGGAACAGACCAGCAGCTCAAAGAGACACATTAACATATTTTATTCAATTCGCCATACAAAGAATATGCCACAGGGAAAAAAACATCAGAACTGGAAGGGCCCTTGGAGTCCATCTGATCTGAGCCCCCCTGGTTTTACAAATGAGGAAAGTGAACGCATAACACCTGGACAGCGCTGGTACACCAGCCCAGTCCTGATACACAGAAACACACACAAGTTCAGCCTTCTGGCTTTGAGCCAGCTAGAACCCCAAGACTTGATCCATGTTTTTTTCAACGTTTATTTATTTTTGGGACAGAGAGAGACAGAGCATGAACAGGGGAGGGGCAGAGAGAGAGGGAGACACAGAATCGGAAACAGGCTCCAGGCTCCGAGCCATCAGCCCAGAGCCTGACGCGGGGCTCGAACTCACGGACCGCGAGATCGTGACCTGGCTGAAGTCGGACGCTTAACCGACTGCGCCACCCAGGCGCCCCGATCCATGTTTATCTTTAATGTTTCTGTGCCCTATAGTACCACATCCTGATACTTATCTCCTTCTTGAGGCTGCAGGAAGAGCCTTAAAATTTGGTGAGGGTCAGGGTCATTCAGAGCCAGGAAAACCGACCAATTGTGGAGCAGAGGGTGCAGAGGGTTTAGGGGAAGAATTTAATCCCTTCCCCAAAGAGTTCGGATCACCCTTTCTCCCAAACGGCATACACTAAGACTCCAACGCCTCAGGGCAAATTTGCTTGCCTTTCTGAGGTTCAAATCATGTTTCCAGGAAGAAGGGAAAGAAGCAGGTAGAAGAAAAAGAGGAAAAGATTTAATTCTGAAATTAACAAGTCCAGCGGGAACACATTTTTTCCCCAGCGTGGAACAAATCCAAACACCGCAAGAGAAGGCTGTAAAACTCTGGTATTAAATCAATTGTGAGATGTAAAGGAAAAACACCAATAACTTAGCAAAATAAATACAACAAGAGTTTCGCTGAGATTGATGTAACCCAGTGAAAACAGTTTTTAGGCTCCTGAGTCAAGAAGACCGAGGTCTACCTGGCACTGCGTCTTAGGGGAAAACCCTAAGACATGCTGGGAACCTTCCCAGCAGACAGAAGTCACTTGCAACTATCTGTGGCCCTACAGAATCTTTACACTAAAAGTTACTCCCGGAATGTACATTTCCTTCTCCCAGGAAGACAAGGCTGGCCAAAGCTGAGGCTCACTGACTCTGCCCAGGCCTTGACAGGTCACCTGTGTCTATCTGTAGGAGGCCCGGGTCAGCAGTGGAACAAGTAGAAAAACAAACAATGTGTTGCTAAGAATGGATCTGTGTTTGCAGAGGGAACTTCATTCCCCCAGGACACCCTCCAATCGCTGTGGACATCTGTGCCTCCAGCTTGTAGGGCTGAGGCAAATCTTGTCACCTCCCCTGACTCTGGGGCAGCTGAACTCCAGTCTACAAGAGAAGGGAGGTTCTGCTACAGAGAAATAATACTACAGGGATAAGGATACTGCCCTGGCCCTTGCCGGCAGGAGAGCATCCTCCAAAGGGCTGCAGTGTCCCCAGGAGGTGCTCGTCCTCTGTCCACCCAGCATCCAGGAGTCAGGAGTTTAGAAACAGTGGGACACATGAACCCCAAGCCTCGAGTGCAGCCAGGGATCAGTCAGGAAGTCAAAGTTGGGGCTAACGGCCTACAGGGGTGGTGGGCTTCTCCGCAGGCAAGAGGCAGCAGCAACAGCGGCATCTGGCTCCTTCCACTCATGTTTCCACCACTCGGATAAGAGGCATGGGCTTATTAGGGCTGGGGGGCTTGGATATCCTCATGCTGAAAGAAAGTGGGAAACGCTGAGTGCTTCATGTTGCCTGCCCTGCACACAGCCACCCCCCACATTCGCCTCTAGGGTTCCACACTCCAGTGTTGGCTGATCTCTTGGTTCTAATGCCTTGAACCACTGACCGTCAGCACCGTCTAAGAAAAGATGAGGAGAGCGGAAGTACTGCTTGGGGGCGGGGCGATAAGAAAACAAGGAGCAGTTACACAGCTGAGAGGTGGGGACAGCTGTGGTTCTGGTTTTTTTCAAAGTGTGTGATCTTTTTGTGAATCTCTTGGAAACAGAAGTCCCTCTCCCTAGAAGTAATGTACTCATTATACACTCATGACTTTTACAATTTCAGGGTGTCCATTCACATCTAGAGGCTGTTCATGGGCCTCCTTGGGGTTGTGCTATCAGGCTCTCCACTGATCTGGGTGGAGAATGGCTCTGGTGGAGAACAGGTGAAATTAGAGACCAAGAGCCTAAGATGGATTCACAAAAGCCTCTCCCTGGCCTCAGCACTGTCCTCACTTGCCTCACTTCCTCCCTGGGCCCCACTACGTGCATGCCCACTCACCTGCCCAGGCTCTCCGTCTTGGCCCAGGTCTGGGTGCTGAAGTTGCCATGACTGACCTGTTTTTCTATCAGGTGTTCCATCCGGTCATGCATCTCTAAATTCTGTAATACGAGTTGTGCAGTCAGCGTTGGCCATTTTCTGGCTTGTCACGTGTGACATTTAACTAGATCATTATGCTCTCCCCACCTGTTTGTGCTACTGTCACAGCCACCCTGACCCTGCGTGCCACCACCGGCGTGCCCTCTCCCCCCTTACCCCCCATTTTCACCACTCCGGATCACCCTCATCCTGCTGTTCTTGATCCTACCTCCCTCCTTCAAGAACTGTGTGCAACACTGATCGTCCCCTGCTGTCCTTCCTATACATTTCCTGTATATCATTTCTTGTAGCTACTTGAGATATTTACTTGCCTTTTGTTGACATGCATTTATATAAGATATTCTTGGGTCTTTGTTTTTTCACTATTGAAGTATAGTTGACACACAAGGCTACCTTAGTTTTAGGTGTAAAACACAGTGACTCCACAACTCTACCCGCTACATTATACTCATCATACAATGTTATTACAGTAACACTGACTATACTCCTTATACTATAAGGTCTTTTTTTTTTTTTTAAACATATTTTATCTCTAAATTTAGAGTGTGAATTCTGGAGATAAACAACCCAGGCTCCCAGTTTTTTTTATATCTCCACTGCAAAGGACCTTCACACAGTGCCTGAAAAGCAATCTTCAGGTAGTCTGCAGGCAGGAAGGGTTCTGAGGAAAGGCGGAAATTAGACTAAGAACTTATGAGCGGATCAAGACCATCACCTTAGGCATGGAGAAGACCCCTCCTACGGAAAGCCCCCTGCTTCACAGCCCAGCTCTGTCAGCTCCTTTGCTCAGCTCATGGCGCGGGGCTCACACCGTGATGACGCACCCCTCTGGAGTAGGGACAGGTCTTACCGGTGCGACTCCCTGAAGGTTCTCAGAAAACACTTGACTTGGCTGAACTGAACATCAACGGCCATCCCAGATACTCACTTCCGAGCAGGCAGCCAGACAGGATGAAGACCCCTCCAGAATCTCTCCCTCCCTAGGTACAGTCCTGTCTTCAAGAGCCTGCTCCCTTCCCAGGGCTGCTCAGGGCACACACCTCTGCTTCCAGGTAGGCGATTTTCTCCTTGAGCTCCTGGATGGTGCTGTCCTTTGACTGGACCACAGCTTTTGAATTCTGGAGCTGCAAAGATGTGGGGGACCATGGGGCTCATTTTGAAATGACTCAGTACAGGGGTGCCTGGGTGGCTCAGTCGGTTAAGCGGCCGACTTCGGCTCAGGTCATGATCTCGCAGTCCATGAGTTCGAGTCCCGCGTCAGGCTCTGTGCTGACAGCTCAGAGCCTGGAGCCTGTTTCGGATTCTGTGTCTCCCTCTCTCTGACCCTCCCCCATTCATGCTCTGTCTCTGTCTCAAAAATAAATAAACATTAAAAAAAAAATTTTTTTTGAAATGACTCAGTACACACTCATCAAACTTCTCCCTGCTACTGGGGAGCCAGCAGAGACATAAGGCAGTCTTTTGCACCTCTCCCATGACTTGCTTAGCTTTCTTTCTTTCTTTCTTTCTTTCTTTCTTTCTTTCTTCCTTCCTTCCTTCCTTTCTCTCTCTCTCTCTCTTTCTTTTTTTCTTTCTTAATGTTTATTTTATTTTTGAGAGAGAGAGCACAAGCTGGGGAGGGGCAGAGGGAGAGGGGAACAGAGAATCTGAAGCAGGCTTGGCACTGACAGCAGACAGCCAATGTGGGGCTCGAACTTGTGAACTGCAAGACCATGACCCGAGCTGAAGTCGGACACTTAACCAACTGAGCCACCTAGGCGCCACTTGCTTTTCTATAAAAGCCTCATTTCAGTCAATATTGAGCTCTTGATTATCCCAGGTGTGTGTGTGGGGGGGGGGGGGGGGGGTAGTGGTGAGGAGAACACCACTCTGATGATCCCAAATCATAAATGGCTCAAAACCCATTCCATTTGATGTTGGGAAATACAAATTACTTATTCATTCAAGAAATATTTGGGGGCGCCTGGGTGACTCAGTCGGTTGAGCCTCTAACTCTGGATTTTAGCTCAGGTCTTGATCTCAGGGCTGTGAGTTCAAGCCCTGTGTTGGGCTCTGTGCTGGGCATGAAGCCTACTTAAAAAAAAAAAACAATTGTCGAGGCCTTACTGTGTGACAGGCTCTGTCCTAGACACTGGGAAGGAGTAATGAACTAACCAGAAAAATCCTGGCCCTAATGGAGCAGACATGCAGCAAATTCATCCTCCCAGTTAGGGGGTTTTAAGTTCTCAAAACAATTACACAAAACGGCACATCCTTTTTTTTTTTTTTTAATTATAATTTTTTTAAAATGTTTATTTATTTTTGAGAGTGACAGAGACAGAATGCGAGTAGGTTGGGGCAGAGAGAGGGAGGCACAGAATCTGAAGCAGGCTGCAAGCTGTCAGCACAGAGCCTGACGTGGAGCTCGAGTGCACGAGCTGTGAGATCATGACATGAGCCGAAGTCGGACGCTCAACAGACTGAGCCACCCAGGCGCCCCGCAAAATGGCACATCCTGACTGTGCTACCCTAAAGCTCAGGTAGGGGAAGGCAGAAAATCTGCCATGAGGTACAAAGGTTGATAATCCACACATAGATAAGTGAGTATATTGCGACTTAATTATTCATTTACCAGCACTCTTCAAGGTGTACAAGTGACAAGCCTCTTCCTTTTTTCCCCATTGGAAAGCAGAAGGCAAATGACCAAAACCAAAGGGGAAAGATGGGAGAAAAGCGAATCCCAATCATTCAAACCTTGTAATTGGTAGCCGTAAATGTTTTATGGGACATGTAGGAATATAAACCAAGCTCCCCAGGAGAATGAACAGCAAAAGTGTGGATGTGACAGGAAACTGGGATTGGGTTCCATGTGGTGACCTCCCAAGGGGGCAGCTGAAGCCGCAGAAGACCAGACCCTGCTTACCTGCTCTATCATCTGCCGGACTTTCCGCTGCTGGCTCTTGAGCATATCATCTAAGTGGTGGATCTTCTCCCGCAAGCCGGCCACTTCCTTTTCCAGGTTAGCCGCCCTGGGGATCAAGACCAGGACGCTGAGGCAGAGGGAAAAGATGCTTTCTCTCTACCCAGGCACAGGGACAACCTCAGGCTTGGGGGTTTCCATGAACTGGGTTCCCTCTGCCCAACTCCCTGGTGCTCTGCCATGAGGACAAGGTGCAGGGACACCTTGGAAGGGCACAGCAGAGGCGCCACTACAGATCAGCTAGGAAGCTCAGCAAGGGGAGGTTACACAGGAAAGCTCCAGACGGCACAACTAGAACCGACAGGTAGATGTCCAGGGAAGCAGTCCTTATGACAACACAGGATGGACTTGCTCAGCATGAAAGCGGCCAGAAAGTGGACTGCCTCAGGTGTGAGGAGCTCCTCATTCCTGGAAAGATTCAGGTGGGAGCTGTATGTTCCTAAATCTCCTGATTCCCAGACATTGCTGTTTCCTCTGCCTCTTCTAAACTGGCCCAAGATCCCCAGAGGTCAGGTGACCGGGCAGGGTGTCTAGTTCAGGCCTCTGAGGGTGGGGGTGGGGTACCATACAATCCGAGCCCCCTCACATCCTCCCTTTGCCTCAAACAATCTGAGCCACCCTCAGCTCTCCAGTGCCCTATTTCTCAGGCTCTTTTTATTGAGAAAATCAGCCTTTATGATGCATAGCTATCGTTGCCATTCCCAAGCCTCTGTTTTGGATTATCTGGGTCTTTTTTGTTTTTCCTGCTGCTTCCTCTCAATTGCCTGCCCACGAGCACCACTGAGAAAGACGGAGTGCTGAGTAATTTAAAACAATTCTATGAAATCGAGCCCAAAGGAGGCTACAATAAAACGTCTGCAATTTTCCATGCCCAGACTAGTAAACCTAGAGGTTATTCCTCCAGGTTAGAAAAGACGATGTCCCCAGCTGACTGAGGGGCCCAAGAAGGCAAGGATCATGTCTTAACAGACATGGAACTCCTTAGAAGGCCTTCCAGGTGATGGCTGTTGAACTTAAAAAGATCTAACTTATACCATGGAGAATAGACCCCATATGCTGGTGTTAACTTTGATTTATCATTTGAGATCTTATTAATTGCCAGCAGCATAAAGAGTTTCCAAATTCTTAAATGTCCAGAATGACCCAAACTTTGCCCTGTAGGTTTCAATAGTCTGGGGCCTCTGATCCCCTGTGATCAGAGGGAATTTGTAAAACCCTCTAACTGGGAGTGGAAAGGATCCCAGAGATCCCCTACATGCCGCTGCTGACAGGTGGGTCTCAGTTTGAGCTTCAAGTGACAGGACGTTCAGCATCTCTTCACGAGGCTGCTCATTGTATCTCTCAATGAAATGACGAGTGAGGAAGTTACTTGATTTTACCCTCAAATAATTTACCATTGTTCTCCGTTCTGGGGGGAGGGAACTGTGGCGCCATAATACCACATCTATACCCCGTGTGAAAAGTGGTGGAATAACGTGCCACAGCGAACAGCAGGTGTTTTACCAGCTTACTTGACCTTGGCTCTGACACCATGAAAGCATTTTCTTTAGTTCCTACTCCACAGAAAATGAACTCCCCAGAGATGGCAGCCTCCCAAACAGTATCTCCCTGGGTGGGGCCCCATCCCGAGCAGCCACATGGTGAGTCACGGCTGGAAGATCTGACATCAGCACTAGCTTCCTCCCAGGTCTGGCCACCATGGGAGCTGCAGGCAGCATGGCCCGCCCTCCTCTCTCTGCACCCCAGCTTCACAGTGAACAAGGGCCCTTACTTTTCTCGTTCTGTTTGGCAGTCAGTGTTCTTGATCTGCAGTTCCTCCAAGGCCGTCTCCCCCTCCCTAACCTTCACCAGTAAGGCCTGATGCTCCTGGATGGGCCAAAGGGAAGAAAATCTAGGATGAGGACACGAAAGCGGTTTCTGTGTTTGGGGTGAGAGGGGCCCGAGGGCTTGAGCTCAGTCCCTGCTGGGCCTGGACAGCTGCCAAAGAGCAGCAGACCAAGCTGGTTTGATGGGGTGCCCTCCCCTGTCAGGGATAACCCTTCCCACCCTCAGCACACAGAAACTTCCCAGCCTCACCCAGCTACCCGGACGGAGAGCCCAGCCTTGCGTTATCAGGCCCACCTGCTGGCTCTGGCTACTGGTCCCTGGGAAACCAGGCCCAGCAGTTCCTTCACAATAGTCTTCAAAAGCCCATAAAGGGCAGCTGTACAACAACCCGACTGAAATGGAAACGGGTTCAGCTCTTGTTAGGGAGGGCTGAGCTGAGCTGAGAGGAAGACCTCTTGTTCCTTAAAGGCACAAATGTTCTCGAAGGTATTTGCTGAGGAAACTGTGAAGTGTGCTTTTCTGGAGCTGGTCAGAAAAGGAGACTGCAGCCATCTCAGTGAGTCCCGGGGCCTCCACTCCCCAGCGCGGGAGTCAGGCCCTGAAGGTGAGACTCCCACAGTCACCTCCTGCACGCCCAGCAAGCGCTTCTGGAGCTCTCCAACCTCTGCCTCCTTCTGCTGCACTCTGTCCTCTGCTCTCTGAAGGGCCACTCGACTCTGTTCTGCTTCTCTCTGGCACTGGCTGAGTGTGACCTAAGACAGGACAGGGATGGGTGAAGGGGGCAGAGGACAACAAGCAAACATGGGTAAAACACCTCAGGGGAGACTCTGGGACCCTGCGCACAGTGAGAGGAGAAGGGAGGCAACTTTCTCTTTCCCATTCGAGATTCTAGGATGACTTGGGAAACTAGCAGGGTATCTCCGTTTCCAGGGCTCACTGACACAGGACTGATTGGGCACTACTTTAGAGTCACACCTGGAACCCAAAAGCACTTTCTGGATGGAGGACTTCTTCGACACCCCCACCAGTCCTCCAGTGCCACCCAAGCTTAACCCCGTGCCACGGCTTTCCTACAAATGCAAACGCAAAGAATCTGGGGGCGCACACCTTGCACATCCTTCCTTCGGTGTCCCCACTCTTCCTCCCATCAAGCAATCCTGCAGCCTGCATATAAAGGACAATGTGGCACCTGGAAGGGCAACTAGTAAGCACCAGAGAGAACTGCTCTTTAGCACAGATGATAAGCCAGTTTGGGAGGGACAGAGGCAGAATTTGAGAAGGAAAGTAAAGGAAGAACTTGCCTCCAGTCCTCCACATGCCAACTATAGGTCTTAGCTTAGACGCCCTTTCTTCCAGAAGCCTTCACACCCAGGCAAGGGGTCCTTCCCCTGTGTGCCTTTCTTTCTTGTAGCACCGAGTGCATTTGGCCCAGTCACTCGTGTGCACCCCCCAGTGGGCTACTAGCAGGGAACTGGAGCACCATTCCACTTCCAGAGCTCAGCACAGCACCTGGCACACAGTCACTGCTCAATGACATCGTGAGTGGAACTGATATCCATCTGTCCAACCCTCTCCTGTTGCAACTGAAAGCCAACCGATCTCCCTGGGGTACACAGCTAGGGAATGATGGAACCAGTGCTAGAACAGTGACCTCATCATCCATTTCAATTCCTCCCAGCTACCCCACACTGACTCCCTAGTCACTTAGTGAAAAAGAATCCCCATAACCTCTCAAAGAGGCAGCCCTGGGGAAACAGAACACTTAAAGTAGGCAGTTTGTCCGACTCCTCCCAAAGTCAGAATCGGGGAAGAGACATGTGGTGGACGCATCCAAGCCGCACACCAGCCCTGTCCAGAGCAAACCCACTGCAAACCCTGACAGCAAGCTGCTAGTAGAGCAGAAAACCCATGCTTATGGGCACGTTGTATTCACAGTAAGTGGCAATCTTGCCCCTTGCTGATCCCTGGTTCAGAAAAGTAGATTGGAGAGTCGAGTTTACCAGCAAAGATGAGAAAATCCTCCAGATGTCCCATATTAGCCTGGAACAGGCCAGCCCCACAGGCAAGAACATGGAAACAAAACCTCTCCTATCTGTACACAACACTGCACCCAAGCTGATGTGCACTCAGAGTAGGGCATAGAGGGCCAGGCCCTGACCCTCACACTCTGCTGTAGGATCACACTCTCCTCTGCCACATCTGTCCCTGTTGCTCCAGTCAGCACTTCCCTGAAGGACCCTCTTAGTCGTAAGATGGGGTGCCAACCTACCCCGGTGGTGGGAACAACCCAGGCAGGTGCTATGGACCAAGGGCAGCCCTTTCTTTTTTTTTTTTTTTTTAATTTTTTTTTTCAACGTTTTTATTTATTTTGGGGACAGAGAGAGACAGAGCATGAACGGGGGAGGGGCAGAGAGAGAGGGAGACACAGAATCGGAAACAGGCTCCAGGCTCTGAGCCATCAGCCCAGAGCCTGACGCGGGGCTCGAACTCACGGACCGCGAGATCGTGACCTGGCTGAAGTCGGACGCCTAACCGACTGTACCACCCAGGCAAAGGACAGCCCTTTCTAAGAAACTGTGGGCAGGGGGCTACAGCTGTCAGGACCTTCTAGCCTCAGGCTTTTACTCAAGACACTTCTTCATTCAAGCTTTGAAACCCAGAGCTAACAGACCCTTCCATGTATGGCCAAGACCAACAAGTACTTCACAAGGCCTCTCAATGTAGAAATTTCTTTCCAAAATCCACAGTCTGGTTCAGTGTTACAGCCTCAACATCCCCTTCCTCCTATAGTGAATAGCTGGTCACCAAACTGATACATCATCAGCCAAATTACCCAAATTGTGGAAACTGAAATCGATGCAGCAAACTCCTTTACTGCACAGCCACTGTATTCTGAGACCAAACTAATCTCAGTATTACACTAAGTCCCAACTATTTAGGATAGGAAAACTCACTAAATGGATCACTAAGAAAAATATAGGTTATCTTATATTTCTAAAAACCTTCAAAACAGTAAATAGACTTACATATCTTACCTCACTCAATCCACACACCACACTTGTGAAGTATATTCCATGACCCTTTTTACAAAAGTTGGAACCAATACTTAGAGAGGTCAAATTAATGGCTCAAATAATTGATCATCTCTAAAGGCGAGTGATCATTCCCTGTGCTTTCTTCCTCCCCCTCAATATCTCTCTTAAAAATTCTCTTAGTCCCATGAAAGAGAAGCATTCAGGCTGGGCTTCCTCGTACCACCAGCTCCTGGCATACCTGGGCAGGGCATAATCCTATCTTACATATTTATGATACAGAAATACTTTACATGTGGATGAACAATAGCAGATAATTAACAGATGGTTAATCTTACATAGAAGCCTAGTGTTTGCCCAGTGTACCTCATTTTATATTCAAAGAATTTTCTGTAAAGTATGGAAGACCTCACACACTTTTATTTATTTTTTATTTATTATTATTATTTGTTTTTGAGAGACAGCACATGCAGGAGAGGGGCAAAGAGAGAGGGAGAGAGAGAGAGTGAGCACACATAGGAGAGGGGCAAAGAGAGAGAGCGCATGCAGGAGAGGGGCAAAGAGAGAGGGAGAGAGAGAGAGAGCGCATGCAGGAGAGGGGCAAAGAGAGAGGGAGAGAGAGAGAGAGAGAGAACACACAGGAGAGGGGGAGAGGGGGAGACGGGGAGAGGAGGAGAGAGGGGGAGAGAGAGCGAGAGAGAGAGAGAGAGAGAGAGAGAGAGAGAGAGAGAGAGCGCGCACGCAGGAGAGGGGAAGAGAGAGAGGGAGAGACAATCTTACACAGGCTCCATGCTCAGCACAGAGCCCGATGCGGGGCTCGATCTCACCACTGTAAGACTGTGACCTGAGCCAAAATCAAGAGTTGGATGCTTAATTGGTTGAGCCACCCAGGTGCCCCTTCTCATGCTTTCTGTAGTGGAGGACTTTCACTCTCTACAGACCTTGGTACTTTTTAAATCTTCCATCATAATAATTCAGTATTACTTTTGTAATAATAACTAAGATACTCATTCAAGATCGCAAAGTTCTTCAAAGTAAAGTCAAGACTTGACTTCAAGTCCTCTGACTCCATGGGCACAGATCTTTCTACAACCACACTGCTCCATCCATTCACCCAGTCCACACTTAAGAAGTGCCTACCACCTTATGCCAGGCATTATGCCAGACATGGGGATGCAGGGTAACCTTGACAGCAAAGTCCTTGCCTGCATGGTGCCCAGAGCCCAGTAATTCTTGTTGTGGTATTCAGAGAAATGACTGAGCTTCCTGCTATCCCAAACCAGCACCACCACCCAACTTCACCAGAGAACCAGTGCTGATCTTCAAACTATGGCCTAGCCTTGAACAGCAAAAACTCTAAGTGTCCAGGAATGGGAAAAGCAGACAGGAAAGTGCCCAGGCCTCAAAGCCCAGCCTTTCCAATTGATGGCACCTGGCCAAGAAGACATGAAGTCCGTGCTAAGTCACTGGCATCTGTATCTGGCAGCCCAGCCCTTGGGGCACTTTCTCCCCCAATCCCAAATCTCACCTCAAAAGCCACACGGTCTGACTGGTGCTGCCGCTCGGCCTCCTGCAGCTTGACAAGCAGGTCCCGCACAGTCTTCCTCAGGCTCTCGACATCTTCATTTATATAGGTGTCTGCCTACAGTCAGAACAGGGAAGAGAAGGTGAAGCCACTGTGTTTGTGTAGGAGAAGGTCCCCCGCAACACATACTTGGGCCCTCTTGTTCAGACCACCCTCTCATATCACTCAAGGGGACAGCTAGTCTTAGGCACCCAGGAGCGACGAGTTAATCACACAAAAATGCTCTCTCTTCATATTCCAAGGAACTCAACTAGCCTCAAGTCATCTGAGGATTTTAGGACACACTCAATAATTTTTATGCATGTATCAATTCATTAATGGGTATCCTCACATGTGTGCCCTGTTTCCGTGAGACCAGAGCTCTCTGAGAGCAGGGACCACGTTCCCCTTTAGACTACAGCATCCCAAGTCAGGGACAGTGCCACACCCATCACGAGGGGCACTTCCCAAAGGCACATCTTTGTCTTTGCATCTGGCTCAGGGTTATCTGGCTATAGGGTTACTGATGAATGAGCAAAAGCACCCAACGAGTCCAGGAATCTCATTCAATGTGGAAAAAGGTGTCTTCATTGAGGTTACTGTGAGTCTCTCCCCAGACACACCCAGTTGTGGGTTGGTGGTTAGCGCTGAGCTGGCATGTGGGGTCTTGCCCCCACCTCTGCCGCACAGGCACCAGACACTTCAGTTACCAGCTCCCAGCAAGTCTGACAGAAAAATCTCTCCCTGCCTCACATAGTGGGAAGCAGCAACACCTTTAAACCAGAGCACAGAGCTTGCAGCTGGGAGGATGGTGCCAGGGTCCCAGTAGCTGCGCTATCACTGAGTCCAGACCACGCCCCGCCTTACAGGCTGCCTCAAAACTAGGATAATATCCGCTGGGCTTAGAGCTTGTGAGAAGACAGAGTTGAACAAACAGTACCAGGTGTTATTGTAACGTGGTGCCAGAAGCACATTTGCCAAATATGGTAATTCAGGAGAAGGGAAAAAAATCCAAACTGCACATCTAAAGTAAGTAGTTAGGATCAGCACAACATGCCAAAACCTAGCCGTGAAGTTACCCAGCCACCTCCCCTCTATCTGTACCTAAGCTGCTGGGCAGGTGAGAACGATTTCAAAGGCTCCTGGAAGCATAACTACTACGTGTTTATTTCAGATGGCGTTCTTAGAAGAATATTTAATGACATGGAAAATGTTCAGTGTGGTATGAACAGAAAAAAGGTAGTTATTAGAACTTGTAGAAGTTAGAAACACACTAGATTTAAGCATAGCAATGTGGATAGACCCCAGGAACATGGTGTTGGCTAAAAAGGGAAAAGATAAAATATAGCACAAATTCATTATGAAAATTGAAAACACACTTATAGGCCTACTGAAATCATACATTGAATATATTAGAGTTGGGGAGGGGAGAGGCAAAAACAAAACAAACAGTAAATCCAGCGAGAGGTCTTTACTAGATCAGAGATGATAATGTACCCTGGATTTTAAGAGATTACTTTAAAAATATAAAATCTTTAAAAAAGCAACAAAGAAAAATACACTGGAACATTGGTACTCAGATTTGGCTAAATATTAGAATCACTTGAAGGGTTTTTTTTTTTCTTTAATTTTTAAGTACTCTCCATACTCAATGTGGGGCTCAAACTCACAACTCTGAGATCAAAAGTTACACGCCCCTACCCACTGAACCAGACAGGCACCCCCTGAAGAGATTTTTAAAGTCCTGCCAACCAGCCCACATCTCAGATCAATTAAATTACAGTCTCTAGGTCTGGCACCAGGCTTGTCTCCTTTAAAACTCCCAAGGCTGGGGCACGTGGGTGGCTCAGTCGGTTAAGGGTCCAACTTTGGCTGAGGTCATGATCTTGCAGTTTGTGAGTTGGAGTGAGCCCTATATCGGGCTCTCTGCTGTCAGCGTGGGGCCAGCTCTGGATCCTCTGTCCCCGCCCTCCCAGCCCCTCCTCCACTCATTCATTCTCTCTCTCTCTCAAATTAAATAAATAAACTTAATTTAAAAATTTTTAAAAAGCTTCCAAGCCTATTTCAATCGGTAGTGAAGGCTAAGGGCACTGCTCTAAAGGGATCCACCTACTTCAATCCATTCACAGTGGATCCTTTGAAGGAAAAAGATTGGAGAAGGAGGATTTGGTTTGTATGTTTCTCCATTGTTTGAATTTTTACAGCAAATGATACTCTTCTATTTAGTAAGACAGAAAGAACAATAATAAAGATAATAAAGAGATCAGGGAGGACGATACCCTGCCTCCTGGCAAAGACATAGTTACCACTGCTTTCCCCGTTACCTACCTTACTTACCTCAGGTGGGCTGCTATACAGTGTTGTGGGGCTTGGATTTAATCCGTTTGGCTTTTCCAGTACCACCTGTTCAAAGAAAAATAAAATCGGTAGTTAACACAGCCCAAATAACGAACTTCAAAACATTAATTTCCTAAGATCTCATTCTTAGGAAAAAAAGAAAGAGGTGGGAAAAGACAGAAAAAGAAGGAAGAAGAGGAGGAAGAGGTGATGGAGAAAGAGGAAGAAGAAAAGGAAAGAAAGAGAAACAGAAGGCAGCAAGGGAAAAAAAAAGACTTCAAGTGCTGGGTGGGAAATGGAGAGGAGAGGTAAGGCGTGGAGAATGTGTATGGCCGTGGGGGGGGGGGGGGGGCAGTGCTGAAGGGAGGCCCAGGCTAAAAGCTTTCGGCCCAATGGAAAACATGCAGGCTGACTCCCAGAAGCCCAGGGGATACAAGCAGCTGCCTGCCACCAACAAAGAGTCTGCCTTGCCCCTTGGGGATCCTGACAAGGTTTGACAAAGCATAAAGCAAAAGGTGAAGCGGCTTTTGTTGCAATTCTTTCCAACCCAAAGCCTGATTATTCATCATACGACCGCTGGTCTGTGCAAACAAGGGCCCTGGACTTTGGGGCCGGTCTCTGAGCAGATCAGATTCCTCAGCCACCTGGCAAAGCACCTCCCAGCAGCCAGATGGGAGCTCAGGCGGGGAAAGTCCTACCTTCAGCCACAGCAAAGTGAATTAGGGGGAATCGCCACACAAGCCTAGTAAGGGCTCATGCCAAAGAGGAACCTTGCTGCCACTAGCTGCTGAATCCCTGTTTCCCTCAGGGGAACGAGGGCAGGGGCTACTAGAGAAAGACAACTCCCCCCACCCCCCACCTTCCCGACTCCAGCCAAGTGCAAGTGAAGGAGATATAACTCTGAATCTAAAGGAGGACAAAGGTGAAATGGAAGAGACTGTTCTCCCCTGAGGACCCTTCCAGCCTCCAATTTTAGGAAAGCTGAAAAGCAGGATCCCAGGCTTATCCGTCCGTCCCAAGAAGTACTCTTCAGTAGGTTCGCTATGACATTTACTGGTGACCTTCTGCATCCCAGATACAGGGGTGGGGGTGAACCCTAACCTCAAGGAGCTTCTGATGCCGGGGCAAAGACAGCTACTGACACAAATAATGGACCAGGACCGAGATTTCCAATTCACAGCCCGGGTGTTACCCCAATTACGCAAGACCAACTATGAGAAGTTTGGATTTACAGGTACTGTCTGCTTTATAAGACTGTCCTCCAAAAATACTGATCCCAGAATCCTTACAGAGAAGAGGTTTTGCCAATAACGGTCATTTTGTTCACATGAATTCCACTTTTATGCAGTGTGTGGAAACAAGTGTACCTTATACCTAGGCTGACCCATGTCAATGCCAGTGCCTGTCTGCTGGAGAGCCCCAGTAAGGCTGGGAGTGCTCCAAGAAGCCAGCACTGCCTGTACGCCCTCCTTTTCTGGCAGCGGTGGGAGATTAGGCACCCACAGCGTGACCAGCAAAGGGGACTGCCCGGCACAACCTCCTCAGTGAGGACCCAACCACTGACCATTTCCTATTACCTGTATCTCCTGTCCTTGGAGAGAGTCTCCTGGATCTCTGTCAAGCTTGCTACTTATGTCCTCCCGCAGCTTCTGTAGGCAGTTCCGGGCCTGGGAAGGGATGGCAAGAACCCTTAGCTCTGGGACAAGGAAAGAGAGTGGCCCGACTCACCCAGCTTTGTGCCCATCCCTGACCCGTACTCCTGTGAGCCAAGCTCTGGCTGGGGGAAGGAGGGATCCCAGGCAAGTGGGGCTGCAGCACAGTCCCTCCTACACGAGCAGGAAACAAAACCCTGTCCCGCTGGAGCTAACACTCTTGCTGCAGAGACACACGACACAAAGGGCAAACAAGTGGAACATGTAATATGTTACATGGTGACAAGTGCCAAGGAGCAGCTGAGGCCAGGGAGAGGGTCAAGAAAAGTTAGGGAAAAGAGACTGTCAGCTTTAGAGAGGAGGCTGGGGTACAATGGGTACAGAGGACACGTGGGAGTTAATAAATACTTGCTGATTCATGGATTGGTTGAGTAACAGGAGGGTCAGAAATGATACCTGACTCAATGGGGGACAGTGGCAGATGGGAGAAGACCAGACCCCACAAAAGGAGGGAGCCAAAAAAATGTGAGCTTCCCACCAAGGGAGAGGTGCCCACCTCCTGGATATACTGCACCTCACTCTTCAGCTGGTTGATGTTTTTCTCGTGGATCATCTTATCTCCAGCCCTCCCCTTCAGGTACACCTTCAACAAGGAGAACAACACTACTGATTAAGAAAGCTCCTTATAAGTTAATTCCACCTAGGCAGGCTCATCCACTGGTAAAGGTAAAACACTACTGCCTTCTGGGTGGCACTTGGAGGATTCAGATCAGAAGGCTTAGAACTAGCTAGGCTTGCTCTTTGACCTATCAAATCTACTCCTGGAACTTTATCCTAATGAAATAAATTTAGCCAAACTGATATAAGCACTCACACGTACATGTAAATTCATGCAAAGGGGGTTGTAACAAGGGATTTACACATTTTTCTCTATACATGCTTGAATCTTTTACAGTCAAGAAAATATTTATTGGGACACCTGGGTGGCTCAGTTGGTTAAGCTGAAGTGTCTGACTCTTGATTTAGGCTCAGTTCATGATATCATGGTTGTGGGATCAAGCCCCAAATCAGCTTCTTGCTGACAGCATGGAACCTGCTTGGAATTCTCTCTCTCCCTCTCTCTGCCCCTCCCTCTGCTCACACATGCACGTGTGTTCACACATGTAAACTTGCTCTCTCTCTCAAACTAAACTTTAAAAAAAAGTTTAAAAATATTTATTACCTGTATTATAAAACACATACACAATTTAGTAACAGATGTTCAGCAAAATATTCTTTATAACTGCAAAAATGAAATAGGCATAATGTCCAACAATGAGGGATTACTTACATAAATTATGGTATGTCTATAACAGAACACTGTGCAGTCATGAGAATACCAGACACTTACATTTATGGACACAGAAGATTTATAAACCAACATTAAAGTGTAGGGGGACAAGCAAATTGTAGAATAGAGGGTATATAATATGATTTAACTTTTGAAAAAATACATATGTGTAGGAAAATGAGAAGATACACGATAAAGTATTAAAAACAATGATTACATTGACAGAATTATAGGGTAGTTTTGCTTTCTTTAAGGGCCATGAGATGACTTTGAATAAGAAACAGAAATTAAAGGCATCTGGATTGAAAAGAAAGAGGAAAAATCACCATTTTCAGAAGTGATCATGTATATAAAAATACCCTAAGGAGTCCACTAAAAAATTATCAGAGATTATAGCAAGGTTGTAGGATATAAGATCAATATACAAAAAATAGTTGTATTTCTACACATTAGCAATGAACAATCCAAAATGAAATATAAAAAAAATTCTATTTACAAGAGCAACAAAAAGGAAAAACACTTAGAAATTAACAAAGTTCAAGACTTGAATTCTGAAAATTACAGAACATTGTTAAAAAAATGAACAAACATCCCATTTTCATGGATTGGAAGACTTAATATTGTTAAGACAGCAATACTCCCCAAACCAATCTACAGATTCAACACAATTCCTATCAAATCCATGCTAGCTTCTTTGCAGAAACTGACAAACTGATCTTAAAATTCATATGGAAATACAAAGGACCCTGAGTCCCTAAAACAATCTTGAAATATAAATCTCAACAATATAATAGCAAAATGTTAACAAAAATAACAAAGCTACAGCCAGTAATCAAGACAGTGTGGAACTGGCATAAGGAGAGACACATAATTCAATGGAATACAAATGAGAGTCCAGAAACAATAATACAATAAAAATACACTAAACTCATTTTTGACAGGGTGCCAAGACAATTCAATGGGGGGAAAAAACAGTCTTTTCAACAAATGATGTTGCTATAAATGGATATCCACATGTAAAAGAATGAAACTGGATGCCTTCCTTATACCATACACAAAAATTAGCCCAAAATGGATCATAGACCTATCTGTAAGAGCTAAAACTATAACTCTTTGAAGAAAATATAGAAATACATCTTTGTGACCTTGGGCTAGGCAAAACCTTCTTAGATAAGACACTAGAAGGACAACAAAAGAAAAATATATATAAATTGGATTTCATCAAATTAAGAACTTTTGTTTCAAAGGACACCATTTAGAAAGTAAAAAACAAAATACAGAAAGGACAAAATTTTGTAAAATATTTCCAAATCATATATCTAATATGGGTCTAATTACTATCCAGAACCTATAAGGAACCCTTATATCTCAAAAATTAAAATCATCTTTTTGGTAAATTTAATTAATCATCAAGAGTAATTCTTTTGGGGGGCGCCTGGGTGGCGCAGTCGGTTAAGCGTCCGACTTCAGCCAGGTCACGATCTCGCCGTCCGTGAGTTCGAGCCCGGCGTCGGGCTCTGGGCTGATGGCTCAGAGCCTGGAGCCTGTTTCCGATTCTGTGTCTCCCTCTCTCTCTGCCCCTCCCCCGTTCATGCTCTGTCTCTCTCTGTCCCAAAAATAAATAAACGTTGAAAAAAAAAAAAAAAAGAGTAATTCTTTTGGGGTGCCTGGGTGGCTCAGTCAGTTAAGCACCTGACTTTGGCTGAGGTCATAATCTCTCTGTTCATGGGTTCAAGCCCCACATCAGGCTCTGTGCTGACAGCTCAGAGCCTGGAGGCTGTTTGGGATTCTGTGTCTCCCTCTTTCTCTGCCTCTCCCCACCCCTCTCAAAAAAAAAAATAAACATTAAAAAAACTTTTTTTAAAGAAGAGTAATTCTTTTAGACTATTTACTGCTATTTTAAAATTCAAATATAGGGGCACCTGGGTGGCTCAGTGAGTTGAGCATCCGACTTCAGCTCAGGTCATGATCTCATGGTTCATGAGTTTGAGCCCCACAGGGGGCTAGCTATTGTCGGCGCAGAACCCTCTCACTCTACCCCTCCCCTGCTTGCACTCTGTCTCAAAAATAAATAAACATTGGGGCGCCTGGGTGGCTCAGCTGGTTGAGCATCCAACTTCGGCTCAGGTCATGATCTCACGGTTTGTGAGTTCGAGCCCTGCGTCGGGTCGGGCTCTGTGCTGACAGCTCAGAGCCTGGAGCCTGCTTTAGATTCTGTCTCCTTCTCTCTCTGCCCCTCCCACTTGTGCTCTGTCTCTCAAAAATAAATAAATGTAAAAAAAAAAAAAAAAAAAAAACCTTAAATAAATAAATAAACTTTATTTATTTATTTATTTTTTAATTTTAAATACAACAAAAATAACACCATGGAGAAAGTGTGGTGACATTCATCCATTATACCTACATGTAAACTCTCAAAACACAATTGAATTGAGCCTGATGCGAGGCTCAATCTCACAAACCATGAGATCATTACCTAAGGTGAAATCAGGAGTTGGATGCTTAACAGACTGACCCACCCAGGCACCCCTCAAAGAGCTTTAAAAAAGAAATAATGACGGGCGCCTGGGTGGCTCAGTCGGTTAAGCGTCCGACTTTGGCTCAGGTCATGATCTCTCGGTCTGTGGGTTCAAGCTCTGCGTCGGGCTCTGTGCTGACAGCTCAGAGCCTCGAGCCTGTTTCAGATTCTGTGTCTCCCTCTTTCTCTGACCCTCCCCTGTTCATGCTCTCTCTCTCTCTGTATCAAAAATAAATAAATGTTAAAAAAAAAGAAATAATGAACATTCTTTTATTTAAAAAAAGCTCCATAAACACACCTCCCACCTGACTCCACAACCTCCAGCAGCTAAATATGGCCAGTGGGATAGGCACCTAGGAAGATCACCACATCCATTTTCATGCCCGGGTCTGGACTGCACCAAAGTCACTACAGACTGACTGTGGTCTCCTGGTGTTAATTAAGATCTTTCCAGGAAATGACCAGGAACTTGCATTACAGGTCTGGTTCTTCCAAGTCAAACCACAATGTCCCTGTGGCAAAGTCAGCTGCCGCCTGTCACATGCCTGTAAGGAGAAAGAGGGGAGGGAGGAAGAGTGGAGGTGAGCAAAGTTTACCTTAATGATCTCCTCGTGTCCATCATTGGACTTCACCAGTTCTGAGGCCAACGAACGGCTGGTTGAGCGGCCAGACACCATGGCAAAAGTCCTCCTACCCGCCTGTCAAAGAGAAAGAGAGAGAGAAATGGCTCTGAAATCATGACAAGCCCAGAACTTCTTCTGTCCCTTGACCAATGCAGAACACCTGCTCCTCGAAAGATTTAAAGGGTTAGTCTGATTTTCCCTGCAAAAACTCATTTCAACCTCTACCAGAAGCCACACAGCAGCAACACCGGACAGGGAAAATTAGCAGAAATTGCAGGTTAGTTTTACTTTTAGTGGGACCTCCCCACCCCCAAAGCAGTGCACAAGGCTGAGGTCAGGGGGTGTGTCTGATAGGAAGTGACCCTGAGCAGCAGCAGGGATGGCTCCAGACAGCACTGTAAGGAGTCAGCAGCAAGGAGGGAGAACTGGCTGAGGGGAAGAGGCCTCACCCCACCAGAAACCTCGATACCTTCTCGGCTATGTGTTCAAGTTCATCTCCTGTCAGTTCACTCTGTAGAGTCAGCCTTAGAATGTCCACGCTCCCCTAATAATGACAATGACAGCAACAATCACCCCTTACCTTTACAGTCCACTACCGGTACCAGTGCACTTTTGCCAGTCCTGTGGGGTGGTCCTTATTATCATCATTTAACAGATAAGAAAAGCTGACGTCTGAAAAGGTGACATTAGCTTGCCCAATATCAGTCATTCCTGGGTGGCAGGAGGTCTCGGGATCCTCTGACAGTGCTCTTTACACTACACCAGAGACTATTGCTCTGTGTAGCTCCAGAGGGGCTAGCCACCTTGGTCCTTACATTACAGGAAGCACACTACGTGGATTCCCCTCTCCCCAGCCTTGAAGAGGGGGATGCCCTCATCCCCATTGTAGGGTTCCTGCACCTGACAGGCAACCAGGAGTTACTGATGCACTTCACAAGACTGGGATATCCTTCCTGAACCAAACTATAGGACAGTACTTGAATCCAAACCCCTAGTTCTCTAAGGCATACAGAAAATATCCAAATGAAAGAAGGCAAGACAATAGGTACTTATCTATAGATGAGCCTAATTTCAAAGGAAGAAGCACATTTTCTTTCCTAACTCAAAGAAGGTTTAAAAAACACACAGTGAGGGGCACCTGGGTGGCTCAGTCAGTTGAGCGTCCAACTTCGGCTCTGGTCATGATCTCACAGTTCATGGGTTTGAGCCCCGCATCGGGCTCTGTGCTGACAGCTCAGAGTCTGGAGCCTACTTTGGATTCTGTGTCTCCACCTGTCTCTGCTCCTCTCCCACTCGTGCTCTGTCCCTCTCCCACTTGTGCTCTCTCTCGCTCTCAAAAATAAACATAAAAAAATTTTTTTTAATTAAAAAAAAAATACACTGTGACACACACACACACACACACACACACACACACAGCGGAGAAAATAGAACACATTGAGGGGGAAATCATATGGTAAAAGGAAAAAGTGGGGCTGGAGATTTGGAGAGATAACAACATTGAGGGAAGTTAAGCAGGGCAGAGAGGACCAAACCCTGCCAATAACCTGTTATGTGTAGAGTTGGACAAGAGATTTAGGTACACTGGGCCTCTGGCTTGCACCAGAAAAATAATGGGTTGTACTAAGTATCTCTAAGGCTCCTTCCAGCTTTAACACTATGAGAGCATAAAAAGGGAATATGTGCTTCTCCCAGGCAATGAAGGGAAGATGGATGCTGAACTACCCAAGGACAAAAGTGACCTTGAGGTACAGGAGTATAAATGCCATCTTACCCTTAACAGGTTTTAAGGAACCCTCCTAATATTCCAAATGGCTGTTGGAAGGAGCAGGAAGAAAAGAATGTGTCCCACCCAGGGAGTTGTGAGAAGGTTCTCTGGGAAGGGAACAGTCCTTCCTAAATAAGGAAAAGAACTTGGTGGAAAAGAAATCAGTCTCTGTGGTCAGATACTTAACTCTCAAAGACCGCACTGTAAAATGGCAACATTACCATCCGACATGGGGGTTTTTTGTTGAAGATCAATGGAAAGTGTCTGGAGGTCTCTGCCACATAAAAGAGAGGTACTCAGATATTAGCCTCCTCCCACTTCTTGGAATGAACCCAAATTTGGGACAGGTGGAAGACACTCCCACATGGCCCTTCACCCTCCCTAACTCTGGCAATGTAGCTGGTTTTACAAAACACTCAATTCCTACCAAATACAAGAGAGATCCTCAGTGGGGGGGGGGGGGGGGGGAGACGTTCAGGCCCTCCAGAGTCTGGGTCAACTCACTTCTGTTACTGCCTCTCATTGCTCCCTGTCCAATACCTCCCAGGCTTTCCCACCTTTGCCTTACATGTCCTTAATGTCCTTAAATGTCCTTAAATGCCTTAAATGTCCTTTCTTCCCATTGGGCATCTTTAAGGCCCTCAAAAGTTCACATTCAAATGCCATATTTGTGACACGTCCCTACATCCTGTGGGAAACATACCCTCACCTCCTTGAGCTCCCTTGGCATCACAGGGCCTCCTATGGCACCTGCCTCTCAGCTACTTATGTTCCATGAGGAATTGCCCTTTCTGTTAACTCACATGGGCTGCTGTGTGCCACAGCCCTCTACCCGGGTTAAGTATTTTCTGAACAAATACGAGTGCTCCATGATATCTAGTTCAAGAGAACATTACACCAGAAGGAAGAGGAAAGGATTTCAAAATAGCCAGAGCGGCTGCCAACTCTTCTCCCCAGGACACAGACGTGCACTTTGGTTAAAACAACATCCTTCCATACCTGGAGGCAGTTGGGGAAAGCTGGGGCATCCCTCAGCCAAAATAAAGGAGTTATCAGCCAATGAAGATCATCAAGTCTAGTTTATTATATGGACCCAGGCATTCTAATTGGAAGAGCATGGACAACCAGGCTAGATCGGGGCAATGAGGGATCATCTCATCCATACATGTCATCAGAATCCCAGATGGACAGGAAAAAGTGGGAAATTTGCAAAAGTACTAAAAAAAATAATGTCTGAAAACTTTCCAAATTTTACAAAAGACATAAACCCAGAGATTCAAGGAGCAAATCCCAAATAGGATAAACCCCCAAATCATGCCAAAACACATAATTAAATGTCTGATAACTAAAAACAAAGAAAAACATCTTTTCACATCAGAGAAAAATGACAAGTTACCTATATGGGGGAAGCACTTTCATTAAACAGCAGATTTTTCATCAGAAGCTAGGAAGGCCAGGAGGAAATGGCACATTATTTTCAAGTGCTGAAAAAAACCTCTTAATCAATAATCCTATGACCAAAAAACATTCTCCTTCAGGAATAAGGGGGTAAATTAAGATGTCCTCATGTAAAGAAAAACTAAGAATTTCTTACCAATACAGCTACATTAAAAAGGCTGTAAAAGATCTTTAAACAGAAAGGAAACAATATGAAAGGAACCTTAGAACATTAGAAAGATAGAAACAACATGGATAGAGATGCCTGGGTGGCTCACTCAGTTAAGCTTCTGACTCTTGATCTTAGCTGAGATCATGATCTTGGCTCAGATCATGATCTAATGGTTTGTGACCTCCACACTGAAGCATGGAGCCTGTTTGGGATTCTCTCTCTCCCTCTCCCTTGCTCGTGTGTGCACATGCTCTCTCTCTCTAAATAAATAAATAAACTTTTAAAAAAAAGAAACAACATGGAAAACAAAAATATTGATAAATACATTAGGCTTTCTCTTTACTCTTGGGTAATCTAAAGTATGTTTGTGGTTGAAGCTAAAATTAGAACACTGCCTGATTTGGTTCTAAGTATACACAGAGTAAAGTATGTATGTATGTATGTATGTATGTATGTATGTATTTTTGAGAGAGAGAGAGAAAGACAGAGACAGAGACACCACGTGCACAAGTGGGGTAGGGGCAAAGTAAGAGGGAGACACAGAATCTGAAGCAGGCTCCAGGCTCTGAGCTGTTAGAGCAGAGTCCAACGTGGGGCTCAAACTCACTAACTATGAGCTCATGACTTGGGCCGGAGTCAGACACTTAACCAACTGAGCCACCAGGTGCCCCGGAAATACTTAATTATATTATGAATGGGAGAGGATAAAGGGATGTAAAGGAAGGTAAGGTGTCTATACTTCATTCAAACTGGTAAAATGACAACACCAGTAGACCATGATAAGTTATATTTATACAAATGTAATACCTGGAGCAATCACTAAAAATCTATACAAAGGGATGACATTCAAAAAACCAAATGAATCAAAATGGAATCCTAAAAGGCTTTCAAGTAACCCACAGGAAGGGAGAGAAAAATAAAACAGATTAATGAAAAATAGAGAACAAAAACTAAAAATAAAATGGCAGACTTACCAATAATTGCATTAAGTGTAAGTGGTCTAAATATACCAATTAAAAAACAGAGATTGGCAGAGTTGATTAAAGAACATGAATCAGGGGTGCCTGAGTGGCTCAGTCAGTTGAGCGTCTGACTCTTGATTTTGGTTCAGGTCATGGTATCAAGCCCCACGTCAGGCTCTGGGTGGGCCATGGAGCCTGCTTAACATTCTCTCTCTCACTCCCTCTGCCCCTGTACCTTACTCATGTGTTCTCTCTCAAAAAAAAAAAAAAAAGTGAAAAAAAAATCCATGAATCAATACATGCTGTCTACAAGAAACATATTTAAACATAACCATATAGGTAAGTTAAAAGTAAAAGGATGGGAAAAGGTATATTATACAAACATCAATTAAAGGAAAGCAAAAGTGGCTATATTAATATCAGATAAAGTAAACTTCAGAGCAAAGAGAATTACCAGAGATATATTACCAGATATATTACCAGATAGATATTATATTACCAGAGAGAGAGATTATATCATGTAAAAGTGTCAATCCACAAAGAAGACATAGCAACCCCAAATGGATATACACCAAACAACAAAGCTGCAAAATATGTGAAGCAAAAACTAAAGAGCTGAGGGTGCCTGGCTGGCTCAGTCAGAATAATGTGCAACTCTTGATCTCGGGGTTGTGAGTTTGAGCCCCACATTAGGTGTAGAGATTACTTAAAAATAAAATCTTATTAAAAAAAAAAAACCCAAAGAACTGAAAGGAGAAATACACAAATACACAACTAAATATATTTTTAAATTTTTATTATTTTTTTTCATTTGAGAGAGAGAGAGAGAGTGAGAGCGAGCATGCATAAGCAGAGGAGAGGGGCAGAGAGGGAGAGAGAATCCCAAGCAGGCTCCATGCTCAGCTCAGAGCCCACCATGGGGCTTGATCCCACAACCCTGGGATCATGACTTGAGCGGAAATCAAGAGTCGAACACTCAACCGACTGAGCCACCACCCAGGCATTCCCCCTTCTTTTTTTTTTTTTTTTTTAACAAACCCACAATTATACTTGGAGACTTCTTCAACACCTATCTCTGAGAAATTAATAAAACTAGACAAAAATCTAACAGGATCTAATCAACAGTTATGGAACATTCCCCTCAATAGCAGAGTATACATTCTTTGCATGTACCTGTAGAACATAAAGATAGACAATAATTTGGGCCATAAAACAAACCAACAAACTTGAAAGAACTGAAATCATTTAGAGCATGTTATCTGACCACAATGAAATCAAATGAGAAATAATAGAAAGAGGGGTGCTTGGGGGGCTCAGTTGGTTGAGTATCTGACTTCAGCTCAGGTCATGATCTGACAGTTCATGAGCTTGAAGCCCCGACTCAGCTCACTGCTGTCAGCACAGAGCCCACTTCAGATCTTCTGTTCCCCCCCTCCCTGCCCGTCCCCCACTTGCACGCATGTGCGCTCTCTCTGTCAAAACTAAATAAAACATTTTTAAAAAGAGAGAAATAACAGAAAGATAAAAGGAAAATTTCTAAACACTAAGAAGCTAAACAACATGAAGAGCTGGTTCTTTGAAAAGATCATTGAAATTGATAAACCTCTAGCATGATATCAAAAGCATGAGGTAATACTATGAACAACACTATGAACAACTCTACAAACAACACCATAAACAACTCTATGAACACTATGAACAACTCTATGAACAACATTATGAATAACTCTATGAACAACACCATGAACGCTATGAACAACTCTACGAACACTATGCACAACTCTATGAACAAGACTGCAAACAACACAATGAACAACACTAAAACAACTATGAACATAAATTTGACAATTTAGACAAAATGGCCCAATTCCTCAAAAAACACAAACTACCACAAATTACCTAATATAAAATAGGTAATATGAATAGCCTTGTAACTTTAAAGAAATTAAATTCATCATTTTAAATTTTTTAGAGAATTTTTTTAACGTTTATTTATTATTGAGAGACAGAGCATGAGCAGGGGAGGGGCTGAGAGAGAGGGAGACACAGAATCCAAAGTAGGCCCCAGGCTCTGAGCTGTCAGCACAGAGCCCAATGCAGGGCTCAAACTCACAAGCCGTGAGATCATGACCTGAGCCAAAGTTGGACGGTTAACCGACTGAGCCACCCAGGTGCCCCTTTTTTTAATTTTTTTAAAAAAAGAAATACCCAGACCCAGGTGCTTCCACTAGAGAATTCTACCAAATATGTAAAAAATTAGCACTAATTCTACATAATCTCTTTTCAGATTAAAAAAGACTTTATTAAAAATGTATTTATTCAGAGAGAGAGAGTGTGCAAGTGTGTGTGAGAATGAGAGGGGCAGAGAGAGACAGAGACAGAGACAGAGAGAGAGAGAGAGAGAGAGAGAGAGAGAGAATATCCCCAGCAGGGTCCACACCACCAGTGCACAGCCTGATATGAGGCTCAATCCCCTGAACCGTGAGATCATGACCTGAGCCAAAATCAAGAGTTGGATGCTCAACAGACTGAGCCACACAGGCGCCCATAATCTCAACCAGAAAACAGAAGAGGAGAAAACCCTTTTCAATTCAGTTCATGAAGCTGGTCTTACTCTGGTACCAAAACCAGACAAAGACCATTTTATTATTATGTGTTTGTTTCTTTGTTTTATTTAGTTTGAGAGAGACAGAGAATGAGCATGTGAGCAGGGGAAAAGGATGGCAGGGGGGATAGAGGAAGAGGGAGAGAGAGGGAGAGGGGAGGGAAGGGGAGAGAGAGGGGGAGGGAGGGAGGGAGGGAGGGAGGGGGAGAGAGAGAGAGAGAGAGAGAGAGAGAGAGAGAGAGAGAGAGAGAGAGAATCTCAAGCAGGTTCCACACGGAGTGACACAGGGCTAGATCCCACGACCCTGGGATCATGACCTGAGCCAAAATCGAGTCGGACACTCAACTGACTGAGTCACCCACGTGGCCCAACAAAATTTTTTTTTTAAAGACAGAAAAGAAAACACTACAGACTAATATCTCTCATGAACATAAAAGATTCTATTTTCTTTTCTTTTTTTAATGTTTATTTACTTTTGAGAGAGAGAGAGAGAGAGAGAGAGAGAGAAACAGTGTGAGTGGGCAAGGGGCAGATTCTTTTTCCCTTTAATATTTCATCTTTAATTTCCATCACACTAAACAGTCTTCAAAATTGGCTTTTAATGGCCACCAGTACTCCATTGAATAGATTAAACTAATTAAACTTAGGTATTCAACCTAAGCCCCTTTCCCTGCCCTCCCTTTTGTAGATTACTGTCAAATTCTCTTTTTATTTCTTATATATTTATTTTTGTATTTTAGAAAATATATTTATTTTGACAGAATGAGATGATATACAACAGTGCCTAGATCACCCCCAAATTTACTGCCTGGTCCATGACCCCTCAAGCCCAACTGACTTTCTCTCTTCTTTGCAGAAAAAGAATCGTATTTGGAACAGTTAGACCTGGGCTCAAACACTGACTCTGGCTTTTATTTGTTGTGTGTATTGATTTATTCTCCCTTAGCCTTAGTGTATTCATTGGTAAGATGGACAGTATGATGCTTAAGTGAAAACACAGTGACTAAAACATGTAGATAAACAAAAGTGTCAGTTCCTCAAAATTTGACCTAATGCTCCTCTTCAAAATATTTTCCATAAGCATAGGCTTATAAGTTAAAGTACAACTTCTACCTTGCGCTGTATACAAGTATCAGTTTCAAGTGGATTGCAGATTTAAATGTAAAGAGCAAAACTAAAATTTTGCAAAGGCAAACCTTTTTAATTTCAATGTTTATTTCTTTTTGAGAGTGAGAGAGACACAGAATAAGAGGATATCCAAATGGTCAATAAACATATGAAAAGGGTTCTGTCTCATCAGTCATCATCAATGAAGAATTAGAAATTAAAATCACAAGGCAATAATACTACAAAATACCCATCAGAATGACTACAAATGAAAATAAAAAATAAACATTGGGGGCTATGAAACAGAACTCTTATACACTGATGGCAGGATTGCTCATTACCATAATCTCTTTGGAAATATCTACCAAAGATGAACATTTGCAAACCCTATAATTCCTAGTTATCTACCCAACAGAAATGCATACCTATGTTCCCCCCACCACCCACCCAAAAAAATTCTCATAAAAAAATGATGCTAGAATGTTCACAGTAGCATTTTTCATAGTAGCCCCAAATTAGAAATTATCCAAATGTTCAAGAATACAATGGATAGGGGCACCTAGCTCAGTTGTAGGGCATGCAACTTTTTTTTTTCTTTTGAGAGAGAGAGAGTGAGACAGGATGTGAAAGCAAGGGAGCAGGGGAGGGGCAGAGGGAGAGAGAGAATCTTAAGCAGGGTCCAAGCTCAGCACAGAGCCTGATACACATAGGGCTTCACGGTGGGGGGTAGGGGGTGGGGACTCGATCTCATGACTGAAAGATCATGACCTGAGCTGAAATCAAGAGTAAACCACTCAGGCACCCCAGGGCATGCAACTGTTAATCTCAGGGTCGTGAGTTTGGGCCCCATGAAGGTATAGAGATTATAAACATACATATATAAAACCACATTTTATTTTTAAGATTTTATTTATTTTTATTTTTTTGAGGGGGGGGCAGGCAGAGAGAAAGGGAGAGAGAACCTCAAGCAGGCTCCATGCTCAGCACAGAGCCTGAGGTGAAGCTTGATCCCACGACCCTGGAATCATGACCTGAGCAAAAAATCAAGAGTTGGATGCTTAATTGACTGAGCCACCCAGGCGCCCCTAAAGATTTTAAAGTAATCTTTACACCCAAAGTGGGGCCAGAACTCACAACCCCGAGATCAAGAGTCACATGCTTTTCTGATGAAGCCAGCCAGGCACCCTTAAAACCACATTTTTTAAAAAAAAAGTAGAATGGACAAATTAATTGTGTCATGCAATGGAACAGTATATAGCCATGAAAAAGAATGAACTACTGTACATGCAACATGGATAAATGTCTCAGAAATGTTAAGCAAAAGAATTCCAACACAAAATGTGTTCCACTTATAAATGATTCCACTTATATAAAAAGTATCAAAACAAGCAAACCTAATATATGCTTTAGAAGTTACAGTACTGGTTACCCCCAAAGGATGGGGGTAGGTAACAACTAGAAGGGGGAAATGACTAGAAGCAGGAGCTTCTGTGGTGCTGGTAATGATTTGTTTCTTGATCTGAATGCGGGATAGAGGAATGTGTCCAGTTTGTGAAATTACTTGACTGTACATTTATGATCTATGTACTTTTCTATATATATGTCATCATTAAATAAAATCTTTAAAAGGAATTAAAACTCCTCATGGTATTAAATCCCCTCAGGATTAGGCCTATCATTATCTATACCACATAACATGTGGACATCGCCCACTATCCTACCTGTACCCTACACTCTAATTATCCCAAACTTTCCTGATCCAGTTGTACCCAAATCTACATCTCTTTTGTTGACGAGTCTTCCAATGTAATACATGTTTCACCACCCCATAAATGCACATGTTGTTTTCTCTTTCCAGGTCCCTTCCCCTCCCTCTCCTCTTTGGAGAATTCCCAGCCCGGGCATCCTTTCTCTAAGGGTTTTACCCCAGCACTCCTCAGTCAGAGCCTCTCCCTGCACCCACTACACCCTATACTACACTATAACACTGACCTCATTTCTTTATAACTACTTATTTATACAACTTCCCCAGTAAAATCATAAGCTCCTTGAAGACATGGCTAGCTTATTTAGCACAGTGCCTGGCTTAGAGTAGGTTCTCAAAAAATACACACTGAGGAGTGCCTGGGTGGCTCAGTCGGTTAAGCATCGACTCTTGAGTTTAGCTCAGGTCATGATCTCACAGTTTATGAGTTTGAGTCCATCGGGCCCTGTGCTGATAGCACAGAGCCTGCTTGAGATTCAATGTGGCCAGTCCAAATAGAGATGTTCTGTACAAAGACACAGTACAAAAAGATCAAATAATTTCTTTTTATGCTGATCACTTGTTGGAAGGATAGCCTTTGCCTATACTGGGCTAGACGAAATCTATTATTCGAAAAAATTTTTAATGTAAAATTTAAAAATACAGGAAAGATGCTCAACCTCACCAGTAATCAGGGAAATGTAAGTTAAAACAATGAGTTATCGGGACACCTAGTCAGCTTAGTTGATTAAGGACTGACTTCAGCTCAGGTCATGATCTCTCGGTTTGTGAGGTGGAGCCCCCAGTCGGGCTCTGTGCTGACAGCTCAGAACCTGGAGCCTGCTTCTGATTCTGTGTCTCCTCCTCTCTCTGCCCCTCCCCTGTTTGCCCTCTGTTTCTCTCTGTCTCTCTCTCTCTCTCAGAAATAAACATTAAAAAAAATTTTTTTTAAACAAACAAAACAATGAGTTATCTTTGGAGAGAATTTCATTAGACTCACATATTTAAGAAGGGTGAGAGGAAGCATGCAGAGGTATTGTTCATGCCAGCATTGTTTGTAATGGCTAACCACTGACAACAGCCCAGATGGTCCACTGATAAGAACATGGATGAATAAACTCTGGCGTATTAGAGCAATGAACTAGTATTCAGTTGTGAAAATAACTGAACTACAGCTTCATGCATCGACATGAATGAATGATGCATGAATCTCCAAATTAATGTAAGTTTAAAATTAAGCTACAGAAGGAGCACCTGACTGGCTCAGTCGGAGGAGCACAGGAGTCTTGATGTTAGAGTCGTGAGTTCAAGCCCCACACTGGGTGTAGATACTTAAATAAACAAACAAACAAACAAACAAACAAACTTAAGGGATGCCTGGGTGGCTCAGTTGGTTAAGCAACCGATTCTTGATTTCGGCTCAGGTCGTGATTTCACAGTTAATGAGATTGAGCCCTGTGACGGGCTCGGAGCTGACAGCATGGAGGCTGCTTGGGATTCTGTCTCCCTCTCTCTCTGTCCCTCCCCCGCTCTCGCTTTCTCTCTCTCTCTCTCTCACAATTAATTAATTAAAAAATAAACTTAAAAAAAAAAAAACTATAGAACACAGACAATACCATGAATGTAAAGTTCAGAACATGTCAAGCCAAGCACTACATCACTTGTGCATGTGGGAAAAGAATAACAAAAAGCAAGGAAATAAACACAAAATTCAAGACAGTGATCACTTCTGTGAAGGAAGCAGAGGGTTATGAACTAGGAGGGATCCCAGAGGCTTCAGAAAGATCGGTAATGTTCTATTTCTTTTTTTTTTTTTTTCAACGTTTATTTATTTTTGGGACAGAGAGAGACAGAGCATGAACGGGGGAGGGGCAGAGAGAGAGGGAGACACAGAATTGGAAACAGGCTCCAGGCTCTGAGCCATCAGCCCAGAGCCCGACGCAGGGCTCGAACTCACGGACCGCGAGATCGTGACCTGGCTGAAGTCGGACGCTTAACTGACTGCGCCACCCAGGCGCCCCAATGTTCTATTTCTTAAACTGAGAGTTCAGTGCACAGCTGTCCATTTTATTGCTTATGCTTTAAAACTTCCCATACATACAAGCCTTCTTTCTTGCTTTTCATAAAGCAATGTACTTGTCTTCATGTAAATCCTGCAGAAATATCATATTTAGACCAACAGATTGGCAAATAGTAAAGATCCTGATAATATCCAGGATTGGTGAGGGTGCAGAGAAAAAGAGTAATCTCATATATTGTTAGAGTGTAAGTTTATACAAGTATTTTTGGGAGTTAATTTGGCAATATTAATGAAAAGTGTTTGTATATTTTGTAAACCCTTTGACCCAGTAATGCCACTTTTAGGAATATGCTCTATGAGGGACACCTGGGTGGCTCACTTGGTTAAGTGTCCGACTCTTGATTTTGGCTTAGGTCATGATTTTACAGTTCATGAGATCAAGTCCCAAGTCAGGCTCCCGCACTGACATCCCAGAGCCTGCTTGCAATTCTCTCTCTTCGTTCTCTGCCCTTCTCTCTCTCTCTCTCTCTCTCTCTCTCTCTCTCTCCCTCTCCCTCTCCCTCTTCCTCTCCCTCTCCCTCTCCCTCTCTCTCTCCCCCTCCTTCTCCCCCCCCAACCAATAAGCAAACATTTTTAAAAAAGGAATATGTTCTATGAAAATCCACACACATTTGTCCCAAGATATATGTGTAAAACTGTTGACTATGATACTGTTTACAAATAGTTACAAACTGGAAACTGCATAAGTACCCTCTAGTAGAAAAGTATGGATAAAGTATCATCCATACTCCGGAATACTACACTGCTGACAAATAAACTTCTATGAAGTGACAGAAAATGATCTTCAAGATAGCACAGAAAAAAAGCAAGTCGCCAATTCATTAAAAAAAATGACTTATTTATTTAACTACATAATATGTACATTCACAGTAATTGCCAATTCCTATATATAACAATTACTATGTACTGAGCCCTACTGGGCTCTGTTCTAAGGGCTTTATATATACTAACTCATGTAATCCTCATTATAAAACTAGATGGTAAATATTATTATCAACATTCTCCTTTTATGGATGAGAAAACTGAAGCACAGACATTAAGTATCTTGCCTAAGGCCATATACCTCATAAGGGACAGAGCCAGGATCCAAACCCAGGCCCTGTGGCTCTAGAGTCCTTGCTCCCAACCACCATGCCACAGAGCATTTCCAGAATACAAGTACATGGGAAAAACACTGCACTTATACACATTAAACGAGAGACGGACAGGGGAGTAAAGGGACCTTCAGTCCATACTTGCACAGTGTTTTAAACTTTAGCAACAAAAATGTATTTGTGCAGCACCAGTCTCATATGTAAATGAAGAGAAGGCAAGAAAAAGTGCTAAACTTGGAGTTGGAGGTGGGGTCTGAGTCCAACTGACATCTATTAATCCTTGAGCAAATCACTTTATCTCTCAGGGCCTCAGTTTTCTATCTGCAAAATAGGAGTGATAATAACCTACCCTGCCTACGCTTAAGGCAGGGTAGGAAGATATGTAAGATAGCGTGAAAGTGCTTTTCAAACCATAAATCACTTCACAAAAGTGAGACAGCATTACTTTTCTGAGGAGACCGGGGAGGGTGGGGGAGCCCAATTGTCTAAATGAAGCCCGTGAACAAATCTAGATTTCTCTCTGGCACCTCAAGCCCCCAGAACCAGAGAATCCAGTCCGCAAGGCCACGAACCTCAACCCACAGCCCCAGCCCAGAGGCCAGGAGGAAAACCCGGCCCTTCTCTGGCGCCTTTGGTTGTCTTCTGGAGCCAGAGTAATCTCAGGGCTGTGAGCAAGTTCCGGGGAGCTGGAGGAATGCCCCAAAATGTCTAGCAGGGTAGTCCCACTGGGGACTCCCTGAAAGTCACGACAGAAGTAGAGCCTTCTTCTCTAGAGAAAAAGAAACAGCTAATCACAAGGTAAGCAGCCTCTAACCTCATAAACATTCTTGGGGAGAAGTCCAGCCACCTCCAAATTATAGGCAGCCTCTCACCTCTGTTCAAACAAATCTCCAGCTGTGAGTCACTCCTCAGTGCGGGGAGGGGATAAACACATAGCTGAGGGGTTAGAGATCAAGACACTGGGGAGAAATGATAGGGAGATAGAGAGGGAGGCCCCAGAGGTTCTCACACTCCAGGCTCCTGTGGAAAGGGGCAGATCTGTCCAAGATCTGTGGATGTATGGGAAAATAAGCTTCCCCTGCTCCCACTCCCCAGGCTGCTCTGGCGGCCACGAGAGATGGGTGGCAGGTGAGGGTCAGGGTCTTTCCAGGAGGAAGTAAGCACAGTGGAGATCATCCCTGAGCTGGAAACCAGCATCCTCAATACATCTGCACTCTATAAACCACTCCCCCATCACCTGGTCCTTCACTCCTGTCCCCTCTCCCACCTGAAATGTATGTGGTCTCTCAAACCACTGCAGGTTTGAACCTCAGGGTTCCCCTCTGAGAAATGGGAATAGCCAGCCACTTAAACACGGGTTCCCAAGAGGCCAGGACAAGGAAAGACCCGAAATGTCAAAGAGGGCCAGATGGGGGTGGTTGGGGCCTCCCCTCTCTTGGCTGAGCCTCCCAAGCCCCTCCACTAAGAGGTATGTGGCAGCCTTGGTCCTGCCTTCTACAGGGCTCTCAAGCCCAGAAATGGCCTTCTGTTGAGTATGACACAAAGAATTATTCTCGCTCCTCCCCACAGATTAGCCAACAAAACAGGTGTCGGCCTTTTGTCTGGCTACCTGCCCAGAGGCATGGGCTGGACAAGCACTATGCAGAGGGCTGATGGGGTGATTGGGAGGTGAAACAAGAAAAAGGATTTAGGGTGGTACCCTAAACAGGGCAGCCCTTCTCATCACCCGGACACCCGGCACAGGGAACCACTGGGGCCTAAGAGGCCTAACAGTGAATGTGTACAAGGAGGGAGGTGGGCTCCTGAATGCCCACCTCTGAAGGAGATACCCTTTTGCTGAGCCAGTGTCTTTTCAGGAAACCCACTAGGGGCTCAGCCAGCCTGGAATGAAGGGGCAGTTCCTCAGCACCCCCTCCCCTCACTTTTCATTTTGTCATTTTTTTGCTTTTGTGCCCCCAGATCCTAGAAGACCATTTCCTTTTTCTTCCTTCATCTACCCATCCCCATCGTACCCTATATTTCTTCTCCTCTTCCTGCCTCTGCTGGCCAGGCTTAAATCTAGGCCACCAGCCTCCTTGGCACATACCTCTTCCCCTAACTAAACCTCCCCACCCCGAGGAAACAAAGGTATTTCACAACTCTGCATTGTGACCCAAAGAGGCATGTACCATAATTATCAGCAGGCGGGGAAGCTCATCTCACATTCTCTGAGTACATGTGTCTGGAACCGAAACCATCTGGGTGAACACCCCACCTCCCACCCCAGAAAAATATGGGCAAACGCTGGCGCTAAATGCCAGGTGATTGGGTAAGCCTCCTATCCCAGATCCCCTGGTAGAGCTCAGAATTCCCCAAATTCCTGGCAGGCTTGGAGATGTGAGCTATAGTGCTCTGGAAAGTAAGAATCTGGCAATGAATGGGGAGTTGGAATGGTGTGAGGAGGAATTTACAGGCTGAGATTGGGCCAGGTGTCAGGAGTGGAAGCAACAGGCAGCCACCAAACTTGAAAGGTTCCTCTGCCCGGGAGCTTCTTCCCCACCCTGGTGTCAGAGAGACAGGGTCTTCACCATTTTAGACTTTATTCATTCCTTTGGAGTAAGCATCAATGACTCCAGTGGAATCCTCTTTCAAAATGCAAATATTCTGACCTAGCAATTCCACTCCTAGATATGTCTCTCCAAGAGAATTTAAAATATATTTACTTACAAAAATTTGTAAGTAAATTGTTCACAACAGCATTAGTCATCATAGACAAAAAGCAGAAACTACCCAAATGTCTACCAACATTTATCCATGAAGAACATATCTGAAAATATATCCATACAAGGGAATATTATTCAGCTATAAAAAGGAACGAGGGGCACCTGGGTAGCTCAGTCGGTTGAGTGTCTGACTTTGGCCCAGGTCATGATCCTGTACTTTGTGGGTTCAAGCCCCGCATCGGGCTCTGTGCTGACAGCTCAGAGCCTAGAGCCTGGAGCCCGCTTCGGATTCTGTGTCTCCCTCTCTCTATGCCCCTCCCCAACTCTGTCTCTCTCTCTCCCCAAAATAAATAAACACTAAAAAAAATTATTAAAAAAAAAAAAAGGAATGAAGTACGGATTCATGTTACAACATGGATCGACCATAAAAACATCATGCTAATTGAAAGAAGCTAGTCACAAAGGATCACATATTATATGATTACATTTACATAAAATACCTACAACAGGAAATCTCAGACAAAGAAAGGAGACTAGAGCTGAAGGGGTTGGGAGAGAATGGAGAGTGACTGCTAATGGATCAGGATTTCTTTATAGGTAAAGAGAATGTTCTAAAATTGTGTTGATGACTGTATAACTCAGTAAATATATGAAAAGCCACTGAATTGTACATTTTAAATAGGTTATTTGTGCAGTCCATGAGTTATACCTAATTAAAGTGGTTACAGAAAAATTAGGCCCATAGTAAGCCTTCAATAAATCACAACTTTAGTTTAAAAAAAAATTTTTTTTTTTTTTAAAGGAATGGAGCTCAGGAAAGACTTTGGTATTAAACTAACTCAGCTTCTGAGATCCTAAATTAGGCATAACACCTAGTCCAGGGTAAAGACAAAGGTTCAGACGGTAGGTGATGAAAAAATTCCAAATCTACCCAGGCATTGAGAGAAACTCTCTAGCCAAGATTGATCAAGACAAAAAAATTAGAGAAGATGAAAATAATACGAATATTCTAAGGAAGGGTAACACTGATAGATTACTTAAAATCCTCTTACCAAGGGGCCCAGAGCATCATAGGACACCAGCTGCCTGAGCCATGAGTCAGAAAAAGAAGGAGGAGGAAAGGGACCTAGAGCAGGATGCCAAGATACAAACGCTGACCATCACTCGTCTAAAACCTGTCCTAGCTGAGTTGGTGCTAGCAAAGGTTACTCTGGGTAAGAGAGTAGTTACACTACTACAGGCCCCTTCGCATCCTTAAGACCCTCCACTGGTACAAGAAAGGGGAAAGGAACAGATAAGAATAAATATTAACATAATGAGAAGGAGCAAACCTTGACCAGACCAGAGAGTTCTCAGACTCTCCCTCCATCCCTTGGGCAGGGGTCTCATGAGAGGCTAATACAGTCTCCTCTAAGCCATTAACTAGAGCAAGCAGAAAATAACAGCCAACATCTGAGCACTTACCATGTGCCAGGCCTTGTGCTTAATGTTTCACATGCATTATCTTATTTAATCCTTATAACAACCTAATGAAGAGGGTGAAATTATTATCCCCACTTTACAGATGAAGAAACCAAGATGCAAGAGATTAAGTAATTTACCGAAGTGATCTTGGGCAAAACAAACATCAAAGCCCTGACTCCAGCCCACTATAGGGTCAGATTCCCAGGACCAGGCTCTTAACCACAATCCTATTAACAGAAATCATAGTTTAGCCAAAAATTGTTATGTAAATACACTGGGAGGATGGGAGAAGGGAAAGGGAACGTGTAAGGAGTGGGAGCATAAACTTTTCTAGAATTCCTACAGCAGGAAGTCAACAGACGTCTAAAACTGACAAATCAAGAAGTATCACTATAAGCATATTATTTAGAAACAAGGGGGGTAAACCCCAACAAAAGAGGTAAGAGTTGAAAGTGGCTACTTCCATGGGGCAGGGCTTGGGGTAGGAACCTGCCTGCTATGTTCTTTTAAAAAGCCTTTTGAGGGGCACCTGGGTGGCGCAGTCGGTTAAGTGTCCGACTTCAGCCAGGTCATGATCTCGCGGTCCGTGAGTTCGAGCCCCGCGTCAGGCTCTGGGCTGATGGCTCGGAGCCTGGAGCCTGTTTCCGATTCTGTGTCTCCCTCTCTCTCTGCCCCTCCCCCGTTCATGCTCTGTCTCTCTCTGTCCCAAAAATAAATAAAAAACGTTGAAAAAAAATTAAAAATAAAATAAAAAGCCTTTTGATATTATTGGATCTTTTAGAAATCATGAACATATATTCCTTTGATTGAAAAATGATTTAAGAAGAAAGAAACCGAGATCATTCGAACCGAAGTCCAATGTAGTGAACATCTGCTGGTTTTTTTGTTTTTTAATCTTTTTTTTTTTTTTTTGAGAGAGAGAGAGACAGAGTGTGAGCAGGGGAGGAGCTGAGGGGAGGGAGACACAGAATCAGAAGCAGGCTCCAGGCCCTGAGCGGTCAGCACAGAGCCCGACGCGGGGCCCAGACTCACAAACCGTGAGATCATGACCTGAGCCGAAGTCAGATGCTTAACCGACTGAGCCACCCAGGCGCCCCTGAACATCTGCTGCTTTTGCCACACAGTTTCCATCCTCCTCTACTGATAAGAGCACTTGGGCTTTGCTTTGGAGAACCTCTCTCCTTTCCTGGGTAAGCTGGTGCACCTGTCCATCAAGGACCTCCACAATGCCCTGGCCAAGGCAAGTGAGGGGCCAATGATGCCCTCTCCTTGGGATCTCGGGTAGAACTGCAAAAAGGTCTGGAACCAATTCACCCACCTGTAGAAACCCTCCATTAGTTCCTTCCACTTATACAGACCCGGAGTCACACTTTTTTTTTTTTAACTGAAGTACAGTTGACACACAATGTTCTATTAGTTTCAGGTGTACAACGTAGTGATTTGACAACTCCATATAATATGTTGTGCTCACCACAGTGTGGCTACCATGTGTCACCATACAATGCTATTATAACACCACCACACACAGGGAACACTTCACCAATTTGCGTGTCACACTCGCACAGGGGCCATGCTCATCTTCTCTGTAGTGTACCAATTTTAGTACATGTGCTGCCAATGTGGACAGCCTTGGTTCACATTTTTTTAATGTTTATTTTTGAGAGAGAGAGAGCAGGGGAGGGGCAGAGAGAGAGGGAGACACGGAATCCGAAGCAGGCTCCAGGCTCTGAGCTGTCCGCACAGGACTGGCATGGGGCTTGAACTCGCCAACTGTGAGATCATGACCTGAACCAAAGTCAGACGCTTAACCAACTGAGCCACCCAGGTGCCCCTGGCTCACACTTTTTAAGCTTTCCCTTAATTTCTGTGAGCTGCCCATTTCCTTCTAATAAATTCCTCTTCTGCTTAAGTTAGCTGGATAGTCTCTGTTGCTTACAACCAAAGGAACTTAATGCGAATGTCTAATAAAAATGTCTGAGGTTTGTTTGTGCTTCTCCTTGCCAGCATAACTCACTACAGTGGCTTGCAAGCTTCTCTGACCTAAAACAAATTTTGCCTGAAGATCTAATAAGCAGACACATACATATATATAATGTGTATACATACACATAACTGAAACTAAACTTTTGCCAAAAATGTCCACTGTAACACTGTGATAGCACTAATTCTATTTCTTTTTCTTAAAGGACCTTATTTAGTTTAGAGAATTTTTAGATTTACAACAAAATCAGCCAGAACATACAGAGATTTTTCATATACCCCCTGCCCCAACATATGCATAGCTTTCTCCATTATCTATATCATTCACTGGAATGGTACTTTTTTTTTTTTTTAAACCAAGGATGAACCTACACTGACACAACATAATCACCAAAAGTCCATCATTCCCCTCAGGGCTCACTCAAGTAAAGTGAATGCCGTACATTCTGTGGGTTAGGACAAAAGGATAAAGACTTCTATCACAGAGTTTTTTCACTGCCCCCCAAAAATCCTCTGTGCTCTATTCATCTCCCCTCTATGCTCAAAACTCCTGGCAACCACTGATTTTTTTGTTGTTGTTGTCTCCACAGTTTTGCCTGTTCCAGAATGTCATCTAATTGGAATCTACTTATTTGCTAATGCTCGGGTCCAACCCCCTAAGTTGATTTCAGGCCTACTGGTCATAGTGGTGATCTGCAGTTTGAAAACCACTGGCTCACTGCACCTGCTCCGTCTGCCTCCAACAACAACAATCCAGAGTGCATTAGCCATGCTTCCATGTCCAAGTGTGATGCACCGAGGCACACAGCCTGGCTGGTCGGGAAACACCAACAGAGTCCCAGGGTCCTGACTCCCACTAGGACACACTAGTTGGTTAAGTTGTCTACACTGCTGACACAAGGAGACACATCCATTCATTTATATACTTATCCACTCACTTTGCACATGCACTGAGCACTCACTCGATGGTGTGAACATACACTACAGCCTCCTGGTGACTGTCCAGAGCAGTAAATTCTATCTTCAGGCTGGCTCAGAGGAGAGGAATCCCAAGACAAAGGCTGTCCCCGACTGATTGTTTACTACTGCCTCCCCCTCCGTAAGAGCTCAGGAATGTCTCCAAGAACAGATATAGGCAATGGTCATTTCATTCACACCTTTGAAGTAAAATACCTCTCAAGTCCAGCCTAGGAAAAAAGAATAAAGGGAATTTCTGTCTCCCCTTGTTCTAGAAGTCTCTGATTAGCCTCAAACTAATCCATGGCTGGAAACTGACTGAATTCCTTGCTCACTATTTTCCTGCTGACTCTTTCTACCCCTTGAGGCAAGCAAGAAAATATCAAAGGACAAAAGAATATGTCAAAATCATTCTAAACAGTACCAACATCTTGGTCTTAAAATCTTTCTGGATCTCTTTTTCACAGCAAGCAAAAAGAAGCCCAGCACACTCCTTTCCTTTATTTTCCTCATACTCTTTCTCCCTGCCTCAACCATTCCAAAACAGTGAGCAAGAGAATGGAGTACGACTTGGGGCTGACACAATAGATGGATTTCTTCCCTATCTCTTGAGTTCCATAGCTGGGGGAGTAAGAAACTACAGAAAATGAGGGACTGGGCTTGGGCAGTAGCCAGACCTGAAATATGGCAGAAATACTAACGGACTGGACAGAAACGGAGAAGGGACTGGGAACACAATTGACGGTCTGTACTTGAGATGAGAAACTACTCTAGGGAATTGTTCTGTGAGGAAGAGCCATAATCCAGGGGCCTTAGCTCCCCAGGGGGATGCTGGGAGTGGAAGGGAGCAAGGGAAACAGATACAGAGTGGAGGGAGGAGGAATGGAGGGATACAAACTCCCCATCACCTCGGCTCCATTTCACTCTCACCACAATAGCTTGAAAAATGGATGGAACAGTACACACCCGTTCTGGGTCAAGTTCCCTAGCAAAGCCTAGAAACATTCAGACACAAGTTACCCTCCTCGGTCAGTGAAGAGGGAAAATCATATGGTCACCCGAGTGAGGAGAAGAATAGGGACCGGGAGCCAAGGGAGTGAGGGCAGCAAGACAGATGTGTTAGCCCTGGGGAACGCCCCTCTCTCCCCCACCCTCACTTCTCCGGAAGCCCTCGCTGGGTCACGACCCTTCCCTTCTCAGCCTAGGTTCTAGCATCTCCCTCATTCCGGAGCCTGGAAGCTGGACACGTAAACAACGTGAATAAAACAGTCCCAGGAAGCCACCGATCGGCCGATGGGGGAGGAAAGCCAGGAGAACTGCTAGGGGAAGGAGAAATCCGAGCCGAGAGGTGACCCCCAAGCGGAGAGCCCTAATTCCCTCCAGCGAAAGGTGGCGTTCCGGGCCAATCTCGGCGTGCCTGGCGTCCTACCACCCCACCCCGTCCAAGCCCTGGGCTGCACTCTGTCTTCTTACGACCACCAAAGCACCAGTAAATTCTGTGAAGGGCTTCTGAGGCCATCAGGACCCACAGAAAAGCCTGAGGCCCACGTCGGGGACCCAGCCAGGACCCACAGAAATGCCTGAGCCCCTCGTCGGGGACCCAGAGCCCCAAGAGCGCAGGGATCCTGTCCCGGGAGCTCATTTCTCCTCCCACCCAGTCCACCGCCCGCAGGACGCCCGAGTAGCGAGCCCTGGAAAGCCGCGCGGAGTCGCCAGCAGGAGCCGCAGTGTCCTCCTAGAGGGCAGGTACGCCCCGAGTCTCCGAACAGCCTTCCTCCCGCGAGCCCTCGCGGACCCCCGCTGCCCGCCACCAGACGGCAGAAAAAAAGAGGGAGGAGCGCGGCGAGGAGCCGACGGCCCCCAGCCGGCCCCAGGTGATATCAGCGAACTCGGCGCGGGGCACGGGAGGGGCGGGACTGGGAAGCGAGGATACCGGGCGGGGGAGGCGGCGTGGCCGCTCCGTCTTACCGCGGTCTGCCCCTCTGGGTGCACGTCCACCAGGGTACACCAGTTCCGCGTCCCGTTCATCTTACTCCCTCGGCGGTAGCAGCGCGGACACCCACCCCCCGCCCCGCGGTCCGGCTCCTACTAGGCAGGCGCGCGCGGAACCGTTCCCCTGTATAGGCGCGTCGGGGGCGGGGACTGCTAGTTGGTTACGCCCCCAAGATGCCGTTCGCCAATGAGGGTGAGCTAAAGAGCAGGGTGGGCGTTACCGAGAAGCACCGGGACACGCCCACCTGCCCTCGCTTAGATTTACATAAAGGTGGGGCTTGGAGGCTACTTGAGGCTGCTTGACTGAAATTTTGTCCAGCGTTGCGTGGCTGTACCTCAAACATGCATTAGTCTTGCACTTCTCTCCTTTCAACTCCAAGGTCAGTATTGGTAAAAGAGAATCACCCTGTCTGCCCCTCAGAGGATAGTTGGGGAAAAAACTTCCCTTACACTCTCCTCTCCCCATATATAAGGCTACCTTAGTGTAGCTGAGCAAACCTTTCCTCCATCACCGTAGAAATGCAGGCACCAAAGGCCAACTCACTCAGACTGGCCTAAGCCAGTCTGGCAGGTGCCCTGCCCTGGCAGGAGGCCCAGGCCAAAGTCAAAGCCAGCTTGGCTCTGGGTGGGGCTTGTTTTGTAGAAGCTATTATACTAAAGCTGCCCTTATATGGTCTGCAAAGGCGGGACACGTTGCCTTTAAAAGGATTTTGTATTCTTGAGAAACGATGAACCTCAACTTCTCCAGTGGCATTTGCTCCCAAAGCCCAGACTAGCATTTTAAGGACCTAGAGGAGAGGATGGACAAGGATGGGGTCTCTTCCAGCCCAGCTTCTCTCTTCAGGTTGGCAGCTCCCCTGGGCTGTGGTCCACATGGAAAGCACGCAGGAGGTCTGACCCACTCAATACCCCTGAATTTGGCAACAGGCTCTGATGAACAGCTAGGTCCCTCTTCAAGGCAACACAAAAGCAGGAATGACAGAAACTTTGCTACCTCCCAGGTAGGGACTGAGTCCCATACCAGGTGGGAAGGGATGAGTGACTTTGTACCTGGGAGGTGAATGGTGGGGATATCCCTGGGCCCCAAGGGAATAAAACCCAATCTAGTCTGTCTCTTTTAACCTTCAGAGATGGCATTTACTGGCCTTCTATTCCCAGAAGATTGTTTAGGAGAGAATGGAGGTGCTAGAAACATAGGTTCCCTGGGTTCCATCTGACCTGTTGTAAAGGCCTCTAAAAAGTGAGGTAAAGAAAACCCCAGCTTCAGCCTCTAAATTCTAAAATTAAAATGGTTTCTTCATAAAACAGACCTCCAAATAAGCCAGGAAAAAGAATGAGAAGTCAAGGATTTTGGTATAGATATATCATTTTAATATTTAATTTAAAATAAAATCAAGGCTGGATTCATTTGGGGGAAAATATCTAATTTGCAGAATAGAAGTTTTGGGGTTTTTTTTAATCGTGAAATTATAAGTCATTAGTGAAAACATCCTTCTCCCTCCCCCAGGCTCCTTACAGAGCCTGCTTAGGAAATAAGAGAGGTGAATCATCTCCCTTACCTCTTCCCCACCAGGGCTGGGCTCTCCCCAGGACCCAAGGGAGGAATAAATCCTCCATTGCCTCTTCTCATTTCTACCAAGAGTCAGTCTTTAGCCCTAGGCAGGAAGCCCTGTATCAGGTTCAAGCTCCTGAGATAATGAGGGTCCCTTGGTTCCCTACTAAGGTTGGGCACATCTGGGTCAGAGAAACCACAAGGAAGACCTTTGCTTTTCAGACTCATGTAGGCAGTTATCAGGGTTCCCAGATGCAACCCCCTTATGAACACATGCATAGTCACAGAGGGAGAGGAGGAAAGATGGAAACCCTGAGCAGAACCAAGCCCCACCACCTTATCATGGCCCTACCAAAGTCCCTCCCCCAGGGCAGCTCTCTAGACCATTCACTGGGGCAGCAGGAAAGGCTGAGGGCCCTGTTTGGGGAAAGGTTGGCCCTTGGAGAGGTATGAATGTGTGGGTATAGAAGGCAAGAAGAACATCCTTATCTCCTCACCCTGGCTAAGGCACCAAAAGGAAAGAAGGAAGGTAGGAATGGTGAAGATGGGAGGGGAGAACAGATCCCTTGGATCCACTGGCTTAGGAAAGAAAAAATACATGAGAGTGGAGAGAGGTGGGGACTACCATATAGGTCCCACGACTGTGCAAAGAGAAGCATCCAAGAACTGGGTAGAGCCACACTAGTATGTACATTACCCATAATGTTCCTTCCACCCTGCTCCAGAGTTGGAGGAAAACATGTTGCAGGGGTCGAGGGAGCAGAACTGCAAAAGGTATTTTTCCCTGAGCCTGAAGGTTAAGGGATAAAGAAATAAAGCTTTATATACATGGCAACATCTATTCCTTCCTATCCTGCTCAATCCTCTTCAGTCCATATGCTGACCATCCTGTTGCTATGAGGGAGAAGAGGGAGGGTCGGCACTTAAAGGAAGGGCTCAGTTGGCCTAAAATACCCACTACTCCAGAGGAGAGGGAAAGCCCATGCACCAGCTTAGTGCTAATGCCTTTTTTATCAGCATCACTCACACCCCTCCCAGTCTTAGGGCTGAATAATTGGGTGTCCCCCTCTCTCCCCACAGGAATGAGGAATCCGAGGCTTAGCAGGGCAGAGCAGGATGGCAGGGCAGGCCTCAAGTGTGGTTTCTGGTCCCCTGTGGACCCAAGCTAACAGGAACTGGTCTGCAGGTTGCTCTCCGTGAGCAGTGATGCAATGGAGGATGGGTCGTAGACACTGTCAAATTCCTCATCTGAACTTAGCCCTTCATGCTGGGTTGACTCAGCAGCTGACCGGGAGGCTTTGCGCCTGAGTCAGAGAGAAGAATACTTGTAAGGGAGGGAGACAAAGATTGAGACAGCCACACTTACCATGCTAAGGAAATTCCCAGTTGTTCTAAGGCCTCTAGGTACTCACGAGATCGCCCACCAATCTGAGATCTGGGGAGATGGGATATAGACCAGGGGCTTGGATAGTAAAGAATAATCATACAGGCTTCCAGCCAGGAAGGAGTGACTGCCAAGTACCACCTTAGGGATCCTCCTCCCTATCCAGGAGACCCCATTCCCTTCCTGCACCACGACCCCGATTGAGCGGGGGTCAGAAAAGCAGCCATTACCAGGAGTCCTTCTCGAGGGTTTTGATCCGGGCTTGGAGCTGTTCGTTGGCCTCATGCTGCTCCTCCAGCTCACGCTGGGCCTTCTTCCTCAGGCCATCGAGTCGCTCAATTTCCTCTTCTGCTTCATCCACCTGCCGCTTCAAAGCCTTCACCCTCAGGCTTAGCTGGACAGGATACCAAGTCCCCACATTAGAAAAGCATCTGCTGCTACCGTGGGCTGGGACCCTCCCCTGTAGCAATTTTGACAAGGGATCATTGCCCTAGAAAAATGTTATGGCCATGGGCAAGTTCCCTAACTTTACAGGTTTGTTTGGGGGGATTAAATGAGTTCATACATGTAGAACACTTAGAAAGAGAACCTAGCACATCACAGGCACTCGATGCATGTGCTACTGTGACTGCTCTGATCCAATCCCTCCAGTCTCATCTCCACCCTTATACAAGGAGAGTCGAAGCTGGGAAGACCTCTGAGATAGGTCCTCCCCTGGCCTTCAAGCAAATGCTCCATACATGCTTGCCATATAGTTGCTTGGCCCTGGCTGCCATCCTTACCTGGTCCTTCTGGTCATTGACATGCTGACGCTCGTCATCAATTTGAATGGACAGCTCTTTAACCCTCCGCTCCAGTTTTCGGTTGGTAGACTGCAAAGCTGTCTTCTCCCTAAGAGGGTGTGGAAGGGGGTGTCTATGGCTGTCGCCATTTCTAAAGGAACACCTGCTTGGCCCCCTCTGGCCTCCGTGAGCTCTTCTCAGTCACATCACACTGGAAAGGATCCAGGGCAGATCCAAAGAACCAGGAGAGAAGAGGTCATTCATATTTCAGAAGGCCTGCAACTCTCTTGCTCTTTACCAAGGAAAAAAGTTCCCCCTAAAGATCAGGTCAAGTTGGCCATGTCTGAAGTGCAAGATGGAGGGAACCTCAGAGGAGAAAAGCCCAGAAGGAGAGAAGAAGGGCTCACGTCACCTCTCTTCAGCTTGTAGCCGCTCCTGCAACTCCCGATTCTGGGACTCAAGATGAGAGAGGCTGGCATTGGGCTTCTGGAAGCCTTCTGAGCTAGCCAACCGGCTCTTCAAGTCCTTGTTCTAAAAAGGGCAGAAAATCTTCACAGTCACATTCCACTTCCAACCCCTCCTATGGCCATTTAACCTGCCTCCTGGGGTCTGTCCCCAAGACTCCCTACTTCCCAGCTCACCTGTCTCTCCAGGGAGATTTTGTCACACTCCAGGTCCTGTCGAGCTGACCTCTCCTGCATGAGCTCTGTCCTCAGCTGGTCCACCTGGTGGGGAGGGGTGAGAGGAGCCAGATTTGGGGAGCGCTCACAATGAACTAGGCAGCTGAACCACATGAGGCAGAGTAAACTGCAGGATGCTCTCTGAATCCCCATAATTCTCAGGCGACTAAAAAAATCAGCCTTTTCATATGGGACGAGCCACAGAATTTAAACAGGGCCTCCTCCATCACACCAGGAATTAGCATTCCTTCTGAATGGAAGTAGCCTGGATTCAGGGCAGAGAGTAATCCCAGGCCACCAGGATTCCTTCTTCCACTCAAATCCCTGGATTCTTTCCACCCGTCCTGAAGCAGAGGAGACCCTGAAGTAGCACCAGCCATGCACAGATTCCGCAGCCAGAATTCTCCTCCCACATGGGAGGGTGGAGGTGTTTTTGAGAGGGCCGAGAGGTTCTGTAGTCAGGGATGGATGCAGGGGACGGGTAAGGAAGGGCTTACCTGGTCCCGGCCACGATTCATGCGTTCCGTCAGCAGCTCCACAGTGCTCCTCTCCTCATCTAACTCTGCTTCCAGCCGAGAGACTTTTTCCTGTGGCAGAGGAGCAACAGATTCTTTCTGCCCCACATGCTGGACACCAGAATACCAAACCCAACCAGGACCCTCTCAAGGCCCCACCTCCACAGACCTGTCTCACATGTCCCCATAAGCAGCTGGTCCTTGCCCCTACCCAGAGCCACCATAGAGCTAGCACCCTCTGCTGACCAGGCATGGCATCAAGGGAAAGAGGGAGAGGGCACCTGCTCTAGCCTTGGTCCCCTGGCAAGATGACAAACCCCAGAATCTATTCCTCACTGGGGTAGCCCTGTTTCCCTAATGGGAAAGCAGACAGAAAGCAAAGTGCCCGAGCCAAGGCTGGGATGGAGAGAGTCAGAAACCAAAGTGCCAGGGTACAGACTAAGGAAGCATGCTCAAGCCAGGCAGTCCCATGTAGATACTAAGGGTATGGTCTCTGGAGCCAAACTGCCTGGGTCTGAAAATCAGATTCCTAGCAGAGGGGCCATGGCTAAGTTGCTTACCCTCTCTATGTGTCAGCTTCCCTCAACAATAAAATGGAGAAAACAAGACCACCTATCCCACAGGGTTATTTATCCTCAAGATTAAATAAGTCTGAAGTGCCCAGAACATAGCATAATATGTGTTTGCTGCTGTTATTGTCTTGTTATTATTATTATTGCCAAATATGGCAACCTGAAGAGCACTATTGCCTCTAAAGAGGAGCCACTGCTATCCTCCAGCCAACTGCTGCCATGCAGATAACTCAGGATCAGAAGCTCGCTGCTACAGAATTTTCCAAACGTATAAACGAAGCCAGAGCTTTTATGTGACGTGTACATTTCTAAACACTGGCAATTAATTCAAAGCCATTTAAAACACTGCAGTCAGGGGCACCGGACTGGCTCGCTCAGAGAGCATGCAACTCTTGATCTCAGGAGTTGGGAGGTGGAGCCCCACACTGGGTGTAGAGACCCCCTAGAAACAAAAAAAAATATTTAAAAAAAAATTATCTTTAAAAATGTTTAACAACAACAACAACAACAAAAGAAAACACGAAAGGAAATGAATACCACCACGGTCAAACTCCATCAGCAGTGGGCTACCAGCTTTCGATCCCTAGCATAGAAAGGGGGCTTGGCTTGTCCCGGCTCCTTTCCCCACAGAAGTCCCAGCTATGCCAGGACCTGGACACCCCTCCCCTACCCGCCCCCCCACACTCCCATGTCATTACCTCAAGACCCTTGAGTTGCCGGGTCCTGTCATCCTGGGAGCGCTTTTTGTTCTCCGCCTCCTGCTCCAGCCCCTGCAGCTTCTGGGCCAGCAGCTCCTTGTCCAGCTGGGCCGTGTCGCGGTCAGCCTGGGATGCCTGCAGGGCCTGCCGCAGCCTCTGGGTCTGGACAGAAGGAAAAATGGAACAGCCCAGAGAAGTAAGGTGGGGACTCGGGGGTGGGAGCAGTCTGCCCCTGCGGAGAGAAATGTTTCATCACTGATGTTCTTTAGAACCACCAGAGCAGGTGATAATCAAAAGCAGGCTGACTTTTAGTTTGTTTTCTTTTCTTTGAAGATCTGGTGGGTTTTATTCAACCATTCAGGGATCCGGGCAACATCCTATCTAGCCGGCAGAAAGGAGCTCCTGGTCCGTTTTCTTTATTGTTTTAACGCCCTACAGAAGTTAGAATCACCTAAGTGGTTTTTAGAAAACTCATCCTGGGTCCTGGCCCTAGGGGTTATGATTTAAGTGATACAAGCTGCAGCTTGGGTATTAGGATTTTAGGTATTTTAACAAAAAAGGTTTAATGTCATGACAAAACACAAGTTTATAACACATTGTTACTGTAAAAGATTGTGAAGCATTAAAACTAGCAATCATATTTACATTTTTTTTTAAGGTTTATCTATTCTTGAGAGAAAGAGAGCACAAGTGGGGGAGGGGTGGAGAGAGAGGGAGACACAGAATCCCAAGTAGGCTGCAGGCTCTGAGCTGTCAGCATACAGCACAACGCAGGCCTTGAACTCCCGAACTGAGAGATCATGACCTGAGCTGAAGTCAAACGCTCAACCAACTGAGCCACCCAGGCGCCCCTACAACTAGCAATCATATTTAAAGCATCTACTGTATGTCAAACATGCCTCTATATCGATACCATACTTCCACTAACATTGCAGTGTTGAAATTTTTTGGTACTGGGATCTTTTTTTTTTAATCTCCCCAGGTGATTCTAATGTGCAGCAGTTTAAATATTGCTCTACAGGGGTGCCCAGGGGGCTCAGCAGTCAGAGAGGCCGACTCTTGATCTCAGCTCAGGTCATGATCCCAGGGTTGTAGGATGGAGCCCCGCGTTGGACTCCTCACTGAGCCTGGAGCCTGCTTGAGATTCTCTCTCTCTTCCCTGCCCCATCCCCCACTCACACTCTCTCTCACCCTGTTTCTCTCTAAAATAAAAAAAATTAAAGTTAAAAAAAAGTCACTGCTCTACAGACAAGGCACCTCCTATCATTATCGGTACCTAGAGTGGACAACTCCCTACCTCACTATGTCACTCTAAGTGGTTAGACCTAAACCGGGGTCCCAGGATCCCTTGGCCCCAGGTTTAGTTAAGAGGCAATGACCTGCAAACCAAGGACATTAGGAGAGTTCCCACCCTCCTGCCATTTCTGCCCCTACCTCGTCCTGAAGCCGGCTCAGCCCCCCAGAGCTCTTCTCAGCCTCACTGGCCCACTCCTTGGCCTGGCGCTGGGCATCTGCCACCTCCCGCCGGGCCTTCTCCTTGTAATCCTCCAGCTGGGCCTGGAGCTGCTGCAGGGCCTGCTTAGAGTCATTTCCAATCTGCTCCAGCTGAGATGCAAAGAAAACAGCCTTTCAGCACTGCACCTCTGTCCCTTCTCTGGGCCCAGACACCCCAGACCCTCCTTCCTGCTGAAGCAGCCCTCCATTGCTCTCCCCTGGGCCCTAGGTCCCTAGTATGGCTAGTAGTATTATACAGATTGCCTGGCTTCAAATCCTGGCTCTACCACTTACTAGCTGTGTGACCACAGCTCGTCTTCTCTGGGTCTCAGTTCCCCATCTGTAAAATGGGAAAATAATAGTACCTACATCACAAAGTTGTGAGAATTATGATAGCTAATTATGTAAAGTACTTACAACAGTGTCTGACACAGAGTAAACCTAATTGACCATATTTCAACAAACCCAAGAGGCCAATGATTACAAGATGTACGACTAAGAAAGAAAAATCTGCCACTTGAACTGTAACATCCCATCAAAATTATACAACGCAAATCAACTTCAGAGTACATTTTAGAGCTGACGAAATATATTAGGTGTTTGCTCTAGCTTTACAAAGATATTAGGAGAGAACCTTACCTGAAAAAGTTATTTATTTCTTTTTTTTCCTTCTTCCTTGCCCTCCCCCGAATATAAAATCCCACCCACGAAAATTCCTGTATTTAGGTCTTAAAGACATCTAGGGAGGGATTATAGAGCTTTCCTTTCCCTACCCCAAATAGAAAATTCTACTAATGAAGATTGTTATGTTCAGGTCTTAAAGATGTCTCAGGGAGAATCCCAGGAGACATTCTCCAAGGATCAAGACCACAATGAAATGGGACATAGAGGGGAGGTCGAGGGCACAGAGAAAGAGTAGAAAGGACACCCTCTCTGAAGATTTGGCCTTGGCCTCCCCAGCAATGAACTTGAGGAAAGCAAAAATCACACATTCTGACCTCCTCCCCCGCTCAGGCAAGCTTCTGAAAGAGCTGTGCCTCTTCCTAAGAGCCTGGGCCACCCCGCGCCACACCTCCTTGTTCAGCTGGCACACAGTCTTATCCAGCAGGCGCTTCTGTTCCTCCAGCTCAGCCTTGCCCCGCCGGAGCGCCTCCCGCTGCTTCCCCTCCTCCTCCAAGGCCCGTTTCAGGGCCTGCTGCTCCTGCCCCAGGCGGGCCAGCCCCCGCTGGGCCTCCTCCAGCCGGGCCTCCAGTGCCCGCTTGGCAGCTGCCAGGCTCCCCTCCTCCTCCTGAGCTGTGTTCAGGGCCTCCTCAAGCCGCTTTTTCTCTACCTGGGAGAGGGAAAGCCATTTGGAGAAGAGTAGATAGGAGGGAAGAAAAAGAGGTTTATGAAAAAGGTGGGCAATGCAAACGGGCTCAGAGGAACGAGCAAAGGAATTAAGACACAGAGGACAAACACAGGGTGAGAGATAAGAAACAAAAATACCAGTACAAAGGCCAAGACATTCATAACAAAGCACACTCCAGAAAATAAACCTAACTTTAACAGAGGGTTGTTGGGAAGGCAAAAACCAGCACACTCGGGGCAAAAGAAAACTGGTAGCTGAGGATTTTGCTAGGGAGTGTTTAGCCAGGGGTGAGGGGAGAGAGGGCCAGGAGGAAGCCACCAAGGTAGGCAGAAGCACTGACCTCTAGCCGCTGCACCCTGTCGCGAAGCCTCGCCTCCGCCACTTCCCCACCCTCCGCCAAGCCTCGGGCCTCCTTCAGCTGCTGCTCCAGACCCAAGATGCGCCGTCGGAATTCGTCATTTTCCTCCTGGGTCTCCCGAAGCGTCGTTTCCACTGCTGCCCGCCGCGACCCCAGCACCTCCACCTCTGCCTCTGCTGCCTTCTGAGCCTGCGGCCAGTTGGGGGAGTGGCAGCTCAGACCCCAGGGCTCAAGGCTACCGACCACCACCAAGAAAGCCACCCCAAAGAGAGCCCACAAGAGCCAGATTTCAACAGTGGTAGTGCCCCCTGAGAACCCCACCCCTACGGAGATGTGGTGTGTGCCATCAGGTGCAGCCCTGCCTCCCCCTGCCAACCCCTGGCTGCTTTTCACCGCACACTTATGACCAAGGATCTGGTCTGTACATACCCAGGGTAGGTAATTTCCTCGCCCTCTGGCTCCTCAGCCCTCCAGACCCCTCAGCCTCCACCTCCTAAGCCCTGTGCCCACTCCCCTTGCCTTGGAAGCCTCTTCACAGTCCTGTCTCAGCTGCTGGAGGGTCTTTTGCAGCTGGAGGTTCTGCTGTTCCAGTTCCCGGCCTCGATCAACCTCAACCCTCAGCTGTTTCTCCAACTCCCGCTCCCGGTGACGCCCAGCCACCTCCTGGCTTTGCTGCTCTTCCCTCAGCTCCTTAAGTTCCTGCTGTGTCCGGCGCAGCTCCTAGAAGGGAAGGGGAACGGTGACAGGGCAGAGAGAGCCACCCTTGGATAGGACACTGTGTAGCAACCAGGGCCCTCATACATTGCTGGGGGAACATAAGACGGTATGGCCGCTTGGCCGAGTGGCTTGGCAATTTCTCAAAAAGTTGACCCATTAATTCCATTCTTAGGCATATATCCAAGAGCACTGAAAACATTTTTTGGGAAAACATGTTATATGAATGTTCATAGCAGCATTATTTCATGAGAGCTAAAAATATAGAAATGACCCAAATGTCCATCAATTGGCAAACAGATAAACAAAATGTGGTATATCCACATAGAATATTATTCAGCCATAAAAAGTAATGAAGTACTGACATTTGCTACAACATGGGTAAACCTTAAAAGACATTATGCTAGGTGAAAGAAACCAGACATGCAATGTATATGTATATGATTTGCCAGAAGAGGCAAATTCATAGAGGCAGAAAATGGATTAGTGGCTGCCAAGGGCTGGGGCAAGTGACTGGATATGGGGTTTTTGAGGTGATGAAAATGTTCTGTAACTAGATAGCAATATGGTTGTACAACTTTGTGTACACACTAAAAACTACTATGCTATACACTTTAAAGGGGTGAATTCTATGGTATGTGAAATAAATCTCCATAAAAAAAATTACATGGAATAGATGAGGGTGTGAACAAAACAGGATTGGCTGTTTCAAAAACAAAAGAAAATATACTGAAAACCAAAAAATGCAACACAATAAATAGTGGGGCTGCTTTTATTTTTTATTTTTAAAAAAAATTTAAGGTTTATTTATTTTGAGAGAGAGAGAGCACAAGCGGGGCGGGGTGGGGAGGGGAGGGGAGAGAGAAAATCCCAAGAAGACTCCATGCTATCAGCACAGAGCCCAATGTGGGGTTCAGTTTCACAAACTGTGAGATCATGACCTAAGACAAAACCAAGAGTCAGACACTTAACCAAGTGAGCTACCCAGGCGCCCCTACTTCTTTTTTAAAAAATTAAAATATTGGGGCACCTGGCTGGCCCAGTCAGCAGAGCATGTGACTCTTGATCTTGGGGGTTGTAAATTTGAGCCCCACAGTGGGTACAGAGATTATTTCAAAATAAAAATCTTTAAAAAAATTAGGAGGGGTGGGAGAAAAAAATTAAAATATGAACTCTGGTTCTAGTTCTTTAGCTGTTAGCTACTTCTGAAATTCAGAAATTACCATAATTAGGCTGAAAGGATATATAATATATTGTGAGTTTTCAATGTAAGACACTAACAAAACTACAAAGGAAAAGAAAAACAGGGGCGCCTGGGTGGCTCAGTCGGTTCAGCATTGACTCCTGGTTTTAGTTCAAGTCATGAACTTGCAGGCTGTGGGTTTGAGCCCTGCGTCAGCCTCTTCACTGACAGTACAGAGCCTGCCTGGGATTCTCTCTCTCTCCCTCTCTCTCCGCCCCTCCCCCACTCGCTCAAAATAAATAAACTTTAAAAAATTAAAAAAAAAAGAAAAACAGCACAGTGTATGGTCTACATTGGACAAAGTCTGTTTTCCTAATGTATATACTTTGTTATTGATTAAGTACTGATAAAACATACTTCACATATGAGTAAATGAAGCTCTGGTTATTACTTTTTAGCTTTTTAGCTTTATCTAGCATAATCAATCAACTGAGATTGTCCAGAGGAATTATGTAGACTAATATAGCAAATAGACTTCAGACTATCCTTAATTTTTGTTAACTTCATATTAATACAGTAAAAATTTAAGAGCACTTTTCATTCCACAGCCACCGAAGTATATTTGGTTTTGGTTTATTATGTTTTTCTCACCAAATATGTGTGTAAGCTCAGACTTTTATTTACCTGGAAAAGCATCACAACTATACTTCTTTACTCTAATAAATACGGTTACTTTGGTTAAAATTAGGCAGTCTTACGGTAAAGGCATGATACACAAGCATTGATCAATTAATACTTGTTAAGTAAGCACCAACTACATATCAAGCATAGTGAATCAAAAATTATAAACCTAGAAGAATCTTCAGGAGGCCATAAATGCCAATTCTCTATACTAGCAAAAATATTTTCTAAGTTTCTAAATCATCCAAAATAATTACTTGCTTTCTTGTGCTTCATAAACTAATACAAAGAATATGAAGAGATTATTTATATTTACTTCAATTTGGTGACTTTATCATTTATAAAACATCCGTGCATGATAAAACATCTAATTCCCTTGGTCTAGATGCTATACTCTCTAAGCAGCCTTCAAATTACAACTTGGCTTCCCAAGTAGGCCAGCCTGCCATGCCAATACAAGTATTCCAGTCTGTGTGACAACATTTCACATTACGAGTTAATAAGCTGGCATTCTAACTGTAAATGTTTGTTTCATAGATGTAGGTAAAGAGTCCATATCCCACCCCCCCACCCCCCGCTGCTCCAAAACAGAGCAACTCTTGCTATCTGACCAAACTCCAAGCTTGCAAAAATGACCCTGAAGTTTCACAAATCCATCTAAAAGCTGCTCCCCACGAGGTCTCTTGGGAGGTAGCCAGCAGCCACCAATCTGGCCACCAAAAGTCCTTTACATTAGAAACCTGTATATTCAATGAGAGCAGCCAGGCTGGATCAGAATGTGTGGGGCAGAGATACGGCCAAACAGGTCCTGAAAACCAAGCACATAGGAGGCAGCCACAACAGTGTAGAGGCCCGGTCAGTGTCTGCCAGCCCAACCTGCCTGCCCTTCCACACTCCAATTCCAAGTTCGTGCTTGCTTGCTTGCTTGCTTGCTTGCTTGCTTTCTTTCTTTCTTTCCTTCTTTCTTTCTTTCTTTCTTTCTTTCATCTCTGAACCCAATATGGGACTCAAACTCACAATCCTGAGATCAAGAGTCCCATACTCCACCAACTAAGCCACCCAGGCACCCCTCCAAGTACCTTCCTGAGCTCCTCCATTTGGTGAGTGTCTGCAGCACCAGCCCGAGCCTGCCCTAATTCCCTTTGCAAGACCTCCATCTTGTCCCCAAGCTCCTCTTCCATTTCCTCCTTCTCCATCCGCAGCTGCAGGAGTCTGAGCCCAGTCAGGTGAATGAAAAAGGAAAAGGAACAAGTTCAGACCACCTGCCAGGGAGAGATGAGCAGGATAATGCAAACCACCTCCCCAGGGGCCAGGAGCCTGGGCACCCACTGTCAGCAGAGTGAAGGGCACAGCAGGGGTAGAAAGGAAGCAGGATGTAGGAATCATGGATAAGCATTCCCGGGAAAGAGGCAAAGTCCTCACTCCTGCTTGGTGGCTCTAAGCTCCTCCTTGTTCTTCTGGAACATGCTCTGCCAATGCCCTGTCTCCTCCGATGTCTCCTCCAGCTCTCTCTGCAGTTCCCGCACGAGGGTTGACATCTTCTGCCTTTCAGCCTCTAATGCAGCATGATCCTAGAGAAGGGGACAGTTGGGGGCCAGGAGGCTCAGAGGGAAAAATGCACTTCAGATCAAGTGTAAGTGTGTAGAAATGGAGGCTTGGGCCCACAGGGCACCACATCAGCTGCACACCCTTGTCCCCCAGCGGTGCCTGATGTGATGCTAGCAGAAAGCTCTTCCCAAGCCACAGTCCACCCCGCTGTTGTTTAGATGAAGCCCCCCCTACCCCCCAGTTATTTCCCCATGGGACTTGGGTCACACACCCTCACGGTACTCCTGGCCTGCACTCCCTCTCTCTGCCATTGCAGGTTTCCTGGCCAAGGTTTTCACTACACCTCACATGTATCTTTTAGAAGGAGTTGCAGTTACAACTAGAAAAGTCTCAAAATACCAAGGCCTCATGGCAGCCCCTCTTGGGGCAGGGAGTGCCCACTTCTGGCGGCCCCTGCTCTGGCCACATGCCTGGGTTGCATCTTGCATACTCCGGCGAAGCTGCTCCGTGTCTCGCTGGTACTGCTGCCGGACCTGTTCCACCTCCTGGTCACGGGAAGCCACCTCATCCTTCAGGGCCCCCTTCAGGGCTGTCAGCTCCCGCTCCCGCAGCCTCAGCTGCTCCTCTACCCGCTGTTTGCCCTCCAAGACCGCTTCCAGAAGCTCCCGGGTCTCTAGCAGGTCCTGGGGAAATGAGGGTGGAAGTACAGGGGTGACTGTAATAGGATCTGCCTTGCTATTCATTCAGTCAGCCGATCAGATACACTGACTGAGCACCTTGTACATGTTAGACTCAGTACCAGGTGCGAGGGGCCTCTGAGATGCCTATTTAGGAAAAAGGAAACGCACCATTCTGGGATCTAACCCCAGCCCACCTTTGAGTCTGTCTGAAAGCACGCTAAGGGGTACCTGTAATCAGCTACCTACTGCCCATGCTTGGGGAAAGTGTGAGTGAGCAGATTTGAAGGTGCTCCAGATGACAGGAAGCAGAGGCAGGGGGAGCCATCCTGCCCCACCTTCATTAGCGCCTCCTTAGCAGGCTCTGGCCCCTGGGCCTGCTTCAGCTTGTCCTGCAGTTCCATCACTTGGGTCTCCAGCCTGTGTCGTACCCTTTCACCCTGGTCCACAAGGAGCTTCATGTTCTGGAGCCTAATAACAATAGATAACATTATCAAGTGCTAGGTGTCAGCCAGCTGTCTAAATACTTTATGCGTATCGTTTCATTTAAATCTCCTTAAAGTCTCTGTTCAAATCTTAATGGGGCCTCCACTGTGCCTCCACCATTCAGCCCACCGATCTGCTTTAACTTTTCTACTTATCACCTTCTCCCATGCTGCAAATGTACTTACCTAATATGTTCTTTATTTATGGTCTGCCCTGTCCCCCACTAGAAGCTCTGCTTCTGGAGAGCAGTGCTCCTCATCTGAACGGTTCACTGATGTACTCCAGGAATCTAGATCACTGCCTGCCACACAGTATTCACGGCAAAACATGTGCTGAATGAACAATCCTGTGAGGTAGGTACTATTATTAACCCATTCTACAGGTTTAGAGCCTGAAGCAGAGAGGCAAATCCAGGTAACCCAACTCAGGCACCACCACCATGACCGGTAACATAAAGAGAAAGGTCCTATCTTTAAACTGTCTCTGTCTGCTTCTAAAGACTTCCCCCTGTCTCTCTCACCCAGGGGCAACCTCCATCTGGCCTTGGTCCCCAAGCAGCCCCACGTGCACACTCAGCGGCACTCACTCTCTGGTGCTCTGCTGGGCCTCCCCCTTCCTCCTCTCCAGCAGTTCCTGCAGTTGGCTGCACTCTTCTGCCTTTTCCTCCAGCTGCCGCTCCAGCCCAACCCTGGAGGGTTCTAGCTTCTGTCGCTTCTGGAAAAGGCAAGGAGAGAAAAACAGGTGGAGAGTAGGAAAAACCTCTCAGAAGGACCAGGAGTAATGGGAACGTCTAACATTTAATGACACTCCCTAAATGACAGGCTCTGTACTAGGGACCCTGTGCTTATTATCTGCATTTAATACTTTTCACGAGCCTTGGGACTTGCGATGGTTTAAAGTACATCCACTAATTCCTCAACATTCCTGAAGCCTCAACCCTGAAGCCTCAGGGTGCCTGGGTGGCTCAGTCGGTTGAGCGTCCAACTTTGGCTCAGGTCATGATCTCACGGTCCGTGAGTTCGAGCTCTGCGTCGGGCTCTGTGCTGACAGCTCAGAGCCTGTAGCCTGTTTCACATTCTGTGTCTCCCTCTCTCTGACCCTCCCCCATTCATGCTCTGTCTCTCTCTGTCTCAAAAGTAAATAAACGTTAAAAAAAATTTTTTTTTTTTTAAAAAAGGTGAAGCCTCTTCCCTGGAGTATGGGCTGGACTTGAGGACTCTCTTCTCTCTTTTTTTTAATGTTTATTTATTTTTGACAGAGAGAGAGAGACAGAGCATGAACAGGGAATGGGCAGAGAGAGGGAGACATAGAATCCGAAGCAGGCTCCAGGCTCCAAGCTGTCAGCACAGAGCCCAGTGTGGGGCTCGAACCCACAGACAGAGAGATCATGACCTGAGCCGAAGTTGGACGCTCAACCGACCGAGCCACCCAGGCACTCTGAGGACTCTCTTCTAACAAACAGAAAAGGAAGACGTGATGTGTAGCTTCTGAGACCAGGTCCTAAAAAGGCATTGCAGCCTCCAATCCTTACCCTCTCTCTTAATCATTCACTCTGAGGAAAGGTAGCTGCCATATTGGACGCTCAAGTGGCCCCATGAAGAGGTCCACATGGCAAGGAGGTGAGGCCTCCAACCAACACCCACTGTCTTCTCATGACTAGCCCCAGCCAATACCTTGCCAGGAAATTCATAATAGACCCTGAGGCAGAACTACCCAGCTCAGCTGCTTCCAGATTCTGGGCCCTCAGACACCAGAAGATGATTATTTCAAGCTGTTAAGTTTTGAGGTAATTTGTTACACAGCCATAGGTAAGTAATATAGTACAATTATTATCCCCACTTTACAGTTAAGGAAAGAGTGGCTTTGAACATTTAAAGAACCTGCCTAAGGTCAGGGTAACAGCCAACAAATTAAGGTATCAGGATTTGAACTCAGTTTGACTCCACAGCTGACCACTTAACCAGGACACTATACTGCTTTCCAGGAAACAAGGGGTATTAAAATCCAACACTTACTGAGCACCAACTACATTCAGGGCAATACCCTGAGACGTAGAAGCAGTCTATATTTTTTTAATACATAACCTTTAGCATAAGACTGACCTGAATTTTCAAATTCTTCTCTGCAACTTATTGTCTTGAACAACACACTTAACCTCTCTGATCTTCAGTTTTCTCATCATAAAAGGGTTCACAATACCTACCTTACAAGATCCCTATAATTACGACGCATTACCTGGGACAGTACCTACTACAAGAAGTTATCCTCAATAAATGACAGCTATTGCATAGTGCCATCATTATAATGTCAATGGAAAGGATTCAGGTAAGTAATCTGCTCAAGGCATACACAGCCAGTGTGCAGCAAAGCCGGGACGGGAACTTCCAAAGGAAACAGGTGGAAGGTGGTCAGAGCCCTGATGACTGCACCCCTATCCCTAAGCTCCAGAGAACCCCAGACGTTCTTGGCGGGCCCAGCACACACTCTTGTCTCTGGTGTCACAGAACACACGACTGCTTGTTCCATTGCTTGGAAGAGCAGCCCAGGCCCCAGTTTCTCCCGTGTCCGGCATTCCCCCTGCGCTTCCAATCTCCCCTCACCTTCACCTCTTCATCCAGCTTTTGCTGTAGCTCCTCCACTTTTCGGGTGAGTTCCCCCTGCCCGCCCAGGGCCTTAGTGGAACCAGAAGGCATCTGCCAGGGATATGGCGGGAAGGGATGAGTCCACATCCAGACCCCAGGCCCCAAAGGCCCTAGCCCTGTCCACCCCCACCCCCCCACCCCCCCGCCCAGGAAGCAGCCACTCACCACCAGGGGCTGCATCTGTTCCAGCACCAAACTGACCTTCCTCTTCACAGACGTTTCGCTTTCTGAGCTTCTGGAGGATGAAAGAACAGAAGCAAAGCTTAAGGGAGGGAAGAGGCAGCAGAGATGAGGGAAAGCGGAGCTAAGGGCAAGGAAGATGGGGAACGAAACTAGAAGGAGGAGCAGGGAGGTATGTGACTGCCCTCCTGGGAGGGCCCCCACACACCCCTCCCTCAGGATGCTGTAGATGGTGGCCTTCAGGTGGTCCACACTGCCTGGTGGGGCAGCCTCCTGCTGGTCTCGGAGCAGGTCTGGAGTTGACTTGAACTGCAAAACATAAACCCAGAGAAATAGGAAGATTAAGCCAGGAGCGTGTGTGGCATTCAGATGGCGCAGCAGCGGCAGGTGGGAGATGGGGCCCTCCACCACGATGAACAAGCCTGAAGTGGGGAAAAGAGGAGACTGCTGAGGCCTGAGCAGGAAGCCCAGGAGACATCTGAGCGGAGTATGCCTCTCACTACTGCCACAGGCCACATTTTCCTTGACAAGCAGACCTCAACCAGCTGTGAACTGTGTCACAAGTTATCTGTCACCAATGATAGTTCAGGTACTAGAATTTGTAAATGAGTTACTTTTAAAACAGGCTTAACTGCGTCTGCACGAAGTTGCTCCCCGACTCACTTGCACTCCTGAGTGGGAGACAAAGCCGGGAGTTGTGACAGGAGCACTAGGAGCTGCTTCGATTACCAGGCCCGCCTCACTTACTCTGCAGACCTAACAAAAGCTAGTGGCCGAGAACAGTTAATTGCCAGGCAGTAATAAGTAACTCTCATGCTTGTGAAGGCTGACTTCATAGTTCGTTCCATTTTCATGAGAATATCATCTGTTTAGTAGAAGGATATAGTGGAGGACAAAAGTAGAAACCTTCTGCCTTTAGCTATTTGAATCAGCAAGGGGTCCTGCAGCTAGTGGGTCAGGAAGCAGAAGCCACAGGGGACTGGGGTCTGACCTGTAGTATGCCAGGGTCATGGACTCTCCCTTGTGGCTCCTCAAAACTCTGAAGAACCCAGTCCTGGGTCTGACGGGAACGGCTAAAGCCACCAAGAGGGCTCTGGCTCTGGACCGACTGTTTGGAGCTGCCCATGTGACTGTCATGCTTTGTGCTAGGGGCCCAGTGGTTGGGGGACCGACGCTCCCGTTCCTCAAGGGTGTCCCGTGGGAGCCGGTTGTCCAGGCTTTGGCTCCGCTTGCGCTGTTCGGGGGGCAGTGTCCGCATGCGCCGGCCAGTCCGGCCCCGGGTCTGCCCCCCATGGTGGCTGTCAAACTTGTTGATGAGAGAGTCCACTGAAGACAGGGGAGCAGTGTCGATGGTCCCTGCGGAAGCTCCTTGAGGGGTCAGTTCCAGCAGGCTGGTGCTCCGGGTGCTCGGACTCACAGGGGCAGGGCCTGCCAGTGAAGCCTGGGAGCGGGATCGGAGCAGCCTTCCGTTCCAGTGGTCCCCAGACTCCTCATCAGACACGCTGCCTTGTGAGCGTGCAGGAAACTCCTTGGCATGAGAGTAGGAGTGCTCTGGGGGTTCCGAGTTGGAGCTCAGAGCTCCCAGAGCCCCTCTGTTGTTGGCCCCCTTGATCTGGACTCCAAAGGAGTCACTGCCTTGCTCCCCACTGTTGAGCACCACAAAGGGCTGCCCAGCAATGCCCTGCACACGCACAGCCACCCCATAGGTACTGGCTCTCGCATCCTTAGCTGGACGTCGCCCACCACGACGTAGGGTGCCCATCTCTGCATCCCCTGCTGGCTCTGTGATGAACCGAATCTGGACTCCATGGTCGACAGGGCCCCGGGGCTCAGCCATGGTGGACGCCGGCTCCATGAAAAAAGGGGTCCTAGAAAATCAAGAAAAGAGTTTAGGCTGAGAGACTGGAAGTAGAAACACCTGTCCAGCTTTTGTGGGGCTCATTGCCTTGTCATTTCTTCTACATACAACAGTGGTTCTCACATTTCATCTGAGCAGCAGAAGTACCTCAAGGGCCTATGAAAACACAGACTATTGGACCCTATCCCCAGAGTTTCTGATTCAGTACGTCTGGATTTGCCATTTCTAACAAGCTCCCAGATGATACTGATACTTCTGGTCCAGATTCCAGATTTTGAGACCCACTGACTTGGAAGAATCCATTTCCTCTAATACAGTCCTAGTGAGCTTGACTTCGTCAAGAGTTTAACGACTGCTTGACCTTCACACATACACATATACCATGATGTGTTTCCTCCAACCCCAAACCCTACCTAACAGATACCTCTATCCTAATGGATAAAAGGGGCCCTCCACTCCCAGAGCTCATTTAAAGTACGGAAGACCCATAAGGTATGCCCTCCCATTTCTGGGAGAATAGCAGAGATGCCTCTGGGTTGGGGGAACTGAGGGCTGAGTGAGGAAAGAGATGGGAGAGTAACTAGGTTTCTACTGTGTGTCTGTTTGTCCCTTTTAAGTCTGGAACCATGTAAATGTATTGCTTATTCAAAAAAAGATTTAAGTAACATTTAAGAGTTCCAGTCCAAGGGGCCCTAGGTTAGGCAGACTTGTCCCACCAGTGGGCCAGAGTGAAGACCACCCATGGGCCAACTCCTCGGGTCCACATTAGCCTAAGATTAGAGTCAGCAAAATGGAATGTATTCTAGGTACGCTTTGGCTCCAGCAACTGGGGAGGGCAGGTTCTCCTCCAAGCAAATAAAAACTCCAGCTTCCCCAGCCCAGCAACTAATCTCTACCGGAGACTGGCACCACACTGGAGGCGGGGCATCGAATGTGCCAGACAGACACATAAATGTACCCAGCCCAACCTCCCAGTGGAGCCCTGGGCCAAGGAAAGTTGGCAAGGCCCCCTTCAGGGACTGTAGATATGCTAGGAAGCCCAGAAAACTGGGGGTGAGTGGGGAAGGGAGTGGCCTAGCTCCAGGTGAGAAAGGGCTTGGTGGGAAGAACATTCCTAGCATTCCCAGCCCTTCCCCTCCAGGGAGGGAAGGAGCCCTTACAGGCAATAGTTCTTCACCGTTTTGGTTCTGAGACCCCATTGGAGGGAACAATGAAAGCAATTCCCCTCCACCCCCCAGGAAATAGTCCACAGAGTCTCAAGAGTTTCACGAACACCTCAAAGCTACCCTGAACTAAAGGAGCCCACTCAGGCATCTGGGAGGACTTCAACCTACCTCAGATACTCCAAACAGAAGGACATTTAGTTGGCTGGGTCCTTTGTTAGAATTCAAGTAAGAGATGGGACCGGAAAAGAAGCTACAAGGGGTCAGTTTTACAAACCGCTCATCTAATAGAAAAGGAACTAGGGCGCCTAGGTGGCTCAGTCGGTTGGATGTCCGACTTCAGCCCAGGTCATGATCTCGCAGTCTGTGAGTTCAAGCCCCGCATCGGGCTCTGTGCTGACAGCTCGGAGCCTGGAGCCTGCTTCAGATTCTGTGTCTCCCTCTCTCTCTGCCCCTCCCCTGCTCATGCTCTGTCTCTCTCTCTCTCTCTCTCTCTCTCTCTCTCTCTCTCTCTGTCAAAAATAAGTAAACATTAAAAAAAAATTTTTTTTTTAAAGAAAAGGAACCCAGTCCCACTCTTCATTTGATATTATATAACCATGAGCAAATCATAATTTTTCTGAGCCTCAGTTTCTTCATCTGTAAAACAGGTATAATAATAACACCTCATAAGGTAATATCTGTGAGAATTAAACAATAATTGCATGTGTAAAAATTTTATCAAGTTTGGGGCACCTGGGTAGTTCAGTCAGTTAAGTGCCCAGCTCTTGATTTTGGCTCACATCACAATCTCTCAGTTCATTGGTTCAAGTCCCACGTCAGGCTCTGCACTCAGTGGGAGGCTGCTTGGGATTCTCTCTCTCCCCCTCTCTCTCTGTCCCTCCTCGTGCTCTCTCTCTCTCTCCCTCCCTCCCTCCCTCTCTCTCAAAATAAATGAATGGAAAAAAAATTTTTTATCAAGTTCTACACTTCAGATTTCTGCATTTTATTTACTCTACTCTATTTATTTATTCCACTTTAATAAAAAGAGGGAAAATGACAAGATATGAAACATGAAACATACCTAGCAGTGTATGCCTGTCACAAAGCTGACAACAAATGTTACCCAGTGTACATGCTGTTCCTTCCACCAAGACCTTCCTGGCTTCACCTGCTTCACAGAAGAATGTCACTTCCTCAGAGCCTTTCCCATCCAGACCCTCCCACAAACTAGGTCAGAACCATGTTATATGCTCTATAGTCATCCTTCAATGAATTTGCCTCAGGTTTGTGTGTGTGTGTGTGTGTGTGTGTGTGTGTTTTTTTTTGAGAGAGAAAGAGAATGAGAGCATGGCGGGGGGGGGGGGGTAGAGAGAGAGGGAAAGAGAATCCCAAGCAGGCTCCACCTACAGAGCAGAGCCCAATGTGGAGCTCAATCTCAATCTCATGAACTGTGAGACCATGACCAGAGCCAAAATCAAGAGTCAGATGCTTAACTAACACCCAGGTGCCCATCAGTTGTTTTTTGTTTTTAAAGATTTTATTTTGGGGGCACATGGGGGGCTCAGTCAGTTGAGCATAAAAAAATGATTGTGATTCTCTTTCCTTCTCTCTCCCTCTAAAATAAAATATTTTTAAATTAATTATGTCAAAAAATATTTTATTTGTAAGGAATCTCTACACTCAAAGTGAGGCTCGAACTTATGACCCAAGAACAAGAGTTGCATGCGCTACTGACTGAGCCAGCCAGGTGCCCCTGCTTCAGTTTATTTTTCTATATTTATTAGGGTGATGATTTGTTTCCTGTCTGTCTCCTCCAGTGGATTATAAACTCCTGGAGGGCAAAGATCATGGCTCTCAGCTGACTCCGGTGGCCCCAGGGCCTGGTGACATGGTGCACATCAATAAATATTTGTTAAAGGTCGTATCCTGGACCAAGGCAGACTCTCACAGCAGTAGGGAGATTTGCCCAAAGGTCCCTCACAGCCACTTCTCATTTGCCCTGGTGACAGGACCTCTTCCTGGCCTGGACTCCCTGCCCCATTCGATCATAATTTTGGAACCAGATGTGCCTAGACTGCCAGCTCTCAGAAGTCACATGATTTATTCATAATGCAGCTCGACTCTGTCAGTACATCTACTGATCTTCCAGATCCGGGTCAAGGAGCTCCCAGGCTAGGCCCACAGAGCGCCCAGCCCCGCACCCACACAAGAGCACCAAGTTGTGCAGAGACAGCGCTGAACGTGCCCCTGGTCCCAGTGACTCCTTAACCTCAACCAAGTGTTAGACCCAGGACAGGTGGGTCAGGGGCCAGCGGGACTGAAGTGATCTTTGGGGTGGGTCAAAAAGCAGGGCTTTAAATGATTCAACATGGAAAACCCGAAACCTATCCGCCTTCAGTTACAGAGGGCAGTGGGGCGTGGCCAGGGGAGCCAGCTGGCTCCAAGGTCTTAGGTAAGCCCCAGAGGCAGGTAAACAGCCATCTAGTGCCAAGCAACATGGAGTACAGAGCCTTCCCTCTCATTGCCTGCCCCTGTTTTTCCCTCCTCTGGCATGTGCCCAGGACACTCCTCACCAAATGTACTCTGGGAAGAGCCCAGGACACAAGTTAAGTCAGCTTCATCTGTCTGCCTCTGCCATTCCTGCCCGGAAGGAGTGGGGAGGATACCCTGCACCTGTACCAGACAGGCACTTCTCCCTGAGTTACTCATTAGCCTGCCCTGCCCCAAATCCGTCACCTCTGGCCCAGCCATAAGCATCTGGCTTCCAACTAGGAGTGACATTCTCTCGGCTTCTGGCAAGAAGTGGGGGGTGGGGAGGTTTGGGGTGTGCAGAGGAAGAACTGGCACACACATAGAGCCAAGCAACATGCTAGACATACCCAACTGGCAGATTTAGAAAGTGGAAGAATGAAAGGTATGGAGATTAGACTCTCCTCAGAGGTAACGAGGGAAGCAAATGGTCAAAACAGGATAGGACAGCTCAGTGACCTTGATCAATGGCTATTTTCTCAGAAAGAGTTACAAAGACAATAAGGTTCTCCGTGGATCAAAAAGAACCACCTCAAGTGGACCCCTGGCTCGGTCCACTGAAAAAGCCGAAACCTGAGAGCTAGGCTAGGGCAGCTTGGCCAGTGGAGGAAAAAACACAATGACAAACTGGGCCCTGCAAACTGGCTGGACTGGTTTGAGAGGCAAGGGAAAGGGGAGGGCCAGAAGGATTCCACTGGCAGCTCATAAAGCAGACCAGAGAAACTCCACACCACAGAGGACAAGGGGCAAAACCATGGGCAGGGACTGTCCAGCCTAGATGCCAAGGCCAAGGCTCTGAAGGAGGAGGCATAAGGTAGAGAGGGAACAGGAAGGAGCAGAGGCACAAAGAACCTGGTGAGTGTCAGACCAGTGCGTGACAGGAAGACTCGGCGTCCCCTACCCCTCCCTCTCAAGTTCCCAAAGTTGCATTCCTGATCCCACATGTGCCTTGGCCAACTGCTTGGCCCTAAGTTCTCCCCTCCCCAGCATGAAAAACAGCAACCTTACCCTCTCCTCACCTCCCACCAGGCTGATAGCAGGCAGATCAGCCTGGGGAAAGAAGAAAGGGTTCTAGGAAGCCAGAATCCTCTTAGAGTCCGGGAAATCTCTGCATTATTAGTCCCCTAGAACCAGCCCCTCACTCCCAAATATCAAGGATGAAAGAAGAGGTGCAGAGGCACGTGTCAGCAGCCTGTGGACAACACAGCAGTTGCAATTATTTCCCAATTACATCTTTCCTCCGGCAGGGCATCAAAGGGGCCAACCTAAGATTGGCTCTGGTTCCTTTACCTGCCTAAGGCAAGGAAATCTGCCTCAGAAGTCTCGTCTGGGCCCCAATGTGCACCTCTCATGCAGCCTGGAGACTTAGAGGTGCTATTCCCTTAGTCTTGTGGTTTCCTACAGAGTCCTACCTACGGCCCACACCAATGGTGCCTACTGCCAGTCTGACAGCCTTCACGTCCGGGAGTCAGGGGTGCACAGTAGGGTTTCAAGGAGTTAATCTGGGCTCTGCTGGGAGGCAGCAGGGAAATTGGTTGGGTGCGGAAACCTCACCCAGTGGCGCCATTGAGAACCACAGATGAAAGTATGTGTGCTTGGGGGGAGTGTTTGACATTAGCCCCCAGGAAGGGGCCCCATAAGAAAGTTTTTCTACATATTTTGTAGGCCTAGAGACCTATGCTTCCTCATATCCCTCTCTTGGAGAGCACTCTCTCAAGAGGAAGACAAAATTCTCCCAGGCATGAAGGCAAAGGGGGATAGGAACTGAAAGGCTTCACACCTCTCAAGGAGATGGGGGTGCCGTCTTGTTCCACTGATCAGCGTCTTCACCTAGAGGTGAATGGTTGGAGCGAGACCGCACACCTCAAAGCCAGAGGGAAGTGACAGCGCCAGCTCAGAAGGGCAGTGGGGGGTGGGGGCAGCTTAGGGAAAGAGCACCTCTGGGCGCCTTCCCCCTTACGTCTCTGAGCCCAGGCGGCAGCCCAGGCGTCCCCAGCTGAGACTAACTCCTTCCCCCGAACACCGCGGACTCCCGAGAGAAATTCTGCAGCCAGGACAGCGTCTGACCTCCAGAGAGAACCAGGCCCTGCTACTCTCTCACGTCCTGGGGGCAGCCTTGGCCCCAGGTGCCCCTCCGCTGGCACAGTCCCAGGCACCTGCTCAGGTGCCCCTCCGCTGGCACAGTCCCAGGCACCTGCTCAGGTGCCCCTCCCCTGGCACAGTCCCAGGCACCTGGCCCTAGCACCGGAGAGCAGCAGCCCGCTCGTCATCGGTACTCCCACCCCAGCTTCACGTCCCCTCCTCCTCTCTCCATTCAGCACCTGTATCCTGTGAGAGGGGACCCCAGGTCGCCTCGCGCCCCGCCCCTCAGGGCTTGCCCCCTCGGCGTCCACTCACCCCAGCCGGGCTCGGCGCTCCCGGGCTCCGGCAGAGCTGCACGCGCGGCTCGCCAGCCCTCCCCCTCAGGCCCTCTGCGCTCCCTCCGTCCTCCCCCCCCACACACCAACCTGTTACTCCCCTCCGGAGCTCCACCCCCATTGGCCGTCACCACCCGCCCCGCCTTTCCCTTCCTCTGGTTGGTCCTTTTCCCGCGGGGGGCGGGGCCGTTCGCCCCAGGCACCCGGACTGGGGGTCGCGGGCCGGGGTGGGCGCGCCGGGTCACGTGGGCCGGCGGGCGGGTTGGGAGGCGGTGCACCGGAGGCCATTTTGGGGGCGTCGCGGTCGGTGCGGCTGGGCGCCAGGAGGGAGCCGCGCGCCGGAGCATCTTCTGGCCTCGGTGGGAGGCAGCCCTTCCCCCGCGCCCTGCTCCGCGGGGCCCCAGTCTGCACCGCAGTGTGCCCTCACCTGTGTCCGCACCGACCGGATTGCGCCGCTGCCCCTTTGCACAGGGTGTCTCCCCGCTCCGCCAGCGCCCCGCGACCTCAACTCGTGTCGCAGCCTGAGCCGCGGCCCCCCTCTCCTGGCCTCCACAAATCATTGTCCAGCCTGGAACCTCTCCCTAGGATTTATCTTCCAAATTATATAATTTAGTTTTTTAATCGTATCCATCGTGTGCCTCTCGTCCTGCCTTAAGCTCCACTAGGGGAAGGATCTCTTGTTTTGTTCGCCGCAACCCCGGATGCTACAACAGGGACCGGCACACAGTAGGCGCTTAATTTGTAGAATGAATGGGAACTGGGCAAACATAAATCTAACTTTACTTTGAAGGGGGATGTGAACTTGCAATGAATAGGAACGACCCTCACTCTAAACAAAAGGGGACTCAACCCCAGGTTGTGAATCCATTTCCGAGACATGGAGAGACTGGTGCCGACCCCAGAAGAGTAAAGTCAGGTCAGGGGCTCAGCAAACTATGGCCCCCTGCTAATAGGCTAGCTGTGGGTCAACAGCCTTACAGCTAGCTGCCTAGATTTTAACCGGAGACACATGTAAAAAGGAGATTACCTTAGGGGTGCTGGGCGCTGGGTATTGTTCTCAGCAAATATTTATTCTGTACCTATTTCGGGTTGAACAGGAATTTTTTTTTTAATGTTCATTTATTTTTGACAGAGAGAGAGAGAAAGAGACACAGCATGAGCGGGGGAGGGGCAGAGAGAGGGAGACACAGAATCGGAAGCAGACTCCAGGCTCTGAGCTGACAGCACGGAATGCTGGGCTCGGCAAGGGGCTCGAACTCACAGACTGTGAGATCATCACCTGAGCCGAAGTCGGCGCTCAACCGACTGAGCCACCCAGGCGCCCCTGGAGAGGAATCTTAAATGCAGCTGACAGAGTCTGGTGCATTCACTGGCGCTCATTTCCTTCCCCACCGCCCTCATCTCAGCGTAGCTAGGTGTGGGTCCTGGAGGATAAAGTCCACCTACCAGTTCCGTGGCTAGGATGCAAAGTCTCTGCATTCCTAGGGAAGCCTTTACAGGGATTAGAGTCCTCAAACCTGCCAGTGCCTAGGAGAGGGTACCGCAAAGAGGTGTGGGGTGGGGAACCAAGAGGAAACACCCCTCCAGGATGTGTTATCTCCAGACCAGTGGGAAGATTTAAAGAATGTGTATGTATATATATATACACACACATATATATGTATATATATGTATATGATATATGTATATATCAATTAACAATGTCCCATTGCAAATATATATGTATATATATACACATATATATACATATATATGTGTGTGTATATATATATACATACATATATATATATACATACATATATATATATATATATATATGTATATGTATGTATGTATATATTTGCAATGGGACATTGTTAATTGATCCAGACACTGGAAAAGTGGAAATGCCTAAAGTCTCATGGGTAACCCCTTAATAATTAGGATACTTAGTGTATTTGTAGTAAATTAGTAAACACAAAGTTAGGGTGGTAAAAAGAGACACCCCACCCCAGCGCTCTGGCCACAGATTGCAAGGAAAAACCAGGAGGCCTCAGAGTCACCATCAGTGTCTGTTCCTGAAGGAAGCACTCAATCTCAGAGGGACAACACCATCAGGCACAGGCGGTAAAGGTGACACCAAGGTCATTGTCCTGAGTTTGTGGTCCCCTCTCCTTAAGAAGCATTACAATTTGGGGCACCTGGGTGGTTCAGTCAGTGGTGTATCCGACTTTAGCTCAGGTCATGATCTCACGTTTTGTGATTTTGAGCCCGGAGTCGGGCTCTGTGCTGACAGCTTGGAGCTTGGAGCCTGCTTTGGATTCTGTGTCTCCCTCTCTCTCTCTGCCCCTCCTCCACACGTGCACTCGCTCTCCCCCCCCCCCACCCCGTCTCTCTCTCTCTCTGTCAAAAATAAACATTAAAAAAAATCACCTGTTAAATCTGTGGCCAATCCCTAAGGAGTGGCAGGGAGGGCTGCACAGGAAGAGTAACTAAAGATAAATAACTGGAAAAAGGTGTTGCCACTGGCTGAGATTGAAAGGACAGGAGACAAAAGGGAGCTGGGGAGGACCCAGAAGAGGAAGAATATAATAAATTAACTTTGGAACTTGCCATGTTGGAAAGTAGGTGGACATCCACCAAAAAAAAAAAAAAAAAAAAAAAAAAAAGTCTAGCAAACAACTGGAAATGAAGCTTAAAAGAGAAGTTAGGAGTAGAAACAGATCCAAGAATCATCCTCAGAGATATGCGAGTTTACAAAGAGGACCAAAGAACGAACCTTTAAAAATAGGGAACACATGGGAGAAACACAAAAATCACTGAGGGAGGATTCAGAGAGGTAGGTGAAAAAGTCCATGGAAGAGAGGTGTTGGAGTAGGAGAAGAGATGGGAATTTGACATTTTGAATTTATGGTTGATTTCCCAGATGTAAGTTTCAGTCGAGGGCAGACCCTCAGCTCAGACTGCAATGACAGAAGTACTATATATCAAGAGAAGGAAAGGGTACCTTGACTTAAAGAAAAACAGGGTAAAATAAAAGGGAAGTTTTACGTTTGTTTTATTTTGTTTTTAGGAAGGAGAGACTTGGTTATATTTTGAGAATAAGCCAGAAGAGCTAGCAAGATTCAAGAAATAAGGGAGAGTGTGTGTGAGTTAGCAAAGCCTGGACCTAGAGGAAAAGGAAAAGTCTGTGGAACTTAAATTGGAAGATCAGGTAAGGAGTGGGGAGTTGAAGATCACTTTAGTTCACCATGTCGTTTGACCTGCCAGAGAAAAGGGTGATTTTGAGAGCTGGAGACTTTGTAAACCCGTTTTAGAACTCTTCTACAGGAGAATACAATAAGTGCCAAATAAATGGTTCAAATGAAGTGCTACCACAAAGCCTCCCTTTCAACTAGAAGAGGGTAGTATTTAATCTAAGTGTTGAGTAAACAGGTATGTGAAGGGGAGGAAGAATGAGGACCAGGTATTGTGCAAAGGCCCTGGGGCAGGAAAGCATAAATGTCTGTTTTGGGAATTGGAAGGAGACCCTGCAGCCTGATCAAAGAGACAGGGACATAGTGGGAAATAAGACTGGAGAGATAGATTATAGAATAGATTATATAAAGCCTTGAATATCATGGTAAGGAATGTGGGCTTTATTTGTAATGGAGAACTGTTGAAGGTTTTTGAGTGAAGGTAGCAGTACTTAAAAGGGTTAATCTAGGGGTGCCTGGGTGGTTCAGTCAGTGGAGCATCTGACTCTTGATTTTGGCTGAGGTCATAATTCCAAGGTCATGGGATCAAGCCCCATGTCGGACTCTGTACTGAGCCTGGAACTTGTTTAGGATTCTCTCTCTCTCTCTCTCTCTCTCTCTCTCTCTCTCTCTCTCTCTCAAAAAAAAAAAAAAAAAAAAAAAAAAAAGGTTAATCTAGGTCAGGGTCAATATGAAGAATGCAATGGCAAGACTTGGTTGAGGTAAGCCCTGCTCTGCAGTGGTAGCAAAGGGAGAGAAAGAAAGGGACCACTCACCCTGATGTCCTTCCACACACTACTCATCATGTCTTTCTGGAGCTTTGTTTACAAGTATTTTGCTCTCCAAGAGCAATAATGACATGTAATTATACTAAGGCTTGGGGCTTTTCCTGGTTGAGTAAAATTTCTGTTATGAGTGTTATTAGGAAAGATAGTAAGAAAGGTTCACTTTATATATTCACTTGATATGCTCTTCCAACCTTTGGGTTCAGGATCTCCCAAAAGTCCCCCAAAGATATTTCATTCTGACCCATGTGTTCCATTCATTCCACAGAGATTTTATGAGTGGGCATCATTGAGGCAGAGCCCTGAGTCAGGAGCCAGAGACCTGTATTCACGTTTTACTTCTGGGAAATCTATAGTATTAGCCATGTCTCCTAAAATCTCTGGGACACCGTTTGCTCTGAAATATTAAGATGATCCCAGATTTCATAATTACATTGTTTCTTTGAGCTTCTTGGAGGGAAAAAAAAAAGTCATGTTCTGTCTTCCAACTCCTCTCTTATAGAGGGCTGGGAACATGAGTAAGTGTAACCATATCTGATGTATATTATAACAAGGTAACTGTTTGGGACAAAGAATTCCAAGCAACCTTTTCAGCCTAAGGCCTAATCAGAGATGATCCCTAACAAGGGAAACCCCATCCCCAAGCTTTTTGTGTCATCCCACACTTGCTCACCCATTTGTCCTCCCTGCTGCCCCACCTCTAACTCTCTGAGCAACCAAATTCCAGTATGTCCAGATCTCCAGTATACATTCAAAATAAGAGTATCATTTCAAAGGAGAAAAAAAAGAGCAGGAAGACTAGATATTTTCAATTCCAAGGGAAATTAAAAGGAACAGATTCCTTCTGCATAATTTTTTTTCTGAGTTGTTAAGATGCCGTTCTGATGAGAGAGCCAGCTTGCCTCCACACACCCAAACAACAGCTGATTCCACCTCTCATCTTACTTCCCTTTCCTCATCAGTGAAGGAGGCAGAAGCTTGGCAGCGTAAACCCATACACATTCCCCAAGCCCCAAGTTCCCTCCCAGTCCATTGTGGCAGAGAGTTTCAGCACAGTCCCACCAACTGCCGGATTTGCTTAGATTCTTTATGTGAATTTCTTTTTTTTGAATGTACATCTCAAATACAGAGAGAGGGAAGAGGATATATGGACATAACATTGAATTCCGAGACAAAATACCTGGTGTGGCAGCCACGGGGACCGTGTGGCTCAGATCTCCCTTGGCGAAAGAATCTGCCATTCAACTACTGGTGTGCAGGCAGCTGTCAGCCTCCAGTTACATCACCTTTGGGATCCATTACAGTGTCAGAGGTAAGGCCCCACTGTCCCCAGGCCTGGTATGGGGGTTAGGGCTTGGCCATTTCTGCTCACTATGAGACTTCTCTACCAGACACTCTGTTCTGAAGCTTTCTGTTGGGTTGACTGGAGCTTGGAAGGATCTGCATCATGAGGTTCTCCTTACCCAATTTTGCTTCCTACGTCCTTTGCTTTCAGGGGTATCAGAGCCTTCTGTATCCTTTCCTGCTTGCTTCCCCTTTTTCATTCATAGACATTAATACCCAGTGAACCTCTTGCACCCCTAATGTTGCCTCAGCATCTGTTTCCCAGACCGCCTGAATTGACTCAGGTTGGTTCCCAGAGTGGTCTGAAAAAGCAGGCAGTCAGATGGGGTTTGGGAACTGCACTACTCACTGCCTGTCTGGCAGTAAGAACCCCTCCCAGATAGTATGTGGGCTAGATAGTCTGAGACAAGATGGCGACCCAGTTGCTTTCACGGATGGTACAGTGGGAAAATGTTCCTGTGGTGTAACAATTCAGGCATGTGGGGAAGGCGGAGGGGTAGTAGTGAATACAGGGACAGTGGAATTGGCTGGCTGTTATTAAGTTGCATTGAGCCCTGCCAAGAGATAACGAAAAGCTGAGAGCAGTAACCAAACATTGAAAATTAACTGTGAAGGCCAAACAGCCTCTTTGATGGGTTACAAAGAGGCCCTTATCTATAGCAGTGGGAGAGCAAAAAAAGCTGAAGACCAAACTCAGGATTTAATAGAGCTCCAGAAGGCAGATCTGTAATCAAGATCAGAGCCTTGGTTGGGAAAACCCAGAACTCTGTAACATGGAATTGGAGGTGTGTAAGTGGTGCATCCCAAAATTTTGGCTCTCACACTCCTCTAAACCCTCAGAGCCTTAAGAAGGAGCCCAAACCTCCCTATTAAGATCCAGCACTCCCTCCTTGTGAAAAGACACTACAGTGGCCTCTCCCCTGCCAGAATCTGCCCCCACCCCTTCTCCTGACTGCCAAGAACTTACTTAGGGTTAAGTTACAGCATAGTCTAACAGGAACATGCTGGTCCCAACAAGGGAAGAAAGGAACTATACCCCCAGGACTGCATGTGCTGTATAAGAACTTATGCACTCATAAGAACTAGCCAGCATATACTGGTAAGATTTGGGGGGTATCTGTGGGGTTGGTGTTTAAAAAAATTTTTTTAACGTTTATTTATTATTGAGAAACAGAGAGAGGCAGAGCATGAGCATGGGAGGGGCAGAGAGAAGGGGAGACACAGAATCCGAAGCAGGCTCCAGGCTCTGAGCTGTCAGCACAGAGCCCCATGAGGGGCTTGAACTCATAAATCGCGAGATCATGACCTGAGCCAAAGTCGGACGCTTAACCGACTGAGCCACCCAGGCGCCCCATCTATGGGGTTGGCGTTTAATCAAGTGGCTGAAATACAAGACTAGATACAGACAGTTTATTCACTGGGGCCCACTCTTGGGATAGAATTTAACTTGCTGGTAAAGACCTGCCTCAGTGGCTCCTAAAAACACGGAGGAGCCTTGGTGAGTGAAATGCATCTCCCTGGACTGCCATAGCTCGGTGTAGTGGGCACATGCGAGAATCAGTTGTTATGAGAGGCCAGAAGCTCTACCACACGATGTTCCATAGAAGGTCTGGAGGAACTCCTTTACCAAGGCCATCAGGAATATGCTGGAGAAGGTACTACCAGCATCACTGTGAAGCTCTGTGTGGCTTTCTTCTGCAAACCAGAGCTAACAGGAGGAGATACTGTCACAGCTATCTTCTATAGCAGCAGAAGTAAAGGAGTCCCAAAGCAATAGAGGCCAAGGGGCAGCACTTAACACTTAACTGCCAGAAGCCTGGGGGGTTACAATTATCCTAATGACTGGCAAGGTTAGAGTGACAGCCCCAGGAGCATAACACAGAGCTGTGGAGATGGTTAATAGAACACGGCATCCCTGGGGGCAAGATCAAAGCACAGGTATTACTGAATATATGTAATTGAAAGAAATAGACAAGCAGGAACCTAGGGAGGGAAGTCCCAGTAAAAACTCATGATCCCTTTTCTAGCTTGCCAACCTGAGTCAGTTTTCAGATCCAAAATTCATTGGTTAAAGAGGTGGCCAGGCCTCCAAGACTGGCAATACCGTGGTAAGTATGTGCTACAATAATTCCCCAGCCCTTCCAAAAAGGGATCTATGACTCTTTGCTCAAGTGACTGTAAACACAGGAGAGGAGAACAGCCAGGCATTTTGAGGGCTGTTGGTCACAGAACCTGAGTTGACCTTGATATCTGGAGACCCAAAGCATCATCTCACCCACCCTGTTGAGTAGAGCTTATGAAGGCCAGGTAATAAATAGAATCCTGACTAACATCCAGCTTACAATGGATTCACCCCCATCTAGTCAGAAACAGGACTGTTTGGACGTCCTGCAGAACATCGCTTTCATCTGTTGATGTCGTCATGCTGATCAGTCGGGATGAGGAGTAGTTTGCATACTCTAAGCCTCCGAAGACCCATCTGCTCCAGAGGAGTGTGGAAGATAATCACAACAAAGATTCGGGGGCCTACCACGTCAAAACCACAGTGAAGTTTTCAGGAGTCCAGTGTTCAAGGGATGTGCCAGCACATCTCCAAAGTAAAAGACAAATTGTTGCATCTTGTATCTCTTACAACAAAGAAGGAATCACAGCACTTCAGAGGCCTCCTCATATTGTGAAGGCAACACATTCTATTCTAGAAACACTGCTCTGGCCCATACACCAGGTGCCACACAAGATGGCCAGTTCTGAGTGGGGCCTGGGGCAGGAAAGGAGTAGCCCCACTGTCTTAGTTCATGCTGCGAAAACAAAATACCACCATCTGGATGGCTTATAAACAATAAACATTTATTTCTCACAGTTCTAGAGACTAGGAAGTCTAGGATCATGGTGCCAGTAAGTTTGGGGTTTGGTAACTGCTTCCTGGCACATAGATGGCTGTCTTTTCACTGTGTTCTCCCATGGCAGAAGGAGGAGTGGGCTTTACTTGGTCCTCTTCTTGTAAGGACACTGATCCCATTCCCAAAGGCTCTGCCCTCATGACCTAATTACCTCCCAAAGGCCCCACTTCTAACACCATTATGTTGGGTAGTAAGATTTCAGCGTATGAGTTTTGGAGGGATGCAAACATTCAGACCATAGACCCACTTACCATCACTCTCAGTGACCTATTGGGGGACTTTGTGTTTCCTGTTCCTGCAGCTCTGAGCTCTGCAGGATTAGAACTTCTAATTCACAAAGGGGCATACTCTTTCCAGAAGGATCCCATTAAATTACAAACCATGGCTGCCACCTAGGCACCCTGGACTCCTTATATATGTACAGGGAGCATAGGGTAGGGCAAGAAACTACTGTGTTATCAGGGGTAATTGACCCTAATCAGGGAAGAGATAGGACTGCTCTTACAAAGCTGGGACAGGACAGGGGCACCTGGGTGGTTCAGTAGGTCGAGCGTCCAACTTTGTTTAGCTCAGGTCATGATCTAGCAGTTCATGAGTTCGAGCCCTGCGTCAGGCTCGCTGCTGTCAGCGCGGAGCCTGCTTCAGATCCCCTGTCCCCCTCTCTGTCTATGCCCCTCCCCCAGTCACACTCATTCTTTCTCTCTCTCTCTCTCAAAAATAAATATTAAAAAAAATTTTTTTTTAATTAAACAAACAAATCTGGGGCAGGATGGAGGTCCTGGTAACTTACCAGCATCCCAGTAAAGTGGGATGTACCCTACCCGGGCACTCTCGGTCATCCCTTGCCTAGTTATGACCATGAATGGAAAAGTACAGCAACCCCGGCCTACAAAGGGTCCTCAGACCCCTCAGATCCCTCCGGAATCAGGGTTTGGGCACCAAGTGGCTATACCACTGAGACCAGTAGAGGTGATGGCTGAGGGCGAGGAAGATTTAGAGAGGGGGGAAGGAAACAAGGAGTACCAGCAGCAGCCCTGGGACTAATAGCAGCGGTGGGGACCGTAGTTTATACCATCAGCCTCCGAGCTCCTCCTCAGGAGGAGAGGCCCCTGGAACACTTACCAAATGTGCAGGGAGAAGTGAAGCCACAGGGCACAACGGGTGGGCTCTAGCAGCCAGGGAGGTGCCCATGTGGATTCGCTCCAAGAGAGTACTTTCTGTTCAGCTGCCAGAAGTGCAGCCTCCCCCACTTCCAGCTGCGGCACCTTCAGGGTGCACTGTTACCTTCGAGTTGCAAGCACACTCTTCCCTGGCAGCCCCAGCCAATGACTGAGTGTGATTGGGTCCTAGCACCTAGCCATTTCCATTTAACATGGCACTCCTGTAACTGGCAGTCTTTGTGCCGATCTCTGTGCTGGGTGGGCCGAGAGTCTGTCACATCTGCATGGTGACTGGAGGTCCCCTTGCCCTGTCCTGCTTCCTCCCTCTTTCACAGGTGTTACCCTTAATAAACGCCTTACATTCCTAACTTTGTCTCAGCATCTTTCCCAAAGGACCCAAACTGACACACTCAGGCAATAAAATAATGTTAAACAAAAAATGAAAACTACATGTATATGTGTGTACACACACACACATTACAATCACAAAATTTTTTTTTAATGTTTATTTTTGAGGGGGTGAGGGGTAGAGAGCAAGGCAGACAGAGGATCCAAAGTGGGCTCTGTTCTGACAGCAGAGAGCCTGATGTGGGGCTTGAACTCATGAACCGTGAGATCATGAACTGAGCTGAAGTCGGATGCTTAACTGACTGAGCGACACCCCCAATCACAAAAATCTTGAAAATGTGTATTTATGTAGATGAGACCTGGAAGGAGACATAGAAAAATTAAGCTGGTTGGTCTATTAGAGTGAAAGGATTGTAAATGATTTTTTTTTTATTTGTCCTTCATTGTTGACATAAGGATAATTACACATTACGCAAAATAAGGAGAAGATAAAGATTTTGGTTCTGTACCTACTTTCTGTCTCTTAAAAGCTGTGGGACTTTGGGTAACTGAGTTTTTTGTTTCCTTGTCTATAAAATAAGGATAAGAATTGTGAAAATGAGATTAAGAATACAAACACATTTTGCTACTGTACAACACTATAAAGTTGCAAAGTATTTTTTCTAAGTTTATTTATTTTTAAGTAATCTCTAAAACTAATGTGAGGCTCAAACTCAATGACCCCAAGGTCAAGAAGTCGCATGCTCCCCCAACGGAGCCAGCCAGGCGCCCTGGTACCTTTTTATTAGAGGCCAGGGTCCCTGATATAAAGAAGCTGGTCAGTCAGTGTGTTTGCTGAATTTCTATGGCTGCTGTAACCAATTACCACAAATTTGCCGTCTTACAGGCTGGAGATCAGAAATCTTAAAATCAAATTGTCAGCAGGGCTGCATTCCTTCTAGGGGCTCTTGGGAGAATCTGTGTCCTTGTCTTTTCCAGCTTCTAGAAGCTGTCTGTACTCTGGCTCATGGCACCTTCCTCCATCTTCAAAGCCAGCAACGCAGCATCTTCAAGCCTCTCTCCCACTTCCTGGCTGCCTCTTCTGTTGTCACAGCTCCTTCACTGACCTGATCCTCCTTCCTCCATCTCAGAAGGACACCTGTGATTACAGGGGGCCCACCTGGCTAATCCGGGTACTTCCCCATCTTTGAGTCCCCATCCCTAACTTAATTGCATCTGCAAAGTCCCTTTTGCCATGCAGTAGCATATTTTAGGGGCTCCAAGGATGAAGACGTGACCACCTTTGGGAAGCCGTTATTCCACATTATTGCAGTGATACAGGGGTGAACACAGGAGGTGACATCCCTGTTCCCATGGAGATTCTCTTCTAGTGTAGGAGAGACAGAAACTAATTGGTAAGATGCTGATACATGCTATGAAGAAAATTTTAAAGGGGCGTCATGATGGTAACTAGGTATAGAGAATGGTTAGAGAAGTCTCTCTGAGGAGGTAGCTTTTGAGCCAAAGCCTGAAGAATTAGAAGGCACTTACTGGCACCCTTGCATCCAGGGTCCCCCTGGAATCCTGCGGAGATTTTTGGTAAATTTGGCACCTGTTTAGGAAATGAGTTGGCTACTTATGAATGTACTCTATTAAGGAGACCAGTTCCAATGCACAAAGTAAATACTGACTTGTCATCTCTGCCCCGGGGATTTTAGTTTCTAGCCTTTCTAAATTGGAAGTCAAGATCAAGAACCAACTCTGCCTCTTTAGGATTAAGAATCTAGCACTGTTTCACGCATATCGTCTGGCATAAAAGCCCTAAGACTACACTGGATGGCAGAGACCAATTGGGAGTAATTTAAATCCTTAGCCACTTAAATTTGAATTTCCAAAAGCTTTTCAGAGAAGTTTAAAGTGGATGGGCCTCAGCAAGAGTCTCATTCCTCACTGAATCCTGGGGACAGGGACACCAGGTGCTGGGTCCATCCATTCAGTGAATTGTACTGGTGTCTCTCAAGTTCCGTAATGCCTCAGGAGAACTAAGAAATGAGACCTTGGGACCAGCAGATTAGCAGAGCAACTGATTCCCTAGGAGAAAAACATCTTTCTTTCTAGGCTGTAAAAGGGAAGGTTTTCTGTATATTGATGGGGACAAGGAGAGCATGGTCTTAAGGAGGGAGTCAGCCAGTTAAATAAAGTACAAAAAGAACACAACATTCTCACAGCAGCTAACTGAAGAGTTTTCTCCCCAGTTCTCTGCCTCTTATCTCATCTGCACCGCCCCCGCCCCCCCCCTCCCCACTAGGAAGTGGCTACTTTATCCTACAATCATACTCTTTGTATCTTGTCTCCCTGGTTGTCTTTTGTTTTTTCCAAAGTAATTATTTTATTTCAAAATGAGTTTCTCTTTGGGGCGCCTGGGTAGCTCAGTCTGTTGTCAGTTGAGGTCGGACTTCGGCTCAGGTCATGATCTCACAGTGAGTTCAAGTGTCGTGGCTGGCTCTGTGCTGACAGTTCGGAGCCTGGAGCCTGCTTCGGATTCTGTGTCTCCCTCTCTCTCTGCCCCTCTCCCACTTGTGTGCCCCCCCTCAAAAATAAACATTTAAAAAAGTGACTTTCTCTTTGATTGCAAAGATAAATTAGATGAATTGATATATACAAGCAAGCATGCACAAATTAAAATACACAAACTTTGTAATTATAAAAATTTTTCTATGAGATTCTTTCCCTTTTCTAAACAGCTTTATTGAAGTATAATTGACATACAGTAAACTGCATAAATGTAAATGTACAATTTGACAGTTTTGAGATACCTATATCCATAAAATCCTTACTGCAGTCAAGACAGTGAACATATCCATCCACCAGAAATTGGTGGTAGGTGGGGGTGGGGTGGGGGTGGAAATGTTCTCCTTGGGTTTTAATCTCTTGTTATCAGCTCATGAATTTGTGCTCTGAATAATGAGATGAGATGAATCATTCATAAAACTTGTTTTCTACAAAAGCGGGCAGAAAGAAAAACAACTTCCCACCCTCTTGGCAGGTGACCAGTGGTTCATTAACCTAAATCATGTCACTGCACTGTCAGTTCCCTTTCTTCATTGTGCACAGGACTCAGCTGGAATGCAAAGGGCTGGGAAAAGAGCCCAGCTGGTGTCCCAGGCCAGCTAGTGGCTGCCCTGGAGGAACCAGGATCCTTTTGCCCTCAGTTCCCTGCCCAGCCTGCCCTCCTGCAGTCCATCTTCACTGGGTACCAAGTCTCCCAGCCCAGGAGCTTGCTTCAGGTACAAGTTCCTTATCTACCTCCAGCTCCTCACTCCTCCCTGTGGTCTAACAGGGAGACATACATATATTCATTTATCCTTCATTCTAAAGCCAGTCTCTCTAGTGTCTAGACAATTCCTCTTCTTCTCAACTCTTCAGCAATGTCTATTGAACACCTACCAGGTGCCAGGCACTGTGCTAGGCTTCTGGAATAGTGCAGAAATCAAACCAGATTTCTGCTTTCAGAAGCTGCCTTCAGGAGCTTATATCCTAATGAAGCTGGGAAACCACAAGAACCTAACTTCCACCAATTTCCCCTTCCCTCCATCATCTTCAATAATTCCCTCCCTGAGTTTCTTTCCTTCTGCCCTGAAAAATGGATAGGAGAACCATAGACCCTTCTCTTTATAACTTGTATCTATCACACTATTTCTTTCCCTTCTCTACATCAGTGCCTGTGTCAGTTTAAACCCAATGGTTCCAAGTCCCTTTGTTCCTCCTCTACAGTTGAACTCAGAAACTGATGACCTTTTTCTTGGTGTCCCTTCTACTGAATGTGTCTTGTTCCTCTGCTTCCTACTCTTCCACAATTGTCCCCCACTCCCGTGGGTTTCCACACCACTGCTCCAGTGCCTCCCTTGTCTCCATCACGGGTACTCCTGCCCAGTCCCCTAACCACAGGCGAGGCTCTCTCTCCTGTGCCCGTGACTCTTCTCCTCACTCCCATGCCTTCTACTGACACCTGCAAAAGCAGATAACTCACATCTCTATTTGAAATCCTGACTTCTTCATGATCTCATGGTTTGTGAGATCAAGCCCTGTGTCAGACTCTGCGCTGACAGCTCGAACCCTACTTGAGATTCTCTCTCTCCCTCTCTGCCCCTCCCCCGCTGATGCGCACTTTCTCTCTCTCTCTCTCTCTCTCTCTCTCTCTCTCTCAAAATAAATTAATTAATTTAAAAAAATACTTAAGGGGCACCTGGGTGGCTCAGTCAGTTAAGTGTCGGACTTTGCTTAGGTCATGATCTTGCAGTTTGTGGGTTTGAGCCCTGTGTTGGGCTCTCTGCTGTCAGCGTGGAGTCTGCTTTGGATCCTCTGTCTCCCTCTCTCTCTGCCCCTACCCCACTCTTGTGCTCTCTCTCTCAAAAATAAATAAACATTAAAACAAAAACAAGAATCGTATTTAAATGCTGACCTCTTGTTGGTGTACAAAACCTGTATTTCTAACTTCCTCTAGGACTTCTGCACTTGTGCATCTCACCTTTATTTCAGACGCATGCAAACGAGGCACCTTAACTTCCCCAGTTCACACCAGCTCTCCTCAACTTCCTTGTCTTTACTAATTACAGTCCTCAGTGTCTCCTTCCAGTATTGCTTAGAACCATACCAGAGATTAGCTACCAAAAAAACCATCCAGCTAGACTAATTAAGACTAATTAAGGGTGTAAACAAACACACACAAATAAGCCAATTTTAGAGGAATATGTGTGTGTGTGGGGGGGGGTGAGGATCCAAACCTCTGCTTTCTCTAGAAAGCAACCTTTTACTTCAAAGGAAGACTTACCTTCAATACCTTGACATCAGAGGGCAAAGGAGGAATGAACAGGGCACTGGAATGAATGTACGGGGAGACAGGAATGCCTGAGAGCCTCGGGGAAAGGGGTTCGAGGCATGAGGGAGAGAAGAGATGACAGTTTACAGTCAGCTGTTTGCTGATTCTGTGTCCTGGGCAGAGCTGGCTCCAAGAGGGTTTTGCTCACATTAGTCAGTGAATTGTTGTGGGATGGCAGTGATAAAAAGCAGGAAACTCAACTGTCACAGCCAAGAGGAGCCTAAGTAGACATTACAAATAGATATGATATGTTATCCTGGATGGGGTCCTGAAACCGAAACAGAATATGAGACCAAACACCAAGGAAATCTGAGTAAAGCATGAACTTTAGTTAATAATGACGCAGCACTATTGGCTTATCAATTGTGATAAATGTACCACACTAATATGTTAATAATAGGGGGTGCCTGAGTAGCTCAGTCTGTTAAGCATCTGACTCTTGGTTTCAGCTCAGGTCGTGATCTCTCAGTTTGTGAGTTCGAGCCCTGTGTCAGGCTCCCAGGCTGTCAGCGCAGAGCCCACTTTGGATCCTCTGTCTCCCTCTCTCTCTGCCCCTCCTCTCTCTCTCTCTGTCTCTCTCTCTCTCTTCCTCCCTCTCTCTCTCTCAAAAATAAATAAACATTAAAAAAGAAAATGAAAAATCTTTTTAAAAAGATGTTAATAATAGGGAAAACTGGGTGTAGGGCATATAAGAACACTTACTCTTATAGTATTTACTATTTTTGCAATGTTTCTGTAAATCTGAAACAATTCTTAAATTGTTTATTAAAAAAAAAAAAAAACAGCATCACCTGGCAGCCTCTGTCAGTAAAGCAATGTGACTCTTGATCTCACTGTTGTGATTTCAAGCCCCATGTTGAGGGTAGAGTTTATTTTTAAAAACAAATAATAAAAAAAAAAATACACTAGCATGCTCTCGCTCTCTCCCTCTCTCTCAAAATAAAAGTGGGGGGAGTACCTGCGTGGCTCAGTTGGTTAAGCATTGGCCTCTTGATTTCAGCTCAGGTCATGATCTCATGGTTTGTGGGACTGAGCCCTGCCTTGGGCTCCCCACAGACAGCACACAGCCTGCTTGGGATTCTCTGTTTCCTTTTTTCTCTGCCTGTCTCCTGATCTCACCCTCTCTCTTAAAATAAAATAAAATAAAATAAAATAAAATAAAATAAAATAAAATAAAATAAAATAAAAATAAAAGCAGTAAACTCTAATAAATTCTTGATTTTGAAACTTTGGCTCCCTAGGCTTTTCGGGAAGGGCCTATTGCTTGCAGGACCCCCACTGGAAGAGCCTGGAAAGAACATTGTTACTAGTGTCCAAACCTGGAAACACCCATCTTCATCTCCCAGGCTCCCGACATCAAAATTGTCATCGGGGCATCTGGGTGGCTCAGTCAGTTAGGCATCCAATTGTGGCTCAGGTCATGATCTCGTGGTTTGTGATTTTGAGCCCACATCAGGTTCTGTGCTGATAGCTTAGAGCCTGGAACCTGCTTCAGATTTTGTCTCCCTCTCTCTGCCCCTAACCCACTTGTACTCTGTCTCTGTCTCTCTCAAAAATAAATAAACATTAAACAAAAATTTAATTGTCATCAAGTGCTGTTGATTGAAATTTAAAATATCTCTCATTTGCAAGGTTCTCAACCTATATGTCCATCAAGAGGTGAATGGATAAGGAAGATGTGATATATACATAAAGTGGAATATTATGAAGCCATAAAAAGGATGAGATCTTGACATTTGGGACAACATGAATGAACCTAGAGGGTATTATGCTGAGTGAAATAAGAAAGACAGAGGGGGCCTGGTTGTAATTTGGGGCCCCACGTTGGCTGTAGAGATTACTTAAAAATAAAATATTTTTTTAAAAATTTCTACAAAGAAGTTAAATAAGAAATAAGTCAGAGAAAGAGATATCGTATAATTTCACTTATATGCAGAATCTATAAAACAATACAAATGGGGGTATCTGGCTGGCTTAATCTGTGGAGAGTGGGACTTTTGATCTTGGAGTTGTGAGTTTGAGCTATACTTAAAAAATGAAATCTTTAAAAAATAAAATAAAAAACAAATAAACAAAATAAAACAGAAACACTTTCATAAATACAGAGAACAAACTGGTGGTTGCCAGTGGGGAAAAGTGAGGAGATGGGAGAAATAGGGGAAGGGGATTAAGAAGTAGTCCCCCCAAAAATGCTTCAAATAGAATCAAAAGACTCATAAGTCAGAGATAATAACTCATACATAAGCAAAGAGCTAGTTAATTTATATAAAGAAATACTAAAGACAAACAACTTAATAGGAAAATGAACAAAAGAGAGCAACAGGCAATTCACAAAAAGAAAAAGAAAAATGACTAATACATTGGGGTGCCTGGGTGGCTCAGTTGGTTAAGTGTCCAACTTCGGCTCAGGTCATGATCTCACAGTTCATGAGTTTGAGCCCTGCGTTGTTGGGCTCTGAGCTGTCAGCCTGGAGCTTGCTTTGGATTCTGTGTCTTCCTCTCTTTCTGCACCTCCCCTGCTCATGCTCTGTCTCTCTCTGTCTCAAAAATAAATAAAACATTAAATTTAAAAAAATGATTAAACATAAACATATAGAAAATATGCTCAACTTCACACATGATTAAATAAATGCAAATCAAAACAACTACAAAAATCAGATTGGCAAATTTTTTAAATTTGGAGATTTACTGAGTTGGCAAGCTGTGAGAAAAGACACATGCCCAGATCGTCTTGCTAGGAGTGAAAATCAGTACAAACTTTTTGGAGACCAAGAAGGCAATAAAGATCATTATTTGAAATACAGTGTATCCTTTGGCTTAGAGCAGTGCTACTACAGACAGTGTCTGAATGTAATTTCAAGATATGGTGTTTGTGTTCATATATAGTACATAGGTATATATATATGCACAATGAATGCAGCTATGTGCCAATGTACAGGTCATATGGCCATGAAGCTTGTCCTTTCTCCAAACACAGTCCATCCTCATTATTTGTGGGTTCTGTATTTGTCAACTTGCCTACTCACTGAAAGTTACTTGTAGCCCCCAATCAATACTGATAACACTTTCATGGTCATCCACAGATGTGGGCAGAGCAGCAAACAATCTGAATCACAGGACAGGTTGATTCCCAGCTGAGCCCCAAAAAAGCAATGCTCTGCCTTCTTCTAGTTCTGATCCAAAAAACAAGTGTCCTACTCATGGTCTTTGTAGTATCATGTTTTTCACATGGTTTTGGTGTTTTCTGTTGGTGATTTCACTGCTTAAAATGCCCTTCCCCCAGCCGTTGTGCTGAAGGGCTGTCTAGTGTTCCCAAGCACAAGAAAGCTTCAATGTGCTTTCCAGAGAAAATATGCATTAGATAAGTTCCTTTCAGGCATGAGTCATAGTGCTGTTGGTCATGAGTTCAACATTAATGAATCAACAATACATATTAAATAAGGTGTCTTTATTTTTTTTAAATAAGGTGTCTTTAAACAGAAACACATAAATAACAAAATAATGTGTTGATCAGTTGTAAATGTTATGATCAGAAACTCTCGAGAACCCAACCCTGTGTTTCCCCCAGGAGCGACGGTGTGGTATTTGCTAATTCAGTGCTGGAGGCAACTTTACAGAACATAACCACCAGGAAAAATAGCCCACTGTTCTTATGCAGGTATATGCTTAAAACTTATTTGAAGTACACGAGAAACCTTTACGTGTGGTTATCTTTGTAAAGCCAGACTAAGGATGGCAAAGACAAGGGAGACTTCTGCTTTTCATTTTATACCTTAATGTCCTATTCAATTTTTTTAAAACTCTAAGCATATCTTACTCTTTTACTTTCTGAAAAGAAATTTAAAACCAGATATTTCACAAATTCCCCTCATCTCCTCATGTCAGTGCAAGATTAAATCAGGTCTTCACCACCTCAAGCCAGAATTGTTATAACTACCTCCTAACTATCCTTTCTTCTCTTGATCTCTCTTCTCCAGTCTTTCCAGAAAACCACTGCCAGATGAATCTTGCCAAAACACCACTTTCATCATGTCATTTCCCTCTGAAAAAATGTCGACAATGATCTGTTGTCTCTTAAAGTCTTTCAGAATCCTATACAATCTGGTGTTGACCTGACCTCTTCCTGCCCCCCAATTCCAATTCTATTGCCCTGCTGTCTCTTCTCATTCCCCACCACCTGCCCCTGTACCATGCCAGTTTCTGCCTCCACTCCTTCGCCTGGATCTGGCCACACCTCTGTCTTCCCAAATCCTGCCCACTCCTTATAGTCTTACTACCTCAGTGAAGCCCTTCTTAATTTCTTTTTTCTTATCATTTTTCCCATTTCTGAATTCTTACAGAGGTAAGCCACACAATGAGTGTTTCACTTATATGTTATCTAGAAATCTCTAATTATAGATATTTATTTATTTATTTATTTATTTTAAAAGCACTGAATCACTTATTATGAGCCTGATAGTTACCTTAGAAATATTACCTCATTTAATCTTCATGATGATCCTATGAGGTAGGTAGCATTATCACTCCTATTTTAAGTATAGAAACTGAAGCATCGAGAAGTTAAATAAGTTACCCAAGGTCACACAGTAAGTGACAGAACCACCATTCACACCCACACAGCTTGACTCTAGAGTCATGCTCTTAACCATATACAATCCTGCCTGCTGATTGTTCAAATGGATGTATTATATGATGAATTCCTTGAGGGAGGGGGCTATACCTTCCATTTCTTCTCTTGAGAGACTATTATCATACTTTAGAAAGTCTTATCAACCTCCTAGAGTTTTCTGGGCCTCATTTTTATGGTAGGCTGACACGCCTAGCTCTGGGGATGGACTTGGGACTTAGGAATTGAGCTAAGTAAGGTTCCCTTGAACCTGTTAACTGCCTTTCTTCCTCTTGAATGCCCCATCTTTCTCCCACAGATGGGCTAAGCCAAGCCCTCTGCTGACCTGAGCCTTCCTCTCTGGCTTCCTCCCCAGTCTTGTCAAAGCTCAGAGAGAGTCCTGTGACAACAAGAGAGCAAGATGGATGTTGGTTCCTTTGGGAAGACTCGAAGAGTCACAAGGAGTCACAAAAGAGCAAAAGGCAGGATTTCATTCGTCCATCTGGCCAGGAGATGAGGCCTAACAGGTAGGAAGGGACTGGAATATTAATGGCCTTGTGGGATTTTTATGAGAGAAGTCTAACTCAAGCCCATAAGTGATGGGGGATCATGGAAGAGTATCATGACAAGGTTCACATTAGATGGGGGTGAAAGATGTGCGGCTGGGAGTAGGAACTTCTGTTAGGAGGTTATTTTGATAGTTTAAGAAAGGATGAACTAAGGCATGGCTGGGAGAATGGAAAGAAAAGAGTGTGAGAGAAATGAGCACAGTAAATAAAGATAACACTTCCCCTTGTGGCCTTCACAGCCACATCCTTCTGGATTGTAAGTAATTCCAATGGCTGGCAATGGACAAACTAAGACAATACACCTCCCATTACTCAGCCTCACTGGAGGACTTAGTTCTCTCTCTTCCATTTCACACTTTAGGCTGTGTTTCCAGGTGTGTGAAGTGCCGGAGACTTCTAATGCTCACCAACATCTCTGTTCTCCCCTTGTCTTTTTGCATATAGCTAGGCCACATTTCTAACCTTCACTATGGTTAGACATGACTATGAGATGAAGTTCTAGCTGAAGGAGTATGAAGGGAAGTATTATGTACTCATGCTTCTCAGACCATATTGGTTTTTTTTCCTTCTAATTCATTGTAGACCAAAACTTTTGTAAAATACACTACAAACAGTTACTGGAAAAAATGAAATTTTAAAGCAAAGACATTTTTAAAAGACATAAATTGAGCCCCAATTCAGCAGACATAAAATCATTCAATCAAAACACTTATAAAACTTTCTAAAGGCTTACTTTGCATTTCTGTACTTATCTTGTCATACCCCAGTAACTGCACCAAACTGGTATCAGTCCAAAAGGCCTATTTTGAGGGGTGTACTATACTTCTAGGCCCACAAAACTTCCCATGTGTGTTCTTCCAAGCCTTTTGCAGGCCTTCATTAATTTGTGTTCCTACACGGCTGCATGGAGGAGGGCTGCTCTGACATCCAAGGAACAAGAAATGAACAATTGGGGGCGTCTGGCTGGCTCACTTGGTAAAGTATCAACTCTTGATCTCGGGGTTGTGGGTTCAAGCCCAGGTTGGGTGTAGAGATAACTTAAAAATAAAAATCTTTCTTTTTAAATAAAAATCTTGAGAAAGAAAGAGAGAAAGAGAAAAAGAAAGGTGGGGGAGAAGGATAAAGAAAGAAACGATTATATTTGGGCCATTTTCCTTACTTGGGTCTATTTGTTGTAGCAGTTACCCTAACTAATACATGCTTCTACTTTTTCGCTCATGAGAGTGATTCTGTTCAGAAAGACATTCTCAGTACACCTTTGTAGCGAGAAGGTAGGAACAACGTGCTGGGATGGAATGTGGTACACAGAGTTTGTATGTTCATAGAACAATGGTCAAAGGTCAGGAAATTTGTTTCCGTTTGCAGAGGTACCTTAATACTAAAGTTTTTTGATTTGGAGTTTTTCAAAATTGAGTGTAGTTGACACACGATGAGTAGTAAAGTATTCCTATAGTCAGTCCTCACTCTGCAGGATCTCATTTCTGCATCAAATCCCATTTTGGAAAAAGTTGAAGAGCTTCTCTTAGATTCAAATATTAAAATGGCATAATTTTTTAAGATGTGTTATTTATTTTTGAGAGTGCAAGCAGGAGCCAGGGGGAGCAGAGAGAGAGAGGGACAGAGGATCCGAAGTGGGCTCTGCACTGACAGCAGCAAGCCCAACATGGGGCTCGAACTCACAAACCGCCATTAGATCATGACCTGAGCCAAAGTTGGACACTCAACCGACTGAGCCACCCAGATGCCCCTAAAATGGTATAATTAAAAAATTTTTTTTTTACTTATTTAAGTAATCCTTACACCCATCATGGGGCTCAAACTTACAACCCCATGATCAAGAGCCACACGCTTGGGGCGCTTGGGTGGCAGAGTCCAACTTTGGCTCAGGTCATGATCTCGTGGTCAGTGAATTCGAGCTCTGTGTCAGGCTCTATGCTGACAGCTTAGAGCCTGGAGCCTGCTTCGGATTCTGTGTCTCCCTCTCTTTCTGCCCCTCCCTTGCTCGAGCTCTGTCTCTCTCTCTCAAAAATAAATAAACATTAAAAAAAAAGGTGGCACACTCCTCTGACCGAATCACCCAGGCACCCCATTAAAATGGTACAGTAGAAAGATGTGCCTTGTATGTAATATCTATTCAACAAGTGTTTGCTGATTCTGAATCTGAACACCAAACCTTTTTGGAAAGGGGTCTTTTCTGTATAGAAACATGTTTTCGAAGATGAGACCCTCCCTCATTTGTCTTGTGTTGCTGTCTACTGTGGCTCTGTGCTGGAAGTACTTCTTGAGTTATCACTTCTCTCACCGGAGGTAGGAAGAGTGTGGACACCTGGCAGACTTGTCTATATTGGAGACATTATTCCACTTTCCCAGAAGTAAAAGGGAACAGCCCATATGCCTGGGTTGGCTGTTCCTTCAAACAAGAGAACTGGTCCTCCAAAGGAAGTATGCAAAGTTAAGGAAACTATAAGCTCTCAGCACCCTGAAGGTTTATTTAATTAGGGGTTTCCTTTATTTCTTGACCTCCGAAGATACTGAATAATTAATTTACCTCACTGTCCTTACTGCTAGGAGGCAACGGCAGTCTACCTAAAAGAGGTACCATCGTGGGCAAGTGGGGTTCTTCTGACTTGTTTTAAATCAGTAGGTGATCCTGTGTAAGTAGCTGCACCATTTTCTCCTTTACAAAATGTGAAAGGGGATTGTTTTCCTCCCAGAAGGAGAAGGTAATACGTATTTTTCTTTAGAAGTCTCTAATCTACAAGAAGAGTTAACTGAAGACCATGCTGAAATAAAAAGCACTTGAATTTAATCCTATACAGGGTCAAGCTCTTTTGATTTTTAAGTGAGAACTTGAACCACAGAAGTAAATAACTATAGCACAAAATTTTAATCCCATTTAAATTTTATCTAAACCCATTTAAATTCTACTAAAGCAGGAAGAAGAGGGGCACTTGGCTGGCTTCGTCAGTAGAGCATTAAACTCTTGATCTCTGGGTGCTGAGTTCAAGCCACACATTCCACGGGGCAGGGAGAAGGATGCAGAGAAGCGCAGAGAATTGTAGGATTTGGGGGCCTTTATACCTTACACTTGTTTCTTCATAGCTTTTCTTACATTTAGTTGAAATCACCTGTTTACTCACCTGTATTTCCCTCTAGACCCTGACTGTACCATATGGTAACCACTGGCCACGTGGCTTTTGAGCACCTAAAACGTGGCGAATGCAATGTTCTAAGTATAAAATACACACCAAATTAGAAAACCGGATTCTGAAGAACATAAACTATTTTATTAATATTTTATATATAGGTCACGGGGCACCTGGCTGGCTCAGTCAGAAGAGCATGTGACTCTTGATTTCGGGATGGGGAGCTCAAACCTCATGTTGAATGTAAAGATTACTAAAAATAATAATAAACTATTTTTTTTAACGTTTATTTATTTTTGAGACAGAGAGAGACAGATCATGACTCGGGGAGGATCAGAGAGAGAGGGAGACACAGAATCTGAAACAGGCTCCAGACTCCAAGCTGTCAGCCCAGAGCCCGACGCGGGGCTCTAACCCACGAACCATGAGATCATGACCTGAGCCAAAGTCGGACGGTTAACTGACTGAGCCACCCAGGCGCCCCAATAATAAAATATTTAAAAAATAATAATTTCTATGTCGGGCACATAGCAAGATAATAATATTTTAGATATATTTGATGAAATAAAATATAGTATTAAAATTAATTTTACTGGTTTCTTTTAAATTTCTTAATGTGGCTACTAAAAATTTTTAAATACCCAAGTGGCTCAAATTATATTCCTATTGAGCAGCACTATTATAGACTATAAGAACTGAGGCATCTCCAAGGCCTAGCACTTAATAAATATGTGTTGAATGAATGTGTTATATTCAGCCACAGCATATTCAATTTCAGACTATAGCTATATATTAACAATGATGGTTTGCAGCTTCAATGCTGGCTGCCATTTTTGACAATGTTGATTTCACTGTTGCCTGGAAAAGAATGTATACCATTTCTATACCAGCTAGACCCAAACATTGCCCATAATTTGGTCAAAACTTTTAGACTATTTCTGCAACTCATCTACTTGTCTCGAACATTCCAGGGATATTTGTCTCTTTACAGTTCACTTTTCAGCTCTGGAAACTGAGTGGCACAGGTCTGGCTTGATAACTGAGGACCATCTTCAGGTATGCATTCCAAAAGCAACGACTAAAACATGAAACATAGTACCTACTCATCAGAATCTGTGAAGGTCTTCTGAAGTTGTGCTTTCATTTTCACCAAGTAGTTCAGCACATCACCAAAGTCTAGGCTTCTATTGAGCTCAGGTGCTTGAGCAAAAGAAAACGAGCATGGGATCCAGCCGACTTCATTGGTCAGGGCCAGATAGAGTTGAACACTTGCATGTCTTTGAACACATCAGCACTGCCCTTGTATTATTCCCCCTGAAGCTTTACACGCGCTGTGCTCAGCTGTCACGTCACATCAACAGGAAAGAATAATTTTATGACCCAGTAGGGGTCTGGCATGTTTTATCTCTCAGAACCTTTTTAATTAATTCACTAAAGTCTTTAAGGAAACAGCTCAGTAAATCTCTTCAAGTCTCCACCGCTTCGCAGTCTGACAGCATTCAAGTAACCCCATCTCCACGTTCTGTTTTCACCTTTTCCAAACATACTAAAAACTCAGTATAGCTAAGGGCAGAAACACAAAGAAAATTCAGTCAGCGCCTTCATTGAATCATGTGACTTGCGGAGCTTCCAGCCGTCACTCTCCTAATGAATGATGTAATGGAAGCCAGGGCCCACTAATCGCTTTTGACATGAATAACTTGAATAATGCATAGAAACCTTTTTCCCTCTGATCTGTGTCAAGTGACTTTAATGTTTCCATATTTAAACAAACTTCTCAAGTTCCATACTGACAAGAGGTTAGGCCCTATTTGTTAACTATGAACTTTTTTTCCCCTGAAAATTTGAAGTGGTCTACATTCCAAGGTCAAGAGAGTCCAAATCTGGTAAAAGGGCTGCAGGACGGATACCTCCACCCCAAGCTTCAGTGATGAAATGAAGTCATTGTGCTAGAGAGCTCCCATCCTGGTATGTACTATACTACATGCATAGTATGGGACATGGCATGTTCATTCATTTGACCAATATTTATTGATTGCCATGTGCAAAGCACTTTGGAGAATATGGAGATAAACAATACTAACAGTTGTCATTTAATGAGTCCCTATTATATCTCAAACCCCTTAAAATGCACAACACTATAAGGAGATTAACTCCATTTTACTGAAGAATAAAACAGGATTCTCACATTTAAGCAGTTTACGTTTCACAAAGATTTCTGATACATAGCATGGTATAGACTATATGTATATGAAATCCAAAATGCTATTTCTAATGAAATTAACAGGTATGTCAGATTGTTTAATCTGTAGTGCCCAACAGCATCCTAAACTAAGTACTCCCCAAATGTCTGTTGACCATGCCAACCAAGAAGAGAGAGAGAGACAGGCCGTTTTCTGTCTACACTAAGAACAAAGGATACTTAAAATGCATGTAGCAATAAAACAAAATTCCTTAAATCTGAATAAGAAGAAACTAGGTAAAGTACCTACCATCGAGGTTTTTAAAAAATAATCTGAATTAACCTGGGCTGACCTAGGTATAGTTTTACCCACTTAAAGAAGAGACATGTATTAAAATTAAGTAAAACAAAAACTCAGTCTTCACCCATGGAAATATTCATTACTTACCAGGGTGATGTTTGGGGGAGTTAACCTCCATTTGCCAAAATTACCATCACAACAAAATCTAATTCTAAGTGTCAGGTGAGGGCAGAAGACAAAGCCTTGGAAAACCTGATCTTGAGGCCTTTCCAAATGTAACTTACATCTAAATTAATGAGAGCGACAACAAGGAAGTAGGAAGAACTCTATTTCTTAAATCACATTTTAATTTTTTCTCCAGGTCACCTCATTTTCTACACTCTCAATATGGCTCCCTGAACACAGTCTGGGGCCAAGAGATCAACGATGACAAAAAGAAATTATCAATAAGAAAAGGCGGCTCTCGGCGACCGGGGACTAAGCCTCCGGGGGGCGGTGGGGAGGACCTCGGCCTCATCCTCGCTCTCCGGCCGCCAGCACCCCCTCCCGGCAGGCGGGCGCACAGCAGCGGCGCACAGGCCGACGCTGCCTTTCCCGGGACTTCAGGTCTTTCTCTCCGCTCTCCACCCGGCCGCCCCCGCCGCCGGCGCCCCCTCGGCACGCGCCGCCTCGCCCAGTCTCGCAGGCCTGTCGCTGCTCGGCCATACCGGCCCACGCAGCCCGCGCACTCGCACGCCCAGCACCCCTTTCTCCCTGAAAAGTTTCTGGACGGTGGGGACTATTTTCTTCTACTGTAACCTTCCACCAAACTGGAGGGAAAAGTTAACCCGAGGCCCAGGAAGGGCCACGCGGCAGGGGGCCCCCGAGGGAGCAAGGCCTTGGGAGAGATGTCCCTCGTGCCTGGCAAGGAATAGTTGTGCTCCCAAACCAGAGTTGTGTGTTGGGTTAGGTGTAAAAGGTGAGCGGTGGTGCTACATATTTAAGATGGAGATTTAAAACAATTAATATAGATTGCACCAGACAAATGGTTCTTGTCTTCAGACCTTGCAGTTCCTTGCATAGATTCTCATGTCTGTCTTACACGGAAGCAAGGTCCCCCTGGGAACGACCTCTTAAATCCTAGAGACAAAAGGCAAGCCTTGAGACCGTTCCTTGGGGCAGTCTGCTGAATTCTACTGCATTCTGGAGAGTAAACAACCTATAGAAATATTTAGTGATTAGGAAAATCCACTAGACCTGTATTTTTCAAACTGCGAGTGGCAAAATCAGTTCGACGAGAATATTAGGAAAGGAGAGACTAGGCAAGTAGGGGAGGGAGGGAAGAAAGGAAAGAAGAACCCAGAATAAAAGAATAGAAAAGTATCACATAGTAAGGATCAATATTCTTTCATGAAACCTGTGTTGTAAGAGAATACTGTGTGTGTTTGCATGTACCAAGCCGAAATGTAGAATAATTTCTTAGTGGCTTGGTGTCAAAAAATGTTTGAAAACCTCTGCACTAGACAGTCTGATTTATGCCTCTGTACTTATCTCATTTTAAAGAACGCAGCCTTTAATTATCTCTCTTGCTTATCTTCACATCTCAGCATCTGCTATTATTTGTGAATAATTTATCTTCTTAAAGCTATTATTTCAGTAAAGAAAGCTATAACTTAAAATATGAAAGCAGTTCTGTCAAGCGCCCCTTTCTCTACGGCCCCTCTTCTACTCTGTGACCTGGGCTTATGGCTACATTCCAAATGTGTCTGAAGACCCTGTCTCCAGCGCAGTCGCAAGAAGCCTGGGTTGCTGGGATATTATGTAATCAAATACTCCCCATATCTATTTTTTTAAATTTATATTTATTTTAAAATATGTATTTTTCTTTTTTCCCTTATTGCTTATGTTTAAAGTTGTATATCCTGTATAGATAATATGAAAGGCTATACTGCTTGAATTTGACTTTGTCCCTTGTCAGCATAGGGAAAACTCTTTTGCTAAACAAGGCTGTGGTCTGTGACTGAATTTTCTATCTTTACTACTCTGTTGCCCACATTACACACACTTCATTCATTCATTCATTTCTGCCATTTTCATTAGTTCAATATTTGTATCAGAAGTCCCACAGGTGTGTGTGTGTGTGTGTGTGTGTGTGTATGTGTGTATGTGTGTGTGTGTGGCTAAGGGTGCTGATGGTAGGGAAATACTCCTCATAGTCAATAGTAAGCCACTGGCCCAGTAACAACAACAATAAATTATAATAATAAATATTACAGTTACATTAATAGCTGACATTGACTCAACACTTTTTTGTGCTAAGCATCTTATGTGCTTAAATTCTAACCTTGTTTCACAGTTGAAGACCCTAAGCTTAAAGTTGAACGAGGTGCTAGTTAGAGCTTGGCATGATTCTTCAACCACTGCCATGCTCTCCTTTCACTTTTTTTCACTGACTCTCTGAATATTGGACCTGAACATTTTCCCCCAAAGACCTCCTGCCTATAAGGCAGTTGTGACATCAGTGAGATAATTTATGTTCCTTGAAGTCATGCCTTGTTAACTTGCCTCTGAAGTGCACAAGGCACACTCCACCAAGCTTGTCTACCAGGCAGGAGGGGTCATTGCGAACGCAGGCTAAGGAAGGAGAGCCCCTGGGTAAAACATTCTGGAAGCTGTACACAGATGTGCCTCGGAAGAGAGAAAAGCAAATACTGGGAACTTATTTAACCGGTTCTATTTCCTCTACATGTTCATCATGGGTCAGGGATGCTATTCAGCTGGTTGTGAACATCTTGAGTATCACCCCTAGCAATAAATCTCAGAATTTGTCCTGTGGGAGTAATGGGGCGATTGTTGGAGATCTATTAAGGAGAGGAACAGGGGAGGGGAGAATTTTAGTGCAATTAGAAAGTAATATTTTGAATAATAGTGTGCTTTTCTTGTTCCTTTATGAATAAATGACTTTATCCCTTGTTGACCCTTGACATCCATCTGCTTGGGGGAGATAAGGACTTGTTACAGAAGGAATGGGGAGGTGACAAGGCACCTGGGTGGCTCAGTCGGTTGAGCTTATGACTTTGGCTTGGCTGGGGTCATGATCTCACAGCTCGTGAGTTCGAGCCCTGCGTCCGGCTCTATGCTGACAGCTTAGAGCCTAGAACCTGCTTTGAGTTCTGTGTCTCCCTCTCTCTCTGCTCCTCCCCCGCTCATGCTCTGTCTCTCTCTCTCCTTCAAAAATAAATAAAAACATTTTTTAAAAAAATTTTTAAAGAAAAAATAAAGAAGGAATGGGGGGGGGGAATCCTGAGATATTCAGCTTTTGATATTCAACATAGAATTTTATAGCAAGACAAGAAGTTTCTAAGCCAGGTTAGTGGCTTGACAGGAGATTTCCTAAATTCCTTTCAAGATTAAAAAAAAAAATGTCTGCTAACTCCCTGAAGATCCCAGCTTGGAGGACTTAACTCAGGAAGGTCTCTCAAAGGGTATGACTCCCAGGCCATGATGTCTGCTGCTCCGTGAAAGGACATGGAGTGGGAGAAGGCAGGGAAGCCTGTGTTTGTTGGACCTAGGGGATAATGGAAAGAGCGAGCTGGAGAGAGAATAAGGGGGGAAGGGAAATGTCCATCCCAATGTCTCCTTTCCAGGTTTCTATCTAGAGATGATGTAGTGAGTCACACCTGGAGGGAATAGCAGGGACCTGCTCCCATTTGGGCCCCTGTGAGGAAACACAGGATGCTCTACATCTTTCTCTGGCATAGCACATCAGGTAAAAGTGTAGTCAGGACAGAGAGCTGAGGGGGGGCTGAGAGAGAGCCGCAAGCCTGAGCAACTAAAGGGAAGCCAGCTCACAAGTTATATCCACATGATCTGAACCTTTCAGCTGCAAACACCAGCAGGGCTGGCAGCAGCCAGGTGGGGAAGGGAAACTGCTCCAAAGGCCAGAGGAGTCAGAAAACACTGACTGCCCTTAGGGGTCTCTTGGATGCTCTCCTTTGGCATACAATGGCCTAAGTTGTGCTTGCTCCCTGAGCCACTTGGAAAAAGACTGGGGAGAAGAGCAAAGGTCTGAGAATACTGAGAAAACCAAGTGTTCTTTTTCTAAAGAGAATGAGTGTTACCTACAAGGATTGTTTCCATTATTTGATGAGACTTAACTTTCTTTTTTGCTCCTCTTTAATTTATTCTAATGAGATAATTGTGAAATATTTAAGAACCACAAGAAAGAAGTAATACAAGGAACTGATGTACCTACCGCTCAGCGTAAAAAAGAAAACATTACCAATACAGTTGAAAATTCCACTGTGTACCACTCCGCAAAGGCCACTTTTATTAGTTCAAAAACAGAAAGTTACTGATATTAGATTGTTTTTTTTTACCCTACAAAAAACGCTCCAGCGATTTTATATGATTCAATCTGATATTTTATCTGAACTTTATGGGTTTGATCAGTACGTTGCTCATTCTGTTGCGCTCTTAGAATGCCCTCCTTCCTTTCCCTCATTTATTCACATTCTACTCATGCTTCAAGACAAGATCTGAGCCCCACTCCTTTCAAGAAACTTTCTCTGAAGACTTGAGCCTGAATTGTGCTTTCCTTTCTCTTTCCAGAAGATGCTGTGTGTCTCACACCGTCGGCATTGTTTGTATGTTCTATTCTGTAATTGTCTGGACCACACAACTTTGCACTTGGTAATATTGTTACCTGTTATGTTGTTTTGTTCATTAAAATATGGAAGAAATAATAGGCTTTTGTTAAATATCTGGCTGGTTAAATATAATAAACTACTTATTTCTTGGAAATTATTACTTCTAGCAGTTTTATAAAAGTTGCTTTTTTCCAAGACCCAAACTATTTAGAAGAGATATCTTAAGGTGAGAAATCTGGGAAAGAATCAGAATGTAGTCAAATTTTATCATGTCCCATAAAACACTTACATTATGGTATAGGATATCTTTTTTTTAAGTTTATTTAAGTTTTTTTAAGTTTATTTTGAGAGAGACAGAGACAGCACAAGCGGGGGCGGGGCCAGAGAGAAGGGGAGAAAGCGAATCCCAAGCAGGCTCCACACTGCCAGAGTAGGGCCCAACGTGGGGCTTGATCCCACAAACCATGAGATCATGACCTGAGCCAAAACCAAGAGTCGGATGCTTAACCAACTGAGCCACTCAGGTGCCCCTATGGTATAGGATATCTTAAGAACTAATAATAAAACCCACCATTTATGGAGTAATATAAGTCAAGTACCATCCTCAGATTTTATATATTATACTTCTAATACAATAACCCTCCAAAGCAGGTAATAACAAAGTCTATCCAGTTAGCCATATTGACTCCCATTCTTAGTCATAAAAGTGTTCTGTGGAAATTTATTTTTTTTTATCTAATCTTATACCAATGTATTAGTATAATTAGGCTATGCTAAATTAACAAGTTTATCCTAGAATCTCAGTGGCTTAGCACAATAAAGGTTTGCTGTTGTTGTTCTGGTAAAGTCCAGGGTATTTTGGGCAACTCATGAGTTCAGCTCTCCTTCCTGGTGTGACTCAGGGATCTAGACTGCTTCCATCTTGTTCTACCATCTCACTAAATGGGAAGAAAGGAGCCACACCAACCTTTAATTGCTCTGGACCAATAGTAACCCATCACTTAAACTCCTATCTCCATTTGCCAGGACCCAATCTTGAGACCCTACCTAATACAGCTGCAAGGGAAGCTGGGAAATGTAGAGAACTCATGACTATTCAGTGAGTGACAGCCAGTGAATCAGGTGAAGTCAGCCAGGCATCCCAGAAGGGCCGGTGTATTTGTTCACATGGTGAACTGGAGATAACCTCCTCAATTCCAATGGTAATTCAACTGGCTGAGGTAGCTAGCCCATCTGGTCATCTTTTGAGTCTTAGGGTTCCAGAACTTTCTCAGATATTGAAGAATATCTTAGGCAAAGATAAAGGAAAAAACAATAATGGCAATAATAATAATAAATGCTGAATAATGATAACTAATAATAAGAAAGAGAATAAGCACGCAGTTTGGGGGCACACATGTTCATATGATTACTGAGAAATATATAACTTCTCTGGAAAAAAGAGGGAGTGAAGGATCTTTTCCAATGGGTTCAAGGCCTGAGGTTCTTCCCCTGGGGTTAATACAGAAGCACATGAATGAGCTTCAAGTCTGAAAGTATTTGCAAAATGTTATGTGCAAATGTGCATTTTTCAGAGGGAGCTAATCCATAGCTTTCATAGAGGTTTTCAAGGGATCCATCATGCAGAAAAGGTTAAGGTTCACTTTTCTAGATTAGGAATGAGATCTCTGAATAGGAGAAGCAGCTATCAGGGTGCACAGGAAAGAAGAAACTCGCATTCACACCTGACTTACAGGACTTACACATCAATGCATTTACACACAAACATAGAAATGAGAACTATTTCCTGGCTGAATCGTTTTCCTTCTATAAAATTGTTTTAAATTGGTGGATCTTGGTACTTTCACATCTTCAGGTCTTACTACCTTTACTTCTCAGGCAATACAAAAGGCATTAAAAGTGTATCCTTGGCGGGGCTCCTGGTTGGCTCAGTCAGTTAAGTGTCCGACTTCGGCTCAGGTTGTGATCTCACGGTTCATGAGTTGGAGCTCTGTATCAGGCTCTGTGCTGACAGCTCAGAGCCCGGAGCCTGCTTCAGATTCAATGTCTCTCTCTCTCTACTCCTTCCCTGCTCACGCTCTGTCTCTCTATGTCAAAAATAAATAAACATTTTTAAAAAATGTATCCTTGTCTGTCTTAGGAGATGGCCTCCTTGCTACCTCTAACTCCTACTGTACATACTCAACAACAAGACAAGACCCCAAGGGATGTGATCATTTATCTATACCAGAAACCTTCGAAACTAAATTCTGGAGGCTGAGTCTCCTCATCTGTTAAACAATATTAATCCTTATGTCCTTCACAAGAATGAATCAAGTTGTTTAATGACCACAGTTGTGTTCTGGAAATTATTCATGACTACAATAAAACACAAACACCGCTAAATTAGAAAAGAATGTATACTAGAGAAAAAAAGGAAAATTTAATTAAATTTCACTTTTCAATCTATTATAATGAACAAGCCACATAACAAATGTGTCTCTAAAATAATCCAATTAATTTTTCCATGAAGCTTTATGGAATCAGTTTAATTACTTGATAACCATACTTGCTCAAGTCCATAGCAACAACCTAGATGAAACAAATGTAGCTTTGCTTCTGGGTGTCTCTCTCTCTCTCTCTCTTTTTCTTTTAATTAAAAAAAAAAATTAAGTAATCTCTATACCCAACCAACATGGGTCTGGAACTCACAATCCTGAGATCAAGGGTCTTACGCTCCACCTACTAAGCCAGCCAGGTGCCCCAGGAGAATCTCTTAGATAATATTAATATAATTCAAAGTTTAATGAAATTATTACCTTCCATGAAATCATACAGCAACTCACAGAGAAGTCTTGATAACTGATGAAATTGCTGCTAATACATTTCTTGCAAAATATAAGTTGATTTTTTTTTTTTGAGAGAGAGACAGAGAGAGACAGAGAGTGCTAGCAGAGGAGAAGGACACAGGGAGAGAGAAAGAATCTTAAGCAGACTCCACACTCATCATGGGATCAATGGGGGGGGGGGGGGGGGGGGCTTGACGCAGGGCTCAATACCACGACCCTGGGATCATGACCTGAGCTGAAATCAAGATGTTCAACTGACTGAACCACAAAATATATTTTGTGGCACCCCACAAAATATATTTTGAAGACAGAGCCTTCAATTCCTTTTTACTGAAAGTTAATGAGCAACGCTAATTTTAGGAACCCAATCTGAAAACTTCCTCCACTTATTCCTCACCTCATGAGAATTTTCTGAATGCCTAGGAAAGTCCTCAGCTCCTTTAAACTTAAGGAAGTAGCAAATAATCTTTTAAATAAAACCTAGCAGCAGCCTCTGAGTTTCCCACTTTTTATTTGATGCTGGTCAAACTTGCCCTTTATGTTATGATGACTTCCCTATCAAGTTAGGCATCTATTCCTGCCCATATGTGTTGACTTTTCTTGACTCGCAGGCTCAAGTGAAATCAGCTGTCCATCTTTGGGGCTGGGAGATTCTCAAATGATGAAAATTTCTCCACTCTTTTTCTAGCTCTTATATCTTCCAAAATGAGTAGCTTCCTTTGAGTTTCTGGTTTTTGACCTGAATGTATGTTGCAGAGAGTAAGATGGTCGTTTTAAAAGAAACCTGACATTGTTCCCCACAAAGCTGCTTTCTGCCTGGACTGACCTCACCATCCTCTCTACTCCCCCACCCTGGCAAGTAGCAGTCAGCTTCACACTGAACCTGAGCAGTCATTGATTGGGTTTGGATATTAGCAAAACAATGGCAAAGGGGCACCCATGAATCACTGCTTTTGAAGACATGTTGAAATCATTTGTCTCTCTACCTTGACACTCTCTAAGCTACAGGTGGTTCCAATTTTCAACTTGTGGCAGAAACCATAAGCCAAGGAAGCAAATGTTTCCATAAACTGTAGAAAAGAAACACTCTCCAGCTACCTAACTGTGAAATGCCCAACTTGGGACTTCCATTAACTTTTGACCTTCTTTCTTAGAAATCCATATGGAGAGGATTCAATTTTTCTAAGTTGGCTACTGAAGACTGGGGTAGACTTTTAGCAGCAGTATTAGGGTACAATTTCTTCAATACACCAAACTGGAATGGCTTTCAGGCCCTTCCCCAACACGTTGTCGAGGCACATATGAATTGAATTCTAAGGATTTAATCCAGGTTATTTGCTCACTGCTTTGGTTTCCCATCATTACCCAGATGGGTCAGATATAAGAAATCACAGCTATCAGGCTTATTCACTCTAAAAATTGTGTGTCAGCTGAGGACATCAAAATGTTCCAACACTGTCCAAATAAATATGGGCATTCTCTCTTTAGCACAGGGATTACATTTCTGGAAATGGGAGCACTAAGTATTGAGTCCTCTTGGAGATGTTCCTCCAGTGTTGTAAGGTGGTAGAGTCCTCTTTACATCCCCTGAAGTTATGTCTCTATTAGTGATTTCTTCTGGCAATTAATCATTCAAAAGTTGATGAATCCTCCCAGGCTGTGGCACAGTTAGGACATCTCTTATAATGTCAAAGAGCTTACCCCATTCCCTGAGCGCCTTTTGGTCCTTACCTTTGCTTCCTGAACTCGATCCTCAAAGGTGCCTCCAAAACCCAAAAAACTCTCATTTATGATCAGCATGAAGTTCTTCCTTTATTTCTTTGTGGCAGGCAGAGCACCATCATTCACACATTTTATTAGCCATTATGGGTCAAAACTGTCTTCCAGGGCACAAATGAAATTACCGAAATATAGGTCACAGAGAAGTAAACGACACACCACAGAACTCACTCAGTTGAAGTAGCAGCTCACGGTCCCCACCTGGGTCCAGGCCAGCATCATCTCTCACCTGGATTATTGCACTAGTCTCCTAAGTCATCTTCTTGCACATACTCCTTGCATCTACCAGCAGCCAGAGTGTTCCTTTAAAAATGTTAGGTCACTCCTCAGCTCAAAATCCTCCAATGATTTAACTTTTAATAAGAGTAAAACTTGAAATTGGCTTCACTTTCTTCAGGTCTGCCCCCAAATGTCACCTTAATAATGGAGCCTTTTCCATTTGTCCAAGGGATACAGTTGTGCTGTTTTGAAGGGACACATGCACCCCCATGTTTATAGCAGCAGTTTATAGTCAACAATAGCCAAAGTATGGAAAGAGCCCAAATGTCCATCGATAGATGAATGGATAAAGAAGATGTGGTATGTGGTGTGTGTATATACACACACACACACACACACACACACACACAGTGTGTGTGTATATATATATATATATATATATATACACATAGTGTGTATATATATATATATATATATATACACACACACACACACACACAATGGAGTATCACTCGGCAATCAAAAAGAATAAAATCTTGCCATTTGCAACTACGTGGATGGAACTGGAGAGAATTACGCTAAGTGAAATTAGTCAGAGAAAGACAAATATCATATGACTTCACTCATATGAGGACTTTAAGAGGCAAAACAGATGAGCATAAGGGAAGGGAAACAAAAATAATATAAAAACAGGGAGGGGGACAAAACAGAAGAGACTCATAAATATGAAGAACAAACTGAAGGTTACTGGAGGGGTTGTGGGAGGGGGGATGGGCTAAATGGGTAAGGGGCACTAAGGAATCTACTCCTGAAATCATTGTTGCACTATATGCTAACTAATTTGGATGTAAATTTTTTTTTACTTATTTTACGTTTATTTATTTTTGAGAGACAGAGAGAGATAGAGCACAAGTGGGAATGGGGCAGAAAGAGGAGACACAGAATCCAAAGCAGGCTCTCCAGGCTCTGAGGTATCAGCACAGAGCCTGACGCGGGGCTTGAACCCACAAACTGCGAGATCATGACCTGAGCTGAAGTCGGACGCTCAACCGACTGAGCCACCCAGGCGCCCCATGGATGTAAATTTTAAAAAATAATAAAATAAAATAAAATATGTATGTTAAAAAAAATGGAGACTTTTCCAGCCACCCCACATAAAATAACAACATTCCCACCCCCACCTCTGTACCACACTCCCAAATCCCCCTTTCTCCTGCCTTTTTCCCCATCCATTGCACCTATCACATTATCACCTACCATATATTTACTTATGTAATGTGTGGTAGGTTATATTTTCCAAGATGGTCACAACAAGATTTCCTATGCCACATACTCTTCTTACAATGTGATATTTCTACAACTTCCTTTGAGAGATGTTTGAGGCTGGCCTCAAATGGAGGGCAGCCTGTAATTGTGGTAGAAGTGATGCTGTGTGACCCCTGAGGCTAGGTCACAAAAAGCCATACAATCTCTGCCTGGTTATTATAAGGCACTCAATCTTGGAACTCAGCCACTGTGACATGAGGAAGCCTAGGCCACATGGAGAGGCCAAACAGCCAGCTGTTCTGACCAACAGCCATCACCAACCTCTAGATGTTTGAGGAAGCTTTTGAAATGACTTCAGCCCCAGCCCCTGCGTGAGACTCCAAATGAGAACTGCTTAACTTAGCTTAATCACCTCCCAGAACCATGAGAGATAATAGTAAAATTGTTGTTGTTCTAAACCACTAAGTTTGGGGGCCATTTGTTATTCAACAATAGATATTGGAACAATTTGTTTGTGTGTATTTTGTAGGTCTCTTCTCACTAGAGTACGAGTTTCATGAGTTCCGGGATTTTTTCTTTGTTGCTGTACTCCCAGCACCTAGAACAGTGCCTGAATATAGCAAAGTACTCAATAAAAATGTGTTGAATAAGTGAATGGATGCATGATGCATTTTCAGTATGCTATGCTAATGGTTATTGGTCAACAGTACATGGTACAGTCTGCTGGACTAGACCTTATTTGGTAGAGAGCATCTAGCACTGCAGCATGGCAGAATACATTTCAACAAGAATATTTCATAGGCAAATAACATTGTAATTAATTACAATTATTGCAGGAAAGCATAAAATAGGATTTGAGCTTCGTGTAGAATTTGTCCTCTGGTGATTGATTCCATAATTCCATCATGGGGTTTTCCAGATCAGGTCTGGAAAGGCTTCAGAAGTACTTTCAGAAGGATTATTGATTTCTTTAATCCAAATAATAAAGTTCTTGCTAAAAATGACAAGTTCAAATTATTCACATGTTCTTGGTATGATATGGGATGAAGTGGCATGAAAATGGGTGGCATCGCATGCACATACGTGTGCAATTTGGAATGCCTACTTCCATTGCCTATTTTCAGTCTGATGGAGTATACATATATTTAAAAAAATGAATAAATATGATTTTGAATCTCCCCAGTCTCTCACATAGTACTTTGACTTACATTTCGTCTGGAGCAAATATGTGTGCATTGCTTAGAGAGCAACAACATCCTCACATACCCAAAGAAAATATTAAAATATTATCTCAGTAAGTGAAAAAGGACGAAATTTCTTAGCTACCTGGAAAAGAAGTTACTTTTTGTTTGGGGAAAAATTACAGGTGGATGGTCTTGAATGGACTAATCAATTTCTTTGGGCCAATCCATCTCAGCCTTGATTGGAGCAAAAAGCACCGATATCGAATCAATGGATTTTTTAAGAATCGAGGATCTCTGCTGAGTCTTTTCACAATGACTTCAAAGCAGTTTCCATACATGAATTACTTGGATAGACAATCATGTGATATTTCTTTACAGACTCCAGAAGGGTTAGGGTAAAATTAGCTTTTAAAAGTTCTTAAGGCTACTGCCGTAAGGCTCCTTGGCTGAATGTCTCTTGAGGAAGCATGTGTGCCATTTTGCTGCCTTTGTTCCAATGACAGTTGTTGGTGCCACTGGGCCTCACCATCTGGCCTGAGGTATGAGGGTCCCCTCTAGGTTAGGTACAAGTCTTGAGTGGAAAGTGGGGAGATTCCCAAAATTTCCTTGGAAAGTCCAGGCAAATGAATTGGGAATATTTTCTCTGGAAATCCCATTTTTCTCACCAAAATTTAGATGTTGCTTCTGAAGCTAATTATTCCTTATTTCATTAAAAAATAATAATAATGATCTTATTTATTTATTTATTTGCAGGCCCAGACAAACTTGACTAGAAAAGAAGCCCGGGCAAGGGTTAGGATGAGCTCATGACGTTCCAGGCACTCCAACCAATTGAAAGGCCACGAGAGGGGGAGGGCGGAAGTGACGAGACGTATCCCTCCGCGGGGCGAGAGGGTCGGTGGGGGGAGTCGGCGTCTCTCTCCCCCGCGCCAGCTCCGTACACGGAGCCGCATTCCTTGGCCCCCCCACCCCCCTCCCTCGGGGCCCCCCCGCCCCCCTCGGGAAAAAAAATCCACCCCAAATCACTCGAACCCGAGGGAGGTTTCCTTTCACCCTCGGGGAGACGCGCTCTCCACGGTTCCCTCTCAGCCGTCTCCCCCAAGCCCCCGTCCCCTCCCCTGCTCCCACCCCCTTCTCCCGGCGCCGGGTGCAAGGTCCCTTTAAGGCGACGGCGCCTTCCTCGGGTCAGACTACCGGCGGCGACGACCACGGGAGGTGAGTGAGCGAGCGGGCGAGCCTTCTCTCTCCCCACCCCCTTCTCCCGGGGGTTCCGTTATCTTTTCGCTCGGCGAGGCGCTCCGAGGCGAGACAATGAGAGGGGGATGGGGCGGGTGCGCGAGGGGTGGGGGCGGGGGCCCGGTGGCGCGCGCCCCCGCCCCCCGCGAGTGGCGGCGCGGCCCGCGGCGGCGGCGGGCGTGGGGTGCGGCGCGCGAGCGCGAGAGTGAGTGCGTGCGCTCCGGGAACCGCGGGAATCGCGCGGCGGGCCGGGCCGGGCGGCCCCTGCCTGCTTGCCGGCCCCTGCCTACTTGCCGGCCGCCCCCGCCCCCCGGCGTCCGCCGCGGCGCGCGCGCGCGCGCACTCGCGCCCCACGGCCCCGCACACATCCGACGTCCACACGCACGCCCGGCGCGAGGCGTCTCGGAGGAGTGGGCGGGCGCGGGCGCGGGCGGTGGCCCGCGGGGAAGGGGGCGGGGGCGGGGGCGCGGGCGGCTGCGAGACGCCGGGGTGCGGCGGGAGGGGCGGGCGAGGGGGCGAGGCGGCGCCGAGGTGACGTCCCGGGGGGTTGGGTAGCGCTCGGTTCTCCCGCCGCGTCCCCGCCGGCGAAGGAGTGGGGCGCTCTTTTTGAGCTCGAGCTAGTAAATGAGTGATCGCTGTGCCGCTCCCTTGTGTTATGTAATCTCTGCTCGGTCCAATAGTACATCCTAGGCTTTAGTGCACTGCAGTTAGTTTACAAAGTCTCCTCCCTCGGACCTAAAATATTTTTGCGATGGCGCCGTGATTTATAAAATGGGATGGGGCGGAATATCTTTATTTCTGGTGTTTATATCCTGCCGCGGTGGGCGCCATGTTTATCCCAGGGACTATTTTTTTCTAGATTCTCATCACCTACTGGAAAGAGTGATGTCGTTGATCCACCTGCTTTCCCTTCTTTCTGCGAGTTACCCAGATTTCCTCCCGTCAGACGCGGGATTTCCCCAAACTGTTAATAACACTGGACGTATTTCTTCTCACTTATTTGGACATTCTCAGCTCAGAAAAAGGTGGGGCTGAGAAGAGTCTTGGAAGTCATTTAGCCCAATCTCGTTTTCGAGATGGAAATTGGGAGACCGTTTTACTATCTCAGAACAACCGCCTTCTTGGTGCAGATTGTAGCCTAGCCTTCTACACTCTTGGACACTATCCACCGCAGCTCAAAACCCCACAGAAACGGAGTTTTACTTTCTAAGGATTCCCATCTAGCTAGAGAGGAAGGGGGGGGGGGGGGGGAGGCTGCTTGTTGATAAACCGATGTCCAGACTCGTGGGTTGCTCTTGGCCCTGGGAATTGGACTCTGAAGTCCAACTGGTTCGCACACTTGTTAGGGATACATAAAAAGTACCTTGGAGATTGCTGAAAGTGCTGGGTTTTTTTTTGGGGGGGGGGCTCATCCCTAAGTCTCTTTCGGCAGGATGGGGGGGTGCCATCTTCTCTACATTTTTAACCCACAGTCCTTTAGCTGAGGCTAATTAAGGCAACTACCACATTGAGAATTTTGGTTTAGCATAAAGCCTTTCAGGGGAGCTGAGAGGTCACAACTATTTTCAAAATAGGTGATACTAAGATGTTACTCATTTCTTTTCAGTGACATTTGCACTGATGATCCAAAAGCAAAGCTGGTAAAACTGCTGGTGGTGCCTTAGCACAAAGCAAGGCGGTTGCATGACATTCCATGTGAGAATGTCCTTGATGAGGCAGTAAAAGTGATTTATTAATTGGGGCACCTGGTTGGTTCAGTCGTTAAGTGTCGGGGTCTTGATTTCTTCTCAGGCCATGATCCCACCCTTCCTGTGATGGAGCCCTGCATGGGACTCTGCCTGGACAGCAGGGATGCCGCCCTCTCTGTTTGCCCCTGTCCTGCAGGTGCTTTTAAAATAAATTAAAAAATCTCAATCCTTGAGTGGATGTCTTTTTAGTTTTTTAAGAAAAGACACTTGCGGCCTAAGGAGGTATGATCCTTCGCATAAGAAAAAGCACTTGTGAGATTGAGTTATGAGCTGCATTTTTACTTGAAAGAACGACTGACTAGTTATTTTCACACTTTAATGTTTGGTAGGTTTTTTTTGGTTTTTTTTTAAAGAGACTGAGCATGAGTGGGGCAGAGGGAGAAAGAATCTTAAGCAGGTTCCATGCTCAGCACAGAGCCTGATGTGGGGCCCCATCCCACGACCCTGGGATTATGACCTGAGCAGAAATCAAGAGTCCGACCAACTGAGCCACCCAGGCACCCCTGGCAGATATTTTCTGAAAATGAAGTGAGCTTGTCACTTCAAGGAAAACCGTTGACTAAGTATTTGTTACCAATGATAGAAATTTGAGCGTGAAAATAAGAATTTGTTCAAATTTGACATCTCGCATGTGTACCCTATCTTTCTCTGTCTCAAAATAAACTTTTAAAAAAGTTGACCTCTCAGGTTTGACAGCTTCCCAGTACTTTAAAGACTTTTCTTGTAGCATCAGTGTTAATGACTGTGATTTTAAAGTATTTTTTAAATTGTATTTATAATTCTAGTGAAATGTGTCAACATTTGGAACCTGGACATTTCAGTAAATTTGTATTTTCCAAGTGACCAATGTGTGATGTTTCAAAATATCATGGGTAAATGATCCTTTCAAAATGCAAGGTACATCAGTGGATTTTAATGTGAGAAAATACAAAAAGTGGGTTGATAGGGATTCAGATTCCAAGATGTAACTTATTTAAGAAACTACCATTTTTTGAGTTTTAGTATCGTGTCAATATACACAGCTATCTGAAAAGGTTTTCAGAAGACTTTTCTTTTTTTCTGCTGTGTGAGGCTAGATAGTCGTATACTTAACGAAAACAACATACAGCAAACAGACTGAATGCATACGCAGCTATGAGAATCCAACTGCCTTCTATTAAGCTATACCTAAACAATTGGCAAAAATGTAAAACAGTATTACTTTTCTAATTATTTGGGGGAAAAAGATAACTTCTAATTGAAAATGTTCTTTATATTAACTTTGATGGTTTGTTATTGTTAATTGTGTTGATAAGTATTTAACTTTTTTTGTTTTAAGGCCTTACATGGTAAATATCAAAAGATAGAATCCACATAAATAAAAACTTTTTGAGGTCCTCAATAATTTTAAGAATGTAAAGCGGTCCTGAAACCAAAACATTTGAGAATCACTGGGTGTTGTTCTATGCTTCTGCTTCTGAGATCATCCAAATCTGCCTCAATGTAGGAACTTCTGGAGAATTTACAGGTGTGTGTTGGAGTTAGTAATGGAAGAGTCAGTGGCTTGGGGGAGAATTTTACAGAAAAACTTTGATTCGAGTCTTGGTGTGTTATCTACTAACTTTAACCTTGGGCAAGTTACTTAATCTCTCTAAACCTCCTTTTTAACCTCATTTGTAAAATGTAGTACTTAGGACGTATAATTGTGAGAATTCATTGAGGTGATGAGTGTAAACTACAAAATAACGCCTGGTATTGTATTAAAGTATATTCCAGGTAACTTTTCAGTCTTTATTCTACATACAAGTAAAACCTTGGATTGCGAGTAACTTGTTCTGCGAGTGTTCTGCAAGACGAGCAAACATTTCCAATAAATTTTAACTTGATAAACTAGCGATGTCTTGCAATACAAGTAGTATGTGACATTGAATGTCACATGATCACAACTGAGCCAGTGGTTCTTCTTTTTCTACGGGCTTGTGGGTGATGGTCTCCCATGCCCAGATGCTCGGTCTCAGGCCGCAGCATCTGGCAGAAATCAGTGATCTTTCAGAACGTTGGAAGGTGCCCACAGCTGGCACTAGTGTATGTTTTGTCACTTCAAAGCACCTATGGACAGTCCTTTGCTTTTCCATACAAGAGTAAGCTTAGGAATGCTTTGCTTCATTCTAGGTCAGGCTGCCTGCAGATATAGACCCTTTCCTCTGCTGCCTTATTGCCAATTACATTAAATACGGTAACAAGAGTTTATTAATACTGTACTGTAGTCAACATCCGTGCAAGCGTATACAATGGCCCCCAGGCGGAAAAATGTTGAAAAGAAAGGTGGTAAGAAGAAGGAGATGATTACAGTGGAAGTTAAGAAGGAGATCATCAAGAAGTATGAACGAGGTATGCGAGTGGCTGAAATTGCAAGATTTTATAAGAAGTCTACATCGACCATTTGTACAATATTAAAGAAGAAAGAAGAAATAAGGGGGCTAGATGCAGCAAAAGGAGTCACGAGAATATCAAAGCAACGGCCACGTGTTCTGGAAGATGTAGAGAAGTTGCTTCTGGTTTGGATAAACGAGAAGCAACTAGCAGGTGATACTGTGACTGAGAATTTTATCTGTGAGAAGGCAAAGGCCTTGTACACTGACCTTGTAAGTAAACTGCCAGGTACGTCAACAGAAAAAGAAGAAGGCTTCAAGGCAAGCAGGGGATGGTTTGATAACTTTAAGAGGAGAAGTGGCATCCGTAGTGTTGCGAAGCACGGAGAAGCTGCAAGTTTGGACGCTAAGGCAGCTGAGGCATTCGCTACTGAGTTCCAGAAGCTCATGGTTTCTGAGTGTTACCTGCCAGAACAAGTTTTCAACTGCGATGAGACGAGGCTTTTTTGGAAAAAGATGCCAAAGAGGACCTACATTACAGAAGAAGAGAATGCAATGCCTGGTCACAAGCCCATGAAAGACCATCTCACCCTCTTGTTTTGTGCTAATGCAAGCGGGGATTTTAAAGTCAAGCCCTTGCTTGTGTATCATTCTGAGAATCCACGCGCCTTCAAGAAATGCAAGGTTCAGAAGAGCCAGTTAAACGTTATGTGGCGGTCCAACAGCAAGGCTTGGGTCACTCGTATGTTGTTCATTGAGTGGATCAACGAGGTCTTTGGTCCTGCAGTGAAGAAATACCTTTTAGAAAAGAATCTGCCACTCAAAGCCTTGCTGGTCATGGATAATGCTCCTGCTCATCCTCCAGGCTTTGAGGACGACTTGCTGGAGGAATTCGAGTTCATTAAGGGCAAGTTCCTTCCTCCCAACACCACTCCAATCCTCCAGCCCATGGATCAGCAGGTCATTTCAAACTTTAAAAAGCTTTACATCAAAGCACTGTTTCAGCAATGCTTTGAGGTGACCGAAGGAACAAACCTTACTCTACGAGAGTTTTGGAAAAATCATTTCCACATCGTGAACTGCCTCAAGATCATTGATAAAGCCTGGGATGGGGTCACCAAGAGAACCCTCTGTTCTGCTTGGAGAAAACTGTGGCCTGATTGTGTTCTTGGACATGACCTAGAGGGGCTTGCTCATGAACAGGAGGCGCCAGTTGTCGATGAAATTGTGTCCTTGGGGAAGACCATGGGCCTAGAGGTGAACGAGGATGACATCCAGGAGCTGGTGGAGGAACATGGTCAGGAGCTGACCACCGATGAACTGATGGATCTGCATCGCGAGCAACAGCAAAAGGTTATGGAGGAGATCTCGTCTGCAGAGGAGAAAAAGGCAGAGGAATCCCTCACTTCAGATGAGATTAGGGAGATGTGTAAAATGTGGGAAACAGTGCAAAATTTTGTAGAAAAGCACCACCTGAATAAGGCTGTAGCAGTGCAAGCGATGAATCTGTTTAACGACAATGCAATGTCACATTTCCGCGAAATCCTCAAAAGGAGGCAAAAGTAAGTGTCATTGGATAGGTTCCTTGTTAAAGTTGCACGAAAAGAGAAAGATTGCATTGAGCCAATACATAGCAGTGATTCCATTAGTGATAGTGAAAGTCGTCCTACACAATAACCCTCCTCTCTCTTGTCTCCCTCACACCAGCCACGAAGGTTTTCAAAGGTAAGTGCAGGTTATTTATTTTTCTTTATATTTTGTATTTTCTTTATTATTTTATATTGCAATATTGTAATCATTTTTACATGAGTATTTTTGGGTGTGGAATGGATCATCTGAGTTTCTGTTATTTCTTATGGGGAAATTTCGCTTTGATATATGAGTGCTTTGGATTACAAGCATGTTTCCAGAACAAATTATGCTCGCAAGCCAAGGTTTTACTGTATGTCTTTCTGTTGAGGGTGGAGATTTCTTTTTTTTCATCTTATTATTATTTTTTAAGTTTGTTTATTTTTGAGAGGGGGAGGGAGAGCACAGCAGGGGAGGGGCAGAGAGAGAAAGGGAGACACAGAATCTGAAGCAGGCTCCAGGCTCTGAGCTGTCAGCACAGAGCCTGACGTGGGGCTCGAACTCACAACCTATGAAATTATGACCTGAGCCGAAGTTGGATGCTTAACCAGCTGAGCCATCCAGCTACCCCCAACGCTTTTTTTAAAAGTTTATTTATGTATTTTGAGAGGCAGGAAATCAATCCCCAAGCAAGCTCCAGGCTGATGGCCTGGGATCCTGAACCAACAAACCATGAGATTGTGGCCATAGCCGAAATCAAGAGTCGGACTTAACCGACTGAACCACCCAGGCACCCTGAGGGTGGTGATTTCTGATTTAAATTACAAACCCTAGAGCTGTTTGGTGCCCTTATCATATCAATGTCATAAGACTTTGATAGATTCTTGGCATTCGGATTTGTGATAATAAAGCCATATCCACAAAAAACATTTTTACGTATAACTCAGGAGGAGAAAAGGGAAATAGACTAACATATTACTAGTATTTAGAAGAGTTAAATGAAATCAAGGGAGTAGAAATGGAATATAGGTCACACAACTGTCAGCGAAGAAAAGCTTCTTGGGAAACGGACCCCTGAATATTGAACCCTTTAAAAATAGAGAACTTACTGCTTACTTTAGTTGTTGTTTTAGTAAAGAGCACAGAGCTCTTATCTGGGTGCTTCTTGATAGATTTGCTGCCTGGTAAATTGAAAGTATTTTGTGTTTGGGAGCATTAGGTTATTAACACTGTTGAGGAACACATTGTGAATATTATATGTGAGGTTCTACAACTGTTAGATTCTGTAAGGGATGAAATCAGTCATGCAAAAGACAATAAAAGCTTCTTACAGGTTTAACGGTAATTTTATAGCCATATTAAGTAGTCAGCTCTATAGGTTTTCTAGAATTAATCCAGACAAAAATTGAGATAACTTGAAAACAGATGCCAGTTGTTTTGAGGATTATTATTTCTTACCCTAGAGTAAGAGGGTATGTTCTTAAAATTTTTGTTTTTGTAATGTTTGTTTATTTTTGAGAGAGAGCATTGTGTGTGTGTGTGTGTATACACAAGTAGAGGAGGGGGCAGAGAGAGAGGGAGACACAGAATCTGAGGCAGGCTCCAGGCTCTGAGCTGTCAGCACAGAGCCCAACTGCTGGCTCAAATCACGAAGGAACTGTGAGATAATGACCTGAGCCGAAGTCCGACGCTCAAGTAACTGAGCCAGCCAGTTGTTTTGTTTTTTTTTAATGTTTATTCATTTTGTGTGTGAGAGAGAGAATGAATGGGAAGGGGGAAGGGGCAGAGAGGATCCCAAGCAGCCTCAGCTTGAGCCCAACATGGGGCTTGATCCCACAAACCAAGCCCCAGGAACTGTGAGATCATGACCTGAGTGGAAATCGGGAGTCGGATGCTTAACCGTTTGAGCCACCCAGGCACACCTTGTCGCTTTTAAATAACAGGTTGTTTGTAAAGATTCTCTTTGTATCTTTTCAATTATGTAGACTTCTGATTAGCTAGGATCTGAGTATAGATTACCATATTTGCCAGTGCTTAAGGTGTAGTTCACTTCTCCCTAGAAAGGTATGTCTGGTATACCCATATTATGGGTGGAAAGATGAATGACAAAGACTTAAAAGACTGTGGGAATTGCTAATAGTCCTGTGTGAGCCACATTATTGAGTAAAGTCTAAGTATACAAAAATTAGGTTGTCACTACAATTACTGCTGTAAAATACAGAGACCAAATGGTTACTAAGATGTCAAATAATGGGTTGGCTTAATGGAAGATGGCAGAGTCTGTCTCCTCTTACAGTACCTCCTTGGTAGCCAACATAATCCACCTTAAATACATTTTTTCTAACATTAATTATGTATGTTTTAAGAAATGTGTATATGCGAATCTATGTGAAAATTGCTCCTAGAAATAAGAACAAGTTAAATAGAAAATCAACAAGGCTACCAGTTTGATTTAGTAAATGGCAAAAGGATAGTGGCAGAATATGGTAGTGCAAAAATATCGTAACCAAAATATGAATAGGTGGTTTTTACGCCCAACTTTTTTTTTAAATTTCAACCTTATTGAAGTATAATTGCCAAAATGTAAGATATTTCAAGTGTACATATGGTGATTTCATGTACATTGTAAAAGGATTCCCTCCATCTAGTTAATGAACACATTCATCACCTCACATGTATTTTTTCTGCATGTGAGAACATTTAAGTTCTATTCAGCAAATTTCAGTGATATGGTACAGTGTTACCAAGTATAGTCATGTTTTACATTAGATTGTCAGACCTTATTCATCTGATTTCCCGCAACTTTTTTATTAAGAAAATTTCATGCACGGGGGCGCCTGGGTGGCTCAGTTGGTTGGGCATCTGACTTCGGTCCAGGTCATGATCTCATGGTTCGTGGGTTTGAGCCCCGTGTCGGGCTCTGTGCTGACAGCTCAGAGCCTGGAGCCTGCTTAAAATTCTGTGTCTCCCTCTCTCTCTGCCCCTTCCCTACTCACGCTCTGTCTCTCAAAAGTAAATTTTTTTTTTTTTTAAAGAAAACGTCATGCACGTGAAAGTGAAAGAGTACAAGGTGTATGACAGTGAACCTCTTACCTAGACACAATGGTGTTTTAACATACTAATGTCTATAAGAAAGCACTAAAATATGCATATGTTTGCTAAGCCACTTGAAAATCATGACATTTCCACTAAATATTTCAGGCACTTGCTAAGAATAAATATTCTCCTATATAACTCTAACATAACTGTTCTTTTAAAGAAAATTCAAAAAAAAATTCCCAAGTTGGGAGGGACCTCGGAGGGACAGAGAGAGAAAGAGACAGAATCCCAAGCAGGCTCTGCAGTTCTGTCAGCGCAGATCCTAATGCAGGGCTCAAACTCACCAACCCTGAGATCATGACCTGAACCAAAATCAAGAGTCCAACGCTTAACTGCCTGAGCCGCTCAGGCACCCCTATCGTTTTTGTTAAGAGTATATTTCTCTTGATGAGTGCTGAGTAAAGTGTAGGATTGTTGAATCACTTTGTTGCAGACCTGAAACTAACATTGTATGTTAACTATACTGGAAATGAAATTTTAAAATTTTTAAAAACTAAAAGTAATTACCAAATATTATGTAGTCTATATATTCAAATGTTTCATTTGTTCCCAAAATGTCATTTATAGCTTTTATATGAATCAAAATCCAATAAAGGTTCAAGTGTTGCATTTTCTTATGGCTCTTTAGTTTCTTTCTTTTTTATTTTTTTTATTTTAGAGAGAGAGTGTGCGTGTGTGCAGGTGGGGGTGGGGAGAGGAGCAGAGAGAAAGAGGGAGAGAGAGAATCTCAAGCAGGCTCCACATTTAGCATGGAGTTTGACACCAGTCTGATCCCACGACTTTGGGATCCTGACCTGAGCCAAAATCAAGAGTTGGACACTCAACCAACTGAGCCACCCAGGTGCCCCAACCCCTAGTGTCTTCTAATTTAGTTTGGGGTGTGTGTGTGTGTGTGTGTGTGTGTGTGTGTGTGTGTGTCACATTTTTAAAGAGAACATGTTGCTACTTTTATAGAATGTTCTCTATTCTGCATTTGTCTGATTATTTCTTTATAGAATGTCCCACCTGGATTTACCTCATTATTTTCTTGTGCAGCTGCTTAACTTATTCCTCTATTGCTGTGTTTCCTAAAAACTGCAAGTTAAATTTAAATACTTGATTTGTTGGGGTTTTTTTTTTTTTTTGGTTTTTTAATGTTTATTTTTCATTTTCGAGTGAGTGAGTACAAATAGGGGAGAGGCAGAGAGAGAAAGGGAGACACAGAATCCAAAGCAGGCTCCAGGCTCTGAGCTGTCAGGAGAGAGCCCAATATGGGCTTGAACCTAGAAACCAACCATGAGATCATGACCTGAGCTGAAGTCAGATGCTCAACCAACTGAGCCACCCAAGCACCCCTTGATTTGATTAAGGTTAACCATAATTGTCAGTGGCTTGTTTGTTGTTTACACCAGTTGATGAGAGGCAGAGTCTGAATTATCTGCTAACATTTTTCTGTTTAAACTTAAGTACTGTCATAACTTTTGGTGTTTGAGATAATAGAGCTACCTGTGTAACTTACAGTTCAAATATAACAACAAGACTTTGAGAAAGAATGCAGAAGTAAGTTTGCTTCATGTCCTTTTGGTTCACTGCCCTCTGAGAAAATGAGTTGGAAGTTGGACAGGCAAGGAGGGTAGATATATTTAGCAGAAGCAAACCATAGTGGAATTGTAAAGGGGTCAAAACCAGAAATTTAGAAATGGAGATTAGGGGCACCTGGGTGGCTCAGTCAGTTAAGCATCCAACTCTTGATTTCGGCTCAAGTCATGATGTCATGGTTCGTGAGATGATTATAAGGTTTGTTTCACGTTATAATCATCTGTGAAACTTGATTTTATCTTCATGTTCATTTGACAACTTCTGTGCCGTTCTTTTCTTGCCCAAGTACCTAATTTCTCCTCAAAACAGTCCTCTAAAATTATGATTACTATTAATTTTATTGGTTACTATCAGTATGTTATTACTGATATTGACTAGTGAATAATTACTGATATTGACTAGTGAATAATTTTTGTGGATATAATTTCCCAAAGTCCTTTAACCTAATTTCCATTTCTTCTGCGGGTTTATTGGTTACTATCAGTATGTTATTACTGATATTGACTAGTGAATATTACTGATATTGACTAGTGAATAATTTTTGTGGATATAATTTCCCAAAGTCCTTTAACCTAATTTCCATTTCTTCTTTTTTTTTTTTAATGTTTATTTATTTATTTTGAGAGAGAAAGAGTGCGGGTTGGGGAGGGGGCAGAGGGAGAGATAGAGAATCTTAAGCAGGTTCCACGCTCAGTGTGGAGCTGGATGCAGGTTTGATCCTGTGACCCTGAGATCATGACCTGAGCCGAAATCAAGAGTCAGATGCTCCGACTGAGTCACTCAGGCACCCAAGAAATGATAGTTCTTTATGCATAGAATGTGGGATGATAGCTTTAAAAAAATTTTCCCCTTCAGGGCCACCTGGGTGACTCAGTCGGTTAAGTGTCCAACTTCAGCTCAGATCATGATCTCGTGGTTTGTGAGTTTGAGCCCCACATCGGGCTCTCCACTCTCAGCACAGAGCTAGCTTTAGATCCTGTCTCTCGTTCTTTCTGCCCCTCCCCTGTTTGTGCGTGCGCGTGCTCTCTCTCTCTCTTTCAAAAATAAAATTAAACATTGAAAAAAAATGTCCATTTCAGAGCATGGATTCCATTTGATCAGAGTTTCTTAATCTTGGCACTATTGATGTTTTAGAGCAGGTAAGTCCCTAGCTGACCTGTGTATTATAGGATGTTTAGTAGCATCCCTGGCCACTGCCCACTAGATGGATGCTAGTAGCAGCCCTCCCCAGCCCTACTTATAGTTATGTCTACCAAAAATTTCTGTAGACATTGCCAATGTCTTCTGGAGGGCAAGTAGTCCCCATTTTTGAGTATCATTGAGTTGGATAAAATCCACTGGCATGTGTGAAGAAGATTCCTTAATGATGCCCTTTATGATTTGGTTTCCCTTTAACAGCTGTCAAACCCAAGTTTCTTCCTCAGGTAGGCTCCACTGTGTGCCTGGTATATGCTGGAGAACAGTGGGACATGATGAAATTTTTTATCTCTCTTGGGAATTTTATTGAAGGGAGAAATAAGGTCTTTGTTTATAAGTCAAGTTGTAGGCCTTTTGCTTTATCTAAACCTCCCACCCCCTTCCACCTTGGAAAGGAACCTTACTAGCTATTTGAGCTTATATGCTGTGGATAAAGTTTTTGTTAGGAATAGTTAAGAAATTTGATATCTTTGAGGTGATCTGTCGTTGTTTTGGCATTCAAGAAAAGACTGTCTTTAGGGGCACCTTGGTGGCTCAGTCAGTTAAGTGTCTGACTCTTGATTTTTGGCTCAGGTCATAATCTCATGGGTTCATGAGATTGAGCCCGTGCCTGGCTCTGTGCTGACTGCACAGAGCCTGCTTGGGATTCTCTGTCTCTTTCTCTATCCCTTCCCCACTTTGGATACCTGCTCTCTCTCAAAATAAATAAACATTAAAAAAAAGACTGTCTTTCAAAAAATAGTTGCTTGCAAAAGGACTTGATTAAACTAAATGTATCCTTTTTGATTGTCCTTAAAAATTTTTAAGTACAGTTGACCCTTGAAAGGTGTGGGGGTTATGGATATTAACAGCCCGATAACCTCCCCAGTCAAAAATCTACGTATAACTTTTGACTTCCCAAGAACTTAACTGCTAATAGCAAGAACTGTGAGAGATCATTTTTTACTGTGATAACACAATTTACTGGAGAGATCAGCTGCTCAAGTGATGTTTTAAGGGGACATTGGGATACCACAATGCTTGAGCTCACTGCAGTTAGTAATAGGAGGTGGCTACAAAATTATTACAGTAGTACAATATATACTACAGTTAATTTAATGCAGTTATTTAATACTGCATGTTTGTTTACATTTCTCTATTGCAAATGCCACCATGTACAGTCTGTAGGTGTGTAAATTTTGATGAATTTTGACTTTTTTAATTTGTGTATATTTTATGGTAGTAAATGATAAATGAGTATCTAAATGTATTTTATGAATTCAAGACATAGCTACCTTTTTCTTATTTTGTTTTTTGACATTTCTAGGCTACACAGTTCATCTGTGAGGTTTTTCAAATTGTCACAAATCTCCAAACTTTTCCGGTACGTTTATTGAAAAAAAAAATCTATACGTAGGCTTGCCCAGCTCAAACCCATATTGTTCAAGGGTCAACTGTATATATAAATTCTGCCCTTCAGGAAAATGACCCAGCCTTCTTGTTAGGGGAAGGGAAGAGGTTGGGGATAGGGGAAGAGTGGAAGTAATGAGATTAATGAGAATTTTTTGCTCAGTAAATATGTTACAAGACTGAGAAATCTCAAAGAATTTAAGGAGAAAATAGAATTTTTTTAGTTTCTAAAACATGTTCTTTGTGGATGTGGAACATTGTGCCAAATGCCATGGGAGTGAAATTGAAGATAGCTGACTAATAATCAGTGGTTGATATGAAGATTATTTTATTTTATCTTTTAAAATGTTTATTCATTCTGAGAGAGAGAGAGTACACATAGGGGAGGGCATAGAGAGAGGGAGAGAGAGAATCCCAGTCAGGCTCCACACTTACTGCGGATCCTGGGGCTTGATCCCACTAACTGTGAGACCATGACCTTAGCCAAAATTAAGAGTCAAATGCTCAACCAGTTGAGCCACCAAGATGCCCCTGGAGATAATTTTATATTAAAAAAAATTTTTTTGTAGTTTCTTTTTTGAGGGGGAGAGAGCAAGCAAACAGGAGAGGGGCAGAGAGCCGGTGCGGGGGGCGGGGGGGATCCCAAGCAGCCTCCACCTGTCCATGCAGAGCCAGATGTGGGGATTGAACTCATGAACTGTGATATCATGACCTGAGCCAAAATCTGGAGTCACACTTAATTGACTAAACCACCCAGGTGCCCCTAATTTTATATTAAAAGTGAGCAGAGGGACGTCTTGCTGGCTCAGTTGGAATAGCATGTAGATCTTGATCTTGGGGTTGTGAGTTTGAGCCCCACATCAGGCTATCTGCTGTCAGCACAGATCCTGCTTTGGATCCTCTTCCCCCCTTCTCTCTGCCACTCCCCCACTCGTTCTCTCTCTCTCTCTCTCTCTCTCTCTCTCTCAATAAATAAATAAATAAATAAATAAATAAACTTTTAAAAATCTTAAAAAAAAAAAAAAAATGAGCAGAAAGATCCCGAGCATCTAGACTGTGATCTTGGAACATCATTTCCCACCAATAGGAATCAGAGCTCCTTAAAGAAATGGCATATTCTAGGTCTGGGGAAGGAAATATGTGAACTGATCCTGGAGCTATTAGATTGCCAGGATTTTAGTAGACACTTTACTAAGGTGTCAGAAGGACTGGGAAGCCAGCTGAAGTTTGGCCAAAATAGGACACTTTTGACTATCAATAAAGATAACTGCAGTGGACCAAAACATGTAAATTATGTTTAAAATATGATACCATAATGATAGTTTAAGAGCAAGCTTATTCACTTTGGTGAAATACTATTGCATCATTATTTTGAAAACTGGCAAATAAAGGGAAAAAAAGCAAGATAGAAGGAATCAAGACTTTACTATGTGAACTGCACCATGGGTAACCAAATAATATAAATGTTTGGGTTTTTTTGGGTTTTTTGTTTAGTTTTTTAAAGTTTATTTTGAGAGCACAAGCACAAGTTGGGGAGGGACAGAGAGAGAGGGGGCAGAGGATCCAAAGTGGGCTCTGCACAGTCAACTGGAACTCACAAAACCCTGAGATCATGACCTGAGCTAAAATCAAGAGTTGAATGCTCAACCAACTCAGCCACCCAGGTGCCCCTACTTGTTGTTTTTTTTAAATAGAAGCGTTCTAGTTAATAAATGAAGGAAGGACAGATTTAGAATGATTAGATCCAGCATCGAGCATGCCCCCAGATGGAAGAAAACTCTACCCTTAAGAGTAGTCTTGGGGGGGAGGGAGAGTTCATCCTGTATATAATCATGCCACTAGATCCAACTGTCAATTTCAGGATATCCAGGGGGACAGAGGCATATAGTAAACGCTATGGATATGTGATCAACAATATCCAGGTTGTAGAATCTACAAGAGATGAACTGGTTCTTCAACAAATAAATGGCAAGGGAGGGAAAAAAATGATTTATAAATTAAAAGACTTAAACTTAGCAAATAATCATAATATATGGACCTTATTTGGATCCTAATTCAGACAAACTTTAAAAAAGTATGGTACAGAGAAAGACATACCATATGGTTTCACTCTTATGTGGATCTTGAGAAACTTAACAGAAACCCATGGGGGAGGGGAAGGAAAAAAAAAAAAAAAGGTTAGAGTGGGAGAGAGCCAAAGCATAAGAGACTTAAAAACTGAGAACAAACTGAGGGCTGATGGGGGGTGGGAGGGAGGGGGGGGTGGGTGATGGGTATTGAGGAGGGCACCTTTTGGGATGAGCACTGGGTGTTGTATGGAAACCAATTTGACAATAAATTTCATATATTGAAAAAAAAAAGTGGTATTTGAGAGAAATTGAAATTTGAATGTTGACTAAATGATATTAAGGGACTACCAATTTTTAGGCATGCAATGGTACAATTTTTTTTTCTTTTGTTATATCTTTCAGGTCCTTATCTTTTAGAGGTCCATGCCAAAATATTTATGAATAATGTAGAGATTAGCTTCAATATAAGATGAAGAAGGGAGGCATAGATAAAACAATTTTGGGTTGATAATTTTTGAAGGTGGGTGATAGATACATCTCTACTTTTGTTTTTAATTAGAATTTATATCACATTTAAAAAAATAGAAGAAAAGAATCACAACATTCTTGATTCAGAGACTCACAGTTATAATATGATGAAAGTTTGTTCCTTCACTTGGTTTTGGTATGATTCTCAAATTTTCTGTCCATCTCACATTTTCCTCTTGATGTGGCACTGTGTTCCCTATGTGCTGGCCTTTTCTGAAATTCACATTTTTGCCTGGCAGTTTTTCAGAAGAAATTAAAATGCCCCTAAATTGGGTAAGGATTGAATCTCAACATGTTTGTTTGTTAATGTGAGAAGTATCCAAGTCAGAAATACACTTAAAGCAAAGTAATAGAGAAGAGACAGAAAAAAAAAAAAAATCCAGGTGTTTTTGTTTTTGTTTTCCTTATGAGAAGTTAAATTAAAAGATTTGGTGTGGAAAGAGGTTAACGTGAGTAGAATGATAGTTTGGGAAGATGTATACATTGCAGTACTGGGCATTTAGTAATTCCTGTCTTTAATCAAAAATAGTTGAAAGGTAACTATGTGCTACCTGCCATGGGTCACTGAGCACCACAGAGTTACCGTGTTTTCTCATGATCATCTTGATAGAGATGTTAAGTATGGCATTTCTTCATATTAATGAAGATTTCTTTTTGATAACTGGAAAACTACAAGAAGGGTGCTAAATTTGCATGTTTCAAGTTTGTGAAGTATTTAGGTTGATATCTCTATTGTGGTAGGGCCTGTCTTTTCCACAGTTTTTTGACCCTGAACTATAGATGGTAAAATGAAGGATCACGCTTAGAGACAACAGTCTAGGTCAGAATTGAGGACTGTTTGAAAAACTTGGTTTCACTGTCTTTCAGAGATGTTTGGATGGATGTGAAATATGCTCAGTCAGCGGATTGGTTATTTATTTTTTTCTGGGTTGACAAGCCTTATTGGGTAATTTGTCTTGTTTGCTGTAAAGAACTTGAACAATATTTTGAGTTGAATTTTCTGCTCATTTTGAATCTTAATTTACATTGGATGTCTTGGCAGAACATATACATGGGGAGTTCTTCTGTCTTGATAAAAAGTAGTTAGGCCACAAACATCTTTCTTAGCCATTTTTTTTTTTTTTTCAAATCTACCTTTCCCACTCTTTCTGTTTATTAGAGTATCTTTTTCATGGGAGGACTAGCATTGTTTGACTTTGATCAGATGGAAGAAACTTTCTTTTTTATTTTAGAGAGAGGGCACACCCATGGAGGAGGGGCAGAGACGGGGAGAGAGAATCTCAAGTGGACTCTCTGCTCAGCGCAGAGTCCCACACGGGGCTCAATCCCACGACCTTGCATGACCTGACCTGAAATCAAGAGTCAGATGCTCAACTGACTGAGCTACCCTGGCTCCCTGGAAGAAACTTTGAATATTATTCTTAAGGTTCATTGCTGGATTGCCTGGGTGGCTCAGGTGGTTGTAAGCATCTGACTTTGCCTCAGATCATGATCTCACAGTTTGTGATTTCGAGCCCCCGCCCCCCCGCATCGGGCTCTGTACTGACAGTTCAGAGCCTGGAGCCTGCTTCAGATTCTGGGTCTCCCTCTCCCTGCCCCTTCCCTGCTTGTGTGCTCGCGGGCTCTCGCTCTCTTGCTCGCTCTCTCAAAAATAAGTAAACATTAAAAAATATTTTTAAAAAATTTATTGCTTCATAAAATGAAACATGCACTCAGTCCCTTAAAATATTAGAAGTAGTTTAGGTAAAGACCAGCCTTTTGGATATGCTATTAAAATATCCATAGGCATGACACTGAAAACCACAATTTGCATTCAGCTACCTCTATTTACTCTGAAGGAAAGTTTTCTTCTGATGCTCAGCATATGTATGGGGAGTTTGCTTGCAGCTGGTCAGAGTTGAAAGAAAGTGCTTGAGAACCATCCCCAGAACTTATCATCCACAGTTTATATTCATTCTACCAGATGTTTGATATCCATGCATTAATTAATTGTTGGTTATGGGCTCTAAGAAAGTTACATAGTAGAGAACTGGTGTAAGATTAAATAGTTTTAAAAGTTGCTTAGAATGATATCTTTTTCAGTAAAACTAGTCTGGACACTACAGAAGTTTGTGTTGTGTAGTCTTTGCTCAAGGACTGCCTGTGGTATGGATTTGGCTCTTTTTTTTAAGTTTATTTTTGAGAGAGACAACACAGCAGGGGAAGGGCAGAGAGAGAGGGAGACAAAGAATCTGAAGCAGGCTCCAGGCTCTGAGCTGTCAGCACAAAGCCTGATGTGGGGCTTGAACCCACAAGCTGTTAGATCATGACCTTAGCCAAAGTTGAAGTTGGAAGCTTAACCAACTGAGCCACCCAGGCACCCCACCCTTCTTTTTAATTCTGTTTCTGGCTAGCATTGTCTTTTGTATATTTATGTTAAATATGAAACTAAGAAAATTTAAGTTGATACCTTACATGTTTTTCTTTCCTTGCTCACATTTTCTCCCCACTATGGTCCTGGCCTGGGAAGACAAAAATAATTAGAAGTTAGAGACCAGTTAGAATCGAGTTAGGCACTTTAGCCATTGAAACTGTGGGCACTTGGTTGTAGCCAACTCAGTGGGGCGTTGGCTGGATTTTTTTTTTTTAATTTTAGTTAACATACAATGCAATATTGGTTTAAGGAGTAGAATTCGGTGATACATCACTTTCATAAAACACCCAGTGCTCATCATAAGTGCCCTCCTTAGTACCCATCACTCTGCCTGGATATTTCAAATTTTCAAGGGAACAACGCCATCTGTTGGGCACCTTAAAAATGAATCCTGTCACGTTCTATGGACCCAACTATTTAGACTAGTTTTAGGTTGGTTTTTGGCATAGAGATGTGGTAAAAAAAAGTTTCTGAAATACTAAGGGCACTGTGAGAGCCTTTGCATTAAAAGATTTATTTGAGCATTGAGCAGTAACGCTATTATAATTCCAAGACAAAGAAGTTGACCTTTAGGCTACTGATGTTGGGGGGCAGAATAGCAGTAGCTCTTTTTTATTTTTATTTTTTACTTATTTTTGAGAGGAGGAGGCTGAGAGAGAGGGAGAGAGACAATCTCAAGCAGGTTCCGTGCTGACAGCCCAGAGCCCTACGCAGGTGAAATCAAGAGTCGGATGGATGCTGGGACACCTGGGTGGCTCAGTCAGTTAAGTATCCTACTCTTGGTTTCGGCTCAGGTCGTGATCTTGTGATTTGTGAGTTTGAGCCCCACATTTGGCTCTGTGCTGACAGTATGGAGCCTGCTTGGGATTTTCTCTCTCTCCCTCTCTCTTTGCCCCTCTTGCACTCTGTCTCAAAACAAATAAACTTAAAAAAAAAAAGTGGATGCTTAACTGAGGCATCCAGGTGCGCCTAGCAATAGCTCTTTGTTTGCACTGCAGAGGTGCAGGCTTTGTGTTTATAAGAAACATGTAGGGGTGACTGGGTAGCTCAGTCAGTTGAGTGTCCATCCTGCTCTTGATTTTGGCTTAGGTCATGATCTTGTGGTTCATGGGATCAGGTCCCACATTGAATTCCGTGCTGACAGTGCAGAGCCTGCTTAGGATTCTCTCTCTCTCTCTCTCTCTCTCTCTCCCCCTCCCTCCGTCTCTCCCTCTCTCTCCCCCTCTCCCGCTCTCTAAAAATAAATAAATAAACTTGAAAAAGAAAAAGCATGTAACTTAGGTGTTTTCATATTAAAGGCTCACTCCCAAGTCATGGTGGAGTACAAGAATACAATTTGGAGGGGAAAAGAACTACCACCCACTTTCTGAATCCTGGGCAGTCTAGAATTTGACCCTGCAGCATCACCTTTTTGAAAGAGCAGCTAACAGCCTAAGTTTGTAAACTGGGAATGTAGTGTGACAAGTGAGGTTCTTATCCTGGGTGTAAAATTTAAGAGACTGCAAAAAGGCTCAGGAATAAAAGAGTATTTTAACATAGTAAAAGTACTATTAATACGAAAAAGTTCATAATGAGCAAAATATACCTTTTTTACTTTTTTTTTTTTTTGAGAGAGAGAGCACATGAGCAGGGAGGAAAAGGGCAGAGGGAGAGAGAGCGCCTCTTAAGCAGGCTCCACGCCCTGCCTGCAGCCTGACATGTGACTCAATCCCACAATCCTGGGATCATGACCTGAGCCAAAATCAAGAGTCAGACACTCAACTGACTGAGCCACCCAGGTGCCCCTATTATTATTGTTTTTAAAGATTTTCTTCTTCAGTAATATCTGTACCCACAGTGGGGCTCGAGTCACAACTCAGATCAAAAGTCATGTGCTCCACTGACTAAGCCAGCCAGGCACCCCCAAAACATACATTTTAATCGAAGACCCTGTACTTGGATGATTTGCCTCACCCTGATCATAGCCCTGGGTATTACAGATTAAACTTTTATACTCCTCTTATTGAATAATTGCTGTGAGCTCTTTCATAATTTGTTTTCAAGAATAAAACTTACAGTGAGGCACCTGAGAGGCTCAGTCAGTTAAGCGTCCTACTCTCAATTTCAGCTCAGGTCATGAGATTTGATCCCCAGTCAGGCTCTGCACTGACAGCTCAGAGCCTGGTTGGGATTCTCTGTCTCCCTCTCTCTGCCCCTCTCCCACTTGTGTGTGCTCTCTCTCTCTCTCAAAATAAATATTTTTAAGAGAGCAAAAGTTACAATTCTAGATCCTTCGAAATGTGGCAGTAGGGGGAGGTTAGGGGAAAGGGTAGAGGGAGCATAAGGGTGGATTGAAGAATCTGATTCCATATTTTGTATAAAACCACTTCTCATTTTGAGGTCAATATCTTCTTAGGTCCAATATATATATTTTTTTAATGTTTATTTATTTTAGAGAGAGAGACACAGTGTGAGCAGGGGAGGAGCAGAGAGAGAGGAAGACACAGAATCAGAAGCAGGCTGTAGGCTCCCAGCTATCAGCACAAGAGCCTGATGGGGCTCAAACTCAAAAACCGTGAGATCCTGACTTAAGCCAAAGTCAGACGCTTAACCGACTGAGCCACCCAGGCACCTCATTGAGGTCAGTATCTTATTTGGTCCTTTTTTCTTGTAGCATGGCGGACACCGACCTCTTTATGGAATGTGAGGAGGAGGAGCTGGAGCCATGGCAGAAAATCAGCGATGTCATTGAGGATTCTGTCGTTGAAGATTATAATTCAGTGGATAAAACTACTACAGGTAACAAAAACTCTTTTGATCTTGGATTGTTATTTAAACTGACTCAGTTGGATGGCATTTTTATTAAGAAAGAGTGAGGTGGAGACTTTTAAGAACCCAAGGATGGATGCCTCTTTTAAGAACCCAAGGATGGATGCCTCGTTGTGGCGCTGGTGCTTTTTTTTTTTCTATGCTTTAGTCTGTAAAAATACCTCAGTTTCTTCATATGTGAAGCTAGAAACACTATGCTCAATTTATTTAAAACATTGAGAGTTGAGTTAACCAATGCTTAGCAATCATTTAGCAGTCCTCCTACCAAATGTACGAACAAGAACGCAAAGTAGTGTGTGTGGCAGTGTTCATTTATGTACCCAGTCAAACACAGGATCCCGTAGTCATTTTTCTCTTCTTTGTTTGTTTTACTTGACCTTGGTTTCCTTTGTGAGCTGAACAGAGTTTGCTTTGTGTCTGCCTTCATGAACAGTTTACAAACATAGGCTTGTTAGCTGCTCTTTCAAAAACGTGATGTTGCAGGGTCAAATTCTAGATTGCCCTAAATTCAGAGAGTGGGTGATGGTTCTTTCCCCCTGCTAAATTGTATCTGTTGCTCTCTTTATTTTTATCTTTCCTACCTTGAGACCTGAAGATGGCATTGGTTTAGGCTGAAACAGGACACAGTTCAGGATCTTGTGTATGGCTTATTATGTATGCATGGTTATAAATACCAATAGTGGTGATAATAAACCTTTGAGTCCTAGAGGTTTGCTTGTGCTTTATAAGCAAAACCTTAAAATACTGGTTCAGTGAGCTCGCGATCTAAATTAACCAGGAAATATGAGATGAAGAAGGCATTGTGTCTAATTGGTGGAGTGAGGGACAAGTAGGAGGAGAAATCAGATGAACAGTTGGATTTGCAAAGAAAGCAGGAAACTTTTTGGCTGTAGAGACCCACAACAAGATGAAAGGGATTAGAACAATATCCTTTAGTGTCATCTGTCCCTGTCTCCAAGTGACTATGCCTCCCCTTCCCCACAGTTTCTGTGAGCCAGCAGCCAGTCTCGGCTCCAGTGCCCATCGCTGCCCATGCTTCTGTTGCTGGGCACCTCTCTACATCCACCACCGTTAGTAGCAGCGGGGCACAGAACAGCGACAGTACAAAGAAGACTCTTGTCACACTAATTGCCAACAACAATGGTAAGTGGGATTATTGGGAAATTCTTCCTGGGCCAGAGGGGTGAGAGAGAGAAATAAAGAGGTCTTAGGAACAGATGTACCTGTTTAGTTTTAGGTACTGAGATGGTTCTACTAGTTGGAGTGAATTTAGTAATGATTCTGTGATATGGAAGTGATTCAGTAGTGTTGCTGTTCCTTCTGAGTTAGTGCTGAATTGATGCTGGTCTTTCAAGTCTGAGGGCAGCTGATCTTGCTGCTGGTAATTTGTGGGAGAGAAAATGTAAACCCAAAATTTCTGACTATTAAAAAGATTGGGCGGGGGGGTGCTGTTTGATTGTTTTTGTTATTTTTTTAAGTAGAATAAGCCCCACTAGTTTGGTAAGAATTCTCCCAGGGCAGCTTTGTTCTGAATTTTCTTTGGCAGATTCATATGGTCATTGGTTCCTGGGTATGGAAAATAGGATAGGGTTGTTTTCTACTTGAAGGAAGTGGTGAAAGAGTGGTGCTTCTGGTGTATTTATTGACTAGAGCTGTGTAGTATTGGTTTCTATTCATTTCTGATGACTGTTTTTACACTCTGAAGGCAAGTTATATCTTAAGATTCCTAAACTAGAATAAGCACCTTTATAGAATCATTGTGTTGCTGCAGAGGGCTTATTTTTAATTGTTTTATTTCCTTTAAAAACAAAATAGCTTTATTAATACAAGAATAATATGTGTATTGTAGAAAAAGTAAACTGAAAAAAATAAAAGGAAGGAAAAAATTATTTAACTGTGATCTCACTACCTGGAGATAACTATTTGTAATTCTTATTTTGTACATATATGTACTTTTATATACTCCCATATGGTATATGTTGTGATTTACTTTTTATAAAAACGGATCATACAGCCTCTACATTACTCTTTGCCTCCTTTTTCCCCTTAATATGTAATGAATATCTTCCCATTTTAATCAGTGTATGTCTGTAACATTGTTGATGAGTAAAGGTACAGTTAACCCTTGAACAACATGGGGGGTAGGGGCGCCAACTGTCTGCATAGTTGAAAATTTACATATAACTTTTGATTCCCCCCAAATTTAAATACTGATAGCCTTCTGTTGATAAGTTGATTATCACAGATTTTGTATGTAATATGTATTATACTGTATTCTTACAATAAAGTAAGCTAGAGAAAAGAAAATGTTATACAGAAAATCATAAAAAAGAGAGATAACATACTACTATACTATATTTATTAAAAAAAAATCCAGGGGTGCCTGGGTGGCTCAGTTGGTTGGGTGTCCAACTCTTGATTTCTGCTCTGGTCATAATCTCATGGTTTGATCCATGGGATCAAACCCCATGTCGGGCTCTGGCTGACAGCATGGAGCCTGCTTGGGATTCTCTCTCCCTCTTTCTCTGCCCTCTTCCCCCCTCCCCCATGCACACATACTTTCTCAAAAATAAATAAACTTAGGGACACCTGGGTGGCTCAGTCGGTTAAGCATCCGGCTTCAGCTCAGGTCGTGATCTCACAGTCCGTGAGTTCGAGCCCTGCATAGGGCTCTGTGCTGAGAGCTCAGAGCCTGGAGCCTGTTTCAGATTCTGTGTCTCCCTCTCTCTGTCCCTTCCCCGCTCATGCCCTGTCTCTCAAAAATGAATAAATGTTAAAAAAAAATTTTTTTTAATAAAAATAAATAAACTTTAAAAAAAATCCATGTACAAGTGGACCTTCACAATTCAAACCTGTGTTGTTCAAGAGTCAACTGTATTTCCTGTTGTTTGGTTACTTATTATTAACGATAGTTGTAAAGGGCTATACTTGTACTTTAAAGAGCTATTGTGAGCATCTCTGTCTCTGTGTCTTTTCTCACCTCCTTACTTCTGAGAACATATTTATAAAGGTCAAATTATTGGATCAAAAGTCAGCATAGTTTTTAAGGCTTTTGATATTTTTCCTGGAATGGCCATCTAGAAATGTTGTATCAGTTTATATTTCCATTAGAAGTACATATGGTGGTTTTATTTTTGGCTATAACCATTTACTTCTCTACTGTTAGATATTTATTACAGTCCTTATTTTTTGTGATTACAAGCAGTGCTTGGTGAGCATTCTCAGGCATTGTATCTGTGTGCACTATGTAAGCATATCTGCAGTAGAAAGTGAAATTGTTTGGATCAGGCATTTAAAACTTGATAGATGGTCTCAAATTGTCCTAATAGATTGCTCTGAATAATTGCCCACCAATAGCTCTTTCCTCATATTGCTGCCAACTTTAGGTACTATTGAACTTAAATCTAATTTCTGTAGGCATTTTTTTCAGTTGTTGGGTACTGAAAATACTATTTTTATTATATGAAACATCCTTAGAATTTTTTTGAACTTATAGATAGGGGCCCTTACATATATATAAAGATGAGGAACCACTATCCAGAGGATTCTGTCATTTTACAGATGTGGAAACCAAAGGCCTAGAGAGTCTAAACAATGTGCTTAAAGTCAAATAGTTGGTAAGTGACTAAACTGGATTTGAATTGTCTAGATTTCAGTTTGTGTCCTTTCCTCTGTGTTATATTGCTTTCCTGTATTTCTCTTAAAATAATCTGTCAAAGTGCTGTTAGCAACCAGCATAACTAAATTTTTCTTTGATCGTATGATATTCCAAGGCTTATGAGGACACACTGACATGACCTAGTCTCCTTGACTCCTTGAATGGACTTTTGATTTCCGAGCCCACCTAGGGCTGTGTACAAAGTTAAAAAAAAAAAACTATCTATATACAGATACTTCTAGTATTTAAATTAAAATGTTAACCCATGGGGGGTCTGGGTAGCTCAGTCAGTTGAACATCTAACTCTTGATTTCAGCTCAGCTCATGATCCCAGGGTCATGGAATCAAGGGTCTGCACTGAGCATAGAGCCTGCTGGGGATTTTCTCTCCTCTGTCCCTCTACCCCATTCTTTCTCTCTCTCTTTCTCAAAATAAATAAATAAATAAATAAATAAAACATTAACCCATGTTAGTGGGAAAAAAATTGGGTACAGACTGGTAACCAGTTACATATGTCGTGTGTATTCTTCCAAAACATTTTCATGCATAGATAAGCATGCATTAATAAATCCAATTTGCCTAGCCACCCCCCTTTTTGCATAATACAGGCAATTCTGTAACTTTTTAAATCTGCTATTCTTTTTTTTTCTTTTTTGAGAGGGGGCATAAGTGAGAGAGAGGCAGAGACAGGGAGAGAGAGAGAGAGAGAATCCCACGAGAGGGAGAGAGAGAGGGAGAAGAGAGAGAGAAGTGGGGCTCACCCTAAGTGAGGCTTGAGCTCACGAACTGTGAGATCATGACCTGAGCTGAAGTCAGATGCTTAACCGACTGAGCCTCCCAGGCGCCCTTATCTGATATTCTTGAGATGCTAGTCTAGGTTTAAGGATGAGACTTCAGAATAGAGTGGATTTGGGGCACCTAAGTGGCTCAGTGGGTTAAAGTACCAGACTCTTGATTTCATCTCAGATCGTGATCTAGAGTTCGTGGGATCAAGCTGACAGCACAGAGCCTGCTTAGGATTCTTTCGCTCTGCCCTTCCCCCACTCTCTCTCAAAAAAATAAATAAATAAAATAAAAATAAATAAATAAATAAACAAACAAATATTTAAAACTGGTTGGGCTCCTGGTTATCAATAGCCACCTCCACCAATAATTATATTATTAAAAAAATTCTTTTGGGGGCACTGATTTAGCTTTTATAATTTATCTATTTCTCTTGTTTTCTTTGCCCTCTCTATATAGAAAGCATTTTCTTGACTCTTGATTTTGAAGAACTTTTTTTTTTTTTTTTTTTTAATGTGGGAGGGAGGCCAGGAGTTGAGACGGAGGAGGAGTACATTGATGGTTTTTGTAATGGTCTAGTCCTCTGCTGGGTGATGGATTCAAGAGTGTTTATCATTGTACTTTAGAACTTTTAGGGGTGTCTGGGTGGCTCAGTCGGTTAAGCATCCTGCTTAGGCTCAGGTCATGATCCTCACATCTGTGAGTTTGAGCCCCGCATCCAGATCTGTGCTGACAGTTCAGAGCCTGGAGCCTGCTTCAGATTCTGTGTCTTCCTCTCTCTCTGCCCCACCCCTGCTTGTGCTCTGTCTCTCAAAAATGAATAAATGTTAAAATAATTTTTAAAAAGCCTTTTAAATGTGTGTAGTATTTTATGAGTCAAGTGTTAAAATATAATTAAGGTAAAGATTATTTTGAAAGAATAGTGGAAAGGATATGGACACAGTTTTGTTCTGTACTCCAAAATACCTGTTCCATGGAAAATGATAATTGCTTAAGAATAAAATGTAATCAATACTTTCCTATTTAATGGATATAGAATAGTTTTTCAGCAGACGATACCAGGACAACTGGGTACTTTTCCCACATGGAAGTGGATGGAGTGGCCCTTCCACTCCTTACTGTTTATAAGCGTTAACTAAATGGTCAGTGTAAGAGCTAAGACTGTAAAACTTTTAGAAGCAAACATAGGTGTAAATCTTTATGACCTTGATTTAGGTAGTGGATTCTTAGGATCCAAAAGCATATGTAACCATAGAAAAAAATGATTGGACCTTATAAAAATTAAAACCTTTTATGCTTCAAAGGGCATAATCAAGAAGTGAAAACACCCATAGAATGGGAGAAAAATTGTGCAAATAATATATATGATAAGGGACATGATAACTAGGATATATAAAGAACTACTACAATTCAATAATAAAAAGACAATCCAATTTCTTAAATGGGCAGAGGATCTAGATAGACATTTCTCCAAAGAGAATATATAAATGGCCAGTAAGCACATGAAAAATGCTCCACATCATTAGTCACTGAGGAAATGCATATCAGAACCACAGTGAGATTACCACTTTACACCCACTAGGATGGCTATAATCAAAAAGGTGGACAAATAACAAGTGTTGGTGAGAATGTGGAGACATTGGGACTCCTATATTGCTGATGAGAATGTAAAAATGGTATGGCCACTTTGGGAAATAGTTTGTCAATTTCTCAAAAAGTTAAGTGTACTTACATGACTCAGCAATTCTCCTAGCTGTATACCCGAAACATGGAAACATGTTCACACAAATGTCCTCAACAAATGTTCATAGTATTATTCATATAGCCCCCAAATGGAACAGCGTGAGCTGTTGAATGGATAAACAAAAGGTGGTATATCTGTACAGTGGGATATTATTTGGCCATAAAAAGGAATGAAATACTGATGTATACTAGAACATGAATAACCCTTGAAAATGTCGTGCTGAATGAAAGGAGTCAGACACAAAAGGCAACATACTGTATGACTCCATTTATACGATCTGTGGTTTCCAGGGCTGGGGAGAGGAGATAGGGAAAAACTGCTAATGGGCACAAGATTTTTTTCTTAGGATGATGAACATGTTCTGGAATTAAATAGAAGTGATAGTTGCACAAAGCTTGTATTCGAATATACTAAAAACCTCTGAATTGTATACTTTACATGGGTAATACATATGGTATGTTTATGTTATCTCAGTAAAGCTTTTTTTTTTTTTTTTTTTTTTTTTTTTTTTAAAGAAAGTATCAGGAATAAAATTTTGGAACATTTTTGCAATCCTTTTTGTTCTTCAGAATCTACCACTCAGCGTTTAGAAATGATTTCTCTAGTTCTGACTGATCGTATATGTTTGCATTGGAAAGACATAGTATGTAGTGAAATAAACCACTGCTTAATTCTGAGCTGTGAATGATGTGAATTTAATGTTAATAGATTTCTTATTCTATAACTAATAATGGCTTTCAACTCTTGTTTAGCCCATTTTGACTCAATTTAGCTCTCATCCCTGGGTTTTAAGACTATGTAAGTAAACAAAAAAATAAAGGAAACATGAAGACCTTCAGATTTGTAAAAACAGCATATTGTGAGAGAAGCTGCTGAATCACTAACCCATATTTAATCAGTTTATGGCTATGGTTCCAAGTTTATTTGAGAGCACCCTGTGAGGCAGGGTGCTGGTTGGGTGTTTGAGAGCACCCTGTAAGGCAGGGTGCTGGTTGGTTGATACTTTCATAGGCATTTCAAGTTTTAAGGATTCTGATTGCCTGCTTCTTTTATCCTCTGGAAATAGAACTTTGTAAGACCCATGAATTGGCAGAATTTCTTTAAAGAAAAACTTAAGAATGTAGAATCATTTAAAATATTTTATTAGAATTCATTAGAGTTATTAGATTATAGAAAGTGGGTGGCAGGTACAGATAAAACAAAATTGGTACTAGTTAATAATTGTTAAAGCTGAGTGATGGGTACATGGGGTACATTCATTATGATATTCTGTTTTTGTGTATTTGAACTTCTCCATAATAAAACATTTAAATTAAAATAGTAAATTGCCAATATAATTAGCATTGATAGAACTTGGAAATTCTGTTTGTCAACCTCTCAATCACTATTCAGCTGGCCTCATAACTATAAGGTCTAGTCCACTGATGGGCACTCAATTTCTGGAAAAAAGTGGGACAAGCCATTGTTGGCCCATTAATAGCCACCTGTACCAGTGGTCTAGCTTTGTAGCTAACTGCACTGACTCCATCTGTCAAGTAGGACATACAATTCAGAGGAACCCATCCCACTGTGGTTATTTGAGGCAAAAAGTTGAGGCATAGTATCTTATTTGAATCTTTGAGTTAGGTATATCAACTCTGAAATTTTCTGTCTGGTTTTGGGGTATTCTTTGTAAATCAGTAAAGTTTAGTATTAATGATTTTTTTAGCCCAATGTAGTAAAAAAAAAAAAAACTTTAAAACATTTAAAAACATTTAAAACTTTAAAAAATTACTTTTTTCACAAATGAAAACAACCTAAAATGTTTCAGTAGCCAGTTTATTAGTATTTATTATGAATGAATCATCTGCTTCATGAAGTCATACCATTTTTACTGGGTGTTGGTTAGTTTTTAGCCAAGTCTTTATCAGTTCTGATGTCAAAAAAGAGAGGGATAGCCTGTCAATCTCTCTGTTCCCGTATCTGTAAAAGCCACTGATTGTTTAGAGAATCTGTTGCATTTCTGAGATTTGAAATCACTAGGAAGAGGCATCATTCTTTAGATGTTGTGTACTTGCTGAATTAATGTTTGTTGATGAATACTTCTCTTTTAAAAATATTAAAGTAGATTCACTAACAGCAAATTACATTCTGACAAAATAAGTTTCACTTAGTTAAAATATGTAAAAAAAATGTTACTTTGTTTTGCTAGTTTGGTATGGAGAGATTATGTTAAATCGTATATTAAATCATCAGAGTCCAAATGATAGCCATGTAGAAAAAGTCTTACTAAATTAAGACATCCCTAGTTAAGATATACGGGGGAGATATTAGTGAACCTCCCCTATCTACCTGTTTTTCTGTTAGATGTAGATTTGGGTGAAGCTTAAATTTTTGGTGAGGTTGGTGATGTTAAACCTGAGGTGAGTCGTGACAGTTTTGGATATTTTAATATCTGAGACTGCATTTCTTATCTGAGACCCCAATGTTTCTTGTAAAATGTGGCTTTGTTTTCTCTTACATTTTTTTTTTTTTTTTCTTTTACCCTTAGCTGGCAATTCTTTGGTCCAACAAGGTGGACAGCCGCTCATCCTAACCCAGAATCCAACCCCAGGTCTGGGCACAATGGTTACTCAACCAGTATTGAGGCCTGTCCAGGTCATGCAGAATGCCAATCATGTGACTAGTTCTCCTGTGGCCTCACAACCAATATTCATCACTACACAGGTGAGTAGGACTCTGAATTTTGGGGCTGGATAGGGAAGGAGAGAAAGACTGTGAACCTTTGGAGTTTTAAGTCCTGTCTTTTGTCCTGGCTTTCTCATTTGCTGTTTTATAATTTGATACTAACTTTTATGGAAAGCCCAATATAACATACAGCTGGGTAATATCTTCTTCCTATCCTTCAGAGGACTGTTAAGTGGTTTGATTGAGATCTGGGCAGAAATTAGTTGGAAAGCTTAGATTAGGAAGTGTTAATACTTGGCCCTCAAAGCTTCTTGCCCTTTGCTTGGGTTGATTTTCTTATAATGGGTGAGTTAATTGACTTTTGGAAATCTGTGTGTGAAATTGGTGAAGTGCAGGGAGAACTTTGGAAGAGAAGGAGGCAGATTATTTGATACATAATGTCAGTTGAAGTTGAAAGCCTGATGCTGGGGGCGCCTGGGTGGCGCAGTCGGTTAAGCGTCCGACTTCAGCCAGGTCATGATCTCGCGGTCCGTGAGTTCGAGCCCCGCGTCGGGCTCTGGGCTGATGGCTCAGAGCCTGGAGCCTGTTTCCGATTCTGTGTCCCCCTCTCTCTCTGCCCCTCCCCCGTTCATGCTCTGTTTCTCTCTGTCCCAAAAATAAATTAAAAAAAAAAAAAAAAAAAAAGAAAGCCTGATGCTGGATGTGGAACCTAAAGGCAAGTACTGCTCTTGGCCTGTGGCTTCCTGAGTTACAAACTCTCCTCTTACAGATTTGCCAGAGGTTTGTGGACTTTGGAAACAATTTCTTAACAATTGGTTTGTGTTGAATCACTACAGTGAATACTCTTAGAGTGTCACTTTTTTCCCCTTCTATGTCTTTATCTGTTTAGGGGCCAGTTTGTGGATGAGGTATTTTTTAAGCTAATTTTTTAAGACAGGAAGTAGATTTTCATTTTTGCTTATATGGACTAAAGCTTATTCTTCAGTTTTGATATTTTGTCACTCAAAACTTTTGCCAGAATTCCTAAATTTCTCCATCTTGGTCATTTAAAAGCTCTACCTCTAGAAAAAGAACCACTGGGTAAGAGTGGGAATTTTTTGGATGTAGTCTTACTGTAGTATCTGCTAGTGTTAGCTAATCTCCATGTTAAAGATCATTTTGCTTTTTAATGCAGGGATTTCCTGTAAGAAATGTCCGGCCTGTACAAAATGCGATGAATCAGGTTGGGATTGTGCTGAACGTACAGCAAGGCCAAACGGTTAGACCAATAACACTAGTCCCAGGTAAGGAAAAATGTCTACCCATTTGAAATAAACTGGCATCCAGAAGATTTGTTTTTACTGTCTCAAAGTATTCTTGGTCATTTAAAAAGCATACTTAAGGGGCGCCTGGGTGGCACAGTCGGTTAAGCGTCCGACTTCAGCCAGGTCATGATCTCGCGGTCTGTGAGTTCGAGCCCCACGTCGGGCTCTGGGCTGATGGCTCAGAGCCTGGAGCCTGTTTCCGATTCTGTGTCTCCCTCTCTCTCTGCCCCTCGCCTGTTCATGCTCTGTCTCTCTCTGTCCCAAAAATAAATAAACGTTGAAAAAAAAAATTTAAAAAAATAAATAAATAAAAAGCATACTTAAGGAAAATCTAAAAATATAAGATCACACTGATTTAAGCCCAATTTTTAAAAATGATATCTAACCTTTGGCCAGGATGGTGGTTTTATTTTTCTTTTTAACTTTTTACCACCCTTTAAAGAAGGGTTTATATAGTCATTTTTCTGCTTCTGGTGTTTTTGTCAGCTGTAAAGTTTGTTATCCTGAAGGAATATTATTAATGCAAACTCTCAAATTTCCGATTTCTTGTAAGTTTACTCACTTACATGGTGGGATTATAAACTTTCTTTCCCTTTAATTTTATAGCATAGATTTTGGGTATAAAACAAATGACCGAACCTTTGATGATAAATATTGCCAATGACTAGTTAGTATTTTTTTTTTAAGAAACTGAATTGAAAATAATTTTCTGAAATCTTGTAATTTTCCCCACAGTTCTTTATTAAGTGTCTATAAGTTTACTACAATTCAGACCAAAAGAGATCTTAATTTCGTTGTTGTGAAGGTACCTCCATAAGCTGGTCTAAGTTGTCATTGTTGTTCTCAGAGCCCACAGAGTGTTTTTGGCCTTCAGTCTCATGACCTTATCTTACCTAGTTCTGATATTTCTTATACACCTGTCCATGGAATTGTCTGCAGCTGAGCCAGGACATTCGCCTCTGGGACATCCCAATAAAATGGCATAGTCAGTCTTTTTGAATGCATAGAAAAGAATGGAGGACTCCTTTAGTGTCCTGAAAAAGAAAGATAGCTTTTTTCAGGACCACATTTGCCCTTTGGCCTATATATACTCATACTGCCTCCTAGTCTGTACTCATCTTGTTCTTTCAGTATTGAGGTCAAGCTACTCCTAATTGTATTCTTGGGATGGAAAAGGCAGTGTGGTAAGGTGTTTGGGGAGGAATTGATAGGAATCTTCCTTCTTCAGTTTAATAGGGCTGGTTACTTAGGCTAAGTTCTTTTATCTGCTTGCATACCTATTTTCTTAGACATTAAAAATGTCTAACATGCTACTCTTGGTAACCTCTGATGGCCACCAAATAGTTTGGAGAAATTATTTTTTCCTATTCCAGTATTTCCGGTAAACACTGGTAGAACGTATTAAAGGTGAGCTCATTGACCAAGATGTGGTACTTTGTTTCTCTTTTGAAGCTCCAGGTACGCAGTTTGTTAAGCCGACAGTTGGAGTCCCACAAGTGTTCTCTCAGATGACCCCAGTGAGGCCAGGCTCCACGATGCCTGTGCGGCCCACCACCAACACCTTCACCACCGTCATCCCGGCCACTCTGACCATTCGAAGCACAGTCCCACAGTCGCAGTCCCAGCAAACCAAGTCCACACCCAGCACCTCCACCACTCCCACCGCCACACAGCCAACCTCACTGGGGCAGCTGGCTTCTCAGCCTCCAGGCCAATCCAGCCAGACACCCAATCCCAAGCTAGGTGAGCCTTGGGAAGTGGAGATGGCCGTACTGGGCAGGGCTGTGGGTGGAGAACAGATGATTATCACTTGGCCAACATAGCTCCCTCCTTCCCCTCTCCACCTGCAGTGAGCATTGCCAGCTTTGTCACTGTGAAGCGACCCGGGGTTACAGGTGAAAATAGCAATGAAGTAGCCAAACTGGTGAATACCCTTAACACCATCCCTTCCCTGGGCCAGAGTCCTGGGCCAGTGGTGGTATCCAACAACAGCTCTGCCCATGGCTCCCAGAGAACTAGCGGACCTGAGTCTTCAATGAAAGGTACAGTAACCTGACCAGTCATTCAGAAACATTTTAATAAAGCATTTGATATATCAGAACTCTATGCCTTGAAATAGAGATGTAAAATAGAATATAATTGCCACAGTCTGTTCTCACAAGAAACTGTAGTGTAGGAAAGAGGATGGCCACTGTGAAAAGTATAACTAAATCAGCTACAAGGAAACCATTCTGTGTCTCTTGTGCTGTGGAGACGAGTGAAATGGACTGGTTGATCAGAGATGGGTGGTGTAATCAAAGGAAAGCTTCATGGAGGAGGTGGATTTCTGCACAAGGTTTAAAAGTTAGGAATTGGTAGGGAGGTTTCCAGGTGGAGACAGGATATGAACATGAGAGTTTTCAGTGGTCTAGAGCAGGGGTCAGCAGACTTTTTCTCTAAAGAACCAGATAAGTATTTTAGGTTTTATGCACTAAATAGGGTCTCTGCTACAACTACACATTGTTGTGCAAAAGCACCCGCAGACAATATGCATATAAGCATGACCGAACTCCACTAAAACTGTGAACTCTGAATTTTATGTAATTTCCACGTGTCAGAATATCTTCTTTCGCTTTCGTTTTAGCCATTTAAAAATGTAAAAAAACATTTAACAAATGGTATTGGAAAAACTGGGCATTCATATCCAATGAAGTTGGACCCATACACCATATATAAAAGTTTAACTCAATGAACCAAAGACCTAAGCATAAGAGCTAAAACTATAAAAGAAGAAAACATAGGGGGAAAGATTCATAATACTGGATTTAGCAATGATTTATTGCACATGACACCAAAAGCACGGGTAACAAAAGAATATAATAATAATAATAGATAAATGGAACAACCTCAAATTTTAAACTTTTAAAAGGGCATCAAAGAACACTATGAACAGAGTGAAAAAGCAGCCTACTGAATAAGAGAAAATATTAGAAAATCATATATCTGATAAAGGGTTAACATCCAGAATATATAAAGCACATTGCTTCTCAGCCTTTTGGCTAAGATCAAGTGCAGAATCTATAAAGCACAACTCAACAACAACAACAAAAAAAAACCAAACAACTCAATGAAAAACTGGGCAAAGGAGTTAAACAGACATTTCTCCAAACAAGATATACAGATAGCCACTAAGCACACAAAAAGATCCTCACCATCACTAATGATGAGAAAAATACAAATCAAAACTGTGTTGAGATCCCACTTCACACCCACCATGATGGCTCTTACCCAAAAAACAAAATAACAAATGTTGGTGAGGATGTATAGAAGTTGGAACCCTTGTGCATTGCTGTTGGAAATGTAAATTGGTGTGATGGTTTCTCAGAAAGTGAAACATAAAATTACCATCTGACCCAGCAATTCCACTTCTGGGGTAGGACCCAAAAGAACTGACTCATATTTGTAACCCATGTTCAAAGCAGCATTACCTACAATAGCCAAAAGACTATTGGACTTCCAAGCAGTCCAAGTGAGCATCAGCTGATGAATAAACAAAATACGATATATGCATACCGTAGTGTATTGTTCAAGGAAGGAAATTCTGACACATGCTACAACATTCATGAACTTTGAAGACATTCTGCTAAGTATTAAACTAAGCTGGTAACAAGAGGAAAAATACTGTATGGTTCCACTTAAATGAGGTACCCAGAGGAGTCAAATTCACAGAGACAGGAAGAATAATGGTGGTTGCCAGGGACTAAGAGGAGAGAGGAATGGGGACTTAGTTAATGGGTATAGACTTTCAGTTTTACAAGAGGAAAAGAGTCCTGGTGGAGATTGCTTGTACAGCAATGCGAGCGTACTTAACTGTTCACTGGAGAGTGGTTAAGAAGTAAATTTTATGTATGTTTTATGACAATTAAAGAAAAAATTGTATAACAAAAAAATTAAAAAAGTAAAAGCCATTCTTAGCTCATGAACCAAACAGAAGTTCGCATCTGACTGGATTTTATCTGTGAGCTGTGATTTGCTGGCCATGAGGTAGAAGAATGATGAAAAGAATGTTCCTCATAGTGATCTCTCGTGCTTGCTGATAAACAATGTGCTCTTCAGGAAGTGTTTAACCTTTCTTCAAAGGGCCAATAATCTTTTTCAAATATCATCATACTAAGCTTATCAATGCTTTTCACTTCTTCCAGTGACCTCTTCCATCCCAGTGTTCGACCTCCAGGATGGTGGACGGAAAATATGTCCACGATGTAATGCTCAATTCCGTGTTACCGAAGCTTTGAGAGGTCACATGTGTGTAAGTGATACCTACCACCTGTGATGGGGATCCAGCTTCAATAGCTACCACTGTATACTTCCTATAGGGTTGGGAACTTGTGAAACGGGGGCTCTGAAATGACTAGGAAGCTTTATGCTCTCCTTTGGCCTATTTTGGAAGAGTTTTATACTTTGGAATGTGGAAGGATACATTTAAAGAACCTCTAGTAGATTAGAACCTTAATATGTGACCTTAATTCCTTGGTCATGATTGATTTTGAAATTGCACAGGTGGACAGGTTTGTTAGATAATCAGGACTCAAGCCAAGTTGGCCTTGGTTTATCTTCTATTTATTGTGTCATTGGCTGAATCAGGAGTCAGTCATTAACCAGTTCCCATTTCTAGCCTTTTCATTTTTTGGTATTAGTCCAGACACAAAGGTTGAAATTTCCTAGCAGGGAGTTTAGAGGCAGGTTATGCTAGTGGGTGGTTAAAGGATCTAAAGCAGGAGGGAGAAGTATAAGGTACGGGGTTTGGAGTGGCATATGGCTTTAAATATATATCCACTAGAAAAAGTGGGAGTCCTGGAAACACTGTAGAACACCGAAGGGTGAAACCTGGATGAGAATACCTAGAATCACACCATTCCCAGGAGATGTTCATGAGGTTGGGGAGTTAACACATCCCAGGCCCCAGGATAACTACAATGATCTTCCTTTATAGTACTGTTGCCCAGAAATGGTGGAATACCAGAAGAAAGGAAAGTCTCTGGATTCAGAACCCAGTGTCCCATCAGCAGCAAAGCCCCCGTCCCCTGAGAAAACTGCTCCTGTTGCTTCCACACCCTCTTCCACACCTATTCCTGCTCTGTCCCCACCTACCAAAGTACCAGAGCCAAATGAGAATGTGGGTGATGCTGTCCAGACCAAACTCATCATGCTAGTAGATGACTTCTACTATGGACGGGATGGTGGCAAAGTGGCCCAACTCACAAACTTCCCTAAGGTCGCCACGTCTTTCCGATGTCCACACTGTACCAAAAGGCTAAAAAACAACATTCGGTAAGTGTAGCTTCAGAGGTTACCCTGGACAAAAGAAGACTGAAATTTTCTTAGATGTTTAAGTTTTTCTCTTTGGGCAACAGTCCTATTATCCATTCTGGATAAGGATTATCATTAAGTCAATAAATGGTACTTTAGAAGGAGGAGGTATTGTGGTAATAATAGATAACTTTGGGTGGAGTGAAGGAAACCAATACATCCTTCCACAGAACTCTTACTTTTAGGAACCCTTTTCTGGGCTCAGAAAAGGACTGTCCCAAACTGGGGAAGTTGTATGTATGGGGGCGGGAGGGGACACATGTAATGTGTGTTCTGGGATTCCAAGGCTCATTTTTTTGTTTTCTGTACTTTCCCCGTGTGCTGTGCTACAGATTCATGAACCATATGAAACACCACGTAGAACTTGATCAGCAGAATGGTGAGGTAGATGGTCATACCATCTGCCAACACTGTTATCGCCAGTTTTCCACGCCCTTCCAGCTCCAGTGCCACTTGGAAAATGTTCATAGTCCTTATGAATCAACTAGTAAGTTTGGAAACTCTTAAACTCTAGGGGTAGACTTTGCTCTTCATTCATTGAATGGCACTGGGGGGACCCCATTATTTATATATGAGTATCAGTACAGAGGAAGCTCTTGGCACATTTCAAGTCAATTCCTTATTTCACTCATCATCTATTCTTACAACTTAGACTTCCCTTCAAGCCTGAATTGAGTTCAGTGCTAGATCCTGAAGTATTAGGGGCTTTGGTTCAGGACCACTGTAATGTGTTGTAATGTATATAATATAACATGATGGATCCCTTACCTAGATTTTTTTTTTTAAATGTTTTTATTTTATTTTGAGAGACACAGAGTGTGAGTGGGGGAGGGGCAGAGAGAGAGGGAGACATAGAATCCAAAGCAGACTCCAGGCTCTGAGCTGTCAGCAGAGAGCCCAAAGCGGGGCTTGAACATGGACAGTGAGATCATGACCCAAGCCGAAGCCGGATGCCCAACCAACTGAGTCACCCAGGCGCCCCAAGATCTTTTTTATAGGAGGAGCAGTCATCTATATTTGGACCTCGACTTTAGTTAGTGCCCTGATAGCTTTTACATAGGACAAAAGGTAACATTATAAAGTGCTTTACCATTAAGATAGTACTTTCAATGAAATGTGAGATAAGATGTGGAGTGTTACCTCCACTTGACATCTTGCAGATGAGGAAATACAGGCTGAACACAGGCTTACAAAAATTAAGCCATTTACTTCAGAGCATACATCTCTAGTAAGGTGCCATTGTGAGGAGTTGAGTCCAGACTCCTAGAATATCTCCTATGTCCTTCAGGGGATTTCTGGTTGTGTTGCAGAGACAAAAATTACGAAAATATAGGAAAATGAGAACAAGACTGTATATTTATTATAAACACGTGCATTGTATGATACCAGTGATGGGTGAGATAGTTGAGAGAAGAAAAAAGATCTTTGAGGCTAGATTTCCCAGAAAGTCATGCTTATTAAGCTTTTAGGGTCTTAAAAAACAAAAGACTTTCAGGGTCTTTAATTACAAGAAGGATTTAGAGGAATGAAAAGTAGTAAGAAGAGTGGTGGGAAACTGTGAGCAAATGCATAAACAGAAATATGCCATGTTATCTGGATGCTTTTGCTACAGATTAAAATTCTTTGACTTAAAAATGGATTAAATGTTAAGGATATCCATTATATCATTTATTTATCTATTTTTAATTTTTTTTTTTAACGTTTATTTATTTTTGAGACAGAGAGAGACAGAGCATGGACAGGGGAGGGTCAGAGAGAGGGAGACACAGAATCTGAAACAGGCTCCAGGCTCTGAGCTGTCAGCACAGAGCCTGATACGGGGCTCGAACTCACGGACCGCGAGATCATGACCTGAGCCGAAGTCGGCCGCTTAACCGACTGAGCCACCCAGGCACCCCCCATTATATCATTTAATTGAGAGGACTTGAGGTAGAGTAAGCTGCAAGGCCAGAACTTGAGTGTTCTACTTCTCAGCAGTTTCTTGTCTCTGACTTTTGTAGTAGAGTGGCTATGTTCATCTTGGGCCTTATCTTCAGGCACAAAATAGCACAGACGAAGAAAGACCTGATCTTCCTGTGTCTTTCCTGAATCTGTTTCTTACTAAGCAGAATTGTTTTCTCATTACATCTCCTCGGCCTTGGTCATACTGGCAAGGGTAAAGGGATTGCCATTTGTGGCTTAGGCTAATGCTGGTCTGTTGAAACATAACGTGCCACATATGCAATTTTCATTTTTTTAGTAGCCATTTTTAAAAAGTAAAAAGTGAGGGGCTCCTTGGGTGGCTCAGTCGGTTAAGCGTCCAACTTCAGCTCAGGTCATGATCTCACAACTGGTGGGTTCAAGCCCCGCATAAGGCTCTGTGCTGACAGCTCAGAGCCTGGAGCCTGCTTCAGATTCTGTGTCTCCCTCTCTCTCTCTCTGCCCCTTCCCCACTCATACTCTGTCTCTCTGTCTCTTAAAAAGTAAATATTAAAAAAATTTTTTTAAGTGAAATTATTTTTAATTTTTTAAAAAACCTCTTTTCTTTTTGGGGGCATCTGGGTGGCTCAGTTGGTTGAGTGTCTAACTTCAGGTCCTGATCTCATGGTTCATGAGTTCAGGTCCCACATTGGACTCTCTGCTGTCAGCACAGAACCTGCTTTGGATTCTCTGTCCCCCTTTCTCTGCCTCTTCCTGCTCGTACTCTCTCTCAAAAATAAAACATTTAAGAATGTTTTCTTTTTTTCCTTTTAACTGTTTATTGTTGGGTTTGGTTTGGTTTTCTTTTACAGGGTTTTTTTTTTTTTATTTTTAATATTTTTATTTATTTTGAGACAGCATGATTGGGGGAGGGGGAGAAAGAAAGGGAGTGTGAGAACCCCAAGCAGACTGTGCACTGTCAATGCAGACCCCAGCACTGGGCTCCATCTCACGAACGGTGAGATCATGACCTGAGCCGAAATCAAGAGCTGGACACTTAACTGACTGAGCTACCCAGGCACCCCTGTTTTGTTTTGTTTTTAAGTAAGCCCTATCTACAACGTGGGGCTTGAACTCACCTGCGATCAAGAGTCTCATGCTTTACCTACTGAGCCAACCAGGCACCGCTGAAATTTTAACTCAGTATACTCAAAATATAATCATTTCAGCCTGCAATCAAGATTTAAAAATTAATGAGATGGAACTTCAGACTAATAATTTGGGAACAGAATGGATATTGGAATCAACTACTATGCAGTTAGTGGCAAACTAGTCAACTTGGTCTAGATTAGGACCCCAGAGTCTTGGAAAGTCTGAATAACTCATCTGCAACAACCACTGCATACACCTCATTTTTATACAGAATCTGCTGGTGGGTTTTTGTTAATTCCATGTAAGTATGACTGTACATAGGAAGATAAGTTTTTCCTTGTGGGGGAAACCCCAGACCATCAGAACCTCATCAGTCTTTGTCTACTTAACCACTCTTGTTATGTCTGACTTTTAATTTTTGAGTAATTTATGACTTAAAATTTATACTGATCAAAACCTGAGAAATCATTGACCCAAAGAGGTAAATATTTTCTCTATATTTTAGTATGTATCCGTTTTATTCTTGGATTCTTTTTTAACTCCTCTGTTCTGCACCAGTGGCAGATCCTGCATAAAAGCTTATTATTATTTTTCTAATGTTTGTTTATTTTTGAGAGAGAGAAAGACAGAGTGTGAATAGGGGAGGAGAATCCAAAACAGACTCCAGGCTCTAAGTTGTCAGCACAGTGCCCGATGCGGGGCTCAAACTCAAGAACAAGTGAGATCATGACCTGAGCCGAAGTTGGACACTTAACCGACTGACTGAGACACCCAGGCACCCCAAAAGTAGCTTATTTTTTAACGTTCATATTTTGGGACCCATTGCTTTCTTTTTAATTTTGAAAAAATGTTTCCTTTTGTTTTCTGAAGGTGTTTTCTGAAGTGTTTTTATTTTTTTAAAGGTTTGTTTATTTAATTAGAGAGTGGGAGGAGCAAAGAGAGGGAAAGAGAGAGAAAATCCCAAGTAGGCTCCTCACTGTCAGCAGAGCCTGATGTGGGGCTTGAACTCACAAACTGAGATCATGACCGACCCAAAACCAAGAGTTGAACGCTTAACTGACTGTGTGCCACCCAGGCACCCTTTCTGAAGTATTTTTAAATTATAGACATAATGACATTTCACTCTCAAAAGCTATAGTATGTATCTCTAAAAAATACCTATTTCAATATACAGCTATAGTGCCTTTGAGAGAGATTATATGTGGGGGAAAGGCAGAGAGAGAGAGAGAGAGACAGAGGATCCCAAGTAGGCTGTGCACTGTCAGCACAAAGCCCCATGTGGGGCTCGAACTCACAAACTTGAAGATCATGACCTGAGCCGAAGTTGGATGCTCAACCGACTGGCACCGACTGGTGCCACCCAGGCGCACCATATATCCTTAATATCATCTAATACCTAGTCCATTTTCAAATTTCCTGAATTGTCCCCCAAAACATCAATGAATCATTACACTTACTTACAGTAACAGTATAATCTTAATAGCATTATATTTTGTTTAAACACTTGTTTAAGGGCAGTAGACTGAGGAAGAGGTCAAGTTGAGGGAAGGATGCTTCAGGCAACTTAACCATGGTCAGATGTCAGGGGAGGATCCTGTGTGGAAAAAGACACTACAAAGAGGGAACTGATTGCTTGATAAGGTCTTAGAATATATGGAATGGTGAGGTTGGCTGAGCCTTAGAAAGGTACAAGGTCTCTATCCTTTATTTCAAAATTTGGAGAACAGAAAGCAGAAGCTATAGTAGCTCACTCCTATCTTCTCAAAGTAAGAGACTGTGTTGGGTATTAAAGACATGAGTGTAATGGTACTGGAAGGGACCGTGTTAGGATGGCTGCTTTGCAAAATCAGTTAATTCTCTCTCAGATTTTTTTCTATACCACCTCCAATGTAGAACTAGAACAGATGTGGATGGTTAATAGAGACCTCTTAAATTCACTGATGGTATAGGTTTTTATCTCACTGGTATTCTTGGTATGAGATTAAATCTAAGCATGGTGTTTATGTGTTAGAAACTGCTTAATAAATGTTATTATTGATGATGTGTGATAGCTATACCAAGAGAGCTGATGTATAGGTTGTGGGAAGAGCCTTCAAGGTTGAATGAGATTGCCTAGGGAAAACACAGAATAAGAAAGCCTAGGACAGAAGGTTGGAAAGCACCAGTAGTTTAAGGTGTTCTAGAAAAAAAAGTAACTCATGGACAAGCGATTTGAATTAAGAGGTGAAGGACAAAAACACAGGAGAAAACATTGTCGTGCCACTAGTTACTGTTCCACAAACCTGTCACGTACCTTCCATACCTGTGTGCTGTTTTCCATTCTACTCTTGGACCCTCTGCTGGCAGTTCTTATAGCATTCAGCTTATGTAGCTCACAGCTTCTCTCCATCCTTTTAGACAGAATTTTTTACTTATTTTGTCCTTGTAGCACCTAACGAGTCTTTAGGCAGTACTTCTAAATGGGTTGTCATACCCCTTTGAGATAAACACAAACTTGTGAATGCTTTTTCAGAAAAATAAACATTGTACTCTTGGAAAAATTTCAGGGGATACTGAAGTTCCCTGAGGCCTCCTCCATGGACCTCAGATTAATAACACCTGGTTTTGTTTTGTTTTGTTTTAATTTTTATTCATTTGAGAGAGAGAGTGTGCAAGCTAGGGAGAAGAGCGGGGGTTGGGGGGGAGGGGAGAGAGAGAGAGGGAGGGAGGGAGGGAGAGAATCTTAAGCAGGTTGCACATTCAGCACAGAGCCCGATGCGGGGCTCCATCCCACAACCCTGGGTTCATGACCTGAACCAGAATCAAGAGTTGGATGCTCAACCGCCCAGCTGCCCCCTTGTTAGTTTACTTTGAAGAATTATTTCAGTTTCACTATTTGGGGCAAGCAGGTGCTGGACATTGTCCAGTAAATGATTAAAGCTTCAAATTTACTATTTCCATATTTGCAAAAACTTGAAAATAATTCCAGTGACAGTAAGAAAAACAAATAATTTTGTCTGTTTAATTCAAAATACATAGCAATTCTGAATTTTTTTGATATTTTTGATAAAAATTCACAATTGCAGCGTTATAAGCTTGACAGAATGACTAATTTCAAAGTTTAATGATCTCAACAACTCGTAACAAGGCAAGAACTTCTGTTCATGATTGTCGGTCTTTTAAGGATCAATTCTTATACTCATTCAGTATATGTCTGGTGAATGTTTGTGGAGATAGTCAGTGTCTATTCTTGAGCAGAGAAATGAAGTAGTGTAGTATTCTAGGAGAATTCACTTGGCAATGGTATGTAAAGCATAGACACTGTTTATTGCAGAGAGATACGAGATATTCGGAAGCCAGCTGATTAGTAGTAGAAAATCCTGTGGGTTTCTACCAAGTTTTTGTCTGTGAGAATAGCAAAATGACCATTCCTTGATGCATTGTGAAATAATGGTGGCAGAACACAGGTGTTTAGACTCAGAGACAGTGCCTAAGTGCAGGAGGAGGTAGGGAAGTGAGAAGGGAAACAAATCAGGAAGAGGAGGCTGAATTAAGTTAGAATTGGTGGCAGAATAGCCAATTAAAAATGTTTTGTAGATAGTTCAAACAGGACTTTGGTAAAAAGTCTGAACTAGAGACATAAAATTTTGTCATCAGCAACACAGACATTAAGACAACCATTTTAAAGAAAGAAACTCAGTGGTTTTACTGATTATTGAAAATGAAGATAGAGAAGTCAGAGAAAATAAAGATTATGAGTCAGCGGGACTTTGGTCTTATTTTCAGGTGGATTTATTGATTATTTTTCTTCTTACAGCCAAGTGCAAGATCTGTGAGTGGGCGTTTGAGAGTGAGCCACTATTTCTCCAGCATATGAAGGATACTCATAAGCCTGGAGAGATGCCTTATGTCTGCCAGGTATTGCCTCTTTCTCTAGGGAGCCTTAGCCACCTTGCTCTCAGGCTAAATACAGAGAATTCACTAATGAACATTGCTGAGTACTTCCTGTACACACTCAGTTTTAGGGACACTGGGGAGATCCAGAAGAAATAAAATAAACATAGGTCCTGTTTCAGGATTTTCTGTGCCAGAGAAAAACATCAAAGGAACATGTGCAGGCACCCAGCCAGGGAACCCATCAGAGAACATACACACATGCTGTGGAAGTGTGTCTCCTGAGCTGCCCTCTGGAGATGGACCAGGAAAACTTTACTCCTTGTAGCCACAATATGACTTGTTCTCAGACTTTCTTGTCCTTCTCCGTTTTTATCGTCATTCACAGCTGAATTTATCACAAACAGCCCTGCATTGCAGACTAAGAATAATAATTTGATTTCTATAGATTTAGGAGAACTTAGTTTTTCTCTTATTTTGACATTTTCGTTGCTACTTCTTTTTTAAGGCCTCAGTTGTTCACTTCGCTCTTAGCTTATTTTCCCTCTTATGTGACATAGGTGTGTCAATATCGCTCCTCACTCTACTCTGAGGTAGATGTCCATTTTCGGATGATCCATGAGGATACTCGGCATCTGCTCTGCCCTTATTGCCTGAAGGTCTTCAAAAATGGCAATGCATTCCAACAGCATTACATGAGGCACCAGGTACCAGGCACCAAGCGATTCCCATATTCTCATTTTTTTAATTTTATGGATGCTGAGGCCAGGGCTGAGCTAGACAGATAATCTTGGTAGAGAAGGTACTACACATGTGTTTGTAAAACTTCGTATCAGATTTCGATTATATGCCATGCACTGGGCTAGGTGCCAGAAATTTTGTGCTAACAAGACAGTTAAACAGTACAATAGAGCATGGAGAGTGTTGTGTTAGGGGAAGTATAGGCTATAGAACAGCATATACCTATTCTGCAAGCCTGCTGAGGCTTCCTGGAAGAAGAGTATTTGAGACCTGTAGGATGATGAAGGTGAGCCACATGAAGTGGGATGAACAATGTCCTCCAAGCACAGAGTGAGAGGACGGAGGTTCAAAGAATTAAAGGAAGTTCAATGTGGTTGAAGTGTAGGGTATAAGGAGGGGGGTCAGAAGCTAGGACACAGGTGGTAGAGAATACTGTAAGCATGAAAAGCAGTTTCAACTTTTTTTTTTTTTCATTTTTATTTATTTTTGAGAGCATGAACGGGGGAGGAACAGAGAGAGAGGGAGATACAGAATCCAAAGCAGGCTCCAGGCTCTGAGCTGTCAGCACAGAGCCTGATGTGGGTCTTAAACTCACGAACTGTGAGATCATGACCTGAGCTGAAGTCAGATGCTTCACTGACTGAGCCACCCAGGCACCCAAGGTGTTTAAACTTTATAAGTCATTGCGGAGGCATTAAAAGGATTTTTTCTAAGTCCTTGAGTGATATATTCAAATTTACTTTTAGTCCTGATTATACCGGCTGCATTAGGAGAATGAATTGTTGGAGGAGATTGAAACCAGAGTTAGGGGGACAGGCCAAAGGCTCTTTCAGTTTAGGTGAGTGTGGTAGTGGCTACTGGCTTTGAGGGGAAGAAGAGGATAGAGTGGAGAGATACTGAGAAGGTAAGTGATACTTACAGTGTAGATATGGATGAAGTGAAGGTAGTGAGGAACAAGTTAGGAATAGTGCCTAAAATTCTGTGTTGGGGAAAATGGACGAACGGTGAGACTATTGAGATCGAAACACTGCAGAAAGTAAGGTTGGCAGTGGGAGGGGGATAACATGTTTGGATATTCTGAGTTAGCCGTATCTGTGGACAGCAGCTGGAGTTGTCTATTAAACAGGGAGTTGGATATACAGGTCTGAAGCCTGGGAGAAAAGCCTAGGCCGTGGAAAAACTACTTAGGAATCATTATTATATAAATCAAGTGATTTTCTTTTCCTTTTTTTTTTTTTTTTTTTTGAGACAGAGCAAGTGCATATGTGTGCACAAGTGGGGGAAGGGCAGAGAGAAAGAGAGAGAGAATCTTATGCAGGCTCAGTGCACAGCCCAACTTGGGGCTCAGTCTCATGAGCTATGAGATCATGACCCAAGCCAAAATCAAGAGTCGGATGCTTAACCGACTGAGACACCCAAGCACCCTATAAATCAAGTAATTTTACATGTAGAAGTTGCCGTGCTCCCTCACCTCCAATTGAGAATAAGATGAATGCTTAGAACCCCCGAAGACTCTGTCTACAAAGCCAAGACCATAGTCCTAGAAGGAAAACCAGAAGAGACTGATGTTGAGGAAGCTGAGGGGAGGAAAGTGTTTTGAAGAAAAGGATGTGATCAAAATGTTGCAGGAAGATGTCAGCATAGAAACTTAAGAGGCCAACCTTTAATTTTGCAACATAGTCAGGAGCTGTGTGGTCAGTTAGCAAAGTGGAATTTAGACTTGGGCAGGACAAATGAAGGAGAGGTCAGGAAATGGAGACAACTTATTTTTAAAAGTTTCAGGACTGAGGGTGGCAGAACCAGGGGAAGAGATAGGTTAGCAAGGAAGAATTTGTTGTTGCTTTTGTTGTGTTTTGTTTTTAAGCTGGAATTTTAAACTGTTGCCAGAAAGGAACCACTAGAGGAGGAGAGTGAAAGTGCATAGAGAAGACACAAAATGGAGAACCAGAGGGGTGCACCTGCCTGGGTGTGCACACATGTGCTCCCACTGTCACATGTGAGCTCCCCCCTGGGCTCACACACTCGTTTGCACAGGGGTGACTGCTGGTAATCCCCCACGCAGGTGTTTCCAAAGAGCAGCATGGATATTGTCCCTTGTACTCAGGAAATGGAGTCTTGCTACCCTGGGAAGAAGACTATAGGGCTGGGTCCTGTTGCTGAAGGACCTAAGAGTAGGCAGTCTGGATCCTCAAACTTGTCTCACAGGGAGGCATATCTGTATACAGTGATGTGTGCAAGGAAAGACAGCAGGGTATGGAAAAAATACTATCGTTTGTGTTAAGAAAACGAAAGGGCAAACAGGGAGGTGGTGATTACAGATGTATGTGTGTGTTACGTGGTTATGTGCATAGACTGTCCATGAAAGAATACCCAGGAAACTGGTAACACATGGTTTCTGTGCAAAGGGACGGAAGGCAAACTTAAAACACGAAGCAGTACAGAATAAAAAGTATGATTTTTTTTTAATCATATATTGCTGTTTAAAAAAAAGAAGAATATCTGGAGGTAGGTAGCACTGTCCACATTGTAAAGACAAAGCAGGGGCAAGGAAAGCTTTAGTCACTAATCCACATTATTAAACCAGGTCAGGAAGGGATGGTTCAAGCATCTAGACGTCCTGCCTGAGTCTGCCTTTGTTTGGGACCCTGGGAGGTGATGATTCTCAGTGGTAGGTTTTGGTGTCGTGTTGTGTATTTCTTTTCTCCTCTTTTAGTTAATCACAGAAAGCGGGGGAAAGAATGATTGTTAGCATTGATCTACCTTCTTATCAGGGAAGAAAGTTTTGGGGGAACCTTTAAGGGATGCTCTTTCTTTTTCTCCCTTCAGAAGAGGAATGTTTATCACTGCAACAAATGCCGGCTGCAGTTTCTCTTTGCAAAGGACAAAATTGAACACAAGCTTCAGCACCATAAAACCTTCCGTAAGCCCAAGCAGCTAGAAGGTTTGAAACCAGGCACCAAGGTAAAGAGCTTGTCAGTGTTTCTTTTATAGATCCAGGAGGGGAGGAATAGAGATTGTCACTATCCTGAGATTCGGCATGGGTGGCGTCTAATTGTTCCTTCCCTTGGCTCACAGGTGACAATCCGGGCTTCCCGAGGACAGCCACGAACTGTTCCTGTTTCCTCCAATGATGCACCTCCCAGCACCTTGCAGGAGGCAGCACCACTGACCTCCTCAACAGATCCTCTGCCTGTCTTCCTTTATCCCCCTGTCCGGCGCAACATCCAGAAGAGAGCTGTTAGGAAAATGTCAGTGCCTTCTTCTGGAGGCTGGGGGCCGGGTGGGCACGACTATTCCTATAGCCAGTGTAATCTGGTAGTGTCTTAGCAGCATCTGTTGTCTGCAGCCCCCACAATCTGAAGACTCCTGGGGCAATAACAAGAATTTTCCTTGTTTCTTGACAGGAGTGTCATGGGCCGACAGACATGTCTAGAGTGCAGCTTTGAGATCCCAGATTTCCCTAATCATTTCCCCACTTATGTTCACTGCTCTCTGTGTCGCTATAGCACCTGCTGCTCTCGAGCCTATGCCAACCACATGATCAAGTAAGTCACGGTTAAACTAGTGATCCTATGTGGGAGTTCAGATTCTCCAGAACTCCTTTCACTCCCTCCTTCCAACTCTTAGAGCTGTTTGTCTATCTCTCCTAGCAGAGTAAGAGTCAAACCCATGGGGTTTTGTTGTTGTTGTTGTTTTTTAATTTTTTTTTTAATGTTTATTTCTGAGAGAGAAAGAGCACAAGCTGGGGAGGGGCAAAGAGAGAGAGAATCTGAAGCGGGCTCCAGGCTCTGAGCTGTCAGCACAAAGCCGGAAGCAGGGCTCGAATTCACAAACCACAAGATCATGACCTGGGCTGAAGTCGGATGCTCAACCCACTGAGCCACCCTGGTGCCCCGGGTCACACCCATGTTCATATGGCTTTGATAGTGCTCTAATTTTGTAGGACGTTGCTACTGAGTGTGCCCAGGGACCAGCAGCAATAGATGGGAGCTTGTTACAAATTCAGCCTCTGTCCCTCACCCCCAGGCCACTTAATCAGAGTGTGTGTTTTAATAGCTCTCCTGGTGATTTTTATGCACACTAATAGGGAATATTAGTATGACAGGGAAACTGGCTTAGTTTTAAGTGAGGACGGACTGAAGGGGCATCTCTTTTGTTGGGGGGCATTGTCAGAGACTGCTGACCTCTGGCGAGCAGAGCCCCTAACTCATGCCACTTTTTCTTTGTCTTTCTCAGCAATCATGTTCCACGCAAGAGCCCCAAGTATTTGGCTTTGTTTAAAAATTCTGTGAGGTAAGGGAAAACTTACTGATGGACTCTTAATTTTTCAAGTTCTTACATTAATCCATTTATCGTGGGGGCTTGGGCATGTGAATTAATTTGAGAGAGAAGAGAAAGGACACTCGCTTTATTAAGCCTCAGAACTTACTCCCAGTGTCACTATTATATTTGTTTTGTATGCTCTTGATTCTCTTCCTTAGTGGAATCAAGCTGGCTTGCACCTCATGTACCTTTGTTACCTCTGTGGGAGATGCCATGGCCAAGCATTTGGTATTCAACCCCTCTCACAGATCCAGCAGCGTCCTGCCACGGGGTAAGTAGTAGAGGTGGGGCTGAGTGGGACAAGAAAAAAAAGCTAAGGGTACGGGTCCTGCTGTGTGAGTCAGGAGCATCTCTACCTGGCCTGACTCATCCACTATTTAGATAGACATCACCAAATTGGAAGCATTCCAACCTGAAGTTTATATAAGACTAGAGGGTTTGTTTCTTTGTTGAGTTTAACTTTTTTTTTTATTGCCCCGTTTCCCATAGGACTCACTTGGATATCTCACTCAAGGTAACAGAAACTCCCTTCATGGTTTAGTTTCTGCTTTCCAGTGTGATTCATCTTTTTTTTATTATCACTGCCAGTAGTATTTCATTTTCCTGGTTGAACTGAGCTTTCTTTTCCTCTCTTTGCTAACCCTTTAGACATGGCCACACTCGTGACCGAGTACATGACCGGAGCTTGAAGAATATATATCCTCCTCCTGCCTTCCCCTCTAATAAAACTGCCACTGTGAAATCTGTGGGGGCCACCCCAGCTGAGCCTGAAGAGCTGCCGCCTCCTTTGGCCCAAGCACTCCCGTCCCCAGCCTCAACCGCAACCCCACCGCCAACCCCAACTCAACCCCAGCTTTTAGCCCTCCCACCCTTGGCTACAGAGGGGGCCGAATGTATGAATGTGGATGACCAGGATGAAGGTAGCCCGGTCATCCAGGAGCCTGAGCAGGCCACAGGGGGTGGTAGTGGCAGTGGAGTTGGCAAGAAGGAGCAGCTGTCTGTGAAGAAGCTTCGAGTGGTCCTGTTTGCCCTGTGCTGCAATACAGAACAGGCTGCTGAACACTTCCGAAATCCACAGCGACGGATCCGACGTTGGCTTCGGCGCTTCCAGGCCTCCCAGGGGGAGAATCTGGAGGGCAAATATCTGAGCTTAGAAGCAGAAGAGAAGCTGGCTGAGTGGGTGCTAACCCAGCGAGAGCAGCAGCTACCTGTGAATGAGGAGACCTTGTTCCAGAAAGCTACCAAAATAGGACGTTCTTTGGAGGGAGGGTTTAAGATCTCTTATGAGTGGGCTGTGCGCTTCATGCTCCGGCACCACCTGACCCCCCATGCCCGGCGAGCTGTGGCCCACACTCTACCTAAGGATGTGGCAGAGAATGCAGGACTCTTCATTGAATTCGTGCAACGACAGATTCACAACCAGGACTTACCCTTGTCCATGATTGTGGCTATTGATGAGATCTCCTTGTTCCTAGATACAGAGGTGCTAAGCAGTGATGACCGAAAGGAGAATGCCCTGCAGACAGTGGGCACGGGGGAACCTTGGTGTGACATGGTGCTGGCCATTCTGGCCGATGGCACTGTCCTCCCCACCCTGGTTTTCTACCGAGGACAAATGGATCAGCCTGCTAACGTGCCGGACTCGATACTGCTGGAGGTGAAGGAGAGTGGCTACAGTGATGACGAGATCATGGAGCTGTGGTCAGCCCGAGTGTGGCAGAAGCACACAGCGTGCCAGCGCAGCAAAGGCATGCTTGTGATGGACTGTCATCGCACTCACTTGTCGGAAGAGGTGCTGGCTATGCTAAGTGCCTCTAGCACCTTGCCTGCAGTGGTCCCGGCGGGCTGTAGCTCCAAAATCCAGCCGTTAGATGTGTGCATCAAACGAACCATCAAGAACTTTCTGCACAAAAAGTGGAAGGAGCAGGCTCGGGAAATGGCAGATACTGCATGTGATTCCGACGTCCTGCTTCAACTGGTGCTGGTCTGGCTGGCTGAGGTGTTGGGTGTCATTGGGAACTGTCCAGAGCTGGTGCAGCGGTCCTTCCTCGTGGCCAGTGTCCTACCTGGCCCTGATGGCAACATTAACTCACCCACTAGAAACGCTGACATGCAGGAGGAGCTCATCGCCTCCCTAGAGGAGCAGCTGAAGCTGAGTGGGGAACAGTCTGAGGAGCCCTCAGCTTCCACTCCCCGACCCAGATCATCTCCTGAAGAGACAGTTGAGCCTGAGAGCCTTCACCAGCTCTTTGAGGGTGAAAGTGAGACCGAGTCCTTTTATGGATTTGAAGAAGCTGACCTAGATCTGATGGAGATATGAGTGCTGGGGTCAGGAGCGGGTGTGGAGTGGGGGTGGGGGGGAGGGAGGGAACCGTGAGGGGGTGGGTAGAGGGATTTAGGGAAAAGGGGATATGCCAGGTGGGGTATTTGGTTTATATTTTTTAATTTTATGCCCCCACTCCCCCCGCAATGTTGACTTCTGCTTCCCTGTGGATTTGTGGATTATTAGGAATACCAGTGGTGATCCCATCTGAGCCAAGGAGCTGGCCCATTGGTCATTCACTTCTGCTAAAAACCGGTTTTCGTGACTTTTTTTTTAAAACTTAAATCACTGTGTTTGGTATTTTTCTGACAAAATCAAGAAAAAGAAAAAAATATTCTTTGTGGGCGAATGTTAAATTTTTGTTCCCCTTTTACCTCAATTGTATCATAGTACATCTGGGTTTTTTTGTTTGTTTTACTGTGTGGCAATGTCTTTGGGCATGATGCTTTCCAACCATTGTCAATGTGAGAACATTTCTGAAGATGGGAAAGACAAAAATATGTAGCTCACAAACTGGTTTATTATATATATGGATAAAAAAAAACTTTTTTCATTGTGGTCTTAACACTTTTATATAAAAATGAAAATGGAAAAAAAATCCCACTGAACTCTCTCTTCCTTCTCCTTTCTTTCCTTCCCTCTCCAGAGATGTTGGTTTCTACAGCAACTCTGAGATATAAACTTGCTGCTTTAAAAATGCATGAAACCACCTCTCATCCAGAATGATGAATTAGATTTGTTTTTCCTCACCACCTTCCCTCCAACAAAAACATGACAGAACCAATATTCTTTGCATTGGGATCCTTGGCCCCTCTTCCCATGCTCACCCCATCACTCCGGACAAAGGATCATACACGTGTCATTAGCAAGCAAGAGGTACCGAGGTGATCACACAGTGTTAGGGTGGAGGCCATTCCCAGTGTATGGGTCTTCAACATGTTAAGTGGACAGCATGCCTGTTCAAGAGATCACATGTCCTAAAGCCAGGAGCTAACTGTACAAGAAGTTACATGTTGAACTTCATAAAACAAGACAAACCACTTGTTGAAATCCTGTTTTAACCCTGTGGCTTTCCTCATTTCTCTTAATGCTTAGAGAAGAAGGGGACCTGAAGAGGAAACACAGGGGTGTGCACAAAGAAAAAGACATGAATCTTTATTTTTCACTGCCAGCTTCAAGGAAAGAAAATTTTTCTACAGTTTGCATGAGGGATTTTTTTTAATTGTATGTACTCATGGTTATAAACTGAAACGTACTGTGTAACATACAGAGAAAAGGAACAAAAACCCAAGCCCAGCTCTCCCACAGCTACACCTTCTATCCATCCCAAGTCTTTCAGCAACATGTCCCTCCTGGGAGCCAAGGAGACAGCCTGCACGGGCTTGTCAGTGGTTCATCTTTAAAGTGTACATAAGTGGAACATTTAATAAAATGAGGGGAAATGGATTTATAAACAATGTGGTTTGTTTTTTTTTCCTAGGTAACCCTATTGTAGTAGGCTTTCACAGACTGGGACATGCTCAAGATGTGATGGGCCTGGTGGTACAGGTGTGACATTTGTTACCACCTCTTTCTCCTCACCTCTATTTTTTGGTTTTTTAACCCCAGCACACTATAATATAGTGAACTGGAGTGATCCCACCCATGAACAGCTTGGCCAGCTTCATGAACCCATGGCATCTGGAAAGTGAACTGAAGATCCGTCTGCTCTTGGCCTGCTCTTCCCCAGCTTTCTGCCTGATGCCATTTTGACAGAACACGGACCTTGAAGTCATCCTTTTGCCTTTGAGAAAGCTCAAGAACTATGGTCAACTCTATCTACAGTGACCGAATCCTCTTTGGTAGTCTCTGCAGCAGCCCCAGCCTCAGCAGAGCTGGGTCCCTGGCCTCTGCATTATTTGACTTTCCTGATGGGTAATTTTTTTAAGACCATAAGACCAACAGTGGATCAGCTGGGCTTTGGCCAGGAAGTTATCTTTGTGGATTCCGCCCGCATGGCTTAGTAGTAGGAAGTTTTTTTTTTTTTGTTTTTTTTTTTTTTTATAATTCAGTTTAATCAATAAACAAGTATTTATTGACTACTTTCTGTGTTGAGACTGAATATGTGGAAGACAGAAAACTCATGATTTCCTTTTACTTTCATTTACTAGTTTGTTGCGACATGGATAAAATGGAGATACTTTGATTTCTCCCTCTACTCTTACCTTACTGAAGTTCTGGAATAGTTGGGAGTTTAAAAAAAAAAAAAATACTTTGAGCTTGCTGCCTATACTAGTTCTCAAAGCAGTTTAGAGAGGATGTGCATCAGAATCACCTAGGGTGTTCATTTTTAAAATTCAGGTTTAGGGGCGCTTGGGTTGGTCAGTCAGTTAAGCGTCCAACTTTGACTCAGGTCGTAGGTTCGTGGGTTCAAGTCCCACATCGGGCTCTATGCTGACTGCTCAGAGCCTAGAGCCTGTTTCAGAATCTTACTCCCTCTCTCTCTGCCCCTCCCCCATTCATGCTTGTCAGTCTCTTGCTCAAAAAATAAACGTTAAAATTCTGGTTTAACACCATTTTGAGAGTCGAATTTGGCTTAATGCCCCAAATGATTTGAGTCACAGCTAAACTTAGAGGACTTTTTTTTAAAGTTTACTTGTTTGAGAGTGAGTGAACAAGCGGGAGAGGAGCAAAGAGGGGAGAATCCCAAGCAGGCTCCACAGTCAGGGCAGAGCCTGACTTGGGGCTTGAACTCATGAACCCTGAGACCACAATCTGAACTGAAACCAAGAGTCAGATGCTCAACTGACTGAGCCACCCAGGTGCCCCTAAACTTTTAAATGATCACCTAATACTTTATTTTTGAGAGGGCACAAGGGGGCAAGGGGCAGAGAGAGAGAGGGAAAGAGAGAAGCAGTGCTCACCTGAGGGGGAGCTTAAACCCTAAGATCATGACCTGAGCTGAAGTGGGATGCTTAAACGACTAAGCCACCCAGGTGCCCCTGAACACATAAGACCTTTAAGAGGTTTTCTGATCGTAGATCTGGACAATAAACATTTAGGTTAAATGCTGAATTTACTCAGTATTTCCTCTACTAAGGGTGAGGAGGTGGCCCTAGGTGAGGGATTGAGCTGTCAGGTCCCGCTGGGGGCAGCTTTACCAGACACTATTTCTATCTTTGAAACAGTGTTTTAACTAAAATCACATTTGCAACCAACATTAAACCAGAAATTCTTTAAGAATCTAGCATATGGGTGGGTATAAATGTTGAAGAAAAATGTTAAGCCCTTTGTTATCCCACAAAAATTAAGCCTGGCTTCTACACAGCTGTTTTCAGCATAGGCCCAAATGAAGACAGTGGCAGATTTCCTGTGCTGTCCTGCAGAGAATCCTGTATCTGCTATGAGAACCAAGAGCCAAAGGGTTCTCTGACCAGGAATGCAGATGGCATGTGGCAGTAATTAGCAGCTTCACTCTTACTGTGACCTGGTCAGACAATAAAACCACTCAGCCAGCATTTCAAAGGATTTATTTATTTTACAATAGAAAAGTATACCTTTGAACCAGCCAAGTTCAAAGTGAGAAGAAGGGCACAACTTTCAGTTCTGGATAATGCATCTGTATGTCATTCAAAGCCACTAAAAAGGAAGAGAACATAATAAAATTGTGAAGCCACAGGGGGAGGAATTAATTCCTAAAAGCAACTCTGTCCTCCAACCCAAACCCCTCTCCCCGCCAAAGAGGTTTTTTGGAGGAGACCTCCAGAAAAACCCAGCTTAGTGCAAGCCAAGGAGACTCCCATCTGTTCTACCACTTATGTTTTCTTCTGTAATTTTAATGTCAATCACCTGATCATGTGAGCAATCTCCCAGTTGGTCTCTGCAGACAGTGGCCCCTCTATTTCAACACCTTTTTCGGTGACGGTGGCAATTTGAAACTGAAAGAAAGCAGAGCTCTCAATAAAAATGCCCACCCCCACCTGAAGTTCCTGGGACCTGCTCAAAGGTCAAGTAGAGAGTCTTCCCCTAATCTGAAAATAGGAAATTCGGCAATCCATTCTTCAAAAGCAAAGACCCAGTTATCCCAACTATTGAGAACATGCCAGTTAGAGTCCTGTCATCTTTATTATTCACATCCCTCCTTACCCGGTTATAGGAACGGGCATCTCGATAGTACAGCACACGCATGCAGCGTTCCACCAGCTCTCGGGCCTCGGTCTGGCTCAGCACTGGCTGCTTCTCCAGAACTTCTCGCAGCAGAGGCTAGGGAAATGGGGAAAACATGGGAGATACCAGAGGCTGAATACCAGTCTGTCTCAATTCCACGGTGTGAAAAGCAGCATAAATGGGTTAAAAAGGTGACATTCCACCTCCTGCCTCCCCAGAATGAATTCTGCTTACTTGTGCTAAGACCTACTTGAAGGGCAAGTTCTAGGGCATTTCCCTCTTTGCACATGTCTACTGAATCTCTGAGCCACCACTCTGTCATTGGAACGTAAGTACGACATACAGCCTCCAGACTACAAAGAAACCACATGTCCAGCAGTAGGGATCCTAGCCTAGTCCACGTTGGAATTTCACAGGAAGAACAAGCAGACAACCACAAGCCCCCATCGCCTTTTGTCTTCCAACCCCTCTCCCCTACATACCTGAGCCAAGTATGCACCATAACCAGTGGCCAGTGAAGGGGCTTCATACGCTACACCAAGCATGTCCACATAACCGAGGAAGCTGACAGGACACAACAGGTCAAAGAACTCATTTCATTTTAGGCTTTCTTAGGTACTTTAGCTGAAGGATGGGACAACAGGGTCTGAGAAGTGGCATTCCCTCAGGGGGGAGAGAGAAGATGCTACATAGACATTAGTAGTTGGGTGGGTGGGGAAATAAGTTATTTGTATTCAAATCAACCTCTCTCCATCAGCATAGCCTCCGATGACCATGGTGTTCCACAGGGGGTTCATCTTGGAGCGGCGGCTGTACATGGCTCTGGTCAGCCAGGAATGAATAGCTCTGGGACTATAGCTGTGTCCATCTCCCAACAGCTCCTCATCAATCCTTCAAAGGAATTGGTTGTGAGGAAAGGGGGAGAATGGAAATCGGCAATTCCATCCACCCCACAAAAGTTACAATCTTCTTCATTCTACACCCCCCTAACGCCAAAAACTATGTATTGTAAACACTCTCATCTTCCACGGAACCCCAGCAACTTTCCGGCTCTCTGCTGCAGCCTCAGACTCCTCCACTCTAGGACTTCTATGGGGATTTCTAAAAACAAAACAGCAAGTTCCTCTCCCCACCTGGGATCTACTCCCTCTTCCCCAGATGACTTACACCATCTGGCCGAGAACTTGCTTCAAATATTGGAAATCAGCATAGTCTCCGGAAGCACCCAGCATGGTGCTGTCGTTGACTCTCATAATGCGAGAGATGTTGCGGAAACGAGCCAAGGAGCCATAGGAGCCCAGCATGTCTGCTGCGATCACCACTCCGCCCTCAAACTTAACGCCGAGGACCGAGGTCCCGGTCACCATGGGGTTCCTGCACAGAGAGAGAGGGAGGTCTGGCGAGGGGAGGAACGTTGGAAGAGCCGGAGCCATCTCCTGCGCAGTGGGTTCCGCTTCTGATTTTCCAGGCCTCCTTTGCTTCTCCGGGACTCTCCGCCCCGCGCTCCTCGCTGTTCGCTTGCCCTGCGGCCCTCACCTCGCCTTCCCGGCTCCCTAAGCACCGGCCCGCCGCACCAGGTCCCACCGGCCCGCCCCCGGCGCAGGCTCGGACGCCAAGAGCTTACTGCGTGCGCGTCATTGGACCCCCGTAGGGAGCGGATGCCGGATCCACCGAGGCACCAGGAGTGGACGGGATGCGGTAAAACTGCCCCGGGGCCGGAACCCCGGCCCAAAGACTGGACCGCGACTCCAAGAACGCTTCCATCTTAGTCACGGTGGCAGAAGAAATGACAGCGCTTGCGCCAACGGAAGCGGAAGTGATCCCTCTGTGGGCATACCTTCTTCCTGCCGGCCACCTCCAGTAGCCATGTTGATGAAGTCAAGGCCCTTCTACCTTCGTTGTGGTTGATGGCTGGGACCCAGAGTTGTGGGATCGCGTGACGTAGCAGCGCGGCGCCGCCGCGCAGTAGAGTCTGGACTAGATCAGTTTCTGACGCACAAATTCAAGGTCGGGGAGGTTGGTTGGGAGGTAGGTATGTGGAACCACTTCAAGACACTGATCTGAGCGAGGAGGCAGAAATTCTCTTGTCCTTTTTCTGTATCTTTATCAAAAAGCCCATATGAAACTAACAGTGAACGCGGGATCTCTTAACATGTGTATTTCTCAAAGCAGCCTTGTATAGCAGGCATTACTCCACCTGTTTTATAAATATGTCTTGTGGTGTAGTGATTTTACGTGGCCACACAGAGAGTGAAGGTAAATCTGTCTTCAAGCCCAGATTTAAAAAAGAATCATACAGATGTGCAAATCCTGTGGTGTATGGTATTTCAGGTGAGTCACTCACTCTGTGGGAACTTGGACAGATATCTGAAAGTTTTCTTATTGTCAGATGCTCTTGCCCACCTCGTATGCAGCAGAAAAATTCCATTGACTGTGGGCATGAAACCAAATTCCAGAAGTTTCCTTTTCAATGTGGTTATGTAGCAGGGACTGGAACAGTATATAAAATGAAACTGGGTGGGGCGCCTGGGTGGCGAAAGGGGTTAAGCCCAGGATTCTTGATTTTGGCTAAGGTCATTATCTCAAGGTTCATGAGATCTGGGTGGAGGGGAGCTGGGCTCTGCACTGGCAGCAGGGAGGCTGCTTGGGATTCTCTCTCTCTGGGCCCCTCCCCTGCTGGTGCGCAGGCTCTCTCTCAAAATAAATAAACATTTTTTAAAAATTAAAATCAAACTGTTGAACCTAAAATCACTACTTTGTCACTCCTCCCCACACAACTTGAATTAAAATTTTTTTACTTAGTGGGAAACCAAATCAATTTCGTTTTAAAAATTCCATGAGTTAATGGGGCGCCTGGGTGGCTCGGTCGGTTAAGCGTCGGACTTCGGCTCAGGTCATGATCTCACGGTCCGTGAGTTCGAGCCCCGCGTCGGGCTCTGTGCTGACAGCTCAGAGCCTGGAGCCTGTTTCAGATTCTGTGTCTCCCTCTCTCTCTCTGCCCCTCCCCTGTTCATGCTCTGTCTCTCTCTGTCTCAAAAATAAATAAACGTTAAAAAAAAAAAAAATCCATGAGTTAATTTGAACCAAAGCAATGCAGGAAATCTTAACCTAATTAAGTAACAAAAAATTTTATTGGGTCATGAAACCCTGGAAAGGGAAGGTTCAAGATCTTGTGTTAGAGGCACCCAACTGACACTCATTGTATCACCTTTGGTCTTGAAAAATATACTTATTTTTCTAATTAATAGCCACTTCCTCAAACCCTATATTCCAAGTGACTCTTGGGTCACTCAGTTTTACTTGAACAAATAGCAGGTGCTCAGTGGGATGATGGCTTACTGGGATTCCTCGAAAACTACGCGAATACTTTGTTATTTGTAGCTGCCAGAGCCCTCATTATATGAACTTTAAATCAATCAATCAGTCAATCAATCAGCAATTAACTGGCTATGTCCTTGTTTAGAAGTGGTCTCATGGCTTGCTGGTTTTGGTCTCACTCCTTCTTAGGTCCTCAGATTAAGGTTCTTGTGGGGCCAGTACCAGTTCCAGAGATCAGACAAGTAGTCAAAATTCCATCAGGCCTAAATGAAGAAAAGTGAAAGGATCTAGAATCATCCAGCCTGAGAGTAGAATGGCTCTCAAACCGCCAACATTTGATGATGCAATACTCAAAAGAAGGTGACCACCCTGTCTTTTTTTTTTTTTTTAATTTTTTGTTTAATGTTTATTTATTTTTGAGAGAGACAGACTGTGATGGGGAGAGGGACAGAGAGAGAGGGAAACACAGAATCCGAAGCAGGCTTCAGGCTCTGAGCTGTCAGCACAGAGACTGACACGGGGCTGGAACTCATGAACGTGAGATCATGACCTGAGCCGAAGCTGGACGCCCAACCGACTGTACCACCCAGGTGCTCCCAGCCTGTCTTTTGTTATGAGGTAAAAACAAGACATAAATTAAACAAACAAGGGGAATTTGGAAGTTTCTTTCTTCTCTTTTTATTTTTTTTTAATGTGTATTTATTAATTTTGAGACAGAGAGAGAGAGCATGAGCAGGGGAGGGGCAGAGAGAGAAGGAGAGAGAGAATTCCAAGTAGGCTCTGAGATGTCAGCACAGAGCCCAACACGGGGCTCCAACCCACAAGCCACAAGATCATGACCTGAGCTGAAATCAAGAGTCCCACGTGTAACCTACTGAAGTCAACCAGGTGCCCCACTTTTCTAAAGCAGGTCTGATATTATCTGGAAAATCTTTTTTAAGTGTGCCTAATTTTCTATGGTTGGCTGTTAACTTTGAGTGTAATTAACACTTAGCTCCCACCAAAGTTTAAGCTCTTAAATCAGCAATCCCTGGACTGGATTTGAAACCTGAAACCTGTCAGGATATGCTTGAATATAGGGGATGTCCTTAAATTCTCAGAACAGAAATAAAACTAGACTAAATTGGAATATAGCAACCACCATCCCCACCACCTCACAAACATTTTCACTACTCTACTTTTTAGGAGAAATGGAATTTGAACCTTCAACTCCAAAAGAGTTAAGGATCATTTCCTGACCTGCTGTGGTGGGGGGGGGGGGGGGGCGTATAACAGATGAGAAAGAAAACCTATCCAGCTTCGCCATAGCTGCACTACTCTATGGGTCTTCCCTGAGGATTTTTGCAATTTTACATCCTCTATAATTCAGTTCTACAGTATCTCTCTCACAGCATGCATCACACTTGCCGTAATACTGTCTCCTCTGCCAAACTAAAAGTCCCCACAAAGGCAGGAACTGAAATTGCCTTTCAACAGTGTCCTTTGATGCACAAAAGTTTTCAGTTTTGACGTATCCCTATTTATCAATTTACTCCTTTGTTGCCCATACTTTTGACTTCATATACAGGAAATTATTAATGCTTCAATGTCAATGAAGCTCTCCTCTGGTTTCCTTCTAAGAGTTTTATAGTTTTAACTCTTGTATTTAGATGTCTAATCCACTTTTTAGAAAAGATTTTATTTTTAAGTAATCTCTATACCCAATGTGGGGCTTGAAGTCAACCCCAAGATCAAGAGTCACATGCTCCAGGGCACCTGGGTGGCTCAGGCGGTTAAGCGTCCGACTTCGGTTCAGGCCATGATCTTGTGGTCCGTGAGTTCGAGCCCTGCGTTGGGCTCTGTGCTGACAGCTCAGAGCCTGGAGCCTGTTTCAGATTCTGTGTCTCCCTCTCTCTGACCCTCCCCTGTTCATGCTCTGTCTCTCCCTGTCTCAAAAATAAATAAAACGTTAAAAAAGAAAAAAAAAAAAGAGTCACATGTTCCACTGACAGCCAGCCTGGCACTCCATGCATCTCTTATCCATTTTTAGTTAAATTTTATATATGATATAAAGTAAGGATCCAGCTTAATTCTTTGTGTGTGGAAATCCAGTTTCCCCAACATCATTTATTGGACAGACTGTCTTTTCCTCAATGGATGGCATTTGTACCTCATGGAATTCATTGATTGTATGTGTGAGGATTTATTACTGGGTTCTGTGTTGTATCCCATTAGTCTGTGTGTCTGTTTTTATGACAGTACCACACTGTTTTGCTTTCTGTAGATTTGTAGCAAGATTTGAAATCAGGAAGTGTAAGATCCCCAACTTTATTCTTTTTTTACATGTTTTGGTAAAAGTGTCTTTTTGAAACTTTTTTTGTGGTGGCATTTTTTTCCTCTCCTATGGAAATCTGGGTTGATGGTTACTTTCTTTTGAAACTTTAAAGATGTTATTTCATTATCTTCTGACTTCCACTGTTTGTGTTAGGAAGTCACCTGAGTGTCATACTGTTGTTTCTTTGAAGATAATGTGGTTTTCTTTCTTCTGACTTTTTTTGAGATGTTCAACAGTGTCTTTGATGTACAGCAGTGTTAGGAGGATGTATCTAGGCATTGTTTTATTTGTATCTATCCTCCTTGGGTGTGCTGAGCTTCTTGAGTTGGTATCTTTCACTGGTTTTTTAAAATTCTCAGCCATTATCTCTTCAGATATTGCTTTTGCCCAGAATTCTCCTTTCTCTCCTTAGACTGCAAATATGCTATCTATTTGAGCATGTCCCTGTGCTTCATACGTTCTTTCTTTTTCTTTTTTTTATGTTTATTTTTGAGAGAGAGAAAGCCAGGGAGGGGCAGAGAGAGATGGGGACAGAATATCTGAAGCCGGCTCTGCGCTGACAGCAGTGAGCCCAATGTGGGGCTCCAACTCATAAACCGTGAGATCATGACATGAGCTGAAGTCAGATGCTCAATTGACTAAGCCACTCAGGCACCCTACTTCATACTTTCTTGTTTTCCAGTCTTTTTGATATCTGTGTTTCAACTTGAGTATTGTCTTTAAATATATTTTTAAACATTTTTTAATGTTTATGTATTTTGAGAGAGAGAGAGTATGAGTGGGAGAGAGGCATCGAGAAAGAGAGAGAGAGAGAGAGAGAGAGAGAGAGAGAGAGAGAGAGAAAATCCCAAGCAGCCTCTGCACTGTCAGCACAGAGCTCAATGTGGGGCTCAGTCCCACAATTCTGGGATTGTGACCTGAGCTGAAATCAAGAGTCAGACTCTTAACCCACTGACCCACCCAGGTGCCTCCAACTTGAGTATTTTCTATTGACCTGTCTTCCATTTCACTAATCCTATGTTCTACTTTGTCCAATCTGCTGTTAAATTCTTACATTGAATTCTTCAGATTTTTTTTTTCAGTTCTAAAATGTCCATTTGACTTTTTTATGGATTCCAATTCTATTTAAATTTTCCATATTTTCATCTATTATGTTCATTGTTTTCACTCTTCACTAACATGTTAATCTAGGTTATTTTTACATTCTTGTATGCTGACTCTAGTATCTGGATCATCTGTGCATTTTCTTCTTTTTTTTCTTTTCATTTTGGTCATGTTTCTTTTACTCTATGCAAATAGAATATTTTTTTCTTTTTTTCCAGAAATGATTAATAATTCTAGAGGCTCTATATCATGTTCTTTTCCAACAGAGAACATTCTCCCTTTTTTCTTTCAGGCAGATAGGGTGAGGGGCTGATCAACTCAATCTAGTCAGGAATTAAGCGGTGTCAGGGTCAGGTTGCTGTTTCAGTCTGATTTGCTCATATTCTTCAGACATGTTCCTCACATGTTCCTCACAACCTTCTGATTGAAAACTGGGCAGGTCTTCATCTCCTTAGCCCCAAAATACTAAAGAAGATTGAGCTGACTCTCCAAGTTCCTGCTCCATGCAGCTCAGAATCTGACAGATGTCTTTTTTTTTTTTTAATATCTTTATTTGAGAGAGAGAGAGAGAGAGAGCACAAGCAGGGGAGGGGCAGAGAGAGAGGGAGACACAGAATCTGAAGCAAGCTCTAGGCTCTGAGCTCAACACAAGGCTTGAACTCATAAACCGTAAGATCATGACCTGAGCCGAAGTTGAACACTCAACGCAGTGAGCCACCCAGGTGCCCTGAATCGGGCAGATATCTTGAAGAGGAGACCAGTTGAAAGTTGAGGTTCTTCCTCTGATTCAACAGGTCTTTATTTCCTAACCAATAATTCCAGACTGGGAGATTTAGTCTGCCTTTTAGAAGCTTCTAGTCAGCCTCTCCAGCCTCCTGCACATTCCAAGAGTTCAGCAAATGTTCCATGGATAAACTAGCCACCGTTAGAGGCCCCCTCAGTTTTCAACTTGTCACTCCAATTTTCCAGTTTTGAATGACCACCAAAAGTGTGATTTCTCTTTCCCAAATAGAGGCATTCTGCCTAGATTATGCTTTAACCTCAGCCTGTGCTCAACTTAACTCAGAAAGGTTTTTCCATCTCTGGATTTTATGTCACCTAGTCCTCATTCCTTCCACAGCCTTTTGGTGCTTTTTTAAAAAATATACTTGTGGGGGGCGCCTGGCTGGCTCAGTTGGCTAAGTGTCCAACTCTTGGTTTTGGCTCAGGTCATGATCTCATGATTTGTGAGATCAAGCCCCATGCCAGGCTCTGTGGTGACAGCACAGAGCCTGCTTGGGATTCTCTCTCTCCCTCTTTCTCTGCCCCTCCCCTGTTCGTGTGCACGTGCTCTCTCTCTCTCTCTCAAAGAAACAAAAACTTTAATAAATAAATGAATAAACAAACAAACAAATAAATAATGTATTTTTTGTAATCTATCTAGATTCTTGCTGCAGTAGGATGACTGACCTGCCATGACTTACCTAGTGCATTCATTTGCTGTAACAAATAACAAACCACAGTGGTTTAAAACAACAGAAATGTATCCTCACACAGTTCTAGAAGCCAGAAGTCTGAAGTCAAGGCGTCAGCAGGGCCACACCCTCTCTGGAGGGTTCTTTGGCCTGTGGGTACATCACTCTTTGTCCTCATGTCACCTTCTCCTCTGGGTCAAATCCCCCTCTGCCTTTCTCTTTTAAGGACACTTATGATTACATTTAGGGCCTGCCCAGGTAATTCATTATATTCTCTTCATTTAAGGACCCTTCCTGGGGCCCCTGGGTGGCTTGGTTGGTAAACTATCCGACTTTGGCTCAGATTAGGATCTCATGGCTTGTGAGTTCCAGCCCTATGTCAGGCTCTGTGCTGACAGCTCAGAGCCTAGAGCCTGCTTCGGATTCTGTGTCTCCCTCTCTCTCTGCCCCTCCCCTGCTCACACTCTGTCTCTCTCTCAAAAAAATAAATAAACATTAAAAAAAAATTAAAGATCCTTCCTTTAGGGACACCTGGGTGGCTCAACTGGTAGAGCATCCAACTCGTGATCTCTGGGTCATGAGTTCAAGCCCCACACTGGGCATGGAGCCTACTTAAAAAAATTATAAAGAAAAGAAAAAAGAAAGTAAAGATCCTTCCTTAAATGACAACTGCAAACACCCTTTTTCTAAGTAAGGTAACATTTTTTTTTTCAACTTTTTTTTTTTTTTTTAATTTTTGGGACAGAGAGAGACAGAGCATGAACGGGGGAGGGGCAGAGAGAGAGGGAGACACAGAATCGGAAACAGGCTCCAGGCTCCGAGCCATCAGCCCAGAGCCTGACGTGGGGCTCGAACTCCCAGACCGTGAGATCATGACCTGGCTGAAGTCGGACGGTTAACCGACTGCGCCACCCAGGCACCCCTAAATAAGGTAACATTTATAGGTTGCAGGGTTAGGGAAGTAGATCTATCTTTTTTTTCCCCCATAAATAAATAAGTAAATAAATAAATGAGGAGGAGGAGAAGGGGAAGGAGGAGGCATTATCAACCAACTGCATCTGGTACAGAAATGCATCTGTTTTTTTACCTTTATAGTTGAAAAATAAAATACAGAAGATCACGCAAAACAAATATATGACTTGATGAATTATTGTAAGGCAACTACCCTTGAAACTACCATCTAGATCAAGAAATGGAACCACTCCAACTATCCCACCCAGTCCTAATCACAATTCTCACTTTGCCCCTAAAAAGTAGCCACTATTCCTGACTTTTGTAATCATCACTCCCTTGTATTTCTTTTTTGTAATAAGTTTTTTTTTTCTAAGTTTATTTTGTGAAAGAGAGAGAGAGTGCAGGGGAGGGGAAGAGAGAGAAGGAGAGAGAGAGAATCCCAAGTAGACTCTATGCTGACCTGGGGCTCAGACTCATGAGATCATAACCTGACAGGAAATCAGTGCACCCTCCCTTGTATTTCTTTATAGTTTTATCAAGGAGGCATGCTTCCCTGGATACTATCCTCCAGTCTTTCCCACTTCTTTGATTTGGCATGTATTCTAAGTTTTTTTTTTGTTTTGTTTTCCAATCTTTAGCCCTTTTTAATGACATGTTATTCTTCTCAGTATCATTATATACAAATCAATATAGAGTCTTTTCATTTCCTCTTGCCTTTTAGGGATAGTTAGGACTAAGAAAAACTACTTATTTTTATTATTTCCATTCTAAAATCTGTAGAATTATTATTTTTTTATTACCCTTTGATTCTTGGTTGGAATGTGTCCAGTTGGGTAAAATAGTGAAGATATGCTAAAAGTGCTCCAGTTATAACTACTTAAAATTTTAAATATGTTGGGGCACCTGGGTTGCTCAGTGGGTTGAGTGTCCGACTTTGGCTCAGGTCATGATCTCACGGTTCGTGGGTTCGAGCTCCGTATCAGGCCCTGTGCTGACAGCTCAGAACCTGGAGCCTGCTTCCGACTCTGTGTCTCCCTCTCCCTGCCGCTCTCCTACTTCTGCTCTCTTTCTCTCAAAAATAAACGTTAAAAAAATTTTTTTAAGTTTTAAATTATGTCATAATTTTTTCACTCTGTCTCTTTCTCTCAAAAATAAGTAGACATTAAAAAATTTTTTTTAAGTTTTAAATTGTCATCTTTTCAAATGAAAAAATGAATTTAGAATGAGAAGTTGGTAAATGTCAAACTTAAAAGCTATGGAATTCCAAACAATTAAAATGGCTTAAAGATAATTCCTTACACTGACAATAGAAAATAAAGCTCTTCAAGCAGAAAACTTTGGTTGTTAGAGGAACTGTTCACACTTCACACGATGATTAGAATTAGGTTGCTGATTAGAATTAGGTTGCGGAAAGTTTTGTTAATTACAGGTGGCTGATTTTCCCTGAGGGCGCACCTCAGGCCTCCTGGCCCTCCCAACAACCTGCCCCTCCCATCTCATCTCAGATTGTCCTTTAGGATGCCTGGCTGGCTCAGTGAAGCATGCAACCCTTGATCCTGGTGTCAGGAGTTCAAGCCCCACGTTCGGTGTAGAGCTTACTTTAAAAAGAAATAAAAATAAAAATAAAAGTCAGGTCATGTCATGTCATAAAAAAAAAAATTGCAGTCTAACCTTTCCCTTAATCTATCTCACCTTGAGCTCATTGGAACTGCTTTCATTCCACCTCTTGTGGAGGTCATGAAACAATCTTCTATTTTGAAGATTACTGAATGTACAGATTTCCTCTTCCATCCCTTTCTTTTCCTAACCGTTTTTCCATTGAAGACTCCAGATGTCTGACCCGAGTACCCTTCCTTCTGCCTACAGCCTGGGTTTTGCTGATTGTATACCAATAGTGCAACTCACTGTGTTCCTCTCTCCTCTGCTTTTCTGCATGTGGGCGGGAGCTCAACCCAGAGGTCTGATCACACCCAGGTTGGATGCCTTTGGCGAGACTGTAGGTGGTGGTGTATACTTTCATTGGAGGCCCATTGTGTCTGATTGTCTCTCTTTTTTGTGATGTTAACAATTGCTTCTGTTCAGTAAATTCACTGGTGTTGCAAAATAATGATATTTTGAATCTGCTATTTCATTTTCGTTCCTTAGCTTGACTATTTCCGTAGAGAGACACTTACCCTCATCTACTTTTTGGTTACTCAGCGCTAAACACATATAAGGAAGGCGGGATAAGAGGCACCTGGCTCATTTGGTAGAACATGTGACTCTCAATCTCAGGGTGGTGAGTTCAAGCCCCACATTGGCTGTGGAGCCTACCTTAAAAAAAAAAAGTTGAAAAAAAAGAAAAGCAAGATAACTTGATTCTTTCTCTTTAATGACTTTTTAATATGATTTTGCCCCATCATTATTTAAATGCGACAATTTTTGTATTGTTTTAAGTTTATTTATTTTTGAGAGAGAGAAAGAATCCCAAGCAGGCTCTGTGCTGTCAGCACTGAGCCCAAAGTGAGGCTCAAACAGGGCTCAAACCCACAAACTGTGAGATCATGACCTGAGCCAAAATCAAGAGCCGGACACTCAACCAACTGAGCCACCCAGGTGCCCCGACATTTTTTGTATTTTTAGAAACTCATGGATTTAAACATTATTCATTTTAGTGCTCAAATTATTCCAGATTTGGCCAGTAAGAGTGTTTTCAAGCCTTTTAACATTTCCCCATCATTTTTGAGCCCATCCTTTCTGGCACAACAGGATATTCTAGGCTCATCTCATAATTTCTCTCCGCACAAGCCCTGGAGTCAGCCATTTTTCCGAGGAGCCTTGATTTCTTTTAGTGGAGACTAGTATTTAGGAACCAAGATTGGGTCCTTAGGTGAGCTTTTTACTATGGAGATGTTGATGTTCACAAGACTTCTCAGTGGAGTGAGCTACACATGTACGTTTACATCAATATTTATTTCTATACTTATCTATAGGTATTAAAAACTATTAAGTTTACACCAATATCTCCAATTCCAATCCAACACCACTGGGAATATTCTAATTTTCTCTCTTTTCATTTCTATAATTCCCTTTTTCTGAAAGTGAAAAACATGGCTGCCATTAGCTTCACTGTATGATTTTTTTTTTTTTTAATTTTAGAGAGAAAGAACGAGAGCAAAAGTGGAGGAGAAGCCCAGAGAGACACAGAGAGAGAATGGTAGCCCAATGTAGGGCTCAACCCCCTGACCCTGGGGTCATGACCTGAGCCGAAATCAAGAGATGCTCAACCAACTGAGCCACCCTGGAGCCCCTCACTATATGATTTTTTTAAAAAATTTTTTTAACGTTTTATTTATTTTTGAGACAGAGAGAGACAGAGCATGAACGGGGGAGGGGCAGAGAGGGAGCGAGACACAGAATCAGAAACAGGCTTCAGGCTCCGAGCCGTCAGCACAGAGCCCGACGCGGGGCTCGAACTCACGGACCGCGAGATCGTGACCTGAGCCGAAGTCGGGACGCTCAACCGACTGAGCCACCCAGGCGCCCCATATGATTTTTTTTTTAATGTTTATTTATTTTAGAGACAGAGAGAGCACAAGTGGGGGAGGAGCAGAGAGAACTGGAGACACAATCTGGAGCAGGCTGCAGGCTCTGAGCTGTCAGCACACAGCCCAACGCAGGGCTTGAACCCACGAACCATGAGATCATGACCTGAGCTGAATTCGGACACTCAACCGACTGAGCCACCCAGGCGCCCCACTATATGATTTTTTTAATCAGCTCTCTTATGTGTGACCCATCTCGTGTCACTGCCACCATCTCTATCCCTGCACGAACATCCTCCTCCTGGCGCCCAGACTTCAGTTCTCCTTGCTGTGCTCTTGCTTTGCTATCCCAGCCCTGTGCCAGTGAGCTCCTCAGCCTGCTCTGATGCCAGCAGCCTACCTGGCCCACCCTTCACGAAGATGTTCCCTTTAGCCTCCTGTGGCTCCAGCGGTCCATCTCAGGTCACTGTCACTGCTACCTCCCTGCCTAGATGTCTCCTTCACATCTCCTGCTGGGCCACAGTGCATCCATCTCTGCCTCACAAAAGAGGCCTGTCTTGCTTGGGCCCACCTCATGGCTTTTGGGCCAGAATTGTTTACAAAAGGAAGGGGTAGGGGAAGAGGAAGGGGGGAAATATATATATATATATGTGTATATATATATATATATATATATATATATATATATATATATAACAAAGTGTCTCAAGATTTTACACTGATACTTCCACTTCAAATAAAATAACCACAAGCCTTTTACTTAACCTAGTCTGTATTACATCTGTATTTCTTTTCTTCCGCAATGAGAAGAGACTCTGTTTTCTCGAGGACATAGGGGGTTATAGAATTAACATATCCCAGGATTACTCATTTATTTTATCCCACAGTTTACAACAGTCTCAGGATAACAGTACTAATAGTACCACCAATATATTAATATCGTTTCTACAACATTATTTCTAAAAAGTTAAAACATTTTTTTGTATTTGTTCTTTAAAATATTTCTTCCCTTGATTTACAGCTTTTTTTTTTTTAATGTTTATTTTTGAGCACAAGAGAGAGCGAGCAAGAGTGAGTGGGCGAAAGGGCAGAGAGAGAGGGAGACACAGAATGTGAAGCAGGCTCCAGGCTCTGAGCTGTCAGCACAGAGCCCAACACAGGGCTCAAACTCATGAACCACGAGATGGTGACCTGAGCTGAAGTCGGACACTTAACCAAGCCACCCAGGGGCCCTGATATTTTTGTATTTATCTTCTTCCCCTGCTTTGATTTTCTTCTTTAGGTCTACTATTATTTGCTCCTGATCTTTACCTGTCTTTAGTATTTGTCACTGGCTCTTGAATCCTTAATATCTTTTCATTTATTTTCAACCTATTTTTTTTTTTTACATTCTGCTTCTCTTGGGGCTTTATCTGTTGTATTTATTCAGTCTTATATTCCTTTTAGTTTATAGTCTTCATTTCTGAAAATACTTTTTCTTTTATTTCCAATGATTTCCTGAGGTGAGTCACCCGCACTTGCATTTTTTTCAAATTCTGACTTATGTTGTTCTTTTATTTCTTGTATCATTCCCTACTGAGGAAATCTTTCAGCTCGTTTGGAAATAGTGAATTAGATTATTCTGCTTGTGGGAACATCTGTCTGGCATGCTTCCATTGCCTGTAGGGATGTTATTCTCCCTATTCTCATTCTTGTTAGAATAACTTTGTGTGGGATTTGCGCATGAGTCTTTTCTCTCATATTTTTGGAAACAATTGTTTTCCTGAACTTGTAGGAGTCGTGGTTCAGGATAGCTTTTCTAACTTCACAGAGCCCCCTCTGCTGTCGTGTTTTGTGTAATGCTTCAAAAAACCTAGCGTGCTCTGTACGGTTTCCTAGCTTGGTTCTCCTTCTCCCCTTTTGTGGGGAGAGAGGCAGAGGGAAAGAGAATCTTAAGCAGGCTCCACGCTCAGTGAGGAGCCCAGGGCGAGGCTCAAACTCACAACCCTGGGACCATGACCTGAGCCCAAATCCAGAGTCAGATGTTCAACTGACTGGCCACCCAGGTGCACCCTCCCTCCTCCCCTTTATCTACACCTTCTCTTCCTTTGGCTCTGTTATCCCTGTTCTGATTAATTTTTTTCTCTACTTCCAGAAGTTTCTTCTCAGTGTGTAGCACTATCCTAGAAGGGAGCCTTGCTGGTCAGTTTGGAAGTTCCTGGGACCCAGACTACTCCAGCCACTTCAGACCTGGATCCCCTTGCCTTCTCAGCCATTGGATTGGGCATAGCCCTTTTCTGTTTCAACTGCTGTTTCGAATTAGCCTGCTTTGTTTTCCAATGAATGCCTCTTAGCTGTTTTGGGATCTCCTGTTTTCAGGTGTTTCTTCTCCCACACAAATTCCAACAACTCACAGGTCTTTTAGGTAGTGGCGATTTTGAGACAGGGAAACTGAAGGTGATGCAGACAGGCCGGTCCGAGGACCCAAAGAAGGGGAACCCCAGGACTAGCCAGGAGGACCCTTGGCTTCACACAGGATGGAAGTCAACCGTGAGCCAGCAGGAAGTGAAGGCAGAGTTGACTGAAAAAAAATAGAGAGAGAGAGATACAGACAGAGCATCCAGGAGACTCGGAAAGGAAAAGAGCATGAAATATCATCTTTGCTTGGGGCCTGGGGTTTTTATTGGTGATTGTGGGCTTATTCACATGTCCTCTTAGGCATCTGGGAGCTGGTCAGAACAAGGATGGGGTCCAGGTGTCCATCATAAGTCACTCATTTCCTGAAGCCAGGGGTCTTGGAGGATGTACGCTCCTCCTGGTAAACTCCATAGATGTTATCTTTGGAACACTCCAAAGATAACATTAGCTCTTTGTCCCTTACAAGGAGGACATATTTTATCTGCATTACAAGACAGGTGTTGAGTGGGGGGGAGGGGTGCAGGTCTGAGCAAGAATTGAAGCTGGGCAAGGAGCAAAGGGAAAAAATGGCTTTTTTCATGGGGTCCCTTTGAGACAGTGAAACTGAAGGGACCTCGTGAAAAAAAAAAAAACCTCTCAGTGAATGCTGCTCTTCCTTTCTCTGGTCTTGCATTTGATTTCCATCCTGTACGAAGCCAAGACCCTCTGGGCTGGTCCTGTGGGACCTGCTCTGGGTCCTCATGATGAAGTTTTGGGGTGATGGTGGGTGGTTGGGATCTGCTCTGGGTCCTTGTGATGAGGTTTTGGGGTGATGGTGGGGTGGTCCAGAGCCCACGCCCAAGAAAGAATTCTTGAAGATGTCTTTGGTGCAAAAAGGTGATTTTATTAAAGCATAGGGACAGGACCCGTGGGCAGAAAGAGCTGCGCTGGGTTGTGAAGAATGGCTGGTTACATACTATGGAGTTGGGGAGGTATAGACAAAAGGGAGGCCTCCAGAAGGACTTTGATGTGCTAAAGAGGACTCCGGAGATACCTGAGGCCTTGCTAGTGTCCAGCTAAGGTGGTTTTTCCCTCTAGCAAAGCATTAGCGTTAAGACAGTAGGGAATTCCTGGGAAAACGTTTTACTCTGCCAGCCTCAGGTATTAGTCAATGGGCTGCAGGTTATAAGGAGACTTAATTTTACCTGTCGTTTCCTTCTGCCTTTGTTCCCCGTATCACTGTGGAGAGGCGATGTTGGGGCTCCAGGAAACTGACTCTCTAGGATTCTAGAGCTTAGGCTATTGATAAGATTGCCTTTTTCTTGTAATTTACTAGATGGAGACCTAAGTCTCCATGGAGACCCAAAGTCCTGTATGACTGTGATCTCTATCACTTGGCCATTTGTTTTCTTTCCTTTTTTTTGTCCTTGGGTAGCCAGGAGTGCCTGAGGAATGTCACACACATCCCACCTGCGGGAGGGGTGTGCTAGCGTGTATTTTGCCCTCAGCCTGCCTGAGACTCCCTCATCACTTAAACCCGGCCCTCCTGCATCAGTTCGTCCTTACCCACTAATGTTTGGGTGTCTCGGAGACAGCTTGTCACCTAATTTTGTAATCATTGGAAACAAAGTTGATAGGATTTTGGTTTGCTGTCTAGTTCTCTCCCTTTTTTTTTTTTTTTAACAGTTTATTTATTTATTTTGAGAGAGAGAGAGAGAGAGAGGGAGGGAGGGGGAGAGAGAGAGAGAGAGAAAATCCCAAGCAAGCTCTGTGCTGTCAGCATGGAGCCTGACGTGGGGCTTGAACTCACAAACCTCGAGAGCATGCTCTGAGCTGAAATCAAGAGCCGGACACTTAACTGACTGAGCCACCCAGACAACCCTCGTTTTCTTAAGAGAGAATTTGGTGATATTAAAAAATCATGCCACTACCATTGTCTGAGAATGCTGTCATTCATTTTTACAGTGTACAAATACAGAAAAGTTTACAGTAGAAAACACTCAATAGTGAGTTTTCCTGTACATAAATTATGCCTTGACAAAGTTGATTTTAAATATTTAAAACAGAAGTTAATCTTTACTCTTACCATCTAGAGATAATCATTCTTAACATTTTGACATAGTTCCTTCCAAGATATCAATAATGATCATGTATTTTTTTCCTTACTAATACTGTTTATTTATTTTAGAGAAGCATTTTTACTTCAAAGACAAAATACAAGTCAAACAATACAAATATATCTTTCAAAAGTTGGTAATCTCCCGGGCGCCTGGGTGTCTTGGTGATTAAATGTCCGACTTTGGCTCAAGTCATGATCTCATGATTTGTGGGTTCAAGCCCCACATAAGTCTCTGTGCTGACAGCTCAGATCCTGAAGTCTGCTTTAGACTCTGTGTCTCCCTCTCTCTCTCCCCCTCCCCCTGTCTTTCTCTCTCTCTCTGAAATAAGTAAACATTAAAATTTTTTTTTTAATTCTTAAACTTTTATTATTACCTAGTGATGCTTTTGTTTCTGTAGACTGAGTCAAAAGATACATACCTTTACTCTCTATGGATGGAGCATACATATAGTACACAAATCCGATGCATAATTCCATTAAAAATTGTTTTATGTTTATTTATTTTGAGAGAGAGCACAAAAGAGAGGGGGAGGGGCAGAGAGAAGGAGACACAGAATCCCAAACAGGTCTCTAGCTGCCAGTGCTGCAGAGCCCGACTCGGGTCTTGAACTCACAAACTTTGAGATCATGACCAGAGCTGAAATTAACCGACTGAGCTACCCAGGCAGTCCTCAATTAAAATTTATATATGTATATGTCCATGTAACCACTATTTAGATCAAGGTATAAATCTTTCTGCAGAAACCTTCCTTATACCCTTTCAAGTCAATAATCCTCCCCCGAGAGGAAACCACCCTCCTGATATCCGTTAATTTAGATTTGTCTGTCTGTTCTTGAACTTCAAATAAACAAATGACGTGGTACTCTTTTGTGCTTGGCTTTTGCTCAACCATATGTATTTGAGATTCATCTATGTTACTGTGTGTAAGAGTAGGGTGTTTTTTTTTTTCTGTGTGGTATTCATTGTATAAATTGGAGTGCATATTTAAATTTTTTGTATCTTTTGTAGTTTTGTAGTTTGTATTTTGTAGTAAAATATACATAACATAATTTACCATATTAACCATTTTAAGTGTACAATTCAGTGACATTAAGTGTATTCACAATGCTGTGCAACCATCACCATTATCCATTTCCAGAACCTTTTCATCACCCCAAATAGAAACCTTGTATCCATCAACAAATAACCACCCTTCCCCACAGGCCCTGGTAACCTCTATACTACTTTATGTCTTTATGAATTTACCTGTTCTGTATACATCATAGTGAGTGGCATCATATAATATTTGTCTTTTTGTGTCTGGCTTATTTTACTTAGCATAATGTTTTCAAGGTTCATCCATGTTGTAGCATATGTAAAAAATTCATTTAAAAAAAAATTTTTTTTTTCAACATTTATTTTTGGGACAGAGAGAGACAGAGCATGAACGGGGGAGGGGCAGAGAGAGAGGGAGACACAGAATCGGAAACAGGCTCCAGGCTCCGAGCCATCAGCCCAGAGCCTGACGCGGGGCTCGAACTCACGGACCGCGAGATCGTGACCTGGCTGAAGTCAGACGCTTAACCGACTGCGCCACCCAGGCGCCCCAAAAATTCATTATTTTTTAAAGCTGAATAATAGTCCATGGTATGTATATACCACATTTTGTTTACTCATTCATCTATTCATTGGTATCTGGGTTGTTTCCACCTGTTGCCTATTGTGAATAAGCACATTTTTTTGTTGTTGTTGTTTTAATAGATGCTAGCAGCTTATTTTCAGAAAGATTGTGTTTGGGACTGAACTGTGATTACCCCTCTACCAAAATTCACATGTTAAAGCTCTAATCCCCAATGTGACAGTACTTAGAGATAGGGCCTTTAAGGAAGTAATTAAGTTTAAATGTGGTGGTATGAGCGGGGCCCTAATCCTATAGGACTGGTGTTTCTTTTTATCAGAAGAGGAAGAGGGGCACCTGGATGGCTCTGTCAGTTGAATGTCTGACTCTTGATTTCAGCTCAGGTCCTAATCCCAGGGTCATGGGATAGACCCCTGCATCAGGCTCTGCACTGAGCACGGAGCCTGCTTGGGATTCTCTCTCTTTCTCTCTCTCTCTCTCTCTCTCTCTCTCTCTCTCTCTCTCTCTCCATCTTCCCTTCTCCCCAGCACATGCTTGCTCTCTCTCTCTCTCTAATTAAAAAAAAAAAATCTCTGTGCACTCTCTGTCTCCATAGGCATGGAAGAAAGGCCATCCAAGAACATAGCAAGAAGACAGTCATCTCTAAGCCAGGAATAGAAGTGTTGCCAGAAACCAACCTTGTTGGTGGCACCTTGACCTTAATCTTCCAGCCTGCAGAACTGTGAGAAAATTAATTTCTATTGTTTAAGCTACCCAGGCTGTGATACCTGTATTTTGTTATGGCAGCCCAAACCAACTAATACAGATCATATCAAACTTTTACTCTCATTAGTAGTGTATGACTATGTAATTAGAATGTGCCAGATTTCCCCACACTCTCAAAACCATTAGATAGTATCAGTCTTTAAATTTTTGCCCATCTGATAGTGAAAAATAATTTCCATTATGCTGATGAGGAGTGTTATACTCAATTCTCTTCTTCTATGAATTACTTCCACATAGTATTTATACTTTATTTTGCTTATTTGTTTCACTTTCTAACATTTGGATCTTTATTCTCTGGATTTTTGTTTTGTATATGATAGGAGATAATGTATCTAACTTTATTTTCTTCCAGATCAATACCCAGTTGTTCCAGGGAGCCTGGGTAGCTCAGTTGGTCAAGTGTCTGACTTTGGCTTAGGTCATGATCTCATGGTTCATGAGTTCAAGCCCCATATTGGGTTTGCTGCTGTCAGCAAATAGCCTGCCTCAGATCTTCTGTCCCCCTACCTCAGCCCTTCCCACTCTCATACTCTCTCAAAAATAAATAAAACATTTTTTAAAAATACACAGTTGTTCCAACATGATGTATAACTAAGCATCCTTTTCTTGGGGTGCCTGGGTGGTACATTCAGTTAAGCGTCCAACTCTTGATCTCTGCTCAGGTCATGATCTCACAGTTCATAGGATTGAGCCCCTCATGGGGCTCCATGCTGACATCTTAGAGCCTGCTTGGGATTCTCTCTCTCCCTCTCTTTCTGCCTCTCCCCTATTCATGTGCATGTACTCTTTCTTTCTAAATAAATAAATTTAAAAAAATTTTTATGTTTATTTATTTTTTTGAGAGAGATACAGAGAGCAAGTGGTGGAGGGGCAGAGAGAGAGGGAGACACAGAATGGGAAGCAGGGTTCCCGGCTCTGAGCTGTCAGCACAGAGCCTGATACAGGGCTTGAACCTACAAACCGTGAGAGCATGACCTGAGTGGAAGTCAGACATTTAACTGACTGAGCCACCCAGGCTCCCCTAAGTAAAAAATAAAAATTAAAAATCTATCTATCTATCTATCTATATATATATATATTTGCTTTTAAAAATTTTTTTTAACTTTTTTTTTTTTGAGAGAAAGAAAGTGTGAGTGGCAGAGGGGCAGAGAGACAGGGAAACACAGAATTGGAAGCAGGCTCCAGGTTCTGAGCTGTCAGCATAGAGCCCGACGTGGGGCTTGAACACATGAGCAGTGAAATCATGACCTGAGCTGAAGTCAGATGCACAACTGACTGAGCCACCCAGACGTCCCTGCTTTTCTTTTTCTTTTCTTTTCTTTTCTTTTCTTTTCTTTTCTTTTCTTTTCTTCTTTTTTCTTTTTTCTTTTCTTCTCTTCTCTTTTCTTTTTTCTTTTCTCTTTTCTTTTCTTTTTTAAGTTTATTTACTTATTTTAAGAGAGAGAGCAGAGCCCAGCACAGGGTTCAATCTGACAAATCATGAATTCATGACCTGAGTCAGAATCAGGAGTCGGTTGCTTGACTGACTGAGCCACCCAGGTGCCCCTATTGTAGTGTTTTTATTCACACTCACATATTCACTGTATTTTAGAGTTCTTAAGTTTCAAAGAGTACGTGGGATCCACAGCACATGCTCTCCCCTGAACCGCTTGGCCTGACCATCCTATTCTGAGTATCTCTCCTGCTGAAAGCCCAGCCAGGAGTGCAGAAGAAAAAAATCAACGATTTACACATCTAGTTCCCTTCCCTCTGTTTATCTGTGTTGAGGGGCTGTAGCTGGTGTATTAAATTAAGAATACGCAGATTATGGGGCATCTGGGTGGCTCAGTGGGTTAAGTGTCTCACTTTGGCTCAGGTCATGATCTTGCGGTTCATGAGTTCTAGCTAACAGCTCAAAGTCTGGAGCCTGACTCAGATTTTGTCTACCTCTCTCTCTCTGCCCCTCCCCCACTCACACAGGCTCACTCTCCCTCCTTCTCCCTCCCTCTCCCTCAAAAACATGAATAAACATTAAAATTTTTTTAAGATATAGAATATGCAGATTATGACTTGCTGAATGAGAGGGCCCAAGCCACCCACATGGGGTGGGAAGGCAACTTCCTCAACATCCAAGCCCCTGATGAGGTTTTGAGGTGATGGTGGGGTGGTTCAGAGCCGACAGCCAGGAAAGAATTCTTGAAGATGTCCTTGGTGCAAAAAGGTAATTTTTATTAAGGCACAGGGACAGGACCCATGGGCAGGAAGAGCTGCACTGGGGTCTTGTCGGGTAACTCATCATTCTATACCCTCAGGTTGGCAGGGGGTCAGGGATAGAGTAAGTCTCTAAGGAATTTTGGAAGCAAGGTTTCCAGGACCTTGAGGGACTAGCTGTTGCTAGGGAAACACCATTTATTACCATTTAATATAAGTTCAGTCATGAGACCCTTTAGATGTATATCAGGGGGCCATAAACTTGGAGTACGATGGCCAGCATATATCCTGGAGCAGTTGAGATAAACGAAGTTGACTTACAGGGTCCTTGATGTTGGGATAATGTTAAGCTAAAGTTCTCTTTTGCCCCCCACAAAGTGCCAGCATCCAGGCAGCTGAGCTCCTAGAGGGAGGTCACTCTGCCAGTTTCAAGGACTTGTCAATGCACTATAGGCAGTAAGGGGATTTAATTTTTCATTTGCCTGAGTTTCCCCCATGACCATGGCAAGCACTTAAACCCCCTTCCTTTGTTCTTGGGTAGCAGGAATCAGGGTCCGAGGAGTATCACACATATTCCGCCGGGGGAGGGGAGGGTGTGTGCTAGCTTGTGCTTTGCCCCTCAGCCTGCCTCATGTTCCCTCAACACCCCCTCTTTGGGGAAGTGAAAACTCCATGTCATTTTGATTGAAGCCGCAGTCTCAGTATAAGCACACAAAGGAAGTAAAGTCACAAGAATTATTGTAAGCGAGGGGAAGAGCAGTCCTCTGTCCCAGGTCATCAGTGAGCAGGAGACAGAAAAGCAGGATAAGAGGCACCTGTTACTTACAAGGTGGTTGGGACGGAGACCACTCACTTTTCGGGGGTTCAGCGCTAATTGGTTATTTTAAAAGGTGCCCCGGGAAAAGCACAGTGGGAACTGGGGTGGAATCCTAAACTCAGGTCCTTATCTAAGTATCCAGACTCTGGGTGTGAGCAGGGTTGTTACACTGTGAAATGCCAAGGCAGCAACTGAAAATGGGTTTCCTCATTACACTTATGTCTAACCTTGAAGCATTTGCTGAACTGCATACTTCCAAGTTCTAGAAAGGGTAGAGGAAATCTCATGCTCAACCCCCACACCCCTTTCAAGCAGATGAACCCTTTCTGGGTATGGGTATTCAGACTTTTCCCAATCCCTCCTAAATCAAACAAAAACAGATTGGAGATGAGAAGGGTAATTCTAACATACTTCCTGCCAAAATTATACTTGAGAGCCATTGTCAATGTGAATAGAGCAGATTAGAGTCAAATTTTATCTCTAGGCAAAGGTCACTGAGGCTTGAGGCATGGAGATTATAAGGAAAGTTTAGGCTTTTTAAACATAATTGCAAAACCAATAAAATATTAGCAGATTAAATCTAATAGCATATTAAATAATACAGCATGACTAAGCAGGGTTTATCTCAGATTAAAGGTTAATTCACCATTAGGAAATTTATCAATGTAACTCACCAGATTAAAGAAGAGACACTATATAATTATTTCAATGGAAGCAGAAAGAGAATTTGATAATATTTAACAGCCATCCATGAAAAGAATATAAACAGCTTTTAATGAAGAAAGCAGAGAGGGGAGTTTCTTTAACCTGATTAAGGATATCCACCAAAAATCCTACAATAGACATTAGTTAGTGGTAAAACTTTAGATGTAGTCCCATAATCTCATTAAAGTAAAGAACAAGATAAAGAAGACTATTATCCCTGCATCTGATAGGCTGGCAATCCTCACCTCATAAATAACACAGATGGAAGGAAGGAAGGGAGGAAGAAAGGAAAAATTGAGATACAGGTGTTGAGAAAGAGAATGGAAAAATTGTGGCTAGGCAATCAATATGATTGCCCATATAGAAAATCCAAGAGATTAAATAAACATGGAATTCAAATGTAATTGAAATATAGAATGCTGTTCAGATGCACATAGAAATAATGAGGAATAGAATTATTATGTGCATTCATGCATTGAGTCCGGATTAAAAGTAACATAAACCATAAATCTAGACGAAATAGTGTAATGAGAGGTGTAAAATATTTAGAGACAAAAGTTTTTTTTCAGTATATAAGTCAGTTAATTACCTTCTTTTATTTTTATTTTTTTAATGTTTATTCTTAGAGAGAGAGAGAAATCGAACATGAGTAGGGGAGGGGCAGAGAGAGAGGGAGACACATAATCCGAAGCAGCTCCAGGATCTGATCTGTTAGCACAGAGCTGGACGTGGGGCTCAAATTCACAAGCTGTGAGATCATGACCTGAGCAGAAGTCGGATGCTTAACTGACTGAGCCACTCAGGCACCCCAGTTCATTACCTTTAAAAAAAAAATGTTTTATTTTGAGAGAGAGAGAGAGCAGGGAAGGGGCAGAGAGAGGAGGAGAGAGAGAACGAATCCCAAGAGAGCCTGATACAGAACCCATGAACCATGAGATCATGATCTGAGTTAAAATTAAGCGTCAGATGCTCAATCAACTGAGCCACCCAGGGGCCCCCAGTTCATTACCTTTTCTCAAAAGTTAAAGGTGAAAGTATTCTTTCCGCATATCCCTGCCAGCAACAGCTGTTAATAGCTCTTTCCCATATTATGCCTGACAAGGTAGAGCATGGCTTCTGATCCTTAAGTTGCATTTCTTGGACTGTCTGTGACTTTAAGCATCTTTTCATATTTCTTTGTAGAGAATTTTCTCCTCTCTGCATTGTCTCTTCATATTGTCTGTCCACTTTTCTGTTAGATTGCATGTCTTTTCCTTAACAATTTAGAAGACCTTTTCATGTAATGTGGATATTAATCTGTTGTCTGTCTTCCTGGGTATTTATCTTCCTTTAGGATCATTTATCGATTTAAAAAATCAACCCAATTGTATTGGGATTCTAATTGAAATTACATTTTGCATATATAATATATGATACAAATGATATGATACCATTTGTGATAATTTAAACACACAAAATAGGGGATGCCTGGGTGGCTCAGTGGGTTGAGTGTCCAGCTTCAGCTCAGGTCATGATCTCACGGTTTGTGAGTTCGAGCCCCGTGTGGGGCTCTGTGCTGTCACCTCGGAGCTTGGAGCCTGCTTCAGATTCTGTGTCTCCTTCTCTCTCTGCCCCTCCCCCACTTGTGCTCTGTCTCTGTCTCTCAAAAATAAATAAATGTAAAAAAAAATTTTTTTTAACGCACAAAATAATACATAAACATAAGGCTAATGGGCTCATGACGGTGGTTGAAAGTGACTTTTATATAATTTTACTTAGGGAAATTTCAAAGAACCTTTGAAAATTTTCCTAACAATAAAAAATCAAGAAAATCTGCCAAATGAAGTGGAATTAAAACAGGAAGTATGCTTTGCTGGGATGAGGGGAATAACTTGGCCCCTGGAGAGGGAAATGGAGTTGGGAGAAGTTATAATGGGATTTTAGCTTTACTATAATTTTTTTTTAAAGAATGGATATAATTGCTTACATAGTTGATTTTTAAGGTATTTATGAGACTTTTGGTTTTAGGATGGTAAAGTAAAGGTGTCTGCACACGCTGGCATCTTGAAAAATCTTAGGATTTGGAGGCATTGGGTACCTTGAAAAGCTGGGCTGAGGTGGGGGTGCTGAAAATTCAGACTTTGATGGAAACAGGATCACCAGGGATCACTATATTTGAGGAAAGCCTTCAACATAAAGGAGACAGAAACCCTCTTCTGCAAACAGAAGTTCTCTCGCCACTCCTGAGTATACACCCATGAGAGATGAGAACATATATCACAGGAAACCTGATACACACATATTCATAGTACTCCAAAAATGGAAACAGCCCATATGTCAATTAACTGATGAATGAGCACACAAAATGTGGTATATCCATACGATTGAATGTTATTTGGCCACGAAATGGAATGAAGAATTGATATGTGCTACAACATGGGTAGACTTTGAACCTATCATGCTAAGTGAAGTAAGCCAGGCACAAAAAGCCACATATTATATGACTCCATTTAAATGAAATGTCCAGAAAAGGCAAATCCATATATTAGTGGTTGCCTAGGGCTGGGGTGGGGAATGGAAAGTGGCCACTAATGAATCCTAGGTGGTTTTGGGTTTTTTTCTGACCTCATGGAGATATTCTAAAATGAGATTGTGTTGATGGTTGCATACCTGTGAATATACTAAAAATCACTGAACTACACCTTTTATATGGGTGAGTTTTTTGGTATGTGAATTATAGCCCAATAAAGCTTTTAAAAAAGTGATCTGAAAAGAAGCAAAGATATTGGAGGGCAAAGAAGAGGATGTCAGCCCTCCTCTCTTCATGTTTGGAACAAGCCCTTCGAAAATCCTACATCAGAGAATGTGTTTCTACATATTTGTCTTTTCTTTTCTTTTTTATATTTAATTATTTATTTTTTTATTATTTTTTTTTAATGTTTATTTATTTTTGAGACAGAGAGAGACAGAGCATGAACAGGGGAGGGTCAGAGAGAGAGGGAGACACAGAATCTGAAACAGGCTCCAGGCTCTGAGCGGTCAGCACAGAGCCCGACGCGGGGCTCGAACTCACGGAGTGTGAGATCGTGACCTGAGCCGAAGTCGGCCGCTTAACCGACTGAGCCACCCAGGCGCCCCTATTTATTTTGAGAGAGAGAGAGAGAGAGACAGAATCAGACGTGGGCTCCAGGCTCTGAGCTGTCAGCACAGAGCCCGATGCAAGGCTCGAACTCATGAACCGCAAGATCATGACCTCAGCCAAAGTCAGATGCTCAACCAATTGAACCACCCAGGCGCACCTGGTTTTTTGTTTGTTTGTTTGTTTGCTTAAAGAGAACATGTTATACATACAGTTCGGCAGTTGGCACCCTGCTTTTTGCTCAAATATCTTGACTGTCCTTCTGTGCCAGTATGTATGGTCTGCTTTCCTTGTGTTCTACAGCACAGATATAACCCAAATTATGTAATCATTCTCTTCATGAAATGTCTACTGTTGTCACTATTACAAATAATGCTGTACCGGACAGCTATTTTTGTATACTTATGCACTTGTTAAAGTATTTCCATAAAATTGTATTGGGGTCAAAAACTTGACATCTAACATTTTGAAAGATATTAACAGTGTTGCCCTCCCCAAAACATCATTTTGAGCACAGCATAATGTATAGGATTATCAAATCACAATGTTGTACACTTAAAACTAATGTAACATTGTTATACTATACTCAAATAAAAATAGTTTAATTCGATTTTTTAAGGCATTTCATTAACGATGAGTGTCATTCTCTCACACCTCTCCATTATAGGATATTATCAGCCTTTCTAACTTTTGCCAAACTAATAGGGCAAAACAGTTTTGCTGGCCTGCACTAGCTTGTGAAACGGACTTGTGCCCCATCTCTTCCCAATTCTGTGTTTAATGATGACTCTTTGGCAGCTGGAAATCAGTCATATTTACACCACAAAATTGGCAAAGATTACAAATTAAAAGCATACACACACATATATACACAAAGTAAGGAAGGGAATATGACTAGAGACTACAGTTCTCGTCTTTTTTGTTTTTTTTACTGTTCTCTTGTTCTCATGTTTTTGTTTTGTTTTTCGTCTTTTCATTTTATTTAGAGAGAGAGAGAGAGAGAATGAGCAGGGGGAGGGGCAGAGGGGGAGAGAGAGAGAGAGAGAGAGAGAGAGTCTTAGGCAGGCTCCACACCCAGCGCAAAGCCCGACTTGGGGCTCTGTCCCTCAACTCTGGGATCACGACCTGAGCCAAAATCAAGAGTCGGACGCTCAACCGACTGAGCCACCCAGGTGCCCCTCAGGTTCTTATTTTTAATTAAACTTCTTCTTTGGAGGTAATTATAGATTCCCATGCAGTCCTAAGAAAAAATACAGGAAGATTCTACATACTCTTCCCAGTTTCTCTGGATGGTAACTTCTTGCAAATTATAGTGCAGTTTCGCAACCTGGAAATCATTGATATAGTCAAGGTACAGAGCATTTATATTACTACAAATTTCCCTCATGTTGCCCTTTTATGGCCACACCCACTTTCTTCACACCTTAACTCCTGGTAAACATTAATCTGTTCTCAATTTCTGTAATTTTATAATTTCAAGAATGTTAATGTAGATTGAATCATACAGTATGTAACCCTTTGTGATTGGCTTTTTTCACTCCACATGATTCTCTGGAGATTCATCGAGGTTACTGTGTGTAAACAATAGTTCGTTTTTTTTTTTAATTGAGATATAATTGACATATGACATTATATTAGCTTCAGGTATACAACATAATGATTAGATATTTGTATATATTGTAAATGATCACCACAATAAGTCTAGTTGACATCATCACCATAGTTACCAATTTTTTTTTAATGTTTATTTTTGAGACAGAGAGAGAAAGAGAGAGAGAGAGAGAGTGCGCATGAGCAGGGGAGGGGCTAGAGAGAGAGGGAGACACAGAATCTGAAGCAGGCTCCAGGCTCTGAGCTGTCAGCACAGAGCCCGATGCGGGGCTCAAACTCACAGACTGCGAGATCATGACCTGAGCTGAAGTCAGATGCTTAACTGACTGAGCTACCCAGGCACCCCACCAAATTTTTCTTTATTGTGATGAGAACTTCTAAGATCTACTGTCTTAGCAACTTTTACATTTGCAACATAATATTATTCTATGATCACCAAGCTGTATATTACATCCCTATGATTTATTTTATAACTGGAAGTTTATATCTTTTGACCCCCTTCACTGATTTTCCCCACCCCCCACACCCCTCTTCTCTGGCAACTATCAATCTGTTTTCCATATCTATGTGTTGTTGTTGCTGTTGTTGTTGTTGTTTAATTCTGCATATATGTGAGATTTGTCTTTCTCTAACTTATTTAACGTAACGCCCTCAAGGTCCATCCGTGCTGTTGCAAATGGTAAGATCTTATTTTTATGGGTGAATAATGTTCCTGTGTGTGTGTATGTGTGTATTGTAAATAATACTGCAATAAACATAGGGGTGTGTATATCACTTCAGGTTAGCATTTTCATCTTCTTCGGATATATACACAGAAGTGGAATCGCGGATCATAGGGTGGTTCTAGTTTTAATTTTTTTACAAAACTCCATACTGTTTTCCACAGTGGCTGCACCAATTTACATCCCCACCAACAGAGTACAAGGGTTCCCTTTTCTCCACATCCTTGCCATCACTTAACTATTTCATGTCTTTTTAATAATAGCCATTGTGACAGGCATGGGGTGATATCTTATTGTGGTTTTGATTCACATTTTCTTGGTGATGAGTGATGTTGAGCACCTTTTCATGTGCCTTTTGGCCTTCTGTGTGTCTTCTTTGGAAAAATGTCTACTTACGTCCTCTGCCCATTTAAAAAAATCTTTTTTTAATGTTTATTCATTTTTGAGACAGAGAGAGATAGAGCATGAATGGGGGAAGGTCAGAGAGAGAGGGAGACACAGAATCTGAAACAGGCTCCAGGCTCTGAGCTGTCAGCACAGAGCCCGACACGGGGCTCGAACTCACGGACCGCGAGATCATGACCTGAGCCGAAGTCGAACGCCCAACCGACTGAGCCATCCAGGTGCCCCTTCTGCCCATTTTTTAAATGGATTGTTTGGACTTTTTTTCTGTTGAGTTGTGTGTGTCTTTGTATATTTTAGATATCCACTCCTCATTGCATAGAGGATTTGCAAGTATTTTCTCTTATTCTGTAGGTTGCCTTGTCATTGTGTTGAAGTTTTTCTTCCTTTGCAATGGTTCATTTCTTTTTGTTGCCAGGGAAACTTACTGTGGTGTGGATATACCTTCGTTTAATCATACCCACATTGAAAGACATCTGGACTGTTTTTATTTTTGGCTAATAATAATAAAACTAACATAAGCATGCCTGTACAAGTTTTTGTGTGTACTGTTCTCATTTTCCCAGCTGGTCCTGAAGCTGTTGCTGGTATATATGACTTCCCTCTGTTACTTCTCATTCCTTTGCCTTAATAATGGCTAACATTTATAGGGTGTTTACTGCATGCCAGACCCTGTCCTAAGTGCTTTAGAAGTATTACTCAATTCTCAAAATAACCACTTGAGGTATGAACTATTATTATCCCTAGTTTATAGGTGTGGAAACTGTGTGGTAGGGTCCCCTCCCTAAGGAAAGAAAAAAAAAAAAACCCTCAAGGCAACCTTGACAACATCCTTCCCAACGTTGTAACATGAGACCATTTAATCAGACTACGTGTGTGTGTGTGTTACCATATATGGGAGACGAAGAAGTAAAAAATATATAAAAAACTATGCCACATGGCATTCGGGGCTCCATTCTTTGGGTACGAACCCAACTGAGCGGTGCTGGAACAAATAAAGTTGCTGCCTGAAAAAAAAAGCCTGGGTGTCACGACTCTGTGCGAGAATCCTGCTACAGAAACTAAAGCAGAAATAGACATGCAGCCAGCTTGTGTTAGTGCATAGATCTGAATCCATGTAGACTGGTTCTAGAGCTCAGCCAGGACTTAAGACAACTGAGGTTCTTTCCTTGTGGAGTGACCTCGGCCTTCACTCCTGGAGGACCTGAACTCTCAGTTCTCTTCTGCTGCTTAGTCTTCTGTTAACATTAACCATTGCACCTGGTGGTATGAGGTACCCTGGGGGTACCCGTGGGTTGCACCCATCTCTCTCCCTGACCCTGTGTGTAACAGCAACCTTATTTTCTCTCAATCATCAGGATCAATCGTCCCAGCTAACATCTTGCCCCCTTTTCTGCCTTTCACTCGATGGCATAAAAAACTAAAATACTCAGGTTACTGTCTCAAGGTCCAGTTCAACGGAACTACTGGTGTCTCCTCTTTGCAGAAGCAAATCTCCTTGGGATACCAAACCCCTAAACGGGCAAAGCTGATAGCCATGGATCTGCATGCAAAAAATGTTGTGAATGGGTTATAACTCCCACCCTTCTCTCTGTTTCTGGACTCATCGTGTATTCTGGCTGGAAGGGAAATGGTGCCATAGAATGGTTGCTGGTTCAGAACATAAATTGCACTCTGTGGTCAGCACTCCAATCTTAAAAGGTTTTACCATAAACGAGTCTTCTGGGAGGTCAGCTGCTTCTGAGGGATGGGGTACATGATAAGATCCATGACTCCCATGAATCTTCGTGTGGTGGTTAAAGCATGGACTCTAGACCAAATTGTCTGGATTCAAATACAGGCCTCACCACTCACCTACTTCTGACTTTGAGCAATTTAAGAAACTTCCCTGTGACTCAGTTTCCTTATCTGTAAAATGGAGCTAATAATAATAGTATTTTGCTCAATATGATTGCTGTGAAGATTAGATGAGTTAATGTCTGCTGGACATTGCTAGCACTCCGTCACTGTACATTGAGAGCTTTGGTCAGAAGCCATGTTATGTGGGCCACCAAGGGAGCCTACAAAGCATCTAGGATGCCCACAGGTGGTGGTGGTGGTGGCAGCGAACATATGGGAGCAGGAAAAATAAGTCAAAATATGAAATTGACTTATAGAGAGAACACATTTCTGCCTCCTCTTTGTTGAAGAGACCTAACATAAGCATCCTTCACCAGGTGGTGGGCTGGTTTGGTAGCTTTTGTAGGCCAATAGCCCTGGTAGGTCAGCCATGGTAAGGGGGTAGTACATCCTGGGAAGGCCACATGCAGCCTGTGTTCTTGCCACCACAGCCACTTCTTTCATGGAATGTCTGGGGAGGAAACAGAATGACATCCACTAAGTAGGTTCCCTTGACCCACTTGGCCACCAGAAGCAACCCTAATTTCTGATGGTGAGGGACCACTGACACAAATATTCTTCACATTCTGGGACCCTCCTGTGTGGTCTATGCACAAGTCTTCTTCCTGAACCCGCTGTCCCCGATCCTCTGTTCTCATTCTGTTTGAATCTGTCCACCCAGCCAAAGCACTGGCCTTGCACGTGGATCAGTAAAGATCCTCAGACTGTGTCTTCCACCAACAGAGCCAGTAACAAATTCTACTTGAAATTTTACCCACTGGAGGATTCTCCTTCTCCACTAACTTCTAGGACTATCTCTCAGAAAGCATTATTATCTTTTTAAATAAAGAGGCATTTATTAATTATCTGCAAGTTAAGAAAAGAATCACTAATTCTCTAGCTTTGAAAGTGAGTATCTTGGTTATAAAAAAACTTCAATTTCACAAGTTTTATAACATTTTTTATTGTGCTGAAGAATCTATAACATTAAATTTACCATCTTAACCATTTATTTTATTATCTTTTTTTTAAATATTTATTTATTTTTGAGAGGGAGACAAAGCGCGAGTGGGGGAGGGGCACAGAGAGAGAGGGAGGCACAGAATCGGAAGCAGGCTCCAGGCTCTGAGCCATCAGCACAGAGCCCGACGCGGGGCTCGAACCCACAAACCGCGAGATCATGACCTGAGCAGAAGTCAGATGCCAAATCAACGGAGCCACCCAGGCGCCCCTATTTTATTTTTTTAAAATAAGTTTATTTATTTATTTTGAAAGAGAGCACGAGCAGGGGAGGGGCAGAGAGAGAGGGAAAGAGAAGATCCCAAGCAGGCTCCACACTGTCAGCACAGAGCCCAATGTGGGACTTGATCCCACAAACTGGGAGATCATGACCTGAGCTGAAATCAAGAGTTGGGCGCTTAACTGATTAAGCCATCCAGGTGCCCCCATTTTTTTTTTTTATTCTAGAAAGAAAGAGAGAGCACATGAGTGGGAGAGAGTGACAGGGGAGAGGGAGAGAGAATCTTAAGCAGGCTCCACACTCAGCATAGAACCTGATGTGGGGCTCAATCCCATGACCTTGGAATCACGACCTGAGCCGAAATCAAGTCGCTTAACAGACTAAGCCACTCAGGTGCCCCCATCTTAACCATTTCAAAAAAACTTTTTTAAATGTTTATTTACTTTTGAGAGAGAGAGAGACAGAGAGACAGAGGGCAAGCAGGGCAGGGGCAGAGAGAGAGGGAGACACAGAAACCAAAGCAGGCTCTGAGCTGCCAGCACAGAGCCCGATGCGGGGCTGGAACCCACGAACAATGAGATCATGGCCTGAGCCGAAGTCTGGCCCTTAACCGACTGAGCCACCCAGTCACCCCTTAACCATTTTTAAATGTACAGTTTGGTTTTGGGTTTGTGCAACAGATCTCTAGAACTTCAGACGGGCTTTATTACTGCGATCATAACATCATAACATTAGCACTCCAGTGCATGCTCACTGCTACTAGAAGAACTTTACATTTATTAAGTCATTTAATTTTCAGTGCAGCCTATGAGAGTAGGTATTTTTATTATCTCTCTTTTAGAGATGAGGAAACTGAGGTACACAGAGGTTAAATAACTTGCCCAAATTCATTCAGCTAGGAACTTACAGAACCAGAATTCAAACACAGGAAATCTGGTTCTAGAATTTTTGCTGTTAATCTCCTGATGGGCCACTCCTGCCTGGCAATGGTCTGTTGTGGACAGCCAGCCACCTGTAACCCAAGCTAGAATGTTTTTTCTTCTCAGTATCTTTCCTGATGCCAGCGGCTTTCCTGATGAGCAGGCTTTTGAAGCCAGTAGAGCATACTGAGAAAGATGAGTTTTGGCAAGACAGGGCAAATGAGAGGGCACAGCGGGGCATTTTGTGGTTTCTTTCTGCCTTCAGGATGTTCTCAGGCTCCACCCAGCTATACTTGGAGGTAAGAAGCATGGAGCTACTGAAATCCTGGGCCAACTAGGCGAATCAGATAATCCTTAGTTTATGAAGGGGCTTGGGCCACAAAGTCACCCGGTGTCCCATGGTCCCACATTTTGTTTCTCTTGGGACCCAGAAGCCCACAAGAGTATATTTATCAAAAGAGGAGCCTGCTGAAGGGGGCTAAGCCTCAGCACCTCTTTTGGCCTCTGTGGGGACTCTCCTTCTGGGTCTTGCTTGCCACAGCCTCGTGGGTCACCCCAATTTGTCAAGCACTGTTGGATCCTTTGAGTCATACGGCCCCATTGGCAGATGTGTTGAATATAGCCAGGCGTGGCCAGAGAGCCCTTCTTGGTAGGAGACCCCGCAGTCACTGCAGGGGTGGGGGGGTCACTGCCTCCATCCATCATGCTCCAAGTGCAGCCCTGGACCCTGCAGCATGGCTGGTCACCCGCACACTTGCCTGTGTCCACATCCACCAAAGCCCACTCACCACTGTCCTACCTCTTTGTGTCTGAGCCCTCCTGGGCACACCTACATGTCCAGGACTGTCATGTGCTTGATCCTAGCTGCAAAGGGATCTGGGACAGTGAGCGTGGGGCCTTTTTGGTTCCTAGAGTGGTTGGTGGTGGGTTCCATCTGCCAACAGACATAAAAAGAGCCATACGTGCTGGCCAGCCCCAAACAATGAAACACAAAACAACCCATCTCAAGGAGCTCTTGTGAAAGTTCTATGATTCACTACAGGAGAGTGTAGCCGTTATAGGCACAGAGTCTGAAGCCGACTGCCTAGATTCAAATCCTAGACTCTGCTACCCACTAGCTGTGTGAGTTGGAGCAAGTTACTTCCCTTTTGTATGCTGTCACTTCCTTATCTGTAAAATGGGCGCAGTAAGAGTCTCCACTTCATAGGTTTGTTGTAAGGATTAATTAAACAAGGTAGAGGGGCACCTGGGTGGCTCAGTCGGTTAAGCATCCAACCTCGGCTCAGGTCATGATCTCCTGGTCCGTGAGTTCGAGCCCCATGACGGGCTCTGTGCTGACCGCTCAGAGCCTGGAGCCTGTTTCAGATTCTGTGTCTCCCTCTTTCTCTGACCCTTCCCTGTTCATGCTCTCTCTCTCTGTCTCAAAAATAAATAAACGTTAAAAAAATTTTTTAAAAAAACAATAAATAAATAAATAAACAAGGTAGAGCATGTAAAGAGCTTACGGAAGTATCTGGCACATAGTAAGCTTTTATGTGGATTGGGGTTCATTTATTTTTTGTCTTTAAAGTGCTTAGAACGATACCAAGGGTATGTTAAACATTTAATAAGTGATGTCTGTTTTTGTTGTTGTTGTCATTATGACCTATTTATTGCCTACTTGTCCAGGTGCTTCTATGGACTGTATCCTAGAACTGGAACTCCCAGGTAAAAACGCTGTGCACAATTTGACTTTTGATAGGTATTGACGAATCACATTTGTTAATAAGGCACCAGTTGGCACTGTCACCCGTCTCCAGTGATGACCTTTTCTTCATGTTCTCACCATGACTGGATTTTAACCTTTTAAATTTTGGCTCAAGACACAAGAGTGTTATCGTATTCTTTCACTATTTCAATTTTTAAATTATGTGTGTATTTCAAGCTTACTTTAAAAAATGTAAAAAATACATAATTGGTACATAATGTGAAAAAGAAATATTGTTCCCTATAATCCAAGTGGTAACCAGTGTTGGTTACATTTGGTAAGTTTGGTATGAACTTACAAGAACTGCAAGAAGTTTTGTCTCTTCAAATGCTTTTCTACAAACATGTAACCTTATTTGTTTGTTTGTTTGTTTATAGTATACATTTATAGTACATATTAAATTAGAAGTTATGTAATTATATACTATGCAATTATAAATTATAATTTAAATTAATTAGTTTAGTATGTAAAGTAGTCAAACTAAATAAAACTATATGGTTTAATTAATTAATTGTATATATAGTTTAAATTGAATGGGTTCATACTATTTTCTGCCTCTTTCCCCCTTGTCCATATTTCTTGGATATCCTTCCACGTCCATGTGTATAAAATTATACATTATGGTTTCTTGGTGTTCATGTTATGGATGTTCCATAATATATTGAACTATTCCCCTACTGGTTGTTTCCAACCTGTCACTATTATGAACAAGGTTGCAGTGGACATCTTATTAATAGATTTGAATACGTGTCCATTTCCACAGAGTGGATCATCCAAGGTGGATTCCCACTGAAAATGCTGCCAGGTGCTGCTAAACTGCCTTCTGAAAATGTTCCACCATTTTATACTCTTACCAAAAAATACAAGAGTGTCCTTGTCCCCACACCTCTTCCAACACTAAATGTTAACAATCTTCTTATTTTTGAAAATCCTGTCATGTTGTTGTTTTAACAAGCATTTCTTTAGTTGCTAATGAGGTTGGGTATCTTTATTTATGTTTATTACCCATTTAACCTTCATTTTCGTATCCTTGGAATATTTTTCTATTGTACCGATTGTCTTTTTCTGATTGATTTGTTGGAGATCTTTGTATACTTTTTTTCTTTTATTTTCTAAGTTTATTTATTGTTGAGAGAGACAGTGTGAGTGGGGGAGGGGCAGAGAGAGAGGGAGAGAGAGAGTCCCAAGCAGGCTCCACACTGTCAGCACAGAGCCCAATACGGGGCTTGAACCCACAAACCGTGAGATCACGACCTAAGCCGACATTAAGAGTCAGAGACTTAACCGAATGAGCCACCCAGGTGCCCCGGAGATCTTTCTATATTAAGAGAGATCATCATTTTTCAGTTTGAGCCTTTTTAAACTCTGGTTTCTGAGCAGCCTTTTGATAAGGTGAGACAGGAAATCCCAAAATATCCCCTTTCCAAACAGCACTCTCCATCTTTCTACACTTGTGACCCTGGGAAAATTGCAGTGGAACAGCAGGTTAGATATGGTATATGGAAGACAGAGAGTCCAGGACATGCAGTGAGGCCCTTTCCCAGACCTTCCTCTGATTCCATGTAGAATGAAGACAGGTGTCCCAAAGCCTCAGGATTCCTGTCTCTTTGGGACACTGGAGGGAGTATCCAAGTTGTCTGCCCTTTTCCCAGGCAGCATCTTGGTGGTGAGGTGACAAAATGTAGGCCCTGAGAAGGAGGGCAATTTGTTGCTGCCTGTCCTGAGCTTAGTAGAGAAACTGTGACTCAGAGATACGACTCCAGGGGCCAAAGGTCTTTCCAACCTCAAATAGAAGGGCTTTCATTTTCCTTTGGATTTTTTTTAATTTACAGTATTATAACATGTCCAAAATGGAAGCTTGATTAGAGGTTTTGATGGCTTAATTTGGGCCATTAACCGAAACTGATGTAATTCTTTCTTCCCAGGGCTCGTAACTGAGAAGGTGCAAGCCAAGTGAGCCTCTGTAAAGGTGGAGACGATTGCATAAAAGCCTTTTTATGGTTCTCGTCTCAGCTCTTCTGGAGCCAGGCTTGGCACAGGAGGAAGGCTGGCACAGGAGGGGCCGGGGAGGAAGTCACAGCAAACTTCCCTGTGTCCCTGGGACTGATGTCGCTGTTACCTCCTCTAGACTACAACACTGGGTTCACACCCACCTCACTTTTTCTTTTTGTAGGTTAGATATGTGACAAGATACATAATTTCTGTTGTAGTGAGATCCTCCTTCACTTAAACTTGAATCTATCTTCAAGGTAGATAGATACCCTTGCTTTCCTACAGATTAAACAGATTTAAGAACAATAGAGGGGCGCCTGGGAGGCTCGGTTAAGCGTCCAACTCTGTTTTGGCTCGGGTCATCATCACACGGTTCGTGAGTTGGAGCCTCACATGGGGCTTGTGCTGACAGTGCGGAGCCTGCTTGAGATTCTCTCTCTCTCCCTCTCTCTTGGCCCCTCCCCCTCTCACTCTCTCTGTCTCTCTCTCAAAACTAAATAAATAAACTTTAAAAAATGCATAAGAAAAAGAACAATAGAAAGGTATGGACCCTCTTCAGATCTTGATTCAAATAACCTGTAAAACAAAAACGTGTAAGACAAAAGGGGAAATTTGAATATCTGATAATAGTGAAGACTTACTAATTTGCATAGGTGCGATTATGAGACAGTGGTTTAAAAAAAAAAAAAGATGGGAATGCAAGCTGGTGCAGCCGCTCTGGAACACAGTATGAAGGTTCCTCAAAAAACTAAAAATAGAACTACCCTAAGACCCAGCAACTGCACTACTGGCTATATAACCAAGGGATACAGGTGTGCTGTTTCGAAGGGACACATGCACCCCAATATTCACAGCAGCACTATTAACAATAGCCAAAGTATGGAAAAAGCCCAAATTTCCATCGATGGATGAATGGATAAAGAATGGAGTATTACTCGGCAATCAAAAAGAATGAAATCCTGCCATTTGCAACTACGTGGATGGAACTGGAGGTATTATGCTAAGTGAAATTAGAGAAAGACAAATATTTTATGACTTCACTCACATGAGGACTTTAAGAGACAAAAGAGATGAACATAAGGGAAGGGAAACAAAAATAATATAAAAACAGAGAGGGGGACAAACATAAGAAACTCATAAATATGGAGAACAAACTGAGGGTTGCTGGAGGGGTTGTGGGAGGGGGATGGGCTAAATGGTTAAAGGGCATTAAGGAATCTACTCTTGAAATCATTGTTGCACTATATGCTAACTATGATGTAAATTTTTAAAAAATAAAATTAGGGGCACCTGGGTGGCTCAGTCGGTTAAGCGACTGACTTTGGCTCAGGTCATGATCTCACGGTCTGTGAGTTCAAGCCCCGCGTCGGGCTCTGTGCCTGACAGCTCAGAGCCTGGAGCCTGCTTCGGATTCTGTGTCTCCCTTTCTCTCTGACCCTCCCCTGTTCATGCTCTGTCTCTCTCTGTCTCAAAAATAAATAAACATTTAAAAAAATTTTTTTAAATAAAAAATAAAATTAAAAAAAAGAATTCTAATCTTGAAAGGATGCTTATAGAAATATTAATGCAAGGAATAATACAGTGTCTCGTGTTGGCTTCAAGAAAATCTGAGGTAGAGGAGGGCTAGGAAGAAGAGTTGAAGCAGGTAGGGTTGTGAGCAGAGTTTTAGGGAAGATGGTGGTGTAACTGCAGGTTCATCATACTCTTTTATTTTTGTAAAAATTGACATTTTTTGCTGAGAGAGAGACCTAGAGAGAGAAAGAGATCTCCCTCTCTCAATTGCCTTTCTTTTCTTCTGTCCCAAGAGACGGCTTTTTAAACACTTCCCTCTCCTTCGCATCTCCCTTGCTCTTAAATTTTTTTTTTTAACATTTATTTGTTATTGAGAAACAGAGAGACAGAGCCCGAGCAGAGGCGGGGCAGAGAGAAGAGTAGACACAGAATCTGAAGTAGGCTCCGAGCTGTTAGCACAGAGCCAGACGTGGGCTCGAACTCACAAACCGCAAGATCATGACCTGAGCCGAAGTCTCAGCTCAACCGACTGAGACACCCAGGCGCTCCAAGTCTTCCTTGCTCTTATTATCAGAGGCATGCCTCTGATAAAACCAAGCCATGCTTAGCACCTCAAGGGTAACCTCTGAGGCTGGAAGGTGAGAAGAGGACATCCCATTCCACAGAAATAAACTGTTAGTGGTGATCTTTCCAGCATCCGTGACAGGCCAGAAGGCAGCTATTTCTGAGTGCACTGAGGGTGGGCCGGAAGCCCTCCAAGTGCCTCTCAGATCACCCCCAGCCCTGGCAGAGGGCTTTTTTCCTCTCTCTGAGCTCTGTTGTTATTCTGAGTGGCAGGCTTTGAACTCAGCATTGTTCAGAGATAGGGAGGTGCTGTGAAATTTAGCGTGAGCAGCTGGTTGAATTTGTAAAACTCTGTTTCCTCTGATGTAATATGAAGAAAAAGCTGTTTACCTGTCCAGTTTGCTGTGGGCAGTCCCTGAGCTAACTGCTAGTGTGCAGGGCCCAGCCTGGCACCAGCCACACCTGCTAACAGGTCCTCAGTAAATGCTACTCCCTCCTGCACAGGGCGTGTCGTTGGTCTGTTAAAACCAGGAGAAAGGAGCAGGACGTGGCTCAGGAACTGCTTAGCTGCGAAAAACCTCCACCTGTCCAGCCAGTCCCACATGAGGCCTCTGCAGGCTGCTGCCTTGGGTGCCACAGGCACCTTGGGTTGTGTGTTGGGTGTGTTCGTTCTGTTCGCGCTGCTCGTTTGCACACAAACCTGCACGTGTATAGACCAGACCACCCTGTCCAATCCCCGTTTACTCTCGGCCACCCACATTACCCCATGTCCTTCATTGCACTTTATTGGTAATGATGCTATTGCCTTGATTAGTGGCCATCTCCCTCCGCAAATCATCTCTATGACAGCAGAAACTGCCTTGTTTCCCACTCTGCCTACCAAACCTAGTGGAGGCCAAGACGGAATGAATGAATGACCACGCACGCGTGTCTCTCCCAAAGGAGAGGGCAGGCAGGCAAAAAAAATAAATAAAATAAATTAGTACCTTTATTTGGGGTTTTGATTACAAAAGTAATACACGCTTATTATTTTTTAAAATGTACAAGTGTCGGGGCGCCTGGGTGGCTCAGTCGGTTGAGAGTCTGACTTTGGCCCAGGTCATGATCTTGTGGTTTGTGAGTTCGAGCCCCGCGTCAGGCTCTGTGCTTGGAGCCTGGAGCCTGCTTCTGATTCTGTGTCTCCCTGTCTCTTTGCTCCTCCCCTGTTCATGCTCTCTCTCTCAAAAATATACATTAAAAAAAAATTTTTTTTTAAATGTACAAGTGTCTGGGGGTGCCTGGGTGGCTCAGTCAGTTAAGCATCTGACTTCGGCTCAGGTCATGATCTCACGGTTCATGAGTTCAAGCCCCGCGTCGGGCTCTGGGTTGACAGCTCAGAGCCTGGAACCTGCTCTGGATTCTGTGTCTCCCTCTCTCTCTGCCCCTCCTCCGCCTACTCTTGTCTCTCTCTCTCTCTCTCTCTCTCTCAAAAATAAAAAAATAAGCATTAAAAAATAGATATATACAAGTGTCTGAAACAAAAGTAAAATATTATCCCCTTCCTTCCGTTGCCTCTCTCCAAAGGTAACCATGGTTACACATGGCCGTAGTACCTTTCCTGTAGCAGGGGGCATCCCCCACTCCCTCCGCACCAGGAAGACCCCACTGTTCAGTTCAGGAGACACCTGCTTCTTCTCTCCCCATTCCCAAGAAAGTGTCCCTGAGAGTCCCCAGAAACAAAACAGCACAGCTTTCCACATTCCTTCTGGAGCTTCTTCCTCCCCACCACCCACACCCCTCCCAAGCCAAACAGAGCCAAACAAAACACCAAGTGGCCTGGAGTGATTAGAAAAACTGTGAGCTCCAGAACCCAGGAACCTGAGAGGGGTTCCTGCTCAGCACCTACCTTGGCCTTGGCCCCTCTGAGCCTCAGCTTCTTCCTAAGTCAAAGGAGGATGATTTACCTACAAGTATGGGGTGTGGCAAGGGTTAAGTAGGGGTGCTGTGGGCAAGGGCGAGTGTGACCAGGTGGTTCATTCAGTTTAGTTCTGCTTGATCCCTGATATCCTCCCCTCCACCCCACCCCCCCACCGGCCGGACTGGGATTGCTTCCCCATTGCTTTTGTTTTGCGAGAGATGAAGAACAACACTTTTTTTCCTGTCTCTCTTTTTTTTTTAATTTTTTCAAATGTTTATTTACATTTTGAGAGAGACAGAGCATGAGTGGGGGAGGGGCAGAGAGGGAGACACAGAATCCAAATCAGGCTCCAGGCTCCAAGCTGTCAGCACAGCTGTCGAAGCTCAAATCCATGAACTGAGAGATCATGACCTGAGCTGAAGTCGGACTCCTAACAGACTGAGCCCCCCAGCCGCCCCTCTTTTTGTCTCTTTTCTTTTTTAAATGTTAAATTATTCTTGGAGACTCTGACGTCATCTCCTCTCCTTTCCCTTCTCTGGGTTTAATCTTTCTTTCCTCACTTCGCCATCTTGCCAAACAGTGGTCTGTTTAAAGAGGCCCAAAGAAGTCTGGCAGAGACTGGAAGGAAAGGGGGGAACCAGCAGAGGGGCTCCATACCCCCTACGCCACAAGAATCTGCTTTCTGTCTGTAGATGATGGAGCAAAGCCAAAGTTCGGGCAGCGGTTACATAACCGCCTGGCTGTTCAGCTGCTGGCCTGATAACCTACCTCCTCTAATATTTACTGTGCTTTTTTGGAGCTTGAACCAGCAGGAAGGAACATGGGCCGCACCCACCCTCCTTTGGGGTGGGGGTGCCCAGTGTCAGGCATATGGCCTCCTGGGATTAGCAGACCGGGGCTGGGGTCTCACCCTCCCTGGGACTGCCCAGGGCAGGAAGCTTGTGGCCCTCCTCATATGCCTTCATATCAATCTGGGAGTCAGCCAGCTCCAGTTGGACTCTGGTTGGCTAGGGAAGGGCAGATCAGAGAGAGGAGAGAATGCATAAGTTCCTGAGAAGCAACATTAGGGATGCCTGAGCCACAATGAGGCTGACTGGGGTGGCCCATCATGGAAGCAAAGACGCCATGGGCCGTGGACCCTTCTACAACCAGCCTGAGCCCTCTCCCTGGGCTGCTTCCACCTGTAGCCCTGATTTGAACGAATTTTCCCAACCACCTTGCAGGCTGTGGAGGAAGCAGTAGGTAGGGGCTAGGGGTGCCATTCAGGAGCCACAGAGAACATCAGGTCAGGGTTCAGAGCATGGAAGAACCTACAGTCTGTGACAGAATGGTGCTTTGCGGTTCTTGTCTAGAATAAGCAAAATCACAGTTTCTTTGGGAGTGATGACTCAAGAACCTTTTTTTTTAAATGTTTATTTATTTACTTTAAGAGCACATACGCAAAAGGGGGAGGGGCAGAGAGAGAGAGGGAGACAGAGGATCTGAGGTGGGCTCAGCACTGAGAGCAGAGGGCCCGACGCGGGGCTCGATCCCACGAACCGCAAGATCGTGACCTGAGCCAAAGTCAGACAGTTAACCGACTGAGCCCCCCAGGTGCCCCAGAACTTTTGACAAGGGGGTGAGGATGGGCTTTCTTTCTCTTTCAGATCTTGGTTGTAAGGCTATTTCAAGCCCCAAAGCAGGAAAGTAGAGGAGGTATGAGATGGGGTCCAAGGAGGAGGAGGAGGCCAGAGGCGCAGGCTGGAGGCAGGGTGAGGAGAGACAGCCAGCAGATGGGGAGGCCAGCCCAGGCGAAGAAGCAGCCCCCTGGGCCACCCCCTGGGGGACAGCTGCACCCACAGGGCTGACTGTGGCACATGCCTGGCTGATGGCGTGATGGTGAGGACCCAGATGTAGGAAAGAGTCAGGGGAGTTGAGTGATATTGAGGAGAAGGGGGTAAGGGCAGCCACAGAGCATCTCCCTCTGGGTGCTCCCTTACCCATGGGAACCAGGAGGACAGATGCCCATCATCTGTCATACTGCAGCCCAGCTTTGTTCTTCCTTTCACTCCGGTTTGGAAACACCATGGATCTTTCCGCCGGCAGTCTCGAGACCAAACTTCGTCCCTTTCACTATCCAATAAAAACTTCACCCCATAGCTTTCATCCAAGATGAAAGTGGCTTCTGTAGACGCCGAGTCAGCAGGTTCCTAGAAGAAGCAAATGTTACCCCTGTCAGGCAGCCAGGTTTCAGGAAAGAGGGCCCCTTGACTTCACGATGAAAAACAAGTGGGGTGGGTTCCCTTGCCCAGCCCTTCGAACCCGGGCCTCTCTGGATTGGGGCAGCCCCAGAGAGAGTTAACAGATCAGGCCTCAACCTTGCCTTGGTTCTTCAGCAAGCACCTGTCATTTGCTTGACGGCTGTGTGGCACGTCCCTGAGACCCTGTACTAGCAGGCTAGGCAGCCCTGGTAGCATTGAATCCTCCAGCTGGGGGACTCCTTCCTTCCTGGATGAATGGAACCCTGAGAGTCTTCTGACTTGTCACAGGCCAGTTAGGGACAGTGACATCATGCTGGACTGCTCTGGGGCCCTGCTACCCACCTAGGGAGCTGTATGAGGTACCCAGCCCAGAGATGGGGGGGAGCACTACACTTCCACCTGCCGGGATTTATGAGAGTAATGAGCGTGATAATGAGTGCTGCCAATTTTCCTTCCACTTCAAAGCTCAACAGGAATACACAAGTCAGGAGAAAGTGAAACCTGGACATGGGTCCTAGTTAACCCTGGTTCCTGTCAGGGCGGCCATGGCAGGAGGACAGGGTGGGCAGTTTGGGGGTGGGTAGGACTGTGCCTTTTGGAGTCTGGACGTCTGGAATCAGAGGGCAATCTTAGGAGAGAGCTGACCCTGACTGTGAATAGGAGCAGATGGGCCCACGGCCCTGTGTGGAAACAGACCCAAGTACAGAGATGAGCACTGACACAGAAACATGTGCGCTCATACACTCGCGCAAACACACACACTCACGCACACAGGCACATATGCATAGGCCCACACAAGCAACACTCCGGCAGGCACAAACTCACTTAAGTACACACAGACATGCACAAGTCCAGACACACAGGAACACTCACACGAGCACGTATGCACACACAAACACACACACACACACACACATACACACAGGCATACAGGACTGTGCACATACACAGAGCCACAAAGTATTCCCAGGCACCCACAAGAGATACACACACAGGTACAGTGCATATCTGCAAATGCACAGGCTCCTAGCACACACGCACGCGCACACACAGATACACACACACCCTGCAACTCAAACAGCAGCCTCCCAGGCCATTTGAGAACGTCCTGGCCAGCTGCCCTTGGTGGTTCACCCTGGGCTGCAGCCGGGGCCCTCCCCCTGCCCCGCCCCGCCCCCCAATTGGTTGTATAAATTTCTTCCCTTTGCTCCTTCCCAGGCACAGCGGCACAGCGTGCCTCGGACACCAGCCCGGCCTCTGTTTCTGCTCCCTCCTGACAGGCCAGTCAGGATCAAAGCATACCAGCAAGCAGCATGGGTAAGGAGGGGGCTTTCTGACAACCAAGTGCCACCCACCCTGCCACAGGAAGTGGCAGAAAAGCTAGGTCGGGAGAGCTGGGGGGGGGGGGCAGGCGCTGGACTCTGCTCCACTGGTGCCACCCCACCCCCACCCCTGCATCTCCCAGCTCAGCCAAAGTTTCTAGAGGGTGCCAGAAGAGGAGGGTGGAGGGGCTGCGGAGATGGGTGGCCCTGGACCCCCACCTGGCTTCTCAGCTGCAGCCCAGGCGCCTTTCTGCAGCTGGGAATATCTGGTGGGGCGGGAATACAGTGGGAGAACCTTTTGTCCCCGGCCTATCACCATAGGTGAATGACAGTCCTGATTTCAGCCCTGGGCCAGCTTCTTACTCCAGGAAGTAGGGAGCCCAGGCCTTTGGGGACAGATGGCTCTCCAGCCACCCGGAACCTGATCACTCTGGGACGGAAAGCGGAGCCCACACTCGGCCGCTGGGCGCCTATTCCAGTGCCTCCCACCCCTCAACCCACCCCCCAGTCCCCAAGCCCTCTTGTTCCTCACTCTCAGACTCCTAGAAGCTCCAGTGAGCTACCCTGTGTTCATCCTAAACCCACAGATGTTCAGAGATCTTGCTTAAGATGCTTAAGACAGGGCATTGTTTCCCAGAAAGAACACTGATGCTCCTGGGGGCCTGGTGGGTGCATGGGCCTGACTGATTCTAAGAACTGCTGGGAGGGGGTGGGGACAGGGACAGGAAGACAGCACAGCCAGCAACACCTCCCTCACACCTTTATTTCTCTCTCCGTTCAGCTTTGCGGGTTTTGTGTCTCTGTCTTGAGGTCTTGGGAGTTTTGAATCTCCTTCTGTTCTGTGTTGGGCAACCTCCCTCCCCTCTCCCTCCCCTCCTGTGCCAAGCCCTGGCACAAGTCCCCTTAATTCCTTTGGACTGGACCTCTCACCCTGCCACACCCACCCAGCCCTCTCTATGAGCACCAACCACTGCCTGGGATTTCTGTCCCCAGCTTCTGGCACAGTCCTTCCCATATTTATACAACACTTCTCCTTTAAAGTACTTCTGAATACATTGGCTTATTTGACCTTCATGGGCACCTAGAAAAGAAGGTAAGATATTATTACCCGCTTTTAGCCAAAGCAGGGGAGAGAACATGAGAGAACAGACATCAGACCTGGAGCTTGAAACCAGGTTTCCGCATTCAACAATGCTGTTGCTGCCACCTGGGCCTCCTAAGTCACTTGGCTGCCATGAGTAGGGGACCTGGCTTCCCGGCTGAGGCCCGGCTGAGGGCCTCCAGGTACCATGGAGGCTCAACTCTGGCTACTCCTGCCTCCCTACTTGTGGCCCCCCAGCTGTCAGGGCAGTGGCCAGACCGGCCATGGGCTGCAGCAAGGAGGCAATGCCCCAACCTGTGATCTCCACTCCGGGATTTCTTTCCTCCTACAGCTCCCTTTGTGCTAGTCCTTCCTCTCCCTCCTGGTCAGGCTCCAAACCCTGATGCCTGACACCTGGTCCTGGCAGCCCTCCTTCTCAGAGACTGATGTTGGTCCGGTAGATCCATGTGGCTTCTCTTGCCAGACTTCAGGGACAAGGAGGGCCACACCCTATAGCTCTGGTAGGTGGGCCTCTGAGCCCTCCAGAGCAGGACCAAACACCTAACGTTACAGATGCAGGAAGTGGGTGACACCCGGGGGTAGAAACTGGTCTCTGCACATCCAGGTGGTAACAGCTCTGTGGCCCCAAACTTCAGCCTCAGATCCTTACCAGACCTTCGGAGAAGTAACCCAGGCTTTGGACAGCAGCCTGGGGTCAGAACCCAGAGGGGAGAAAGGCAGGAAGTGTCCCAGACCCTGGCAGAGACAGCTTTCTGGGAAGGGAGGTGAACAGGCACCACCCTCACTCGCTGAGGAACAGCCAGGCTTTGATGGGCTCCTGTCAGGCAAGCACAAGCTGCATACTTCACTCATTGTACCTTCTTGTTTCCTTCTAATAAAAGCCAATCGTGGTATTCTTATTACTTTCTTTTTACAGATGGTGTGGATGTTGAGGCTGGGGAGGTTAAGTAACTTGCCCCAAAGCTCCCATGGCTTGGAGCAAGTCCCAGTGAGCAGCCAGGACTGGGACGCAAGTCAATGTCATAGCCATTGTACCGCACAGCCTCTCCTGCCCCTCTCCTGGGTCCTGCTTGAGTGTCTGTCCACCTTCAGGTCATACCTGTGAAGGCTCTTCCTGCCACATGCACACATGCATCAGGGTTCTGAGGGCCAGGGAGGATGGTGGCAGTGACAGGGCCAGAGTCAGGACAGGACCTGGGCCAGCACGTGGTGAGATATGTGTTGCCACAGGTAGGGAAGGAGCCTTGACCCTGCAGCGAGTGACAGAGCCAACCTGCCTCATTGTTTTCACAGCTACAAAGTGTGAGAAGTGTGGACCGGGCTACCCTACCCCTCTGGAGGCCATGAAAGGTAAGTGTGCAGCATCTGCCAGCCTGTGCCCCCAGAAGGGAATTGTGCAAAGCCATCACCCTCTACTGATCCCACTGCCGGTGAGGGCAGGAGACCTAAGGCCTCAGCCTCGGGCATGCCCAGCTCCGTGCCCGTCATTCCCCTCCACCCTGCCATCCCCACTAACTGCTTTCTACCCTTTAGGACCCAGGGAAGAGATTATCTACCTGCCCTGTATTTACCGAAACACAGGCATTGAGGCCCCGGATTATTTGGCCACCGTGGACGTTGACCCCAAGTCTCCCCACTATTGCCAGGTGAGGTGCAGCTTGGGCACTGGAGTACCCTGAGTCCCCTCTCTAGCCCTGGCCCCGGCAATGCCCTTCCCCAGCCGCATCCTTCTTCACCCTCCTTGGGTACGGTTGTACAATCTGTTCCCTGCACAAGGGCACCCCCAAGGTACAGGACAACGATGAACACCAGCCTGTACTGTGCTGCCCAGCCCAAGTGGGTCCAGGGATCCCAGTGGCATGGTCTGGGTGAGCACCACCTCCTGCCCCCTCTCCCATCCTAGGTCATCCACCGGCTGCCCATGCCCAACCTGAAGGACGAACTGCATCACTCAGGATGGAACACCTGCAGCAGCTGCTTCGGGGACAGCACCAAGTCCCGCACCAAGCTGATGCTGCCCTGTCTCATGTCCTCCCGCATCTATGTGGTGGATGTGGGCTCCGAGCCCCGTGCCCCAAAGCTACACAAGGCATGTTGCCTGCCTTTGTTGCTCAAGGATCTAACGGACACGCCACTCTGGGCACCCTCCAGGCCACAGGCCACCCCCAAGCCAGCTGCCTTCAGCTCTTGCACAGTGTCAGGGCTCAGCAGCAGGGGGAGGGGGCGGGACTTCAGAGGAGGGTTACCAAGGCCTGCGGGTGGTCACCATATAGAATCATGGGGGTGGGCACCAGAGGGGTTGGGAGGAGCTTTTTGTTTTGACTCTGAGAGAGTGAAGGAGCCCTTTTTTCCCCCAGCCAATTATGAGCCGAGGACTTCCCTCAGGCAGGAGCCTCTAACCACCCCTCCCAACACGTGGTTGAGTGCCATCTTTGTGCCTTGATGCTGGCGATGGCCCAGCAGGGGAGGAGCTTCTGGTCTCACGGACTCATGGGTGTCTTCAAGACAGATAATGGGAGAGAAGTCAGTGCTTTCTGCCTGCGGAGTTAGTCTCTCAGACTCTCCCTTGCTGCTCTGCAGAAGCTACCAGACTGAATCTCTGCCATATTCCCCCTGGGAAAATTGTGTTCATATCTTAAAGGAAAAGATATGATGGTGTCAGCAGATAGGAGTGGGGGGATGGGGGAGTCACAGGTGGGTCCCCCCAGCCCTATAACATTCCGATGCCATTCCTTACCCATATCCAGGTCATTGAGGCTGAAGACATCCATGCCAAGTGTGACCTGGGCTACGTCCATACCAGCCACTGCCTGGCTAGCGGGGAGGTGATGGTCAGCTCCCTGGGAGACCCCAAGGGCAATGGCAAAGGTACCTGTTGGCACTGTAGGCACATCTGTGGGGAGAACAGCTCCCAAGCTGAGACAGAGGGATAGAATGACCTTCCAGGGAGAACCAGAGGGCTGGGTCTTATCCAAAATTTAAACTATAGTCAAGGAACTTCAGTCGTTTCAATGATTTCTATAAAGATGAAACTTGAATGACAAATTCACTTAGAAATTACAGTCAGAACAGTGTACTATGTTCTGGGGGACTATGACATGACCCCGGAAAACACAGACATTTAATATCAGCCTTTACGAATTCATGGGCAAGTCTCACAGTCCGTGGGGTCCTTAACCTTCACATCGGCACTCTCATTTATGGTGCTGTCTTAGCTAATACTTATACAATGTCTCCCGTGAGCCAGGTACAACCTATGAGATAGGTGTGCCTAGCATCTCTGTTTTCCAGATGAGAAAGCCGGGGCACAGGCTGGGTAAATAACTTAGCCAAAGTCATACAGCTAATAAGCTGTAGAGGCAGAACTCAAACCCAGCAGTGTGGTTCCAGAATCTATGACCTAATCACCACACTGAGCTGTTTCTCTCTGAACCTTACCTATTCCATCTGAGGGCTTGGAGTGGGACACCAGTTCCTTCTCAGAGGTAGGAGGAATGTGGCCCTCCTAGGTTTAATACCACTGAGGAGTTGACATCTAGTTGTATTTGCAAAGGACTATCAAGGCGTCATAACACACTAAGCAAGGGAGGACATGTTAGGCATTCACAGTGAATAACGAGTATATGCAATTTGTCTGCTCTAAAAAAAATACAACTTAGTGAGCAGAATGGAGCCTAGCCTCTGGAAGGGAGTCCACACTGAGAGAGAGGCTGGGCAAGAGAGCCACAGCCTTCTGAGTCCCAGACTCTCGGCTCAAGGGGACAGAAATGTCCCCTGTGGTCTAGGACCGGGATGAAGTTGACGGGAGGTAGGGGCACCAGAATGAGTCCCCACCTCCCACCTGGTCCCCTGGATGGAACCATTTGGGCACCTGAATTGAAGGAGCTAGCAAATCCAGGGGGAGGAAGGGGCACCATGAAATGGACTTGCAGCCCCTTGGACGTGCCTGGGGGCAAGGGTTGGATAAGGCTGGCATCTCCACTGTCGCTACCTGCCACTTTACTTCCTTCACTGTTCAGGGGGTTTCGTGCTGCTGGATGGAGAGACATTCGAGGTGAAGGGAACATGGGAACGGCCTGGGGGCGCTGCACCCATGGGCTATGACTTCTGGTACCAGCCTCGACACAATGTCATGATCAGCAGTGAATGGGCGGCTCCCAATGTCTTTCGAGATGGCTTCAACCCCGCTGATGTAGAGGCAGGTGAGACTTGTCCCCCACAGGCCAGTAGGAGCCTGGGCACACACACCCCTACTTTCTGCTTGAAACCCCTCTTCAGGTCTCCTACTTCTCTCCTGTGAACCCGACTCTTGGGGTGATTGATGGTATAGGACTCGCTGAGTACTCCGGCTTGCTCAAGCATCCTTCTTATCCCTCCAACCGGTTTTTCAACCTTATGCCCTGGGTTGTGCCCCAGCCTTCACTCATGCTGCCCTGCCCTGATCCTGAGCCCATCCTCTGGCCCCACCCCTTCCCCAGGGCTGTATGGAAGCCATTTACACGTGTGGGACTGGCAGCGCCATGAGATCGTGCAGACCCTGCCCCTGCAGGACGGGCTCATCCCCCTGGAGGTCCGCTTCCTGCACAACCCAGACGCGGCCCAGGGCTTCGTGGGCTGTGCCCTCAGCTCCACCATCCAGCGCTTCTACAAGAATCAGGTTCCTCGTGTCCTCTGGCCCTCTCCTCCCAGCCATCCATAGCCATGAGGCACCCCTCTCTCTAGGGCTGACCCAAGCCCCTCTGCCTGGCTCCGCTAGCCCTATTTCTCCAGGAACAAAAACCAAGGCCGCTTGTCCCATCTCTCTTCTCCCCTGAATCCTAAATTCCTACTCATTCATTCAAAAAACGTCTGTGGGCTTCTATGTTAGGCACTGTGCTAAGTGCTAGGAATGTAGTGGTGAAGGAGACATCATCCCTACCTTAAGGGTCTTGCACAGGAGTTAGATCCAAGTGGCAAGAGGGCCCTCCATCTGCTGTCTCACTGCAGACAGCAGGCCCTGGGGAGACCCAGATGCAACCCCAAGTCCCCAATCTAACAGGCTCACCTCTCTGCCTAACCCCACCGTCCACCTCCCGATGCAGGGAGGTACTTGGTCAGTGGAGAAGGTCATCCAGGTGCCCCCCAAGAAAGTGAAGGGCTGGATGCTGCCCGAAATGCCCGGTGAGTGTCCAGGGGACGTTGGGAGTCAGAAGGCTGATTCCTGGCCCCGGGGAACAAAAGTCCTTACAGCCTCTGAATGGCACCCCTGCCCCAGGTCTGATCACCGACATCCTGCTATCTCTGGATGACCGCTTCCTCTACTTCAGCAACTGGCTGCACGGGGACCTGCGGCAGTATGACATCTCTGACCCTCAGAGGCCCCGCCTCACGGGACAGGTGGGGTGCTAACACGATGGGGGAGAGAGAAGGGGGAGGAAAAAGAAGGCTGGGGATGAGGTGGACGGTAGGAAGTGGCTGGGGGATGATCAAGGAGGTTCAGGAATAGCAAAAATGCAGACTGAGGGGTGGCACAGGCCAGGACTGTGGGCAGCCATGGCCACAAGTGAGGGAGTGTGAGCACGCTGACTGAGGCACCCTGCTCTTCCTGCGATGTCCTCACCTCCCACCACCGTCCTCCTTTCTGCTCCATATCCCCCCACCCAGCTCTTCCTTGGGGGCAGCATTGTTAAGGGAGGGCCCGTGCAAGTGCTGGAGGACCAGGAGCTAAAATCCCAGCCAGAGCCCCTGGTGGTCAAGGTGAGGATCTACCCCCAACGTCCACCCCTCACCCGCACACCCCCACCCTCCACTCCAGCTCATGGGTACCCTCATATCCATGCTGGAGAAGTATGGGGTGGGGGCATGCTCCATGATCCCTCTCCCAGGACCCGCGTGTTATCACGGGCCCTGACCCCTGATTTTCCCAAGGGGAAACGGGTACCCGGAGGCCCTCAGATGATCCAGCTGAGCCTAGACGGGAAACGTCTGTACGTCACCACATCTCTGTACAGTGCCTGGGACAAGCAGTTTTACCCTGATCTCATCAGGTGAGAAGCAGACAGCCTGGGCTCCCCTCCCCAAGTCCTCCTTTCCCAGAAGAGTCTGGTTTCCTGAAGACTCCTTGGGCACCCCACCCACCTCCACCATACGGGCCCTGCTCCTTTCTTAGGACCCACCCCTGCATCACAAACTCTTGGGGGAAAGGGATGGCCACCCCTGACCTCTTTCTTACTCCCTCCCTCTTTCTGCCAGGGAAGGCTCTGTGATGCTGCAGATCGATGTAGACACAGTAAAGGGAGGCCTGAAGTTGAACCCCAACTTCCTGGTGGACTTTGGGAAGGAGCCCCTAGGTCCAGCCCTGGCCCATGAGCTCCGCTACCCCGGGGGTGACTGCAGCTCTGACATTTGGGTCTGAAGTCCACCCCGGGTAGCCCCATCCCACATCTGAGCCCTCACTTCCTCAGACACCTGGCTTCATGCTGCTCCCTCTTGGCCCCCACGCCTTGGCAGATAGTCCCACCAAAGCCAAACAGAGGCTATTGGGACGTATTGAGTGGTGTCTTCATTTACTGACTACCTGTTGCATGTTGCTCACTGGCTGTTTTTACACAAACTCTTGGAAATTGCTTTACCAAGAAATAAACTATGGAACCTATTTCTTAGATCACCTTGTCTTTGGGGGCACAGTCTGTGACCCCGCTTCTGCTGATCCTTTGTATCTTGTATGGGAAAGTCCTGACGAGGACTCCGGGGGACTGACTAGTTCACACCAGGGATTACAACATGATACTGAAGGTCACCAAATCTCACTTCTATGGCCAGACAGAATGTGAAGACTTTGGAGGTGCTTGTCACAAGGAGACCTGAGGGGACAGAGTGTCTACTGGTGTTCCTAAACTTCACTATTTTTTTCAATCCATCCTCCACAGCCTGGAGGCTTTTAGGCCCCCTCTCCAGGATGGGGCCTCCTGCACTTAACCTCAGCATGAACATATGTCACATTACATTGAGACTACCTGCTTATTCCCAGCACCTGGCTTGTGCCTTAGCACAAAGAATGCTTTACTGAACAAATGAAAGTAAGGAGGCATGTGTGACGCGTGACTTATGGGGGCCTTGGGATCTAGTGTGTCTTACTAGACGTTTCTCTCCTAAGTTTGTCCCCTGTCCTTTTCAATGACCAAACTGCTTCAGAAAGAAAAAGGATCATATCGTTCTACATCGTATTTAAATATTTCTAAAGGTCTGGGGCACCTGGGTGACTCAGTCAGTTAAGCGTCTGACTCTTGAGTTCAGCTCAGGTCATGATCTCATAGTTTGTGAGTTTGAGGCCAACGTCGGGCTCTGTGCTGACTGCGGAGCCTGCTTGGGATTTTCTCTCTCCCTCTCTCTCTCTCTGCTCCTCCCCTGCTCTCTCTCTCAAAATAAATAAATAAACATTAAGAAAATTTCTAATACTTTTAAAGGCTTAAAATTCCATTCAACAAAATGAGCCTCAAACACTTACCATGCCAGAATCTATGAAGACTACAGGGGTTATATCTAAAGGACATGGGACACATCTGACCAAAGACTTGTATCTAGAATACAAAGCTCTCAAAATTCAACAGTTAAAAAAAAAACCCAAATTCCAGTTTGAAAATGGACAAAAGACGTGAACAGACATTTCACCAAAGAGGATATAAAGATGGCAAGAAAGCACATGAAAAGATAATCAACATTACCAGACATCAGGGAAATACAAATTAAAGCCATGTGATATCACTACACACCTATCATGATGGCTAAAATAGAAAATAGTGATAATACAAAAATGTTGGCCAGGATGGGGAAAAACTGAATCATTCAGACATTGCTGGTGGAAGTGTAAAACTGTACAGCTACTCTGGAAAATACTTTGTCAATTCCTTATAAAGATCAAACATGGGGCACCTGAGTGGCACGGAACCTGCTTGGGATTCTCTTTCCCTCTCTCTCTGACCCTCCCCAGCTGGCACTGTCTCTCTTTTTCTGTCTCAAAAAACAAATAAATAAACTTAAAAAGGGGCGCCTGGGTGGTTCAGTCGGTTGAGCAGCCGACTTTGGCTCAGGTCATGATCTCCCGGTCTGTGAGTTCAAGCCCTGTGTCGGTCTCTGTGCTGACAGCTCAGAGCCTGGAGCCTGCTTTGGATCCTGTGTCTCCCTCTCTCTCTGCCCCTCCCCCACTCATGCTCTGTCTCTCTCTCTCTCTCTCTGTCAAAAATAAATAAACATTTTAAAAAGAAATTAAAAATAAATAAATCAATAAACTTAAAAAAAAAAAAGACCAAACATGAGTGGGGGGAGCTAAGATGGAGGTATAGTAGGAAGACCCTAGACTTGCTTCATTCCTTGAACACGGCTATGTAACTGTCAAATCATTCTGAATACCCAAGAAATCGACCTGAGGACTGAGAGAACAAACTGTACAACTAGAGGGAGAGAAAAGGCCACGTTGAGGAAGAAGGAAGCAAAGTCACTGTAAAAGACAAAATAATTCTCAGTCTGAAGCAAAACAACAACAACAACAACAACAAAATTGAACTTTTGGGCATATATCCCAGAAAACTGAAAATGTATGTTCACACAAAAATCTGCACACAGTTGTTCATAGCAGCTTTACTCGTGACAGCCAAAAACTGGAAACCATCCAAATGTCTTTCAGTGGATTAATGGTTAAACTGCTATATCCATGCCATGGACTATAATACTCAGCAATAAAAAAGGAATGAACTATTAGTACACGCAACGGTCTGGATGGATCTCAAGAGAATTATACTGAGTAAAAAAAAAAAAAACAATCTCAAAAGGTTATAGATATTATGATTCAATTTATATAACATTCATGAAATAACAAAAGTATAGAACTGGAGAAAAGATTAGTGGTTTCCAGGGGTCAGGGATGGGACTGGGTGTGTGTTGAGGGGGGATGGCTATCAAAGAGTAGGATTCTTTTAGTGATGGAACTGTTGTGTATCTTGACTGTTGTGATGGTTACACAAATCTACAATGTGATAAAATCGCAGAGAACTAAATATGCATATACGTACATATAAGTGAGTGTATGTAAAACTGGTGAAACCTGAGGAAATTTGGTGAGTTGTATCAATGTCAGTCAGTTTCCTGGTTATGATATGGCACTATGGTTATGCAAAGTGCATCATCAAGGAAACTGGGTGAAGGAAGGGTACATGAGATCTCTCTCTCTCTATCTGTATTATTTCTTGCAATTATATGTGAATCTACAATTATCTCAAAAGAAAAAATAACACAGAAGTCAACATGAAGGAGCTTCCACTGGCCAAAGATGGGACAATTAGAGTTTCAAAGAGAACAATAATTGAAATAGATTGAAATATACTATGTTAAAATCCAGAAGTTCATAAAAACACACATAGGAAAACTCTAATTGGTCATGTTTGAAAGATACTAGAAAACCATCTTGTTATTCTGAAAACTGGAGAACAGAGAGAAAGAATCAAGTATTTATCTTGCTTTTCCTCAGGAATCCACCTTAGGACAACCAAATAGTTGATGAGGAAAAGATCTTTAAGGAATTTCAGCTAGTACATTAAGAAGGAATGATAGAATTTGGATAACACCAATTTGTAACTTCTAGTGACAAATGAGCCTAACCAGTGGTCACCAGTAGCTGCTAAAACCATTAAATGAAACACCAAAATGAAATGTTATAATGGATAGAGCTGACCAGCAAAACCAGAACTCACTAATCAACCTGCATCACAAAAAGAGTAATGACCAGGCATTATGTGCTACCTATGAAGTATTCTTGCCAAAACATCAAAATGAATCTGAACAAGTCTCTAGATCTCACAGTCGGTTTACAGGAAATATAGGAGACAGAAGAACAAGTTTCAAAAGCTTAAAAACATTACAAAGATGCAATTGTAAAAATGAAGAATGCGGGAAATTCTACAAAGCAAATGACTTGTTTCCTCAATGAATAAGTTGAAAGAGGGAGGGTATAGTTTAGAAAGATTTAAGAAACACATCAACCAAAACTAAATGCAACGTTTGGATCTTGTTGATACTGATTTGAACATAACAGGAAATACATTTTTGAGAAAATTAGAGAAATTTGGACACTGACTGTTCAATGATAATAACTTATGTTTAAGTTTTTTAGGCATGATAATGGCATTGGGACTATGTTTAAAAAAAGTCCCTTTTTTTAAGTTATATTGAAGTATTTACATGAATACTAAGTTACTTACAGATGTACTGATATAATGAGCACCTCTATTAAAATGACGGGGAGCAGGTAAGTTGGAGAGTGGAGGAGGTACAGATAAAACAAGATTGACCAGATGTTGTTAATAATTCTTTTTTTTAATTTTTTTCTAACATTTATTTATTTTTGAGAGAGAGCACAAGTGGAAGAGAGGCAGAGAGAGAGGGAGACACGGAATCCAAAGCAGACTCCAGGCTCACACAGGGCTCAAGCTCACAAACCATGAGATCATGACCTGAGCCAAAGTTGAACGCTTAACCAACTGAGCCACCCAAGCGCCCCTCTTGTTAAAATTCTTAAAGTAGGGTGATAGGTATAGGTATGCAGGAGATTATATACTTCCTTCTTCTTTTGTATGTTTGAAAATTTTTCATAATAAAAACTTTTTAAAAATTCACCTGTATCCTAGATCTGTACTTCTGATCCTATATCACTAAAACAGAAACTCCAAAAAGAAGATAGTACTTCCTGTCACAGATGACCTAGTCACCAGCGGTATGTGACCCAAATCTTCCCTAATCCCTGCTGTACCCACCCTGACAGGACCTTTGTCTGTTGTACTCACAAAGATACCACCCCATGCCCCTACACCAGACTAAGGGAGCAAGAATACCAAAACTGAGCTTAGCATGTCTTGAGTCCAATGTATCATCTAGGGGCTCCTGCTAGCACCATGGTCAGCTCCACAAGTTGGTTTATGACACCATCTGGAAAGTTCTAGAGAGTTTGCTGAGCTCAAGGATATGCCCAGAAAAGCTGTAGTCCCAGGCCACCATGTCAAAGAGTATGACAGAGTTCTGGAAGGTGTCCACTCATCATTGGTCTCTTTAGACGGATTAGACCTCCTACCCATTGTAATTTGGGTAAGTCTTTCAGGACAACCTCAGGTAATTGAATTTATCTTAGTGAGGATCACCCTCCTTCTTGCATCTTCCAAAGTTGATTGCCTGGCTGCATGTTCTAAATATCTGCTCCTGGCCATTCTCTGGCACCCTACTGGGAGTCTCTTTCCTGACTTACTGATTTTTGAGGCCTAGCAAACTCTCTTCTCTAAACACTACCTGACTTAGAGGAATATGTACAACATTATGTTAAGTAAACAAATTAAGTCACAGAGTTATATATATAAGAGAATAGTATAACCCCATTAAAATTTTTTTTAATGTTTATTTATTTTTGAGAGAGAGAGAGAGAGGGTGAGCAGGGGCAGGGCAGGGGCAGAGAGAGAGGGAGACAAAGAACTCAAAGTGGGCTCCAGGCTCCATGCTGTCAGCACAGAGTCCGACGTGGGGCTCAAACTCATGAACTGTGAGATCACGACCTGAGCTGAAGCTGGATGCTTAACCAACTGAGCCACCCAGGCGTCCCTATATTCCCCATTTTTAGGAAAAAATTGAACAAAAACCTTGGATTGGGTGGACCTAGGTTTGTAAGAACATGAAATGGGTATGGAGCATACTTACCAGAATGTGTTGTCCTAGAGGGATGAGGGTTATGTATGAAATTTCTAAGCTGTTTCTAGAACTAAGCAGGAAATATAAAGGCATAGTGCTCCAGTCATCTATCGCTGGGTAACCAACCACCCCAACACATAATGACTTAAACCAATGGCAACACTATTTTTTCTCACAAATTTGTAATTTGGACAGGTCTCTATGGGGACTCCATTCAGTGTCAGCTGGAGCAGTTTAAAGACTAGAGGCTAGAATCATCCAGTGGCTCACTCACTCCATGTCCAATGATTGATGCTGGCTGTCACCCAGGACATTGGCTGGGGTTATGAGCTACACATGGCCTTTCCATGCGGCTGCTTGGCTTCCTCACAACATGGTGGCTGGGTCCCAAGGGTGAGTGTCCCAAGAGACAGCAAAGAGGAAACTGTACCAGCTATTCTAACCTAGACTTGGAGGTCACACAGCATCACTTTCACTGCATTCCATTCACTGAGATAGTCACAAAGGCCTTCCCAGATTCAGGGAGACAGGAAATAGATTCCATCTCTTGATGGGGAAGTGGCAAGGTCCTGGAATAGTCTGTGAAACCAGCAATACTGTTGTGGCTGCATTTGGAAAATACAATCTTCCATATGTAGACACAACTATTTTAATTAATGAAACTTAGGGTGGAAAATGTTCAGCATTGGATAGCAAAACATACTACATAATTACATTAAAACAGTGTATTATTTGGGGCACCTGGGGGCTCAGTCGGTTGAGTGTCTGACTCTTGATCTCAGCTCAGGTCTTAATCTCAGGGTTGTGAGCTCAAGCCCTGCGTTGGGCTTCACGCTGGGTGTGAAGCCTACTTAAAAACAAACAAACAAAAAAACCAGTGTGTTACAGGTGGAGGAATAGACAAATAGAGTCAATAGAAAAGAAGAAGGTCCAGAAACAGACCCAACTAAAAAAGGGAACTTAGCAGGCACCTGGTGGCCCAACTGGTTGAGTGTCCGACTCTTGATTTTAGCTCAGGTCATGATCCCAGTGGAGCCTGCTTGAAATTCTCTCTCTCTTCCTCTGCCCCTCTTCCCTGCTCATGCGCTCTCTCTCTCTCTCTCTAAGATAAAAATAAATAAATAAAATAAAAATAAACATAAAAAAAGGGAACTTAGCACCTGATAAGAGTATGAAAGGAAAGCTATAACAAGAAGGAAATGAGGGGCGCCTGGCTGGGTCAGTTGGTGGAGCACGCAACTCTTGATCTCTGGGTTGTGAGCCCTAGTCCCACATTGGGTATAGAGATTGCTGAAAAAAATTAAGTCTTTAAAAAAAAGAAGAAGAAGAAGGAAATGATAAATATTTTGAAAAGACTGTCCGTCTATTTGGAAAACAAACAAATTAAATTAGATCCTATGGAAGACATTGTCGATTGGCTCTTGAAGAAACATTCCCAAAACTCTTTTCCCTTGCTCACTGAAGGTAAGTTATATCTTTACTTTTATGGTAATAATTCTATTACTCTTACTCTTTACCACATATGTATTTATCCATAAACAATATATTATGCAGTTTTGCCTGCCATCAAATTTTGCAAATTGCATCGTACTGTATGTTCTCTTCCGTGTTATAGTTCTTTCACGGTTTCTAAAGATTCGTCCTTGTAGATGCATGTGGCTGTGGCTCATTCATTCCCACTGCCCTATGACATTCCATCGTATGAATATACCACAACTTTTCACTCTACTATTGATGGACATTGGGGTTCCCAGGTTTTGCTAATGCAAACAGTGAAACTATAAATCCTACTGCCTCTGTCTTCAAGGCATGTTTGTAGGAGTAGGATTGTTGAATTATAAAATATTTCCATATTCGACATTATCAAACTCTTTCAAAATGATTACAGCAAACCACGTCCCCACCAGCAGTGGGTGAGGGCTCCTCTGGGCCCACAGCCGTGTCAGCTCTCAGCATTGGCAGACTTTGGAATTGTTGCCAGTTTAGTGGGTATGAAATGGCATCTTATCGTGGTTTTAATTTGGAATTTCTTGATTACTATAGAGAGTGAACAACTTTTCATATGTCTATGAACCATTTCTGCTTCTTTCTTGAAATTCCTGTTGATCTTCTCTGCCCATTTTTTGATTTGGCTATTTATCTTTTTATTTGTAGAAGGCCTTTATAAATTCCAGATAATAATCCTTTGTCAGTTATATGTCTTGAAAGTATCTTCTCCCAACGTGTGGCTTGATTTTATATACTTTTCATAGTGGTTTTAAAAATAAATTTAAGTTTTTAATATTAATGTATCTAAATTTATCCATCTTTTCTTTTATGGTTTGCTTTCACAGTACCTATCGGCTAGAGTTGCTATGAGATAAAGTGGCAACATCTGGGAGGCCCTTAGAGGAATCCTCGGCACATATTAAACTCTATATAAGTTCTTGCTATTACTGTGGTGATGCTTACCAGATAATTTTTATTGTTACTTCTCAGGGCAAGGTACATCATACCTCATTCAGCTTTATATCCCTAGCCCTTAGCGCAATGCCTGGCATAAATGAATACCTGCCTTTTTTCCCCATCTCAAGTCTCTCCCCCTACACAACCTCACCTTCTACAGTGCTGTCAAAATAATCTCCTTTACAGAGCTATGATACTTTTTCTCTCTTTCCTGAAATTTCCATTTATTCCCCACCACCTGCGAATTCCTAAGCTGGCATAATTTATCCCAAACTCTTTTTCCAATCAAGTGCTCTATATTTCCCTTCATACCAAACTGTGGTGTTTGGGGGTACCTTTCCATCAGTCTATATCCATATTTGTATATGAATATCTACGAATATGTATCTACACGGCCTAGGACAGTGTTCAAGAGAATGGGCTCTGAAGGCAGACTGCTTGCCTTTGGATTCTGATTCCAGCACTTAACTACATATGTAACTGTGGACCAGTCCCTTCACTTCTCCAAATCCCAGTTTCTTTGCCTGGAAAACGGAGGCGGTAAGTACCTTCCTCAAAGAGCTGCCAGGAGCATTAAATGAGGTGTTTAGCATTTGGTATGGTGTCTAGCACACAGTAAACATCAGACACATTTTTGCTGTTATTAGAAAACCGTCTTGCCACTATATCCTTATTCCCCCAAACTGCAATTCCCTGGGTTCTCCCAGTACCCACAGAAGCTAGTAGTAGATAAATGGAGGCTAAAAAGGGCAAAGGTGACAAGATCAGGCATCATTGCTGTCCTCCTTACAAAAGTACACTGATGATGAGACTAGAGAATGTATGAGAAGTCAGGACTCCAAATACAGTTTTAGGTGTATCGTATCTGTTGTGCCAAACAAAATACATCCATTCAAAAAATCGTTAACCTGCAGTCCCTTACCTTTGAAACTAGATGCAAAACTTAGTCCTCACGTGCATTTTTCATAGCAGAGGGTCCACTGCTTTCATTTGACTCGCGATCTAAACAAAGCCTTAACCGAAAGGTTAACAACCCATGGCCTATTCAGCACAATGTTCTCTTCAAGAGTTCATGTGGGCATCCAGCACCCCCTGGGGGTGTCAGTCAAAATTCCAGTGTTCACCGAGTGCAGAACTACAGGTATGCAAATACATTAGCATCTCTTCGGAAGGAAATAAAATACCCACGGGAAACCAAGAAACGCTTGGCATTTTAACTTAATGTGGTACAGCTGCTGAGATTTTGAGGCCTCCATCAGAGAGCAACGTGAGCCCGTGTTTGCAGATTTGCTGTGAATGCCTGTAGGCTGTGTTGAGGGCGGGGGTCGGAGGGTGGGGTGTTCAACTTATTTTTCATCAAAAGGAGGTGGTGTGAACTTTCAGCGAACCTCCATCACTATTACCCATAATTTTCCAGTTATGTTATCAGCCACTGATTCTTTTCTTCCAGTTGCTCTGATAACCGAAGGCAAAACTGAAACCCTGAAGACGAGGGCAAAGGAAAAGAAAGCTCCAAAGGGAGCCCAGCGCCCGGCCTTTCGTCCTGCGGTCCCTTTAAGAGAAGAACCTCTCGGGACCGGCAGTCCCAACCGACCCCAGTTTTAACCGAAACCTAACCCGGACTTCCCCTCTTCACTCAAATAAGACCAACTTTGGATTTTCCCTCCCCTATTGACCAATCAGAATCTGTTACCAGGCAGACTTTAGCTGCCGCCGGTGCGAGCCCGGCGCCTTCTGTCTCCGGGTGGCCGCAACGACCAATGAGAGAACAGGCCGCGCGAGTCTCTAGGCAGATCGGGACTGCTCCAGCCACTCAGAAAAAAGAAAATAAAGCAACGCACGAGCCCGCTGGGCCAGGACCGTGGGGCTGGGCTGGAGTGAAGGTGGCTACGAGGTAGTTTCTCTTTCTCCCTTACCTTTATTGTTGCTTGTGTTGGAAGGCGACTGTTCAAAGGTAGGGAGGGGGCAGTATGAGTTGGGAGGAGAGCAGAAAAAGATTGTGGCCGTATTTTCAACAGCTCCTTCGCCCATGTGCACGTGCCCCGAATCCGGGACCCCGTTCCCCCAACCGGGTTTCCTATGCCCAGCCCAGGAGTTCGCCCCCCTGAAGCCTCCCACCTTGCAGCAACGCGGGATTGAATGCAGGGGGAAGGGAGGGAGGTGGGGGTGCGCCTCAGGATGGGAGGTTGAGGGAGATGACGTAGGGACCGGCGACGTGGGGAGGGGGAGCCGCGGGGGAAGCCGTGGCGAGATTAAGTAATGAGAACTTGGGCCCAGTTTTTTCCAAGCCTGCAAGGGCAGAGTATGTTCGTATCCTTTCTGACCTCCCAGGAAAATTCAGGCGTGAGGAGAATCGGAGAACTTTGTTTTGTGGTGGTTCTTGTTTTTGGTTTTTTAAGGGGGTGAGGGCGGGACGGGGCCAGAGGCAGAAATGGACATTTCTAACGTGGATTCCCAACCCGCCTATCTCTTCCTGTACAGTTTTCCACACTCAGGAGACTGCAGGAAGCGGGGAGGGGGGGGGGGAGATAGAATGGAGGTGGCAGAGATCTCTTTGGGTATATATGGGCCTGGAGAAGTAATGGGATCATTTCTAATTTGGGGAGAAGGCAAGTGGTGAGAAAAAAAGACCACTGAGGACATTCAGAGGCTTTCTGTTTCTCTGTGTTTCTGGGTAGGGAGACGAGGAGCGCCTGGGGAGCGGCGGGGTGGCTCCAGGGGAAGGGAGGTTGAATCTTCCTGTCGTGTCTCCTCTCAACTCTAGCCCTCATGCCGGGATGGCAGAAGATGAACCCGACGCTAAGAGCCCCAAGACTGGGGGACGGCCCCCCTCAGGTAGTGCTGAGGCGGGAGAACCCACCACCCTTCTTCAGAGGCTCCGAGGTACCATTTCGTAAGTACTCCTCACCACCTCCAAGTCTTGCTCCAGAACCGTAGCACTTCACTTCCTCTGTAGATGAACTGCCTCTCCCTGAGCAAGTGCCTGTGAGCACTGGGAGATTCTCCCTCATGGTAGCCGTTGCTGAGCACCTGCCAGGCCTCTCAGCCCTCTTCCTCTCCCTAACAGTAAGACACCAGGGAAAATCTTGTGTGTGACCTCCAGCTTTCTCCTCTCCTCCACAGCAAGGCCGTGCAGAACAAAGTCGAGGGGATCCTGGTGAGTGTTTTCGGGAAGAGGGCAGTAGAGAGATGGAGTTGGTGCAGCAGGGAGGAGGAGGAAGAGGGTATGCCTAAGTGAAAGGTTTCTGTGGGACAAGCAGTGTTGTCTTCCCCGTCAGAAGATAATTGGCTTTGCAACTTGCTGCCAGTTTGACCTTGAGCATCTTAGTTCATCTCTCTGTGACCTGTGGTATAGACACTCAGTAGGAATAAAATCAAAGCCGATCCCCTCCACTCCCCTCTCACCATGGTAGCTCACCTAGGTGCCTCTCAGATAGAGTGAGAACCCAGCACCAGATCATTTCTAAGGTCCTTTTTCACTCTGACAGTCTCTAAGGCAGCCCAATTTGGGGGGAAGGATCAGAAGATCCTACCTTGGGTCCTTCTTGGCCTTATTTTTTTTCCCTTGCCTCTGTTCCTCCCAACCTCAGCAAGATGTACAGAAATTCTCAGACAACGACAAGCTGTATCTCTACCTTCAGCTCCCCTCAGGACCCAGTACTGGAGACAAAAGGTAAGTTTGGTGTTACAATTGAAGGCGTCAGAGGTTCTGGTTCTTAAAGGAAGGCTCACTGAGATGGGGCTGGGTGACTAGGAATACTCATAACCGCTTGATAAAGAAGGAAATGTGCTGTCCTGGTTTACCTGGAAAAGGTGGATTCCGGGCCGAGTGATTTGGTCCATCACTGCTGAAGTGGTAGTCTGTTGAGAACCACAGCAACTATTAGGATCTTAGTAAGGTGTGTCCCTTTTACTTCTCTTGCAGCTCAGAGCCAAGTACACTTAGCAATGAGGAGTACATGTATGCCTATCGATGGATCCGCAACCATCTAGAAGAGCATACTGACACCTGTTTGCCAAAGCAAAGTGTTTATGATGCCTATCGGTGGGTGAATGGGGGGCTGGGGTGTGGGTTGGTGGGCTAGGACTACTCCCTCACTCCTGGAGAGCTCCCTGCCTTGATAGAGCCCCACTGACTTGTTAAGGGGTTTCTCATACTTGATGCCAGGGACCCTCCGAATCTACCCATGATTCAGATACTCACTGGTGTCTAAGTATCTTCCCTCTTTGCCCCCTCCCCCCACTTACTCAGGAAGTACTGTGAGAGTCTTGCCTGTTGCCGCCCACTCAGCACCGCCAACTTTGGCAAAATCATCAGAGAGATCTTCCCTGACATCAAGGCCCGAAGGCTTGGTGGCCGAGGCCAGTCCAAGTATCCTTGAGTGGAGAGGTTGGGGCTGGAGGATGGACCTGGGGAGGAAAACTTAGGGTGTGGAGGGCCAGGAGTAGAAACAGCCTAACCTTCCCACGGGGCTTGGAGATCCCCGTTGTTGGCTGCTCTTTAACTTGTCTCAGATATTGCTACAGTGGCATACGAAGGAAGACCTTGGTGTCTATGCCACCCTTACCTGGACTTGACCTGAAGGGCTCTGAGAGTGTAAGTAACAAACAACCCTCCGATTGCATTCTTCTCTCCGAAGTGGAGGGTGACACAGCCTAGGTCATTCTGCATATAGTTTCTGGGTGTATAGGATATTCCCTTTACCTACCCGATGGCTCAGGCAGACGGTGAAGAGAATTTGTGGGTTCCTGTGGCGAGCTACTCCCATTTGCAGTCTGGTCTTGCTGTGGTTGACACTGGTGTCTGAGAGGGGCCAAGGTGGGGTGTGATTGGGCATGTCCTTCCCCACTGCAGCCAGAAATGGGCCCAGAAGTAACCCCAGCACCCCGGGACGAACTGGTTGAGGCAGCCTGCGCTCTGACCTGTGACTGGGCAGAACGAATCCTGAAACGATCCTTCAGTTCCATCGTTGAAGTCGCCCGCTTCCTCCTGCAGCAGCACCTCATCTCTGCCCGGTCTGCTCCTGCCCACGTACTCAAGGCAGTGGGGCTCGCTGGTGGGTGGACCATCATCTCTCAAGTCCTGAGAAACTCTCTGCCACTTTCAACTTCATAGGCCCTCCCACCTGCTAGGGTAGAGACACCTTGCATTTGCTTTCTATTTCTAGTGGCCCTTATAGGACATTAGGTCATGCCTTAGACCACCTTCTTCCGACTTCTCCACCAGTCAGAGTTGCCTCACTTGTCCATTGTTTCCTCCTCGCCCTCGCCTTACTACCTTTCCTGCACCTCCACAGACGACGATGAACATGCCCCTCGGGAGCGGTCTTCTAAATCCAAGAATGGTGTCGAGAGCCTAGAGGGTGGAGCCCACAAGAAACCAGAGAGACCAGCCCAGGTAAGGAAGTTGATGCCCCTGACCTTGCTGCCCTGGGCTGGGGGCTTTTGGTATCCCTTTCCCCATATTTTCTCACCCTTCTATGCCTGTGTTGACTCCAGTGTCCAGTCTTCCCACTTAACTGTGTCCTCTCTTTACCTTTTAGCCACCTAAGGAGCCGGAACCCCGGGCTGGGGCTGGCCCTCCTGCACGTGGAGAGCGGAAGAAGAGTGTAGTGGAGAGCCCAGCCCTAGCAGCCAGTAACCCACAGGTTAATGCCCTGGTGGCCCGGCTGCCTCTGCTCCTTCCCCGGGCCCCTCGCTCACTTATTCCACCACTCCAAGTCTCTCCCCCCATCCTGGCCCCCAAGCTTTCTTCAGGCCCTCTGAAAGTGGCTCTGCCCAGTAGGGCTGGGGGACCCCAGGCAGCTGTGCCCATCATTAACATGATCTTACCAGCTGTTCCTGCTTTGCCTGGACCCGGGCCTGGGCCTGGGCCTGGGCCTGGGCCTGGGCAAGCCCTACCTGGGGTGCTCGCTCAGCCACGAGGCACAGAGAACAGGGAGGTAGGCATAGGTGGTGACCCAGGACCCCATGACAAAGGTGTCAAGAGATCAGCAGAAGTACCTGTGAGTGAGGCCATTGGGCAGGATCCACCAGCTAAAGCAGCAAAGCAGGATATAGAGGATACAGGAAGTGATGCCAAAAGAAAACGGGGGCGCCCTCGAAAAAAATCAGGTGGAAGTAGGGAAAGGAACTCTACCCCTGACAAGTCAGCAGCTGCCGTGGACTCTGCCCAGCCCTGCCGGTTACCACGGGAGACATGGGCCTCTGCAGGGGAGAGCAACTCTGCCAGAGGGTCAGGGAGACCAGGGCCAGTGGGAGGGGCTGAGAAGGGGATGGTGCTTCCCCGGGATCAGGAAGATGGTGTTGTTTCCAGAGGAGGAAAGGGCCCCAGTTCCCGGCATGCCAAAGAAGCAGAAGATAAAATTCCTCTGGTCACCTCAAAAGTGAGTGTCATCAAGGGCAGTAGAAGCCAAAAGGAGGCTCTTCCAAAGGGAGAGGTAGACACCGCAGCACAGGGTAATAAAGACTTAAAAGGGCACGTGCTTCAGAATTCCTTATCCCATGAAGGGAAAGACCCCCAAGCAACACCCCCTTGATAGGTACGTGGGGAAAAGTGTTTATATTCACATTAACTCTTCCTGCCTAGTAGAGGCCCTTCTCTGCACTTGCTTCTCATTTGGCTCTTCTTTTCCTAAGGCAGTTCATTCTCCTGTAGAGACTGCTGAGGCCCCCTTGTCTTACACAGTGTCTGGCTCCTGCCTCTGATGTTTCCAGCTCAATACCCTTGGCTTTAGAGTCCTTGATAAATGTAGTGACTGTCTTACCTGGATCTCTGCTATCCTGTGGGAGGATAGGGATGGAGTAAGTATGATGAATGTATCGGCTAGGAATCTTTCGGTTTTAAATCAAAGAAAACCTTACAAACTGGCTTAAAAATTAAGACTTCCTGGCTCACGTAACTGTGAAGTCCAGAGGTAGTACTGGCTCCAGGGAGAGCTGATGCAGTGGCTCAACCCGTTTCTAAATACCTGATCTCCCCCCCTGCTGCTGCCTTCTATAGGATCGTTTTAAACCTGGGCCACTTCATGGCTGCCAGCACTCCTGGGATTACACGTTTTCTCATTTATATCCAACCTGAAAAGGGAACATCTTTGTGCCAGGAATCTTAGCAGAAGCATCAAGATTGACTCTGATTAAGCCATCCTGGGTCACATGCCCACCCCTAACCAATCACTGTGGCCAGAAGGATGGTATATGCTAATTTGTTCATTCTACATCGGGGAAAGCCTGGGATCAGCCTCCTTAGAATCACAAAGGTCTCCAAACGGGCAGTTCCTGGGGAGGCAGCTGACGCGGGCCACACTATAAAGTACATGTGGTTTTAGCTTGCTAGGTTGGGATCGGCTACACCTGTTTCCTTTTTCCCCTCCCTGTCTTGCATTTTCCTTACTGCAGCTATAATAATAGCCTCTTTCCTCTGGTAGGCTCGGAAGGAATGAGAGGGAAGTCCCTCTCCTTTAAGGACTCTCTTTGGTCTCATTTAGATGATACTTCCTACATTTCAGAGATGGAGATCCTTCCCTTTCCTGTTTCTGAATGTTTTTTCCTCATTCTGCTTCCCTACTCATTCTGCTTTCCCGACCCTACTGCCAGCTTTCACCAAGTGGAGTGAAAGATGAACTTCTTAGCCATTTTATTAAATCCATTCTGTATCCACCAGGTGTCAGTCTCTTGTCATACATGTGTCAGGACTTAGCCAGGATTGTGGGGTTTAGGCTAGGTGTGTGGAAGGAGGTAGCTCTGCAGATCAGCACCAATAGGAAGGGAACCCAGACCTTATGTTCTCCTTTGGAAAAGCAGTAAACCAATATTTACTGAGGACCTACTTTGTCTTCTGCGTAGGGTAGCTTCTGTCAGGGAATCTGGTTCTGCCCAGGAAATAAATTTTCTTTCAGGGAGACTTCATTTCCACCACAGCATATTTTTTAAAATTATAATATGTAATATTTGATATATATAAAGAATATATTTAACATGAATAAATTATGAAACATAATTAAGTGAATACCTTTGACCCATCACTCAAATTATACATTAAAACATTAGAAATACCATTGAGTTTCTTGTGTTCCTACCCTGGCCTATTCTGCTGCCTCTCCCCGGACAATAACCACTGTCCTTAACTTTGTGTTTATTAGTTACCTACATACACACACACACACACACACACACACACACAAATATATGTGTATCTCTATATTTAACCATATACATATAATATTCTTTTAAAATATTCAGTTTTGCTTTTTTAGCTTTACAAAAATTTTGTACTCTAATAGTCCCCTGCAGTTTTTCACCTAACACTATTTTTAAGATTCATCTATGTTGTAAGTAGCTATAATGCTCATTTTTCACCTGTATTCTACACATTTCACCTATTACTGGACATTTGGGTTGTTTCCATTTTTTTGCTATTACAAACAGTGTTGCTGTGAACATTCTTGTACCTGTTAGTGCCTTTTTTTTTTTTTTTTTTTTAAGTAAGATTTCGAAAAAAAGGTTTCTAAGATGGTTCATTTGATCTGTGCATCCTCTGAGTTGGGAACTGTTCCCTCTCATTCTCTGAAAGAGTTGACATCAGATCAGTAAAACTCAACTGTTGAACCATTTTTGCCTGGCATTCCTTTTTGGGAAAAATTTTAACCATTGATTGGACTTTCTATTTTTTGTTGAGTCAATTTAGGTTAAGTGTTTTTTTTAGGATTTTGTAATTTCATGTCTTTTTTTTTTAATTAAAATTTTTCGGGGCGCCTGGGTGGCGCAGTCGGTTAAGCGTCCGACTTCAGCCAGGTCACGATCTCGCGGTCCGTGAGTTCGAGCCCCGCGTCAGGCTCTGGGCTGATGGCTCGGAGCCTGGAGCCTGTTTCCGATCTGTGTCTCCCTCTCTCTCTGCCCCTCCCCCATTCATGCTCTGTCTCTCTCTGTCCCAAAAATAAATAAACGTTGAAAAAAAAAAAATTAAAAAAAAAAAAAATTTTTTCCTTTTTTTTCCCCCCTGTGCTCTCTGGGTAGTCATGTACTTTGTTTTTCATTTCTACTATTTACTTTTACCTTCTTTTGCACCAGAAATTTGTTATTTTACTTATTCTACTACTTTTGGTTTTGTTGATCCTCTCCCTTATGTATTGTTTTCCATTTCATTAATTATGGATATTATCTATAGTATTTCCTTTTTTCTGCTTTCTTTAGATTTAATTTTATGTTCTTCCATAACATCTTAATTTTGACACCTAACCTAATTTTCAAGCTGTTATTTTTTTCTACTGTAAGTTTTTAAGGACCTGTTTCCCTACATCCCCCCAATTTTTCTGTTGTAAATTACTTTAATTATAACTTAGTCCTAAGATATTTAAATTACCTTTATGATTTGTGATTTATGAATTATTTATAACAATTTTTTGAACTTCCAAACATCTGAATATTTAAAGTTTTACCGTTTTGATACCCACTTTCAACTTTAATCATTTATACTCAGAGATGTGGTACCCTATGATGCTAAATTTTTGAAACTTGTTGGGTTTGTTATTTTGTATTTCTGTAACTTTCCTGGATATCTAAATCTGTTTTGTTTTCTGCTCACTCTTGCCTGTGGTAGCTTGTTTCTTTGTATATTTTCAATCTTGGGGTTTTGAGCTCAAATTTTGTTAAACTTAATCTATGGGAATCCAGAGAGCCTAAATTGGGGGCACTTTCCTGCAGAGAAGATTTGCATTTGCTTCTGCCAGGAGCCAAATGATGCTCCTGACCTGGGACTGTGTTAGCCCCTTCATGGGGCTCAGTTTCTTTCAGGAGTCCCAGGTTTTCTCCCCTTCCTTGGCTAGGCCCGGGGTTTAGCCTCTGTTCACAATACTATTCACTCCTTCATATAGGTTTCAGCTTAATGTTATTTTTTTCTTCCTTTAGTGATTTCTCTTACTTTCTAATGAGCCCAGCAATATGCTGACCATTATGTTTGTTGTAATGTATCCAGGATCTACTTGTATTTTAATGGGAGAGCCCTTCCTTTTATCCAGGCTGTCAGAAATTGGCCTTACTGTGGTTTTGGCAATTTCCTTTTTGTTTTTTAGGTGCCAGGCACTTTTTAGAAGCCAACTGACTTAAGCTGTCTTCAAGTCAATAATGATCATAGCATAGTGGCAACATAACAGTTATGTTAGCAGTAAGCATAGAGCTATGGGGGCCCAGAGGAATAGCATATAGATCAGACAGGGATCCAGATGACTTCCCAGTTGAGGTAAGTAGGAGTCACCTGGACAAGTCTAACTCCTAAAACAAGGACAGAACAACATAAGACCTATAGAAAAAAAGCTAAATCATGGTACTCATTCTGCATAAGAGCTATAAATTTAGATCACTTGGGCTGAATAATTTTGGAAGACTTCATGGAAAAGATAGGGTAAGTAGAGCGTAGATAGGTGGAAAAGAGAGGACATTCCAGGGAAAGCAGAGGTTTGGGGATGTGAGATGTGACTAAAGACCTAGGAGAACCATCCCCTGATAGAGACCTGTCAGGTAGAAAGGGGGTGTACGAACAATAGTGAGAAGTCAACTAGAAGGACATGCAACCATCATAGTTCTCTGTTGACTGAATGAGTGGATAAAGGTATGAAGTTTGCATTAAAGGATGGAGGAACTGGAGTCATAAGGAAACAGCCAAGCAACTGGTTCCATGTGGAAGGAGAAGAGGGACTGGACTGGGCTGCTGATACATTAAAAGTGACAGGCAGGGGCACCTGGGTAGCTCAGTTGGTTGAGCATCAGACTTCGGCTCAGGTCATGATCTCACAGTTCGTGAGTTCGAGCCCCGTGTCAGGCTGTGTGCTGATAGCTTGGAGCCTGGAGCCTGCTTCGGATTCTGTGTCTCCCTCTCTCTGCAACCTCCCACTCTTGTGCTCGGTCTCTCTCAAAAATACATAAACATTAAAAAAATTTTTTTAAAAAAGTGACAGGCATATGGGAAAATAAACCACTCATGTTAGAATAGATGAAAGCATCCAAGAAAACCTTGTCCTCACCATGGTTGGCTTTGGGGATGTATCCATTCACTCTGGGAGACCAGCCCACCTGAGGATTTTGAGATTTATGTGTTTTTTTTTTTCCAAGTTTGTTTGTTTATTTATTAGCAAACTTTACACCTAATGTGGGGCTCAAACTCACAACTCCAAGATCAAGAGTTGCATGCTTTTCTAACCAAGCTAGCCAGGCATGCGCCGCTCCCTCCCCAACCCCTAATCCCTGCCATAGGATTTTTAAGTAGCCTATTTTATTTATTTGTTTATTTTATGTTTTATGATTGTTGTTGTTTTTTAAGTAGGCTCTACATTCAACTAATGACCCTGAGATCCAAGATCTGAGCTGAGATCAAGAGTCAGACGCTCAACAAACTGAGCCACCCAGGCGCCCCAGTAGCCTATTTTTAAAACTTACCTATTAAAAAAATTTAATGTAAGGGGTGCCTGGCTGGCCCAGTTTGAAGAGTGCAACTCTTGATCTTGGGGTCTAGAGTTCAAGGCCCACGTTGGGTGTAGAGATTACTTAAATCACTTAAATAAGTAAAACATTTTTAAAAATGTAATGGGGGGGGTGGGGACCTGGGTGGCTCAGTTGTTTAAGTGTCCAACTTTGGCTCAGGTCATGATCTCAGTTTGTTGAGTTCAAGCCTCACATCAGGCTCTCTGCTGTCAGCACAGAGCTGGCTTCAGATCCTCTGCACCCCCCCAAATAAATAAATATTAAAAATAGTAATCTAACATGGGGTACCTGGGTGGCTCAGTAGATTAAGCATCTAAGTCTTGATTTTGGCTCAGGTCATGATCTCACAGTTTGTGGGTTTGAGCCCTGTGTTGGGCTCTGCACTGTCGGTGCTTGGGATTCTTTGTCTCCCTTTCTGCCCCCTTCAAAAATAAACATTTAAAAATAAAAATAATCTGGGGCACCTGGGTGGCTCAGTCGGTTGAGCGTCCGACTTCAGCTCAGGTCATGATATCGTGGTCCGTGAGTTCAAGCCCCGCTTCGGGCTCTGTGCTGACAGCTCAGAGTCTGGAGCCTACTTTGGATTCTGTGTCTCCCTCTCTCTGCCCCTCCCCCACTCATTCTCTCTCTCTCTCTCTCTCTCTCTCTCTCAAAAATAAACTTTTAAAAAAATTAAAAATAATCTAACATGAAACAAATTATTCTATAGTTTAGGCAATCTTCAGTTTACTAGATGAAGGGTTAAACTAAGATTTTGGGGATTGCCTACTGCTTCCTCTACCATTTTTATTCTTTCCCCAACACCCTACTCTGTACTCACATGACCTCACCCCCCAAGTGTCATGTTTTTTCATTTTAACCCTATCATAAATTAAGTTAAAGATAATTTATAATTTACTAAGATTTGAAATAACTGTTTACTATGAAGCCAAGATAAACTCTACATGTCTAGTCGATGGCCCCAAATAAGTGAACTTATTATTTTTGTGGACAATTAACTTTCTTTAGAAATCAAAGCAAATGCCACATTTACTCACATACTAAATGAAAGGACTAATGTCATCACATGTTTGTCTGAGTATTTCATCTTATGGTATGGTTCCTCAGTAGGTCTATCCCTTCTTTGCCTAGGATTGTCCAGGTAGCTCTGTCCTATGAGATAAAACTAAGCACAACATATAGGTAATGCATTATTTAAGAGATGTTCATGAGAAGGTATTTGTTTGCTGAAAAGAGCATGAATTCAGTTCATATCTTAGCCCATTCATGGGTTGTAAAACTGATTTAGCAGGGTGCAAAACAGTGTTTTCAAAAGTGAAGTAAAACAGAAATTATCAGAGTTATTTGCATATAGTAAGAGTAAGTATTAGTTCCTGAAACCTTTATTTCAGCGAAGGTACATCTGTGTATTCTTGATCATGATATAAAATGTACTTCTTACTGTGGGTTGAAGTAAAACAACCTTGAAAAAGTGACTTAACCGTTCTGAAGCTTAGCTTCCATAAAATGGGATAAAATCTCTTTCACAGGGTTGTAATGAGGAATAAAGAAGGTAATATTTGTATTCATACACAGTAGGGGCTTGGCCAACAACTCCTGGCTTCTTTATCTTTTCTCTGGAGGAAAAAAAAAAACCCTAATTTCTGTGGCTCAGGGAGAAAAGTTGTTCTTTATAATTTCTTTAACCACAGGGGTATTTAAAATATAACAGGAGTTACATTATGAACTGGGTCCGCTAGTTATACCAACTTTTGATGACTAAGCCAACTTCTTTACCTGATTTGGTTAAACTTAAATAAATAAACGACATGGGGTGGATCAGTCAGTTGAGCATCCAACTCTTGATTTTAGCTCAGGTCACAATCTCAGGGTGATGGGATCGAGCCCCACATTGGGCTCCATGCAATCAGTACTGAGCCTGCTTGGGATTCTCTCTCTCTCTCTCTCTCTCTCTCTCTCTCTCTCTTTCTGCCTCTGCCCCTCTCGCCTGCTCACACTCTGTCTCTAAAAAACAAAATAAAATAAATGACATTACCTGACCCTGTTGGTACTTTCCTGCCCTCCCTATACTCCAAGGTGCCACACACACATATACTTTTCCATCAAAACAAGAGGTGTCCCACACACATAGGACAGTACAGTTTCCCATAGGGTCACATCATCCATGTGCAACCATCTACACCTGCAGTGGCTCCCTGGGACCTAGGAAGGAGGCAAATGGTACTTTTTCTAGCAAAAGAAAATTTTCAAAAATAGGTTCAATGTGGGGAATTTTAGAAGATATCCTAAGTTTTATGCTTTTAATTTAATATGGGAAACAGAATAGCATTCAGCTTTATAATTTGACAACTGAAAGCAAATAGGATGAGAGAAGAAAACTAGTCAATATTTACTTGTTAACATTTTTAATTTATTCATTTATGAAAAATAACTTTTTCCAAACCAAAAAGAAAAAAAATCGGTAAGACAGTTGGTATTGTTTTACATTTTTGGAAATCCCTTTAATGCCTAACTAGATTCTTATATCTGCTTCTGTATTCCATCTGTTGCTATATCAACAAATATAATTTCTGCCCCTGTGGTAGAAACTAAAGATACAGCTAGAATACAAAGGTGAATCCCTTCCTGCCTTGGGTTCGGACTAGAGGGGTTTGGAGACTCACAGAAACAGGAGAGTAACAACAACCACTCCAGAGAAAGAAAGACCAAGTCATACAGAGATGCAAAGAAGTTCACACGTGAGCCCTTAGAGTCATAAACACAGAAAATCAACATAGTTCTGCTTAATATTGTTTGTAGGGGAGGAAAAAAGTGGGGATCTCACTTGGTTAATAAAGGACTTAATAACTGCCTATGGCGATAAAAAGTTCCACTTAAAGTTTGAACAGAGATGTTCCTGAAATCTTGTTTTGTTGTTGTTATTGGAAAATAAAAAACTTCCTACTATAAAAAGTAGGGCTTTCACATCCCTTTTCACACTGTTTCAAAAGCTGGTCTGAGGCCCTTTGGAATCCTATCCACTGGAAGGGAGGGATGTATGACATTTTAAACTCTAGGCTAAAGCAGGATCATCACCTCTTGACCCTTGCCTGACAGCTGATTGGGAGCTGGCCAAGAGTTGCAGGACCTAACAGGTGGGTTGGTGATTCTCTCCTCCAGACCAGTGGTGACAAATTTAAACTATCTATGGCACTCTTGTCCTCTTTCTCCGGTCATCTTTCATAACTGTACTCCTGCTTTAACCAAGTTTATCAGCTTGCCCTCAAGCAAATTCCCATCTCTATTCTTCACCATACAATTTTTTAGTCTTCAGAATGCTCTCTCCTTTTTTGTTCTGCTGGATCATGTCCAATATCTCTTCTGAGACCTGGCTTATAGTGTTTTTTGAGAAGTCTTCCATTCATTTGTTCATAATACTGAGTGGCTAGGCCTTCCATATTAATTCATCAGACTCCTCTATGTTCCTTCAGCAATTGGATGGCCCATTTGTTCTACTTTTGTACATACTGCATTGCATGTTTTACATAGGTATTTTAAAGTGACTGCTCTTTATTCTGCTTCCCTATTAAACACAGAAGCAATGACCCTCTTTTCTTTCATTATCCTATATAGTTGTCCAAATAACAGTAATATATAGTACCATGGTAGTAATCTATACCTTTTAATCCTCACAAAGCCTGTGAAGTGTTAAAATTCCTGTATCCACTTTACAGACCTAGAAACTGAGGTTCAAAGCGGTTACTTCAGTCCCCCCAAATCAAACACCCTTTAAGTGGCAGGGAAGGTGGCATCCAAGATCAGGGCTAGCTTCAGAAATCTAGCCTCAACGTCGAATGTCCCAGCGAGACTAGGACTGAGGTTCTGAGAGAAAGGGCTCCCAATCAAATCAATCAATATTGACAATATACAAAACCAACACCAGAGGTCCATTGCAGGGCGCGTTTTTATTTGTTTAGCTGCATATATGGTTTGGTTTGGAAAGAGGGGTTATGATCACTCACCTCTCCCAATTTAGGCCCGTCCAGCCCCTCCCTGGAGAGATCAACGTCCGGAGGCTGGAGGCCAAAGGACCCAGGCAGGTGGTGACCTCGGAGGCAGAATCGCGGCCTCGAGTCGCGCCCGTAACGGCGATAAGATTGACGCGATTGGATCGCGCCATTTCCGAAGCGACAAGGGGCGTAATCTTGGAAGCTTCCTTAAAGATGAATTGGAAAAGGGTGTTGAGGGTGACTATCTTCCCCGCCCGCCCTTTCTCTTTCTCCTCCTCCGGCTGGGTCCCCTGCGTGTATCCCACGGTCTGATTTACTAAGAGAGTCATGTGGAACAGGGGAGGGGGAAAAGCCACTGAGAGCAATTACGGTAACTCGGTGGCTAACGCAAAAGGACTTATTTACATATAATTTGCATGCTCAGATACTTATGGAAATACCCGATATGTCTGTACTTCCTTTCTAACAGGTCATCCGCACCCGCCTGCTTGCCTGCTCTTCTCTCCTCTAGGGCGGGAGCCCGGTCCCTTATCCAGTAACTTTTACGACCTTTTCGGTTACCCAGCCTGGCACACACTACCTCCTAGCCTTTGGAAGATTGACCCCTCCTCCCCCCCGTAGGCTCCTCCCTTCGTCTTCTCCCTCTTCTGCTTTCAAAGGCCTCTTCCCCGCCCCCTTTTCTATTTCTGAACAGGCATGTTGCAGGCAGCTCAGCCGACTCCTTAGATTGCTATGGGATTGGTAGGGTCCTGAGCATCGAAGAACCAGGAAGGCACATCCCACGAAGAGCTGCTGGGACTCACGAGAAGACTCGAGCCCTGCTGGGATTTTATTTATTATCTGTCTCTTATTTTTGGTCTTGCTTTTGTGGAGGGAGGAAGAGGAGGCTGTGCGGCTCGGTCGAACTTGAGGCAGCGCGAAGGCCCCCTCAGGCGGCGCCGAGGGCAGCCCCGAAGCCGGGGCCTGGCTCAGCCGCCGCGGCCGCTGTCAGGGAAGCGCAGGCGGCCAATGGAACCCGGGAGCGGCCGCTGCTGCTGAGGCGGCGGTGTCGGCAGCCCGACCCCGACCGCCCGCACCCCCTCTGCGGGGTTCTCCCGGAGGTAAGCGACTCCTACCCCGTGAGTCCCCCTGGCCCTTGTGAGTGGGGGTGGGGGGGCCCTCTCCCACCCTGTCCCGCACAGCCTCTCCCCGCCCCCACATCTGGGTTCAACTACAAAACTGACGTCCTGGTGGCAGCTGCACCCCGAGTGTCTTCTCCACTCTTTTCCCTCAAGCCTAAGGTCCTCTTATGCTTTTTTGGCTTCCTCTTCTGTTTAGCTCCTCCCTCTGCCCCGGGGACCCCCCCCCCCCCCCCCCGTCCCTGTTGCCTCTGTCCCGAGTTATTTTCTATTAAATCATGAACCCTTTCCACATCAGGACACCTCTTGTAATGCCCACCCTTGTTTGCCCTTCCTCGTCATCTGTGTTCCCGCCCCAAACCTTTCCCACAGCCTCCGCCTTCATCCCCTTTCCTATTTTGCCCCTTTTCTCCGATGTGTTCGTGCAGCCCCAGCACTGGGTTCCACTTCCCCGTGGCCCTCTTCCTCTGTTTCTGATTCCATTACCTCACTGCCACCCACCCAGCTCCTGGCTTTCAAGAATTGTCTCTTCTCTCTCCTTAAGGAATCTCAGGCCCTCAGCCGCATTCCCAAAGTACCATTTGCATTGTACTTTGACCTTAATTCTTACCCTTCTTCTCTAGAGTGCTTTATGAGCCCTGTAACTTTCTTTAGCTTCCCTTTCATCCCTCCTCAAACCCCCAACCTCTGGAGGTTTGTTCCTATAGAAGAGAAAAGATCTGACAGCGCCCCTTCCCATTCGGGATTTCCAACTTTGACACCTTCTGCCTCGAATTTCAAGGATTTTTCTGATCCTTGTGACACTTGATTTTGTTTTCCATGTGGTCTTCATGTGCTCTCTGTCACATTCTTCATCTTTACATACCACTTATTTAAGGATCAGCTAAACCTTGAACTGAGATAAAATGTGTTGGGAGGAGGGGGAGCCTCAGCTGTCTCACTCAGGCTTTTCTGGACAGAAGGGTGTTTCTGAAGGATGGGGCAAGTTTTGAAGAAGTCCCTATCAGATTACACTTTGTTGACTACTCAGGAACAGCCACTAGGAGGGATGAACAGGCCTGCATGGAGACTGAATGAGGTTGTGAGAAATTTTGTTCTGGATTACTTAATTTTAGGCTTGTCTTTAAGGCATCACAGAGTAGAGTGTCTTCCCACCCCTGTCCAGATCCAGGAATCAGTTTACTGTCTGTGGCTTACTGGAATAGTTTTGTTTGATTCTATAAGAGCTTAGGCCTGGGGTGGGGTTGGGAGGTAACTGGGAAAAGGAACATGAGACATTAGAAAAAGGTTGTACATTCAGAATCAGGATTCCTGGGTTCAGCATATGACTTCCTCACTTGACCTCTAGAGTGACCTTTTGGGGAGAATGGCCCACTCTGTGGGCATTGGTGTGTAATAGGCTATTTGTAGGATGTGGGTTAGGGGAAAATTAGACTTGGTTTATTTGTTTACAGAACATTTTGGGTTTCTCAGACAAAAGGCATTTATTAGTAGTGGCTTAGCTGACCTGAGACTTTTCCTTCATTGTGGTCTCTCTGTTGGGTCTTTCTAGTTGCCAGCTGTGGTGATAAGTCCGTTTGAAAGACAAGCTCCAGGCCTGACTCCTCTGTTTGCCTTGCTTTTTTGCCCCACTGCATGAAATTACTGACCACCTCTGCTGTTCCTCATGGACTTGGTCCATAATCCAAATTTTATAGGTGGGAAGTATGTTTGTGGGAAAGCCCTTGGAGGGAGATGGCTGGAGAAGAACTTGGAAACGTACTCCCTGTGTCCATGTCTCCCGGCCTATGACAGTGAAGAGGGCTGGTGAAGTTCCATTCATCTTCCGACTCTAGGCTGTCTGAAAGTAATCATGCTTCCTCTTCCCCCTTCTTCCTGGTCTCCCTCCTTGCTCCTGAGCCAGAGCACAGCCTCCTCATCTCCCCTTTTAGGAGGACTTTCACTCTTTTCAAATACCCCCAAAGAGAAATCCTGTTTCCCCTAGCTTCCCTGCTTCATTCTCAGAGCTGCGTCCACGCCTCATGAGAACATGTTTGCCAAACGCCATCCAAAGCAGCAGATTGAAATTCTTTGATTTGGGGAAGAAGTTTGGGTGGAACCTTTCAGCAATTGGCAGGAGACAAGACAGGGCCTAGTCCAAGCACATTTGGGGCTTGCAACAGGGAGTAACAGTTCAGAGAGAGGTGAGTGCACAGGTTACTTTCTTTGCCATCTGTCTCTTTCAGCAGGGGCTCCCAGAGCTGGCTTGGACTGTCTGGCTGGAATCTGCCTACACCAGCTCCCATGGCCCTGCACAGAGACTTCTCAGCCTGATTCAGTATTGACTTAACTACCCTGCGACCACTGCCCTCCCTACCCTCCTGCTGGTAGCTTGAGAATGCCCTCTTCCCTGATACCAACTCCCCACTGGGGCCTTGGGGAAGCACTTACCTGGTTCCTGCTAGGGCCTGAGCCTGCTTGACTGTTCAGCCCGGAGTTTCTAGAGGGGAAAAATAGTACTCAGTCTCTACCTTATCCATTGAGGTCAAGGGGGAAAGATGAGCAGAGACCTTCTTAAAGGAAGGTTTGAGTTAGACTTTAAGATATAAGAAGAAACTTCTCAACAGCACAACAGGCAGCCTAGGGTTATGTGGAGTCTCTTTGGAAGAGCAACCTCTTTTTAAAAATTACTATCAAAGGTGGGGCGCCTGGCTGGCTCAGCTGGTGGAATATACCTCTTGACCTCATGCTTGTAAGTTCAAGCCCCACATTGGGTATAGATATTACTTAAAAATATAAAATCTTAGGGGTGCCTGAGTGGCTCAGTTGATTAAGCATCTGACTCTTAATTTTGGTTCAGCTCATGATCTCATGGTTTGTGGGATCAAGCCCTGCACTAACAGTGTGGAGCCTGCTTGGGATTCTTTCTCTCTACCCCTCCCCCCACACTCATGAGCTCCCTCTCTAAATAAACATTTAAATAAATATGTAAATAAATAAATGTTTGAAAAATTATTATCAAAGGCAAACATATACTGGGTAACAAATCCGGTGGCACTTTTATGATGAGATCAACAGTTCCTTTCCATTCATCCCTACTCCTATTCCTTTAATGTCTTCATTATCACAATATTTGTTTCTGAAGGTTAGCACTGTAGCATTGGATAAAATGCCTGTGCCTCTATTTCTTGATTTATTAATTGTAACAAAAGACGATTGAACTTTAGAGGATTTGCACTTCTCGTTTATATAATTGTCACTTTTATTTATTAGAAGCCTGCGTAACTATAAATAACATATGTGACCCTCCCTTTCTTTTCCATGAACTTGTAAGGGTCTCTACTTTTTTAATGTTTTATTTATTTTTGAGAGAGAGACAGTATGGACAGGGGAGGGACAGAGAGGTGGGGGGGGACACAATACGAAGCAGGCTTCAGGCTCTGAGCTGTTAGCACAGAGCCCGACATGGGGTTCAAGCCCACGAACCGCGAGATCATGACCTGAGCTGAAGTTGGACGTTTAACCGACTGAGCCCCCCCAGGCGCCCCTGTAACAGTCCCTTTTAGCTACTCACCTTGTAGGATTAAGATAGTGGCTTCACTACCTTTTTTTCTAACTCACATGATCCATCTCAAAGGGAGGGAAATTGAGCTTGCCAACCTGCTTGGAAATTCAGATGTTCTCTTAAGACTATTCTATGAAAATACAGGAACGTGTAAAAACATGAGGTTTGGTTTGAACCAATCCATATTTATCTATTCCCCCAAGAAGGGAATGGTGGTTAACTGGGTTAGAGGATTGATTTGGGGCTTTTTAGCTCCTATCCTAGCAGAGGCCAATCCAGGAAGGCCTTTAATGGAGACCAGTACAGGGGTGGAAGGTTGTTGCTTGGAATCTTTTGAGAGGTGGGAAACCAGGTTAAACATCCCCTCCCCCTAGAGGTTTTGCAGACATTTACTTAAATCCTAGGTCACATAGAACACATGCATGTATAGCTTTTCTGTCTGCTCCTGCTGCGCTCTGCCCTGAACGGCCGCCTGACGCTCAGATGAGGATTCCCTACATTGCCCAGACAGTAAGCTGTGGAGCCCAGTCAGTTTTTAACACCCCCCACTCCCATCGCAGTGCCTAGAAGCCAGCTGCTAGACTGCGGCAGGGGAGGCATTTTCAGTTCCCTTTATCTAATTGGAAGGACAGTTTAGATTCCCAGTGTGAAATGTGGGGCTCAGTTGTTTGAACATCTTTGAGAGCATAGGGGCCATTTGATACTAAAGATTTGGATTTTCTTCTCTTTTTGCTTATTCTCTCTCTCTCTCTCTCTCTTTTGAGAGAGAGAGAGCATGCAAGTGAGAGGGGAAGAGGGAGAGAGAACCTTAAGAGGCCATTCTCAGCATGGAGTCTGACTCAGCGCTTGATCCCATGACCCTGGGATCGTGACCTGAGCTGAAATCAAGTCAGATGCTCAGCAGACTGAATCACCCAGGCACCCCTCTTTTTTCTAATTATTTTACAAGGGGAAGGGTGATGAATACAGGACCTGTTTCTTCGTTTCTTCTTTAGCTTTCTAGTCCTTTCCCTTTCTTTAGAATGGTTACTTACCAAAGCTATATTGTCTTTGCTTTTGAAAAGGAATGAATTGATGTTGAAGACCATATCAAGATTTAGATTTTAGAAAATCCTTTTCCTGTTTCTTATTGTCTAAATTGGCAACTCAACACCTCCTTCCCCCCATGACTTGCTTCAGATGCAGGCAATCCCTGAGGCTCAAAGAGGCCAGGGAGGTCCACCTCCAGTTTGGTAGTTTCTAGTGGCAAAGCCTCCTACATAGGAGAAGAATCCAGTTTTCCTGCACCTCATGACACTGTCTGGTTCCCTAGGGAATAAAGACTGCTAGATGGGGGATCTGTTCAGTGAGGAGTCCCCTGAGTACTGTGATGTGGGATTCCTGGCTGAGCCCTGGGATTAAAAAAAAATAATAATGGCAGGCTTACCTCCCTTGCTGGTGCCAGTAACAATCCCAATTGTGATCAATGTGGGCAGGCATCTGCTGCAGATCCTGGTGAGGTCTGTGGTGCTAAATGTGGGAGATTGTCTGAACTTCACATCTCTCAGAAGTTTTGAAAAGTGGATTTTAGGAGCTTTTGGTGACTTGGAAGTCTCTGGAATACAGGGAAGGGGAAAGATGTGGCACGCATAGACAGATTGAGGAAACAAAGTTAGTTGCATAAAACAGTTGAAGCTGTCATGTGAGTTTTTCAGCAGACCTAAAAGGTAGTGGTCTCAGTTGAGTTAGAATGACCCTCTGCTCAGAGAACCCTGCAAAGGTGTGGCAAGGGGAGATGAAACTTCCTTATGACTCCTGTGTCACCTAAAGCTGTGAGTAGGGACAGATCCACCTAGGCAGCCATGCTGGTTCTGCTATTCAGAGGATGCTGCCCAATTTTAGGAGAGATAATGAACAAGTTGCCAAATTTTTACTGATTCCGAGCTCAAGCTGCATCGGAGAAATTAAATTCAGGGATGGGAACTTCTTGTTTGACAGTTGGGAGAAAGATAAACCGAAGAAGCCTTTTTTGGTGATCTCTGAGAACAGAAGTGTTCCTCATCTGTCTTCCAGCAAGACTTCAGTGGGGACTGCTGGGAGGCAGGGAGCTGGGCTATAAGAGTATTGGCAGAGCAGAATAGCTTTGACTTTTAATGTTTTAGAGGTTCAAGAAGAGGCCCTGGGAGGGTGGCAGTGGAAAATGGGGCTTCTCAGTGTGATCAGAGAATTTGTATCTTGAGCCTCTTTTCACCTACCCAAAGTCCTATGTCCCCAGATTCACAAGCATCCAGGTGATGTCACTAATAGTTGGAAATTACCTGCATTCCAGCTCTACGGTAGATTCTGCCTTCCTCTTGCTCATGCTCTTGAGTTTATCTTAGATTCACTCTGTGTTTTCATGAAGAGGCCTCTGAGCCCATTGCTTACTACAGTCAGACTCTGGAGCTGGGTTGAGCTGACATTAACAATGTGCCTCTCCCAGTCCCCGTTTTGAAATTTCCTTCAGTTGTGCACTAACTCTTCTGATGTGGATTCGGTGAGGCTCTGAAGAACCGTTCTAGGAGACCAGTGGCTTTTGTCACTCCAGAGAGGGTTTCTTGGTGATGTGATTCCTGTTCCTCCCTGTAGTTTGCATGTTATAGACCCATGAGCTCTGGCCCGAGTTCTTTTTTTTCTCTCAGCCCTTCCAGTTCTTGAAGTGTGTGTGTGATAATGGGGAAAGTAGTGTCGGGGTAAGAGAGAGCTGTCATAAATGTTTTGGAGGATTCTCAGACAACGAGTGTAACTCAAGTTCACTTTCCTTACAGTATATGCGTGCGCGCACACACACTTGCATGCATGTACACTGTTTACTAGCCTGTTAGGTGATTGGGAGTCACCTAATATTTATTGACTGCTAATGTGTGCCAGGAACTGTGCTAGATTCTTCTACACACATGAAGTTATTCCACACAGTAACAATGAGAAATAGATGTTTTTCCCATTTTCCAGTTGAGGAAACTGAAACTCAGAAAATAGATGGTTTGCATAAGATTACACATTTCATAATGGCAGAGCCAGGATCTTGAATCCCATCCCAGCCTATTTGACTCCAAGTTCAGGAGTCTTTCCACTTTACTTCAGCTACCACAGCACTAGAGAAAGAGAGAAGGTGTCATCAAGTCGGACAAGCAGAGAAATGACACACTTCTGCAGAGTTGATGATGGTTGTTTTAGAGCTGTTTTCTTCTAAGTGAAGCCTGGATATTATTTGCTGGCCCTATTCCTTGGAACTTTGAGTCTAAAGAGAAGGTAAAGTATCTGTGATTAGAAAAATATATGAAGACTTTGATACTAAATAAAGGTGAGATGCTTAGGACCTGTGTATGGAGTGTTATATGAGTAAGGAAATAACAGATTAAAGAAGAAAAGAAAAAGGTTATGGGCAGGCATGTCAGGGAAGACCCAGAAAGAGCACAAAGATAGAAAAACATTTGAAGAGTTAGAGACAAGGGAGTAAGACGAGAATTGCTTCCCAGTCTATCTGCAGAATGTATACACCTATACAAACATAACATGTAAAGCAACATTTTGCAAATACAAGGTAGGAACAGAGGCTAAGCCGAGTAGCTAAGTGCAGAAGGAAGGAAGAGTAATGTGATCAGCCATAGAGGTAGGAAGGGGAGGCTCCATGGGAGATGGTTTGTCGTCTGATTTTGAAGAAGTCCAGGAAGACAAAAAAAGGAGGGGCCTGGGAAGGTTTCATGGTGGGCAAAGGAAGACCCAAGGATGCCACCACTAACTGGTGTGTATGTGTCTCCCTTTCTGTTCCTTTCTCCTTCCTCCTCTAGCTTGGAAGCTCGAAGTCTGGCTGTGGCCATGGGAGACATGGTGGTGGAACCTGCCCCTCTGAAGCCAATTTCTGAGCCCACTCCTGGCCCACCAGGGAATAACGGGGGCTCCTTGCTAGGCGTCATCACGGAGGGGGTTGGGGAACTATCGGTGATTGACTGCGAGGTGGCTCAGAAGGCCTGCCAGGAGGTGCTGGAGCAAGTCAAGCTTTTGCGTGGAGGCGTGGCCGTCTCTAGCACAGGCACCCCACTGGAGCTGGTCAATGGAGATATTTTGGACAGTGCGATCCGTTGCCTGGATGATCCACCTTCCCAGATAAGGGAGGAAGAAGATGAAATGGGGGCCACTGTGGCCTCAGGCACAGCCAAGGGAGCAAGGAAGCGGCGGCAGAACAACTCAGCCAGACAGTCCTGGCTCCTGAGGCTGTTTGAGTCCAAACTGTTCGACATCTCCATGGCCATTTCCTACCTGTACAACTCCAAGGAGCCTGGAGTACAAGCCTACATTGGCAACCGGCTCTTCTGCTTTCGCAATGAGGATGTGGATTTCTATCTGCCTCAGTTGCTTAACATGTACATCCACATGGATGAGGATGTGGGTGATGCCATCAAGCCCTACATCGTCCACCGTTGCCGCCAGAGCATTAACTTTTCCCTCCAGTGCGCCCTGCTGCTCGGGGCCTACTCTTCAGACATGCACATTTCCACTCAGCGACACTCCCGTGGGACCAAGCTCCGGAAGCTGATCCTCTCAGATGAGCTGAAGCCAGCTCACCGGAAGAGGGAGCTGCCCTCTCTGAGCCCAGCACCTGACATGGGGCTATCTCCCTCTAAAAGGACTCACCAGCGCTCTAAGTCTGATGCCACCGCCAGCATAAGCCTCAGCAGCAACCTGAAACGAACAGCCAGCAACCCCAAAGTGGAGAATGAGGATGAGGTAAAATGCCTGGAAGGGGCAGTGGGGCAAGGTGGCATGGAGACAGGATGTCTGACATACAGTTCCTCTGTCCTTTTCTCTCCTTCCCTCTGTTTCATTTCACTGATAAAAGCATGGGATGTCAGAGTGGAAAAAGACCTTAGGATTCATGTATTCCAACTGCCTCATTTTACAAAGGAAGAACTCAGAGACCCAGAGAGATAAAGTGACCTCCCTCAGGTCATATAGCTAATAGCAAGACTGACACTCCTGACTCTGCCCGGGTGTTTTTACTCAACTTCCCTGCCTTTCCATTAACTGTTTACTGAGAACTGTGGCAGAGACCCCTCCCACCCTGACTTGATAGATACCTGGGGTATCTACCAGAACCTCTCAGAGCAGCAGCCATAGGGGAGGAAAAGGGATGGTGTGTGTGCTGGAGGGAAGGCGTGTTAAATACAGCCTTAGCTTCATTCTCCTGGTCCCTCCTCCTCATAATCCCTCTGCCCCACTCCAGTGATCCTGCTTTTTGTCGACTTAAGAGTAAGGTTTATTCCCTGTTACTGAGGCATCTGCAGAATGCCCTTGTGCCTGCCTTTCCTCCAGAGAAGGGATGTCTTGCTGGGATCTTTCACTTTGCATTTGGGAGAAGCACAAAGGGAAGAGGGAAGTAGTCTTGGTGTGGAGTAAATCTTGGGCATGCCCAGAGGCTTGTCAGAGACTTGAAGGCTGGAAAGAGGAGAAGGCTGCAGGAACAGCTGGGGGTGTCCAGTTTAGGACCCAGAGCAGGGAGGAGATAAGCACATCAGTAGGTTATGCCCAACTGCCATCCCATGTCTGGACAGATAGCTTGGGAAGTTGCCAGGGGACAACCAAGTGTCAGTGACCTGGTGTCCCAGCCAGACAATGGTGCTCCAGTACCCCCTTCTGACTCACCACCATCCCGGCTCTCATCCTGGCTGCCAGCCCAGCCTACGAAAGAAGGGAGAAAAGAACAAGGAATTTGCACTTGTTGGAAAATGCATATAGCCATGGTGCTGGCATGTGCCCCTGTGGGGCACATAACCCACCCACGGTTTTGATACAGTGAGACTTCTTTCAGCTTCTTTGAATCAGAGTGACTAAGGAAGGGAGAAAGCAGGAGGGACAGAGACTACAGAGCCTGCTTTCTGGAATTTTGGGATTTTGTTATGATAGTTTAATAATCGTGAAGCCAACAGAGCTAACATTTATTGAGCATCTATTATGTGCCAAGCATCATGCCAGGTACTTTACGTTTCATCCTCACAAAGTCCTAAGAGATGGGGATTATTTTACCATTGGGGAGACAGGTTTAGAGAGGCGAGGTGATTTGCCCAGGGCTGCTCAGCCAGGCCTCAGTTCACAGCTGGTACTCCTCCATCATTCAGCCAGGCCATCTTGCTTACTTCTCAGCATCCGTTTTCCTAGGCCCTCAGCTGTCAGAGTCCACCTGGGGAAGAATGGCCTAGGCCTTAGCCATCTAGATTTCCACAGTTCCGTGCACAGGCAGAAGAGCTCAACTGTTCTCAGAACCAAAATGGACCATTTCCTTTTCTGGTTGAGCTTGGCAGGGAAGTTCAGAATCATGAAGGGAAGTTGTTACAGAACAAGAAGAATCATTTTGATCTGGTGGGACTATGGTCATGAAGGGTTTGGGAGCTCCTCCTCTTGGGCTCAGGCCCACAGCAGTGTGTGTGTGAGCAGCTGGAAGTGAGCCCCTTGGTGCCTCCTATCAGGCGTGGCTTTTCTCTGTGTGCATTTGATGGTCCTCATCTTAGGATCAGAAAAGCTGAGGCCTCAGGGCTACTCTGTGCTGGTCCTTGATCTCTCTTCCTTGGTTCTAACTCCTTCCCAAGATGCAATCATGAATGACTCTGAGACCTAGGTATTCTGTTAAATCCTCTGGGATGGCTTCTCTGGCTGCCATTCTTTCCAACCTGGCACCTTATCGTGGGTCACTGGATCCAGGAAAGGAAGGAGATACCCCATCCCTAGGCATTCCTGGGTTATCTGATGCTGGCAGAATGAGATACCTGAACCCACTGTGCGTTCTTAGGAAACGTGAGAGCAGGAGTGAGAGAATAAACATGAATATCTCTACGGGTCCAAGCACTGGCGTCTGGCACAGAGGTCTCTCCAAACCCCTTTGTCAATTTGAGGATACATCTGTCAAGGCCCAATACCAAGGGAATGGGTTTGCCTCCTCCTCCTCCTCCCCTGTTATGCAACATTCATTCACTCAACAAATGAGGTTGTACAGTGTGCAGAGTGTCCAGTGCCAGAGGCAGTGGGGGCTGGAGGATAAAGTACGGCCTGTCCCTCCAGGAACTTGGAATGTTGAGACCCCATTATCGGAGAGACCATTTAGTGTGGGACTCCCGATTTTGTTTCATGAAACTTCACTGAATTCATCAGTTCTAACAGTTTTTTGGTGGAGGTCATGACTCTCTTGAAAAGCTGTCTCCTGCGTATAAGGAGGAAGTCACCAGCTTACTAAACAAAGCACGAAATTATCTAAAGAGAAGCTCTGGAGAGTAAAGTGAGGCCGCACAAGAGGCGGCCCTGGGGCTGCTGGTCTAGCTGTCCCCCTGCCCGGAGTCTCCCTGCAGTCTTCCCCTCCCCAGATGTCACACAGGGTTCTGTTTTCCTCTAATGATGGGTCTTTTCCACTCTGGGCCACAGCAGCCAAGGGCTCTAGCGTGGATTTCTCCCACCCCTCACCATTTCAGCCCCGAGGACGCACCGCTTCAAAGCAGTTTTTGTCAGCCTAACCAGAGGACCCTGCTCAGGTGGATTTCCTTCCCATTTGTAACCAAAATGCTGGACATTCTGACCTAGAGTAGGGGCCCAGGGAGCAGAGATGATTTAGGTACCACCCCCACTCCACACCCCGTCCCCACACAATGACAGTCCTAGTAGATGAGCTTTGTCTTTTCAGGACTGCAACCTTTGTACAGAGAAATCTGCTGCGTGTCACACTGGAAACCCCGGTGGGCCTTCCAGTCTGATGCGGTGTGATGTCAGCTTCTTGGCCTCAGCTTTTGTCCTGGAGCTGACTCAGTATGAGTGACTCAAGCCTACAGAGTAGGACAGATATACCTCCCTTCCCCCAGGGCTGTTAATGAGTCAGACAGGGCCCGTCTGTGGAAGACTCAGCTGGAGCGTTGCTCACGGAGCCAATATTCTGCCTGCTGTTTCTTCCCCAGACAGCTCATAGGTAGAAATTGAGCCACTAAGTCAGAACAGACTCTGGCATCCTCCTCACTGCCTCAGCTCTCCCTCCCACCTCTGCCTACCTACCCAAAGCAGAGGAGTTGTTGCCTTGGGAGAGTGTTTGGCTTGCCTTCTCCCTCAAAGTGCCCTTCTCCCCAGATCCTTCAAGGAATGATCTGCCTGTAGGACCTCCAGCTAGAAGAGAATGTAAACCATGGTGGAATTAAGTAGATGCTTGACATCCTGATTGCAAAGTAGAAGCTCAGTGACCACTGCCCTCCTGCCCCGGGACCTCCCAGGGCTTTGTCTCCTAAGGCCAGGCCCCTGCCCTCCTGCAGGTTGGTGCACAGGTATTGCCCCTTTCTCCCTGCCCTGACCTTGGCGGACAGAACTCAGGATGGGTCTGTGCGTGAGCTGCAACAGAGCCGCTGGAGGAGAGTTTGACCACTAGCCCTTTCCCCTGATTTGCTCTAGACACCAGTAAGACACAGGGTGAGGTTTAGACAAATCCCCTCACCTGGGACCTGGATGGCTGCTACCCAGCTGCTCAGTTTTCTCAGGTGGATGCAGCTAGGGCCAGCTCCCCAACTTGGGTCCAAGAATTGTAATTTATTGAGTGGGGCATGAAATAACCTGATAGGAAGCCTGCAGAGGTTTGGTAGATAGAGTCATCCCCTCCTTTATGCCCAGCAGCATCTAGCCCCGAGGTGTCATGCTCATGGCTCTGGAGTGTCCCTTGTCACCTGCTTCAGTGTTGGGACTGGTCTTCCCAGGGTGATAATGAGGCTGATTGGAGAGGAGACACCCTTGACACTGAAAATTTAGCTTTTCTCCTTCCTCCTTGCTGTTTCCAAGAAGCTGGAGGAATGCGGGCTTTCCAGTATGGGGGCCACACAGCTTGTTACATTCAGTCCCTTTGTGGTGGTTTCCACAGAGAAGACTCTGGGTGGGAGCGCATGAGTGGACTGAGTGGACGAAGAGAAAGCAGGCAGCTTGCCAGGGCAGTTACCGCCCTGAGGCACCCAGATGTTAGAGGGAGAGCTGGGTTCAGGCAAGGAGAGAAGGGAAGAAAGTGAAAAGCACAGGCCCTCTGTCTCTTCAACCCTTCTTTTACAAAGGTCTGAGCTAGCAGCCTTCCAGTGTCTCCCACAAGTGTCAAGTATTGGGGCAAGTGGTGTTTCTGGGTTGACTTTCTCCTGTTAAAGCAGCAAGGTAGAGATCACAAGAGAAGCTGTTATGATCCAGGTTGGAGCTAAATTCTTTGCCTTTGTCTCTCTCCCCTCCCTCCCTGCCCCTCCTCCTCCCTTTGCCCTCTGGCCCTTTCCCAGGAGCTCTCCTCCAGCACCGAGAGTATTGATAATTCATTCAGTTCCGTAAGTGGGGCCAGGCTGGGACTGGGTGGCAGGCTCCCCCTGTGGCCGCATTTCCTCTCCGTCCCCAGGTCTTCTGAGTCCCCAGGCCAAGGCTGGAGTTAAAAGGTGCCTTTTTTTCCTGGGAGAACCGCCCCTCCCACCCGGCCTCCCCAGCCTGGAGGAATCCCTCGTCCTTTGCCTCTAGTACCCTGAGTCCAGGTGGGGCCTTCTCCCAGATGCACCTGGGATGCAACATGACTCAGCCCCTGTTCCTGGGTCTCTAGAGAAAACAGCTGGGAGAGAGGTAGAATTTACCCCTGGATTCACGCCAAGAACTGTTTGGCAGAAACCCCCAGGATCCTGTTTCCCCACCCAGAACCCTTTCCCTATGGCTTCTGCCATCAGACCATCAAATATTTATTCAGCCCTTCTATAAATGCTAGCCCCTGTGCTGGGGGAGCAGACTCCAAAAGCAAACAGGATTTGGCCTGAAGGAAAGTTTTACCTCCCCACAGCTGGTTTTCTTTTTTAGCTTCAACCACCTTTCTTCCAGGACTGAGTTCTTCCCTTTCCCAGCTCACTGCCAGGAGGTTCCTTAATCTGCATTCTCCTTTCTTGTTCCCTCTGGACTAACCCCGTGACCCTCTGATCCCACAGGGTCTTGGACCTTGTTGCTGGGCAGAGACGTGAGAGGAAATGCTGGACCCTCTGGGAGTTTGGATGATTTTTTTACATTTTCTTTTTGATTTATCTACCCAGTCAATTTTCTCCGTTCTGTGCTGATTTCCTTTCAATCATGATTCCTATCTCCTCCCATGTGGCAGAGCCTCTTTCGAGGCCTGGGGTCACATCTCCAACATACTCAAGGAATGTAGGGGCCCCCGACCCAAATGCTGATTGGAGGATGGGAAGGAATTCTGCCTTTTCTAATCTAAGATGACTCTGAATTGGTTGGGGTGGAGAGTCCTTGGAACAGTGACCATTTGCCACCTGAGTGGATGGATTAGGGGATCAGGATGAATGAAGGAGTGAGTCTCCAAATTTCCTCATCCTTTCTTTTGCTTTCTCCATGGGCCCCTGTGATATTTCCAGGGGCCACAGAAGCCCAGTTCTGCTCTCTTTCTGTCTTTATCTCTTTTCAACCCTGTTTCCCAGAGCAACCCTGATTGGTTCTGATACCCTGTTTCATTATTGTGTGGAGCCCTGAGCCAGCCCCTCTGTGGGGCAGAGGCTGAGAGATGAGCTGTTCCTTTGAACCCTGGCCCTTTGCACATGCAGAGATGGGCCTGGTACTGCCCAGCTTTCAAAAGAAGCTCTTCTTTGCAGTGTAAGGGAGTGAGGGTAGAAATTCTCAATTCTCAGGAAACTAAACAGGACCCACAGAGAGGGAGAAAAAGGCCTGGTGAGTGAAATACTGTTTCTACCAGAAGAGAAGATACTGTTCTTACATAGCTGAGGGAAGCTGGGATGGGGCTGCTGGTTGGCTACCTTGATAAAGTGCCCTTATGATAGAAGGACTTGGACTGGGAAAAGAGCCCTTCTTTGTGTCCATCTTTCCTCCTACTCCCACCTCCCTCCCCAGGCAGACTTTGCCCTTTCTGAGAATGACGAAGTACCCAGCCTGCGGAGCCAGGCCCACAGCAGGGAGCTAATAAGGGGACGCTAGTCCCTGAGAAGGGGGAAGAGGACCTAAGGAAGAACCACTGAAAGAGACAGGCCTTCAGGGCCCTTGGCAAGGGCTGAAAGGAGCTATTGCTTTCTCCACCCACCTCCCCGCACCTCCCTCCCTCCATCTCCTTTTTCTGTCCCCATAGATTGTTCCTTCATTAATGCAAAGTCTACTCCCATCTCCTCCTCATCCCCTGCATGTGCAATGACCCCTTGTAAGAGACCGTGGGATGGACCAGGGGGATGCCATGGAAGGTAACAGAAGTCATTTGAATGGTGTAAGTCCTCCTTCTTTGCAAGGGGACATAGTGACTCAGAGCTCCCCTCCCTAGCCGTGTGGGCTCTGGCAGAGCCCTGCAGCAGAGACTCAGCCCAAGAACCTTGAGCCGAGTGAAGCATGTCAGGTGTAATCAGCTCTTCTCTCCGTCCGCTCCACCCATCTTGAAACCTTGGGACAGTTCCTAAGGAACTCAGGGCCAAGAGAAGAGGGGTGCCTCCCAGTGACCCACATTCATGCCCTCCTCCCACCCAAGAATCAGCCTGTGGAGGAGTGGGCTGGCTTTTCTATGTACTCCCAGCTCAGGTTGTCTGGGGTGGAGTGGTGGGATCTGCTACCAGTGCTGAAAGGTAGCTCTTTCCCTAGGGTTCAGACATGGGGATCCCTGGCCTGCACGGCCAGGAGTGACTGAGTGGGTGGCCCACTTTTTTCTATGGTCTCTTCACTGTCTTTTACTTCACCCCAACCCCCTATAGCCCGTCAGACTGGCTCCTGAGCGAGAATTTATCAAGTCCCTGATGGCAATTGGCAAGCGGCTGGCCACACTCCCCACCAAAGAGCAGAAAACACAGCGGCTGATCTCAGAGCTCTCCCTGCTCAACCATAAGCTCCCTGCTCGAGTCTGGCTGCCCACTGCTGGCTTTGACCACCACGTGGTCCGAGTGCCCCACACCCAGGCTGTTGTCCTCAACTCCAAGGACAAGGTAGGTGGACTCTGGCCCAAACCCATCCCTACATTTGACTCTTCTCCCATGGTTGTCCAGGTTTGTGTATATGCCCAGATATGCTGCACCAACATCCTGGACTCCTTCACGGTTCATGTGCGCCTGTCAATCTTGACTTTACCTCAGTGCTGTTGTGATCCTGGGGCCATCTTGTCCCCCTTCTTGGGCCTTTTTTCTGGTCCCAGAGAGGCCTAATCTTTCTAGTCCTCCTCTTCCCATGGTCAGGAGAGAGTTGCTCTCCAACCTCCTTCCAGCTCATCTTTAACTCTTAGGCTTTCCAGGCACAGTGACAGTGGGAGTAGAGAAATCTCTTGTTTCTAAGACCTTCTCTCATCAGAGTGGGCAGGGAGGAGAGAGAAGGATGCCAGACACACGTTGGAGAGAATTAGCTGAACTTGTGTGCTGATTGGAACGAGTACTAAGGTTCGGCTTTTTCGGAAGTATTGAGGATTAGAACCCTGCTTGGAACAGCACCCAGCTTTTCCCCAGTCTCTTTGTCTATCTTTAGGACAAGCCCCCAGAGGCTTCCAGGCCTCTTTGATGGTGATAATCAATAGTTTTGCCTAAGTGCATCATCTGTACATGTGGGAGCTCAGCTGAAACATTCATTCATTCATTCATTCATTCATTCATTTATTTTTAAAAATTTCATTTTGAAGTAATCTCTACACCCAACATGGAGCTCAAACCCACAACCCTAAGATCCAAGAGTCACATGCTCTTCCAACTGAGCCAGCAGGCGCCCCTCAGCTAAAACATTAAAAAAAAAAAAAAACAAAAACCTGTGTATGCTCTCACGCAAATTCTTGAAATGCGTGTTCGCAGGACAAGTTCCTGCCCTGAATGTCGTGTTCACAGTGTCAAGGGACTGACAGGCAAGGGTTGGAGCTAGGAGTGGGCAGCTAGAAGGACAGTGTTAGCAGAGGGGAGATTTGGGAGATGATGGTGGAGCTAAGTGGCAAATACTGGTCTCACACCCACTGCACCCCACCCTGCCAGGCACCCTACCTGATCTATGTGGAAGTCCTCGAATGTGAAAACTTTGACACCACCAACGTCCCCGCCCGGATACCTGAGAACCGAATTCGGAGCACACGGTCCGTGGAGAACCTGCCCGAATGCGGTATCACCCATGAGCAGCGGGCAGGCAGCTTCAGCACCGTGCCCAACTATGACAACGATGACGAGGCCTGGTCGGTGGATGACATCGGCGAGCTGCAGGTGGAGGTGAGGGAGCTCCCAGGAGGTGGTACTGGGGCCCAGCACCCGTTCTCCAGGAGCTTTCGTTATATTTGAGACAGGACCACACACCCTGAGAGGCAGGCTGAGGCAAGTGCCCATACGAATGAGCTAGGTAGTAACGGGGATGAGGGGAAAGGCTCTGGACAGAGCTAGTCTGGAATATTCAGGTGGAGCTCGTTTTCCTGCTGAAGGAATTTAGGTTAAATATAAGGATGAATTCCTAAGCCCAAGGGAGTGAGGGAAAAGAGTATTTATTGAACATTTGCTATATAAAGCTGTCTTATGGAAGCAGAGAATGATAAGTCATACATTCATTCATTCAAGAAATATTTATGGGCCTTCTTTGTGCCAACCTTGAGTACTGTGTGCTAGTGAGCACAATGGCCCCTGCCTGCAAGGAGTTATGACCTCAAAAGACAGACGACAAGACCAGTCAGCAGGTAGCTGTAGTCCGGCGAGACCCCAGTTGTGCTGCAGAGGGCAGGGCGTTAACGGGAGCACCTGAGGGTAGAGGTAGGACTTACTACAGACTTGGGCCTGGGCACACCTCAGATGATTTCCTAAGGAAGTAATAGGTCAATGGGGGCCTGAAGATGGGTAGGAATTTACTGGACGGAGCACTCCTGGCAGAGGGAGTAGCAAATGTGCAAAGGCTGGAGGACAAGAGAGCTCGGCCCGGTTGAGGAACTGAAGGACATTGTGTGTGACTGTGATGTGTGGTGTGGGTGAGAAGTGGTGAAGAAGGAGGCTGGAGAGGTTGGCATGGGCCCGGTTGTAGGAAGGATCCTATCAACCATGGAAAGAAACTTGGACTCTCGTGCGGAGCCAGAGCCACATTTTATGGAGGACTGTGACACAACCACATTTCATTTTGTGAAGACAGACTCTCTGTCCTTGAGCTTACAGTCCAATTAGGGAGACTGGACACAGACATCTAAGGGGAAAATTTTTGTTTAGGATATATAACAGGGCAGTGTGCAGTAAGTGCCGAGTGGAGTTGAGGAGAAGGGATCCACTGCGAAGGAAGGAGAAGGGAAAGACCTTGCTGTGGACCCTGGGGTCTGGTAGAATAATTTGTATTTGAGAGAGATGGGGAAATAAGACTGAATGGCTGAGACTGAAGAAATGGTCAGAGGCGACTAGTCGGGAGAGGCTCTGTTCTCTCCTAAGGGAGAATGAGGCCGAAGCTGTGGACAACACCTAGTAGAAGGCCCGAAGTCCAGCTTTCTGTGGCCGTTGTGGCGGGGCTGTGCAAACTTGAGCACACTTGGGGTCTTCTGAGAACTTGTTAAAAGTTCAGACTTCCAGATCCCATTCCCAGTAATTCTACTTCAGACTGATGGCAGGAAATAGGAGTCTGTGTTTTAGCAGCATTCCAGGCAATTCTGATGCAGGTAGAGTCCACGCCTGGAGAAACACTGCTGTAAGGCCTGTGTGAGTGCCTAGGCATTTGGGGTCCAGGTGGCGAGGATGGCATGGAACCAGGGCAGTCTTTTTGGAACAGCATCCATAAGGTGGTGGGGTGATTGTGACACAGAGGCAGCAAGCAGGCAGAGTGGCTGGAGGAGTAGATGACAGAAGCGAGGCCTGTGCTTGGCACTTCTGACTTGTGGTCCCCTCCTCTCTCAGCTCCCTGAAGTGCACACCAACAGCTGTGATAACATCTCCCAGTTCTCTGTGGACAGCATCACCAGCCAGGAGAGCAAGGAGCCTGTGTTTATAGCAGCAGGGGACATCCGGTATGGCCAGGCCACCACCCTGCCCCTTGTTCTTCCTCCCTCTCAGGCACTGCCTGTCTCTGTCCCCTTCCTGTGTGTCAGCCTGTCTTTCCCTCTTCTCTCTCCTTACTCTATCCTTGTTCTGAGACCACAAAACTTGAGGCAGTGAAGGTGCAGGTTGAGAAATTATTGGGCTACCGCAGAAGGACGTTACATTTTAAGAGGACTCCAAAGGGGTGAAAGCACCAGAGGAAGGAATTAGAACAGCGTTTCTCGGACCCAGTCTGAGGACTACACGTGTCAGAATCAAGGGAGAGGGGAGGAGAGCTTGCTGGAAACACAGATGCCAGAGCCACACCTGATCTGACTCAGAGTCTCGGTGGAGGAATGGGGCCTGGTAACCTGCATTGCAACATGATTAGAAACCACCAGGTTAGCAACACTCTCAGCCCAGGTTTCTAGCTCTGTGTGCCCGGAGTCAAGGAAAGAGTACAGGAAATTCCGGCATTGACAGGGACGTGAGGCTCTGGGGTGTCTCCTCCAAGCAAATGATATAGTTTCTTCCTGCTAGACGGCGGCTCTCGGAGCAGCTGGCTCATACCCCCACAGCCTTCAGACGAGACCCAGAAGACCCTTCTGCAGTTGCTCTCAAAGAGCCCTGGCAGGAGAAAGTAAGGTGAGTCAGGTGGGAGTGATCTCTAGGCCCTCCCAGAGCTTGCAGGCGACCCGGGACTCACCACACCCCCTGTCTTGTCCATCAGCCTCTCCCAAACCATCAGGCTCCCAGGCTTCTGAGTCCTTGCCTTGTGGGGAGTTTGATCTGGACTTCGGGCAGAAGCAATGTCTGTCCTCTCCTGGCATCACCTTTTGCTTTTGCCTCTTTTTTCACAGGCGGATCAGAGAAGGCTCCCCCTATGGCCACCTCCCCAATTGGCGGCTCCTGTCAGTCATTGTCAAGTGTGGGGATGATCTTCGGCAGGAGCTCCTGGCCTTCCAGGTGTTGAAGCAATTGCAGGTAAGAAGGGGCAGGGGGGACAAAGGTGAAGAGCCAGCTGAGGTGAGCGTGCAGGTTGTCCCACAGGGCGCTTGCTGGGGCCCAGCTTTCTGCCTGGGGCTAACTTGGATGCAGACACAACTTGAGCCGGTGCTCCTTCCCCAGTGCACTTCCCCAGGAAGTACAACCATGGGAACAGCTCCACAATGACCCCTCGTGGCCTTTTCGTGGCCCGTGTCTGCTGTGATCCCTGAACTTTGGGGGCTGGGTTTGTCCTTTAGTCTCCGAACTGGCCTGTGGCAGGTGGTTTGCAGTGTGCTGTCGATCCCCTGAACCTTTGAATTGGTCGCCTGCAAGCAGCTTCGCCTATTTCATCCAGTTCTTTCTGAAAATATTGTCATTTTCTAGGGAGGGCTTTTCTGCACCTAAATCCTTTCTTTGCCTTTTTGGGGCTTTCTATCTATCCGATGCTTTTCTCACATACCTCCCTGTGTATTGTCGGGCCCTAGACTTCTTTCAAACCTCCCTGGTCCTCAGTGGGATCAGTGGGTTTTTTACTCACTTGATGATCCAGAATCCAAAACCATGGGGACTGTCCAAGGTTGAGGTCAGAGGGGGATTTTAACCTCCTCCCCCAGTTTGGAAAGATGATAGTCGCATGCCTCTGTGTCTCCTCACAGTCCATTTGGGAACAGGAGCGAGTGCCCCTGTGGATCAAGCCATACAAGATCCTTGTGATTTCGGCCGACAGCGGCATGATTGAACCAGTGGTCAACGCTGTGTCCATTCACCAGGTGAAGAAGCAGTCACAGCTCTCCTTGCTCGATTACTTCCTGCAGGAGCACGGCAGTTATACCACTGAGGCATTCCTCAGTGCCCAGCGCAATTTTGTGCAAAGTTGTGCTGGCTACTGCTTGGTCTGCTACCTGCTACAAGTGAAGGACAGGTGGGTGAACTCCTCATCCTAACCTCAGGCCTTCATGCGTGTTCTCACTCTTCCCCGCCTCCTGTTGCCTAGATGTCAAAGTGGAACGAACAGCACAGTTGAAGCAGCGACGTGTTTGCGGGCGGGTTCAGCAGGGAGGCAGACTGACAAGTACTAGGATACAGAGGCGGAGACCTGAAGGACCTAGGGGAGGAGCAAGAGATTGAGCAGGCAGTGTCTTGAAGGATGAGGAGGACGAGGCTAGAGGGCACTGTGGGGCAGGGACTCTCCAGGAGAGGGACCAGCCCAGTGTGCTGAAAGCCGGGGCCACGCTGCCTGGCAGAGGGAGCAGAAGGCACCGCAGGTAAGCCGAGGCCAGGTCGGAGGGCCTCCCTTGTGAGGCCCAGGAGCCTCAGTCTGCAGGCACAGGAGTGACAGGGTCCAGTCTGTGTTCAGTGACCGTTTGGTGACCGCCCCTGTGGCGCTGAGGGTGAGGCTGGACTCATCCGGGTCTTCAGCAACAAAGCAAGAGGTACTGAGTCCCGGCCTGAGGGTGGTGGCGACGGTGACCGAGAGCAGGAGACAAGATGCATGTGAGGGACATGGTGGACACAAAGTTTTACCTCCCAGCCCCATACTCCCTTTCTTGTTCCAACACATGACTTCCAAAGCTTGTAAGTGTCTGTTGTTTCCCCCAGAGTGGTCATTTCTTTCAATATCACATTGAACTTTGTGAGGTCTGACTTCACGTATAGGTGAACGACGTGTTGTACAGAGATAGTTACCCCTGAGAAAGTCTTAGAGAGTCTGTCTCCGGACAGTGAGTGACTCAAGGTCAGCACCCTGAATGTTCCTGTGAGTTGTACCTCTCACTAGATAGAGGGCAGCCTCCTGGAAAGACAGGTGTGCAGTGGCCTGAGCTCCTAGGGCTCCCGGTAACATGGCAGTGTGTGAAGATCTGACTAACGGGATGTTTAACAGAAATCTCACATCTGTTAAGTACCTGTCATGGCCTGGCATTCTCGTATTAAAAGCCAACGAAAACCTTGTGAGGCAGGCGCTTCCCCCAAGGGAAATGAGGGTCCAGGAGCTTTCAGGACCCAGCCAGCCCTACAAAGGAACCCAGCAGAGGCTCTGCATGCACAGGCCAACGGGAAATGTGATTATTTGTAAGGATTTTGGTTGCAAGCTTTAGACTATCCCTGAAGAAGTAGGATTTTGAACCCAAGGCCCAGAGAGCCTGGAGCTGAGCCCCGGATTAAGTGGGGGTGGCAGGCGCGCAGGTGCTAGTCAGGCCTTTGAGCTTTCCTGTAGGAAACTAGTGTGTTTGGAAGAGTAGAGATCATCCTTTAAAGAGGGTGAGGGGTCAGGCAGCTGATAAGCCTTGTAAAATAAAGAGCAGATGTCATCAATCTGTGAATGGATCAGCCACTGGAGAGAAGTGGTGACAGTGAACCATGTAGAATCAGATGTAAGATCTCAACTGCTGCGGAGAGCCCCGGACCACCTTGCAGCGGAGTGGATTCCAGCATTTGAGAGAAGCCTCCCCTCCATAGCCATGGGGCCTTGGGCATGAAAGTCCCTTCTCTTGGAGCCTCTGTTTCCTCACCTGTACAATGAAAGGTTGGACTAGGACATCTAAAACCCTTCTCACTCCCAAGACTGCCTGTATTGCTAAATTTGTAATGCTTTCCCCAAGGGGGAAGGACTGAGGTGGGACTGGCTCCCCCTCTCTCCCCTTTTTTAGCCAGTCACACCAGACCTAGAGAAGGGGGCTCCAGACTAGGAGCTCTTAGCCTGCCAAAGCCTCTGTTGACACTGAGAGGGTCAGTTAGGCTGAATGGGCCGGGCTCACATGCTTGGCATGCTAACTGTTCCTCCTTCTGCTGGCCATTTTGGGGGGATCACGGAGACCTGGGATTTCTCTCCCTCTAACTCTTCTTCCTGCAGCTAGCTTGTAATAATTGTCTCCGGAGATTTTTTTTCTTTTAACGTTAGTGATCTTACCATGTAGTTAGAATCTCCTGCTCAGAGCCCCACGCTATTTTACACGTACACTCCGCTCAGCCTGTGCTCTTATAGTGGGGCTCTGCTCTGCAAGGGGCTGACAGGAATTACCATGAAAATACAGGTAAAGTATGTTCTGACTAGAGGCCTCCCACTGAGCAGAGGGCTTGGCCTCTGAGACAGCTGGCTGGAGCTAGAGACCTTTCCTTGCCTCCAGGTGCTCTATTTGGGATCAGTTTGGGTGCCAGAAGCATGATTTTTGGAAAATGGGGATATTCTTAAACTGTTTTCAGTTGTTAATGCAATTTCAAAAATAATCATAATACAATTTCAGATTCCACGGCCTTTGATAGCAGTTTACTTTTCTGATTTCCCTTCTTTCCGCTGTTAGCTTTAGGTCCTAGGAGGTTGGGCCCAGAGTTCTAAGCAGCAAGAAACGTGGCAGGAGGTGCCCCTGCCTGGTATCACGTGGCCAGTGTGTTGCATCTTGAGGCTCCCACCTCAGTCAGACTTACTACTGCCTCTTTCTCTCCTCTGCCCCCTCCTCAGACACAATGGAAACATCCTTTTGGATGCAGAAGGCCACATCATCCACATCGACTTTGGCTTCATCCTGTCCAGCTCACCCCGAAACCTGGGCTTTGAGACGTCAGCCTTTAAGCTGACCACAGAGTTTGTGGACGTGAGTCAGGAAGGAGAGGTGCCTCACTGTGTCCTTTCTCTGTCTTGGGAGAGGGAGCTATGGGCTCCCCCCAAATTAGGGACAAACAACAGAAATGGCAGCAAGTCAGGGTGAGGCTGGATGTCCTGGGAGGCTTCCTGCCTGATAAGAGAGCGGGGAAGTCATGGAGTTTGGCGTGTCTGCCCCGACGGAGGGGGTCCTGGCCGGCTTATAGGACACTGAGCCCTGTGCACACACAAGTGTCCCTTCACAGGTGATGGGGGGCCTGGATGGCGACATGTTCAACTACTACAAGATGCTGATGCTGCAGGGGCTGATTGCTGCTCGAAAGCACATGGACAAAGTGGTACAGATCGTCGAGATCATGCAGCAAGGTGGGCTGGGAAGAGGCCATATGTTTGGGGACAGGGCAGTGCCCATAGTGCCTCAGGGTTCCCACTCATATTGGGGCCCTGGAGCATGGAACTTCCAAAAAGTGGATTCCACCTCAAGACGGGGGTGGGGGGGTCCTCCCAGAGGGTTTCCAGCTCCCATGATCTAGTGCCATTCTTCCTTTGGGACATTCCTCCTGATTCCTGATAGAGCTGGAGGGGAGGTGGGAGGGTATGCGGGGTGTGGTGCACAGGCCACAGAAACCACCCTCTAGGCACACTCAGGGAAAGAACAGCGTCCCTCCCTGTCTCCTGTCCCTTGTCTGCCTTAGCTTGTTTCCTTCCATGTCTCTGGCTCTTCTCTTTGCCACCCCATGTGTTTCTGGTCACCACTTTCCCCCCTGCTGGCCCTTGACCACACACTGCCCTGTCCCTAGGCCCCTTCCCTGTCCCAACACTGCCCTCTCCTGCTGAGCTGGAAGTATTCCCTCGGCTCTCCTCTTGATCCGCTCCCACGGAGCCATCTCCTGGCCACCTCGCCCTCCTGTCCCAGATCCCTCCTCTCCCAGCTCTTCTGGGCCCTGTCTCCCATCTCCCTTCTCAAGGCTGCAGTGCACACTGGGCTAAGCTGCCAGTGTCCTCCTCCTCCCCGCCCCTGCCCCCACCCCACAGGTTGTCGCCGTTGCTCAGGAGCGTCCCCGTCTGGCCCCGTGATGACGGTGGCCCAGATCATCTGTGAGTGTCAGACGTAGCATAGGCATTGGCCTGCGACCAGATAAGTGCCCAGCTCAGGGCCCGTTCCCCAGACCCTCTCCCCAGCCTTCCCTCTGGGTCCCGCCCTTGGCGAGATGGTGCTGGTCCTCTCCCCTTCTGCCCTCATGCAGCACCTGGAGGGCCTGAGGAGTGTGGGGTGCAGATGGGCTCAAGACGGAACTCCCCTTCCCAGGCAGAACTGTGTCTGCAGCCAGGGAAGGTGCTGAAGTGGGAGGGGAGGGCCTCGGCAGACAGCCCATGACCCGCGCCCTCGCCACTCCCCCAGGCTCTCAGCTGCCTTGCTTCCACGGCTCCAGCACCATCCGCAACCTGAAAGAGCGCTTCCACATGAGCATGACCGAGGAGCAGCTTCAGCTGCTGGTGGAGCAGATGGTGGACGGCAGCATGCGGTCCATCACCACCAAGCTCTACGACGGCTTCCAGTACCTCACCAATGGCATCATGTGAACCGGGCCAGCAGGGGTGGGGGACCCTCCCGGGAGGAAGCCCCGCCCGCCCATGGGAAATGGAAGGCAAGAAATACAGAGGATCATGTGGTAACTGTAGAGCTTGCTGGGAGTGGGAGTGCCAGCAGCGGCAGGGCCCAGACCTGCCAGGACCTCCCCACCCGACAAACTGCAGGAAACTGCAGGACTCGATGCCCTCCCCCTCTGGAGGAGAGGCGACAGATGGGAGGGACACTGGGGCCTTTCTGCTCCTCACCAGGGTCCACAAGGTTCTTCCCTTAGGCCATCCTTGCTGTGTTCTGGGCCCCAGGAAGGGGGGAGGGTGGGGACAGTAGGTTCTTGGTACTTAGGACTCCTGTGGTTGCCCTTTGGCTGTGCTGCTGCCTGCCTCTGTCCCCTCCTAGCGGCTGGCTCTGATGTAGGGTCCTGCACGCGTGGTGGTTCCCAGTCCCGGGGTCAAGGGCGGGAAGGACTGGGACCCCTCCTGTGGATGAGGGGATCAGCCTAGCCACAGGGGATTCCTTGGCCTGATCCCTCCCCCACATCCGGGGAAAGAACTCTCAACTTTTTAATTTTTGTTTGAAATAAAGTCCTTAGTTAGCCATCTGTGTCATTACTGGGTTGTGTTTTTTTCAGGGGTTGGGGGGGAGGGGGATAGGTGAGGAAGTGTTGAGCAGATGCCTCAGTGTCCCTGATGCAGAAGGCACCACACAGAGCCAGGTGGAAGAGGACTGCTCCTTCCCTGCCTTGGCTCAATCAGTGCCTCCTTGTCCCTGGGAAGGGCCTCCCCGGTTTTGACTCTCACCAGCTCCCTGTCAAGTCCCCAGTGTCTAGGTCACATAAAAAGAGGAGCCTGAATGGGGATTAAACCATGAGCAGTTTTAATGGTCTGGTTTTCTCCCTCCCATTTCCCCACTGTTAGTATTATTACTACAAGAATAAAGGATTCCTGAGAGCCTGTCCACTCCTCTCCCTTGGGCCCTCCCTTGACAACACTCGTCCCCACCAACCCCCTCTGGATTTCTGGATTAAAAAAAAAAAAAAAAAAAAAGTGAAAGGCACTGCAGGGGTTGGGGGCTCAAGTGCCAGGGAGTCTGAGGGGTGGTACAGGGGCAGGGCCAGGCCCTTGAGGGTGGAGAAGCATCCTGAGGGCCCCAGTGGCCTAGGAAAGTCCCTCCTCCCACCCCCAGACCCACCTCGGGGGTCTGCAGCAGGAGAGTAATTAGTGTTGGGCTCAGAAAGGAGGAATGGAGGGCCCATTCTACTAGGACCCACGGGCCAAACCCAAAGGGGACTGCAAACCACTATAATCCTCAAAAGCCTGTTGTGTTTGGGGGATGGGGGTGAGGAGCTGAACAAAATGTGAATGAGGATGAAATCCCTAGTCCAGGGACCACACAGCAGCAGTGACCCAGGCTCCCGGCAAAAAGGGAGGGGAGAGGGCTGGTCAACTCAGGCCCAGGCCTAGTTGTCCCCACTGCCCCCTTGCCGAGCCCTGATGAACGCCATGCCGTGTGTGCGAAAATGGGTCTTGAGGTTGAGGGGGCTGTCGCAGCTCTTGCCACAGACCTTACAGGTCAGCGGGCCCCCAGAGGCAGGCAAGGGGGACTCTCCACCCTCTGGATCAGACCTCAGTGGAGGAGGGACCTCTTCCCCATCACCCAGGCCCAGGGCACTGGCACCACCCACACCCCGTTTCTTTTTGTGGCTGATGAAACGGTGCCGGCTCAGCGAGCCCGGGGAGGCGAAGCACAAGCCACAGTCGAGGCACTGCTGGGCACCGCCGTCCACCCTCAACCCCACCATAAGGCTCTGCTCCACTGAGCCACCACTCCGGTAACGCAGGGGCCCATGGCCTCCTGAGCTGGGCCCACCCCTGGGGGACTTGGCCGGGGGTGTTGTGCTGTCAGGCTCCTCACTACAAGAGTCAGAGGACTGGCGGCGTTTCCGTCCTGGCCCCTGGAGGAGAGAGTACAGAAACTAGGCCTCCCCATCACCCCGCATGGTCCCGGGCACACCCACCTAGCTTCCCGAGGCCAAGGCCTAGAATCCTGCGGCGTTCCAGCCCCAGGGCCCCGACACAGTGGGCTGGTCCTCTGCCTACCTGGGCTCTGGCACCGGGGCCCCGAGCCAGGGTGCTCCCCCGGCCAGGGGACTGGGACCCGAGTGGCAAGCCATGCCGAACCTGGACGTGTTTCTCCAGGATCAGGCGGCTGCTGAAGGTGCGTTTTCCCTCTGTGCAATACCTAGAGGGGGAGAGTGCGGAGCGTGGGCACCAGGGGAACAGCCCAGAAACCAAGGCCTAGGACTCAAGGTTGGGTGGGGTGGGGCGGGACGGGACGGGGGGGTGGGGGGCTCCCAGAGAGGAGACCTCAACCTTCAGTCCACTCAAGACAAGACTCGGGTTGGCAGGTACTTAGTGGGGGTGGGGGCATGGGGTGGGCGGGTCACTTGCTGGGCAGAACGAGGAGGGGGACGAGGCGGCAAGCAGCCAAGGGTTACCTGCATGGGTAAACTCGCTTGATCCCCTCATGATTGACCCTGACGTGGCGCCTCAGGCTGGGGGCGGAACAGAAGGAGCGCTCACACAGGCGACAGGGAAACTTTTTCACAGACTGAGAGAGCAGAGGGCAGGGCAGCTCAGAGCCAGGCTCCAGGCCACTGCCCCTCCAAGGCCACACAGACCAATGCCCGAGGTGGAGCCCCACTCACCTTGCCATGCTCCTTCTTCATGTGAGCCACATACTCATCTCGCTCGGGGAACCAGGAGTGACAAAGGCCACAGGTCCAGCCTCCAGGGCCCCCGCCCCCACCACCCTTGATGCCTTTGCTCCCTAGCTCCCGCCGGGGCCGTTTGGTTGGGCGAGGGGGTGAGGGGGAGCTGGGTAGTTCTTCCTCTTCCGAGGATGAAGACGACTCCTCAGTGGGGACGGTTGTTCCTCCCCGAGACACAGCCAGCTCCTCGGGCTCAGCCTTGGGGGTCGTTAGGGCACCCGCGGCCCCTTTCCCAGCAGTGTCCTCCCCCTGGCGCCCGGACTGATGGGTGTTCTGAGAGAGGGAGACAAGGGTGCAGCCTTTGCAGGGAAGGGCCTGGCTCAGCCAGTGGCATTTACTCTCACACCCCCACTTCCTGAAGGTCATGTGATCCCAGCCCCAGGTCACCACAGCTGAGCACACCACCCCACCCCCACCCCCACCTCTGTCCCTTAACTTCTATACCTTGAGATGATCCAGCATGGTCCTTTTTTGGGCAAAAAGCAGAGGACAAGACGGGCACTTGAAGACGCTGACACGCTGGGGCAGCAGGTGCTGGTCGAAGTGTGAGGAGAGGAGGGGTTTGTGAGTGAAGACCGTGTCACACATGGCGCACTTGTAGATCATCCTGTGTGGGCGGAGAGGACAGTGCAGACACCCTGGCCAGCAGGGCCCCAAGCCCACTCCGGCCCGCCCCACCCCCTCCCAGGTCTCACTTGGCCTGCTGCGCATGGAAGCTGGGGTGCTGGGTGTACAGGTGGGCGTGGGCGCTGGGTGCAGACTTGAAGGCCATGGGGCAGATGGGGCACTTGTGGAAAACCTCGCAGTGCGACGTCTGGATGTGGGACTTGATGGAGTTCACACCCCCAAACACCACTGCGCAGCTAGGGCACCTGGGGGGCACGGAGCGTGGAGGTAAGGTGGGGCAGCTCCAGCCTGTCCCCCAGCCCTCTCATCCCCGGAGCCGCTGGACTTAGAAGCTCATCAGTGATGGAGCATGAGCAAGGTGGGGACGGGAGGGGTGAATAGACCCTGCTCCTTGAGGGAGGCGTGTGGAGAGTGGTCTGGAGCTTTCTCTGCTCTCCATGGGGGCAGGGCAAAGGCAGACAGATCCCAGGAGGAGGGGTTCAGCAGGGGAGATGGGGCGCTCCCTCAAAGACCGGCTAAAAGGCTGGTACCGGGCCACAAAGTGCCGAGCTGCACAACGGTGGGCTTGGGGGGCAGGGATAGATGGTCTCAAGACAACGGGGCAGGAAGGCAGGAGGCACCTGTATCCCACACGGCGAGACAAATGCAGACAGGCCTCCCGGAGATGGGTCTGGAAATTGGCTTGCAGGAAGTTGCCCCCACACTCAGGGCAGACGTGGGGAGGCCGGTTCTTATGCATACGCTGGTGGGCGCTGAAGCTGCAGCGATTGGGGAGCATCATGGGACAGGTGGGGCACACCTGTCGAGGGGGTGGAAACAAGACAGTGAGCAGTGGCCTGTCCCCTGTGACCTCCCCTAAGCTCCCAACCCCCTCCCAGGTCCTACTCCCCGGGCATCGGGCTCTACCCCAGGGAAGGGCAGTGAAAGGCAACTCACAGTGCTGTTGGCCCCAGGGGCGGGGGGCCCAAGCTGCTGGAAGTGGGCAGCCATGCCCGCCTTGTCCCGGCACTGCTCCTTACACTCCAGGCAGCGAAAACACGTGTAAGCCGAGGTGGCAGGGGCAGCAGGGGGCTCGGAGGAGAGCGGCAGCACAGGGGCCTCGGCAGGAACTGCGGTGATGGCAGCGGTGATGGCCCCGTCCCCCTTGCCCAGGGCAGGCAAGGCTGGAGGTCCGAGGGCAGGAGGGACAGCCAGCAGGGGCGTGATATCCGGCTGCCCCACCATCTGGTCCAGAGCAACGGGCCTCATGACCAGGTGTGAGCACTGCATGACGAGTCCTTTGTCCTTGTGCTCTCGGGCATGCAGCAGCAGGCTGCACTTGTTGAAGAAGACCAGGCGGCGGGCGCAGTGGTTGCAGGTGACCTCGATGCGCATGCTCCGGCGGTCATAGTGCCTCGCCAGGCTCTTCTCCAGTGAGAAGGCATCCCCACACTCAAGGCAGCGGTAGCCGGTTGGAGGCAGGGCCAGCCCGGCCTCGGCCGGAGGACTCAGGTTGGGCCGGTAGGCAGGCAGCAGGTTCTTGCTATTGAGGACCTTGTTGAAGGCCTCCACCAGGCTAGACTGAGTCCGCGAGATCACCGTGCCACCGCCCACCCCGGGCCCGGGGGCCGGCTTGGAGGGCTGCACCATCACCACCGAGGCACCGTTCACCTTCTGCCCCCCAGCCCCCAGCCCCACCCGCCCCTCGGCCTTGGGCAAGGTTTGGGGCACCAGACCTAGCACATTCTTAGCCATCGTCTTAGGGCTGGTGGCAGCACCTCCAGGCAGAACCACGGCCTTGCGGGCCACGCTGGCCGCCATCAGCATGGCCGTACTTGCATTCTGGATGGTGGCCACAGGAAGCACGGTGCCTTTTAGCCGTGTACCGTCACCCAGCTGGACGCTCACCACCTTTGGACCCTCAGGGGTCGGGGGCGCGGGGGATAGCTTCAGGAGGCCAGCCTCAGCTAGGAGGGTCCCTTCGGCCAAGGGGGCAGGGGGTTCGGGATCTGATGGGACCCGGGTTACCGTCCTTGTGATATTCCCGCAGGATGTTTTAATGGTCTTGATCCGCACCTTGAGAGGCCTTGAGGAGCTGGAAGAGGCAGGGGAGTCGTTGCTGTCCTCATCTGCGGCCTCGGCTCCACTAGAGGGACTCTGGGGACTTCTGGGGGAAGACTTGGCCACCGGCCCCTCCTCCTCCTCTTCCTTCAGGGGCTGACAGCGGGGCACTCTGGGGGAGGCAGGAGGGCTCTGATGCCCTGGAGACTGCTTGAAGAAGGGCACCCCTGCAACCTGGGGAGGTGAGGCGCCGGCAGGAATGTCCATGGCCTCAGGGCTAGAGCCAGAGCCTAGCCCGGCTAGGCCCGGAGGATGAATGGGGCTGCAGCTGTCTTGCTTCAAGGTCCCCAGCGGTGGGGGAGAACCAGACGACAGCAAGGCTGGGCCATTCTCCCGGGACAGCTCAAAGGGAGAAGAGAAAGGAGGTGGGGTCATGGCCCCTTCCTGAGGCGGGGAGGGTGCAGCGGGAGGGAGGGGATCAGGGTGCTCCCCTGGCTCAGGCCCAAAATGAGCAAAAAGGTCCAAAGGAGCTTTGCCTTCCATGGCTTTTTCTTTCCAGGTACCCCCACTGGGAGGAGCTGGAGAGTGGGGTGTACCTGGAAGGGATGACTCAGGGCCCCCAAAACCATTCTGCATCAGACGATGTCCCACAGGCCCTTCCTTAGTCACCCCCACAGCCCGGGTCCCGTCCCCTCCTGAACTTCCAGCCGGGGACTCAGGCTGCTCGGGACACACAGTGTTCTTGACAATGACACTGACTGCTGAGATGTCTGGGGGTGGCAGGCCATGATCAGAGGCCTGGGCTGGAATCTCGGGGCCATCCTGGGCAGCTGCTGCTGTTGCCTCTCCAGATTCACCCCCTACGCTGGGTTCTGGCTTCCCTGAGTCTCCGGGCCCCTCATTTTCTTCCGGCCCAGAGTGGATGGCTTCATTCGCATCAATGTCAGGGATGTCAAAGGCAGCAAGGAGGTCGTCGAAATCAGGGGTCTTCATGTCCCCCATGGCAGCGGGTCCCCAACCTGATGAAAACAGAAGAAAGGAGGAGAAACTGAGCCCTCTGGAGGCAGGGACCCCGGCCCTCCTCCCTGGAGAGTTCCAGCTTCACCTGGTCAGGACCTGCGCACAATGTGACCTGGGCACACCTTTACCGCTGCGCAAATCCTAGGGAGCTGGTGGAGGTCTGCCAAACCCTAATACTGAAAGAGAGGTAGTGTGCACATTCCAGGGAAGACACCAAGATCCAGAAAAAGCTGAGGAAAAGGCACTTCTCAGAAACACAGCTGAGAGACAAGGGCAACAGAGACAGACGAGTTCAGTGAACATCTTGGTTAAAACTGCCTCAGCCCCTCCTGGGCCCTGCACAGAACCAATCAATTAATCAATAAAGGAGCAAAATGTACACAATGCTCTGGGGCTAAGGGCTCATTCAAGGCAGCACGGGACCCATTCACAATTTCTTCAGGGATCTTCTGGGGGTCCACAGAGATCTGAAAGGTCAGTGTACAAAGAGACAGTGACTTAGACCAAGATGTAAGAAATGATTCTAGTTCCAGCTTTATCAATGGCCTGCTGTCCAGTGCCTTACTTTTGAAAAGGAGGGCCAAGTAATCCATACATTACAGGGTGAGTCTGAGCAGGATAGGAATCATAACCCTGAGAGTCAGAACCCAGAAGATTTGTTATTACAGCTGGGACAAACAAGGACTAGTCAGGTCAAGGAGGAGATAGGAAGGAATAAGCACTGAAAATCCAGGACTGGGGTCAGAGAGAAGAATCAGGGGTTAAGTCTGGGGACTTGGGGTCATCACTGGCACCTGGAGATCTAGCCTGGTTACCAAGGAGAAGTGGACTGAGGGAAACCACCCAAGAGACCAAGATGGAAAGAATAAGACACAGGAACAGAAAGAGACAAAGAGACAGAGGGGAAAACCGTGACGGCACCCTGGTCACAAGGGCCCCAGCCTAGGCCTCTCCTGTCACAAACACCTGCTGCTAGCTCACCTACCTTCCCCAGAGTGCCTCTGCCCTCCCGTGGCCCTCCCTGGGCCAGCCCCTCCTCCCTTCCACTCTCCCTGGATCCTGCTCTCTCAGGGCCAAAACTCCAGGGTAACTTACCCAGCACAGCTGCCACAAAGGGGAAAAGCCAGTCCCCCTCACTCCTGTCACTTCTGCTCCGAGCTCCGAACTCATACTCCTCCCCTTTTCATTTTCCCTTGGCAACACCAGTCCAGGAAGTCTCGCCCAACCCCAACCTGGCCCAGTGTACGCGCCCGCACGTGCACGCGTGCACACACACGCACGCGCACGCACACACACACACACATACACACACACATCCCACAAGACTCATGTGGCACTAAACCAACAAGAAGGATAGCCTAGGGCTTGTGGGGAACCCGGGTCTGTTCCTCACCAGTTTCTCCCCAAAAGTTTCCATTTCTAAGAGGAAGAAACTGAAGAAGTCTCTGTCCTTACACATTCTCTGCCCAGGATGCAAGCCACTTCCCAGGGCCAATTCTCTCACCTCCTGCCAGCCTTTAGACCGAAACTGGAGACAGTCCCAGCAGGTGGCAGCTGGCAATGCTGGGAGGAAGGTAGGGTAGAGGAAGAGGGTACCAACTAGAGAAAGAAAGGGAAGTTTCCCCTCATCACCCCCTACTTAATTCTGCAGTTTCTGGGTTTAAACACAGCCCTCCATCCCTTGCCTCTGCCCTGATGGAGAGCCAGGGCCCTCCTCTGCCTGGCTGTCTCCCCAACAGGAGAAACCCGAGCTACCTTCCACCCTGGCCACCAGAAAAGCGGGTTGGTGAAGCACAGATCACTGGGGACTACAAGGAAACATATGCCCACTCACCCTCCCCAAGCAACTCCCCCTTTGGCGTCCAAGTGACTTAGAGGTCATGCGATAGCCAGGAGCGGACAGTCCAGCAAGCAGCAGGAGCTCAAGGCCAAAGAGGCTCCCCCCCACCCCACGGCTGAGGCCTTTTCTGCGGCCGTTGTGCCCGAACTCTTGGGCTCCGGCCCTCCCCCCACCCCTTTCCTTCTGTTCTTCCCCAAACACCAAAGGAAGGGGCTGAACAGGAAGAGGGTGAACTGGCCTGGGTCGGGAGGGGGCTCCACTGCCCTTTCCCCTGGCCCGGGGCCTGCAGCGCAGAGGAGGGCGAGGGGCCGGCGGCCGGGGGCGATTAGGCTGCCGCCAAGCTGGGCAGCGGGTGGAATTAAGTCCCTGCCATCTGCCGAGGGCCGGCGCGGGGAGATGTCCGGGGTTTCGAGGAGGGGGCGGGGTGTACAGAGAAAAAGCCGCTGGGGAAACTGAGGCGCACCGCGCTTCTCTCGCTCCCACCGGCGTGCGGAGGGAAGGACGGGCGCCGGCCAGGCCAGGCCCCACGGGATCTGCCGCGCAGCACCTCCCGGCCCAGGACTTCACAGGAGTAGGGAAGGCGCGTGGAAAGAGAGGAGTGGGGAGGAGACGGTCTTTGCGTGACTCGCAGCTCTCCGACCGGGGTCCGTCCCAACTCCGACCTCCTCCCCTCGTCCCGGCGCAGCACAGCCTCCTCCTCCCGCAGACTCCCGAGGATCCCTCGAGACGCGAGTGAGCCGAAGGCGCGCAGCGGACCGGGGCGCGAGCCTGAGTCCCGCCCGGGCCCGGACGCTGACCCGCACCCAGTCGGGGTGCAGGCTCCGCTCCGGCCAGGCCCAGCTCCCCCGCCCCCGCCCCCGCCCCCGGACACGGACACCATTTTAGGTCGCGACATCCCGCAGCCTCCAGTCACCGGGCCGCGCTTCGGACGCCTCTTGGGCTCGGGGCGCCTAGACTTGGGGACCCTGACCCTCCCTCCACGTTTACCCGGCAGGGGGCTGTGCTTTCAACAGGCTGGGAGTTTCGCCCATCCGCCTCAAGGGATGGAGGCGCCGGCGGGGCCTTCCTAGAAGCCGCCCCAGGGGGGCGGCGCGGAGAAGGGGGTAGTTGACCAAGTGGGGGAGGGGCGGGGGTATTTACCCGCCCCCCCGGGGGCGGGGCCAAGGGCGGGTATTACCCCAGGTATGCTTACTTGTTCCGCTCCTAGTGCGGGCCGAGACCCGGCGGTCTCTCGCCTGCTCCCACCGCCACCGCCACCGCCGCCGCCCTCCCCGCGGCCGCCGCTACTTCCTGCTTCTCTCCCGTTCAGCCTCCCCCTCCTTCAGCTCCCTCCGCGTTCCAGGTCTGGGCTGCCCGCTTCCGCACTCGCCATTGGCCCACGCTCCCGTCGTTCAGCACTGCGCCCCTCCCGGCCCCGCACTGGGTTGGCCTTAAGTACTGCCGCTCGGAACTAGCCCCTCACAGTCCTCCCAGCCTCATTGGGCAAGGAACCTAGTCCTTCTGAAGATGCCTCTCCCCATTGGCTGCGCCGGGCCCACCTGCCCCATCTGGGCATCTCAAAAATGACTGGCTTCCGCTACAGTCGCTTAGAAAGAAGCCAATCTGATCCCCTGCTTTCCCTCTAGAGGCGGTGACTATCCCAGGTGCGTCTCCGCCCCCTCACTCCTTATTGGCCACAATCCTTGAAGCCTGCAGTTCACTTATGCAAATTAAAAGAACTCTCAGCTTCTATTTGGTGGGCACTTTGAGGAGCGCCTCGTTGACTCCTAACGAAGCCCGGATGCGTAGATCCGCTTGCATTGTCTTCTCAAGCTAAACCCCAATGTCAGTCAGGCCGTGCAGAAGTCACAAAATGGGACGTTACCCAAAACATTACGTCATCTGGTTGACCAGTTCCTTGCAGTCTTCCTACTGTCTAAATCGTCATATAACCTGCACGGATGGGGTTCTCGCGCGGGCCAGCTCCTGGGCAATGGCGTTACCCCTACCTTCTCCCTCTGCAGGAGCGCTTGCAGTGGGGGCGGGATTAGTTATGAGTGTGGAAGGAACCGGCACCAGGAGCCCGGGACGGCTTTGCAGACCGGAAGTGGAGGAGAGGTGACGTTAGAGTGCTGGCGTGGCCTGAGCCATGTCGAAAGGGATCTTAAAGCGGCATGCTGGTAGGCTTCCTGAGCACGGGGACTGGATGGGACCGACCCTCGCTTCCATTTCCCATTTTAGGGCTCTCCTTTTCCCCGCCCCCAGCACGGGGTGGAGGTGGAATCGAAGCCGGTTTTCCCGCGCTTTGTTGCCACGCCCCCTGGAGGCGGGAGAAGGGGTGGGGATCCTCCGTAAATGAGTTGCTTTGATATTCATAATACAGATGCTAGCACTGGCTGCCACCTCGCTCGCGGGCTGGCCTGTCCGCGAACCTCCACAGCCGGTCGCGTACGCAGCAGCTCAGCACCGGGACGCGATTACTAAAAGCGGTTCTGTTATCCTGCACAGGAATCACTGGACCTCTGGACCTAGGACTCTCCTACGCGCCCCGAGACTTTACACGGGTAATAGCGACTGTATTGAGATGTCAATCAGAGTCTCTGAGTGGAAATCTTCGGGCCACCACCATGGAAATCTATGGTTCCATCGGGCAAGGCGCTCGACCTCCCTGCACCGATTTTTCTCATGGATAAAATAGGGACTATAATACCCACCGACATGATTGTTTTTGTGAGGATTACACCCGTTCAGAACCTAAAAGTGCTTTGTAAAGTGATGGGCAAATGGAATCAGTGCTCCCCAGTCGGCCGCCTTCTTTGTGGAGGTTTGCCTGCAGTTAGTTACCCCGGCTCACAGTGTTCTTCCATGTCTGAACCACTAGCTAGAGTAGCTTCCTGGATGTGGCCAGACTGCATTCCATTCCCACCTCCTTCCCTGCGTCTTCCTGCATGGAATAATAATTACCACTGATGCACACGTACTATGTGTGGGACCTATTATAAGCACTTTATATGTATTAACTTATATAATCCTTGCCACAACAGCGTGAGGGAAGTACTATTATTATCTCCATTTTACAGGGGAAGAAATTGCGGCACAGACAGGTTAGATTAGGTACCTTAACCAAGGTCAAAGGCAGTGGAGTTGAAAGTCCTAAAGGTCTGGAAAGCTGAACACTTTCACAGATTCCTTTGTCAGGAGGACTGTGAATAGAAGTTTGTTCTTCAATTAGATGCACTATTCACTCAATTAAGAAATACTCTAATTCAGGGGCACCTGGGTGGCTCAGTCAGTTGAGTGTCAGACTTTGGCTCAGGTCATGATCTCCTGGTGGGTGGGTTTGAGCCCTTCGCGTTGGGCTCTGTGCTGACAGCTCAGAGCCTGTGAGCCCAGAGCCTGGTTCGGATTCTGTGTCTCCCTCTCTCTCTGCCCCACCCCTGCTTGCTCTCTGTCTCTGTCTCTCAAAAATGAATAGATTAAAAAAATTTTTTTTATAAAAAAATATGTTATTATTATTTTTTTTAATTAATGTTTATTTTTGAGAGAGAGTGCCCAGCTGGGGAGGGGCAGAGAGAGAGAGAGAGAAGGAGATACAAAATCCAAAACAGGCTCCAGGCTCCAAGCTGTCAGCACAGAGCTGGATGTGGGGCTCAAACCCATGAACCGTGAGATCATGACCTGAGCTGATGTTGCACCTAACCAACTGAGCTATCCAGGCGCCCCAGAAATATTTTAATTCAACCAATACCTGAGCACCATCTAGGAGTAAAATAATGTAGACACTGAGGATACAGCAGTGAACAAAGCAGACAAGAATTGCTGGCCTTATGAAACATACTGAGAAGACAAACAATAAATATGGTAAATAAGATAAATAGAAGCATGTTCGAATCTAACTGCCGGGAGAAAAATTAAGCAAGGCTATTAAGCCATAAAAAGAAATGCGAGGAGCTTAACTGCATATTGCTAAGTGAAAGAAGCCAACTGGAAAGTCTATATACTGTATGATTCCAACTATATGACATTCTGAAAAAGGCAAAACTGTGGAAGCAGTAAAAAGATCAGTGGTTGCCAAGTGTTCAGATACAGGGAGGAATGAACTGGTGGAACACAGTGGATTTTTAGGCAGTGAAACTATTCTCTGTGATACTGTCATAGTAGATACATGACATCATACATTTGTCAGAAACCCTATTGTAAACTATGGACTTTAGTTAATAATAATGTATCAATATTAGTTCATTAATTGTAACAAATGTACCACACTAACACAAGATGTTAATTAGAGGAAAAACTAGGGGGAAGGAAGTATATGGTAACTCTAATTTCTGCTCAATTTTTCTATAAACCTAAAACTGCTCTAAGAAATACTCTATTAATCTTTTTTTAATGTAAAAAATAAAGCAGGAGGGGGGTACCTGGGTGGCTCAGTCAGCTAAGCATCTGACTCTTGATCTCAGCTCATCTTGATTTCAGGGTCGTGAGTTCAAGCCCCACATTGGACTCTGCACTGTGTGTGAAGCCTACTTAAAAAATAATAAATAAATAAATAAATAAAGCATGGAAGGAGTACAGGAAGTGTGGGAGGATTGTGATGGCCTTTCTGAGAAGGCGGCATTCAAGTAAAGGCAGAAAATTGGTGACTGAGCCATGCAGCTATCTGCATTGCTATCTGTGAGAACATTCCAGAAAGAGGGAACAAATACAAGGTCTTGAGATGGGAGCATGTTTCAGAGGGATAAGGGGTGAGATGAGTGGGTCAGGCCACCAGATGCTTTCGGAAGGACTTTGGTGTTTTCTCAGAATGGGATGGGAAGGAAACATGATGTAGTGGCCTGACTTAACTTTTAAAAGGGTTGAATGTGCAGGGAAGTGCAAATCAAAACCACAATATGATATCACCTTATGCTTGTCAGAATGACTAAAATAAAAAACAAGAAATGGCAAGTGTTCGCACAGATGTGGAGAAATGGGAACCTTCATGCACTGTTGGTGGGAATGCAAACTGGTGCAGCCGCTGTGGAAGACAGTATGCAGGTTCCTCAAAAAATTAGAACTACCCTATGGTCCAGTAATTGCACCACTGGGTATTTACTCAAAGAATACAAAAACACTAATTCAAAGGAATACACATGCCCCAATGTTTATTGCAACATTATTTACAATAACCAAACAGGAAGCAACCTAAATATCCATTGATACATGAATGGGTAAAGAAGATGTGTGTGTGTGTGTGTGTGTGTGTATACACACAATGGAATATTACTCAGCCATAAAAAAGAATGAAATCTTGCCATTTGCAACAACATGGATGGAACTAGAAAGTATGCTAACTGGGATAAGTCAGTCAGAGAAAGACAAATACCATATGATTTTACTCGTGTAGAATTTAGGAAACAAAACAAGAAAAAAAAAAAGAGAGAGAAGCCAAAAAACAGACTCTTAACTATAGAGAACAAACTGATGGTTACCAGGGGTGTCTGGGGGTCTCAGTCAGTTAAGCGTCCAACTCTTGGTCTCGGCTCAGGTCATGATCACACTGTTCATAAGATTGAACCACACATGGCTGGCTCAGTCAGTGGAGGCCACAACTCTTAATCTTGGGGCTGTAAATTCAAGCCCCACAATGGGTGTACAGATTACTTAAAAATAAAATCGGGGGGGGGGGGAAGGCGGGGGGGAGAACCAGGAGAATATTGTATCCTTAAAGTCACCAAAAAAAAAAAAAGCGTTTCAAGGAGGAGGAGAAAAGAATGATCAACTGTCAGATGCCACTGAGAGATCAAATAAAATGAAGCCTGAGAACTGACCAATGGAATGGGTTAAGCAAAATTGAGGTTATGGGTGAGCACGATAAGGACAGATTAGATGGATTAGTGGCAACAAGAGCTTGCACATAGTGGTTTCAAAAGAATGATAAGGGGGTAGGGGAGACAGTGACTGTGGACAGTCCTTTCCAAGGAGGAAGGGAGAGGAAAGGGGTGATAACTGGAGGGGAAACAGAGGTGAGGAAAGGACTACTTCAAGATGAAGGAATTTCACTATGTTAGTACACTGAGGGGAAAGATCCTGGAGAGAGGAAAATCTGAGTTTGCAGCAGAGATAGAAAAAAGTTCTGGAGCCAAATGGTTAAAAAGATGAGGGGCGCAGTCTAGTTCCCGAGTGGAGGGACATGTAGAGTTCACGCATAAGGACAGGAGGGAAGGCAGAGCGAGTGGGCTTGGCAAGGAAGCTGTAAAAATCTCTCCAGTTTCTTTTGTTGCTGCTTCACTGTAAGAAGCAAAATCGTCCCTGAAATTGAGAATGGTGGAGGAGCTGGAGGTTTGAGGAGAGGGTGGGTAAGCTATAGGCATTCAGGAGCCAATCAAGGGGCTGAGAGGCCAGAGGGTTGGAAAGCTCATTGACAAGAATACTGAAATTAAGAATTAAGATAGCTGTAGTGTGGGAAAGAGGGAAGGGAGCTGGGGCGCAGATGGCTGCAACCGAGAGAGGTGGTGGTAGTTTAATCACAAGGTACTACTACGTGTGTGTGTGTGTGTGTGTGTGTGTGTGTACGTTACTAGCTCCCTCTTAGCCCTTCCCAGGGAATAATTATTACTATCTGCTTCTATCACCATCGATTCATTCCATGTGTTCTTGAACTTCATATAAAATGAAATCATAGAGGGGCGCCTGGGTGGCTCAGTCGGTTAAGCGACTGACTTTGGTTCAGGTCATGCTCTCATAGTTTGTGAGTTGAAGCCCCTGCATCAGACTCTGGGCTGACAGCTCAGAGCCTGAAGCCTGCTTCAGATTCTGTGTCTCTGTCTCTCTCTGCCCCTCCCCTGCTCACAATCTCTCCGTATCTGTCTCTGTATGTTTAAATAAACATTAAAAATTGCTTAAAAAAATAAATAAACTGAACAATTGACTGGCATTAGTATAACCATGATGTTATATAACCACCACATCTAACTCCAGCCATTTTCATCTCCCCAGAAGAGAACCCTGTATGCATTAATTGTTCCATTCCCCATCCCCCAAGCAATCTGTGTTGTTTCTGTGAATTTACCTATCTGGTTATTTAATATAAAGGGAATCATACAAGATATGACCTTTTATACCTGGCTTCTTTCACTTAGAATGTTTTCAAAATTCATCCAAGAAGTTCTTAATTTTAATAAAGTCTAATTGATCAACCTTTTATTTACAGTGAGTGTTTTTGTGTCCTGGTTAAGGTCAAGAAGTTTTTGTGTTTTTTTTTCTAGAAGCTTTATTTGTTTTACTTTTCACATTTAGGTTCAATGATCTATTGTGAATGGATGTATATGGTGTGAGGTTAGGGATCATAGTTCCCCCCGCCCCATATGGATATTCACCATTTATTGAAAAGACCATCCATGGGGCACCTGGGTGGTTCAGTGGATTAAGCGTCCATCTTTTGATTCTGCTCAGGTCATGATTCCTGGGTCATGGGTTAGAGCCCCATGTTGGTCTCTGTGCTGAGTGTGGAGACTGCTTAAGATTCTCTCTCTCCCTGGGGCGCCTGGGTGGTGCAGTCGGTTAAGCGTCCGATTTCAGCCAGGTCACGATCTCGTGGTCCGTGGGTTCGAGCCCTGCGTCAGGCTCTGGGCTGATGGCTCAGAGCCTGGAGCCTGTTTCCGATTCTGTGTCTCCCTCTCTCTCTGCCTCTCCTCCATTCATGCTCTGTCTCTCTCTGTCCCAAAAATAAATAAACGTTGGAAAAAAAAAAAAAAGATTCTCTCTCTCCCTTCCCTCTCTTGCCTTCTCCCCTTCTCCCAAGCATGTGTGTGCATGTGCGTGGGTGCTCTCTCTTTAAAAAAAATAAAAAGAAGAAAGAAAAGAAGAAAAGACCATCCTCTCCTCCCACCAAATTGCAATGTAGTAGCATTGTGTTCTTGAAATGAATAGTTCCAGTAGTAACCAGTAACTTCCTGATATCCTCCCAACTTCCTAATCATGACAAAGATAGCAGTTTCCCTGGCAGACTGGTTCCGCCATTTTCTGAGAATCATTCCTGGAAACCCAGACTAGAGCCTGCCCCTGTAACCTTTCCGAGTACTTTGCAAACACCTGATTCAATACATTGAATTTCTTTCTTAAGATTGGATTTTGATTTTTGCACTGAACACTGACCAATCGAGCCCTCACACTTACGTGTGCTACTCATCAGGCTTGTCCCCAGTGTTGTTGGTGCATATATTGTTGCCTGGAGCTTAAATTTGTCTAATTTTCCCAGCAGCTGCCTTGTTACCAGGTAGGTGGAACTATGGTGACAAAGAAGGGAAAAGCCTTCTTGTGGTTTATTTTAGACTGTTGCTCCCAAGGGAAAAGTGAGCCACTGAAGTGGCCATGAGTGTGCAGAGTGTAGCCCAAGTCTTCTCAGTCTCATCCTACACACCACAGTACTCACCCAGGTAGACTCAGCCTTCAGACACTAGAAGTCCTCACACTCCCTGACGCCAACACACCCTCTTCAATCCACATCCTCCCCCTACGTACCTCATCCACAAGCATCAGCACCTTGGCCCCATGGCTCTGTGTGTGTGTCACTCATTCCAATCTCCCACCTGAGTTCTGGAGTGCCGCTCAGAAATGCCACAGACCCCACTCCCGAGACCCCACGATAAGAACCAAATTCACCTCTTTCTACCAAATGTCTCATCCCTGGTTTTACATTTTAGGGAAAGTTAACACTACTAACCCACACACGGAAATCTGGGAGGCATCTTTTACTCATCCCTCTTCCTTATCTATCACCCATGATGACCAAGCCCTGCCAATTCTACCTCCTTAATATTCTCATACCCACCTCTCAGGCCCATAATCACAACCCTTGTTCCAGCCAGCATCATGCTCAACCTGGTTGTTTGCAACAGATTCCTTATCCTTGCCCTAGCCTAACTGAGGATTTTCTTCTATAAAACAAAGCTAATCATATTCAGAAGCTTAAAACCCTTCATCCTCTCCACATGCCTGCACATTGGAGGGTGCACATGTGAGGGTGAAGTAAAGACATTTTTACACCAACAGAAACAGAGAATTGAAAACCAGCATATCTCCACCACAAGAACTCTCATGGGATTGGCAGCTCTTTTTTGCTCATGGGTCTTGTCCCTCTGCTTTAATAAAATCACCTAAAGAAGAAGAAGAAGAAAAAGAAGAAGAAAAAGAAGAAGAAGAAAGACATTACAGGATTGCCTTCTGGGATAATACAAACTATCTCATAAAGAAGGTCTATGAAGCAAAAATCAGTGAGAAAAAATAAACTTGTGGGTTAAGCTAATGACTATATCTGACTTATGTGGTTTAAAAGCAGGACAGACTTCTGGGTGTAGAGGATATGTTATATATACTCATTTGTTTTTGCTCCTTCCTGAAATCTACTGCAATGATAATAAAGGAATTTAAAAAAATTTTTTTTAATTTTTTTTTCAACGTTTATTTATTTTTGGGACAGAGAGAGACAGAGCATGAACGGGGGAGGGGCAGAGAGAGAGGAAGACACAGAATCGGAAACAGGCTCCAGGCTCTGAGCCATCAGCCCAGAGCCCGACGCGGGGCTCGAACTCACGGACCGCGAGATCGTGACCTGGCTGAAGTCGGACGCTTAACCGACTGCGCCACCCAGGCGCCCCTAAAAAAAAATTTTTTTTAATGTTATTTACTTTTGAGAGAGAAAGAGAGAGAGAGAGCGGGGGAAGGGCAGAGAGCGAGGGAGACACAGAATCTGAAGCAGGATCCAGGCTCCGAGCTGTCACACAAAGCCCGACGCGGGGCTCGAATCCACAAGCCACGAGATCATGACCTGAGCCAAAGTCAGCCGCCCAACTGACTGAGCCACCCAGGCCCCCCAATAATAAAAGAATATTTAAGAACACATAAGCTCACAAAGACAAAGAGAATGGAAAGTGAAATTCTGGGAGCTAGAAAGCAGATTGATATACGTAACTGCACAGACCAAAGAAAACTGAATTCTACGTCAGAGGCCAAAGCTGCAAGACAAGTTGGTTAGATTGCAGGTACCGAATCCCATGATTACCAGGAATCAGCAACACCAGGTATTTCTGAAGGGGATGCTAAAGGAGGGGTGGAAAATAGGAAAACTATTTGAAACTCTAAGGAGGGTTGTATCCGAGGTCCCCTGCTCCATTCCATGCTCTTCTGTGACTGTCCCTCCTCCACCATGGCAGAAAGGTGGAGTTTAATGCTCCAGAGAGGGCAGGAATATCATCCTAAAAAAAAAAAAGGAGGACCAAAAGAACATTTACATCCTGAATTCTGAGAACCCCAGCCCTTTCCCCAAACTCAGTACCCAGAATGCTAGCAATCAGAACCATACTTTCCAAGTAGGAGACTGGAATATGCTTGCTTGGAAGGATCTGATCTAAAGATCTTGACATCAGGGATTCCCCCAGGAAAAGGCCTGGCCAGATCATGCTAGAAAGAACCTTACAGCTAACAGCTCCCCACCAAGGCTCAAAAATATCATCTCCCACACACCCCGAGACAGTAAAACTTAGAGGAGGTAAAACCTGCCCTGCCATTCATGAGGCTGAGATAAGAGACACAGAGAGCCCCTGAGGTGAACAAGAAACACTATTTCTCCCAAGGTACATAGCAATAAAGTTCGTAAAACTCCCTTTCTGTGACTATTGCTTTCTCACACACTGAGAAACTCTGTTCTCTAAACTCATAGGCTAAAGAAACACTGCTGTTTGAAAGCATATCAGTGAGAGTGAATCATTCTTTCTTTGCCTGAAGGATTCAAGTCACCTTGAGACAGAGAAGCAGTTTTGATTTACAGCCCAGGTGCAGAGCCTCAGATAAGGGGTTTCTGGACAAGTATTCCACATCAATGTTTACTTCACAGTCCAGCCCTGATATTGACCTCTTTACACGGATCCCTATTTACCTTGAGCCTATTAGAACACTGTTTCTTTCAAATTTCACCCAAGCCTGGGGTGCCGGGGTGGCTCAGTCAGTTAAGTGTCCGACTTCAGCTCAGGTCATGATCTCCAGGTTTGTGGGTTCGAGCCCCGCATTGAGCTCTGTGCTGACAGCTTGGAGCCTGGAACCTGCTTCGGATTCTGTGTCTCCCTATATCTGCTCCTCCCTTGCTCACGCTCTGTCTCTGTCTCTCTCTCAAAAATAAATAAATGTTTAAAAAAATTTATTTCACCTAAGCCTTATCCTTGCCATAAGTCCTGTCGTACATGGATCTCTTCCTCTGGGGAGGTACCTGACAGTTCCTCTGGTCTGTGGTCTCCCTCACTGCACCACAGGCCGATCTGCCCATGTTGGCTGTTGGGTTGGTTGGGCTAGGACAACTCTTTCAAAGAAAACTAGAGGCTTTGGCTCAAAGCAAAAAGTAAACCAAAAATGAAGTCCAGTGTCATATGAGAAATGGGATCCGACACAGGCAAGAAGTAAGGAGAATCGCAGGGTGAGAGTGAAGGGAAGTCACGGGGCGGGTGGGGAGAGAGCAAAGAAGTCAGAGAGGATCAGGCCAGGAGCCTCCAGGAAAGACTTCAGGGGGAAGGTGAGATTGATTGGGTGCTTTCAGAGGAAATGCAGACAGTTGGAGAAGAGTTTGGGGTCAGTCAGCAACAAGAAGAAGAAAGGCACTTCAAGGAAGGAAAAGTATCATAGGGACACATCTATGAATAGCGTTTACATAGTCAAAATAATGTAAATTCTGAATAGTCCTTTAACCAAAGTTGTTATATAATTATATGGAGGAAGTGGGGAGGGATGGTGAGAAAATGGAACAGGTGAGTCTTCCTCTTCCAGTTTAGAAATCCATGCATAATATTATAAAGTAAAAAATCAAGTATTCACAATGTAAGATGCTATTCAGAGATGCGGAGATAATTGATAAACTTTGAGGTACAATATTTGAAAGTGGTTGCTTCTAGGTAGGGGAAAATGGGGAGAGTGGGCTGGGATGTGTTGTTTATGACAAGTATTGTAACTGTTTAACTCCAAATTATGCACGTGTATAACTTAAAAGAAAATGAAAACAAGAAAAGGTAGAACTGGGCGCCTCAGTGGCTCACTCAGTTAAGCCTCCAGCTCAGGTCATGATCTCACGGTTTGTGGGTTGGGGCCCCGTGTTGGGCTCTGTGCTGACAGTATGGAGCCTGCTTGGGATTCTCTCTCTCCCTCTCTCTCTGCCCCTCCCCTGCTCATGCGCATGCTCTCTCTCCCTCTCAATAAATAAATTTAAAAAAAGAAAAGACAGAACTAAAATCTTGAGCATAACTGCATATTAGTTGGGATGGATTGATTAAGGTTATTCTAGGGTTTTAATATTGATTGTTAATGGAGTGCCTGGGTGGCTCAGTCGGTTAACCATCCGACTTTGGCTCAGGTCATGATCTCGCAGTTTGTGAGTTGGAGCCCCCAGTCAGACTGTGCTGACAGCTCAGAGCCTGGAGCCTGCTTCGGATTCTGTGTCTCCTTCTCCCTCTGCCCCTCCCCTGCTCACGCTCTGACTCTCTCTGTCTTTCAATAATAAACGTTAAAAAAAATTTTTTTTTAATTTTTTTGATTGTTAAATTAAATGTTCAAGTTAAATTTTTTCATTTTAATATTAGTAAAATAGAAGCAGAGTACATCATTTCCAAGAAGGTAGGGAGAAAAAAAGGAATGGAAGAGAACTCAAATAGTCCAAAAGAAGACAAGAAAAGAGAAAAATAAGTAAAAGACTTAAAAAATTCTGGACAGATTAAAACCACAAAAAACAGGAGCACCTGGGCGGCTCAGTTGGGTAAGCATCTGAGTCTTGATTTTGGCTCAGGTCATGATCCCAGGGTCATAGGATCGAGCCTTGAGTTGGGCTCAACATGGAGCATGGAGCCTGCTTAAGATTCTCTCTCTCTCCCTCTGCCCCTCCCTTGCTCTCTGTCTCAAAAAACAAAAACAAATTTAAAAGAATAAATAAATAAAACCACCAAAAAACATTTGCTAGAAATGAATGCAATGATATCATAATCATAACCAACTTAAATAAATTCTTCAATTAAAGGCAATTTTTAATTATTAGGCTAAATCATAAATAGTAATATCCAGCTATATATTGATTACAAGAGACATACCTAAAACATAAAAAATATAAAGGTTAAAAGTAGAAGAATAGAAAATATATTATTTTCTATTATAATATTATTCTATTTTCTATTATATATTATACTATTTAGGCAAATACTAACCAAAAGAAAGTTAGTGTAGATGTATTAATATCAGATAAAATAAAATAAAATTTGTAACAAAAATTACTTACAGATAAAGAGCTACTATATTGATTTGTTTCAATTCACCACAGACATGATAATTATAAATCTATATGTTCTTTTTAATTTTTTTTAATTTTTTTATGTTTTATTTATTTTTGAGAGAGACAGAGACAGAGTGTGAGAGAGGGAGGGGTAGAGAGGGAGACTCAGAATCCAAAGCAGGCTCCCACACGGGGCTCAAACTCATGAACTCTGAGATCATGACCTGCGCCAAAGTCGGATGCTTAACTGACTGAGCCACCCAGGCACCCTTATATGTTCTTTTGTAATCAAAAAAAATATTAGGTTTATGTATTTATTTTGAGAGAAAGAGAGAGTGAGAGAGCAGGGAAGGGGCAGAGAGAGAAAGGGAGAGACAGAATCCGAAGCAGGCTCCATGCTGTCAGCACAGAGCCCGATGCGGGGTTCAAACCCACAAACTGTGAGATCATGACCTGAGCCGTAACCAAGAATCAGATGCTTGACCAACTGAGACACCCAGGCGCCCCGTATTCTTAATAATATAGTGTCAACTTTATCAAGAAAAAATTGACACAACCTTCCAGGAGAGATTGATAAACCCACCACACTTGTGGGAAATCTTAACATACATCCCTCAGTTAATGGATGGATCAAGAAAACAGAACAAGTATATATAAATATATGTTTTTCATTAAGAATATGGAAGATTCAAACAACACAATTAAAGTTTTGACCTAATGAACTTATATAAAACCCTGCAGTCAATCACTAGAGAATACATTTTCTTTTCTCATATGCATACAACACTTTAAAAGATTTACTGAGGGGCTCCTGGGTGTCTCAGTTGGTTAAATGTCCAACTTCAGGTCATGATCTTGTGGTTCGTGGGTTCGAGCCCCGCATCAGGCTCTGTGCTGACAGCTCAGAGCCTGGAGCCTTCTTCGGATTCTGTGTCTCCCTCTCTCTCTGCCCCTCCTCTGCTCTCTCTCTCTCTCTCTCTCAAATAAATAAACATTAAAAAAATTTTATAAAAAAAATTAAAAAAAAAAGATTTACTGAGACATAACTGACATACAATGAGCTGCACATATTTAAAATGTACAATTTGATAAGTTTCTTTTTTTTAATTTAAGTATTAGATAAGTTTCAACTTAGCATACATCCATAGGACCATCACCATCATCAAGATAATGAACATATATTCATCAATCCCAGAAGTTTACCCGTGCATCTGTTACCTTGGGTGGCAATGGAACTGGTTTAAAGATGCCATTTTCCACCTCTTACAGACGCTTGTGACTATGTGACTACAGTCCATGCATATAAGCGTGAAAAAGAGTGCTGTTTACTGAATGGATCCTCCCAGAACGCTCCTTTAAGAAGGAACAGACAGCTGGCATATACCCTTTTTAGTCCTTTTGATCTTTTTCCCCTTTCCCCACTTTCTGTTTCCTGTTTGGAGCACAGACCTGACGATGGAAGGATCTTGTGATCTGGAGCCACACTGAGGATGGAAGACATGGAGAACTGCAAGGAATCTGGAAAGCTGAGGAAGCCCTGACACTATGTTGGCCCCGGGCCGTCTACATCCAGACTTCATTCCCTTGAGAGAAAAGTTAACTTCCATCTTGTTTAAGTCTCTATTTCCAGTCTCAGTTACAGACATAGACGTAGTTCCAATTTGATGCAAGTTGGAGTAGTGTCAGTGACAGTACCTGAAATGTGGTGTTTGCTTAGGGGAAGTATGTTGGGCAATTGTTTAGGGGAGGATTGGTTCTACTGCCATATGGAAAGCTGGAAACGCCTGGTATTTGCAAACCACTTGATCAAATGGTCGCTCATTGTACTTTAGAAATCTACTAAGCAAGGGTTTTGTGTTCCGGTTTGTTGGTGCTGCTGCAAAATTCTGCATGAGACACAAAATTATGCTTGAACCAGTCTGTAAGCAGAAAAGAACAGAAAGAGAAGAGAAAAGAAAAGAAAGGAAAGGAAAGGAAAAGAAAACAGAAATAACACCACTAAGGAAAGCACTCTCTCTCCCTACACACACACAAACACCCCCCCCACACACACACATACAGGAATATAAAAGTTGACGGAGAATCTCATTATATGGATGCTTTTGGATTGAAAAAGCTAATTGCGAGGCGCCTGGGTGGCTCAGTCGGTTGAGCGTCCGACTTCAGCTCAGGTCATGATCTCATAGCTGGTGAGTTAGAGCCCCGCATCGGGCTCTGTGCTGACAGCTCAGAGCCTGGAGCCTGCTTTTGCTTCTGTGTCTCCCTCTCTCTCTGCCCCTAACCCACTCACATCCTGTCTCTGTCTCTGTCAAAAATAAACATTAAAAAAAAAATTTTTTTTAAAAAGAAAGAAAAAGCCAATTGCTTCTCTACCCCAAACTGAAGCAGTTGAGAATGGCAAGTGCTAAACAGTCACTCACTAGGAGATAACACTGTGGCCCCCAAGCCTTTTTCAAGCACCTTTGGTTAAGAGTTCTGTGCTTGCCAACAGTGCAAGACCTGCAAAGATCAGCTTAGCCGGGTTACCTTTCCCTTCAAGCCTTAACGAATTGGGGGAATGGTCAGGGCACAGAGGACAATATGCAAATCATGAGTTTCTAGCCTCAGTATGATATCTTTGGCCACAGTAACTCACGTTTAAGAATGGACTGGAAGCTATAATTATTTCATGAAACTATGTTAACAAAACAAAAACAAACAAAAATCCATACCTGGCAACAGTCTGGCAAAACATCCTGGACCCACTACACATTAGTGGCTCCCTCTAGAGGCAGCTGCCAGAGATGTATAGCACTCAAGAAGAGAGAGCATCACTAGGGGGCACCTAGGTGGCTCAGTGGGTTGAGCGTCCCACTTTGGCTCAGGTCATGATCTCACTGTTCATGAGTTTGAACCCTGCATCGGGCTCTGTGCTGACAGCTCAGAGCCTGGAGCCTGCTTCGGATTCTGTGTCTCCCTCTCTCTCTCTCTGTCCCTTACCTGCTCTCTCTCTTTCTTATCTCAAAGATGAATAAATATTTAAAAATTAAAAAAAAAAAGAAGATATCTATCACCCACACAGGACTCTGCAGATGGTCAAGAGTGGGGATTTTCCCAGGAGCAGAACGAAAGTGAGCCAGACAGACCAACTAAGGCATGTACTCTTCTGTCAGCGCAGGTTGTCCTTGCCCCCTCCCAGACTTGATATACACTGTTGTTCTGGTTGTGTATTTCCATGTAACACAGCCCTCCAAAACTTCAAAATAGCAGTCATTTATTATCCCCACAGCGTCTGTGGCTCCCAAGGGTTTGGCTGGGTCCTCTGGCACAGGGCGTTTCGCGTGGCTGGAGTCACACCGCTGGCACTGGAGCTGACTAGGCATCATACCCTCTCCGTACATTCTCAGGGCTTCTCAGTGGCTCTCTGTAGAGGCTACTTTGGGCTTCCTCACAAGATGCTTAGCTTCAAGAAGGAAAACCATAGGCTGAGGACGGTGACACAGAGAGAAGGAGCCTGGGCCCTGATGAGGATGGGGCTTCTGTGAACGACCTACCTATGGACTTTTTACACGATAGAAAAATAAAACTTCAATCTAATTTAAGTCACTGTTATTTATGGTTTCCATTATTGGCAGCCAAGTGGAGTTTCCACCTTAAAGAGTAAGCCTTTCGTACTTGACTATCCATAGGGGCAGGGATCCCTTTGGTTTTGGTCATTTTTATTCCCTGAAACTCATATACAATCTGGCACAGAAGAGGCATTCAGTAAATACTTGTTGAATGAATGCATGGCACTTTATGTTATAACTGGTTTACTGAACTGTCTGGATTCAATAAGTTGCGAAGCATCACCACCCCACCGCATGCCATCAGCCACTACTCTCATCCCTGCCCTATCAGCAACCTTCCCTATCCCTGGGACACACTTCTCAAATATACTCCATGGCTTTCTGGTCGTTGTCATGGATTTCAAGTCTCGAACCACCCATTTTTAAAACTCATGAGGTGTGGAGTGGGAACTCTTAGAACTTGTAAAGACTTAAAAAATTAGAAATTCTTAGTCCTTTGAAAGCGGGGTCAGGAGGTTTGAAAATTCCTTTTGGGGCGCCTGGGTGGTCAGTCGGTTGGGCGTCCGACTTCGGCCAGGTCACGATCTCGCGGTCCGTGAGTTCGAGCCCCGCGTCGGGCTCTGGGCTGATGGCTCAGAGCCTGGAGCCTGTTTCTGATTCTGTGTCTCCCTCTCTCTCTGCCCCTCCCCCGTTCATGCTCTGTCTCTCTCTGTCCCAAAAATAAATAAACGTTGAAAAAAAAAAATTTAAAAAAAAAAAAAAAAAAAAAAGAAAATTCCTTTTGGGGGACAATGACCAAGGAGAAAAAGCTTACGGAAACTCAAAGACTGGCTCCTCCCTCATCCACCACACAGCAAGACCCACCAGCTGACTTTTTCTGGACCCTCTATGAGCTTTCAATTGCTCTTTGGACCTCACACTTAAGTCAGAACAGATAGCCAAGGATCAACTGAGAGTTGAAGGCAGCCTCAGACATGAAAGACAAGAAAAGGAACCAAGAGAGTAATGGAAAATGAAGGGATCAGAAGAAAATTCCAGGGGCACCTAAGTTGGCTCAGCTGGTTGAGCATCCAACTCTTGATTTCGGCTCAGGTTATAATCCCAGAATTGTTGGATTGGGCCTTGAATTGGGCTCTTTGCTGTCAGCATAGAGCCTACTTTGGATCCCCCTCTCTCTCTGCCTCTCTCCTGCTCATTCTCTCTCTCGCTCTCTTTCTCAAAAATTAATAAACATTAAAAAAAATCTCTCTCACTGGGGTGCTCGGTAGCTCAGTTAAGCATCCGACTTTGGTTTGGTCACGATCTCATGGCTCGTGAGTTCGAGCCCTACATCAGGCTCTGTGCTGACAGCTCAGAGCCTGGAGCCTGCCTCAGATTCTGTGTCTTTCTCTCCCTCTGCCCCTCCCCCACTTGTGCTCTGTCTCTCTCTTTCTCTCTCTCTCTCAAAAATAAACATTTAAAAATTTCTCTCTCTCTTCCTCTGCCCTTCTCCTCCACCCATGCATCCTCTCTCTCTAAAATAAATAAATAAATAAATAAGTTCCAAAAAACTGAATATCCTCAGAAAGAGAAGATAATGCACCCATCATATAAGAAGAGGATACTATTTTTCAAAGGAACATTCAGACAATAAAAGACTTCTCAGACATTAAAAGTATGAAAATGGAAGTAAATAAATTAGTAACAGGATTCTAAGATAAGTTTAGGAAATACCCTGGAATATAGAGTAAAAATACAAAGAATGGAAAATAAGAGATAAATACAAGAAAATTAGAGGTTCAATCTAGGGGATAGACTATTTGATTAAGAGGAGTTTTGGAAAGAGAGAACAAATAGAGTGGTTGGTAGGAAATTATTAAAGAAATATCTGGGTAACATTTTCCTGAACTGAACTTTCCAGATTGAAAGGGCCTAACACAATAAATTTTAAAAAATAAAGAAACGGGGGGCACCTGGGTGGCTCAGTCGGTTAAGCATCCAACTTCAGCTCAGGTTATGATGTCATGATGTCATGGTTCATGAGTTTGAGTCCTGCACTGGGCTCTTCGTTGGTGGTACAGAGCCTTGGGATTCTCTCCCCCCACCCCTGCCCTTGCTCTCTCTCTCTCTCAAAATTAAAAAACAAAGAAAGAAAAGAAAAGAAAAGATTTTTGAAAATAAAAAACCCAAGGGTTTTTCACTATGAAATTTCAAAGTAAATATTAAGAGAAACTTCTAAAGGCTTCCAGAGAGAAAATTAGGTTGCATACACAGAATAGTCAGTTGCATACACAGAATGGTACTGGATTTAGTAATACTCCCCAAAACTAGAAAACGATAGGGGCAATGCCTTCAAAATTCTAAACAAATATTATTTTTAATCTGGAATTCTATACTCCTCTAAGCTGTTTCCAGGCATGCAAAGACAGGAAATTTACTTTCTGTGCTCCCTTCATCACAAAGCTGTTAAGATGGTAAAGTACTAAAACAGAGCAGTGGGGTGCCTGGGTGGCTCAGTCAGTTAAGCATCTGACTCTTCATTTCGGCTCAGGTCATGATCTCACAGTTCATGATCTCAAGCCCCAAATCAGGCTCTGCACTGACAGCAGGGAGCTTGCTTGGGATTCTCTATCCCTCTCTCTCTGACCCTCCCCCACTTGCAAGCACTCTCATTCAGTCAAAATAAATAAGTAAACTTAAAAACAAAAACAAACAAACAAAAAAAAAAAACAGGAGGCACCTTGGTGGCTCAGGTGGTTGAGCATCTAACTCTTGATCTCAGCTCAGGTCATGAACTCATGGTTGATGAGTTCCAGCCCCACATGGGGCTCTGCATTGGCAGTGTGGAACCTGCTTGGGATTTTGTCTCTCCCTCTCTCTGCCCTTCCCTTTCGCATACTCTCTCATTCTCTCTCTCAAAATAAATAAATAAACTTAAAAAAAAAAAGCATGAAATGAGGGAAAATCAAAACATGGTATCCAGGAAATAAAGGATTGACCCACACAGAAGAGAAACAAAGAAATTCCCTGGGATGAAGATATAGGAAAACCAAGACAGCTTTGCAGCAGGCCTCCTGCTACCAGATCAGCTAGACATCACATGAAGTCAATAGGCTACCTACTGTGTTTGACCAACTTGAGAAGTTTACACTTCTAAAAGAGGGAATGAAAAAAAAACCAACAACAAAAAACCCAAGGCAATTGTAAATTCCAGGAAAAACAAAAATGTGCATAAGAGGCAAATTTAGTCTTAATATTCATGTGGCTTAATTGTAAACCAAATTTACATAGTCATAACTATATAAAAATAAATACTTATTTATCCTAAAACGCACCAAAACAAACAAACAAAACCAAAAACCCAATAACTATGATCTACTATTGGAAAAGGTGATGAGTGCTGCATGTGGAGTATTTAAAGAATGAAATCCTAATCTTCTATCACAGAAAGTGTACTAAGTAAACTAAAGATTTTATTGATTTTTTTACCAAAATTTGTGATAAAGTCTTTTTATTTTATTTTTTTAATGTTTATTTATTCTTAAAAGAGAGAGACAGAGAGAGATCATGAATGGGGGAGGGGCAGAGCAGGACACAGAATCTGAAGTAGGCTTCCGGCTCTAAGCTGTCAGCATAGAGCCTGACGTGGGGCTCACAAGCTGAAGATCATGACCTCAGCCAAAGTCAGATGTTTAACCAACTGAGCCACCCAGGCACCCCTGTGATAAAATTTTAAAGTGACATTTATTCAAAGCAGTAAGGCAAAATTTTATTTTGTTTCTGATGAGCTATGGGTCTAGTTTTTGTTTTTTTAAAGAATGGTTAAAGAATGCAGCAATTATAAGAACAGGGATGGGCTTATAAGGTATAACGTTAAGCAAGATAAACCAGTAAGAGAAAGGCAAATATCATATGATTTCACTAATATGTGGAATTTAAGAAACAAAACAAAGAAAAAAAGAGAAAAACAAAAACTAGACTTGTTTGTTTGTTTGTTTGTTTATTGGTGGGAGGGGGTAGGCAGAGACAGAGGGAGAGAGGCCAAGGAGGCTCCACAGCATCAGTGCAGAGCCCAACGCAGGGCTCAACCCACGTTTGTGAGATCATGACCTAAGCTGCAATCAAGAGTCAGACGCTTAACCAACTGAGCCACCCAGGCACCCCAAAACCAGAGAACTGGTTCTCTTAAATACAGAGAACTGGTAGTTGTTAGAGGAGCAGTAGGTGAAGAGATGGGTGAAATAGATAAAGGGGATTAAGAGTACACTTATTGTGATGAGCACTGAAAAATGTATAGAATTGTTGAATCTGAGATTTTGTGTCTCCCTCTCTCTCTGCCCCTCTCCTGCTCATCCTCTGTCTATCTCTAAATAAATAAATAAATAAATAAACTTTAGGGGTGCCTGGGTCGCTCAGTTGGTTAAGCATCCGACTTAGTCTCAGGTCATGACCTCACAGTACATGGGTTCGAGCCCTGAGTCAGGATCTGTGCTGACAGCTCAGAGCCTGGAGCCTGCTTTGGATTCTGTGTCTCCCTCTCACTCTGCCCCTCCCCCCTGCTTGCGCTCTGTCTGTCTCTCTCTCTCTCTCTCTCTCAAAACTAAATTGCTTATTAAACAATTGTTAATTGTTAATTTAAAAATAAATTTAAAAGTGTATATATATTGTCCATTCCTCTCTCATATAATATGAAAATAGTGTAATCTTTGAAGCATCTTATGTCAATTTTACCAGAGATGTTGATTTAAAATGCAGATTCATTATCCTGCCCAAGATGTACTGAACCAGTATGTCTCTGAGATCTGGCAGTGACATTTAGCTGCATGACCCAGTGATTTTTAGGTATCCTAATGGAATCTATTAGGAAAACACATCTTGAATTATCCTAAGGTATTTTCAATTACAATAATTTATTTTTTATTAAATTTATCCTCTCAGGATAGGAAGTTAATTTTCTCTCACAGCTCTGAGATATAGTGTTGATTCTATCAGTCTTTAACCACAAGATCTCATTCTGTTGTTTCATCATTATAGTCTTAATTTATTTGTCATATTGCTCTGATTTCTCTATACTTACTCATCAGATAATGGTCTTGTATTTTATACATATATTAATTCCATTGCATTCTCAGGAAGTCCAGTAGAAGAATACCTCACAAGTATTGTTCAAAAGGGGTGCCTGGGTGGCTCAGTCAGTTAAGCATCCGACTCCTAATTTCACCTCAGGTCATGATCTCACAGTTCATCAGATGAAGCCCCACGTCAGACTCTGAGCTGACAGTGTGGAGCCTGCTTGGGATTCTCTCTCTCCCTCTCTCTCTATCCCTATTCTACCTGCCTTCTCCCTCAGAATAAATAAATAAACTTAAAAAAATGTGCCTTTCAAAAGAACCAAATAAGTATTGGTCAAAATATGACAGTGGAGTATAAAATAAAATATGAGGAAAAAATATACTTTAAAAAGCTGTGAAGATTGACCCAAAAAAGGAAACAATAAACAGTAAAAAGTGAAGAGCTATGTGTTGTTCAATTCAAGAAATTAAAAACAAGATAGAATAAATCCAAAGAAAATGGAAGCACATAATAGAATTCCAGGCTGACATTTATTTTCCCTCAAGACTTTAGATATAATTCCAACATGTTTTTATTCCAATTTGTTCCAACATGTTTATATTCCAACATGTCTATTGTTGCTGATTAGAAGTTGATGTCAGTCTGATTTTCTTTTCTTTTTTTTTCTTTCTTTGGTAGATACTCCACTGATATTTTCTTGCACACTAATATGTGTGATAGGAGAGGATGAATTTGGGGTATTTTAAGGAGGTAAGAGGGGCAGAACTTGACCACTCCTTGATAAGGGAAGATGGAAGAAAAGAGAAAAACCAAAGATGATTCATTCCATTGGGAACAACAAAAATACAAGCAGATACGGGGCAAAGATGAGATTCCAAGAGAAGTCATTCCAAGAGAAGATTCTTGTGTCTGGAAGCCTCTCTGGGTTTGAAACTCTGGAAGGGGTTTCCATTTATAGGTTGAAGCTACAGATGCAGGAGTTAGCATATAAAAATGTGATAGATGTTGGAGCACCCCACAAATGACATGTTGAGGATGTGGAGTGCAAGAGGGTACAGAGTGAGAAGAAAACCCAGGACGGGATCCTGAGGAATACTAACGCTTTAGGAAAGAGCAGTGAAAGAGAAGCCTGAGAAATGTGTTGAAATGGGGGAGCCAGAAAGATGGGGGTGGAAGTAGTGGAGGGTGCCATCAGAGAAGCCAGCAGAAACAAGTTCAAGGAAGGGATGTTTAACCAGGTCAAATGCAGCTGAGAGGGCAAGCAAGAGAAGGGATCGGTTTTGTAAGGAGGATGTCACTGGCCACCTCGGCCAGAGAGACATCTTCAGAAATGCGGAGCCGAGGAAGGTGAGGAAGGAAAGCAGGGAGAGAAGACTCTGGAACAGCTGAAGTGTGGCAAAGAAAGAGACGGGGTGGTGGCTAAAAGAGGAAGAGGCATTTTATTTTGGTTTAAAAACATGTGAGTTTTTCTGATAACAAAACTAGTTACATATTCTTGTCATAAAACCTGTGGAAAGCAAAACAAAGTGTAAAGAATAGAGAATTCTATAAACTCAGCTGACAGGGGTAGGTGACAACTATCCATCCCTAGGTGATGGTCCTTTCACCCACGTATGTTTAAATAAAAATTGGCTACTTTGAAGGATGCTTGTTTCATTTCATACATCATGAGCATTTTCCATTTCAATAAATAACCCATGGTTTTTATGATGAAGGAAATGATGTTCATTGTAAGATAAAATGTCAAACAGTATGGTCTCATTAAGGTTATTGGTGATGTGGGCTTGATGTGTGTCCACTGAGAGGAAAGCAGGGGCAGAGCAGGTGTTGAGGACAAAAGAGACTCTGCAGTGAGGTGGTGGCTGATGCCAGAAGGTGGAGGAGGAGGCTGGAGGGAAGGGACTCAGAAGCAAAAAGGTGGTATCTTCTGCTGAGGATGGGGGCGTACACCAAAGTATGACATGATTGCTGCAGGGAAATGGTGACAGGGCTGACCACGAGGGCTGCTGAGAAGGGGAAAGAGCTGTTTCCTGGTGATGCACCTTCCAGGGAGAGAGACCTGGGTTTTGATCCTGGTTCTGCCCCTTCATCAGCTAAATCCTTGGCCAAATTACCTAATCTCTCCGAACCTCAGAAGTTGAGATAAAAAGGTTGAAAAATAGATGGTTCGAGGATCAGTTCAGGCTTGGGGTTCAGCTCAGCTTGGGTGGAGTGAAAAGGAACTTGGGAGATGAAGTTACTGCCAAGACAGTGGTTTAAATGATAGATTACGAGATCTTTGCTCTTGACAGATGGGAGCAAAGCAAGGAAGAAACTAACAGTAAAAGAAAGGAAAAGGAAATTCTTTTCTTTTCTTTTTTTCTTTTCTTTTCCTTTCTTTTCCTTTCCTTTCTTTTCCTTTCCTTTCCTTTCCTTTCCTTTCTTTTGAGAAAGGGCATGAACAGGGGAGAGAGACAGGAGAGAAAGAGAGAGAGAGAGAGAATGTCTTAAGCAGCCTCCACATTCAGAATGGAGCACAACACAGGGTTTGATCCCATGACCCGAGACAAAATCAAGAGTCAGACACTCAATCAACTGAGCCACTCAGGTGCCCCAAGGAAGTTATTTTCAATCTAGTGAAGTTATTTTTACATGTTTTACTGCACTGCAAATTTCTATCCCCCAGAAATAAATACTATGACATTTTCACTTATGTTTTGCCAGTGCTTATAGAAAGAAGGAAATGATTGATACAATGAAACATGTAAGAGTATGGACCCTACAAGGGCACTTGTCTGGCTCAGTCAGTAGAGCACGCAGCTTCTGATCTAGAGGTCATGAGTTTCAGCCCCACACTGGGCCTAGAGCCTACCTTAAAAAAAAAAAAAAAAGCAGGGACTCTACAACCAAATTTCCTGGGGTCTGTCCTCTGTTCCATCACTTCTGAGCTGTAGAACAGTAGTTCTCAGGATCTCTTTCCACTCTTAAAAATGGAAGCTTCCCAAAAGGCTTCTGTGTATGTAGATTACACAGAAAGATATTTATTATATTAGGAATTAAAAAACTGAGAAAGATTTTAAATATTAATTTATTTAAAATCACAACAAACCCATTATATGTTAATATTCCTTAGTTTTTATGAAAAAATAACTATTTTCCAAAACAAACATTTAACTAGATGGGTATGCTATTTTACATTTTTGCAAATCTCTTTAATGTCTCATTAATGGAAGAAGACAACTGGGTTTTCAACTTGTTGCAATATGTTGTTTTGGTTGAAGGATATAAAGAAAATCTGATCTCACAAATATGTTGTTGGAAAAAATGGAAACATCTTTTCCTTCCTTCCTTCCTTCCTTCCTTTCCTCTCTCCTTCTCTTTCTTTCTTTCTTTCTCTTTCTTTCTTTCTTTCTCTTTTCTCTTCCTTTCTTTCTCTTTTGTTTTAGTTTTTAATTCCAGTTAGTTCTGGGGCGCCTGGGTGGCGCAGTCGGTTAAGCGTCCGACTTCAGCCAGGTCACGATCTCACGGTCTGTGAGTTCGAGCCCCGCATCAGGCTCTGGGCTGATGGCTCAGAGCCTGGAGCCTGTTTCCGATTCTGTGTCTCCCTCTCTCTCTGCCCCTCCCCTGCTCATGCTCTGTCTCTCTCTGTCCCAAAAATAAATAAAAGTTGAAAAAAAAAATTTAATTCCAGTTAGTTCATATATAGTGTTGTATTAGTTGCACGTGTAGAATATAGTGACTCAAAGTAGGCATATTTCAATAGCTTTTTCAGATAGCAGTGGGTATTTTTTTATAGTATACCAAAACTTGACAAATAGTAGTTTCTTAAACGTTAGTTGCAACATAGAATCTGAAACCATATCAATGAACTTTTTGTAACCTGTTACATTTGAATCCATTTCTTTTCTTGTATTTGGAACAGATCATTTGGAGGCTATTGGTTCGATGTGTAGTGCAGATCTTCCAAATGCTGGCACATGACCATATACAATCTGATACAGATGAAAAAAATAATATCATCATCCATCTCATTTATCCAAAGGATACAAAAATGCTGATTCAAAAGGGCACATGCACCCCAATGTTTACAGCACTATCGACAATAGCCAAATTATGGAAAGAGCCCAAATGTCCATCCACTGATGAATGGATTAAGAAGATATGGTTTATGTATGCAATGGAATTCTACTCAGTGATGAAAAAGAATGAAATCTTGCCATTTGCAATGACATGGATGGAACTGGAGGGCATTATGCTAAGCGAAATTTGTCAGTCAGTGAAAGGCATATATGATACAATTTCACTCATGTGGAATTTGAGAAATTCAACAGATGAACATAGAGGAAGGGAAGGAAAAATCAAAACAGAGAGGAGGCAAATGAGACTCTTAAATACAGAGAACAGAGGGTTGCTGGATGTGGCTGCGGGGTTGGTGGGGGGTTAAGTGGGTGACGGGCGTTAAGGAGGGCACTTTTAGGGATGAGCACAGGGTATCATATTTAAGAGATGAATCACTGGGTTGTACTCCTGAAGCCAAGACTATACTGTGTGTTAACTAACTTGAATATAAACTTTAAAAATATTATCCATCTCAAAACTTCTGAGAAACTTGTAGCACTTGGAAGAGCATGCGGCTCTTGATCTTGGAGTTGTAAGTTCGAGCCCCACGTTGGGTGTAGAGATTACTTAAAAATAAAATATTGGGGGGCACCTGGGTGGCACAGTCGGTTAAGCGTCCGACTTCAGCCAGGTCACGATCTCGCGGTCCGGGAGTTCGAGCCCCGCGTCAGGCTCTGGGCTGATGGCTCAGAGCCTGGAGCCTGTTTCCGATTCTGTGTCTCCCTTTCTCTCTGCCCCTCCCCCGTTCATGCTCTGTCTCTCTCTGTCGCAAAAATAAATAAACGTTGAAAAAAAATTAAAAATAAATAAAAAAAAATATTGGGGCGCCTGGGTTGCTCAGTCAGTTAAGCATCCGACTCTCGATTTTGGCTCAGGTCATGATCTCACGGTTAGCAGGTTCGAGCCCCGCATTGGGCTCCACACTGACAGTGCAGAGCCTGCTTGGGGTATTTTCTCTCTCCCTCTCTCTCTCTCTCTCTCAAAATAAGTGAACTTTAAAAAAAAGAAAATATGAAAGATGTGCACTCAAGGGTTGAGATGTAATAAAATTAATATGTTTTACTGCTTCATCAAGAACAGTATTTTTGTCTGTTTTTTAAATTATTTTTTTAAATGTTTATTTATTTTTGAGAGAGGGAGAGAGACAGAGTGTGAGCAAGGGAGGAGCAGAGAGAGAGGGAGACACAGAATCCAAAGCAGGCTCCAGGCTCTGAGCTGTCAGCACACAGCCCGATGTGGGGCTCGAACCCACAAAGCGTGAGATCATGCCCTGAGCCGAAGTCAGATGCTCAACCGACTGAGGCACTCAGGTGCCCCTTGTCTGTTTTTTTAAGCCATGAGGATGTAGGGATGAAGAATACCATGACTAGCGGTATAATTTGGTGCTGGTGTCTTGGATTTGTACGAAGGCACCAGCAGTTTCCCCTCACTGCCTTTGCATTGATGTAAATCCCAGCACAGCGGAGAGTCAAATGACACCTTCGTGTCATTATGAAAATAGTTTTGACCTCACAACCCCCTTGAAAGTGTCTTGGGGATGCCCAGGGGTTTGTGGATCCCACTGTGAGAATCATCGTTTGCAGAGGAAGTTACCTGGCTTCACAGGGTTTCAATTTCCTCATTTATCAAACAGGATTAATAATGCTACACCTACCTCATAGGATTGTCATGAAAACTAAATAATTTAAAACACGTAAAACATTTAAAAATAGTCTCTGGCACATTATGTTATGCAAGCATTTACTAATATTATAGTCATATATCCAATGTCATCAAATGGTCTTCCAAAATAAGTTTATTGATAACTTTGGTCCATACTAATGTAACATAATTGTTGGATATCAGGTTGTTTCCAATTTTTCAATACCTTTATGCATAAATCTTTGGTACTTCTCTGATGACTTAAATTCCTACAGCAGAACTGCCCAAGGAGTATACCCATTTCTTCACAGTACTATTGAAAAGTGTACAGAGGGGCGCCTGGGTGGCTCAGTCGGTTAAGCATCCGACTTCAGCTCAGGTCACGATCTCGCAGTCTGTGAGTTCGAGCCCCGCGTCGGGCTCTGGGCTGATGGCTCAGAGCCTGGAGCCTGCTTCCAATTCTGTGTCTCCCTCTCTCTCCGACCCTCCCCTATTCATGCTCTGTCTCTCTCTGTCTCAAAAATAAATAGAAACGTTAAAAAAAATAAAAAAAAGTGTACAGAGACTATCAAAGTAGGACAGCTAAAAAAAATAGGGGCCTATGGGCCCAGTGAATATTTGACTTCAACAGGGAGCATTACTTAAGGTGGACATGATCTAGGGTGTAGCCATGAGTGTGGAAGATTGAACTGTGATGATGATCACAAAATGAATGTGTGGTGACGAATTGGAAGAGGCCATGGTGTCGACTGAGTCATCCTCATGAACACTGAAGTCACCCAGTTGACCTACAGAGGGCCAGAATACTGGCACACAGTTCTTCCTGTCATTACTTGATGGACGGGCTCTCTCAGAACAGGATTTTGCTTGGGGAACCACACACAGGCCCAGGAAAGTAACCAATACCTTTATAACCAAAACCAATAAGATTACCAAGATTTGATGATGGGCCATTTCTTTCAAGTTATATTTGATTTAAAAAATACCAGTCTCCCCCAAAACTTAGAGACAAGTATCTACAAACTCATTATTCAGAAATGGAACTCATCCAGCATGAATATAATGGGAACACAGGTAGGTTTTCTAGCTTCTCTTTGTGGAGCCTTGTTTACATTCAGGGTTTAAGGTCTGACTTCAGGATATTGGAAACAAAACTCATGGAATGTTGGCCCAGGCAGAAGTAATAGTGCAGATCACTGGAGAAAGGTGGAATTTCTCAATAAATAATGCTGTAAAAAATAATTGTCCATATTAAAAAATTAAAACTGTACCCGTATCCCAATGTATGTAACAATCAATTCTAGATGGAATACAGAATTTCTACATGAAAGACAAAACCATATAAACCTTTAAGAAAGAAAACAATATCTTTCTGACCCCTGGAAGTGTTTGCTGGACACAAAAAACAGTAACCTTGAAAGAAAAGATTGAGAAATTTGACATTAAGAATTTTGTTCACTCAAAAACACTTTAAAGTGAGAGTCCCTTGGGGGGTGGGAGGGAGGGGATGGTGGGTGATGGGTATTGAGGAGGGCACCTTTTGGGATGAGCACTGGGTGTTGTATGGAAACCAATTTGACAATAAACTTCATATATTGAAAAATAAATAAATAAAGTGAGAGTCCCAAATCAAACATATTATATATATATATATATATATATACACACATATATATATATATCTCAAACATATATATATGTTTAAAATATATATACCTCATATATATATCATATATATATCTCAAACGTATTTGATATATATATATGTATTTAATTGGTATATATTTAATCAATAATTTAGTATCAAAAAGTTAAAGAACTCTTACAAAACATCAATAAAAAGACAATCCAATAGAAATATGGACAAAAGTCATGAAGAGACATTTCACAAAAATGTGAAATACAAAGACCTATTGTTAAAAAATGTAAAAAGGAGCACCTGAGTGGCTCAGTCAGTTGAGCATCTGACTTCAGCTCAGGTCATGATCTCATGGTTTGTGGGTTCAAGCCCCACATTGGGCTCTGTGCTGACAGCTCAGAGCCTGGAGCTTACTTCGGATTCTGTGCCTCCCTCTCTCTGCCCCTCTCCCACTCACACTGTGTCTCTCTCTGCCTCTCAAAAATGAACAAACGTTTAAAAAAATGTAAAAAGATCAACCTCATTAGTAATCAGGGAAATGCAAATCAAGACCACGGTCAATTATCATTTATCCTGATTGGATTGGCAGAAATTAAGAAGTCTTAACGATACCAAGGGCTGGAAAGGATGTTGGTCAACAGGAATTCTTACACCACAGGAGGAAGTGCAAATCCACACAGCCACAGTGAAAAACAACTCAGCATTATTCTATAAAGCAGCCTAAAGAAACTCTTGGACATGTGCATCAGCAGGGATGTACAAAACATTCCACTGTAACCCCATTGCCAATTGAAAAATAACGGTGCAGTGCAAATGTCCACCAACAGGAAAATAGGTAGATTGTGGTATATTCACAGCAAGTAGTACTATACAACCAGAAAAAAAGAACGACTACATGCAAAACTTTGAAGAACCCCAGAAATGAAACATTTGTTTAAAAAGTTCCAGAAGTCTCCGGGTGTGTGAGCGGCTCAGTTGGTCAAGTGTGTGACTCTTGATTTTGGCTCAGGTCATGATCTCGGGGTCGTGAGACTGAGCCCCATGTCAGGATCCTCGCTTGGCTTGGAGCCTGCTTAAGATTCTCTCTCTTTCTCTCCCTCTCCTACTCATGCTCTCTTTCCCTCTTAAAAACAAAATAAAGAAAAAGAAAAGAAAGTTCCAGAAGTGTCACAGTATAAAACTATTAAAAATTTTTTTTTAATATTTATTTTTGAGAGAGAGAGAGAGAGAGAGAGAGTGAGTGGGGGAGGGTCAGAGTGACAGGGAGACACAGAATCCGAAGCAGGCTCCAGGCTCTGGGCTGTCAGCACGTAGCCCAATGCAGAGCTGGAACTCACAAACTATAAGATCATGACCTGAGCTGAAGTCAGCTGCCCAACTAACTGAGCCACCCAAGGGCCCCAAAACTTTTTTTTATAAAACTCAGAAACAAGCAATACTGAAAAAACTATGAAAAGGAAAAATGATAAAATGTAAAATTCTGGATAATAGTTATCTCTGGGGAGGCTGTAGAGGTGGGTTCAAGAAGATACACCAGAGGAATGTGGCATTAGTAATATTCTAGCTCTTAAGTTGAATGCAGATATGTTCATTTTGTTGTTATGATTCATGATTTATATGTAGGTTATTTTATAGGTCAAATATCAATTACCTCTTTAAATATAATAAACAAGAGGATTACGTGATTTAGAAACTGAAGTAGAGCTGACAGTTACATTAGTTTCAGGTGTACAACATGGTGATTTGCCAGGTCTATATGCTGTACTCACAAGCGTAGCTGCTGTCACCATACAACACTAATACAACACCATTGACTATATTCCGTTTGCTGTCCCTTTCTTCTGTATGCTGCGACTTAATCATTCCGTAACTGTTAGCCTGCACCTCCCAGTTCCCTTCACCTGCTCTGCCCATCCTGCAACCTCCACCCCTCTGGCAAACCACCAGTGTTTTCTGTATTTACAGGTCTGTTTCTGCTTTTTTTGGTGTTTGTTCCTTTTAAAAAAAAAATTTAAGGTTTTTATTTTTGAGACAGAGAGAGACAGAGCATGAGCAGGGGAGGGGCAGAGAGAGAGGGAGACACAGAATCTGAAGCAGGCTCCAGGCCCTGAGCTGGCAGCACAGAGCCTGACGCGGGGCTTGAACTCAAGGACTGTAAGATCATGACCTGAGCCAAAGTCAGACACTTAACCGACTGAGCCACCCAGGTGCCCGTTTGTTCCTTTTTTTTAGATCCACATCTAAGCGAAATCATATTTGTCTTGCTCTGTCTTACTTAGCATTATACCTTCTAGGTCTGTCCCTGTTGTAAATGGCACGCCCTTTTTTATGGCTGATATTCCAGTGTGTGTGTGTGTGTGTGTGTGTGTGTGTGTGTGTGTGTGTATCTCACATACATATCTCACATCCGTATCCATTCATCCACTGATTGGGTTGCTTCTGTGTCTTGGCTATTATAAATAATATTGCAATAAACAGAGAGGTGCATGTGTCTTTTCAAGTATTTCTGTGTTCTTTGGATAAATACCCAGAAGTTGAATTAGTGTATTATATGGTATTTCTAATTTTTTGAGGAACCTCCAAACTGTTTTCACCAATTTCCACTCCCACCAGAGTGTACGAGGGTTCCCTTTTCTTCACATCCTTGTCAACACTATTCTTATCTTCTTGATACAAGCCATTCTGACTTGTAAATTGAGATCTCATTGTGGTTTTGATTTGCATTTCCCTGACGATTGGTGAGGTTGAGCATCTTTTCAGGTATCGGCCATTTATATATCTCCTTTGGAAAAAGGTCTATTCACGTCTTCTTCCCATCGTTTAGTCGGATTGTTGGTTTTTTGTTTTTTGGTTTTTTTGGATGTTGAGCTGTAGAAGTTCTTTTTATTTACTTTAATTTTTTAAAGTTTGGGAGAGAGAGAGAATGCAAGTGGGGGGGAGGGCAGAGAGAGAGAGAGACAAAGAATTCCAAGTAGATTCCACACCGTCAGCGCAGAGCCGATGTGGGCTTGAACTCACGAACCACAAGATCATGACCTACGCCAAAGTCAGGAGCTTAGCAGACTGAACCACCCGGGTGCCCCGAACTGTAGTTCTTTATATATTTTGAATAGTAACCCCTTATCAGATATATATTTGCAAATATCCTTCCATTTAGTAAGCTGCTTTGGGATTATGTGAATTTTGCATTCTATTCCATACCCTATGAGAAAACCGTCCTCTAAATGTGGTGCTCCAAGAAGATGAACAGGTTTATCTTGTGGCTTCACAGGCCTCACCTTGTCAGAGTCAGGTCTCAAGGATCCCTGGTCTTCAGTGTTTTCACTGCTGACCACTTTCCCATCTCCTCCACTCACCCAGCCAGTCTCTGAGCTACTCAGTCCTTCCCAAGTGCCTCTGTGTCATCAGCACATACAGTTCCTGCTGACTGGAAACATCCCCATCTCTTCCCTGTTGGCTGATGGACATTTCGCCCTGATGAACATGGAGGACTCAGGTGTTACCTCCAGGAGCCTTCCCAGAGACTGTGAGGGTTTGGCCCTTTCTCCCATTCTCACAGCGCCTCGTTCGTGGCCCTCTTTGGGCACTTTCCGAAGTGTGTAAACACACATTTCCAGGCCGGCCCTGCTCCAGACTCGAGTCTCCAAAGGCCAATACTGTTTTATTTTTAATTAATTAATTAATTAATTAATTAGAGACCAGGTACTGAGGACTCAGTAGGGGACACTCCCCTTCGTGCCAGGCACTCCCCCCTCTCTCACACTTACAGCTACTACTACTGGAGGCAAAAGGAAACAAAAGTTGCCAAGCTTTATTGAGGCGGCAGTGGTTACAGGTAACATATCTAAGCCTACACCCCGTCCCACCCTGTGCGGCCCCTGAGCAGGCTCAGCCACCCTTGCCCCCAGTCTCATTTCTTGTCCTCCTCCTTCTTGTCTTTCTTGCCATCCTTGTTGGCCTGGGAGGCGAGGGACCCCATGGCATTTCGAATAGCTTCATTGTTGGGATCCACTCCTGGCAGGTTCTCCAGGACACTCTGAAGGAACTCGGGGTCCTGCATCACATCATAATCCTCCTCCTCCTGAAAAAGGGCAGGGTGGGCTTGGGGCAGGGGCAGGGGCAGGGGCTGGGCCATCTGGGGAGCACACGGCTGCCTGAGCCTCTCTCTCCACCTGACTGGGCGCGGGGACACCTCTGGCCAAGAGTAGGAAGGACAATTGAGGAAAATATCCAGTGCCTATATGCGGTACAAACTCACACATTTAGTACTGGCCAGAGAAACTGGAACTCAGCTTCCTGAGCATACAGCATAAAATTACATGCCATCACGTTCAGATTTCTTGCTCTCAGATACCCATTCTTTTTTTCCGCCTTTCACCCTGGTGGGAAGACAATATCCTACACACCTGTCCAGACTGCTCCCACCAAAAAGGAAGGACAATTACAGAACATGAGGACACTTACTCAACCTTGACTGTGAGCGTCCTATTGCCTTAGCAAAGTTTACCAACAAGAAACATATATACTTCTGTTTCTTTCCCTGTGCTCCTCAAAAAGCTCAGCTGTGAAACCCGAAGAGTGGTTTCAGGCCTGGAGGGTTTGAGGACATGAACACCAGGGGACTTTAAGCATGATGGGGATGGGGAGTCACTGCTGGCCCTCACCTTGGCAGGCTCAGATGTGTCCATGGCTGAACTGGCATCAATGTCGGCTGATTCTGCCTGGCCAAACTCTGAAGAAAAGAGGTCAGTGTATTGAGCTCCATTTCCGGACCCAACCTCTCCGCCTGAGCACTGAGCCCCGGGGCCCTGACTCACCTGCACCCTGTAGGGACATCTGCATGGCGTAGGCAATCTGCTCTTCCTCGGTCATACTGCTCAGGTCGGGGAGCCCGGTGCGGCCAAACTCCTGCTGGCTGATGGTCATCTTCAGCAGGGCATCATCCGAGTCTGGAAAAAGAAAGAGAGTGGTAGAGTAGAACCGGTGCCAGGGTCCACACAGACCCACCCCCAAAGCGTTCCCCCAGCCCATATACTCCCGGGGCTGCTGGGCCTCCCCACTCCTACTCCTTCTCCTGCACCTCCATCCCAGGCCACTGGGCACCCTTCAGCCCTATCCCTCACCTTCGGCCCCGGCTGTAGCAATCCCGGCCTCAGCAGCAGAGGCTGCAGCTGCCCGCCGGGCCTCCTCCTCCTGCCGCTGCCGCTGCTCTTCCATAGAGACACGGAGGGCCTGGCAAAGGGCAGGGCAAGGTCAGTCATTCTGCCCGCCCTCCTCGCGGGCAGTGGGCGAGTCCCCTGAGGGGTGGGAAAGGAAAACAAAGGGGCAGCTTCTGGTTTATGTACATGGTGAAGAAGCTGGGAGGTAAGAGATGATATAGGGGAAAAGGGAGGACTTGGAAGAAGCCTGGGCTTTAATTACAAGTGAACAAGAGCACTGACACTGGTGCCCCCGGAGATCACACAGATTTAAGGGGAAGAGGGACCCGAAGGGAGTATGGGAAAATGAGCAAGGGTGCTCGGGACTGTCTAGCCCTAGAGAAGCTAGCTATGTGGCGTGTGGGTGTGTGAGTAAGGAGGACAAAGAAAGACCCCTGGGCTCTACGTGAGGTCAATGTTTGCTCACCAGGGCCAGCTCAGGATCAGCACTGGGATCCACTCCAAATTCAAAGTCACTGGCACCAAGTCCCAGCATGGCACCACCTTCACCAGCCAGAATCGGAGAACTGATGAGGGCATCGGCCAAGCTGGGCCCGGGGGGCACTGTCACCAGATGAGAACCGGTACCATCTTTGCCATTCAGTGTGTTTACAAACGCTGTCAGCTTTTCTGTGTTCACTTCCTGAGGGAGGGAAGGACACAGCAGGCTCTCCTTCCCGCCCTACTCCCCGTCTTCTGCCACTTCAGCTTTTGTTTGTAGCTACTCTCTCACAGTGCAGGCACTCCTCTGGGGAAGGACTGTTCTGTTTACAGCCAAATCAAGTCCATGCCCCCAACCTGGCCTTACTCACCTCTTCCCCAAAGTTGATAATGTCAACATTCACTTTTTCCTTCTTGAGACGTTTAGCCAGCTTCACCAGCTAGGAAGAGGGAAGAGAAATGAGGAAATCTGTTCCATACCATGAGGGGAAATGACACACCTCACAAAAGCATACGGAAACTGGTTAACCTCCCCAAGGCCCCCCAACAGAAACACTGAATTCTGTAGATCCACCTTTCCCCGAAGAGATGAACCCAATGACTCTGCCAGGCTCCCTTAAGGCCTGAGAGACCCCATTCCCAAATGTCCCAGCTGTCACCTGGACTCACATCCTTCTCATTGTCCTCCACGGGACTTCCCACAAAGGCAATGATGCGCATCTTGTGATTCTTGCCCTGTCGGTGCTTCAGAGCCAGCTTGTAAAGAGAGAGGAAGTTCTCACAGTCAGCCAGAGGCATCACCTAGCTCACTCCCTGTCACTCTGCATTTTTTATGGTTCTTATGGTTTCTACATTCCTCAAGTCCACCATCCTGCTCACACACATTAGACACAGAAGGGTCTAATCCCTCCTTCACCCTTCCTCCTTGCTGTGCCTCTGTGTGGACAAGGAAGAGGGGTGAGTCTTAATTCCAGGGGTCTTTTCCCTCACCGTCATCACTGGTCCTGGAATTCTTCCCACCATATCTTTTCTACTCATTTCTGAGTCCTTTCTATTCCCCTGCTCTGGTTCTGGCTCAAGACTCCAGGGGAGAAATGAACAACGGTGGGGGCAGAACTTCAGAACACGGAGAAACAATCAAAGGGATCCAGTAGGACTCACGTGGGCCACGCGGATGCCAGTGCAGAAGGTGATCTTGCCCTTGGGTTGGACAGTGTGAAGCTTGGAAAGGATGCGGCCGGTGTCAGGGGTGAGTGTGGTCAGCACTTCACAGTCACTGGGATGTAGGGAAACGGTTTCTGTGACTTCAGGTCAGGACAAGTCCTCAAAAACTGTATTTGACTCTTCTTTTCTTTTTTTAAGTAAGTTCTACGCCCAATGTGGATCAAGAGTCACATGCTCTACTGACTGAGCCAGCCAGGTGCACCTGACTTGTCTTCTCTTTAAAGACCTTATAATAACTGTAATCTCTACTTTCCTTAATCGAACGCCCAGTGTTTAGAGAGTAGACCTTAAAAGTTCTCATCACAAGCAAAGAAAAATTTGTGAGATATGGGTGTTAACTAAACTTAGCGTGGTGATCATTTTCACAATATATACATATATCAAATCATTATGTTGTATACCTTAAACTTATGCCATGTTATACGTCAATCATATCTCCATAAAACTGGAAATAGTATTCAGTAGATATGAGCGCAGGAAATAAGTAGTTGATTTTGCAAACTTGCCCTCTTCCTCCCAATTTCCCTTGAATTCCTGTTATGCTGCCTTCTGGGGGTAACATGACAAACCCTCTACCATAGCTCGATGCTATTGACTATGTCTCCCACCTGCTCCATCTCTAGACCCACTGGCCAGCTGACAACACGCATACTGGGATGGGAGGCTACTCATCTGAGGGTTATCAGTCCTTAGACCACTTCTAGGGTAAGAGGACATGTGATAAATGCCCTGAGGACCCTTATCCCAAATCACTTTTCATTGAATTTAAAATATATTGTGAACTCTCACCCCAGAAGATCTAGTTTCATAACTGTATTAAATTCAGATTAATATTAAACTCAAGTTACGATCTATATTTCCACCAAATAGTGAAGAAACTAGTCTAGAAGGTGGATAGGCAAACATAACTTCACAGAACCTACGAAAGGGTGGCAACCTGGATACCACAGTGGGTCACATGTGGGAAGCCACCCACCCACCTACCAAGCCCCTCCTCCTCTGCCCCATGTACTTGGCCAGTGTGATGAGGCCCACGTTGTTCTCAGGGTTGCTGCGCGTCTTGGAGTGACACACTATGTTGACAGCGTCCTGCTGGGCCTGCAGCCGGGTGGGTAAGAAGTCCCCATTCCGCATATATTCACTGTTGTCCACGCTGTCAGATTAGGAGAGAAGGAAGGGAAAGAAGACATATTGTAGGATCTCTCTAGTTCTAGGGACCCCTACCTCCCTGCAACACTTTTCCTTTGAGGGACATTGTAATGTACAGCAGTGCATTTATATGTGTGTGTGTGTGTATGTATATATATATATATATACACACACATATATGTATACATATATATATACACACACATACACACACACACACACACACACACACACACACAGACTTCCAAGCATTACACCACACTTAGAGACTCAAAATGAGAGAAGGGGGAAACAAAATTAAATCTTCACTCCACAAGTGACTCTGATAAGCACCAAACATTGAGATCCACTCATGTACCACAACCACCTTCTCATAAGAGTCATGTAAGTGTTATTAAACACTGTCATGGATGTATATTCTAAATTTGCCTTTAAAATGTGAGCATTCCAAAAGTAGAAAATATTTATAAAATAATACATGATTGGCAGCACTGAGTGCAGGAAAACACAACGCAATCATTTGGTTAAATGTTCAACAGCTTTGACAGCTGGACTAAACTGCAAAAATGAGATTTCATGGATTTGGAGCCTCACTTCTTTTATCCTTGCAGTTTTTCCCAATCTAAGGGACCCAGATAATATGAAATATAAGCTCCAGCTTCCCAGAGACCATAAGAAGGCAAGTAAATGAAGCCGTTACACAAGCCCTGAGCAGGATCAATTCCTGATGACTCGAGATCCTCTAGAACTCTGTCAATGATTCCATCTGTGCTGAAGGGAGGAAGGAGTGGCCTCCTAGATGAGACACTTCATTTCCCCTGGCTAACAAAATATGGTTCGGGCGGCAATCTTTTTCTTTAGTGTCCTCTGGCAATAAATATAAACCAAACATGATGAAGAGAGGTAATTAAGAAACTACCCTAAGAAACACAAATGGGAGTAAAGAACAGTGTTCAGGTTCAGGTTCAAATCCCCAATCTGTTACTTATTAATACTATGATCCTGAGGAAGTGACTTAATTTCTCTAAGGTCTAGTTACTTCATCTGTAAAATGAATTTTTACCTGTACAGGATTGCTACGATGATGAAATTCATAGAAAGTACTTAGCACAGGGCCTAACAATAAGCATGAAACACAGACTAGTTTTCATAGTGGAAACTCCATCTATGTAAAGGAGATCAAGGGCTGACTCGACTGACCATGCATTATATTCTTTTTTCCCTGATACACTGTTTCTGATTATTCTCCCAGCAGGGAAGTAACAGTCTCTCTAGCTTCAAATACAGTAGTGAGTCCAAATATAAAAAACAATGGAGGCATTGAGGACCATCCAACTGGACAGCTACTAAGTATAAGGACTCTGGGCAACAGGGCAAGAGCAGATGGCTAAGGGCTGGAAGAAAGGCCTCATGCAAGCAAGGGGACTTGAGCAGTAGGGAGAACAGACAGTGGAGAATGCGGCAGCAGGGCTCCCACTTTGACAGGCATCAGAACACAGGGAGGGTGATGGTAGTATGGTGGGATTAAAAACACAGATGCCTTGGGGGTGGGGGAAACACAGATGCCTGAACACCTACGTATGCATCCCTAGAAAAGTGTATGCACACTGTTTAGTTTTTCTAGTTTTGACCTCTATATGAATCGAATAATGTATCTATTTCTTGACTACTTTTGCTCAAAGGTATGTAATTTTTCCCAACAAAAACCCAACTCAAAATAAGGGCTTAGGGGCACCTGGGTGGCTCAGTTGGTTGAGCATCCAACTTCAGCTCAGGTCATGATCTCTCCGCTTCGGAGTTCGAGCCCCACGTTGGGCTCTGTGCTGACAGCTCAGAGCCTGCAGCCTGCTTCTGATTCTGTGTCTCCCTCTCTCTCTGCCCCTCCCCCGCACATGCTCTGTCTCTCAAAAATAAAAACATTAAAACAATTTTTTTAAATAAGGACTTATGATATTATCCACTTATTCCATAAAGTCTTCATTTAAAAAAGAATACAGATCCCTGGACTTCCCTGGCTGGGAGTCTGACTCAGCACATGGAGAGCGGAGTCAAATACTTGCAATTTTTAATAAACTCCTCCAAAGAATTTTCATGCACAGCAGACTATGAGGCTCTACAGAAAAAGAGGAGTGGCTCTCATCATTATTCTATGACTGGACTGCTACAATTGGCCACCAATATGTCTCTCTGGACCTAATCTTTCCTCCTATACATCAAGCCAGGCCAATATTTTTTTAATGTTTATTTACTTTTGAGAGAGAGAGAGAGAGAGTGAGCACGCACAGGGGAGGGGCAGAGACAGAGGGAGACACAGAATCTAAAGCAGGCTCCAGGCTCTGGGCTGTCAGAAAAGAGCCCGATGCAGGGCTTAAACCCACAAACTGCAAGATCATGAGCCAGGCCAATATTCTTTTTTTTTTTTTTTTTTTAATGTTTACTTATTATTTTGAGAGACAGAGTGCAAACAGGGGAGGGGCAGAAAGAGAGGGAGACACAGACTCCAAAGCAGGCTCCAGGCTCTGAGCTGTTAACACAGAGCCCAACATGGGGCTCAAACTCACAGACCACAAGATCATGACCTGAGCCGAAGTTGGACACTTAACTGACTGAGCCACCCAGGCATATCCCATGCAATATTCTTAAACGCCGTTTTGTATACGGCTTGGCCTCCCCATGGCGTGAACTCTTTCAGAAGTCCTCTGTGGAAGGTACCAGACAGAGGTCGGCCTCCTGAGCCTGACATCCATCTACCTCTGAAAAAAGAAAGAAAGAAACTACCTTACACCAACAACCTTATAATCAAGTCACACTAGCCTATTTCCTAATTCCTAACCACACCTTGGGCATTTACACTTCAGCAGCTTGGTTTCTGCCTTTCCCCCTAACTGTCTGTCTTTCCTCAACATTTGTCAAAATCCCTTCAAGGCCCCTCTTAAATTCCCTCTTGAGGACTCCTCAAGTACACTGAACCCAACAGATGTACAGCGCTGTACAGTTTACAGAGCACTGTCACAAACATTTTACCCACCTGTGCTATAAGGCAAGTGGAGGTCACTACTCTCCCCAGTGAGAGATTTACTACATTCTCAAGAACATAGAGCTGGTAAGTACCAAAACCACAGGATTTCGTATTCCAAATCCTGTACTTTTTCTACTCTAACATGCTCTCTCCCAGAGGTTGCCAGATTTAGCAAATAAATAAATAGGACTCCACTCCCAGTTAAATTTGAACTATACATAATTAACAAATAACTTCCGGGGCACCTGGGTGGCTGGGTTAAGCTTCCGACTTTGGCTCGGGCCATGATCTCACGGTCCATGAGTTCGAGCCCCACTTTGGGCTCTGTGTTGACAGCTCAGAGCCTGGGACATGCTTGGGATTCTGTGTCTCCCTCTCTCTCTTCCCCTCCCCCACCCCATCTCTAAAAAATGTTAAAAATTTTTTTAATTTTTATTTTATTTTTAATTTTTAAAAATGTTTATTTCTGAGACAGAGAGACAAAGCGTGAGTGGGGGAGGGGCAGAGAGAGAGGGAGACGCAGAATCCAAAGCTGGCTCCAGGCTCTGAGCAGTCAGCACAGAGCCCAACACGGGGCTCAGGCTCAAAATCACAGACCGCGAGATCATGACTTGAGCCGAAGTCAGAAGCTCAACCAACTGAGCCACCCAGGCGCCCCCCAGCAAAAAAAATTTTTAAGTAACTTTTTAGTATAAATGTGTCCCATGCAATATTTCGGACATTCCTATGGCCATTTTTTATATTAAAAACTATTGTTTATATAAACTATTCAAATTTAGCTGTGTATCCTATATTTTATCTGGCAATGCTATTCCCCGCCCACCAAAAGAAAACTCAGGTGGTTCTTCCATCCAACTGGCGATTTGTGTTTGTGTACTATTTTGTATTATATTTTACTCTCATACTTCGAAGAAATTGTTGAAACCTCGCAAAAGTTTGTGTCCTCATCTTCTACTCCAACTTATAATAAAATACTCAGCCCAAGTCTGAGACTGATTAAGAGATCTAGCTCACCAGATAAGGGCTTTAATGTCAGAAAGCCTGGGGTTTAAATCTTGGCTCAGGCTAGTCATTTAAAATTGCTGAGACTCGGTATCTCCATCTGTAAAATGGACAGATATTTACCTAGGAGTGTTGTGAGGTGTAAGTGAGACAACGTAAATTCACGCCTGACACAGAGAAACCAATTTATAAATAATACCTTTCGAGATGATACAGGGAAAGGTAATGGAGACAGAGATGAGCACCCGGGGCTGGGAAAGAATTTACAATTTCCCTTCCTAATACCCATTATTTTGAGAAGCGGAGGGCAAACTACACGATGAATCTGAGAAGCAGGACTCTGGCTACAGACAGCAGAGTTGGGGATAGTCTAGAGAAGATGACGCTACACTAGAGCAAGGCAGCAGGGATCGGCTGGTCAATGACAGTCCGACAGCTGAGGGATACTGGGGGTGCTCCGGGCCCATCCACCTCTCCCGGGGCCTGGGATGACTCAGGAAGTCGATGAAGCTCCTTCCTTCCTGGCCCTGGGCCGCATCTCGCTGACTGGTCCCCCACCCCCATCCCAGCCCACCCGGCCTCCGCGCGACATGCGTCCCCCACCCCATCCCGCCCCATCACGGGGCCCCGAGGCAGCTCCTCACCAGACCATAGTGCTTTCCAACACCATCTTGCCACCTTCCTCCCTCCCGGACCGGTTCTCCTAGACTGACAAACAACAACTTCTCCGATTGGTCCAATGCTCACCACCAATCATAAGGCCCCGCTCGGCGAGGGGCATTCGCCTCCAGCCTCCGCGTTGCATTTTGGGAATTGTAGGCGCAGCCAAAATGGCATGCATGAGGGACGTAGGACGTAGGTAACACGCAAGAGAGCCCTTCTTTGCTTTCCGTGTCTTGCAGGTTCTGTGGTTGAGTTCTCTGCTGGCTGATCTACGAGAAGCGGGGAAGGATCCTTTGAAATTATTGTGGATGTGTCTGCCAGCATCGTTTTTTAGAAAGTGGCGGGATGGCCAATGACATTACAGCTCCGTCAGTTCCCCATAGCGCTTTGCGCACCCAACCACCAAGCCCTTAGCCTCCTGAATTGAATGTGTATCTCTTCCTCCCATTTAATTAAGGGCAGGAAAAGTGTCTTAATCTTTGCAGTCCCTAAGCCCAGTACAGAGCCTGACACATGGTAGGAGCCAAGAAAAGGTTTGACAAATCAATCCTTTTAACTAATCTCCCAAAGAATGGGAGACAAACTAGTAAACCATTTTGGTTTGTTAATCAAGAACAATATTCATGGGAATGCAAGCTGGTGCAGCCACTCTGGAAAACAGTATGGAGGTTCCTCAAAAAACTAAAAATAGAACTACCCTACAACCCAGCAATTGCACTACTAGGCATTTATCCACAGGATACAGGTGTGCTGTTTCGAAGGGACACATGCACCCCCATGTTTATAGCAGCACTATCAACAATAGCCAAAGTATGGAAAGAGCCCAAATGTCCATTGATAGATGAATGGATAAAGAAGATGTGGTATATATACACAATGGAGTATTACTCGGCAATCAAAAGGAATGAAATCTTGCCATTTGCAACTACGTGGATGGAACTGGAGGGTATTATGCTAAGTGAAATTAGTCAGCCAGAGAAAGACAAATATCATATGATTTCACTCATATGAGGACCTTAAGAGACAAAACAGATGAAATAAGGGAAGGGAAACAAAAATAATATAAAAACAGAGATGGGGACAAAACATAAGAGACTCTTAAATATGGAGAACAAACAGAGGGTTACTGGAGGGGCTGTGGGAGGGGGCATGGGCTAAATGGGTAAGGGGCACTAAGGAATCTACTCCTGAAATCATTGTTGCACTATATGCTAACTAATTTGGATGTAAATTTTAAAAAATAAGAAAGAAAATTTAAAAAAGGAAAAAAAATAATATTCAAAAATGCTTTGGATTACCTTTCCCTACACACACATGTAAAAACTGGAAATTCCAGGCCTCTCCATTGGAGGGAAAACGTAGCAAGGGACCAGGCATGGCTACAGAACACCATATTTAGAGATGGGAGAGTGGAGTGTTGTGGATATTACCTAAATGTTGGTTTAATAGATATGTTCAAAAGTTATTGGTAGGCATCAGAGCTTGTATAGGAGTAAAATCTCCCTATTACTAGAGAAAAAACTGTCAACATAACCATAGACAGGAATGGGGAAATAAGCACAGAAAAATAATTACAAGTTCAAACATAACCAAAATATTTTGCAAACAAAACAAGAAATACATTTAAAAACTAGCTACACATTGTAAATAGAGACACACAAAACTAGTGATAAAAAGTAAAAATTGGGGCGCCTGGGTGGCTCAATCAGTTAAGCGTCTGACTTTGCCTCAGGTCATGATCTCACAGTTCTTGAGTTCGAGGCCTGAGTAGTGCTTGCTGCTGTCAGAGTGGAGCCCTCTTTGGATCTCCTTTCCCCACCCCACCCCCGCCCCTCCCCTGCTCACGCGCTCTCTCTCAAAAATAAACATTTAAAAAAGTTAAAAATAAAGGGAGAGAGTTAAAAAAACTATATATATGTATACATATACATGTATATACATAAAATATATATGTATACTATATATGTGTGTGTGTGTGTGTGTGTGTGTATATATATACACACACACACACACACACATATATCAGGCAACAGTAATGAAAGAAACTGTGTATACCTATATTAATATTATACAAAATAGAAATCAACACAAATAGCTGAAGTAAGATCAGGAGAAGGGTATTTCATAAAATATAAAATCCATCAACAAAAAAATATTCTGGGTTAATTACAATAATACAACTCCAAAGACAAATTGAATATCAAGGATAACTATAAGTATTCTTCTAAATGTATAAGTAAACAAAGACAAACATTCAACACAAACAAACTAGGAAATGAATGTTCTGGAATGTCATCACTGTTCTGGGAAAACATGACCCATGCATGATACCTGTGCAGGGAAGTGTCACCATCTCAGCATTAGTCAGACATTTAATAGGTTGTGACCAGTTTTTAGTCACTACACTTTTTTGTTTAATTTTTAATGTTTATTTATTTATTTTTGAGAGAGAGAGAGAGACAGAGGGCAAGTGGGGGGAGGGGCAGAGAGAGAGGGAGACACAGAATCTGAAGCAGGCTCCAGGCTCTAAGCTGTCAGTAAGTACAGAGCCAGACGCAGGGATTGAACTCACGAGTCCTGAGACCATAACCTGAGCCAAAGTCAGATGCCCAACCGACTGAGCCACCCAGGCGCCCCTAGTTACTACACTTTTAAAAGTCTATGGAGATATTGCAAAGAATACAAAATATAATGACCATCAAAAAATGAGATAGTGAGGGGCGCCTGGGTAGCTCAGTTGGTTAAACGTCTGACTCTTGATTTCAGCTCAGGTCATGATCTGATGGTTGGTGAGATGAGCCCCAAGTTGGGCCCCACGCTGACAGCTCGGAGTCCCCTTGGGATCCTCTCTCTCACTCCTTCTCTCTCTGTGTCCCCCCCCCCCACTCCCCCTCTTGCTCTCTCTCTCAAAATAAATAAACTTAAAAAAAATGAGAGTGAGAAATAGATTGACTTAATTCAACCTAGAGAATCAAGAACCAATACTCTCTTTGAACAGAGATGTCCTGTTAGCATTATGTCAGAAGCTGTTAAGAGAAATGAGAGTTGCAACAATGTGCACAAAAGACAAAATCTGATAGCATCACATTTTGGTAAAACGAGAGCTCTATAATGAAAAAAAGAACAAAACAATCCACTCATTTACCTGTGGCTCAGGCACTATTCTGGGCTCTTGGAGGGGAACAAAACAAAATCCTGCCCTCACAGAGCTTACATTCTATGGGGGAAGGCAGACAGTAAGCCAGTGAGGAAGCAAGCAAATAAATGAATAAATAAAATATAAATATTATGTATTTATATAATTTAATATATATACTTTTATATTTATATATTATTTTATATATTAAAATTATATATTTCTATGTGAAATACATTGCATTACATTAAAAATATAAATAAATATATAAATTTGTTTTCAAATAATGGTGATCACTTCAGAGAAAATTAAACCCGGGTGGATGTGGTTTCTATTTTATATAAATAGGATATTAGGGAAGCCTTATATTATAGACAGCTAAAGGATACCTGGGGAAAAGAACAAGTGAAAATGACCTGAGGCAAGAATGTACTTAAGAACTTGGAGTCTACTAGGGTGGGAGTAGAGGGACAGAGGGAGGGAGAAGACGACCAGAGAAGCAAATGTAGTAAAGTATAGAGGTTGGTGTACAGTCTCATAGATCATTTTAAGGATTCTGAGTGAGTTAAGGAGCCGTTGCAGTTTTCAACAGACGATTGACAGGATTTGACTTGTGTTTTAACAGTATCACTTTGGCTGCTACAGAGAAATGACCTTGGGGAAAAGAGCAGGAGATAAACCGGTTTAGGAGACCACTTCAGTGATCAGATAATATGACGATGGCTTATTCTAGGGTGGTAACAAGGGTGAAATGGTGATACATGGTTGGGTTTCAAGTATTTCATAAAATACAAAACTGACAGAATTTGCCAATGGATCTGATGGAGGTTTTAAGGGAAGGGAGTGTTAAGGAAGACACCAGTTGATTCTAGACAACCAGAAGCATGGAGTCATTATTTTTTTTAATTAAAAAAAAAATTTTTTTTTTAAGTAGTCTCCATGTGCAATGTGGGGCTTGATCTCACAACCCTGAGATCAAGAGTGGCAGGCTCTACTGAGCCAGTCAGATGCCCCATCACTATTTCTGAAGATGGGTTAGGAGGGACAAGAACCAGAAATTCAGCTTTGGTCATGATTAGGTTTAAGATGCCTATTAGACACCTGGATCTAGATGTCAAGTAAACGGGTGGATATAGGAATTTGCAGTTCAAAGGAAAGGTCTAGGCTGGAGACAGAAATTTGGGAGCTTTTAGCAGATATTGAGATAGTCTTCAGATCATGAGGTGATATGGGGTTTGAACAAATTATACAGGTCTTTAGGCTACTGTGAGGACTTAAAAAATTACTTAGGGAATGAATGTAGACTGAAAGAAGGGGTCCTATTATTGAGTTTTGGGGCACTTCAACATTTAGAGGCTAGAGAGGCAGGCACAAAAAAAGAGATGTAGCAGTGTAGCACCATGCTACAACCTAGTGAAAGTAGTATCCCAGAAGCCAAAAGGAGGGAATAAGAAGCTGTCAGATGCTGCTACCATGTCAGAGGACGGACAGATTTAGCCAGATGGTCACCAGTGACCTTATTAAAAGTTTTGGTTGGGTGGTGGGGGCAAAACCTTAGAGGGAGTTCAAGAGAGATTAGGGTCAAAAAAAACTATTAACAAAAATTCATCTGTAAGACAATTAGCTAACTCTGACCACTGGCTGGAGATTTGTTATTAAGAAAATTTTAAGGCATGATAATTAAAGTTTGTGTTTATTTTGAGAAAGCAAGCACAAGCAGGGGAGGGCAGAGAGGAGAGACAATCCCAGTCTGTGCTGATGGCACAGAGCCCGATCAATGTGGGGCTAGAACTCATGAACCGCGAGACCAAGAACTGAGCCAAGACCAAGAGTCAGACTTAGTCAACCTACTGAGCCACCTAGGTGCCTCTCTCTCTATATATATATATAATTTTTTTACCCCATATATGTTTATTTTTTTATTTAGAAAATTTTTTTAAACATTTACTTATTTTTGAAAGACAGAGCGAGACAGAGTGCAAGCAGGGAAGGGGCAGAGAGAGAGAGGGAGACACAGAATCCGAAGCAGTCTCCAGGCTCTGAGCTGTCAGCACAGAACCCGATGTGGGGCTCAAACCCACAGACCATGAGATCTTGACCTGAGCTGAAGTCGGACACTTAACTGACTGAGCCACCCAGGCGACCCTACCCCTATATATATTTTTAAAAAGGGTCCCTATCTCAGTTAAATGTTGAAGTATTTGTGGATGGAAGAATACGGTGTCTGGGATTTATTTTAACTTAATCCTCTGGAGGTGCAGAAAGAAAGTGGGGATGGACTAGAAAGTAATAAGTGAGGGGCACCTGGGTGGCTCAGTCGGTTGAACGTCCGACTTCGGCTCAGGTCATGATCTCGTGGTCTGTGAGTTCGAGCCCCACATCAGGCTCTGTGCTGACAGCTCAGAGCCTGGAGCCTGCTTCGGATTCTGTGTCTCCCTCTCTCTCTGCCCCTCCCCCACTCATGCTGTCAAAAATAAATAAAACATTAAAAAAACTAAAAAAAGAAAGTAATAGGTGAGATAGATTGGCCTTATTTCTGTTGATAATTATTGAAAGCTGGACAATGCATACATGGTGGTTCACTACTCTTTTGGTTGGAAATTTCCATTAAGTGAGAGAATTAATTGGAAAAAGATGCTGTATAATGAACTTCTAGAAAGTAATTTTTCAAATGATATTGACCTTTTTGTGTCTTTGAAAAACTAAAGAGGAGCACCTGGCTGGCCCAGTTGGCTTGCGACTCTACTCTTAATCTCGGGGTTGTAAGTTCAAGCCCCCACGTTAGGTGTAGTGATTACTTCAAAATAAAATATTTAAGAAAAGAGGAAGAAAAACTAAAGAATACACAGTTTAATCTGGAATCTATGGCAAGAAGGGATGAGACCCCAATTCTAGTGAATAACTTTCAGAATAGCTGAGATCGACATGCTGAAAAGAAAAACGTTAAACCATGGTCTCTTACTTTCCTAAACTTTTATGTGGAAGTAGCAGCTGCTGCTCATTAGAGGGGCCCTCTGACCATCAGAGGGTGTCTACTGCACCTATTCAGCATAACAGGTAAGAGTGGCAGAAAGACCACTTATGCCTAAAACATGTTCAGATTCAAGTCCTATTAGGGAAGAAGTTTTCTCCTTATCCAGTCTAAAGGAAGGCTGAGCCTATGGCTTACATTCAAAACTGAGAATCCCCAGTTCCTTTTACTCCAATTACTTGTTCTATCATAGTTTGCTTTTTTATCACCACCTCACTCCTGAATTATTATAGTCTAATCAGTCTGCTTCTCCTATCCGATACTTTGAGAGAACTTTGTCAACAGATTAGTCTTGGAATTATTTTTATCGTGTCCTACAGGCAAAAAACATTCTACAGTTCCTCACTGCCCATAGTAATTTAAAATAAAAAATTCCGGGGCACCCGGGTGGCTCAGTCGGTTAATCGTCTGGCTTTGGCTCAGGTCAGGATCTTGCGGTCCATGAGTTTAAGCCCTGTGTCGGGCTCTGCTGACAGCTCAGCTGACAGACTCTCTGTCTCTGTCTCTCTGCCCCTTCCCCCGATCACATTCTCTCAAAAATAAACATTAAAAATTTTAAAAACAGGGGCGCCTGGGTGGCTCGCTCAGTTAAGCGTCTGACTTCGGCTCAGGTCATGATCTCATGGTCCTTGAGTTTGAGCCCCACTCGGGCTCTGTGCTGACAGCTCAGAGCCTGGAGCCTGTTTCAGATTCTGTGTCTCCCTCTCTCTCTGCCCCTCCCCTGTTCATACTCTGTCTCTGTCTCAAAAAGAAAATAAACGTTAAAAAAAAAATTTTTTTTTTAATTTTTTTAAACAATAAAATGAAATAAAAAATTCCTCAGTCTAGCAGTCAGGGTTTCCTGTGTGTCCTCCACCTACACCAAGATTCTCATTCAAGTCTCCTCCACTATTGCTTCTGCTGTGCTCTCTTCCTTGTTCTGTTTTGGGGAGACACCTCTAGGACCTTGGGCTCAAGTACAACTTTCTTCAACACTTCTGGTCCACAGTGACCTCTAATTTTCTTCTTACATATTCCGTACCATTCTCCAGACAACTGAAATCCTTAACTGTATCCCATCTAACATGTTGTTTTTGTGTACACACATGTATGTACACTATACACTCTTGAAAGTCAATTACTTCTTTTGACCTCCACTGCCCAGTGCATTGCTTGCTACCTGCCGCTTATATATTTGTAGAATGATCTTAACAAGGTAAGGAATAGTGCTGTGGAAAGAATAGTATTAACTTGCTTCTCTCCAAAGCCCCCCACCTACAAGCCTTAGAATGAACACCCCCTCTTTGGCCTAGTTTCCCATCACAGTAAAAGAGCCTAACTAAGGTCAACCTCACAGAAGAGGAAAACAGAACTGAGGGATGCTTTGTCTATGCTCTTCTAAGTGATGCCTTAGGGCCAGGTTGGGGGAAGGAAAGAGGGAATCTGAAGACCAACTTGTCTCAATCTTGCTGTGTCCCTCTCCTTTCCTCCTAAACTTGAGGAAGATTTTCGGTGCTGGATCCCAAGATCCATCAGTTAAAATGGGTTGCCATCTAGGCAACAGACCTACGGTAATTCCCTTCTTCACTCACCGCTTTTCCCTGTCAAATTGAAGTTGTTATGGTGGAGGGGTGGCTGGAAGGTAAGGAATGAAGCCAGCACCAGCCTGCACCAGACTGAAGGAACCTGGGGAAGACACAGTATTCGCTCAGAGAAACACAAAGAACATGGAGCCTGAACAGGGGCAGGAGATGGAGCATACGGTGTTATGAAAAAGAATTAGGAAGAAACAAGAGGTCTAAATAACTGATGAAAGTTTAATACATTAAAACCAAGGATTTATCACTTTTATATTGCATTTGCGATTTCTGAACAATACAAAGTAGAGGCAAATAATGACACTTCATAAAAATGTTGATTCCCCATTCCCTTCCCTAAGACCCAGCCTCCCTCAAATATTCCCTCCCACCCCCTACAGAACTCTGTCCTGAATAAAACACTTAAATACATCATAAATAGTAAATTATGAAAAAAAATAGCAAGAATTGTTTCTTTCCTTCTTGTAAAAAAGAACATGGCAGCAAAGACAGGCAGCCAGAAACTGGCTGGGGGTGTCTAATATAGACAGTTACTTGGGGGATGGGCTACCCTACTATCAAGGTCGGGTGGGATGGACAGGAGAGTCTTCAACAATCTGCCTGAGATGCCAGGCCTCCTTCTTCCCCTGGCAGGAGTAGGAGGATCAGATGGGGAACCACAACTCTTGGAGGCAGGAACAGAGGGATTACAAAGCTCCCATTTCCGAGTTTTCTGTATGAGAAGGGGCAGGGCATGTGGCACAGCAATGACCTCACCTAGGCAAGAATCTGCTGGCTCCCCGTGAGTCTAAGAGAATATCCTCTAGCCTCATAGCTAGACTGCCTGTTAAATGGACACAGGTGTACCCTTTCCACTTGAACTCCACGAACAGCAGAACTTTGTCACAAAACGTGGGAAGGGCAAGGAAGAAACCTTTCGAGAAGGATCCAAATTCATTTGATTAAGTCTTCGTATTTAGAAAAACAAGCAGAATATATTTCAAATTGCAGAACAGTAATAATCGTGATGGCCCCGCAGTGAGTCGGGTCCCGCCTAGGAAGGGCTCTGATCTTCCAGCCCCATGACTGCCCTTCTGTTTCAACCAAAGGGGTAAAGATTACCCCATGTCCCACTCTCTCCATTCCTTCAGGCTTAAGAAATTCATCAAGAGAGGTGGAGTTAAAGAGGTGCTGCTCTTGGCAAAGCAGTTCCACACTTCCATTTCTCAAACACCAGGGGGCTCTTCTGAGGGAACCCCATGAACAGGCAGCTCTCCAACACTTCTGGAGTTTTGATCTGAAACTAGCTTGAAATTGTGTGCTGTGCGCTAGTCTTTCTTTTCCTTTTTTTTAAGGAAAAAAAAAAAAAAAAAAAAAGGAAGTTGGGAGTTGGTTTAATACCATTACTCCCCCAAAACCTTTACAAAAGTTACCAGGGTCTTCTTCCAGAGAAAGAGCTAAGGTGGAGATAAGGTGCCAGCCAGTCTGTCCTGAGGAAATAAGAGTCCAGCTCCTGGTGAAGGGTAGATGAGGAGGAAGAAAACCACCAAGTGCAGCAACCCCGCTTCTAGCAGGAAGAATTGGGGGCTTGAAAACAATTCATTTGTGGAAGCCAAGGCTGGCCAGTTGAAAACTCATGCCACTCAACTCAGAAGTGGGGAGGACGCTGCTGTCCTCAACTGTCCGAGGCACTAAGGCCCATTTGTAAGGAAAGGGAGGGAGAAGACGATCTTCTTCAGGAAAGAGACAGCCCCCCCTAGCCTCCAATATGCTTCTTCTGTGATGACCACGAAGAAGAAAACTCAGCATTGCTGGGGCAAGGGCTGGCATCTTGGGATCGCCAAGCTGGTAGAATCTTGTTCTAAGTCTTCTGAATTTTTTTGCTCACTGGAAAGGGAAAGAGTGTAAAATTAAGGATGTGGAGTATGAGATGAGGAGCCAGGAATGGAATTCAAGTTAATTTCAACCTGATTAGAAGAGTTAAGAAGTCTTCTTCTATTTCAGTCTCTGCTTGCAAGTACAAGGTTCCCAAACCACAAAATTTAAAAAGGCAAGATTTAGGGGGGCACCCAGTCCCTCTAACCTTGCCAATTAACTCCTTGTTCCACTCCATCAGTGATCATCTTTATACCCTTCAAAGCATTTACCTCCCCCACATCCCAGACACTCACATGGGTGAACTCTGACTCTGCAACTTCAGGCTTTTCCAAGAGGATTGAACTAACAGGAGAAAAAAAAAAAAAATGGAGGCAGAGAGAAGTATTAGAAGATAAAAAAGAAAAAGGACCCTCCTTTCAAGTCAGATCTTATACTGCTTCTCCATATTTCACTTCAAGATCGATTTAGGATTCAGAAAGAAAAGGTTAAGAAACTACCAGATTTAGAAGCATGACATTTTAATTAACTATTTATCATCTTGAGTACTACAAAGTATTTCCTAATATCCTCCCCTTCTGTCCTCAATTCCCAGGTGTGGCAGGCACTCAGTGATCACTGCTGCCTGATATTTATGCCATTGTAAAATTTTCTTTTAGTGTAGGCTGGATTTAGTGATTCTCTTCTAGTGGACAGATGAGAAAACATCAATTCTGAGATTAGGTTACCAAATACCCTACCTAGCTTCCTCTTTGGCTCATGCTCTCACTGTTTGCTCTGAGAGAAGCCAGCTGCCACATGGAGAGAAGCATGTGACAAGGAACTAAGGAAGTACCACTGGCCAACAGCCTGCAAGGAACTGAATCTTGCCAACAATCACATAAGTGAGCTTGGAAATGGATCCTTCCTCAGACGAGCCTCCAGATGAGGCTACTTCCCTTACAAACAGCTTGAATGTAATCTCCTGAGAGACTCTGAGCCAAAGGCACCCAGCTAAGTCACAATGAAGTATTTAAGCCACATAAAATCTGAGATAATAAATGTTTGTAGTTTTTAGCTGCCAAGTTGGAGATAATTTATTACACAATCAATAATACAGCTTTTTGTACTTGAAAATGAAGTGCTGCTGAACTAAAAATCTAAAAAGTGGAAGTAGCTTTGGAAGAGGGAAGTGGGCTTTAAAGAGAGTTTTAGTGAAAGTTTAAAAGTGCCATGAATATACTGTAGAATTTTAGACTTGAATGGGTGAGTGGCCAGTGTGGGCTGAAAGGAGAGTGAGAAAGATCTTACTGGCAAGTGAAGGAATTTAGTGGAACAAAGTTTAGCAACAATATCATATGCAGTTATGTGAAAAGTAGAATATGTACCTAATGAACTGAGTGATCTAGCAAAGGAGAATTCTAAGCAAAGTCCTGAAGGTGCCATGCAATTCCTTCTTAATAATGCTTAGAATAAAACTTAAGAGAAGAAAAAGATTAAGGGAAGGACTATTAAATAAAAGGAGGACTTGCCAGGACTTAATGGTTTTGAAAATTCTGAGCCCCTCCAGATAGCAAACCACGCTGAAGTTAAGAAACGGCTTGTGAACAAGCAAAGTTTTATAACCTGAGCACTACCAGGAAAATGTGCCCTAAAGACAAAGCCAATGGTATGACTGTAAAACATTTTTTTGAGACCTCAGAAAAATCAAAGTTTGTTGGTTAGAGTACTATTCAATCATGCAAAAGGCCATCCAAAAAGATTAATGTCTTGTAGATCCTCTCAACAACAGGATCTCTAAGAAGCACAGGGCTTATATCAAGATGGTCAGTATCTGTGGGTGTGGCTTTTGTCTGAAGGACTGAATCCCAATGAGATTCATAGGAGGTCCACAAAATCTTTGAGGGCATTATAACAACAGAAACACTACCAGCTTGGACTGAAAGGGACAGAAACAGTACAAAATGAAGAGACCACTGGACCCTAAAATTGCACTGGCAAGAGAGCAGGCTGACAAAACTACTCAGCTGCAAACACATTCTACCTTTTGTGAAAAGGTAAGACCCAGAAAGCAAAACCAAGACTCCAAATGGTGGAGCCAAGAGCCATGGATAATTACCCCCATGTTTTGAGACTTGATAAAAGAAACTCCAACAATAGCTGGATTTTGGACTTAGCTATGCACCAGTGACTCCTCTGTGCCTCCTTCGCTCCTCTTTTTGTACAGGAATGTGTACAGTGGTTATCTCCTTACTGCCTCACCACTGTCTGCTGGGTATGAAGGGAGAAAACCTCTTTATTTTTCACAGGTCAAAAGACTGAGAGGAACTATACTCGAGGAACACCACCTGGGGAATTCGTTCAAACCAAGACCTAATTCAGAGGACAAAATTCTGGAATTTGAGCTGCTGCTATAATGGGGATGGGACTTTTAGAGACCATGGGAGCCAATGAACGCATTCTGCACATGGAGGGATGTGAATTATTGGGGGCCAGAAGATGGACTGTGACAGGTCGCTCGTTAGGTGGCTCCCCATGATCTCTGCTTCCTGATATTCATACCTTTGTGTAAGCCCTTCTCCTTGTGAGTTTGGGCATGTGGGCCACATTTAGCGACTACAATGCGGTACAGGTGACAGGATGTCAATCTTGAGGTTAGGTTACAAAAAGATTATGGCTTCTGCAAAGGTGCATGCACTCTCATTTACTCACTCTTGAGAGAAGCCAGCTGCTATGTGCTGAGTTGTCCTAACAGAGAGGCTCACGTGGCAAAGAACAGGGAGGTCCCCAGCCAACAGCTGGTGAGGAACTAATGCCCTCTGTCCAGTAACCCACAAGGAACTGAATGCTGCCAATAAGCACATAAATGAGCTTAGAAGTGAAGCCTCTCAGTCAAACCTTCCAGACAAGACAGTAATCCTGGCCAACACTTCATGAAAGACCCAGATTCTGACCCACAGAAACTAGGATATATGCTTGTTATTTTAAGCCACAAGTTTTAGGTTAATGTTTTATGATGGAATAGATAATCAACACACCATGTTACAAAATTAAATCACAATCTTCATACTGGATTCTTTTGCAAGATTGACTGTTCATTTTCTTCACTGCCCAGGAATCTTCCCAGGCTTACAAAATAAGCAGAGAATTCTCATCTAACTCAACAGGAGATAAAGGGTTGGTTGGGGCGTGTTTTGACTGAATATCAAAAAAGTCTTGCACACCCCCCTAAAGATGGAGAGATATTGACACTTTTCCAAATCACTAAAGATCAGCTAAAAGAAAGTAAACCTGCAAAAATCTAGTGAGGAGCAAATGACAATGATCTCTTGAAGAAACAACTTATGGAGGTTCCTAAGGACCTGAAGAGAGACATGAAAAGATTATATGGAGAAAGGGGCCAAGGAACCAACCTTGTAGTTTGCATTTGTAAAGTCTCTCCAACTACAGGTGAGAAATAGGGGTCAGGAATAGTCGTGACCTCACTGATTTTCTCCAAAGGTGGAGTCTGAGGTAAAACATCAGGACGACCGAAGTGGACGCCTGGAAAAAAGAAAAGGGAAGAAAATCAATAAATAAAAAAGAAGACAAAATGGGGTGGGGAAAATATGGGGGGGGAAAAAAATGAAGCAACTTGGCTTTTCCTGGACAGGAATGGAGAGTAGAGGTCCTAGGCAGATAAGATAGGGCTCCGAAGGAAGGGAGGGAGTGCCCACGCACATGGGAGCCCCAGCCCTGGCGCTGACCTGGCTCCACTTCCGCCTTTGTTGTCACTTGTGCCTTGTGCTCCCCAGAGACCGATGTCTGGTAAGTAATGCAGGAGTTGCCGCTGGGGCCTGCTCGCCGAGAGAAAGATGAGCCAGACCGAAACTTTTTGGAAGGAGAGGGCTTCACTTCAAAAGGGAAAGAGAAAGCCTACTTAGCACCCACCTAAGAAACCATCACCAAGACACAGATACAAATCGCCAGCACCCCCAACACAAACCCAAAGGTGCTCTGCAAAGCGGGCAGAAGGACTAATGTCAACAAAGACAAGCTCTATTAACTACTCTTCAGAGGACAGGGTGTGCATCTTGGGTCACCTCACTTTGGAAAGCAGAGAACCTAGACGAAAGGAGACAGACACACACACACACACACACACACACACACACACACACACACACACATCTTTCCCCTGCTACACGCAACCTCGATGGCTTTGCTTCCACCCGATGAGATGTCCTCCGCTCCGTCATCCCCTTGTTCTTTAGTAACGTCCTCCAGGTCAAGCTGATGAAGATGACCCTTTCACTCTGCATCCTCGTAGCACTTACGCACACAGCACCGTGATACTTTACACTTGTTTATATATCACTTTGAAAAGACTTTGAAAAGATTTTTCCATGTTTCTTTAAGACTGTCTGGCATGCCTAAGTCCTCTCTGCCGCACTGAGGGACGACTGAGGCCTAAGATGAGGAGATGGGAAGGAGGAGTTGGAAATGTGCCAGGGTCAACAGCATGGAAGGTTTGGGAAGAAGAATACTGGCACTTTCCAGTCACAAAAGTTGAGGGAAGAGAGTGAGAAGGACTGCTAAGCAGAAATCAGTAAATGCTTCTCTAACCCTATGATCCCACTCTGAGAATTCCTTGGCACTGGGGATACGAACAGAAAATAGAACACCTGTGATATCCTTGTCTATCTCTGTAAGTCTGGCTCTATCTCAGCCTGTGGCGTGGATCCTACTCCCACAACGACACTTTTTCCCCACCAATCCCACTTCCCAGAAATGCCCCTCACCTCAATGACACACGGAGGGACAGCCATGGGGAAAGCAGCAACTCGGAAACCACGGGGACAGACAGAGTGACTGACATAAAGACGGGCAGCAGTTCTCACGGGATGTGGGTAGAGCAGAAGAGGCTTTGGCAGTTCCCTGACAGAGGTGTCTTGCCCCCCCATCTCCTGGAGTAAGGGAGGCACTGGGGGGTCATCTGGTAGAAGCCACTTACAGGGTATCTTCTTGAACACTGTGTTGCACATGAAGCGTTGGAACCGTTCAGCATAGAAGCCTGGCCGATGCACCGATACGGTGTCCTGCAGAGCAGAAGAGAGGGCTGCAGAGTTAGAGATGGGGAGGCCCAGCAAGAGGGCCTCTATTTAGTCCTAGGGCTGCTTTCCCCTAGGCTGGGACCCAAGCAGAAGGGCAGAACCCACAAACGAAATAAGAACAAATGGAGGGGGCAAATCAGAACTGAAGGAGGCAGGAGAGCCTATAGCAAACTGCTACTCACCCCATCATGTACCAGAGCTTTCCAAGAGTGCTCCAACTTCTTAACAAACCTGCCGAGAAAAATGTTTATCACACAGCCCCACATTTTTAAGTGAATGACACAGTTTTCTCTTTTAGAGTTGAAGAAGCTGGGAAAGCACTCCCTCTATAAAACTAGCTTTCCAAAGAACAGACACAGTCATGCTTGTTCAACATGGAGATCAAAGCTGTTTCCAGGGAAGTCACTTAGCTCCCCATAGAAAGAGAGCAGTAATTATGTCCCTGGTAAGTCAGAGACAAGAGCATTTATTACAAAAGGAGAACTGAAGGAATAGATGGGTATGCTACTAGGGGGAAGAGAGGAATTAAAACTGGATGATAAGACGCTGAAACGGTAAACCAAGTATTGTCCAATCCTCAGTAGTAGCTGAAACCTGGGATCCAGCATTCCCAGCTCTCCCCTCACTACCACCTCACTACCTCCGTTCCACAGGCTAACACTCTGCACAGAACACAGTGATCCTCTTGTTTTTCCTCTGAGGAAAGGGGAATGGTGTTTCCAGCTGTATCCCAATGTGAAGTGTGACTCATCTCACAGGTTTCTCACAAAGAGCCAGACAGATGGTGTATTCTACCCTGGTGCTTCTGAGGACTGACTCAGCTCTCCACAGAGGTGTGTGTTATGTTTGGGGAAGTGGCAGGGTAATGAAGCCAGGGAGACAGGCAAAATCAATGAACCAAACCACCATTTAAAACCTAATGAGGTAAGCAGCAGGGTTGCAACTCACTGTTCTTATTTCAGGAAGAATTTAGTGACAAACCCACCTGAAGGAGAAATGTGAGTGGTTATCTGCAACCACTCTGCCCCCTCATTTGGGATCTGTGCACTCCTCACCTGTAAGACTGAAGAATGTCAATGATCCCAATATAAAGCAGCAGCCTTTCCCCTTTACTATTGCGGGCCGGGATGCCACCCATACTGTTCCGGAAGACAAGAAGAAAAGAGTAAGAAAATCTTTGGCCTGGCACACGGGGCTTCTCTTAACCTCGAGTCAGATCAGGACAGGGAACTGAGACCTAAACATAACCGTCCCATCTCCCATAAACTGGGGAAGAGAACCTTCCTCCATCCCCAAGAACCACTCTGGAGTACGTATTACAACCTCTTTGCCTCCAAGTTTCACTCACCTTCCCCCTCCGACCCTAATTCCACCAAAGAGAATCTAAAATCACCTCTACTCAGCCATGTTGGAAACGTTCCAATAACTGAACTTCCTCAGTACTTTCATATTTTACTTCACGCCCACTAGGACACTCTTCTTGAGAGTCGTGGTATCCTTTACCGTGACTTAAAACTGAAACTACCTACAAGACATTTATACTTCACGGTAAATATGCTTCCCTGATAGATCCACCATGGTAAGAAGGACATCTTCCATAAAGCTGCCTATAACAAATTGCTTTTGGTGAAGTTTCAATATAATAGGCAGACATGTCTAAGACCCTGAGTAAATTCTTTTCAAAAAGTCTTTTAATTTTGAATAGCTCTCTTTCTCAGATGTGCTATAAATCCCCAATTTGAGACCTCTTCCTTTCTTTTTATATTCTTAAGAAAGTTCGTTCTATAGTTCTATAAATACTAATACTGTCAACTTAACTCCTGAATCAGGGCTACTCTTATTCCAGAAGCTGGGTCCCCTCCTCAAGAAAAACCTACAGTGAGTCTATGCTCTCCTTTCTGGTGTCCCTGAGCCCACTCACTGGTCATCAGTCTCCATGGTGCCACCTCGCCGAGCCTCGCCCTGGATAGATTCCATAGCTGTGGAATAGAGAGCCTTTTGGGGGGCTGGTCTGCGAGTATCAACTGAATACTGTGTTTCATTGCCTAAGGGCTCTCGTTGGGCATGATCTATGTTATGGATTGACATCAAGAGGCTATAGTCCATTATCTTGAAGCTCTGCAGCACCTAAGTGGAAAGAAAACAAAAACAAAAACCATGATCTGAGCCTCGGGAGGTAAGAGAACTCTTTTTCAGGACCTCACAGCTTTCCTGATTCAATTCTTTTTTTGTTTTTTAAAGATATATTTTTTAAATATTTAATTTTTTTTAATTTATTTATTTTGGGGAGAGACAGAGTGTGAGCAGGGGAGGGGCAGAGAGACAGAGACAGAGACAGATAGAATTTGAAGCAGGCTCCAGGCTCAGAGTTGTCAGCACAGAGCCTGATGTGGGGCTCAAACCCACGAACTGAGATCATGACCTGAGCTGAAGCCCGACACTTAACTGACTGAGCCACCCAGGCACCCCGATGTTTATTTATTTGAGAGAGAGAGAGAGAGGGACGGAGAGAGAAGTGAGAGAATCCAAGGAGACTCCACATCATCAGCATGGAACCCGATGTGGGGTGTGGGGCTTGATCCCATGAACCATGAGATAATGACCTGAGCCAAAATCAAGACTCAGACTCTCAACCGACCAAGCCACCCAGGTGTCCTTCAATTATCCTTTTTTTTTTAATGTTTATTGGTGGGGGGGTGAGGGAGCAAAGAGAGGAAGAAAGAGAATCTCAAGCAGGCTCTGTGCCGACACAAGGCTGGAACTCACAAACCGTGAGATAAATGACCTGAGCAGAAACCAAGAGTCAGATGCTTAACCAACTGAGCCACCAAGGTGCCCCTTGACAGTAAACCTCCAGGGTTAACTACATAGGCTTATCCTTTGCTCCTCCTAGTCCCTGAAGAAGAACATATTAACCTCCTCTGGTCACCGTTTACATCCCTTCAGCTTTCTTCCATTTGAGTAAACATATATTAGACCGCTGCCTGGCCCACAAGACGCTCTTTGTTCCTTCCTTGTATCTCTTTATTATTATTATTGAGCATTATTTTCTCAAGGGAACAAGGAATACATACTTGAATTGTAAAGAATCCACAAGGAAAGTCTGGTAAAGTACACTTCGTGATAGAACAGATCTGCTGCAGGACCTTATATGCCCAGCTTCAATTCAGTTCAGTATTTAGCGAAGCCCTAATATCTGTATGCGCTGTGCCTGCTTATTGGGGTACAAAGATACTTAAGAGGGGTTCTGTCCTCAAGGATATTATAATTTAGGAAAGAAAACAACTACAAAAATAAATGCAATACAGTCTACTATGTGCAACAACAAAACTGCTTACATGACTAAATAGTGTAGAAGTCAAGAAGTGATACATAAATAAGCTTATGAAGGATAAATTGGAAAATAAGTCCAAATAAAGGCCTGGAGACATGAAACAAACAGCATGTTACATCCTGTGAGATGTAATTTGGTACTACTAAAACAGAAAATGCAAAAAAAAATGGTGTGGCAGATTACAGAGGTTGATAGGGGCAAAGCAGTAACAGGCCTGATGTGTCATATTAAGGAGCCTCGATTGTGGGGTGCCTGGGTGGCTCAGTCAGTTAAGGGTCCAACTTCGGCTCAGGTCATTATCTTACAGCTTGTGGGTTTAGGCCCCATGTCAGGTTCTGTGCTGACAGCTCAGAGTCTGGTGCCTGCTTTGGTGCTTCTCTCTACCTCTCCCCTATTCATGCTTGCTGTCTCTCAAAAATGAATAAACATTAAAAAAAAATTTTTTTAAATAAAAAACAAGGAGCTTGAATTGTATCCCACAGTTCTCAACCCTCCTTCCATTCCAGAACAGCATGTGAAAGGGTGTACTCCCACCAGTTCCAGTGGCCCACTTTGGTGATGCAGCTCAACCAAGGGTGTTTTGGTAGGTTGGTGGAGGAAGCGATGAAGAGAGCATAGGAGTGATTCTTTTTTTGTTGTTGTCATGTTTGGAGAAAGAGGGGGGTGGGCAAAGTGAGTGAGTGAGAGAGAGAGTGAGTGAGTAAGAGAGACAGAGAGACAGAGAACTTCAAGCAGGTTCCACACCCAGAGTGGAGCCCAACACAGGGCTGGATCTCACAACCTGAGATCATGACCTGAGCTGAAATCAAGAGGTGGATGCTTAACCAACTGACCCACCCAGGCATCCCAGGAGTGATTCTTATTTAAGTTTGAAACCAACTCTCTGCTCCATTGTATCTAGTCCTTTCAACCAAAGGACTCAAACTAACATAGGCATTGCCCTGTAAATAGATGCAGAGTAAGCAAAGAACGAGGATGGACAATGTTATGGAGTAGAGAAAGATCCTACAGTAACAGCTGAGGAAAAAAAAAATCAGTAGGAAAAAGTGTCACAAAAAACAAAAAAAAAAAATGTGCATTAAGAAAGTGGAAATAGTCAACTGTCAAGCTGCAGAAAATTCAAGGAAAGACTCTGAAGTAGTCTCAGGGCACTTGGGTGGCTCAGTCGGTTAAGCACCTGACTTTTTTTTTTTTAAAGCTTACATTTTTAAATTTTTTTTAATGTTTTTTTTATTTTTGAGACAGAGAGAGACAGAGCATGAGCACGGGAGGGGCAGAGAGAGAGGGACACACAGAATCCGAAGCAGGCTCCAGGCTCTGAGCTATCAGCACAGAGCCCAATGCGGGGCTTGAACTCACAGACCGTGAGATCATGACCTGAGCTGAAGTCAGACACTTAACTGACTTGAGCCAGGCGCCCCAGTACCTGACTCTTGATGTCAGCTCAGGTTATGATCTCAGAGTTCAGGAGCTCAAGTCCTGCTTTGGGCTCTGCATGGACAGCGGGGAGCCTGCTTGGGATGGTCTCTCAAAATAAACATTAAAAAAAAAAGTAGTTGTCTCTATTTGGCATCCCAGGTCGTCACTGGGGAGAACAGTTCATTTGAAGAGAGAGCAAAAGCCAGGACAGTGGGTTGAGGCAAGAATAGGTGAAGATAAATGAAAAGGAAAAAATAGAAACATCATTAGATAGAGACACTGAAAAAGGACCCTCCTAACCTTAAGATAAAAGAGATAAAAGTTTGTACATAGAAAGAAAACAGTTGGTAGAGGCGGAAGCCAGGGGAGGGAAAGGAAGGAAGTTGTGAAGCAGGACCCTAAGGAAATAGTCCTGCAAAAGGGACTGACCTGGACTAAGACACCAAGTTGGGCAGAAAGGAGATTAAGGATGGGTGAGTGCAGACATGTTTATAAATTGGAGATGGGGTCAGGACAAAGGGATGGTATGGAACAGAAGAGCGAGGTAGTCTGTTGAGAAACAAGGCTGGGGGATAAAAGTTAGAAAATGGTTTGGAGACAGTCCCAATCATGTGACATCTGTGCTGAAAGGAATAGGAAGTGGACTGGTGGACAATATTGAGGCTGGACAGCATCAACCTATAGAGATGCCAGGAGACACAGGTGTGTGATTTCCTTCAGCAGCACACAGCTTCCAAGATATAAATGTGGATTTGGTAGGCAGGACCAAGATCTGAGGAATGATGGTGCTGATATGCAAATAAGAAGAATACAGGATTATGAGGCCTAGGAGAGGTAGAGAAGAAAATGAAGCCAGGTGTGGGGAAGATAAACAGAATGTAAAAATGTAAAGGCTCAGCAATGACTAATGTAAAAGTTATTTTATTTTATTTCAATTTTTTAACTAATTTTTTAAATGTTTTTTAATGTTTATCTTTGAGAGAGAGAGGGCGGGGGAGGGGCAGAAAGAGAGAGAGAGATACAGAATCTGGAACAGATTCCAAGCTCTGAGCTGTCAGCACAAAGCTCGATGCAGGGCTTGAACTCGTGAAACATGAGATCATGACCTGAGCTGAAATCAAAAGTCAGTCACCTAACTGACTGAACCACCCAGGTACCCTGTAATTAATACATTTATATAAAAAAAAATTTTTTAATGTTTATTTTTGAGAGAGAAACAGAGACAGAGTGTGAGCGGGGGAGGGGCAGGCACAGAGGGAGACACAGAATCCAAAGCAGGTTCCAAGCTCTGAGCTGTCAGCACAGAGCCCGCTGCGGGGCTTGAACTCTCGAACTGTGAGATCATGACCTGAGCCAAAGTCGGATGCTTAACTGACTGAGCCACCCAGGCTCCCCTGTAAAAGTTATTTTAAATGAAGTCTGGGACATATAGAGCTAAGGAACTGAGTCCCATCTCCTACAGATTTGATGGGAGAATAATAACCTGTTTAAGTGACTGAAATTTTTGGTATCTGAGAGTGAAGGAAATATGACAAACTCACCAAACAGTCACGCTGTAAGGTCTTACATAGAGCATTGTACATATCAGCATCCAAAAAAAGACCATCTGGAATGTCTTGTAAGAAGTCCAGGTCTTTAAAGGTGGGTAGAGGCTTCTCTCGCTCTTTTTGGGAAGCCCGCCGTTTGTAGGTTGAGCCCTTGAGGTCATATTTGATGTGCATCTTGACTGACCGTGGTAAGAGATTGTTCATCACCACAATTCGAATGTTCTTACCACCTGCCTGCACACAGTACAGTCCATAGAATTTAGGCAGCAAAGTGCGAGGGTTCTGGTTGAGGTTCTGTGGGCATGAAAGTAAAAAGAAGTAAGACAACAAGTCAGCTGATTTTCAGTGAAACTCAAGGGGAAAAAGTAGCCACCCATCTTTCTTTGTCTGCTACATGGGGTTCAGGTCCAATCTGTCTGCCCATAAGGCCACACCATATTTGCTTACAATTTTCAAACACATCTATCTCAGTGATCCGATTATCATCAAGCTGAGCCACAGACCCCCCAATCCAGTAATCAGTCAGCATACTCAATGTATGATGGATACATTCTTTCAGAGAGGTTCAAGAGAAGATCGTATTGAAAAAGTCTTAACTCTAAGCCCTTGGTATAGCATATTCTTGTGGGTGTGATGTGAAGCAAAACTAACTTCTCCAGAAGCTCCAAGGGCAGTCAATCAGAGTAAGATGGAATAGAGTACTATCAAGGGAAGTAACCAACCTCATTCTCCTGGTGTAGGAGGTAGACTAAGAACAGAAAATAAAATTATCACTGAATATCACCTTTGGGTAGGACGGTCTAAGCCAAATAATATTTAAAATATGACACATAAAACCCTTTTGGCCCCAGAGAGGCAAGAGAGATGGGCCCAAAAGCCCCAAAATGAATTACGTCTTTAAGACAGAAGTGCTGACATCGTGTTGCCCTGCTGACAAGAACCATCCCGCCCCCCAACCCCCACCTTGCCCAAGAGTGGAGTGGGCAGCACAGGTGGCCAAGTGCTCTTCTTTTCTCACCATGTAGTATCCTGGAAGCAGCTTCTGCAGAAACTCCGCCTCTTTATGCTGGACCGTTTTAATGATGAATTCATCGTCACTGGACACATAGAAGAGGGAACCACTGGCCCCAGAGCTGCAGAGTTCAATCAGTGGCTCACTGCAGAGGGAGTACTAGGGCCCAGAAAGAAGAGAGCAAGAGGTTCAGAAATACCAGGGCTTGTCCAACCAGAAATTAAGTACAGATGCAATCCTAAAGTACAGAAATCAAGTACAGATGCTATTCTAAAGAAAGACTAGAAAAGCAAGACTGTGGAGAGAGGGTTTTCCTTTGGGAGGATCCCTCTGGTACTGGAGTCATAGGGTCCTGAGATCCAGAAGCTTACCAAGTAATCATCAGGCCGGATACCAAATAACTCCCGAAAGTAACGGAAGGCAACAGGTGCATAGGTTTTGAAGCGAAAGTCATTGTAGTGATGAGCAGGAGTCAAGTTGCTCCCTTCACTGTAGGGTTAAACAGAAGAACTTGTAATTTACCAGTCCCTGTCAACCAAGGAGTCTACCCTGGACAGACACTCAGTCACCCAGAGGCAGGTCAGTACATCCCTTCTGAGAGAACCAGAGGTATTAAAAGAGTTGGTTACTTAACGGGACATTGGCACAATATGGGGATTAAGACACGGGCATAGAGAATCACACTGCCTCTTACCTAGTGCACTAAATTGCTTTTACGGCTCACTCCACAGGCCAGAGGCTCATGGAAGTATTCAAAAAACAGCATCTGCTCTCCAAATTCTCCAGTCCCACATCACCCCAACTAAGATCAAGTTAAGGACTGGACAGTGGGCACATGCCTATGTTAGATCTGACCCCTTAAAACTGCCCTCGGGTTGATATGAAAAAGCCACACTTCCCAGGAAATTCCCATGAACATTAACCTCTGTACCTGGGAAAGAAGATACTCTCCACCACATAGAAGTCTTGCATGAGGACATCACGCTCTGGTTTGGTACTCAGGCTTCCCACAGTGTGAGTAATGCCTAACTGGATGGCACCTTTCAAGGCAGATGAGGTTGTCTGAGAAACAGAAGAGAAATGAGAGGAAAGATTCTAGTATTAAATCTGATCAGAACAATAAAAACTCTGGAGGGAAGAGCCAGAAGAAGCACTCCAAAGGCAAATGCCCTTCTAATACTTCAGACTAAGCTGGGGCAATCCAGTTCCTCCAACCTCTTGCTTAACTCGGCAGTTACGCCTGGTAAAGACTGGCAGGGTACAAAGATACACAGTAGCAAAGGCAGACTGTCTTTGTCAGCCTCAGCTAGGCAAGGTGTTCCCGCCTATCCTTATCTACATTTGGAAGATAATGTCCTGAGAGAACAATCTTATATCTCACTCCAAAGGTTCCTGCCCCCAGAGTACCTGGGGCTTCTCCAAACATTTTATTCATGGAATATAGAATGTAACTAAAATTAACTGATATTTTGATTGACTACCTGGCTACAAAAGGCCTTTTAAGTCCTTTTAAGGCAGGGCCTGATTGGTGTCCCAAGGACAACAGAGTGGCACAAAATTGTTCCTAAGTGAAAAAAGCCTGAAAGACTCAAATTATTTCCGCGGGAAGTATTTAGAATTAAAATGATCACACCGTGGTCAAGAGCCCCACTCTTACAATCCTATAGGAAATTATCAGATCATCTAGATCTGTGCTGCCCAATACACCAGCCATGCATGGCTATTTGTCAACTTAAAATCAAAATAAACTAAAAATTCACCTTTTCAGTCTTACCAGCCACATTCAAGTATGACCAGTGGCTACTACCGGATAACACAGATTATAGCACATTTCAATCACTATGAAGTTCTACTCGACAGTTTTGCTCTAAATGATTTCCCTCATCCCCAATCCCCATCAAGTATTAAATTACTGGTACTTCTATTTAGTCCTCATTAAGCATTAAAATTAAAACTAAATAAAATTAAAACTAGAGGCTGGCTCAGGCGGTAGAGCATGTCTCTTGATTTTGGTGTCATGAGTTTGAGTCCCATGTCGGGGGTGGAGATTGCTTAAAAAAATTTTTTTTATAACTAGATTTTTAAGTGTGTGCCTCTCCAATTAGACTAGAAACTCATCTTTTTGTCTCAATGTTCAGCACATAAACAGAGCTCGATATATATCTGTGGAATTGACACTGGGCCTTGGGCCCATTCCCAGGAGGGCCAGGTGCCTGACAGACTTCAGTCCACCTCTATTACTTGGGACAGTGCAATAAAGGCAGAGAACACATGTAAGAAAAATCTACATGGGCCAGAAACAGGATTCCAAGAAATCATCACACCCCATATTAAGCAAAGTATAGATGCTCAATGGAAGGTTGAACACTGTCCCTTGGGAAGCCTGATAATCTCCACGGTAGTCCAGAACTGCGAGTAAACTCTAAAGTCCAAGTTGTATGATAGTTCTTGCACAAAGCCTTAGGATATCAAGGAATGAGACAAAATGTGGAGAATATCATCAAGGGGACAGAATTATCCCTTCCTGGAGTAAGATGAAAGGGTTCCACCCAGACATACCTTTTTTTTTTTTTAATGTTTATTAACTTTTGACAGAGACAGAGAGACAGAGCATGAATGGGGGAGGGGGGGAGAGAGGGAGAGAGGGGGGGGGAGAGAGAGAGAGAGAGAGAGAGAGAGAGAGAGAGAGAGAGAGAGAGGGAGAGAGAGAGAAAGAATCCGAAACAGACCGCAAGATCATAACCCAAGCCAAAGTCAGATGCTCAACCAACTGAGCCACCCAGGTGCCCCCAGACATACCTTTTTATATGTCGTCTCTCCTGAGGAATCAACACCTCGGTGGCCTATTTTCTTCATGGGCATGCCAGAGGCATATGGCACCTGGAAAAAGACGAGTCAAAATTAGCACACGATCCCCATGCCATACACCATACAGCTACTGTGATGGTACATTAAAACAAACCAAAACACTCAACCTACCCTTTCTAGAAAAACATTTTATAAAGTCTTCACAAGATTCATTCTGTGCAAATACACAGCTCTAATGTTGCTTCCCAATGAATTAACTGGCTAAAAGAACACAGAAAATTCCTAGGCACAAATATTTCACTTTTTTTGAGAGAGAGAGAGAGAATGCAAGCTAGAGGAGATGGAAAAGGGGGGACAGAGAATCTTAGGCAGCCTCCATGCTCAGCACAGAGCCTGATGTGGGGCTCGATCCCATGATCCTGGGATCATGAACCCGAGCTGAAATTGGAGTTGGACTCAGCTGCCTGAGCCACCTAGGTGCCCCACATGCTTCACCTTTGATCCTCAGAAAGATGACGTTTAAAAACTGAGTACCAGGGTGCCTGGGTGGCTCAGTTGGCTAAGTGTCTAACTCTTGGTTTCTGCTCAGGTCATGATCTCATGGTTTGTGAATTTGAGTCCCTTATCAGGCTGCGCTTGCTTGGGATTCTCTCCCCGCTCCCCCCCGCCCCCACCTCCCCTATTAGCACTCACTCACCTATGCTCTCTCTCAAAAATAAATTAAAAAAAAAATGAGTATCATTAAGGAAAAGCAGAAACAAGAGAACTACGAAATAGCTGCTCCAGGAAAAAGAACAAACCTCAGTTCACAGAAGGAGATAGGTTAAAAGTAGTTCCACAGACGTTTTTTCACCAACCTTCTTTCAGAAATTACTAACTCTCTAACCTTCAACCCGACCTGAACACTATTTGCCCAAAGTGAATTCACCAGTAACAATGATCTAGCCACTTGCAAATGAAAGTACTGCTAGTTGAGGCACTAAAAAGCTGAGGCAATAAGAGGACTCCTGAGACAGGGGCCTCAGGGCCATGAAGAGATTCCTGTGAATGAGATATGGCTTTGTTTTCCACCCACATGACAGCCCCTGAAATGAGGAAGGAGTAACACAGTACAGCGGCTGAGCCTAGAAGGCAATTCCCCACATCAAGATGAAGCACAAGACACAAAGGTATTCTTCATGAAGTCAATACTCCTTAAGTTAACAAGCCAGAGGCAAAAAAGCCCAGTGTAAATAGGGTGCGATGATCTTAGGGCCTGATATTCAAGTTTTACTGTTCTTGCTGAGGCCCTTAGTGTCAGAAAACCTTCAGTAAAGAATCTCAAAGATCTTGGAAGAGGCTCTCAAGAGAAAAATCTAAAATCACAGGCCAAAGGGGGTCTGCATTCTGAAGCCCTGTCATAAAACCGAGGAGAGAGGCAAGAAGTAAGAAGAGGTTTAGGAAATAATGAATAGAAAGAAAGGTAAGCAAATGGAAGATATTCTGCACAGAAAAGAAAAATTTAGGCAATTAACAGCATCTGTATGGTTAAAAGAAGTTCTTTAAATTCACTGAAGCTATGTAACCAGAAGGCAGTAACAGCAAAAACCAGAGAGTGAGCTTTAGTGCCAACTTTGCAGGTTTTAACCCCAGCCTTATTGATCCCACTTATTAATTGTGTGACCCTGGGCAAGTTACAGAACCTCTAATTCTCACTCTTCTTATCTGTAACACATGGATAACAATGGTACTTAGTTCACAGCGGTGTTTACAGGACTAATTAAGAATAAAGGGCACTTAGGTAAATTATTTACTCTCTGGTACACTGTATTTGATACATTAAAAAAAAAAAAAAAGATAGGGGCGCCTGGGTGGCTCAGTTGGTTAAGCTCAGCTCAGATTCTGTGTCTCCTTCTCTCTCTGCCCCTCCCCCCACTCGCGCTCTATATCTCTCTCAAAAATAAGCGCTAAAAAAAAATTTTTGTAATCATCAATGTGAGCTATTAATACCTACAATAAACTGCAACAAAAGTAGTTGTATAATTTCTAGCTTACCAAAGACATGTCAGAATCTAGTCTAGCTTCCAAGATCCGAGGGTTAAAAATAAAGATGTTATAAACAGGTATCCTTCTATCCCAGAATTAAAACTTTAGAAACATGATATCAATATAAAACTCACCTCAGATGCCATGGGTCTCTTGATTCCAGATGCTGTTAAAAGAATAAACAAAACACAATTACAAGTGTGTACACACACACTAGTACCCACAATCTGTATCAAGCACACTGAAACAATCGGGGTTTGCGTCAAACTAAACCCATGAGCCCCTGCCTCTTGCTCTGATACTAGATCCTTTTGGGAAGGGGTTTTAAATATTCATTCCTCTTCTTCCTCCATACTCACAGAACCCTTATGCATATTCCATTCTTGTTCTAGTCCCTTTTCTTACTCAAGTGATCATATTTTTTCTGGAAAATATATCTGTTCTTGATACATTTAACCATCAGTCAAGAGGGTCTCATTTGATACCGGGGCTGAAAGAGAACAGGTATAAGAGATACCTAAAGACCCACTGGAGAGTCTAGGACTTGATAATTTTTCCTATAGAGGTAAAAGGGTAAGAACTTTTAGAGCCTATCTATGGTGCTTTACTCCTAATTATTTCAGAAAAAAAGGTAAAGAGTTGATCTATGGAAATGAGGCAGCTAAAGATGAGAAAATGCAATGTCAAAATAATGAAGATTCTGCATCTCTACCTCTTCACCTTGATTTCTGCTGTAAACCCAACAGGAATTTGTTGGCATTTACTTACTAAAGTGAGTTTTACTTACCAAATATTTAATCAACGCAGATGTGTAAGACAAGTGTGTGGTTCAATCTCGTATTATGACTTTTATTCACTTAAGTTTAGGAAAGATTTTAAGAATATATTTAGCTAAAGTGATTAAAAGAACCTATCTGTAGAAAACCTACCCTGAAAGGTTAAATCAATTTTCAAGGGTCTGTCATCCCTATAACTTTCACCCATGATCATACTGGAGACACATGAACACTCAGAGACAGACTGTCCTCCCCTTCATATTGGAGAATATTGATCTATACCTTCAAAGACTACTGATATATCACTTTAATCTAATTCTAATGAATTCAAAGGGAATAAAGATTAGCCATATTAAAGAAAATTAAAAAGAGGAGCCTGATGGGATGGATCTTCAATAATGTAAGTTAATACTTGAGTAGGAAGACCCCAGTTCCACTATATGTATAAGGATTAATGGTGAGGCAACAGACACATGGGATTAAGGGCAATAAGGTAAAGCTCTAATTATGATTGTTTAAGACAACTGATCAAGGGCCCTGAGAATTTCAGAATACAGCTGGGCTCAGAGGCAAGGTTGTGATAATTAGCCCTTAGTTGTACAGAGGCCACAGACCAAGTATTTCTGTTACCAATAAACAGAGCAGTAAAATTTCCTTCCCTATAGTGAGTGAGTCAGGGTGGCAAAAAATGGGGAACAGATGGTTTTCACTCCTCTTCCCCAAAACAGAGGCAATTAAATGTCACCTAGCTGTTAGGAAGATATGCTGCATAAAATGACCCAAAAAACTGAAAAACCAGTAGAGCCCAATAATCTATACCCTTTAGAGATGCTTCATCTTCAATCATCAACTTACTTGGGTAAAAGACTAGGTAAATTAGTAATGGAATCCTAAACTAAGCTTCCAAGGAACAATAAGCCAGGATGATTCAGATTTAGGATTAAAACTGCTACTGACCTACAATAAAGTGTCCACCACCAACAAAAAAAGTCTAACCTTTTATATCTTATAACCTTTTAGCCAAGAGTCAACATGCTGAGCTATTTAAAAATCAGAAGACCTGGGTTCAAATCTCTTTTAAATCAGGAAAATTGTTCTCTATACTTAACTAAAAAAGAACCTATATTAGAAGGCTTATGTAAAGATTAGATAAGCTAAATCAAATAGACTATGAAGTGCTATACAAATATGTTCTTTCTGCATTTCTTTGTTGTTGTTGTTTATACTTGACACACACACACACACACACACACACACACACACACACACAGGCAGTGAGAGAGTGGGGGAGGGGCAGAGAGAGCTGGAGACAGAATCTGAAGCAGGCTCCAAGCTCTGAGCTGTCAGCAGTGAGCCCCACACAGGGCTCGAACTCATGAGCCATGAGATGATGACCTGAGCCGAAGTTGGACGCCTGACTGAGCTACTACCCAGGCACCCCGATTTCTTTTTTCTTAATGTTTATTTTTTAGAGAAAGCGCACTTGTGCATGAGCGGGGGAGGAGCAGAAAGGGAGACAAAGGATCTGAAGCGGGCTCTGCACTGACAGCAGAGAGCCCGACGCAGGGCTCAAACTCACAAACTGAGATCATGACCTGAGCTGAGGTCAGACGCTTAACCGACTGAGCCACCCAGGCGCCCCAACTCTGTGATTTCTAAAGCAAGAGCAAAGTTGGGCCCGTAGCAAGGTTTAATGTTCAATTACCTAGACCTTCATGAAATTTTAATCAGCATCTCAAATTACTTGGCTCCTCCCAACGCGGCCCCCCTCCCCAACCCTCCTGCAAGTGCATACATGCAACTATGGAATCAGTGATTCTCAATGAGAAAATCAGTAGGCTTTCAGTTGAGAAGACGAACACTGATTCTGCACTCCTTGGTCAATGCTTGGCCTATCCCTTCCTTTTTTATCCCAGAGGAAGAGGTTTGGAAGCGATCTGGCAGAACCAAGAAAAGCCAACATCCAGCCCTAGTCTGACAGTATTTCCTCCTCTGTAGAGAAGTAGTCACTGGACAAAGTTAAACAATGCAGATAAAAAGGCAGATTAAGTGATTTCAAGGCACAGAGTTAGATATATGGCTTTCTTACTCCCTGAAAAGTTCTATTTTGCTAGTTTTATCCTTTCCTAGTTTTATCCCACAAAAATTGTAGCTCTACAGCTGCTACACTCTTGCAAAAGTACCCAGAACCAGGATGGGAGGAGTTCACTTAGCAGAATTTTGGTGCCAATGGCTTAGCTATCAGCAAGCGCAAAACTGGGATTAATCCCAAGGACACTATAGCTGAAGCAGTTAGAACAATATTGGGATCCAAATAGTAATAATCAGACCAAGTAATATTCTCTTCAAAGAGGAGAACATGGACCTAAGATTTACTCTACTCCTTGCTTGAAGTTCTGCCCCTGTGGCACAGACCGGAGCTCGAATCTAACAAAAATGAACAATGGAAGGGAAGAGAAAAATATCTAGAGAATTTTACCAGTGTTGCTGTTAACACCCAGGTTGGTCTACAAACTTAATAAAGAACAGAGTGACATTTCAAGGAAACAGATACCACCTGCTAAGGCTTGACCACTTGGTCCAAAGCTCTGCCAATAAGAAACTGTCTACTAGAGAAGTCCATGAGACCGAAGAGTCAACAGCATTGTACCTGTTTACCTGATAATCAAACTTTCTCTTCTGTAAGTACAGAAGGAGGAGGAAGAGGAGCTGAGGGAAGTGAAGGAGAAGTTGGGGGGTTGGGGGGAGACCAACTCAACATGGCAACACCGGGCTTGGTAATGCCAGCCAGCCAATGTTTAAGGGAAATGAGATTCATCCCTATGGATAAGACTAGAATATGGTTTAACAGAAAGTTTGTTTTCTAGTATCTTTGTGAAAAATTCTCTCTGATAAAGATATGTTATTATCTTATAATCCATATCCATTATCTATATATATCATTCTCTTTTTGGGTAGGGAAACAGAGTATAGGGCAGAGCTCCAATGTTAAAATTTACTTTACTCAGGGAAAAACTTTTCTCCTGAGAAACTGGGGGCCTGCCTCTCCCCTCTAAGCCAAAACTCTCAAGGATTATTATTAAAATGCCTACATATTGGGGTGCCTGGCTGGCTCAGTCAGTGAAGCATGCAACTCCTGATCTCAGGGTGATGAGCTTGAGCCCCACATTGAGTGTGGAGATTATTTTTAAAATACATAAATTTTGAAAAAGCCTACATCATCAGTCCACACCATGAAACGTGGCATGTGCTACAAGAAAGGAGAGCACATTACCCAAGGGGGGCAGATATGGAGGCTGACAGCTTAGCTATAAAGAAGGTCCTAGAGGGGCACCTGGGTGGCTCAATCGGTTAAGTATCTGACTTCAGCTCAGGTCATAATCTCACGGTTTGTGAGTTCGAGCCCTGCGTTGGGCTCTGTGCTGACAGCTCAGAGCCTGGAGGCTGCTTCTGATTCTGTGTCTCCCTCTCTCTCTGCTCCTCCCTCACTTGCACTCTGTCTCTGTCTCTCAAAAATAAACATACATTAAAAAAAAATTTTTTTTTTAAAAACAAAGAAGGTCCTGGACCCACCTCTCGCCAGCTCAATTTTAACACCTCCCAACACCAGTTCAATGTTGAATTATTTCTGCTCCCCCACCTCATTCATTTATTTAAAAACTATTAATTGATCATCTGTTACATGTCAGGAACGATGCCAGGCACTATGGACAGAGCTTTATGTTCCTGACCTAGAGGAGCTCACAAATTTTTCTTTTTTTCTGCTATCACTTGGGCAGATCCTCCTAGTTTTCCTTAATGCTGACTGCAAGACTCAACAGAAATGCTGATACTTTTTTAGAAAGTATTTCTTTCCACTGGCAAAATGTTTATTTGTATAGCACTTTGAAAGCTTACAAACGTATCTCCTTTGACCCTTAAAACAGTACTACAGGCTTTGGGAACCATTTAAATTAAGGACTTAAGAGACATATCCACCAAGTATAATGTATGAAACTTGTTTGGATGCTGATAAGTAGTAAACTAAAAAGATTTCTGGGACAGGAACCTTGAGAGGAGAAATAAATAACTACTACTAATTTTGTAGATGTGACAAATACTACTATGGTTATGTCATAACTCCCTCCCTCCTTTTCCCCCTAAAATACAGTCCTGATCTGTAGGAATAACATTATGAAGTATTTATGCTGAAATCACATGAAGACTGGGATTGCTTTAAAATATTCTAAGGGGTGGAGGTAGGGAAATGGGAGAATAGATGCAACCAACTTGCAAAATATTGCTGCTGAAGCTAGATGATGGGCACAGGAGGTTCTTTATAGTTTTCGTTCTACTTTGCGTACAGCTTAAAAATTTTATAATTAAAAGTTTAGGGAAAAAATACCACAGAAGGAAACAAGTCTGGATAATCAACTTCTTTGTCTGAGCTGGCTTCTTTCTGAGAGGTTTTCTCTGGTAAAAAGCACCCAGATGAAGTTCTGAAGTAAAATTCTTTATATATTGCACTAAATTCCCAAGTCATGTCCATAGTCTGTTTCCTTCATGACTATGGGACTCCTTCTCATTAACAGGCCCTGGACGAAGAAATATTCTAAACAACTAATGTTGCAGCACTGAAAGCAAGAAATGAAGCCTTGACAAAAAGGCTGCATCAGAAAAAAATTAATCGTTCAAATAACTTATTTTTGAGTGGGCCAATAGATGATATAGAAACAACCATGGCAATATTGAACCCTGGTTACTCTGCAGAAAGAAGAAAATGTAAAAGACCTAGAGATGCAAGGGTGTACTCACTTTGGGAATTTTAAAAATTCCCAAAAAAATTTGGGAATTTTTAAAAATTGACAACACAAGCTCAATCTGGCTAAAATCTACAGATGGGTTTTTTGTTTGTTTGTTTGTTTGTTTGAGAGAGAGAGAGAGAGAGAGAGAGAGAGAGAGAGAGACACCCCAGGATAGGGGGAGGGGCAGAGACAGAGGGAGAGAGATAATCTCAAGCAGGCTCCACACCCAGTGCAGAGCCTGACACGTGCGGGGCTCCCACAACTGGGAAAGTCGGATGTTTGACTGAGCCACCCAGGCGCCCCTGAAATCTATAGCTATTGATGAAAGTTGATTTTTAAACAAAACAAGTTGAAAACTCAGCTCCTTCAGTCATAATCAATAACCATTTATATTATGAAAAAAGTCATTCCAAAAGGGCCTTTGAGAATTTTAGTCTAATCTTCTTTTTTAAGTAAAAGCAAAAGCATTAAGGGATGTGCTCAAAAATCACAAAGCAAAGGTAGTGACAGAGCCAGAACACGAATTCACATTCCTAATCCCCAATTCAACTCTCTTCTAAGAGAGTTTTGTTTTCAATTTCCTGGCCACCTAGCGTCTAGAGAGCCCAAGCAAGCACCAAGGGAACTAGAATACTCTACTAAACTAAATTAATCTCAGAACTTCTAAGAGACAATATGAACACAATTTTCTTCCCCTGAGATCTCCCATTTTTTTGAGACAAGGAAATCTTTTTTTCATTTTCACTGGTAAGAGTCCTTCTCCTTCAGTCCTCCTCCTCTCCATCTTAAATTAACAATAACGACAATTCTGTCCCTCTGGTAACAGCCATCAATGTTACTGGCAAGAAGAGTAGGAAAATACCTTTTGCTTCTTTTAGTGAAGTTATCTTTGTCTGGACCAAATAATGCCTGTATTCTAGAGCAGTAGAAACCTCTTTCAAGTCTAATATTTGCAAGAGCAGTTTTACAGACGTTAAGGTGCTCACTAGTAATAGAAAAGTACCTTTTTGTCTCTGTAATAAAACATCAATAACTTGGAGACAAAAAAAGAACTCCATCTCAGATTAGAGTTTTCTTTTTGGTGTGTGTGGGACCATGACTGGCTCTGATTAAAAGCATAAGGCTTTTATGATTATTGAATTTTCAGTGGACAAAAAGAAGGCATCTGATAGACAAACTCTTTGTGTTTGTTTTGTTTTAGGGATCTTGGAACTGACTGCAGAATCATTACCAATCCTTGGCACGTTAACTTCTAAGATACTTTCTGAAAGAATGAAAGAATCAATAACTCCACATCTTATGCACAGAAGAGCTCAGAATTTTGTTGTTTTTCTAGGAGAGCTAAGGTCAGAAGGGGAAGTTGTCTTCTGTACTACTCTCTCCTTCACCAAGGATTCCTGGTTCAGTCAGTAACCATTCAACAATAAATAGTTAATCTGGTTTAAAATCACATTAGTTCACACACAGACTTTCAGATTAGTCAGGGGAGCAATAGCACCACAGTGGGTAGAAATGTGGACTCTGAAATCAGAACACCTGAGGTTTGAATACCTGATCCATCACTAACTAGGCAAGCTTGCACAAGTTAGTGAAAATTCTCTAGGCCTTGGTTACCTCATGCATAAAATAAGCAAATAATAACATGTTCCTCATATGGCTGTTAAGAGAATTAAATAAATCACGTATAGCATTTAACATATGATAAATGCTCTATAAATAACTAGTAACTATTATCTGCATTGTGAATTAGGAAACCTATCTACAGGATGGGAAGGGTCAGAGAAATGAAAAATGCAGTAGAAAGGGAAAAGAAGAAGAGTTTGGACTAATTTAATGAAACAAAAGGAAAGGAAGTTATGTGAAGATTTTGAGGGAGACAAGGTAGTTGACTGATTTGTATCATACTGTGGAACTGTAAGAAAAGAACTTTCTGTGTTAAGATAGCATCTTTTTTGGGAAGGGCAGAGAGAAATGGGAGCTAACATCAAATAATTCTTGCAAGACACCCACAGCCTTCCCAGAAGAAGGCCATGTAGTGACCACTACACAAAGTCTGTCACTGTTACAGGGAAAAGAAGCTGGCTGCTAGTTACTGCGAGGAGCTCATGCTTCTTCAGCACAGATACACATCAGATCTACCTCTCTTACGGCTGACCCCACAGCACAGAAAGTTGAAACCTAAATGAGGAAAAACAGAAAGTTATCACTTACTTCGAGGGTTCTACTTGCTTACAGCTGAATAAGCATATTAAAAAACCAAAAACAAAACCCCTCTAAAGTTTAAAATTATAGGGCTTACTTAACCCAATCCCTAGCACCATACTTGAAATGTACGATTTTTTTGCAGTTCTGGGTAAACATCCAAAAAACAAGAGAAGTTCTGGCAGAAAATTCCAAGAGTGGTCACAAAATTTGTAACCCAAATCATTTCACTCTGGAGTGATTTCATATTGACAAGAAAATTTCAGGTGCAAAGCTCATTTGTATACAGGCATCTACCCTTTTTAAAAAAAAAAATGTGTGTACATTTTATTTGAGGGTCTTCCATTCTTGGAGGATAATCTGGTCATGCCTAGCAAAAAGTCTTAAAAACATATATGTACAATTGACCTAGAGGTGAGAATTTGTCCTAAAGAAATAGTCAAGTGGATAAAGACGTATATACAAAGATATTTACTGCAGCATTGTATGTAATAACTATTATTGGATAGATACTGTAATTAGAAAAAAATCTAAACAAAAGGAGATTGGTGATATAAATCATGTCATAAATAGAACATATAAACTATTATTCTTATGTATATTTAAGGATAGGATATGAAAAAAGTTAAAAAAATTATATAGTACAATACTTTTGTAAAACACTTATCTATAAATTCACATGTACTTACATACAATGAAAAGATCCAAAATTAGGTTGATTTTTGTAATTTTAAATATTAATTTTCCCTTATCTATATAAAATTTCTGGAAAAAATAATTACATAGATAATTTCATAATTAAAGAAAAGAGATACACAGGGATGGCTTTACTAATCCATTTTCCCTAGTAAACCACTACAAGATAGTCCCACACATACAGACCAATATCACTCCCTCCTCACACATTATCTCAAGCTCATTATAATCATATTGAGCGGCTGCAGAGATACACTAGAAGAAAAATGTGAAAAGAGAATGTCCAGAATGCACACAATCCCAAGCTACAAATAAGCATGATTCCTCTACACTCACTCTCTGCCACAAATCACTTTGAGATGTTTGTACAACCTGAAACATTCATCAGCACATATAAGAGGCTCTCTCTGAAGAGGTTTATCTTTCATGTCCTCCAGAATATCAGTATTTTCCTATAAAATGGGTACTTAATTTCAGCGCATCTCCTGGATACCAGGCCCTGAAAAATATAAAAGATCTACCCTCTAAATTATGAAAATAAGCTGGGAAATCTTTAATGTTACTAAAATAATTTCAAAACAGCTGAACCAGTCAAGTGCTAAAGTGGAAACAATCCAATCAATTTTACTAAAATACAACACTGAATCATCACACCACGTCACAGAGTACTTTTCTGAGAACTCTGGACCAGTCTTAAGGAAGCACTCCATTTTGGTCCTCAGCCCCACCCTAACTTATGTTTCTGATGAAAAAGGTACTGGAGGGGCTGGTTTCTAGTCACTTGGCAAAACACCAATGTGACTCTCCATATATTTGCTCGTTAGCACTGAACTACTTGCAGACTAATATTCACTATTAAGAAGGAGAAAATGTAGAGGAAAAGAAAAACCATCAATATAACTCTGAGAAGTATAAAAAGGCAAACTTCAGAAGGGGAAATGAGTTGACTTTAAAAGAGGAGATAACTGAAATATATTTCCCAACCATAAAAACCTCCGACATTAGAGTTGTTTCTCCCCCCACCAGAGTGTAGAACAAAACAGACTTGGCCTTAATACCAGAGCCTCTCCCTGCACTTTCAGAACAGAAGCATTTCCGTTGGAGATGAGATGACATCATCCATCAGATGAAAAACTAAGAGGCAGTGTGTGACTGACTTCAATGTTTGAAGTACACATATAATTTGGGGACGCCAGAGGCTGGCCGGATGTGCATTCCTCAGACAACTGGAGTTTCGCCTGGGCAAGTCATACAGAAGCAATCCCAGAGACCTAGTTCAATGACTTTCCAATACTACCACATCAAACGTGTCAAGGATACCTACACAGAGCACAAAGAGATATAAACAGACTTTTGGGAAGCAAAATGCTAACTCTCAGGGCTTCTCTTGGTTGAGAAGAGTGAGAGCCAGAGGTTTTAAAAGGAAAAAAAAGGCAAAAGCAAAAACCTACACAAAACAGAAACACAATCAGCCAGCCCAGTTATCTGCTGCACTTTATAAAGCAATCTCTCTGGTCCTTGTTACCCTGAAATACTGAAAGCCATTTTAATTACACCCCTGTAGGTGCGAGGCACAACATGTTCTCCAAATGAAAATACTGAGAAATATGTTTGAGGTATCAGCCCACCTCCTAAGCACTCAAAAAACTGTTGAGAAACAAACAAAAAGGTACCATTACCACCGCCTCAATAAGGACTAAACCAAGCCACATCCCAGAGGAAAGCTAAATGTTGTTTCCTATGAAGTGTCAAGTTTTCCTAAGGATCTTCTAGAAAAAAGTCAGAAAGCCAAGGATGCTCCTAGAAACAAAAGCTACAAAGCAGTTTGATCTACCAGTCCTGAGGTCACCTCAGATAACAGCCAACTAAGTAGCAAGGAAATGAGTTACAAGATTACTAAAACTCATCCTGTAACATACAGCCTTTCTACAACACCTCTGCCACTAGTAACAAGCTCTCTGAACCTCAGTTTCCAGATTTGGAAAATGAGGTTAATTAAAATACCTCTTCATTTCCCTCTAGTGATAAACTTTTACTTCTACAAGGCAAATTTCATGGTTCTCAGGCCTCATATATGTTTTCTTGGCACTAAAACTTTGGTTGAAAAAAAATTGTGTCCTTCCAAAGAGACAGGAGTCTCCTGGATAAGCCACTCATGGCCATTGATTTCTTGGCAGATCACCACCTCCTATTTCCAAACCTGGCTCTATCTATCCTGAAAAAGCAAGGACTCTTGATGGATCGGAATGTACATGCTTTAGCAGAGAAATTTTAATGATATCATTGCCCCAAACAATGCACTTCAAGGCAATTACAAGGCAATTATAAGGAATTACAAGGAAAATAAGAGATAATGTTACTTTGTTGTCATCCCTTTTATACAGGTTCTTTTTTTTTTTAAGTTTATTTTTATTTATTTTTTGAGAGAAAGAGAGCACGAGTGGGGGAGGGGCAAAGAGAAAGGGAGAGAGAAGATCCCAAGTAGGCTCCACACTGTCAGCACAGAGCCCCAAGCAGGGCTTGAAATCATGAACTGTGAGATCGTGACCTGAGCGGTATCAAGAGTCAGATGCTTAACCAACTGAGGCCACCCAGGTGTCCCTATACAGGTTCTTGTCAATGAAAATTTGAAGTTTACCAAGTTTGTTTACCTACGTTGTTCACTGGAAATCTACTCTACTTCAGCTCATTATGTATGCTAAAAAGACCTCTTCCCATTCTTTCCCCACAACTTCCCTCACTTATCTTCCTTTAGACCACTCCCCATCAACACTGCTGATCTTTGGGATAGTGCTTCTTCTGGGTTAAACCCACATTGCTCAGTTAAGTATATAAGGTAAATAATAAGATATACTGAACTCCCTGCAAAGAACTTGCCCTCCTTACTCTTGCCAAAGTCTTCCTCATACTCAACAGAAAGGAGCTTTTTCTGGAATCAGATGTTTACCAATACATTGTCTACAGGGACAACTGACTGGCTCAGTCAGTAGAGCATGTGACTCCTGACCTCGGGGTTCTAAGTTCGAGCCCCATGTTGGGTGTAGAGATTACTTAAAATCTTCAGGGATGCAGAGCCTGCTTGGGATTCTCTCTCTCTCTGCCCCTGTCCCACTTGGGTGCATGCTCTCTCTCTCTCTCAAAATAAATAAACTTAAAAATTATCCTTAAAAAAAAATAAAACCTTTAAAAAGAAATACATATTGTCTACAGCCATTGCAAACAAACAGACTGGAATTTCACAGGAGAAGAAAGAAAAATGACTGGGAGACAAAGTTTAAAAAAATGGAGGGGTTGAGGAAAAAAAGTTCATTTCAAATAGAAAACTGTAAAAAGAATGATGGAAGCTCACAGGAAGTATGAACAAAACCAATCAACACATACACAGAAACTAAACAATGCTCTCCTTTGATAGGAAAGGGTGGGGGAGTGAAGCGAGATAGGGGAAACTGGCTAGGAAGGGGTTTCCTCTAGGAAATAAATACCATCAACCCAAACACTCTCTCTTTGAGACTGAATGGTGGGCTGGGGTTTGGAACACAGAGAAACAGAGATTCCCTCTACCAGGCTATCAGAAAATAGTATACTTCCTCAAACATACTTTTATCCATGATCAAGAAACACACCCAGTCAACAGAAAGAGAGAAGAAACTAACAACTTTGCTCTTACTTTATGTCAAGCAAGAACATCCTAAAATTCTAGGAAAGAAAATATCCAGATTAAAGGATAAAAATAACCACCTTCTTTCTTTATCCCCAGTTCTGTTTTTGGCCTGGTTTTATCTCTGTTATTCACTTCACAGGCTACAGTTTCCATTATATTATCAAAGAAACACAAACTAATAAAACATGTAATAACTAGTAGCTGGCACCTATTTGGGCAAATATCAATCAGAAGACGTTTGTATCAACCCAGAACCGCACATAGAAACCAACAAAACATACAATTTTGAATCCAAAGCCAACTTATCAGTACATTATTACCAATTAATATCTGATACTAGACACCTAAAAAATCTGTATAATCATACTTGACCAAGTTTGAGCAGCCATGGCAGAAATAAATGGTTAAACAAAAACAGTGACATGCCGATGTCATTTTCTGTCAGAATCTACCCAAGGGAACAAAAGTAAAAAAGAAGTGTCAAAACCCCAATGGAGAAAACAAACAGCAATATCTCTCCCTACTTACAAAATGTCAACCAAAATGGTGAACCTAGTCATATTCTGACTACATGACATTCTGTTCTATCTTTATATTTCCAAATTTCAGTTTCTCACTCCAGTAAAGTGGCTTAAATTGTATTACTATCCACTAGAACAGAAGCACTGAAGGGTAAAGGACCAGCGTACAAATGTTTTACATTGGACACAAAGAACACGGATGGGCACCTGGGTGGCTCAGTCAGTTGAGTGTCCAACTCTTGATTTTGGCTCAAGTCATGATCCCAAGGTCATGAGATTGAGCCTTAGACGGAGAGTGGAGCCAGCTTAAGATGCGCTCTCTTTCTCCCTCCCCTCCCCCTCACACGAGCGTGCACACACACTCACTCATTCTCTCTCTAGAGAACAAGACAGAACACAGACAACAACAACAACAACAACAAAATACTCAACAAAATCCCTACCATTTGGAGTTATCAGATTACAGGCTAATTTACTAGTGGGGCTCTTCTGGGAAGAAGAGAGCCATCAAAATCAAGGATTTATGAGGCTGGCCCTACTATAAAGGTCCCAAGCAAAAATGCTTCAGTCCTGTGTTCTCTGGGGTTTCCTTCAGCAGTTACATGAAGTCAGGAAAGGAGCTATAAAGTTATTTCCAAATCATTTGTGCTCATGATAAAATCACATAGGTGAAGGGCCACAATTTCAGAAATGTTCTTGTCTGAAGCAAAAAGGAACTACAGGTTCATGATCTTCTAATGTTTCAAGTACTTTTTCTTGGGGGAGTCACGCATGATTTTATCACAAAGTTCTTATTTCAGAGAACAGTGTACACCTTAGCATTCTAACTTTACTTTCTAACTCCTTCAAATCAAGTCTCCAAAACAGAAACTCCTTACTCCCTTCATGGTAGTTTAAAAAAGGGATGCAGTGGCTTATTTCAAATCCTTTTTTTTTTTTTTTTTTTTTTTTTTTTTAAGATTTGTTTTTAAGTAACCTCTATACAGCAATGTAGGGCTTGAACTTACAACCCTGAGAGATCAAGAGTCACATGCTCTACCAACTGAGCCAGCCAGGCGCCCCTGAATTTCAAGCTCTTGATAAACTAGTCAAACTACAGATAGGGAAACAGGCTCTCTGCACACTGGTGTGACAGATGGTCATACTGTCAACAGCACCTCATCAGGGCTAATTTTATTTTTAAGTGGTGCCACTGTCCAAATAATGAGGATGGGGAGAAAGCAAAAGAAGGAATAAATTTCCTTTGCACACCAAACAGCTGAGACTAGAAGGCAAACTGCATCAACTTTTATTAACAAAGTGTAAGAACAAGCACATGATGATGGCTGCTGTAAGCTGATATTCATTTATAATTGCTTCCCCCAAATCCAAACATGGTAATTAATTATTCCAATGGGAAACGATGTCAAACATCACTTAGAGTGTATGGTTTGATCTAACCTCTGTATTTCACATGTCAGCAGAATAAAAGACCAGCTCTGACTTAATGGTGAAATACTCTAGACAGGGAATGACTGTTCCAAATAATCTGTCCTTTTTAATTTGAATTCCAAAAGATTTTGAGCCTCCAAAGGTTATAGGCAGCTTATCTAAGACGTCAATCTATCCCTGAATCCTAACATTCTTAACCTTGAATCTATTTTCAATATTGTCAAAGAGAGTTCCACCAAAACTTAAGTGAGCTCAGCTAAACATCTAAGAACAATAAATTGGTTTTAGAATGGTTACAAAACCCACACACACAATCTCCTACTTGAATTTCTACAAAGCCAGCCTTCTTACCTTTAACAATTTAGGAAATCATAAACCATCACTCATTCTTGTCAATGTCCTAATTCCCCTGGTACCATCCAGACAAGCAACACTCACCCCCAATCACAAATAAAACCCATTAAAAAAAAAAAAAATCAAAAAAAAATTCTAATAGCCTTTTTTTGCATCAGAATCTAATATCCTTCTTCTTCAATCACATCCTTAGAATGAAATATTTTACTAAATTAAATCTACTAAGGCCAAACCTAAGTGAAAGTGAAGATACACAAAAAAAGTCAACACTATGGATCTGGACACAAAAATCCCATCAGGTTTTCAGGACTATTTATAAACACTTTTTCTTAATTTCTCAATCCAATTGTTTCAACATTTGTCAAAGAAGCAAAGATGGAAGGTGTGAGAAACAAAAGTAAAAATAAGAATCTGAAGCTATTTTTAGACATTTTTATACTTTGACTTCTCATATGAACATCATGGAGTCAAGGAGCTGTAACGTCCACTGAAACCCAGTATTTTATTTTCTGGTGAAAACACAATAGGACAAAAACATTTACACAATCTGAATTACTAACTGCTAGCTGTAGGATCCGGCAGTAAACATAAAAACATAAAAATATCAAACAATGACATCTGAAAAAGACAGCAGGACTATCCGAAGCAGTAGAGATGGAAGAGGAGGAAGATGATTCCATTAAGTGACAAAAGAAATTTTCCTTTACTCCTAAATCTGCCCACATCGCCAATACTTCCATGGGACAGAGGCTGAATCAAATCCTGGAACATAAATACATGGTTTTTAAGGTTACCCTGGTTCTAATAGAACACCTAACTTCTTATAAGCTTAAGAACTACACACAACCTTCTTTTCTGCATTGGGGGAAAGAGAGAAAAGGTTTAAATTAAGGGACTACTCTAGAAAAACACCTGTTATTTTACCTCATCCTTCGCACTTAGAATGCAACACAAGTTTGCTCTGGTCCTCTAATGCTTTTACAGGAAAGGCAAAAAACACCTCTCAAGAAACTAAAAATAGATGTACATAAATAAAACTGCAGCTTATGAAGAAGATACTTGTGACCATGTAGCCAAGCTCATCCCAGCTGGAATATGAAAGCGGGAACCCTCTATTTAGCCAAGTCAAAAGGCAAGGATGCAATCCCAGGCCTAAGGAAATGTCAACCTCTCAAGTACAGCATCCAACATCTGACAGCTTCTCCTGCCTGTAGAGGCAACAGTAACTGTGGAACAGCAGACATTTCTGATAGAAGCTCTAGAACAGTTTCTGACTCAATTTCCACCCACCTCCCCACACTTACACACATTTTCCCTCCTACACACAATCTGCTGCTTTTCTTGTGGGCTCCTCTGCCCTGCCTCAATCTCCAGTAGTTTCTAACTACCCTGGCTCAGTGCTCCAAGTGCCGGTTTCCTGATACAGACTAAGCATTCTTCCAGTGCATTTCCTATTATGCAATATTTCTCCACAGCACGTACAACCACCTCCCAAGCACTCCATCCTTCCCAGGCCTAATTCCCATCACAACCTCTCTCAGCCTCTACTGTGCATCATTCCATCTTCTCCATCTGTTTTCTAGGGTCTTTTAACTCTAATTTTCCGCCTTCCTTCAAAATGCCCTATTCCTTCCCAAAGGTGGGCAGTCTGGAAATGGGAATCCTACAAGGAGGGTGTCTGATATAAATGCATGTGGGTACGAGCGCGTGCGCGGGGGTCGGCACTGGGAAGGGAGGCCTCTAAGGAAAAAGGTCTCCAATAACTCCCACCCCCAACAAAACCCACAATTCCCTAATTCCTCAGCAATCTAAAGAAAACGTCACATAACCTTTAAACATGTTTTAACCCCATGGCTTCTCTTCCACATTTTTATCCGATTAACCCCATAGTCAACTTGAATTTCACCTGCCTCTCACACTAAGTAATTCCTCTAAATACAAGGCCTCCGTTTACTTCAGTTTTCTCTACTTCTTTCGGTTTCCCTTCTGTTACCGTCCTACCCCCATGTTCAATCTCCATCCCTTTTCAAGTTCTCAAGTCGGTCTCCTCGAAGACAGCTTGTGTTTTTGAGAGCCTCCCTTTCCTCAATCAAATCCACCCTTTCCTCAGACTCCCCCTGACCGCTCAGAAAACCCTATCTGAAAACCCAACCTCCGTCCTCCTTACCGGCAACTCCTCGGGCATCCCCAATTACAGGTGCCCTCCCAGGTCTCGCTCTCGTTCCCATCGCACAGCCGCCATCAGCCCCCTGCCCACGCCCCGCCCTGATTACCTGAGGACGAGGCGCAGGAAGGGACGCCGGGATCCGCGGATGAAAACCCGACCGACGACGGCCCTGAGGAGGCCGACGCCATCTTGGCAGCCCCCTCCCCCTCAGCGGCCTCGCTCCCTTTCAATCGGGCTCTTCCTCTTCTCCGAGTCGAATTTTCTCCACGTCTCTTCACAGAACCCGCGTTCTGCGGGCCACCTCCCTGCCCCCTCCGGGGCCTCTCTCAGACACGTCGGGCTGGGTCCTGAAACAGCTCAGGGCCGCACCATTTGGCTGGCATAGGGGAAAACCGCCGTCTCGCACCCGCTCCGCAACTTCACCAGTGCTCCGAGGGAGCTACTTTCCCCTTTCACAAAGAGGTAGGCTCCAGCCCGCCGCCAGGACCCCGCGTCCGAACCTAACCACACCTAACGAAATAGGGGGCGTGAAAAGTCCCAGAGGAACAAATGCCCCCGCCCCTCCTCCCCAGCCACAGCCTGTTTATCGCCCAACCTCACTGCTCCACTCGGTGGCCAGGGGAAATCCGGGAACTGCTCATGCGCGTAACCTTTCCAGCGTTCCAGCCCACTCAATTGGGGGGGGGGGGGAGAAGAGGGAGGCCCTGAGAGCCAATCGGAAGGCTGGTGTTGGTCACATTACACAGGTTCCTCTTGCCCTAACGAATCCACAGGTCCAAGACAAGCTCTTCCCCGACTGTGAACCAGCGCTACGGTGGCTCTGTGGGTCCAGTTAAATTCGTCTCTGTGAAAGGACCCGGCTGAGTTGCCGGAGCTCGGGATAAGTTAGAGTCGGCTCGGCTGGCCTTCAATTTTAGAGCCCAGGGTTAGAGCTCCCCACCGAGGCGCTGTTGTCAACTCAGCGACGTTAAGCCCTTGAATATCACAAAACATCACATGCGGCTATTCTTCCGGCTTTACTGCTTGTTTACTGTTTGGCTTAACATGCGTCCTTGTCTTGCCTTCCTCTGAATGACATTCAAAACAGATCTACACTTTGCTTCAAGCGCAATGCTGGGCACAGTTATGGAATTCAGAAGACCTCTCAGAAAAAGCCACGGAAGGCGACCATATCACAATCTGCGATCCAGGCAAACCCTTGGTTCTGTTAATCAGTGCACCGAACTGCACAGAGAAATTCCGCAAACCCTTGGTTCTGTTAATCAGTGCACCGAACTGCACAGAGAAATTCCCCATTCTAGTCTAGCGTTCGGATTAATAAAGTACCCTGGAGATTGTGAAAACCAGATGGGGAGCTGAAGACTGATCGGACTGTAAGCTGCTGAAAAGCAAAGACTATTTCACTCTTGTATCTCCAGCTCCTCCCATCTTGTGAGCCTGTACATGGTAGCGGCTCAATAATTATTTGTGAAATTAATAAATGAAGAGAAATTGTGTGTGGGGGGGTCTTGGTTTGCAGCCCCCAAGATGGCCTGGTTATCCTCTATCCGGATGTCTTCCGGGTCCTCGAAAGGGAACCTAGGACCATGAAGTCCAGAGACTACCACTGCCTATTTTCCTCTGCCTTCTACCCCTCTCTCAAGATAGAAATAATTGTTTCCCTGCTGCCACTTGCTGGATTATTCATATTCCATTGGGTATGAAGGTAGACAAACTACATGATTGCGTTGCCATTTCATTCAATAGCAATGGAATTGAACGACACTGAAGTATTTTACAGTTGCCTATACATATACCCCTCCACCCAACTAACAGTACAGGAACTAGACAGGTGGGAGCACACTGTCTAGCACAGGATTTGGCTCATAGGTCAAATAAATATTTATTGAATAAATTATACTTGTTTCCATAAAAGGCATGGAGTTGCTACCATTTCCTGAGTTATTTTAGAAATCAGCTGGTGTAGAACTAAAGCTGTTTCTGATTTAAAAATTGGAAATAGACCAATAAAGGCCTGACTCATACAGGCAGTAGGTCAAATAGAGGGATCTTCTCCCTGGGATTTGATCTATGAATTTGATTTCAGCCCTCCTGAAAAGAAGAGATCCCTGTTTTGTAGCTTCTTAGGGGTCTTTGTTTCTCTTTATGTACCAGAAAATGGCTGCTATTACTCCTACTACATGGTATTATGTCAGTCTGTTTACTTGTTTGTCTTCCTCACAAGACTGAATATTTCAGGGCAAAGATTACATCTTACCCATTTTCATATCTCAAGCATTTTATATCTCAAGCATCTTTGTGCCTGGCACAAAGTAGGTGCATAATACATGTCTCCTGAATATATGAAGGAATGAAAGCAAAATTCAAAAAGTGGGGCCAGGGTGTCTCTCATCTTTTCCCCCTTTACATTATCTCTGCCTCCACTCCCACTCAATCCCTGGGGTGTCCTCTGAGTCACAGAGCCACTCTTCCCCAGTAACATTCCTGGCATAGAAGACCTGGGGTGACGTGGCAGGGTGTGGAGGCAGAGGCAAAGCAGGACATGTTGGCTTGGTGCCCCAAGGAAATTGAAAAAGGAGTTCACCAATATATATTTTGGAAAAGTAGAGCAATCTGGTGATTTCAAAATAGGTCCACGTATACAGATTTGACAGAAATAACGTGAGTGTGCACACACATGCATACACACACAGATTTTATCATATCTTAGAATAGTCCCTAAGGTCAGAATGGAGGGGGCTAGGGCAAGCAAGATCAACGTAGACACAAAATAAGAGGATGAGTACCTTATTCATTCAATTGTCATTCATTAATTCATTCACTGAATTGACATTATTTAGCCCCAACAATGTCCTAGGCACCATGAGAGTTCCTGGTATACCAGGTGAAGATAAAGTCCTCGCCCTCAAAAAGATCACAGACTAATGAGAGAGGCAGCCCCATAAATCATTAGAGTAAAATGTAATAGCTGGCATCATAGAATATGTACAAGTGCTATGGGTTGACAATCATACTCTCAGAATAAAAGATAGGAAGAGAAGTTGATACAGGGTCTTGACAATACCACAGACTATTTGATATTGGAACTATTCCAGAGAATCAAGGCGGCATGACCTCCGTGTTTATGGAAACTGTGCCAGGAAGAGAGACTGGCGACTGAGAAGACTTTACTGTCTTATAGAACCTATAGAACCAGAATTTGGCCAGGTAGACAAGTAAGGAAAAGAATCCTAAGAAGGAAAAGCAGGCAGGCACGACGAAGAATTGAAAAGTGATATTAGAATAGGACGATGAGGCAGGAGGTGAAGCTGGAAAGGCAGGGAGAGGCCAAACTATGAAGGATCTTGAATGCCATGTTAATAGTAGTTAGCACCTACTAACCATATGTGCTTACTAAATCTTGTGCTAAGCAGTTTACAAGATTAATATCTCTTAATCTTTGCAACAACTTTAAAAGATAAGTATTATTCGTCCCACCTTGTTATTTTCTTAAGTAGGTTCCACGCCCAACGTGGGGCTTGAAGTCATGACCCTGATATCAGGAGTCGCATGCTCTACCCACTGCTCCAGCCGGCGTCCCTAGTTCCAGTTTACAGATGAAAACTGAGATTCAGCAACTTGTCCAAAGTCACACAGCTAAAAGATCTTAAACTCAAACTCAGGTATGGCTGGCTCTGAAGCTGTGCTCTTAAACACACTACTATTCTGCCTCAAGGATTTTGGACTTTAACCCGTAGATGATAGGGAGCCATTAAACATCTTCGAGTAGAAGAGTGACAAAGTCTGGGTTTTTAGAAAGGTTCCTACTAGAAGCAGAATGGAAAACGGACTGGAGCAGAGGTAAAAGACTGACCTCTTCTAAGTGAAAATTTGTTGACTCCTAAATTCTGGACTTAGGGTAGTAGGACTCCTGGAGTCACCGAGCCCAATCGTTCCACAGTCCAGGTCCGCGCGTGCTAGAACGGGGAGCTAGGTTGTCTCCGAGTTCCCGGTGGGCGGGGCTGCAGAGTGAGGAAGGCGCGGCTGACAGGACTAGGAGCCTCTCGAAGCTCTGCTACTTCTGCCTGTAGACTACTGGCTTCCGCCACCGCCTACCACCCGCAGGTAGTGGTGTCGAGCGCCGAGTTCCGCTACCCGCGCTGGGTGAGGGGCCTCTGATCGCGGCGCAGTCTCGGTAGGCGGTATGAGTTTGGCTGGGGGCCGGGCCCCCCGGAAGACCGCGGGGAACCGGCTTTCTGGCCTCCTGGAGGCAGAGGAGGAAGATGAGTTCTACCAGACGACTTATGGGGGTTTCACAGAGGCAAGAGCTGGGTCCAGGAAGAGGGAGGGGAGGAAGCTAAAGGGAGCCCTGAAGGGAGAAACCTCGGACAAAGAAGGGGGCGGGGAATGGAGTGGAGCCCTGGTAGCTGATACTCGCGACGGGGTGGGAGAGTTGGGGGTGGCGGGGGTTTTAAATGGAGTACTAGAAGGTAGAGCCCTAGATGGGGTTGGAGGGGTCGGGGATGGAAGGGTCTCCGGAGGCACCCCAGAGTATGGCAGAAACCGACAGCGTACTTTTCTAGTTGCCTGTTTTCACCACACTCTTGACGTCTGACGTAACGCGAGCTTCTCGCAGCCACGCAGTATATAGTCGTGGGCCCACGGTATGGTTCTTCACCAGAGGTATAGAAAGGAATCTCTTTTCAAAAAAGAAAAAAATAGAGGAGCTTAGCCTATGCTTTTTCCAGCTTTCAAGTCTCAATGTGTTTCCTTCGATAACCCTTCTTTGCTATAAAAAGTGTCCCATTTATTTCCTTCATAGTATACATTTCAAATTGTAATTAGATTTGGTTTGCCTACTTGTTTATACTTTCCTATTAGGTTGTAAACTCTGTAAGGTTAGAGATGGTCTGTTTTGTTCAACAGAAGAAGTCTAGTGCCTGGGCTAGGGTCTGGATTGGATTGGCACTTGTATTGATTGAATCTGTCCATTCTTAAAATAGCCGTTGAGAAGCTAGGGCAAACCAACTACTGTGACAGGTTATAGGGAAGCAGAGAGTATTAAGAACACTTTTTCTTACCTATACCAGACCCCAATGGGGGAACCAGCTGAATTAACAGTTGAAATACTGTGTGATAAGGAGTAAAATAAGTGGTAAGGATAGGGTGCTGTGGTAACATGTGGGAGCCAGAATCATTGGTGGGGATGGGCATCCTGGGGGACACGATGTTTAAACTTAGGATAGTATGAAAAGTAAGCTGTGGCTGTATGTACAGCAGTAGGGCTGAGAGCAGGGTAAGGAGAAAGGTTAGCCCACTGAGGGGGTGGAGCAGATGTGTAAAGGTACTGAGTCTGGGTTTGGAGCCTGCATGTCTACTCTCATTCTCCAGACCTTGAAAGAGAATAAAGATTGGTGAGGCTGGAGAGAGTAGGCGTGGGCCAGATCATGTTGGGCCTTGTGAACCATGTTAAGGAGTTTGCTCTTCATCCAGAGGACTGAGAAGATTCATCAAAGTACATGATCAAATCTGTACTTTATATAGTTTTTAATGTTTATTTATTTTAGAGAGAGACAGAGTACGAGCGGGGAAGGGGCAGAAAGACAGGGAGACACAGAATATTTTTAAATTTTTTTAATGTTTATTTATTTTTGAGAGAGAGAAAGACAGAGTGTGAGCAGGGAAGGGGCTGAGAGAGAGGTGGACACAGAATCCAAAGCAGTCTCCAGGCTCTGACCTATCAGCACAACCCAGTGCAGGCCTTGAACCCACAAACCACAAGATCATGACCTGCATGGGAGTTGGTTGCTTAACTGACTGAGCCACCCAGGCGCCCCCAAATTTGTACTCTAGAAACCTCACTCTAATGAAGAGAATGAAGGAGGCAGTGGGAGTAGAGAAACATGGGCAATAGGTTTCAAGACACATTAAGGAAATTGAATCCACAGGACTTGATGACTGATTGGGAGTCATTACTTACACAGCTATAGTTTAAAATAGAATGTTCTCTTCCCTCCCCCAAAGGCCATTTTCCTATTCCTGTCATTTTACGAGTCGTTATTTAATATGTACCCTTCATGCTTCCAAAAAGGATTAAAGGAGGCTTACCATATAAACAAAAAGTAGGAACAGTAAAAATAGAGACAGATCAGAAGTAATTGTACCAGGAGCCTCTGCTAAAATGGTAATAGCAATTGATACTAAATTTAGCTGTGAGCTTCCTGGCAGCCAAACCCTGAATTTCTTTTTTCAGTAAGAAAGAAGCATATACATTCTTTAAAAGAGAAAAACTTATTCAACGCTAAATTTTAGGAATTTAATCCTTATATAAGATGTATAAACTAACAGGGTTTCGGCAGATGATGTAGAAATATCCTCTTATCTAGTCATGTCTATTAATGACCCTCAATAAGGGCCAAAGGAATGGTAGTAAATCCCTAACTTAATGAAAGCATTTTGATTGGACACTAACCTAATGTGTAGTTGAACTACTATTCTCTGGTGAGATGACTTAATACCAGGTTAGAGCTGAGGGGATTAATGTGTTCCCAGGCTGTCTTTCACAAACATCAGTTGGGAGGAAATGATGGTCATCAGTGCAAGATTGAACTCTGGCTAGCTTGGAGTGTCAACTGTCTGTGCTATTTGCTTGCTTTGGCAGCATATGTACCAAGATTAGCCTGTTGGTCTACATCATTGATTGAAGAGAGAGCCACATGTTTGAGATGCCACCCCGCCCAGTTGACTCCCCTGCCCCCAAGTGTATTTTTCCCTTTACTTTTTAATGGGGCTGCCGTTCTAGACTTAACCTGTACTCTCTCAATTTCAATTCTAGGCCCCATGTTCTCTACTCCACTCAGCTAACCACCTCCAGAACTTTCTGAAACACTCCTTGTATACAGTCTTCCTATCTCCCCAAGTCTTCATTGGCTCCCCATTACTAGTACTTGTACCCAGTTATTTTTCTGTTCCAACACACCTGAGGAATGAGACCTATTTCTCAGTAACTTTAGTTTACCTCAACAATGATTATCAGTACTGGAACAAGTGAGGAGAGGGAGAGGATTGAGAATCCTTGGCCTGCAAATTAAACTCATGAGTTTATTAGCCTGATAATGTAAGTCTCTCTGTAGACTGAATGCAACCTTTTCAAGTCTTAGAGCCTTATAGGGCAGTCAGGAAATGTTGGAAGAAGGCTGTGCTGGAGTCAAAGGCAGCCAGCTAGGAATATTTCTTGCCCAAGAAAAACTTTCTGCTTTACTTAGGTCTAAATCTTTATTCTATAAATAGGCTATGCACATTCCTGTTTCTGCATCTTTGTTCTTGCTGTTCCATCTACCCATGTTACCTCTGCCCTCTTGGCTGTCTAAACACTACCCACGTTTTATTTTATCTTATTTTATTTTACTTTATTTTATTATTTAAAAAAAATTTTTTTTATGTTTATTTATTTTTGAGACAGAGAGAGACAGAAAATGAACAGGGGAGGGTCAGAGAGAGAGGGAGACACAGAATCTGAAGCAGACTCCAGGCTCTGAGCTGTCAGCCCAGAGCCCGACGCGGGGCTCGAACCCACAGACCGTGAGATCATGACCTGAGCCAAAGTCGGAGGCTCAACCGACTGAGCCACACAGGCGTCCCTATTTTATTTTGTAAGTTTATTTATTTTGAGAAAGAGAGTGCACATGGGAGAGGGGCAGAGAGAGAAAGAGAATCCCAAGCAGGCTCTGCGCTGTCAGCGTGGAGCCCAAAGCAGGACTCGATCTTACAAACTGTGAGATCATGACCCGAGCTGAAATCAGGAGTCAGACGCTTAACTGACGGAGCCACCAAGGCGCCCCAAAACACTACCAGTATCTTAAACCATGGCTCAAGTTCTCTTTGTTCTTTAGAGTCTCAGCAAACTGTGACGTGATGACCAAATCTGGCTCGCTACCTGTTCTGTTTTAGCCCTTCACAGAAAAAGTTTGCCAACCCCTGCTCTAAAGGAATAAAGTCTAAAGTTTAGACCCTCCCAGACGACCAGTCTATAGCAAGTGTGCCTTCCTTTGAGCTCCTGTAACACTTTAGTACCATTTGATACCTTATATGTTGTCTTGTATTTAAACTTCCTTTTATAATGATATCCTGTCCTCTGCCTGACTGTGAGACCCCTGAAGGTAAAGACCAAACCAAATCCTTTCTGTATCCCAGAACTTAACACTGTGTGCTACGGGTAAAGGGCAGTTAATGACTGCCAAAAGAGGCGGTGCTGGAGCCAGAGGCCATTACCTAGAAGGGCTTCTTGCCCAAGGAAATTGAAGAGCTGGGTTGGGAAGGAGAGTGGGGCAGCTCTTACCAAGAAAGCAAAGAGATTCTGTACCTGGAGGGGCACTGATGACTCCAGTGACAGTGAGAACCTTCTCTCCTTATATCCTCAGGAATCTGGAGATGATGAATATCAAGGGGACCAGTCAGACACAGAGGATGAAGTGGACTCTGACTTTGACATTGATGAAGGGGATGAACCATCCAGTGATGGAGAAGCAGAAGAGCCTAGAAGGAAGCGCCGAGTAGTCACCAAAGCATATAAGGTGCAGGGGTATCCTGGTTTTCTTGGACTCCTGTAATTTCCCATAATTTCTCTTCTGCCCTTCATAAGGTCACAGGACTCCCCATGCTAGTCCTATTTCCCACAGGACTAGTTTTCTCTTAAAATCCTCATCTTTCTCTGTATTACTTCTGTTCCATGGTATTTGATTCCAATCTGTTCCCAGGAGCCTCTCAAGAGCTTGAGGCCTCGAAAGGTCAGCACTCCAGCTGGTAGCTCTCAGAAGGCCCGAGAAGAGAAAGCTCTGCTGCCATTAGAACTACAGGATGATGGCTCTGACAGTGAGTGTGGAGATGTTTGGGTCAATTGACAATTGGGTCAATTGGGTCAATCGGAACATAATGAAAAAGTATTGTATTCATGGCAAGTTAACTGAAGTTGACAACTGTACTATGGTTACATAAGGGAAGCCCTTATTCTTAGGAAACATACAGTGAAGTATTTAGGGTCGAGAACTAAGATGTGTGCAACTTAATCATTCAGGAAAACACACGCGATGCAAATGGGGCAAAAGGTTAACAGGAAGTGATCTGGGTAAAGGACACATAGGTACTTTCTGTGGACTCTTCTTACAACTTTTTTGTAAGTTTGAAATGATTTCCAAATAAGAAGTTTTAAAATTAAAATAAAGGAGGTGGACATGAATTCAAAGATTTCTTCCTCTCTGACTTCTTCCCCAGGTCGGAAGTCCATGCGTCAGTCTACAGCTGAGCATACAAGACAGACATTTCTTCGGGTACAGGAGAGGCAGGGACAGTCACGGCGGCGAAAGGGGCCCCATTGTGAGCGGCCGCTGACCCAGGAGGAGCTGCTAAGAGAGGCCAAGATTACAGAGGAGCTCAACTTACGTTCACTAGGTCAGTCTGGTTTTGAGACTAGTGGGCAGAGGGAGGGGGAACCTTAGAAAAACGGAGACTGAAGGGCCTGAAGAGCTAGGGAGTTGAGGATCCAGAAGAAGGGAATCAGAGGAAGGAAATGGGGAGAGTGAGGGATTAGGAGCAAGGAGTGAGGCAGTTAGCTGGGCTCTAAAGAACAAGTTATATTGAAGAAAAAGTGTGTTTGTATAAAATAAGAATCGAATAGAACTGAGTTCAAATCCTAGTTCTGCTGTTCAGTTGCTGTAAGACTGCTGACAGATTGCTTAACCTACTTGCATCTTGCTGTCCTGGTTCACAAGGTGGGGTGATAATGCCTCCTTTAATGATAATCATGAAAATAAGAAATTCGCCAGAATTAGTCCATGAGATGAGCTAAAGTCAAAATTCTTTAAAATCCCTTCAGTTTATGTGCCGAGTACACTGTCACGTAAAGTAATATATTGTACAAAACATATATTTCTTTATAGGGCATTGAGAGTTGCAAATCATGAGAGGTACACGAGGGAATGGCAGGTTATACGCCTCCTGTCACATGCTCGATCTGGGGCATACTTCCATTGAGTGAAATAACACATACAATACCTATAGTATGTGCTTTGTTCTCTCTGTCTTTCACCCCCAACCCCCATCAAATCTTTCTCTCTCTGAATCTTTTATTTTTGGTCAAACACATATGGTTAAACATGGATAGCCCAAATGTGGAGTTGAGTATTGTTTACGCAGAATATCTGGGACCCATCCCATTCTACTTTTATATTTCTCAAATGTAGATAACTCCAAAAGAACACAATGATTGAGAAAAGATTTACTTCAGTTCCAACATCTTCAGGGTGTGTTTTCCTGTTTTGTTATAGTGACTTTAACATTGAACATTTAATCTTTGATGGTAATTCAGTACTTTCAAACAGTAGCTATCCCTCAAAACAGAAATGACTGAGAACCATCACAAACAGTGAGGTGACCTTGATGTCACTGTAATTACAGTCCTCATCCTTTGACCACATTGGTTGGTTTGGGCCACTGTAAGGAGGGTAACACCCGGGCTTCTTGTACCAGTAGCTGACATCGGAGACCCTGCAGAAGCAGGTTCTGCAGGGGGGACAAGAAGTTCATTTTTGAACATGTTGAATTCTAGGAGTTTTTGAGTGGTCCATGCAGTGCTGAGAGTTCAGTGTACACGTCTGGGCTTGGACAAGAGATCTAGGCTGGAAACAGAAATTTGGAAGTCTGTAGAGTATGGATAGCGTTGATGAGATTGGAATGGGTCAGATCACCCAGGGAGAAAGCATGGGGAAGAGAAGATAGAGGCCGAAGAGAACCCTGCAGATGTACAAGAGGAGCTTAGCAGTGGCCAGGATTTGGAGAACTTCAGGAGAATTTATCTTAAGAATGACAAGGAGGGGCACTTGGGTGGTCAGTCAGTTAAGTGTCTGCCTCTTGGTTTCGGCTCATGTCATGATCTCACAGTTCATGGGTTTGAGCCCCACACTGTCAGCACAGAGCCTGCTTGGGATTCTTTCCTTCCCTCTCTCTCTGCCCTTCCCTCCCCCCCAAATAAATAAATATTAAAAAAAGAAAAAGAACACCAAGGAAAGAAAATGTTTGAGAGAGAGAGTCTCTGCTGAATGCTGCAGAAATGCTACTCAAGAGGAGAACTGTGAAGTGTCCATTTGTTTTGATGACAAGGAGGTCAGATGAACTTAGGGAACACTTTTTGGAGACTACACCATTTTGAAGCCGGCTGGGGAGCCACACTTATAAAGCGTGGCTGTAAAGGGTGGTTTAAGGAGTAAAACCTATAGGATCTGGGGTCAATGTACAGTTTTCCTTATTTGTTTTATCTAAGATTAGAGGAACTCTTGTCTTTGGTGAGAAGCAACTGAAAGTTTAATGACAGAGAAGAAAGAAAGGATAGTTAATAGGGTGGGTTTTTGGAGAAGTGAGATGTGGGGGGAGTGGGGTAGCTAGAGTACAGGTGGAAGAATTGGCCTAAATTATGGAGGAGGAAGGAAGGATGGCTTGTAGTTGGAGGTTTATAAACCCATAGCAGGACATTGGAGTGGTTCTCATCTGATGTCTTTTAGGCACTATCACCTGTCAGGTGTTGGGCATAGAGTTGGAAGCTTGAGGATAGTGAAATGTGCTTGAAGTAGTTCAGGGGCGCCTGGGTGGCTCAGTCGGTTGAGCGTCTGATTCTCGATTTAAGCGCAGATCATGATCCCAGGGTTGTGAGATCGTGCCCCGTGTCGAGCTCTGTGCTGAGCATGGAACCTGCTTAAATTCTCTCTCTCCCTCACCTCTTCTCCACTGCACGCACATCTTCTCTCTCCCTAAAAAAAAGTAATAAGAAGAAGAAAGAAAAGAAATAGTTGAGATAGAATTATCTGCTGGCATTGGGGGAGTCTGTTGAATTTGGGGAACATGCATTTGTGGTGGTTCCAGTCTAGCCTGTTGTGTAGTATTTTTCCAGGAGCACTCAGCAATCCAGGTCTGGACCAGGGAGTGTAGATTGATGAGAGTGACTGAAATGATAGCTTGAGGAACCTAACCTTGATTTAAAAAGGAAACTGGAAGAAAAAAAAGAACAATGAAGACTGGAGGGGGCTGCCAGATAGAATGAGGAGAGATCCATGTATGGGAGGTATCAAAGGACAGAGGATATCTAGAATTGTGGAGCAAAACAACCAAAGCATAGGATGTTGTGGCCAGAGCCTGGGATGTGTGATTTTTAGTATTTCAGAGCTGGGGCAGTTCCCGGCTGTAGCCATAGTGGAATGGAGCAACAAATGTGTCACGGACAGGAAGATGAGATCCGTAAACTGTGGGGATGGGATGTTGAAGGGGCTACCCATGGGCATGCACTTTGAGGTCACTAGGGTGATGAAGGATGATAGGAGTTGAGTGGAGAGGAACAGTGGAAAGCATTGCTAAAGTCTTCAGAGAGTAAGGGAGTGAGCATGACAGGAAAGAAACATGATCTAGCCTGGTGGCATAAGTCTCCAGAGAGAAGTGGGTTTGCGTGTGGGGAGAAAAGCAGTGGTCTAAAGTTGTAGTGTGGGCTCAACAGGACCCAGGCACACCCTGCATGGGAGGTGGCAGGATGAGAGACCTCCACCAGAGGGCTGCAGGGAGAGCAGTGGCCTTGGGATGACAGGCTTCCAGGAAGACAAGTTGTGGAAGGAATTCACAGTGAGAAACTTGAGGACATAGATGAGTTGGCTGGTTATAGAGCAGGAGTTCCAGAAGGTACAGGGAAGTGTTTGAAAGGGGAAGTGTTGGAAGGTTGGCAGAAGGGAAAGAAAGCAACATTACCAACCAGAATTCCAAGTACAAGAGAGGCTAAATCATTGGTGGGGTTTCCAGAGCACACTTTTCTGGTCAGACTTTATCTAGAAGATTGGATGCGCACTTAAGAAACAGAAATTTGGAGTTCATTCAGAGGAAAGGGATCAGGAATATTTTGACCTACTGAACATTAACAAATACTTGCTGAGTGCCTGTAATGGGTGGCACACCGCGTGGCCCTGATAATATGTAGGTAACATGAGTCACAGTCACTGCCCTTCAGGAGGAGACCTGTGTACCAGCGATGAACTACCATAGAGCAGTGTCACTGTCCAGACAGGGGACTGTGGCGAATAAGAGGAGCGCTCAGAAGGAGGATTGGTTCTTCTGCCCAGCTCGTTGTTGCCATGTGACAACGCAGATGCCAGGTTGCCCGATTTCCTTGTTAATTTTTTTTTTATGTTTATTTTTGAGAGAGAGAGACAGAATGTGAGCAGGGGAGGGGCAGAGAGAGAGGGAGACACAGAATCCGAACAGGCTCCAGGCTCTAAGCTATCAGCTCAAAGCCCGATGCAGGGCTCGAACTCACAAACTGTGAGATCGTGACCTGAGCTGAAGTTGGACGCTTAACCTACTAAGCCACCCAGGCGCCCCTCCTTGTTATTTTTTTAAGAAGGATCAGAAGGGCACCTGGGCCGCTCAATCAGTTGATTGTCCGACTCTTGATTTCAGCTCAGGTCATGATCCCAGGGTTGTGGATCAAGCCGTGTGTCTGGCTCTGTGCTGAGCATGGAGCCTGCTTAAGATTCTCTCCCCTTCCCTCTGCCCTTTCTCCCCGTTTGCACATGTGCTTACTCTCTCAAAAAAAAAAAAAAAAAAAAAAGAAGGACCAGAAATCTCTGTATTTAAATGTAATTTCCTCATTTTCAAATATCAGTAACTATTTCAAATTTTCTTTAAAATACAATACAGATCAAACAAAACACTTAGAGGAGCTGCCAGCATGCGGCCTCTGCCATAGGCTGTGAAAAGTACAGTAATGGAAGTGTCCTAGGCACAGGGGCTAGCAAAAAGAGAGTGTGTCTCAAAACCATGTTTTATGAGAAATGGTTCAAGGAATGGGTGTTGTGATCGGCCTGGAGGGAGAGACCTAGATACTAATTTCAACTATGTATGTAAAGGACTGTCATGGGGAAGACAGGTTGGACCTGTGTCCTTTACAGCTTGAAAAGGTGAAACAGTGTCATCAGGCAACATATTTCAGCTGGAAATAGGAGAGAACTCTGTAATGACCAGAGATGCCTGAAGACGCAGCGCGCTGCCGTGGCTGGGAGTGAGCGGACAGGGCAGCTTGGGCAAACAGGCTCCTCATCCAAGGGTTCCTTCCAGCTCCAGAGTCCTGCTGTCTGAGTGCGTGAGGAGCTGAGTGGACGGGAGAGGTGGGCGGAGAGGATGTCGGGGGTCGGGGGGTGGTCAAGCAAAGAATGTCGGAACTAGGAGGTGCTAGGGGGGCCTCAGAGGATTGGTGTGAGTGGCTTGGGCAGGCAGGGACTAGACAGGACAGACATGAGTGTGGGCATGGGGGAACTCACCGCCCCCTCATTCCTCCCTTTGACCCTGAAGAGACCTATGAGCGGCTTGAGGCTGACAAAAAGAAGCAGGTGCACAAGAAGCGGAAGTGCCCTGGGCCCATAATCACCTATCATTCGGTGACGGTGCCGCTCGTTGGGGAGCCAGGCCCTAAAGAAGAGAATGTGGATGTGGAAGGGTGAGTGCGTCACAGGGGAGAAGGGAAGAGAGCCTTCTCCCTGCCATCCTCAGTTCTCCTCACACAGCTCTCCAACACACAGATGTCCTTCAGGGTCCTCTTCCCTCAGCTGTGTTTCTTTCTGTTTTTAGTCTCTCTCCCCTCTCTCAGCAGTTTTCCCACCCAGCACAGCTTGCTTCTCCCCATCTGTCACTTAATAGATTCTCTCCGATTGTTGCCGTCATTCTGCCTCCTTCCTCTCTTTCCTCACCTGTCTTATCTCTTTGTAGGTGGTTTTCTCTCCTCAGACTTTTTGTGTTTCTCTGTCTCTCCCCTCAGACTGGATCCTGCTCCCACAGCTTCTGCACTGACTCCCCGTGCCGGCACTGGACCCATCGTCCCTCCTGCTCGCTGCTCCCGTACCTTCATCACTTTCAGTGATGATGCGACATTCGAGGAATGGTTTCCCCAAGGGCGGCCCCCAAAGGTCCCTGTTCGGGAGGTCTGCCCTGTGACCCATCGCCCAGCTCTGTACCGGGACCCTGTCACAGACATCCCCTACGCCACTGCTCGAGCCTTCAAGATCATCCGTGAGGCCTATAAGAAGTACATCACTGCCCATGGACTGCCGCCCACGGCCTCAGCGCTGGGCCCTGGCCCACCACCTCCCGAGCCCCTCCCTGGCTCTGGGCCTCGAGCCTTGCGCCAGAAAATTGTCATCAAATAAGGAGAGGAGTAGTCCTTAGAAACCTCTTTCCTGCCCTGACTTGGGGCTCTTAATGTTCCCCCTCCTCTCCCTGCTTCTCCTCTTGGTCATCTCTGACCTTTGCCTGGCCCTTTTCCATCTTTCTTTCCCCCCAGTTCCTATCGGTTTTATTTGTGTTTTTTAATCTAATAAAAGAGAAAGATCCCCTTTGTCTGGTGTCTCATTGAGTTGGGAGCAAGAAGTCTTTGTGAATGTCTGAGTATATATGGGTCTTTATTTTGTTTAATAGCATTTATTATGAGCTGCCCTTTTTAAATTGTAAGTATTCACTCCTCCAGCTGGATTATAAACACCTTTAAATTAGACCTCCAAACAAAATTCCTGTACTCCCCTTTATATCACCTTATATTCACTGCTTTGAATATAGCAAGACACCAAATAAGTAGGAATGACATGATTCCCCTAGTTTCTAGGACTCTGGCTTACATGCAGGAAGGGAAGGAAGTGCCATGGCTGTGAGTGGCCACTAGAGGCTCTCAGGGCTGGGCAGGGTATGGGGGCTGTGTATATGTGATCTCCCACCACCCCCCACCTGGCCAGAGCTAAAATAATAAAATGCTGAGCTCACTGTTCCCCCACCCTCTCCCCGGCACTGGGCTCTTCCTGCCGCGGGGACAGTGCTCCAGTAGCACTGACAGACCAACCGACAGAAGGGGAGGTGAGAAGGGAGGTAGCCACCAGGACTGGTAGGTGGGAAGGCAGGGGGCTTATGGACCAGAGCCTGGTGGGAGGTGGGAGGAGAGGAGCGGCTCCTTTCGGGAATGATGTGGAGTGTCTCCGTCCCTCAGCGTATGTTTCTGCCACTGTCTGTCCTATCCCTTAACCATAGCGTACATTGTCCATGCAAGTATCTCACACACTTTCTGGATCTTTCATATTCAGTATGGTGTGTATGTGTAGCTTGTGTGTATTTTCTGTATTGTAAGAGATTGTGCAAGTTTAATCTTCCCACTGTTTTTAGAGAAACTTTATCGCATTTAGAAGGTATTTCCCACCCATTGGTCCGGTGTCACCTTCCCGTCCAAAGTCAGGGACAAATTTTGGGGACTCAGCCCCTTCTCCTGAGACCACACCACGCTTCCCCCAACCTGGCACTCCCCCCAGCTCCTCTGAGCCCTTGCTTTCCCTTAGGATTTAGAGTTTTAGCAAACATAGAAAGTGAAATCTTGATTCCCCCACAATAAAAGAGGAAATGAGGGTAGGGTAAGAGAACTGTCTCTCTTCCCCCTTGCGTTCTTCGAGTTTAGGAAAAAAGACTGGATCGTGGGGAAGAGAAGAGGAATTTCCCTGAAACTCTTTGTATGCCCCCCTTCCTTTCAATAGGAACTGGGCCTGGGGCCAGCTGTGCTGGCAGGGCCCTTGGCAGCTGTGCTTGGGCAAGAGGCACGGACGGACGAGGTTATAAGGGAGGGTGTTGCCAGGATTTCTCTGTCACACAATGGGCAGACAAATCACGCTTGGATGCCTGGGATCCCCATCCAGGGTGGCTGAAGCTGAGGAAGCAGGAAGAAGGAAGCTCTGGTTCTAACTAAACAACATAAGTCCCCACTTTCCCCTGCCCAGCTAGATTTCTAGCCTCCAAGGCATCCAGTTCATCGTTCTGCCCCCTGGCTCATCTGTGTCCTGCTGTGTCCATGTGTATCTTTCCATTCTCCAATCACTTTCCCCATTCCCCCCAGGCTCCGTGAGCACCAGAGTGGGGAGGGGGTGGGGCCATCATGTCATCATATCAGAAGGAACTGGAGAAATACAGAGACATAGATGAAGATGAGATCCTAAAGACCTTGAGCCCCGAGGAGCTGGAGCAGCTGGACTGCGAGCTACAGGAGATGGACCCCGAGGTAGGGGCTCTGGCACAAGGAACCAACGAGGAAACGGGCAGCCTCCGAGCATTGGGGAAGGGGTGGTGGGCCCCGGGTGGCTGAGATCAGGGCTGCCTACAGGGCTTGGAATCCCAAGAGGGCCAGGGAAAAGGTGTGTGCAGATGTTTAGGGAACCCTGGAGGTACCCCAGATCAGAGGTCTGACTTCCTCCCCAAAACTCATCCCGAAGAACATGCTCCTGCCCGCTGGACTAAGACAACGTGACCAGACAAAGAAGAGCCCAACGGGGCCACTGGACCGGGATGCCCTTTTGCAGTATCTGGAACAGCAGGCACTAGAGGTCAAAGAACGTGATGACTTGGTGCCCTTCACAGGCGAGAAGAAGGGTATGGAGACACTAACAACCATGCCTACCAAAACCCAATGGTCATCTCTCAAGTGCACCCCCTCCAGCTTCCCTCTGACCTTCCAGCTTCTAGCTGCCCAGGGACCTGGCCACCCTGAAACACACATGCCTCTTTCACTCTCCAGCTTTTAAGAGAGATTAGGGGACCCAGGAGTCCTGAGCTGGTAGAGGACTTGGGCCTTACGGTGGCCCCTAGTGACCCAAGACTCCACCTCCTGGAGAAGGAAAGGAAGGAAGCTAGAGACAAGAATCGTAGGAGGAATGACCTCCACCTGAGCCACCCTTCATCTCCCCATCAGGGAAACCCTACATTCAGCCCAAGAGGGAAATTCCTGCACAGGAGCAGATCACTCTGGAGCCTGAACTGGAAGAGGCATTGGCCCATGCCACAGACGCCGAAATGTGTGATATTGCAGGTGGGCGGCAGTGGAAGGTTAGGGAGGGTAGGGAGATCCAGGGCAGGGCTGTTCTAGCCAGGCCATGGGACTAGTGAGGAAGGCCCTGAACAGGACATGAATGTTAGAGAAAGCCTCAGGTCATGGTTTTAAGTTTTTGCTTATGTATTCACTCATTCATTTTTTAATCTAATACATTCACATCTCAGAGACAAGTTTATAGGGATTATAAAGCAGATAAAAGTAGAACTATTCTGGCTGGAAATAGGAGGAAGTCTAACAGACTCCCTCACTCTTTTCTCTTTTTTTTTGAATGTGAAACACTGTTGTTTTTCTCTCCCTTACCCTCTAGGGGCTCCTTAGGGACCTTCCCTTAGCTCTGTCTCAAACTTGTTTGTTGGTTTTTTTAAAGTTTATTTATTTATTTTGAGGTGGGGAGGGACAGAGAAAGAAGGAGAGAGAGAATCCCAAACAGGCTCTGTGCTGTCAGTGCAGAGCCTGATGCGGGGCTCAATCTCATGAACTGTGAAATCATGACCTGAGCTGAAATCAAGAGTTGGACACTTAACCAATGGAGCCACCCAGGCGCCCCCCCCCCTCAAAGTTTTAAAAACTACCACCTTAAGCAGTTCATAGAAGGAAACCCTGGGACCTAGGGAGAGTGGGAACCTCTTTGGAAGAGGGGGGAGAAGTCAGGCTTTAAAAAACTGCAACAGATTCAGAATAAGAAGGGAGGGGATTTGGAACAAACTCCTTCTTCTCATTCCTTGTTCCCCCTCTACGTACTGTCTCCAGCAATTCTGGGCATGTACACACTGATGAGCAACAAGCAATACTATGACGCCATCTGCAGTGGAGAAATCTGCAACACCGAAGGCATTAGCAGTGAGTGTTTGGAAGCATGGCATCCAGGGCTTTGGGAAGGCAGTCCCAAGGTCTGATTAAAGGTAGCAAAGGGTGAAACGGGGATCATGGAGTGGACCTGGTACAGAAGTAATGGGAGAACCAATGGGGAGGAGGTTGTGGGGGACATGTCGTGGTTTCCTTCTGGCCCTTGCCCGCCAGGTGTGGTGCAGCCTGACAAGTACAAGCCGGTGCCGGATGAGCCCCCAAATCCCACAAACATCGAGGAGATACTAAAGAGCGTTCGAAACAATGACAAGGACCTGGAGGAGGTGAACCTCAATAACATACAGGTATCTGACCCCTATGTTCCAAATAATAAATGGGATTAACTATGTGAGTCCCAGATATGTGGGTCCCTTAGCCCACCATCTCTTCTCCTCTGACAGGACATCCCGATACCCATGCTAACTGAGTTGTGTGAGGCCATGAAGACAAATACCTATGTCCGGAGCCTCAGTCTGGTGGCCACAAGGAGTGGTGACCCCATCGCCAATGTAAGGCAACTTGAAATCCCAGCCCCCTCCCCATACATGCACCCCTTGACATGCACCCCTGCCAGGGCTGTCATAAGGGGTTGGGGTTGTGCTGGGGATGCTATTCCCATCACGTAATCTTAGGATGGCCTGATGAAGACTCCTACCCTCAGTCCCATGGCTCTTAGCTCGGAAATCCTCAGATCACCTTCTCAGAGAGCCACAGCCTGCTCTACCACCCCGCCAACTCCACCACACACTTAACCTCCCTGCTTCCCCTACGACCTGTGCTCCCTTCCATCTCCCTCTCACCCCACCTACAGCTCCTCAAGGACTCTTCTCAAAGAGCTGTGTTTCCCTCTTGCTCCTGTTCTTTCTCTCCTCAGTCATCTGTGAAACTGTCCCCTAATCCTAACCCAAGTCCCTACTACCCAGGCGGTGGCTGACATGTTGCGTGAGAATCGTAGCCTCCAGAGCCTGAACATTGAATCCAACTTCATTAGCAGCACAGGGCTCATGGCTGTGCTGAAGGCAGTTCGGGAAAATGCCACACTCACTGAGCTCCGTGTAGACAACCAGGTGAGCTTTCCCTCCCCTGGTCCCCTGATCATTCAACTGATATTCACCGAGTCTCCTCCCTGAGGCTGCCACTGGGTCAGGATCTCACCTAATCTTGTCTGAAACCTCTTTGTTGTCTCTATGAGGGGAGCCAAGGTCAGCACCTCTTATCACCCCTTCTGATGAAACAAGCTTTTTCAACCTCCCAAAGGGTTGGTGGTATGGCGCAGTGAACAACACAGAGAAGGGGGCTGACAGGGTTCACCTCTCCATCCCCCAGCGCCAGTGGCCTGGCGATGCAGTGGAGATGGAGATGGCCACCGTGCTCGAGCAGTGTCCCTCCATTGTCCGCTTTGGCTACCACTTCACACAGCAGGGGCCACGTGCTCGGGCAGCCCAGGCCATGACCCGGAACAATGAACTACGTGAGTAAATGCAGACATGCTGTATGGGGGCAAGTAGATCCTTCTGAAGCCTGACTTAGGGGTACAGCCAAAGCAATATTCACACGTGAAGTTTAAATCCCCTAAGTGACTAAAAAGTATAGAAGAGTCTCCCTGCCCCCAAACGTATACCCGTAGAAAAGCAGGAAAGGAGCTAGACATACCCGTTTGGGAGCATGGTACTTTTACTTGCCATGTCATGTCTTATTTCATTTTGTTAATGTGGGGTGGGCGTGCTTGCTGGCCAAAGACACTACCTCTTTATGAGTCTGGCCTCAAGGACCTGGAAAGAAGAGCACCTCTGCAGGAAGTAAGAGATGGAAGAAAGACTTGTGTTTACTGTTTCCTGTTACAGGTCGCCAGCAAAAAAAGAGATAACACTTCCTTTCCCTTTACCAACCAGAGCTGGAAGCCCTGAATGCTTAAATCCTCATCTCTCCCCCTTCCTGTAAATAAAGGCCCTTCTGTCCACTCTGCCTGCCTCCTTCCTTGGGCTCTGGGGTGGGAATCTTGGCACTAACACCCAAGGGTTACTGCCAGTTCATCAGGGGATTATTTATACTCTGGGGATCAGCAGACAGAGAGGTTCAAGTTACTAGGAGGAGGTGGGGGAGCTCCCTCCCTTGGTGTTCCCCACACCCCTGTCTTTTCATTTAGTCCTTTCTGCTCTCACAGAGTACCTACCCCAACCCTCTTTCCAGACGTGGCCAGGTCCCCCGGCGTCTACCCACAACCCTCGTGTGATTTGAAGGAGGAAAGGACTTTGAGTGGCGGTGGGGAAGAAGGCAGACAACATGAAGGGCACAGACCTCCTTCTGACAGACTTATTAATAGGGCATTGGGCTACGTGCAGCTGACGCTTGGCATGACATTGGTAGAAGGTGGGGGAGGGGTTAGAAGTATGGGGAGTCATGTACATTGCAGGGAAAAATTGGCCAGGCTGAGAATGCAGGTTTGAAATCCTGAAATGGAACAAGGAAGGAGACTCGAGGAAAATTCGGCTTCCAGAGCCCACTGAAATTTACTTCTGAACTGAGTGGGGGAATGGAATGTGTCAGTCCAAAGGGAGATCAGGGGGTTCCTCTTCATCAGAGTCAAACTCAACATTCTCATCTTTTACCCATCGACCTTGTCCATCTGGGATCCATCCAGAGCTGGAAATAACAAAGAGAATAGGTCAGGAAAAGAGATTTAAGAAGTTAGTAGGGAATAAGGAAAACAACAACAACAACAATTGAGAAGGATTGAAAAAAGGAGAGTCAGAGAGAAAAGAGAAAACTTAAGGAAGGTGATTCTGTATCCTCACCTTCGAAGGGTGAGATAATGATCCAGGGCACGTCTTCTCGTGGGGCTCATGGGTGCAGAGGATGAGACAGTTGCTGACTCCTTGGCCTGTGGGCCAGCCCCAGGCACGGGTTCCCTACTGATCTTCCCACTCTTGGGTTCAACCTCTGGGGGTGGCAAAGGGAAATGGGAGACAGAGGGACGAGGGGTTTCTGGTCTGGGTAGAGAAGAATCAATGTCTATAAAAGTGGTAAAGGATAAGGGCCAATTCTCTTATGAATCCCAACCCCTTACAGCAGTGCTTCCTAAATTGTTTCCCTCAAGGGACACCTGGCTGGCTCAGCCCGTACAGCATGCAACTCTTGATCTCAGGGTTGTGGGTTCAAGCCCCACATTGGGTGTACAGGTCACTTAAAAATAAAAATCTTAAATATAAATTTGTATATTATATATATATATATATATATATATATATATATATATATACCATATGGTATATATACATATACATCATATACATATGTTGTGTTCCTTAAGATGTTTTAGTAAGTGTTCTGCATGAAAAAGAATTTTGGGGGACGCCTGGGTAGCTCAGTCAGTTAAGCCTCCGACTTCAGCTCAGGTCATGATCTTGTGGTTCGTGAGTTCGAGCCCCGTGTTGGGCTCTGTGCTGACAGCTCAAGAGCCTGGAGACTGCTTTGGATTCTGTGTCTCCCTCTCTCTCTGCCCCTCCCCTGCTAACACTCTGTCTCTCTCTCACAAATGAATAAACAATAAAAAAATGTTTTTTGGAATCAAATTGAGTTCTTTAAAGGCTAGGTTAAATTTTTTGAAGTTTTTTAATTTTAAGACTTTGTAGAGCCCTTAATATATACTAGTATTACTATCCAAATTAGGATTACAAAGTGCCATTTTTCCAAACCTAAAAAAAAATTCTCTTTTTCCTGAAATACCAGTTAACATTTCTGGACTACTAGTATTCCTGAGAATACAATTTGGAATACAATCATTTTTGAGCCATCTATCTCCTCTGCCCTTTCCAACCTCTGGCTTTCCTACCCCACAGACCTGTACTTCCGGCGGCAGCAGCTGTTATAGTGAGGAGCTCTGTGCAGAGCACTTTGGGTGGTAAGTCGGGTCTGAGTTAACAGAGGAGCCTGGTATAGAGAGGGGAGACAGAGTCAGAGTCTTCAGAGCCAGAAAGAAGTCAAAACCCTTCAAGCAGACCCACTGGGAACACACTCTCCCCACCCTGATTACCTCAGCTTTGGTCTCTGACCTCCTCAATTCATTCTGCTGTCTTGGATTCTGCTCTGTTCCCTTCCCTGGCTGCTTCTTGCCATAGAAAAGCTGCAGGCCTGAAGAGACAGGGGAAAGAATTAAAAACAGAGAAGCAACAGTGATCTGCAGAGATCTGGAGGATTTCTTCTCTAACCCCTGTCTTCCCTCAAACTTACTGGACAGATGTTTCTTGCCTGCACGGTGGGCAGTCAGCATGGCCAGGGTGTCCAGGACAGGTCGGTGGGGACAGATGGCACAAGCAAAGCTGGACAGGAGGAGAGAAGATATTTGCTCCCGGGGGGGAGAGGGGTCTCGGTTGTAAGTCCCACCTTGATCTAGCAATTAATCCTAGATACTCCAGCTCTCCCCCCTGATAAAATTTTATTGAGCCTCTAACTGCAGAACCCTCAGGCTTGATCACTCCTCATCCTCACCGTCCATCCCTTAGCATCAGCGCCTCATCCTCTGGGATGTAACTGGCCAGCAGATCTCCGACTCTTCGTTTCTACAGGGGGATCAGAGAGTTAGAAGAAAGCATCGGACGGGAAACGACAAGGACGAGGATTGAAAGGGAGTAAGGACCATGAGAACAGAGATCACAAGGAGAAAAAGGGGTCACTACCCATCTCTAGTCGCTCCCTCGCGCCGCGCCCCCCCCCCACCCCGACTTGTTGCCAGAGCAGCAAAACAGCTCTTTCCCAGGGCAGTGAAGCTGCTCCCGGCGCTCTCCTCTAGCGCTTACTTTCAGCACATTGAGTTGACTCCAATCATCACCTTCCCTCTTGAAAGACATCACGACGGAGGCCCAGAAACGAGCAATTCTCCTGGGTTGCTTCGCCTCTCCTTTCAGGCCACCGTAGCAAGATTGGGGCGTCTCCTTTCCTTCGGGTTCTTTTCCGGTTGGCCTCCTTACTTCCCTGGAAACGCTTCCCAGCATGCACAGCGCTACCGCAAGCCGGCCCCAGCCTGCCGAGGGGCCCGCACTTCCTACGCCACCTGGCGACCGCGCGCGTGCGGGGCATTTTGGGAAATGAAGTCTTTTTTTTCAAAGAGCTTGCCGCCCAGCCCTCGCATCTTGACAGATTCGGGGCGTCTGCAGGGGAAGAACCTAAATGTGGAGACTGATTTTGAGAGTGTGGCGGATTTGGTGCTGTGCGGGCCTTAGAGGATCTCGGATTGGAAAGTGTGCTACGAGCTCTCGCACTCATCACGCGCCTAGTCTCCGGCCGACAGCCCACCGCGGGTGGGCCGGGTTTATTACTGACACTAGTGGACCAACCCCAGGACGGGGCGGAGCCAGGGTGTGGGGGGAATTCAGGAGGTCGGGGCTGTCCGACTAGGGGGCAAACTGAGCTGAGTGTGGAGGAAGGTAACTAGAGTTCAAAGGTCAGAGGTTAGCGTAGCGATCTGTGGCGGCGGGGGGGCGGGGGGGCGGGGGGGGCGGGGGTCGAAAGTCGGCGGGGTCCTGAGGATAGACACCGGTAGGGACTGAACACTCAGGGTACAGATTTGTGGGAAAGGGGCTTGGAGGGAGGAGGCGCGAGAGCGGAGGGGGTGCGTAGTACCGGAGGAGGCGGGAGAATTAGGAGAGAAGAAAGAAGGGAAAAGGATCCTCTGGCTATCCATTCCTAGACCCCGGCCCCGTCACTATTGAGCGCTTAGCCGGGCCTCCCTTAGTTGCAACCCCGGCTGTCGGTAGGGTCAGGAGATGGCTTCTCCCTCTAGACAGGCCTCCCTTGGGGGGTCGGGACTGCTTCAAGGGAGCCGGGCTCGTTCTTACGGAAGCCTGGTGCAGTCGGCTTGCTCCCCGGTGAGGGAAAGACGCCTCGAGCATCAGCTGGCCCCCGGAGACACCCTGGCTGGACTAGCACTCAAATACGGGGTGACGGTGAGTTTTCCACGACTGGGATGCAGGCAACCATGTAGAAGAGATTTATTCCTCAGGAGAATGTCATGGCCCTTCTGGGCAGCTTCCCCTGAAATTGTCCCAATTCTGTTGTGGTCTGATCCACCCTTTATCTTTTGGTTTTCCCATCTCAATGTTGCATTGTCTGGTTGGGACAGATCTTGTGCTACTGCTCCAGTGGAGAGGAGCTTCTTCTGTTTATCATGTCGGTCTCTATCCTAGAGGCTTTCAATGTACATTAGCCCATTTGGTTCTCACAGTCCTATCGAGCATACAGGTATTGTCCCCTGTTTACAGATGAAGAAACTGAGACCTAGATTGGTTAACCAATGTGACCAAGGTCAAATAACTAATGAGTGTTAGAGTGGGAATTCAAACAAGTCTGTCAGACTCCAAGGCCTGTACTGTTAACCACACATAAACGTTTTAATTGCAAGTGATTAAACATTTACAGCAAACAGTCCAGGGCTGGTTTCTAGTTCTGAGTTTTTGTGAGACCAGTACTCTAATCCCTCTAGTTCTAAGTTTTTAAAGTCTTTCTCTTCTGGGTCTTTATACCTCATCAGTGCTCTGCCTTCTTTCCAGTAAGGTGGCCTCCTTGGTGCAAAACAGGTACTCTCTACACCAGGCATTTCAGGTCACGCGTGGGGTCTCTTTGATAGGTGTAAGAAACATCACATTAAAATGGATGAATTTTTTTCCATACCCTGTTGAGTTTAGCCAACATTTCTATGCTTGGTATGTTTCAACGGCTGTGCTAACCATTCTAAGAGATAGAAACATAAATACAATGTGTTGTTGTTGCCCTTCTGTAATTTGCAATCTAGTGAGAAATGAACAGGGACGCAAATATGGATTGCAGGTGACAGAATGTGGTGACTTTGTAGAAGTATTAATAAAGGGTAGGAAATCAGAAAAGAAGATTAATTTTTACTTGGAAGGAGGCAGGGGAGGACATTAAGTGCAGTTTTTAAGGAGCCGTGAAACACTTAGAAATTCCTTGCTCTAGCTTCTCTGCAAGCCTATAATCCAGTTGTTTATACCTTTTGCGTGTTTGTCTTTCCAATAATCTGTGCTTTTCTTAAGGGACAGAACTATTTTCTTTCAGTTTTATATCTCTAGAGTCTGGCATAGTCCCTAGCACATAGAAGCTAATAGATGGTTTTTTTGAACTAATGAAAATGTGGCTAAGATTCCCACAGGTGGAGATTGGGAGGATTAGGAAAGCCACATTTCAAGTAGAGGCCATGGCCCACACCAAGGAAGGAGATATGAAAGTACTGAGCAGCTCCTGCATCCCAGGAGAGACTCTGAAGCTGTGAAAAGAAGGAAACTGTGCTACTGTAGATCGGTTATATGTGGAGGTTTTCTTACAGCCCTGTCCCCTCCTGAGTACAAAAAAAGCTCTGTAGCCTAGTGAAGGGTTCTAGGTTCTGGCCTCATTCTGCTGCTTACTAGCTGAGTGACTGCATAAGTCACTTCACCTGTCTGGGCCCTCAGCTTCCTTACCATTTGTAAAATGCAGAAGGTATATTAAATAATGATAATTACCTAGGTTATTACCTACCTAACACTAGGTAGTTACCTAACACCAGCTACCTTAGTGTTAACACAAAGTGTGTGCCAAGCTCTATATATTATCTCCATAAGACTTCAGGAGGTGGCTAAAACTATTCCCCAAATATTTAAAGATAAGGAAAGAAAGGCCTAGGAAGATAACCTGCTACAGATTACAAGTCTACTTAGTAGAACTAAGATTCAGACCAGGTTGTCTCATTCTAAAATCATCACTTTGAACTGCTCTGTTAAACCAGCTAGATTCTAGGGGCGCCTGGGTGGCTCAGTCGTTAAGCATCTGATTTCGGCTCAGGTCATGATCTCATGGTTTGTGAGCTCAAGCCCCGCTTCAGGTAAAACACGAGCCCTGCTTCAGGTGAGCCCCGCTTCTCCCTCGCTCTCTCTTTCTCTCTGCCGCTCGCTCATTTGCACTCTCTCTCTCTCTCTCTCAAAAAAGAGATAAATAACTAGATTCTAGTGGCCTTTCTAGCTCAGTGGACTGTGGCTCAGCAGTCTAGGACTCCTCTGGAGTTTGGCTTTAGTTACATTCTTTTTTTTCTTTTTTTAATTTTTGAGAAAGACAGAGACAGAGCATGAGCGGGGGAAGGGCAGAGAGAGAGGGAGACACAGAATCCGAAGCAGGCTCCAGGCTCTGAGCTGTCAGCACAGAGCCCGTCGCGGGGCTCAGACTTACAAGCTGTGAGATCATGACCTGAGCCGAAGTCCTACAGTCAACTGACTGAGCCACCCAGGTGCCCCTGGTTACATTCTGTTAAAAAGTGGAATGATGTTCGGGCGCCTGGGTGGCGCAGTTGGTTAAGCTTCCAACTTCGACTCAGGTCATGATCTCACAGCTTGTGAGTTTGAGCCCCGTGTCGGGCTCTGTGCTGACAGCTCAGAGCCTGGAGTCTGCTTTGGATTCTGGGTCTCCCTCTCTCTCTCTGCCCCTCCCCTGCTTGCACTCTGTCTCTCTCTCTCTCAAAAATAAACATTAAAAAAAATTTTTTTAAGTGGAATGATGTGGCCTTATATGGAATTTCTAGTAAATAATAAAATAACAAAATTCACAGAATAATTCATAGCATCTTGGAGCTAGAAGGGACCTAGGATACTATCTAGGCAAAATAAAATTAATAGCATCAAAACACTGGGCTAAATAAAAGTACAAAACTGCAAGCCAATTTTAACTTTTTTTATTGTTCAGATTAATCCAATTTTATTTTAAACACATTATAGCATATGATTTTTACTAATATACTACATCTGAGATGTCTATATTTTGTTATCTAGTTTATTTACTCATAAAGCATTAATGAACCTCTGCTGTATGCCAAATTTGTGTCATGCTGAGGAGTGCCTTGGGATACAGAGACAGCATCCCCGCCCTCAAAGGACTCACAGAGTTTGGGCAAGACAAATGTGCAAAGATGTGAATAACAGTACAATAGGGTGATAGGTGTTACATGGCAATGTTTACAGTGTACCTTGGGAGTCCTGGAGAAGGTGACACAGAGGGAGTGACAGTTGATGAGTGGAAGTTTTCCCAGCAGAGAAGGGGATAGTGGAGAAGTGTGTCAGACAGATAAAGACACAAAGGTGTGGAAGATCATAAAATGTTTGAAAGACATGAAAAGTTCAGGATGGCAAAATGTATAGATGGCAGAAGAGAGATGAGGCTAGACATCATATTGGGGTAGATCGAGAATCCTTGAATGCTAATTTGAATTTTATCTCTGAGCCAGTGGGGGGCCATAGGAAGTTTATACACAGGGTAGTGGGTTGATCAGATTAATTTTTTTTAGGAAGATAGATGTCAGGGATGCCTGGATGGCTCAGTCTGTTGAATGCCCAACTGTTGACTTCAGCTTAGGCCATGATCTTAGGGTCATGGGATTGAGCCCCTCGTCCAGTGTGGAGCCCAGTGTAGAGCCTGCTTAAGATCCTCACTCTCCTTCCCTCTGCCCCTCTCCTCCTCTCACTTGCGTGTGCTCTCTCTCTCTCTCTCTTTCTCTTTCTCAATAAATAAATAAATAAATAAATAAATAAATATCAATGTCAGCAGGGGGAGATGCATAGAAATGGAGAGAGGAAGACTGGAAGAGACGTTTTTTGCAGTAACTTGTTGACCAGCTGGGTATGGGTGGCGAAAGAAAAGTATAAGTTGAGGATGGCATCTACCCTCGTTTCTACCTTGGGCGGCAAGTGGATGGTCATGCCAGACACTATGTCCAGTGATGGATAAATAGGTACTAAGTAAATAATTTGGTCAGCAAAATTATTAATATTCGTGTGAAAAGCATTCCCAGAAGGAGTAAAAAGGCCCAGAATTCGAATTACACCTTTGTCATTAATTTGCTGGTTAATCTTAGGCAAGTAACAACCTGTCTGAGCCTCAGTTCCTTCATCTTTAACTGAAGTTCCCAGCATGAGATTCTTCAGGGATCCACAAGGTCAAAACTACTTTCATAGTAATGATAGTAAGACTTTGTCTTTTTCATCCTCATTCTCACAAGTGTACTGTATTTTTCAGAAGCTACATGACGTGTAATATTATAGCCCATCAGATGTAAAGGCAGATAGGAGAATCTTCTGTTGTCTTCTGTTAAGTCACACATTAAACTGACTTGAAAAAATATAAAGCACTGCCTCTCTTTTTGCTCCATTTGTTGTTGTTTTGGAAAATATTTTTCATTAGCATATTTATGTTAACATGCAATGGGTTATTTTTAAATAAGTACATATTTTTCAATTTGTTCACTTTTACTTTATAAGAACGTGTATTGATACCTATAATCTACATAAATGAAATCTTTTTTTTTTCCTCAATAGTTTTTTAAAATGCAAAGGGACCCTAAAACCAAAAAGTATGAAAACCGCTGATCAATAAAATAGGAATAGTATGGAAACCAATTTGACAATAAATTTCATATTGTAAATAAATAAATAAATACCCTAAAAAATAAAATAAAATAGGAATAATATCAACCCTCTGTATTTTAGCTTGGTTGTTATAGGGTCAAATAAGACTCTGTACAATCACTTTAAAAGGCCTGAGGTGCTGTACAGATAGAAGATTGATCATTACTACTGTCATTAATTGCGGTGACTTTTTTTTAAAGATGGAACAGATTAAGCGTGCAAACCGCCTTTATACTAATGACTCCATCTTCCTGAAGAAAACCCTCTACATCCCCATCCTGACAGAGCCCAGAGACCTGTTCAATGGTTTGGATTCTGAGGAAGAGAAAGAGGGAGAGGAAGAAGTACAGTCAAGTAAGGATGAAGTTCAGCCACACTCAGCTGACAGGAAGAAACGAGAAACAGGTTCAGGACGTGCTAACGGTGAAGTCCTTCCCACACCTGGCTGGGAACCCCACACTCCCATCCATGACCTCTCTGCCTCTGATTTCCTTAAGAAGCTTGATTCACAGATCAGCCTGTCAAAGAAGGCTGCTGCCCAGAAGCTGAAAAAGGGGGAAAGTGGGTGAGTCTTGAATGGTTCCTTTTACGCCCCTCCATAGACTTCTTCATTCTTCCAGCCTTGCCTGACCAGACACACAAGTAAGTAAGCACAGTGTTAGCAGAAGCGATGTGAAGCCTTTCCCCCAGATGGCCCTGAAACAACGACAGAGCCAATGGCTGCTGGGACGGGTAGAGAAGCGGGAAATGGTTTTATATTCTCATTGGAATAAAATAGTTGAGGGTTGTTATGGCTCTGATGATCCATGAAGGAGCGTTAATGGTTAGAATTTACAGAGAGGGTAATGAGACTCCATCTGAGAGCAAGCAGCTCATGTATACTAGGAGAGGAGGACAGCTTCCCCTATACCTTTTCAGTGGGCCCTTTCTCAGGTTCTTCCCCTGACCTGTCACTTTGCCCCCTTTCCTCACCTGCAGGGTACCTGGGGAGGAGTCAGGCCTTCACCTGAGTTCCCCTCGGATGCAGCAGCGAGCAGTCCTAGGTCCGGTCCCGTTGACCCGGACCTCTCGGACCCGGACACTTCGGGACCAGGAGGATGAAATCTTCAAACTCTGATGTCCCCAGAAATGATTGGGAGAAGCAAGATGTTGAAGTAGCAACTTGAGGGGGAGAGGAGCCTGAGGTGAGGCTCAAGAACATGGCTTCCCGGCCCGCCTCCCTCCCTCCTGCCTTCGTTCCAGCCTTCTCGTTGATCTAGAGTTCCTTGGCCCGGGGCAGCTTGATTGGCAAGAGTAGAGGATGGGGAGCAGACCCCTCCTCAGTTCTTTGTCTGAATCTAGAGCTGTCCTTCAGATTCAAAAGGCTCTTTTTACATCCCTGTTGGCTTCCCTGTCCCTTTTACCTTCCCTTGGCCTTAGAACAGGGTGGCGAGGACTCCCTCAGCCCCCAGCCTCCTTCCTCTCCATCTCCAACTATGTTACCTAATTTATTTGGTGCTATATTGAAGTAGTATTTATTTGCTGTATCGTACGTTTCCCTCTTATAACTGAAAAATGGGGTTTCTATAACTCTGGGGTGAAGGGAGCCCAGGAGTAGTAAGCCAATGCCCGCTGGCTCCCCACCTTCCCCACCTTAGCCAAGCATGTCACTGAGGGTGGGGCAATCCGTGATCTAGCCCCTCTGCAGAGAATGGCAGACCGTGCTGGGGCTTTTCCCCAGTCTCAATGTAAAGAATTTGGGCTCAGTCTTAACCAACCAGTCCACTATAATTTGTTTATAACTCTTGCTCTGAGAAAAAGCAGCAACATAGGAACTGGAACTCTCCACATCACCAGTTCACCCTTCTGACCTGCTCCTCTGTTCAGCATGTGTGAGGCTAAAGGATGACAGAGGAATTACTTTGGAGTTTGAGGAGGAGGACAGTTGGGGGAGACTTGCTGGTGCGGGAGTTTCTTTGTTACACTCTCTCCCCACCAGTGCTGTTGATCTATGCCTTGCTCCTCACTGCATATTTATTTGCAATCTGTAGCACTGATCTGTGGTACTGGTTTCTTTTCTTTTTTTTTTTTTTTTTTTTTTTTTTTTTTCTTTTAGAGTTTCTTAAGCAGCAGTAGGCAAGGGAACCCCAATACTACTGGCACTATGCCTCTGTCTCCTGTCTGGAAATGGTGAGAGGCTAGATAAGCGGTGTTTTTCTTTCCCTCACCTCTGTGATGGTCATAAGATGTAAGAAGCTGGAGAGATTAAACACTGAGCCCTGTGCATGCTTTAGTAGTTTTATTTCCCCTGTGAGAATCTCCCCTGCCCTAGCCCCTTCTTCCTGCACTCTGGAACAGAGCCTCTGGTGTCCATCCAGGCTCTACTTGGAGCTGGAGGTCTAGGATGGCTCTAAGGGGCCCCCACTCCCACTTCTGTCTTTAGGGTCCCCTGACGGGTTAGATGGGCTATGCCCTCTTACCCTGGTTCACAGGGGAGGGGGCTTCCCTGTTTCAAATGTCCCTTATGGGGGAAATAGAGATCCAAGTTTCACTTCGTCTTTTTCAGGCAGCTTTGTTTCCTGTCCTGGGGCTGGAGTGGGAGAGAGGCCTCAACCCTCAGCTTTGCTTCTTCTCCACCAGCAGTTCGGGGGTGGGGTGGTCTCAGAGTCCAAAGCACTCTTAGGAAAGACGAAGCCCGAGGACTGACAAGCATTAGTGCAGATGAGCAGGGTTAGAAAGCTCGTTCCGGGTTGTTTCCTCAGTCAGCTCTCTGGCCAAGGTGGCTTGTGCTGGGTTCCAGGGCCCTCAGAGTTTCCCCTCATCCAGCATCTTCCTGAGCCCATCACAGATCTTGCCCAGGTGCTGAGTGAAGTCGGGCCCGTAGAGGGCGGTGAGCAGGCCCGCGTCAGAGAAGTGATCGAACACGTGGCGGATGCGGCCGTGTGACTTGGGTGTGAGGTGGTGCTCCACCAGCTCCAGCAGCACATCCCGGCACTCGGTCAGCAGGCCAGCCAGCACCGCAGCCTCAAAGGTGAAGTCCACCTCGCCAAAGCTGAGTGCCGTCATGGCGCCCTGCCGCAGCTTTTGGCGGAAGCGGGCGGCCAGGGCCAGCTCACTGGGGCCAAAGCAACCGCTGCGGTGCAGCACGGCCACCTTGACCGCCACCTTGATCAGGTCCTTGATCACCCGCTGGGCCTGGGGCCGGCTGTGCGTGTACTCTTTGGAAACACGGTAGAGCTCATCTAGCACCGCGCTGCTGGTCTCGTCGATGAACAGATGAGCCACGGACCGACCTGCCATCTTACTCAGTAGCTTCTTCTCTGCCTGTAGTGCCAGACTCTTTGAGCTGAAGGACTCCATAGTGCCTGGGGAAGGGGGCGGTGGGGGCATGTGGTTAGTCGCCAGAAGACAGCCACAGGCATCCTTAGAAAGAGAGACATGGCTTTTCCCCCTTACTCTGGTTTCTTGCCCATTGTCATCATTTCATCTTTTTCCCCTGGGCCCCCTCGGTTCTCTAGGCCTGTTCTCATTTCTTTTCAAGTGGTACTGTAGGAAATTTTGATTTCTAAACCCAGAGGAGCAGTAATAGCTTTGGCTGGAGGAGTGAAGGCTCACAGGGGCTCGGCCTCACACGTGAAGTCTCAAGGGGAAGTAGGCCATTGCTGCCCTACAGTGGAGAAGATCCGCCTTACCTGGCTGATCATTCTACCCTTGTGGACGCTGACTGTGTGCCATGTGTCTATGAGGTGTGGCTATGACTCTCTGTTTTACAGCTGAGCAAACTGAAGCTCGCGTTAAAGAATTTACCCAATGTCAAATGCCACCGTTTTTCTGGCCCCAAAAGCCCATGTCAGCTCGTGTGCTCTACTGTCTGTAAAGAAATGGGGTGGGGGTGGGGGATCTCAGGAGTCCTAATAAAAATAACAACTAACGTTTATTGAGAACCTATGTGCCAAGTACTTTATGGGAATTGTCTTCCCGACCCTTCCTTAGGTCGGTGTCACCATCTTACGGTGAGAACACTGAAGCTAAGAGGAATTAAGCAACTTGGCCAAAGTCACTATAGCAAATGATAATGAGCTTTGAACTAAATAATCCGAAGAAACCTCCTTCCCTGGAATGTTCTCAGTGAGGTCCATGCACATGTGAGCATGAGATACAAGCACCCCAGGGCGGGAGGTGGCAGGCGGTCCTGGAGGCCTGCAGTCTTCTACTGGGACTGACCCCAGGACCCTCCTGGTGGCACATCACTGGCATATATCCAGGGTTCTCTCCCCGTGGTCTTCGCCCGTGGTTCTGGTTGTTTTGCTTCTTACTTCCCCCTACCCTGCGCTGCAGGATGTGGCTGTGACCGCAGTGAGGAGCAGCCTCGCCCTCTCCCCCAAACCCAAATGGGAGCCTGAAGACTCAGGGCAGATGGGTGCTATTGACTGGGGCAGGGGTTTCTTCCCCAGCTGTACCGGTTCAATGGGAGCCTGAAAAACTGCTTTGCTCCTGGGCCTGCCTGGGGTTTTCTGGCCCGGGCTCCACAGCCGGAAGAGGAGATTGCTCCATGCGAGCCTGCCTTCCTCCTTGGCCTTCCTGTTCCCCAGCTCTTCATTGCACCCGTTGTTATCTCCCATTTGCTCCACTGTCCTCTCCCTCCCTGTTTCAGTCTCTCTTTTTCTCTTGTCTGGGTCCTGCCCTGTGACCCTCTGCTCCAGCTCCCCCTCTGGCCCTTATGTCTACCCCCATGTCTCCTAGGACGTCCTTACATGTCTCCATACTCTGGTGCACACCCACATCACCCCCATGCCTCGGCCCTGCCTCTACACTGTCCCAAACCCCATCTTTCTTTCTGAGGCATCCTTGCCCCAGGGAAAACTGAGTTGGACCTTTCTGCTGAGGACCCAAGAATTCTGTCAAGTGAGAGTCTCACAATATGGAAGGCTCAGGCTGGCAGGGCTGGGACCTTTCTGCCACCACCACCCCTAAAGACTACCCTCCTGTCATTGCTGGCCCCTCACCTGCTGCGTGCACTGGTGCCAGTCTTGCTTTGGGTGTCCCGGGAGAGCTGATAGAATGGAGAAGCTCCTAAGTGAGAGGCTCTTTGGCTTGGCCCCACCCCTGAAGCCCCGCCTACCACCTCGGTGCTCAACCTCCGGTTCATCACACTGTCTCTAAGAAGGTCTGTGGCCCAAGAGCCTCCCAGAAATACAACAAAGGTTAAAAGGAATACCAAGCATTCTGGAGGAAATAGCCTTGATTTGAGGTCATGAGGAGGGATTGCACATCCCCTGGTCTCAAATTGTTTGCTTCTTTCTTTCCTCGATGCCCAGTTCCTTGAGATCTTCTATTTTTGTGGTACTGGGAATGATATGCAGTACAAATTGCTGGAGTAGGGGTCAGTGGGGAAGGTTTTGAAGATTGAACTGAGCTTAGGCTGGAGATGCCAGAGGCCGACCAGAGACCAGCAGGTGTGAGCGTGTCCCTGGAGTCTCCAGGGGAGGGTGGTGCTTGGGGCAGCGGTATCACGAGCATAGGCCTCCAGTGCCTGCCTGGGTAAGGGGTGGCATGGACTGTCTCTGCCCTTAACCCTAGAGAGGAAGGTGCTGGGGCCAGGGCGACCAAGCCAGATGTGACCAGCAGGTGTCAGCACAGCACTGAACCACTAGAGGAAACGCAGCTACTTACGGTGCTTTGTAGCTGCTATAGGGATGAAGGTAAGACAGTTTCTGAATGAGGCCCAAATGTTTACCATCAAGAATCTGACAGTCTGGACAGGGAGATAAACTTAAGCAAGTGTAACTATAATGCAAGTCGAATGACGTCATTAGCTTTAGTAGAAATGGGAAGAATAATGAGAGTAAAGAGATGTTTAGATTATTTCTGAGAGGAGGGCTGACAAGGCAGAACGAGGAGAATGGATTCAACTATTTACGAGGCAGAGATAGTGGAGAAGTGCTTCCCAGATGATGGGGATAACCATAAGCCATCCAACAATTAAAGGTAATGTAGAGCATACTCAGGAAGCGCTGAGAGAGAAGTTGCTTGAGAGAGAAGGAAAGAAGGAAAAGGCAGATCATGGTAGGCTTTAACAGATTTGCTCAACGGTTCACACTTCTGTGGGCAGTGGGGAGACATTCAGCATTTTGAATCAGGAGAAAGAAATCATTAGCTCAGTGGGAATGGGTTAGAGGCTCCAATAAGTTTTTAGCGGAGGGAGGGCCCGCTGGATCGGCATATAGCTTGCACAGGATGAGGCCTGATGAGAGACCTTGGGCTTTGGTGATTTTACAAGAAGTTCTAGCAGAAGGGGAAGGGTTAGAAAGTGGGTTGGCTTGCAAAAGTTGAAGAGTAAATTGAAGTTCCGGAATAGAAGCCATCCACATGACACGGACTCCATGGTTGAGAGGCTTCAAGAGGTGAAATAACCTGTCCCCAAATTCGAAAGCTAGTCGATGGCAGATTAAGGGCCTTAGGTGATTCCCAAGCCTTTCTGGCTCATTTCCTCACAAGATGATGAGGCAGTAAATTCTACCTCATAATGAACATGGCAGGGTCCTGCTCCCGTATGCTCTGATTAATTCACTGATCATACATTCTGGGGATAGTGATACTACCAAAATCACAGGGACAGTGAGAGTCCTTTTTATTTATTTTTTATTATTTGTTAATGCTTATTTTTGAGAGCGAGTGTGTGAGCGGGGGAGGAGCAGAGAGAGAGGGAGGCACAGAAGCCCAAGCAGGCTCCGGGCTCTGAGCTGTCAGCAGAGAACCTGATGCAGGGCTTGAACCCAGGGCTTCAACCTGAGCCAAAGTCAGACATTCAACCAGCTGAGCCATCCAGGCTCCCCGAGAGTCCTTTTTAAAAGGAATGTGCTTGGGGTGCCTGGGTGGCGCAGTCGGTTAAGCTTCCGACTTCAGCCAGGTCACCATCTCGAGGTCCGTGAGTTCAAGCCCCGCGTCAGGCTCTGTGCTGACAGCTCGGAGCCTGGAGCCCATTTCAGATTCTGTGTCTCCCTCTCTCTCTGCCCCTCCCCTGTTCATGCTCTGTCTCTCTCTGTCTCAAAAATAAATAAGCATTAAAAAAAAAAATTAAAAAAAATAAAAGGAATGTGCCATCTGGGGTGCCTGGGTGGCTCAGTTGGTTGAGTGCCCATCTCTTGATATCAGCTCAGGTCATGATCTCACGGTTCCTGGGATCCAGTGCCACGTCAGGCTCTGTGCTGTCTGCCCCTCCCTGTCCCTCCCCTGCTGGCGCTCTCTCTCTCTGTCAAAAAGAAATAAACATTTAAAAATGTGCAATCTAATTGGAAAATAAGAGAAGTGTGAATACAAGAAGTTGCAAATACAGTAATACTTTCTGATTCCAGAATTCTCTGCCAATTCCTTACCCACTAACCTCTCCGGCTTCTCCTCTTGTGTGCTCCTTGTGCTCAGCTCTCTCTGTCCCTTGTCCTGGGCTCCAGCTGTGTTGTAATTGTCTCAATTCCTCCAGTACTCACCGTGCATGATTGCTGTTTTCCTCCTTCCACCTCATTCTGTGTTCTAGACTTTCCCCCTTCTTGTGTCTCTGCCTGGAACTCTTCACACACACACACACCTCTTCCCTGCCTACTTAATTCTACTCAGCCTTCGGGTCTCAGCTGGAAAGTCAAATCTGTGGAGCCATCACAAGTCCCTAAACCAGGTTAGACCCTTCTGATGCATAGCGCTATTGAACCGTATACCTCCCCTATTATAATTACCCTCTTCACTGTAATTTGTGGCTTTTTAACTGCATCCCCACTAGACTGTAAACTCCATGAGGGCAGGGATGATGCCTTAGTGCCTGCCGAGTGCCTCACACACCCTGCTCAATCAATATTGGCTGAAAGAATAAATTTAAAACCCACCCAAGAAGCAGGAGATAAGGGGGAAACAGTAGCAACACAACAGTCCCATGGAATATTGTTCATTTAATTCACTCATAGACAAGTCTTTCTTTGATTTTCTCTTTTATTTAATTTTTTAATGTGTATTTATTTTTGAAGGAAAGAGAGAGTGTGAGTGGAGGAGGCGCAGAGAGAGAGGGAGACACAGAATCCGAAGCAGGCTCCAGGCTCCGAGCTGTCAGCACAGAGCCCGACGTGGGGCTCGAACTCACAAACTGCGAGATCATGACCTGAGCTGGTCAGTTGCTTAACCGACTGAGCCTCCCAGGTGCCCCTGTTTGATTTTCTCTTAATCTATACCCATTTTTAGTAATCTCCAAACCCACAGCATATAATTAGCAGCAAATTAAAAGAGGAAAGAGGAGGTTTTAGAAGCAAGAACAGGATAACAATGAAAATTCACAGAGATCGAAAGAGGAGACTAGGAAAACAAAAAAATGAAAACTAGCATTCGTGGCCATACAGAAGAGGAGCCAACAGTATTAACCATGCATATTCTATCCTTCAGCATCCTCACTGGTTTCCTGTACAATTAAGTTCACGGTGCTTCCTCTGAGTAAGCAAAAAATTGGTTAAATGGTGGCATCTTAAATGTGTGAAACACTTTTGGATTTACCAAACATTTCACCTGCATTATTTCACTTGATCCTGTGAGGTAGGCAAGCAGGGAAAGTGGCCGCTCAAACAGATGACAGACTCAGCCTTAGAAGTGATTTATCCAAAGCCATACTCCAATAGCTCAATTGAGGTCTTAACGACCCAGTCATGTTCTTTCCACTGTATAATCCACAGGAGATTAATAATCCCTTTTTGAATAAGCCCTATTTGAAACAGTTAGAATGAAAATGTTTTGCACGTAATTGGATAAACTTCAGTTATCTGGGAAAATAGGCAGAAGGGAACATTCCTATGTTTCTGTTTCACTGAGGATGCACCATGGTTAAAATCAGCACTCGTATCATTTCAGGAAAAGAAAATGCAGTGCGATTTGAAGCAGTCAACCAAGACTTCAGCCTGACGTAGCTGGAAATAGTTCACATCTTTGATGCATTTGCATCTTCCTCCATTAACCAAACTCTGGGCATTATCACTAAGTGCTGGGGATACAAAGATAAAAGACAAGCTTCCTGTCTTTACACTAAGTCGTAAAGACCTATGGCAAGTCCATATGGAAGTATCCAATAAACAATTGTAAAAGTGAGTTTAGAGCTCTGGAGAAAGACCCAGGTTGAATAGCTAGGTTTTATGGGGAACAGCACATTAGTCATTATTGTAATGTTTGGTGTGGGTTATCTTGACCAATGAGAATGTGTAAAGCAAGAAGAGATGGGTACGGACGTGACCCTAGGGAACACCAGCACATACGGAGAGATCAGACAAGGCTGAGAGAGAGAGACGCCATGGTAATAGAAGTTAAGTCACTCATTCATTTAAGACTACCTATTTTTATTAAACGCCTAGTCTCTGTCAAGAGAAAGAAGGACCCAGGAGCCAAAAGAGGAGAGTGTTTCAAGGAAGGAGGGGCCAGTAGGGTCAAATGCCATAAGGAGGGCAAAAGGATAAAGTCTGAAGAACTGTTCATTGAATGTGACAAAGAGGTCATTAGTGGCCTTGATGAGAACAATCTCAGTGGGTTGATGGGGGCAAAAAAAAAAATAATAAGATGGTTGAGAAGTGAATGAGTAGAAGGAAATGCATACAGCAATTCTAGTTGACTCTAGAAGTTTAGCTGTGAAGGGAAGAAAGAAATGGAGAGATGGCTAAATACAGACAAGGATCAGGGGAAAGTTGAGAAATTTTTTTTTTAATCATGTGAGATACTTGAGCATGTGTAGATGCTGAGGGGAAAATGTCAGTAAAAAAAGGAAAGGTTAAAAATAGAGGAAGGAGAAAGGATTTGAAGACCCAGGGAATAAAGCTTGTAAGTAGGAGATAAAGAGGACAGATTTATTCAACCAACGTGTTAATAGTTAACACCTGCTATATGCCAGGTAGTGTGCAAAATACAAAGTGTACAGTGACAGGCAAGATGGCCATAGCTAGGCCCTGGGTACATGGAACTTACAGGAAAGTGGGAAGGTGGACCTTGGACAGGAGATACAGATGCCTCATCTACTGGGATGACCAAGATGTGAGGATGTCCCTAAGGGCATCTGGAGAGGGCCCAAGAAGTTGGTGGAATTCTCACATTACTACTATTTTCTCTGAAGACAGATGTGGCAGCTGCTGAGATAAAGGAAGAAGTAGTGATGAAAGAAACTTGAGTGAGGTGGAAGTTGGAAATAGCTACTTGTAAGGATTGGGAGAGGGTGATTTTCCAAAGTTGGAGATCCTGAATTTATTAGAGGCTCTGATCTGTGGGACTGTGGGATTTTCTCCGTAAGACCCCGAGAAGCAGGAACAGAGTCATTTGGATTTGTCCTTTGATGTAGCTCTCTGGTTCATCCATTTCTTTCTATACCCAGTGTCACCATCCTTACCTGAACGCCTCTCTCCCCTCAACCTTGAACCCCCTATTTTCTTGCTGGTAGGTCTCCTTGTCTTCTTGCTAAAATAAAAGCATTTTGATAAGGAACACCCTTATTTGAGAACTTGAAATGACATCCTATTCCTGTCAGATTATTTTAACCTACTCACTTTAGCATTCCAAGCCTTCCATAATTTGTCTCCCTCTTCCCCTTTACTCTGATTGTTACTAGTATCTTTCTTACATCACTCCTGCCCAGCGTTTTGCTATCTATGCTTCAGGCTCCAGGCTTACCAAGTACAAATTTGCTTAAGCTAAGTTGCTCTTTAGAACATTTTCTTCTTTCGTTTGCACCAAACTGACTCCCACTAAAGTTCTCCATCTTCCATGATAAAATATATCCAATGGCTTTCCCTGCAGTCATCATGAAGAACATTTATTGTGTCTCTTTCATTTCAGAATTCATTCAATGTAGCTCTTTTTTCTTTCTCTTTCTTTCTCTCGAATGGGTATTGCATTTTAATCATTTAGTGCATGTAAGTTTTGTTTTAACCTCAATAGATGGCTATTTTCTTTTTCAAATATTTTATTTTTAAGTAATCTCTACACCCAACGTGGGGCTCAAACCTGCAACCCTGAGGTCAAGAGTTGCATGCTCCACTGACTGAGCCAGCCAGGCACCCCAATTGACATTTTCTTTGTATTTTCTTTCCCTTTCTTTCTTTTTTAAGTTATTGTTTTTTTAATGTTTATTTATTTTTGAAAGAGATGGTGTGAGTGGGGGAGGGGCAGAGAGACAGGGAGACACAGAATCCGAAGCAGGCTCCAGGCTCTGAGCTGTCAGCACAGAACCCGATGTGGGGCTCGAACTCATGAGCTGTGAGATGGTGACCCAAGCAGAAGTTGGACACAACAGACTGAGCCACCCTCGCGTCCCTTAAACTTTTTAAAATGTTTATTTATTTACTTTGAAAGAGAAAGAGCACACGTATGTGAGCAGGGTAGGTGCAGAGAGAGAGGAGGAAAGAGAATCCCAAGCAGGCTCCCTGCGGACAATGTGGAGTCTGACATGGGGTTCCAGCTCACAAACCATGAGATCTTGACCTGTCCCAAAATCAAGAGTCAAACGCTTAACCAACTGAGCCACCCAGTGGCCCCTCTTTCTTTTTATTGAAGTATAGTTAACACACAATGTTACATTAGTTTCATATGTTCAACATAGTGATTCAACAAATTTGTAGGTTATGCTATGCTTACACAAGTGTCTGTCACCATACAATGCTAATACAATGCCATTGACTATATTCCCTATGCTGTCTCTTTCGTCCCCATGACTTGTTCTTTCCATAACTAGAAGCTTGTATCTCCCACTCCTTTTCATCTATTTTGCCCGTTCCCCAACGCTTCTGCCTCTGGCAACTATCAGTTTGTTCTCTGTGTTTATGGGTCTGTTTCTGCTTGTTGTTTGGTTTTTAGATTCTACATACAAGTGAAATCATATAGTATTTGTCTTTCTCCTCTTTTTTTTTTTTTTCTTTTGGTGATTGAGAATTTTATGTAGCGTTGTTTGGTTTTCTTTCTCTTCATTTTTTTGTGTATCTATTACAGGTTTTGGGTTTGTGATTAGCATGATATATCATGGCTTCTATATCACATCCTAAATATATAGCATTCTATATTGACGGTCATTTAAGTTTAAACACATTCTAAAAAGAACTTCTCTTGGGGCACCTGGGTGGCTTGGTTGGTTGAGCATCTGACTCTTGATTTTGGCTTGGGTTGTGATCCCTGGGTGGTGAGATTGAGCCCCACATTGGCCCTTGTGTTGATTGTGGAGCCTGCTTAAGATTCTCTCTCTCTCTCTCTCTCTCTCTCTCTTTCTCTCTTTCCCTCTCCCTCTGCCCCTTTCCCCTCACTCAAGCTCTCTCTCTCTCTTTCTCTAAAATAAAAGAATAAAAAGAACTTTTTTAGTCCCTCCTCCTCACTATATGTATGTATGTATGTATGTGCATATATATATATATATATATACACACACACACACATGTCTTTTGTCTGGGAAACGATTTCTCTGTTTCTATGTAAAAAAACATTTGTTTAATGTTTTATTTATTTTTGAGAGAGAGACAGAGACAGAGTATGAGCCGGGGAGGGGCAGAGAGGGAGACAGAGTCCCAAGGAGGCTCCAGGCTCCAAGCTTTCAGCACAGAGCCTGTCACGGGGCTTGAACTCATGAACTATGAGATCATGACCTGCACTGAAGTCAGATGCTTAACCAACTGAGCCACCCAGGCGCCCCTATTTCTCTAATTCTAAATGATCACATTGCCGGGTAGGGTATTCTTGGTTGTAGGTTTTTTTCCTTTCAGCACTTTGAATATCTCATGCCACTCCCTTCTGGCCTGCAAAATTTCCACTGAAAAAAATCAGCTGATAGGGGTTTCCCCTTGTACATAACTTTGCTTCTCTTTTGCTGCTTTTAAAATTCTTTCTTTATGTTTAAACTTTGACATTTTATTTTATTTATTTTTTTAATGTTTGTTTTTGAGAGAGAAAGAGCATGAGCAGGGAAGGGGCAGAGAGAGAGAGGGAGACACAGAATCTGAAGCAGGCTCCAGGTTCTGAGCTGTCAGCACAGAGCCTGATGCGGGGCTCAGACTTATGAACTGTGAGATCATAACTTGAGCCAAAGTTGGATGTTCAACCGACTGAGCCACCCAGGCCCCCCATAATCTTTGACATTTTATTTTAAATGTTTATTTTTGAGACAGAGACAGAGCATGAACGGGGGAGGGTCAGAGAGAGGGAGACACAGAATCCGAAGCAGGCTCCAGGCTCTGAGCTGTCAGCACAGAGCCTGACGCGGGGCTCGAACCCACAGACCCTGAGATCATGACCTGAGCTGAAGTTGGACGCCTAAATGACTGAGCCACCCAGGCGCCCCTCTTTGACATTTTAATTATTATGTGTCTAGTGTGGATCTCCGAAGGTTCATCTTATTTTGGACTCTTTTTGCTTCCTGAACCTGGATGTCTATTTCCTTCCCTAGATTAAGGAAGTTTTCAGCTATTATTTATTCAAATAAATTTTCTGCCCCTTTCTCTCCTCTCTTTCTGAGACCCCCTATAATGCAAATGTTTATTCTCTTGAGGTCATCCAACAGGTCCCTTAACCTACCTCATTTTAAAAATTCTTTCCTTTTTGCTGTTCAGCTTGGGTGCTTCCCATTATCCTACCCTTCAGATCACTGATCTTCTTCCGCATCCATTAATCTACTGTTGATTCCCTTTAGTGTGTATTTAATTTCAGTTATTGTATTTTTCAACTCTGATTTATTATTTTGTGTATTTTCTCTTTGTTGAAGTTCTCTTTGAGTTCCTCCATTTTTTCTCTCCAGTCTAGTGAGCATCTTTATAACCATTGCTTTATTTTTTTAAAGTTTTTAATTCCAGTTAACATGCAGTATAATATTAATTTCAGGTGTACAATATAGTGATTCAACATTTCTATACATTACTTGGTGCTCATCACTAGTGCCTTCCTTTAAAAAAAAATTTTTTTTAATGTTTACTTTTGAGAGAGAGAGAGAGAGAGAGTGTGAGTGGGGAAGGGGCAGAGAGAGAGGGAGACACAGAATCTGAAGCAAGCTCCAGGCTCTGCGCTGTCAGCACAGAGCCTGATGTAGGGCTTGAACTTATGAACCATGAGATCATGACCTGAGCCGAAGTTAGACGCTTAACTGAGCCACCCAGACACCCCAACTAGTGCCTTCCTTAATCCCCATCCTCTCTCCCCCCCCCCCCCCCACCCCAACCGCCTCTCTGGTAACCACCATTTTGTTCTCTACAATTAAGAGTCTGCTTCTTGATATCTCCTTCTATTTTTTTCCTTTGCTTGTTTCTTAAATTCCGTATGAGTGAAACCATATGGTATTTGTCTTTCTCAGACTTATTTCTCTTAGCATTATACTCTCTAGATCAATCCATGTCATTGCAAATAGCAAAATTCCATTCTTTTTATGGCTGAATAATATTCCATTTTATATATATAAATAATATATATATAATATTCCATTATATATATATATATATATATATACACACACCACATCTTCTTTATCCATTTATCAATTGATGGACACTTGGGCTGCTTCCATATCTTGACTATGGTAAGTAATGCTGCTATAAACATAGGGGTCTGTGTATCCCTTTGATTAGTGTTCTTGTCGATCATTACTTTAAACTCTAACAGGAATATTGATCATCTCCATTTAGTTCTTTTTCTGAGGTTTTATCTTATTCTTTCAATTAGAGCATATTCCTCTGTCTCCTCATTTTGTTTGACTTTCTGTGTTTGTTTCTATGAATTAGTGGAACAGCTACTTCTCCTAAACTTGAAGGAATGGTCTTAGGTATGGGTCATCGCTTGTGTAGACTCTATGTGCCTGGTGACTTTTGCTGGCTGGCTGGAGTTGTGGGTGACATGGGCTGGGGATCACGAGGCACTCCCTGCTAGGTCTGCTCTGGTAGGATGGTAGATGGCCATTTCTCCAAAGACTGGGACTGCATCCCACAGCGAATTGTATATGAAATAAGTGCTTAATACTTTATAGATGGAACTGAGATTTTAATTGGGCCCTAAAACTTTAAATAAATTACACCTCAGTCTCTATTCACTAACCTATTTAATGAGCATATATTTGAGTACCTAAGTCCTTTGTTAGAAGCTGGGGAGATACATCTCTTGCTTACTCACTGTGAGGCTTAGCCCAGTCAGTGAGCCTGATCGGAGTTCAGTAAAGACCAGCAAACCCTCGTGCCTCCTTTCCTCTTGTCCAGAGACTTGTATGTGGGAGTAGGGGGCAGGAGGTGCCCACTCAGATAAAACTGTCCAAGAATGCCAATGTCTCCCAGGCCACCCACTATCCTGGGAATTTTGAGAACGTCTTTTGTCCCAGCCCCCACGCAGGGAAGAATCTTAGCAGGCGATACCAAGGTGGGAGCCAAGCAGTGCTGTCTGAAGTAGTCTCATTCTCCCTCCCCACTGACCTTCCCAGAATCAAAGAGTCTTTATGGAGGATGGGGTTGGAGAAGAAGCAGTTTTGCTATTCGAAGGAATGTCCAGGGCCCTCTGAAGAAAGATGGAACACTAATCCTGTGTCTGGGACCAGTAAGGCTATACGTGGGGCTGGGACACTGGTCACTTTCCCTTTTTGGAGTCTCCATGTTGCTCCTCTTTCTGTGTGATTCTCTGAGTCAGTTTGTCCCAATCTCCACGTCTCTCTTTTGGCTTGAGCCTCACTCACCTGTCCTCTTCCATCAACCCAACAGCCTGACTGCCAGCCACCCTGGCTTCCTGGCTCCGTAGTTCCTGGCCTAGTGGCCTAAGCCCATCCTGCTCTGACAGTAGGGGTGAGAGGGGAGGAGATGATGGGGACAAGGAAAACCTCCTGGTGACACCTTCCTTTCCTTTCCCAGGCCTCAAGCCCTCAAGCGCATGCTAGGCCTCCCTTATTGGGGTCATCATGAACCAGAGGAGGCACATGGGAAGAAACAAGGAGGTCGAGGTAAAAACAGTAGAGAGGAGGGACAGAGGGTTGGGGGCAGAGGGGAGAGCTCCCCCGAAGTGGAAGCCAGGTAGCCAAAGCCATTGGGGAGAAAGGAGGGAGGTTGAGTCGCGCAGCTCAGACAGTCCAGCCCAGCCGAGTCTCCGGGTTTCCCGTCGGTCTCTCCTTCCAGCTTCGCTTCCTTCCTCTCTTGTAAGATTTCTCCCAGGACCTCTCCGTGAGACCCCCTCCTCCGTACGAGTCTCGGCGACGGTCCGCTGGTTTCTCCATCTCGCGCCTGGCTTTGGTCTCTGGCTCAGCCTCCCGACCTGGCCCTCTCGGTGGGCGGTGCTCCTTACGCCCCGCCCCCAAGTAGGACTATTGGTGAAGAGGTGTCGAGAAGGCGGTGTCCAGCCAGCTTCCGAGAGCCAGATTGGTTGCGGAGACCCAGAGGCGGGCGGGAGGCGGAGCCGGCCGGGAGGCGGGCGGGGCGGCTGGGGCCCGGCCCAGAGCCCCGGGCGGTCGCATTGTTTTCCTGCAAGGAGCCGCGGCGGGAGTGGGGGCTGCGACTGGGACCCGCGGCTTGCCAGACCCGACAGCGGCCGGGAGCTCAGATCCGGGCTCCATCCCATTCGGACGCTCATCACATCTCGCCAGAGCCCCAATCACGGATTGCGAACTCGGCGTGGTGCGGGGCTGCTGCCCGCCCGCTGCGATCTCGGTCCCGCTGACCCGGATCTCGGAGCAAGTACCTCGGAGCTTGGGGAGATGGGGCTGCAGGGGAGGCCAGGAGGACGGGGGACGCCGCAGCTGGGGACAACGTTCCGAAGTGCGAGAGGGAACCGGGAGGGTGCCAGCGCGCTGTGTGCCTGGCTGCTGGAGAGGGTCAGCGGAGTTGGGGTGCTTGGAGGGAGGAGGGGACCGTGGCCGAGCCCCGTCAGTGCACTGTTGGGCGCAGCGTCTGGGCTCCTCTTCCCACCGGGCTTCTCTGAGTCGCGTCCCCTGGACTGGGGAGCGCTAAAGGGGATTATTTGAGGCGCGCACCGTGCAGAGGGTGGAAACCCTGGTGCCTTGACTCCCGGGCAGGGAAACTAAGGCTCCGAAACCCGCGGAGAACTGGACCCTCCTCTCGATGTCTCTGCAGGGATGGGAAGAGGGACGCGTCGTTCCGGACTTTGGTGTCACGGTTGCACCTCTGTCCTTGTGCAAGCGGGAGTCTGAGCACCTCTCAGGAGGTTGGCTGGGGCAGAGAGTCGGGGAAGGGGGCCCCCGAGAAACAACAGTCCCCGCGCCCTTCTCCTTTCTTCACCCCACTCGCCCCGGGGCTTTGTTAGACCAGGGTCTCCCAAGGAGGAGAGCCTAGCTGGAGACTGAACCTTTAGCCCGCGGACCCCGCTCAGCGCCGGCCGCAGGCCTGCCCTCTTTGGTTCCCAGCCTCTGGCCCTGTTTCTCTGGCCTGGGAGACCCGCCTCCGCTCCCCAACCCCCGCTCTCATCCTCACTCTGTCTGCGCCTGCAGGCCCCTCCAGCCCCTCCTCCCGCTAACGTGGCTCTGGGACCCGGTCCCGGCCCAGACTCTGCTGCCCGCCCCTCTCGGAGCCCCAGATCCAGTGAGGGGGAGACACGTCGAGCCCCTGGCCGCGGGCCCATCTTATGCCAGGCTCTAAACACCTGGATTATCCTCGTTGGGGGTTGGGTGGAAGGGAGAGTAGGTGCGGAACCAGGGGCAGAGGGTGGGAGAAATGTCTTGGAGAAGGGAATGCGCCTTCAGCCTGTTTCTCGAGGATCCTCACCGCGCCCCCCACCCCCTCTACCTCCTGTCTGCTCCCCCAGAGGAAGGTGGACTGGGGCGGGAGACCAGCCTGAGAGCTTCCTGCTATTGTCCCCAGCCCGGTCTCCCCTTCTCCATCCCTTCCCCAGCCTCCCCCTCCACCCGCCTTGACTCTGGTTGTGACTCTGGCTATGACCCTGGCCACTCCCCAGAGGTGGCCATAGGGCCAGGAGGAGAGAGAAGGGCTGTTTTCTCTCCCAGCAAAGAGAAGACCTAGGAGGGGAAGAAAGGTTTGGCCAGGCCTCCCCCATTTGCTTCAGATGGGGGGTATGATGCCTTTCCCCAGGCCCTGGGTGGGATGGGAACTGCTCAGATGCTGCTCCTCCAAAAACCAATGTGGGAAGCCTTCTTAAAGATATATCATACAAGTCTAGGGGGCCAATGCGAAGGCCAACCAAGTGTTTTCAGAGGCTGGACTAATCCAGTCCAAGGCAGGGGGTGGGGTGCAGAGACACTGGGCAGGAGGGAGGCAGGACCTGCTCTCTTAGGGAAGAAGGAAGAGGCTGGGGATGTTTGCTATCGGAGCATTTTGCCTAGAAATGAAGAGCATGCAAATGAGATGCAAATTAGCCTCTATTGTCCCCAGCTAGGGCGCTTTCTCGGTGAAGGCTGCTGGATTCTGAGGGTTTTAATGTGGGAGTGGATGTCATGCCCCACAAACTCTCCCTGTCACCCTTTTCCCCAAGACTGGTCCTTCAGTTCCAGGAGTTTCCAGCTAGGGGCCAGCCCCTGCCCCTGCCCTCACATCTTTGGGTTTGAAGCGGCCAGCACCTCTGTAATCTAGCTCACTGTCAACACCCCGCCCCACCCCACCTCACAACACACCCACACCTTTCCAGGGCCGCACGTCCCTTTCCCTAGCCTCAGTAGACTTCTCCTAAATTTTCACATTTACTTCTAAGGGATGTGGTAAGCAGGTCTAGCTAAGCCTCTTCCCTCCTGTCCCTTCTTCCATCAGGTCACAGGTTTCCTATCCCCCTCAAACCCCCACAGGAGTCACAACCCCAGGTGAGGAAAGGGCAGCAGCTCCTGAAGGCAGGGATGGAAACTGGCCTGGTCTGGGAGCAGGAAGAGGGGTCTGGCTGTTCTCCCCACTTGCCAGAGGCCAAAGTTGTTTCCTGGGTGAAGATACCAGTTGCCCAGGGCAACTTGGAGGGGGGGGGAGCCGGAGGGGGAGGATAGGAGACAGGCTGGGTCCCTTTCTCTTCCCCTGGGAGCACCAGCATCCGGGGATGGGGGTGGGGTGGTTAGGGAGGCTTGGCCTTTCAGCACCAGAGGGTCGTTAGCTAGCTGACTGCTCTGCCCCTGGGGAGGGGGTCATCATTAGATGTTCCTACCCCTTCCCCTCCTCCAGCCCTCTTGGGACCCCATCTGACGTCAACCTCCCCACCAGTGACGCTGGACTGGGGGTGGGGTACACTTGGGTCCTGGCTCCAAGAGTGGATTTGGGGAGATGGAATGGGCTGGGCTTGGAAACCCAGGGTCTGTTCTTTAAGGGGACATGGTGGGATGAACAACTAAGGATTGGTGAGGGATAGCTGTCTATTCACAGAAAGGAAGGATTCTCACCCGACCTGGTTTCAGGAGCCACTCAGCCCCTCGCTTCAGTTTGAGGGGAGGGAGGGCAGGAAGCTGGAGTACACCTCCCACTGCGGAGCCCAACCAGGGTCAGCTGGGGTGGGGTTGGCGGTGCCTGATGAGTGGGAAGGGCAGTCTCACCACGCTTTCACCATATCCATCTTTTCCTGGACTTTGGGCTACCGTTGCCTGTGCCTGTCGTTGAATTATTTATATTTCCATTTTGAGGCAGCCTGAAGAGGGAAGGAAGGGAAAGAGGGACATACGTGTTGAGCCATTTCTCATCACCAGTATAGCCAGTTGCATCCCTGGCTCCTCATAGGCGTCTGCTCCTCCTCATCAAATACTTGCACTGGTTCTTGGGAGCCAGGGAGGGAGCAGGGGGTTGGAGAGGCTGGGAGGGGGCACAGTGGTCGGGCAGACAGCTGCAGCCAGAGCTAAGTTTAGCCTCTGATCTGGCTCTGATGCAGATGCATTTTTGGCTAAGGCAGCCCCCCCCCACCCCGTACCCCTCCCTACCCAGCTTCTCCCTAGCAAAGAGAAGAGCCCTTGAGGCATGAACTTAGACTAAGACAACGACCCCTAGGCTTCCTGCCCCCACTCTGTCCTTCCCCAACCCTAGAGAGGGGATGGCTTCCTCGCAGCTGCCTCTTCCCGGGGCACAGCGCCTGAATGGCTCCCAGGGTGCCGTCCGGGTCTGTGAGGGAGGGTGAGGCAGACACGGTGCCCTCTTCCTCCTTCTAGTGCCAAGGAGTCACTATTTATAATTTTAAGGCTTCAGTGTCTAATTATAACTGAGTAGGGGTTAGTAAGAGGGGGGCCGGGAGGTGTCACCTACCGAATGTCCCAGGCCCGCTCAGAAGAAAGGAGAAGAGGCCGTTTGGAAGGGGAACGGGCGTGTCCTGTCCTTACCTGGGGTCATGCCTGCAGGTCTCACGCCAGCCAGTTTGGGCCAGTTGGAGAGAGAAAGGCCTGGAGTGACAGTGACAGCTGGCTGGGACCGAGGCAGTGCCAGAGAAAGGGTTGATTCCCCCGGCCCACAGGGTCCTCTAGGGTCAGACCAGGGGAGGAGCCCGCCTGGGCCAGGGGGAAGGGATCTGGCCCCTTCCCCCACTTTTATCTGTCTCCTCTTTCAGGGCCGGCATATGGGTGAGGGGGCACCCCCTGGGGCCTGAGCTGCCCCGCACAGGATGCCCCGTGCCCCCCGCTTCATGCCCTTGCTGCTCCTGCTGCTCTCACTTCCCCATACCCAGGCTGCCTTCCCCCAGGACCCCCTCCCTCTGCTGACCTCTGACCTGCAAGGTGAGTGCCCTGGCCCGACACCCCGCTGGGTGAGCTCTGCACTCCAGACCCCTGTGTAGGAGGCCAGGGTACAGGAAGACACCCAGCAGGGGAAGCAGACAGGTAGAGGGAACGGGGCGCTGCTGGCCCTGCTTCCTTCACTTGGAGGCAGTGCCGTCATTTGGTGGTTAAGAGCACGGACTCTCAGCCAGACCAAACCTTAGCAGGTTTGGATCCCTGCCCTGCGACTCATTAGCCTCACAACCCTGGTTAGATTGTTTAACCTTCCTTTGCCTCAGTCTCCTCATCTGCAAAATGAAGAGAGCAAATAGCATTCTGCCTCAGAGTTATGTAGGGATTAAATGAGGTGCCGAGAACACGGTCTGGCACATGGTAAGTGCTGCCTGTGTGTTTGCTATTACTATTAGGTATGCCACAAAGGTTCAGGGCTGGTTCAGTGGTTCCCCACACCTCTTCCCCCATCTCCACCATTTGCACCACAACTAAGCCTAGGTCCCACTGTGAGGGAAACCATACACCCACTTTTTTCTCAGAAGAACCTTGATCTATTTGCAGGTTCCTGTTATGGATGTAGAATTTAGAGTAATTTTAAGGACCAAGGGACTGCAGTTGGGTCCCTGGGAGTAAGTGTTGGGGGATAAGAATAGCAAACACTTGCATGTGCCAGATGCGGTTCTGAGCACCGTATAAACATTAAAGCATCTATGTCTGAACTCTGAGCTGCCTCTGGGTGCTGATGATCATGGTTGCCATGGTCAGGCCAGCAGACACGGAGGGTGGTCAACGGAGATAGTGACCTGGGACGGCTGAGGTGGCTTCTGAAGAGCCTTGAGGGGATGATACCAAAAGCTGGGAGAAATGGAGTAAGTGCTCCAGACAGGACAGTGTATGGCACGGGAACGAGAGGGGAGCGCTAGTCAGCCCTACAGCCCTTCCAAGAAGGAACTGTGTTCAGCTCTGGAGTAGGACAGACCTGGATCTGAATCCCAGTGCCTTCCACTTCCTAGCTAAATAAACTAGGCAAATTCCTTAATGGCTTTAAGCATCAGACTCCTCATCTGTAAAGTGGGGCCAATATTAGTATAGTAAAACCTTGCGGCAAGATAAGCAAACATTATTTTTAATTTTAATTAAAAAAATGTTTATCTTTAGAGAGATGGAGAGATGGAGCGCGAGCAGGGGAGGGGCAGAGAAAGAGGGAGACACAGAATCCAAAGCAGGCTCCAGGCTCTGAGCTGTCAGCACAAAGACAGATGTGGGGCCTGAACTCACAAACCGTGGGGGATCATAACCTGAGCCAAAGTTGGATGCCTAACCGACTGAGCCACCCAGGTGCCCCTCTAATAAATTTTAACTTGATAAATGAGCAATGTCTTGTGATACAAATAGTATGTGATACTGAATATCACTTGATCACAACTGAGCCAATGGTTCTTGAAATTCACTTTAATATACGAGTGCTTTGGATTACAAGCATCATTCCAGAATGAATTATGCTTGCAAACCAAGTTTTACTGTATTTCCCTTATAGGGTTGTATTAAACGAGGCATCTAAAATGCTAACATGGTGGTTGGCCGAGGTTAAGTGCTCAGGGCTAGCATTATTTTATTAATAGCTGTATTAATAGTTTTTTTAATACCTCACAACTTGTCTTCCTCATCCACAATGTCCATGGCTGGATTTCATCTGTCTGGAAAGGGTATTGGGGGAATGCATGGTGTCCTGGCTCAGCCTCAGCACCCACCTCTCTGTGTCTTCTAGGGACTTCCCCATTATCCTGGTTCCGGGGCCTGGAGGATGATGCTGTGGTTGCCGAACTTGGGCTGGACTTTCAGAGATTCCTAACCTTGAACCGGACCTTGCTAGTGGCTGCCCGGTAAACTGGCCGTGGCACTGTTGTGGGGCCGACATGCATGCTCCTGGGCAGACATGGGACCTGCATGGCCACTGCAGCACCTTGCAGGGGACACATGCAGGTGTACAAGCCATGGGACGTGGACATGCTTGGACCCAGAGCGCAAATGCCGAGGCATGGAGTAAGGGGGGGATAGCAGGAGGTCTGCGATGTTTGTCTCTGACCACTGAGCCTGAGCAGGGTGGCAGTAAGGAGCTCAGGTGGGGTGCCTTCGTTTGGTTCTGATCCCTCCTTACCTCTCCCTGCAGGGATCACGTTTTCTCCTTCGATCTTCAAGCCCAGGAGGCAGGGGAGGGGCTGGTGCCCAACAAGGTAAGAGGCATGTGGCAGGAGGTGCAGGCATGGAGATGAGGCCTGGAAAGGTCTGCTGGGGGTCCAGCGGGTGGGAAAAAGAATCCAAAAGGAGCCATAATGTGAGGGGGCATCCAGCTTGCCCCATGATGTTCCCTCCCTTCTGTCTCTCCCTTCAGTATCTAACATGGCGGAGCCAAGACATGGAGAACTGTGTTGTGCGGGGAAAGCTGACGGTGAGGAGCGTGAGGAGCGGGGTGACAATTTCGAGGGGAGAATTTCCCGCCTCTCCAGGCTCTGTCCAGGACCACAGTGGTCCTCTGCTGTGCCCAGTTTTCCCGCCCACTTGCATCTGGGGTGGGGTGGGGGGGATGCAGGAAAGGGGATGAATAGTTGTTGCCTTCCTTCACAGAAGAGCTAGGCTCTAGCAGGCCAAAGAATCTGTCTGAGGTTGCAGGGTAGCAAATAGCTTGGCTGAAACTTTACCCCACATTGCTCTGACCATCTCAGGGGAGGTGGCCTTACTTCCTGTGGCCCCCTGTCCCAGTCCTAGGGAGCCCTGTTGCTGACCTGGAATTTTGGCTTCTCTAGGACGAGTGCCACAACTATATTCGTGTTCTTGTTCCCTGGGACTCCCAGACACTCCTTGCCTGTGGAACGAACTCATTCAGCCCCGTGTGCCGCAGCTATGGGGTACAAAGGCGGAGGGAGGGGGTGTGGGGCAGGGAAGGGGTCATGATGGGAGTGGGAAGAGAACCCAAGGTGGGCAACCAGCGAGGGTAGGGGAACCGGAGTGTCCAGAATGCAAGGGTCCTGAAGGGGTTGGGGAGAGAGGCAAGGGGACGCGGGGAGGTGGGTGATGGAGCCAGACTCCGAGACCCTGATGGTTCCAAGAATCTGTTCCCTCTCCCTCCAGATAACTTCGCTGCAGCAGGAGGGTGAAGAGCTGAGTGGGCAGGCTCGATGCCCCTTTGATGCCACCCAGTCCAACGTGGCCATCTTTGCAGGTGTGCACCTGGGCACGTGAGAAGCGGGCCTGTGGCTGGAGGGGGCTACCACCTCAGCCCTTCTCCCAATTTGGTCTCTCACTATGCTCCTGAGTGGAAGGTTGAGGTAGGGGGCAGGGCCAGGGTGAGTGAGGTAGGGGTGTAGGAGGCCCAAGAAGCGCCAGATCCCTGGGCCCTCCCCTGACTCCCCCCTACCCGCCCCTCCAGAGGGCAGCCTATACTCAGCCACAGCTGCGGATTTCCAGGCCAGTGATGCTGTGGTTTACAGAAGCCTTGGGCCTCAGCCCCCACTCCGCTCGGCCAAGTACGACTCCAAGTGGCTCAGAGGTCAGGGCGGGCCTGGGGGAGGGAGGCTGCTCTTGGGGAGGAGGTGCAGGGGGAGGACAGGGGGAGGTGCAGGGAGCAGGCAGAGGGTGGTGGTACTGGTACTGTGCCTGTGTGAAAGGCAGAAGGCTGTGTGGGGCCTGGAGTCTCTGAGCATGCTGTTTCCTGTCTCCGCCCCCTCAGAGCCACACTTCGTCCATGCCTTGGAGCACGGAGACCATGTCTACTTCTTCTTCCGAGAGGTCTCAGTGGAGGATGCTCGGCTGGGAAGGGTAAGGAGGTGGGCACCAGGGGTGGGTAGAGAGTTCTGCTGGATCCTGAGGAGCCAGTCAAGAGTCAGTGAAGAGCTCCTGGCCCTAATCTCCACCACATAGTCCCTTGGACTCTGAGCCCCAACTTGGAGTAGCCCCCAGCCCTCTGCCCCCACATCCTGCTGTGTCCCTCATCCTTGACCCCAACCAATCTACCACGCTATACCCTTCCTTTGCTGTGCCCCTAACATTGGTCTCTCGGTCCTCCAACACTCCAGATTCGTGTCCCCGCCACTGGCCCTGGGGCCCTCCCTGTTCTCCTAGTCCTGGCTCCCCCCCCCCCCACCCAGGTGCAGTTCTCCAGGGTGGCCCGAGTATGTAAACGTGACATGGGCGGCTCACCTCGGGCCTTGGACCGCCACTGGACATCCTTCCTGAAGCTGCGGCTCAACTGCTCTGTTCCTGGAGATTCTACCTTCTATTTTGACGTCTTACAGGCCTTAACTGGGCCTGTGAACTTGTATGGCCGCTCTGCTCTCTTTGGGGTCTTCACCACGCAGACCAATAGGTTAGTAGTAGACTAACCGACATGGCCCAATCTGTCCCTTGTCCCACCAGTGTCTGAGCCCCCCTCCCACAGCCTGCTGATGCCTTATAATGAGGGGAGACTCCATTCAAGGCCAGTTTACTATTCTGTTCATTTTTTTTTCTCCCAGCATGGCCCCCAGAGACTGTCTCACCCTCTCAGGCTCCACGTCCTAATATGGTGCATAAGGGCAGCTGCCGTGTCTCACCTGGGAGGGGCTGTGCTATCCCTCCCAACCCCCAGCCCACATCCTTTTCTGGCTCCTTCAGCATCCCTGGCTCTGCGGTCTGTGCCTTCTACCTGGATGATATCGAGCATGCATTTGAGGGCAAGTTCAAGGAGCAGAGGAGTCTGGATGGGGCCTGGACACCTGTATCTGAAGACAGGGTTCCCTCCCCCAGGTACCCAGGATGGGGGTGGCTTTTGTGGGGGCAGAAGCAAGCAGTGTGTTCCCACATGGGATTATGAAGAGAGGGTCTATGGGATTAGGGGGAGGGGGCTCAGTGGGTTGGCATGGGACTGGAGAGCTGTGGAGAAAAGGAAGGCAGTAGTTGAATGTCTGTGTGAAGGGGTAGAGCAAAGGTTACCAATCATGTTTGGGAGCAGCTGGAGGGGTGGGGTACTTAACTAAACCCTGGGTCCCCGTCCTAACATGGCTCCTTTCCATGTGCCTACCAGGCCAGGATCCTGTGCAGGTGTAGGTGTGGCTGCCTTGTTCCCCTCTTCCAGAGATCTCCCTGACGACGTCCTGACCTTTATCAAGGCTCACCCACTGCTGGACCCGGCCGTGCCACCTGCTACCCATCAGCCTCTGCTCACCCTCACCAGCAGGTATGTGGTTAAGCAAATGACAGCTACTGCCCAACTCCCCCCCCACCCCCGCCCCCGCCACTCTCTATCTCCGACCTCACAAGCTAAATCATATTGGTGGGAAGAAGAACCCATGAAAGTGGAAGGGAGAGCGAGAAGAAGAAAAAGTCTGGGCGGGAGGAAGCACCCGAAGTGGGCACCAGGATACATGGGCCGTCTTCCACTAGTCAGCTTGCCCTGACCCAAGGCCTATCCCTCCAGGGCTCTACTGACCCAGTTAGCTGTGGATGGTAGGGCTGGTCCCTACGGTAACACCACAGTCCTGTTCCTGGGCTCCGAAGATGGGACAGTGCTGAAGGTACTGCCCCCAGGGGGGCCATCAGGGGGCCCTGAGCCCATCCTGTTGGAAGAAATCAATGCCTACAGCCCTGCCAGGTGAGGCCTTCGTCTGGCAGTCCCTCCCACCCCCCCCCCGCCCCCCTTGCAGAGCAGGAATGGGAAGTGAGGTGGTGGATGGAGATGTGGGGGGATAGGGTGGGAACTCCCCAGAAGCTATAGGGTATAGGGATTTGGCAAGAAGCTGGGTGGTTTGGTGGGGCAGTCCTATGAGTTGTGTTCAGGGCTTGTGCACCTCCCCACCTTCTGTTCTTTAACCCCCCCCACCCCCCACCCCCCCCACCCCCGGAGACAGGAGCCTCACCTGCGCCATCTCTGATTCCTTCTGGCTCCATCCTAGGTGCAGTGGGAAGCGGGCGGCCCAAACGGCAAGGCGGGTCATAGGGCTGGAGCTGGACACTGAAGGTCACAGGCTCTTTGTGGCTTTTTCTGGCTGCATCATCTACCTCCCTCTCAGTCGGTGTGCCCGGCACGGGGCCTGTCAGAGGTGAGAAGAGGCTTAGGGCAGGCCTGCCTGGGGAGGTTCCTTGAGCCGGAAGGAGCATGGGGACACAGGCATGGGGGGTGGCAGAGAAATGCAGGGGAGGGTCAGGAGGGAGGGTTGCCTGGAGCATTCTGTAGGTATGCAGCAACCAGGGACTAGAATAGGAATCAGGGTAGGCAGGATGGGATCTGGGGCTGGGGCATGGGCTGTGATTAGAGGGGAGAGCCTCAGATGTCTCCGTCTCCCCCAGGAGCTGTCTGGCTTCTCAGGACCCATACTGTGGATGGCACAGCTCCAGAGGCTGTGTGGATATCAGGGGACCCGGTGGGTAAGTGAGGGGCCCCTGGACCTCCTGAGGAGAAAGCTCCCCACTACTAGGAGAGGGAGCTGAGGGCCAGGGCAGGGGCTGGGGGGCAAGATGGATAACTGCACTGAGACACCCCCATCCACCTCATTTCCTTCTAGGACTGATGTGGATCCGGCTGGGAACCAGGAATCCACGGAGCACAGTGACTGCCAAGGTAAATGGCCGGGACAGGGGTGGCTGTAGCCACAGCTGCACATGGCTCTGAAGGCCCTCAGAGACCATCCCGGGTGTGGGTTTCTGTCCTTCTGTAGCACAGTCACCCCTTTCAGTTCTTCTAGAAGCTTCCCCTGCCCCTGTCTTCACCCTCCGTCTTCCTTCTTCATAGATGGAGCTACTGGGAGTCAGTCTGGTACAGGGGATTCTGCTTATGGTGAGTCTGGCTATTCCAACTTCATCCCCCCTTGCCTGGCCCACACTCACCCGAGTCTGTGCTCCCTGGCAGCAGCAGACCAGCACCCCGGACCCACTGAGAGAGTCTCAAGGGTTAGCATCCTCCACACACCTGGCATATAGCTCAGTGCTTGGCATACAGTAGGGTGCTTAAATAAATAGTCTTTGAAAAAACTACATGAAAGAATGCCTGCATGGTGAGCCCTTCCCCATGCCCAGAAGAAAGGAGAGGCTGGAGTTCTAGACTTTGGGGTTCCAAAGGGGGTGGGTGGGGGTGGGGAGGACCCTCTGAATGGGTGTCAGAGGTGGAAAACAGAAGCCTCACTGGCTCTGACCTGGTCTCTGTCACCAGTGCTTCTGGGTCCTGGCCCTTCCCCTGAGACCCCCAGCCCCCTCAGTGATGCCCACCCCCGGCCCCAGTCTTCCACTATTGGAGCTCACACTCAGGGTAAGGGGGCTGGTTGGGAGGGACAGGAGTGAAGTGTGGGGCTGCTGATTCTTGAAGAACTCCAAGCCTCTCACTGACACGTTTGATGCTCGCTAATGCCTGTCTGGTGCCCCCTCTCCCCAGAGCTGGGCATCTCCTACCCACCTCCTTCTGCACTGGCAGAGTTTGGCACCTGCTCTTGGCATGGCTCCAGGGGCCAGAGCTGGGTTGGGGACTCCTCAAGGCCCAAGCTCTAGCCTGTGTGTGAGGGCTGGTGTGATGGGCTGTGCGTTGAGGGGTCAGGGGAGGTCATTCTGAGGAGGGTCAGGCTGTGCTGGAGCGGAGGAGGCGAGCAGCAGCGGGAGCGAGGTGCAGCGCCCTCCCACACCCCCCTACCTCGGCTGAGCCTCCCTCCTCCCTCTCGGTCAGCAGGCGTGCGCCGGGACCTCCCCCCAGCCTCAGCCTCCCTCTCCGTCCCCATCCCACTCCTCCTGGCCTGTGCTGCCGCAGCCTTCGCTCTGGGCGCCTCGGTCTCTGGCCTCCTGGTCTCCTGCGCGTGCCGCCGAGCCCACCGACGTCGGAGCAAGGACGTCGAGACTCCGGGGCTCCCGCGCCCTCTCTCCCTTCGCAGCTTGGCCCGGCTGCACGGTGCGGGCCCGGAGCCGCCGCAGTCCAAGGACGGAGACGGGGCGCAGCCGCCCCAGCTCTACACCACCTTCCTGCCTCCCCCCGAGGGCGTGGCCCCGCCGGAGCTGGCCTGCCTGCCCACGCCGGAGTCCACGCCCGAGCTGCCGGCCAAGCACCTCCGCCACGCCGGGGGCCCCTGGGAGTGGAACCAGAACGGGAACAATGCCAAGGAGGGCCAGGGCCGCGCGCGGGGCGGGAACGCGGCGGGCGGCCCCGCGCCCCGCGTGCTGGTGAGGCCGCCGCCGCCCGGCTGTCCCGGGCAGGCGGTGGAGGTCACCACCCTGGAAGAACTGCTGCGCTACCTGCACGGTCCGCAGCCACCCAGGAAGGGGGCCGAGCCCCTGGCCGCGGCCGCGTTTACCTCGCGGGCGCTCCCGCCGGAACCCAGCCCCACCCCCACCCTGTTCGCGGGCCCCAGCCTCCTGCCCCGGGAGTGTGGCCCGCCGTTGAGGCTGGACGTGCCCCCCGAGGGCAAGTGCGCGGCCCCCTCCACGCGGCCCGCCCTCTCCGCCCCCGCTCCCCGGCTAGGGGTCGGAGGCGGCCGCAGAACGCCCTTCCCCACGCATCGTGCCCCCCCGGCCCTGCTCACTCGGGTCCCCTCGGGGGGCCCCTCCAGGTACTGTGGGGGGCCCGGGAGACATCTTCTGTACCTGGGCCGGCCGGAGGGCTATCGGGGCCGCGCCCTAAAGAGGGTGGACGTCGAGAAGCCGCAGCTGCCCCCGAAGCCGCCCCTCGTCGCGCCCTCCCCCCCGCCGGCCATCCCCAACGGCAGCCATTTTCACTTTTAAAGGGAGCTGCGCTGCGTCCTCCAGTTGGGCCCCTGAGGCCCGCGCCTTCCAAGGCCAAGAGCATGGACGCGTCTCCAAGGACAGAAACCCTCCCTCTCTCCGCGTTCCACACCTCCAGCCTTTCTGGACTCTGAGAGTCTCCTGGGGTCTCAGCCCGCCTCGGGTTTATTTATTGACTGTATTTCCCCCTGTCCTCGAGAGAGGAGTGGGAGGTGAGAAGCTCGCCCCCTCAGTGAGCCAGCTTTTCGGGGGGAACTGGCGCACTCCTACTTCCCCCTCGCTCAGCCAAGCTGCCTTAACTCGCCCCTTCGGGCTTCCTCCATAGACTGAGCCGCGGGCGGGCCGCAGGACGGATGGACGGACCGACGGGGCTGGGGCCGCGCGCGCGCTGTGTACGGAGTCCTCGGGCCTCCCGGGACGTGCCTCCTCCTACTGTGTAGGAGCCTCCGCTTCCCAATACAGCTTTTTGTCCCCGAGTCGTGCCTGACTTTCCTAGCGGAGGGGGCGGGGCGGGAACCGTTCCGCTCGCTAGGCGCCTCTGCCCCCGAATCTCTGCCTTTATCTTGGCCTCGCACTCTCCCGAGTAATTGGGATGGCTGCGGTCCCACCGGGGTTAATCAGGAAAGGTTTCCTGAAGGAGGCAAGCAAAGAAATGGTGTGTGGCGATGAGCCGGGGCCCAGGAGACCCACGGCCGAGCTTAGGTGGGGTGGGGAGTGCACCGGAGCACGTTCCTGGATCGAGGACGTTTTCCTAGCTTGTTCCATGGGGTGGGGGAGGGTACTTTTTGAGAAATAAAATGAAGCTGCAGCGCAAGTGATTTACGTTTCACAACAGGAAATCTTGCCCTAAAGAATTTGGAGTCTGGGTCGCATGACCGGGAGGCTGCACAGAAGAGCACAGGAGTCCGCGCTGTCGGAGGCAGGGGCTACCCTTGGCAGTTCCCTAAGGAGCAGTTAGTTTCCCTTCGCAGAGCGGGAGGGAGTATCCAGAGCGTCTGTTCCCTTGCACGCATGCGTAGCCTCCTCTCGCGGAGGAGTCTCCGGCTGCACACCGTGTGCCGACGAGGTTCAGCTAGCGGGTGCCCGTTCGGTCGTTCATCTAGCTGGGGCTGGCTGAAGATACCTGTCTGTTACCCCGCGGGCCAATGGGAGGGGCTGACAGGACCGTCTGTCCCGCCCACTACCTCGAGTCTAAGGGCTTTTAAAGCCTCTCGGGGGCGGTGGCTGCTTTGGCGGATTTACAAGTCCGGGGTTTTGCCGGCGCGTGGCCCGAGTATCCGCCCAGTTGGAGCCCTAGGCCGCCGTCCCACTGGCGCCGCCTGGAGGCCGGCCCAGGCCCTGCCGCTAAGGAAGCCTTGGCAGTCCATTGCCCTGTTTCCCGCGGAAGGGCCTTTGATGGGAAACCGCTGAGAACAATTTGGTGAAGAACGGAGATTGTTTCTTGCGCCTCCTTTGGACTACCTGTAATCCTGACAAGTCACAACTTTGCCCCAAACCTCAGTTTCCTCATCTGAAAAATGGGGTTGTTTGAGAGGCTCAAGTAATGATAATGTATGTAAAAATACTTTCAAAGGAGAAAATACGGTACCTTTTGAGATGGTGATTCTTCCAAACTCATGCTTAGGCGTCCCAACTTTGCGATCTTCTAAGCAATCGGTTTCCCTTTATATCCTCACAGTCTTTATAGATTTTACCCTCAATGTTTTTTGAAAATTACCCTCTGAACTTTCCTCACACCTTGTTCTGTCATATTTGCTCTCTGCAGTCTACCCTCTGCTTGGAGCTTGTTCTCCCAGGTTGGAGAGGTCTGTTAGGTCTTAGTTTAACCCTCTTTGGATGCCTTACATAAACCAAGATGTTTGAAAACCGTTGCTAGTTTCCTAGATGGTGAAGGAGGGCAAGGGAGGAGCGGAGAATCTTTCCAAACACGACTTCACTATCCTCTTCAAACCAAGGTGTTAAAGCCAGGACAAAGAAAAATGTTAGGGCTGCATCCTTTCTCAGCCTTCTGTTCTGAGGGACAAGGCTCAAAATACTTCAGTGCTTGCTCTGAAGGTGGTCACAAGAAAGGGGTAAATGTTCCTCAAGTTTAAATATAGACTCAAAAGAGAGGTGCAAGAGAAGTTAATCCTGTGACTCTGTGCAGGCAGCAGCAATTTACAGGTTAAAGTCCTTGTTTCATTTTAATCATGAAGGGTGTTCATTTATTAACATTTACAAAGTATGACGGCTTCTCTAGCCTAAAGAGTGGACTAAACTGGATTCTCAGAACCTTCTCAGGGCTAGCAAAAGCAACTATGTTGCACTGAGAACGAAAGTCTTGGACTCTGCCACTTTAATAGTTTTGTGTGTGACTTTGGCAATTTGATTAACCTCTCTGAGCCTCAATTTCTTTTGTAAAGGATGTGTGGCAACAGGGAGGTTATAATAAAGCACCATATAAATACATAGGTTTAAATTAAGTGCTTTGTGGGAAAAGCCCCAAATAGATTACTACCAAGTATGCAATTCGTTAATACTCATGAAATACTTCACCCTGACAAAGAGTAGTGAATAAACTAAGGGAATGAATTCAAACAACTTATTGACACTGACAACAGAGGGATAAACATGACCTCTTAATTTAATGATACTTAATGTTGATACACTTTTTTTTTTTAAACTAAGATATTAGTTTGGGATGCCTGGGTGGCTCAGTCTGTTGAGCATCTGACTTTTTTTTTTTTATAAGTTTTTTTAAAGTTTATATTTGAGAGAGACAGTGTGTGAGCAGGGGAGGGGCAAAGACATGGAAACAGAATCCAAAGCAGGCTTCAGGCTCTGAGCTGTCAGCACAGAATCCATCACAGCGCCTGAACTCACAAGCCATGAGATCATGACCTGAGCCGAAGTTGGACGCTTAACCAACTGAGCCACCCAGGTGCCCTGAGCATCTGACTCGGGTCATGATCTCTCTGTTCATGGGTTCGAGCCCTGGATCAGGTTCTACTGGCAGTGTAGAGCCTGCTTGGGATTCTCTCTCTCAAAAATACATACATACATACATACATAAACAAACAGACTTTTAAAAATAAAATTAGGGGGGCACCTGGGTGGCCCAGTCAGTTAAGTGTCCCACTTCGGCTCAGGCCATGATCTCATGGTTCAGTTCATGACTTTGAGCCCCCAGTGGGGCTCTCTGCTGTCAGTGAGGAGCCGCTTGGGATCCTCTGTCTTCCTGTCTCTCTGCCCCTCCCCCACTCATATTCTTTCTCCCTATCTCTCAAAACTAAATAAACACTAAAAAATTAGAATTAAAAAAAAACAAAATTAGGATACTAGTTCAAACTTTGTCTTTAGAAAAAAACCAGTATGTGCCAGCAAGAGGATACAGTTGTCCCCCTGAGGGATTTCTACGCTGATTTCTCAGAGGCATCCTGGGAGGTTATGGAGAAACCAGGGCCCCAGTGGGCAGAGTGCATCAGCTTGTGTAAGACTTTGGGGATCTGAAACACAGAAGGTTCTATAGTCACAAAGCTTGAAAAGCTGTTCAACATCTTGGGTATTCGGGAACTAAGTCACAGGGGCCTGAGCTATTATTGTCTCTCAGATTTGTATCTCCTTGATGGCACTACCCCACACTTGGGAACCATACAGGTATGAGTCACTTTCTGCTACTTAATCCAGCAGACCCTTCAGAACGGTTAACTCATAAGAATTTAAGGTTATATCCATGAGTTAGGTTGAAGTTCACGGATAAAATATGAAGCCTATGAATCCAAGGTTGCCTACCTCTACCACATATATTAAGGTCCCAACAGGAAATAAGACAACATACTCAAAATAACAAAGGACTGATTTTAAAGTGAGGGCAAGGGATAGGTCAGTAACTGAGGGTAGTAACAGCCTTGGGCCTGAAAGGATAAAGGGAGATAGTGGTTATTCGGAACTGGCAGGAGAGACTGCATTGAGAGGAGCGATGACCTTTAACCAAAGGGTACAGCTAGGCCCAGGGGACCCCAATGAATGGAACCTGGGCAATCCATATACCGATCCAAGTTTTTTCTCTCCCTCTGATCTCCTGCCAGAGCAGGAATCCAAGTGGAATCCAAAGTGCAGGAAGCCCACTGATGAAATGCATGCAGGATAGCCTCCCAGGATAGAGAAAAAGATATAGAGGGAGTAGTCTAGAAGGAAAGATAGAAGCTATCCAGCATCCTAGAGCTGAAGACCCCACCCAGTCTTCACAAGCGAGGTTACCTTTGACTCTCCTTGTTCAAGTGTTGCTGGCCAGCAACTTTGTGGAGATGCCTCCTGAATTGATTCTGGAGCAAACCTGACTTTGAGTTTGCAAAAAAGGCTGAAGTTATGTCACTCCTGTTTCTTAACTATATGCCCAAAGTTAAGTGAGCAAGATCATATTCTGATTCAAGGACGAATTACACACGAAAGAACACCGATAACAATGTAGGAACTGTAGTTTTATTATTATTTTTTTAATCAGAGAGCAGGAGTGTGGGAAGGGGCATAGGGAGAGAGAGAAAGAATCTCAAGTACGCTCCACGTTCAGCGCGGAGCTTGACGCAGGGCTTGATCCCACAACCATGGGATCATGACCTGAGCCAAAATTAAGAATCAGACGCCCAAACCGATGGAGCCACCCAGGTGCCCCAGGACTGTAGTTTTAGAAAGTATATATATTTTTAAAGTTGAGGGACTCTGAGGGACTCTGGGCAGTCACAACTTTTTTTTAATCTATATTCTGAAGATAATACATATCTTGCAAGATAGGTGTGTTTGTGTGTGTGTGAAACGTCTAGCTCAATGGCAGACACGTAGCAAATCGTTAATGCATAGAGGGGCACCTGGTTGGCTCAGTCAGTAGAGCATGCGACTTAAAAAAAATTTTTTTTAACGTTTATTTTTGACAGGAAGACAGCATGAGTGGGGGAGGGGCAGAGAGAGAGGGAGACAAAGGATCCAAAGTAGGCTCCAGGCTCGGAGCTGTCAGCACAGAGCCTGATGTGGGGCTCGAACTCATAGAGTGTGAGATCATGACTTGAGCTGAAGTCAGATGTTTAACCAACTGAGCCACCCAGGCACCTCAAGCATGTGACTCTTGACATTGGGTTGTGAGTTCAAGTCCCAAGTTGGGTGAAGAGTTAACCAAAAACAAAAAACAAAAAACAAAAACACCACCAAAAAAACCCTTAATGCATAGAAGCTGTTATTATTTATAATATTGGCCTCCCTCTCAAACAGCACATTTCTTATAGTAAGAACTTTCTTAAACTTTAGGAGTGGTTATGGGAGCAGAGTGCAGCCCCACGCTTTGCTCAGGGGTCCCTTATAGTTTTTTCGTTTTGTTTTATTTTTTTAACATTTTTAACACATGTAAATTGTCTGCTGGACATGACTATTAATTTCCCAGTTATCTAGTTTCCTTTTTTTTAAAGTTGTCCCCTATAGTTATAACAAACTTAACTCTATTTATCTATCAGACATCTTGCACAAACCGTACACAGCTGTGGTTTTCACTAAGTTGCTCCCACTGCGACTTTCTCTCGTATTTTCTACTTACTGATCTTCTTGGAGTAGGGGGCTCATTTTCACAGAGGAAATCTTAGGAAAGTTGCTGTAATTCATGGTTTTTTCCCATCCTTTAAGAATATTACCCTTCAGAGAACTCCAGGTTCCCATCTCTCCAATTCCCTTCCAACCTTCCCATGCTCCTGATTTCTCACACTAGGATTTGAATTCAGCAAGACTTTTAGTTCTTTGTTTCTCAAGCCTCAAGTTCCTGCTCTTTTTCTCTCAGCAGAACAAAGGCTGTATACACATTTATGAGGTATGCTACCAGATGTACCTTATAATTAATATGTACACAGGGTTTTTGACCATACACACACACACACACACACACACACACACACACACACACATCAAAAAGCAATTACCTACATGCAACCTAGTACATGGTAGTGTTCAATTTCCTGAATACTGACTTGGAGCCTTGCCTTGGAGGTTCTAGTTGTTGAGCACAGATGCTTATATGTCCTTGGCTTTAGTATTATCCTCCTTTATTTAAGAAAGGCATCCTTGGGGCTCTGGGGTGGCTCAGTCCGTTAAGTGACTGACTCTTGATTTCTGCTCAGTTCATGATCTCACGGTTGTGAGATTGAGCCCTAGGTTGGGCTGTGAGCTGAGCGTAGAGGCTGCTTAAGATTCTCTCTCTCACAACAAACAGGGTTGATGGGGGATGGGAGGGAGGGGAGGGTGGGTGATGGGTACTGAGGAGGGCACCGTTTGGGATGAGCACTGGGTGTTGTATGGAAACCAATTTGACAATAAATTTCATGTTAAAAAAATAAATAAATAAAAATAAAGAAGAGTAAACTTAAAAAAAAAAAAGATTCTCTCTCTTACGCTCTCCCTCTCTCTCTCTGATCCTCTCCCTGGCTCTCTCAAATTAAAAAAAAATTTTTTTTTTGAAGAAAAACAAAAAGCACCCTTTCTGCCAATGGAGCAGCTTTGAGAACACTGTACCCTGGATGGGGACCCCCTCTAGCCAGCCAGATGGGTCTCTTCAGCCCTGGATACTAGTGGGGGTTGAGCCACAACCAGGATGCTACTTGTATTTACTTAATAAATGTATGCTGTATTGGACTGAGATAGCAAAACAGCACCTTATTAACTAAGAATGGCTGAGAAGCCAGCAGAGCAAATCTATTTCCAAGCCTTCTTGAACCTCATGTTCTCCCTCCACCTCATATCTTCGTGTTGACTTTACTCCCACACAAGACACAGAGTCATCTCCTTCAGCTCCTGTGCTCTCGTCCTGGTTGTTTGCTTCTAGGGAAGGGAGTGGGGGGATGACAGAAGGGAGAAAGACGTAAGTCTAACAAGCCAGTCAAAAGCTCTCTCCATTCTCATTTACCTCCAGTTGCTCTGCCTGTTAAGAATACCAGCTGAGGAGTAGCTAGATAAGGAAAATGCAGAGGCTGTGAATGGCTTACAAGAGACTCCAACAGGGGAAAGAAGACCCTCCCACACCCTCCCCCTGCTCTGCCTTCATTAGCTCAGCTAGACAGAGAACACTTCCTATTGGAATTTATCTGTGATCAGGAACGAGATGCAATTTTTGCCCAGGAGATGGAAAAAACTTCAGTGACACCCTGAAATGGTAAGACTTTGACATTTTATTAAGAAACATCTTTACTTTAAATGATAGTACAAAAATTGTATATATAATATAGATCTGTATAGGTACATATACACACAAAGGCTCACCCACACACACATACACACAATCCTCCTCATCAAAATCAAACCCTATTAAAATACTAAATAAAGAGAAGTATATTTAAGCTTTCCTAAAACATACTGTACATAAAGCTGTCAGAAAACCTGAAAAACTGAGGACATTTTCAGAAGAATCTAGGCACCCCACCCACCCTCTTTCTCTTCTCCACTAACATAAATGACCTTGGCAGAAGGACAGTACACAGGACAAAGCCAGAGAAGGGAGCTGCTATCCGTCCTTTACTGCTGATAGACCAAGATGCCTAAAAGCAACTGGGAAGGGAAGCACGAGGTATAGGCTGTGACCTAGATTAACTGTCAAAAACAAACCATTTCAGAATGAACAGAAAATATGTAATAGGGAAGGAGGGGAGTGAAAAGAGGAAGGACAAGGCCCAGAGATTAGAAACGACCTATTAATTATTAATGCCTGGGAAAGACTCAATGAGATAAGACCAATGGGGTCACAGAAGCAGAAGAAGTTAGAGGGGAAGGGGGAGGAGAGAGAGATAGGAAATCACAACTTCCTGCCACTAACAAGCCAAACTGCTACTGTAGAGTCTAGGAATGTCACCCCACCCACTAATCCTAAAGAAGCTCCAAGAAGAAAAAAAAAAGTACAAGAGGCTCAAAACTACTTAATTCAAACTCACATCCTTCTTGCTCCTGGTCTCTTGTTAAACATATTGGCATGGGAAAGAGGGTACTAAGTCAGAAAATAGCCATCACATAAAATGGAGATCGATAAGAGCCCAGAATAGCAGCATATAAGTGGTCTTGACATATATTCCATTCTGAAGCTCCTTTTCTGGCCATACAGAGATGTCTGCACAAGCAGTAGAGAACAGGAGACCATTCCCCAGCAAATCTGGATAAAAACTGTTTCCTATTCAACTTCTGGGAAGAGGTCAGTATCTGCCTGAAGTCCTCTAGCTCTGGAAGTCTATAATGATGTTTGTGAGGAGACAGCCATACACATTTTCTCAAAATGATGCTTTCTCAAAAGGATGAGATTTCTAAACTGGGAAAGCAGGTATCCTGCGCCATGGCCCTTATCCAGGGTTCTTCCTTGTACAGAGGTGTCAGGGGTTTTACAGGTGCCAGTCAGCACGCCTACCTGCTGCCATAGGAGTGGATACAGGGGCTTGCTCTGCGGAAGGGTGGCTCCCTCTTTACCCTGGACACCACTCTGAGCTGTTTGGCTTACATGGTGTCATCACACCACATGCTAAACAAATCTCTGTAAAGCCAGAGATTGGTTTTCCCTGGGGCATGACTCCTCAGGTTTCTCATTATGCCTGTTACAGAGTCTCAGAGAAGGGCCAAAAGAAGGCTTTTTCTTCTTCAGCCCTTTTAGTGAAGCCACAGAAACCCTCTCTAATGTGTTTAATGAAATGAAAATATTTCCAGGTTACACCAGGTACTTTAGAGTTGAACCTCAAATAAACAAAGAGAAAAGTGGGAAAATCTGTATGTATTTATAAATGTACACAGTGATACGCACCCAACAAAGGAGTATTAAAAATGCCCTGGTCACAGAACCCTCTGGTAAATTCATTTCTCTTACATCAATATAAAGAAGTCATTTTGTATGCCATAGATTTCTAACACTACTGAGCAGACACAAAAATGTTAATAATGCAATGGTAAGGCTGAAGACGGGGGGAAAGGCAAAGCCAAAAATAACTACACAGAGCTCTGACAGAGAAAAAGAACATCTTTTAAGGCTCTGGGTTCAAAACACAGAAATCCTACAGTCAAGTTCTCCCATACTTCCATTAAGAGACCTCAACTCTGGCATTACAATTAAGAGATCCCACAGAGGTAGTGATAGGAAGGGAACGTTCATTTATATATTTATAAGTAATTTCCCTGAAGCCAGGAACAAGAACAGAAATATTAACATTTTTTTCTTTCTCTCTTGGGGGGAAGGCTTATGAGCAAAATCAAATGTAGAGCCTAAAATTCATATATTAATACTGATATTGTTAAAGCAGCTTTATTTTAAGGTAGGCAATCATCCTAAGTTCCAGGTTTCTCGGCTTAAGCACCAACTCTGAACCACCTGTATGTTATTTGATTCTCTGTAATCCAATCTTGCCAATAAACCAGGTGAATCCACCAACCCAGAAGAATCTAGCAACATTTTCCCAACATCCATTGCTGATCCAGAAGGATATGCTAAATCATAAAATGGTACTGCCATTAATGCATTTAATATTTAACTTCTAACTACTTCAAGCGATCCTGACCTACCATTCTCTTCAAGGCAATACAAAGTGGAGACGAAATCCTATTTCTTTTCCTAGGGATGCTAAATGGTGTATTTCAAGTAAATAACAACAAATACCTTTTTGCTACCCACCCCTTTCCAGACATGTCTCTTTTCTCTTTCCCTATCCCAACTCCCTATCTCAGAGACCCCATCATCAAAAATGACTTGGACCGTAGTAAAGATTTTTCTAGGTGAGAATGACAGCCTCCTGCAGAAAGAGAATAGTAAGAATTTCTAAACAGTTCCCCAAAGCAGTAAGGAGCTATGCTCAGCAGGGAGTGTTGGATGGCAACTCCCGTCCCCAATCAGAAGCAACCCCAAAGAGTGAGGCGGCTGGGCCTGGATATCGTCTGCAGAGTTAACCTCCACCCCCTTAACAGGAAAGGAAAAAAAAAAAAAAAAAGAATTAAAGTCAATATATACACAAAGAACATTAGGAAATCATACCTAAAATGACCCTCTATCTTTATCTCTGTTGTTAAGCTAAGGCTCTGAAAAGGCACACAATAGCAGCTTATTGTTAGCACCTGGTTCACAAAGGGACTCAGAAAAAAGAAAAACATCACACACACACACACAAAAAGGATGATTTGGCAGCAGAAGGCACAATTGTCCCCTCACCCTTACCTACGCTCCTCCACTGCGTTTCATCAGCCACCCTCCCCCACCCCCCCAAACCCAGAGTAATCTCTCAAGTCCCCGGAGAAAACCTAGTTTTATGGTGGCCAGTAGCCAAGACTCATTTCAAAACTGGTATTTTTGCCTATAAGCCTCTACTAGCCAATTCTGTTTGCTAAATCTGGTTTGGGGAGTTATGTTTTCAGTCTATTTTGAGCCCCAAGTGATTCTGCACCTCTGGAAAACTGCAGCAAATTACTTCACTAATCAAGGTAAATAGAGCCATGTTAACTGTCAAGTTTTATTCCAGATTAAAAATGTATGTTTTCCCCATGATCGCTAATTAAGAAAACCGTATTCTAAACAGTCATTCAAATGTTTACTTGGCACATCTCCCCCTGGTTTCTTCTTCTAATTTACAATAAAGCAAGCAAGCAGGTCGAGAATGATGAGGGCCCAATTTCAAAAGCAGTAACTTCTGTAATGTAACCTCTCCACAACCTCTCTCTCTCCAGCCATCCCCCCCTTTCTTTTGAAAAAACTCCAAACTGGCACACGAAGAAAACCCAGCAATGAAACACTTTCCAGTAGTGTCTAGGCAGAGGGAGCAGGCATAGCGGTAGAGAAGGGAGTCAGGCAGACGAAGTTATCAGGCTAAAAGTTCTGGCTCCTTACTTTATGACACTGCTGATTTTTACTCCCTTTGCCATCACACACCGAGCACCTATAAGGCACGAAAGCTGTGTGCAGGGCCCGACCTTAAGGAAACAGAACAAGTTACTCATCCGAAGTGAAACATAAAATTCCAACAACACCCTCAGCACTCACCTGTCCCCTGACTTCTTTTGCAATTAAGAGGATACCACGTAAACTCCACAGAAAGGCACACTTAGAAAACGCCACACAATTTTATAAAATTAAAAAGTTGATATTAAACCTTGGTATTATATAAATAAGTGTTTGGAAGCAAGTTGTTCTAGCAACAGACTACCCTCCTGATGGTGATTTTATAAAATCCAGCCAGAGCAAAGTTTGGATCTTGAGACCAGATTGTTTCATAACCCCACAAGCTCTTTCTGGCCACCTTCCAGCGTTGTGGAAGCACAGCCTGGAGGATTTTGGATTGATATACACTTCTCCCACGTAAACAAGTTCTCTTTCCTTTCCAGTTTTTAAATATTCCACTTCAGTTTCTTAAACTGGCATCTGAATTATGGACACATAATGGATGCAGAGTTAGTGAGGCAATTACCAATTTCTTTTCAGTGAAGTGAGCTCAGGACAGAAGGGAATGCCTGCTCCTTTGGAAGTGGAATAGATCTCTTTCTCTTCCCAAAAGCTTGCTTCTAACCCCCCTCCCAGTTAGTTTCCTTCTCTACCAGGTACACATCGATCTAAGGCATATTATAAGGTCACCTGATGGTACGATTATTAAAGGCCCTGTGTGTGTTCATACTAGGAATGTTATCTTAAAATCTTCTGACAGAAAATCAGTTGTTTAAAAAACAATCAACCCACAATATCCAGCACTCTTTTACCTCTAAGCTTAAAGCAGTGATGATGGGAGCTGGAAATTTGGTCCTTATTCTTTAGGTCCCCCAGAAGAAGTATTCCCCTGATTTGGCATTTTCCAGTTGCATAGCAAGCCTTCCTGAGTCCAAGCACTGTGCCCTGCTATAGTTTTCTTCTTTAGGACATCCTTTCTTCTTTAGGACATGATTACACAATGTGAGTCCTCTGTATTTTCTTTTAAAAAGAGGAAAAAGACGGACACAGTCCAAGTTGTGGCCCTCGCATGTTAAGATGAAACAGTTTCTATGGAAACTCCCGCATGCGGCCCTGTCGTCCCTGTGGCCCCCGAGGTCACTCCCGCATCTCTCTCTTTCAACTCTCCCTCCGTAACCACCACAGCATCTACCTCCGCCACCTCTTCGACCATGGTGAAATCAACTCCGTTGGGCTGCTGTCGGGCCATGGCCTCTAGCTTGAGGCGGTACTGTTCTGCCTCCTGCTCTTTCTTTAGGAGCTGGTGTCGGTACTCCTGAGCTCTTCGATTGGCCTCCTGGAGCTGCTGCTGTAGGAGCTCTCTTTCGGTGCCCTCCTGTAAAAGGAAACCGCATCACCGCCAGGTAAGAATTCCTGATCCCTGGTCATCCAGAGAGTAGACAAAAATATAAACAAGGGGGGCACCGGGGTGGCTCAGTCAGTTAAGCGTCCGACTTCGGCTCAGGTCGTGATCTCACAGTTTGTGAGTTCCAGCTCCACGTCGGGCTCTGTCCTGACAGCTCAGAGCCTAGAGTCTTATTCGGATTCTGTGTCTCCCTCTCTCTCTGCCCCTCCCCCAGTCATGCTCTCTCTCTCTCAATAATAAATAAACATTAAAAAAAATTTTTTTTTAAATATATAAAGAAGGGTCCAGGCCTTCTTCCAAGTTTGCCTTTTGAGTATTTCCTGTCTCTTCTCTCTACCACTCCTAAACACGTTACCTTGCTTTCCTCCCCACTGTTTGTCATCTCTTCTATCCTTGGTTTCTTAGTCAGGGGCAACTTCTCTGCTTCTTCTTCCTCTTCTTCTTCAATTACAGTCTCTTCTGCAACCTGACCAGCAGGTACAGTTAGAACTACAAGCCAAAGGACACCAATTGGAGATAATGAATACATAGTAAAACAAAGAGGTTTTGCCTACTTTCAAGTTTGTTTTTTTTAATTTTTTAAATTTCTTTTGAGAGAGAGAGAGAGAGAGAGAGCGCAAGCAGGGGAAGGGCAGAGAGAGAGGGAGAAAGAATCCCAAGCGGGCTCCACACTGACAGGCGCCTCACTGACTCCTACTGCTTGCTTTAAATTAGAAAATAAACTGCAAGATGTTATCTGAAATCTTATTGTTCATATCTCTTTGGATTTTAGAATCAACAGGTAAAGCACAGCCTTACACAGAAAGGATTAGAGAGGCAAATCTGGAAGCCATGCAATCAACAACTAGGTCTGAGGCTCTTATATAAAGATGTCTCACTCTAGGTTAGAAGCTATGGCTGAGAAGCTTACAATTCTTTGCTTTTGTTTTTTTAAATGTTTATTTATTTTTGAGAGAGTGGGTGGGAGGGGCAAAGAGAGAGAGACAGACACAGAATCTGAAGCAGGCTTCCGGCTCTGAGCTCTCAGCACAGAGCCCGATGTGGGGCTTGAACTCACAAATGGTGAGATCATGACCTGAGCCAAGGTCAGATACTTAACGGACTGAGCCCCCAGGCACCCCGCCTTACAATTCTTTAGGAGTGATTTGTCTAAAGAAGGCCTGATGTCTTTACATAAGATTTTTGAGAAACTTCACATGAAAGCAGCTGGCCATTCACTGTATCTAATTTGCTTAGATATTTATAGATAAGTGAGTGAAGGGTCAAAACACACATCCTGCACTACACATCTATCAGTATGGCTAGAATTTTAATAATACCAGATACTGACGACGATGTAGAAAAACTGGATTATTCATAAATTGCTGGTGGGAATGTAACACTGTACAGTCACTCTAAGAAACAGTTTGGCAGTTTCTTACAAAACTAAACATGCACTTACCATGCAACCCAGCAACTGCACTTTTGGGCATTTATCCCAGAGAACTGAAAATTTATGTTCCCATAAATCCTGTACAGTATTGGTCATAACAGCTTTATTCATAGATAGTCCAAAACTAGCAACACACTTAAATGTCCTTCAATGAGTGGTTAAACTCCATACCATGGATACTACTTAGCAATAAAAAGGAATGAACTACTGATACAAACAGCAACTTGGATAGCTCTTAAGGGAATTATGCTGAGAGAAAAAAACCCAATCTCAAAACGTTATATATTACATGATTCCATTTATATAATATATTTTTTTAAATTAATTAATTAATTTAGAGAGAGACAGAGCAAGTGGGAGAGGGGCAGAGAGAGGGAGAGAGAGAGAATGTCAAGCAGACTCCGCACTCTCAGTGTAATGTGGGGCTTGGACTCATGAACTGCGAGACCAAGAGTTGGACGCTTAACTGACTGAGCCACCCAGGCGCCCCTATAATGTTCTTGGAATGACAAAAGTATAGAGGTAGAAAACAAATGAGTTAGTGGTTGCCAGGGGTTAGGAATGGGGTGGGAAGGGAGAGGGCTGTGGACATAAAAGTAGTACAAGGGATCCTTGTGATTGAACTGTTCTCTGTCCTGACTGTGGTCATCCTAGAACAAATCTACACATGTATTATCCTGCATAGAGCTAAGTATATACACAAATTAATGCATATAAAATTGGAAAAATCTCAGTAAGGTTGGTAAACTGTATCAATGTCAATTTTCCATGTTAAAGCACTACTGCAAAATGTTACCAATGGGGGAAACTGGGTGATAGGTACACTCGATTTCTCTGTTTATTTCTTACACTTGTACATAAATCTACAATGATCACAAAATACAAAAGCTTAAAATCCTATTTAGGTTTTAGGGTACCTTATGATTTTTGTTTAAAACTGAAGATTTATCTAGTTATTTGGTTTGGTTGATTTAAAAATTAGCTTGTGAGGTGCTTGCATGGCTCAGTTGTGAAGCATCTGACTTCAGCTCAGCTTATGATTTCACAGTTTAGGAGTTCAAGTCCCACACTGGGTGAGCTCGAGCCACACTTCGGGTAAAACACGAGCCCTGTTTTGGGTGAGCCCTGCTTCTCTCTCTCTCTCTCTCTCTCTCTCTCTCTCTCTCTCTCTCTCACGAGCCCTGTTTTGGGTGAGCCCTGCTTCTCTCTCTCTCTCTCTCTCTCTCTCTCTCTCTCTCTCTCTCTCACGAGCCCTGTTTTGGGTGAGCCCTGCTTCTCTCTCTCTCTCTCTCTCTCTCTCTCTCTCTCTCTCTTTCTCTCCCATCCTCTTTCCCTCTCTGCCTCTCGTGAGATTCTCTCTCTCTCTGCCCGCACTCTCTCACTTGTGCTCCCCCATCTCTCTCAAAGAAGTAAAATAAAATAAAATAAAAATTAGCTTGTATTCTGTGGGTACTCATCAATTGATGGCAATAGAAAACAGCTTAGATATCAGCTAAATGGAAAAGGAACTTTAGTCTGGGTTTTAAAACTTTCTGCAGATAATTCACAAAATCTCAGCTGTCCTTCTGTCCTTCTGTGTGCCTGGTTAATACATTTGTAAAAAGCAGTGTAGTTCATCCAGGCAAAACCTCAATTTTTTTCTCTTTGAAACAACTCCATTCTCATTTATTTAACTCCATTATAAGCAGAGTCTCTCACCTACCCAATGAAGCCCCCAAAGCATTAAGTGATAATTATGTTCACAAAAACATCAATAATATATTTCCAAATAAAACCATTAAGAATTTATGATACCAAAACTTGGATTATAAAGGTTTAATTCCTACTCTTTCTTCCTATACTGCAAAGATCCACCAATTTAAAGTTTGAAAATTATAAAATCCCCATCATTATTAGGCCAAGTGAAAATTTTGGTGACTCAGATTCAATAAACCAACCCTCCTCTTTTCAAACTCCAATTAAAAAAAAAATTTTTTTTAAATGTTTATTTATTTTTGAGAGAGAGATAGAGTGTGAGCGGGGGAAGGGCAGAGAGAGAGGGAGACATAGAATCTGAAGCCAGCTCCAGGCTCTGAGCTATTAGCACAGAGCCTGATATGGGGCTCGAACTCACAAACCGTGAAATCATGACCTGAGCTGAAGTAGGATGCTTAAGCAACTGAGCCACCCAGGAACCCCCATTTTTCTTTTTTTTAAAGTAGGCTTCACTCCCAGCACAGAGCCCACTGTGGGGCTTGAACTCACGACCCTGCGATCAAGAGTCTGACGCTCAATTGACTGAGAGCCCCTAAACTCCAATATTTTTAAAGAATGAAGTTGTGTGATTAGTTTCTTTCTTTTCAAAAAATAATTTACAGATGTATTTCTTGAATAAGTAATACATTCACATGGTTCAAAAACTAAAACTATAAGAGTATATATAGTGAAAAGCCTCCCATCCATCCCCACGTACTGTCTCAGCAGGCAATCAACGTTTTCAATGTTATTCTTGAATGTTCTTCCAGAGATGGTCTAAGTCTACAAATACATTAGCAAAAATACATATATCTCCCTCTTTTTAAAAAATACAAATGCAGCATATTCTATACTGTCCTGCATCTTGCTCTTGTAACTTCACAATATAGTTTAGAGATAAGATCATGCTAGTATATAAGGCATTTCCTCATTGTTTTTAAATAGCTGCATAGTATTTCAAAGTGTGGGTGTAACAATTTCTTTATCCAGTTCCCTATTGATGTATACTTAGGTTGTTTTAATTTTTCATTTTCATTAAAAAAAATTTTTTTTGGGGCGCCTGGGTGGCTCAGTCGGTTAAGCGTCCGACTTCGCTCAGGTCATGATCTCACGGTCCGTGGGTTCGAGCCCCACGTCGGGCTCTGGGCTGACGGCTCGGAGCCTGGAGCCTGTTTTGGATTCTGTGTCTCCCTCTTTCTCTGACCCTCCCCTATTCATGCTCTCTCTCTGTCTCAAAAATAAATAAATGTCAAAAAATTTAAAAAAAAAATTTTTTTTTTTATTTAGGGGCATCTGGATAGCTCAGTTGGTTAAGCCTCCAACTCTTGATTTTGGCTCAGGTCATCATATCGTGGGTTGTGATCAAGCCCCAAGTTGGGCTCTGTGCTGACAAAGTGGAGCCTGCTTGGGATTCTCTCTCTCCCTCTCTCTGCCCCTTCCCCACTTGTGCTCTCTCTCAAAATAAATAAATGAACATTAAAAATAAATAAGTAAATAAATAAATAAATACATTTATTTTTATTTAGGGGCACCTGGGTGGGTCAGTTGGTTAAGCATCCAACTCTTTTTTTTATGTAAATAATTATTTATTTTGAGAGAGAGAGCACATGGGGGAAGGGCAGAGAGAGGGGGAGAGAGAATCCCAAGTAGGCTCCACACTATGCTCAGAGCCTGACTTGGGTTTGATCCGATGAACTGTGAGATCATGACCCAAGCCGAAACCAGGAGTGGACGTGACTGAGCTACCCATTTGCCCCAAGCATCTGACTCTTGATCTCAGCTCAGGTCTTGATCTCAGGATTGTGAGCTCAAGCCCCGTGTTGGGCTCTGTGCTACTTGTGAAGCCTAATTTAAAAAGAAAAAAAAAAAGAAAAAATGTTTTATTTGAGTATAGTTGACACATAATGTTATATCAGTTTCAGGTATACAATACAGTGATTCAACTTTTCTATGCATTACGTTATGCTCACTACAAATATAGCTACCATCAAATTAGGTTCTTTTTAATCTTTGATGATTACAAATAATGCTGTAATTAATAACTTAGTATATATTTCACTTCTGTGTGTGAATATAAATTCTTAGAAAACAACTTTTTAGCCAAAAGGTATGTGTATCTAGTACTGACAGATATTGCAAACTGTTCTTTAAAGAATACATTAATTTACACTCTAACCAGTGATTTTTTTTTTTTTAAGATCAAGTATTCTCTACACCCAACATGGGGCTCAAAGTTACAACTCCGAGATCAAGAGTCCCATGCTCCGCCAACTGAGTCAGCCAGTGATTTATAAGAGTGTCTATTTTGGGGCGTCTGGGTGGCTCAGTTGGTTAGGCGTCTTGACTTTGGCTCAGGTCATGATCTCACGGTTTGTGAGTTTGAGCCCCACATTGGGCTCTGTGCTGTCACTGCAGAGCCCACTTCAATCCTCTGTCTCTCTTGCTCTATGCCCCTCCCCTGCTCACGCCCCCACTCTGAAAAATAAACATTAAAAAAAAAATTAAAAAGTGCCTAGTTCCCCACACTTTTGACAATACAGTATAATAATGGTATCTCAGTACAATGTTAAATTGCATTTCTCTTGCTATATATGAAATAGGTTGAACACATTTCCATATTTTAAGACCTATTAGTATTTTCTATGAACTATTGGTTCATATTATTTCCTCTTTTCTATCAGATTATTGGCTTTTACTCACAAGTTTTATATATATTAGGGAAATCAGGCTTTCCCAGCCTGATTTCTGTTTCTTTTTCTATCTTGGAGCATCTTTGCCCCATCTGGCATCTGGCATTCTCCTAGTCCCACTACTTGCTTTAATGCCTCATTTTCAGAAGAATGTGGAGTGTGTAAAATATCTTTTAATACACATTTGCCTAAATGGGATAACTCACCTTGCTGTCCATCTTGCACAGTTACAATAAATGGCTGGCCAATGCTTCCGGCAGGGACTGCAGTTTGGATATTACCCAGAGGGACTCCATCAGTCACTATGGTGATGACCCTTTGGCCTCCACTCCCCACCACTTGCTGGATTGATGAGTCAACGGAATCTCCCTCTATGATTTCCTCTGAATTAGCTAGAGATGACAAAAGTGAATTTGAAATTTCAGCTTTTTAAAAAACAGGAGTTTAACAATTTCAGCCTCCTTGAAATTGATAATAAATATCAGGGATAGGAAAACTTAAAAAAAGAAGTTAGATTCAACAGTTTCTAAAGCAAGCTTTTGTGAACAATGCTAAGTCAGAGGAGAAAAGAAAATAGTGAATGCTTTAGAACAGTATTTTCTAAAATGTCTTCATTGAGATGTTAATAGCTTTCACTAAGGATGGGCCCTATGCAGAAATGTATTTTCAAAATGCCAGTTTAAAAATGCTTAAATTTTTTGTTTGTTTTGTAAGAAGTATTAGAAACCCCAACAGGCTAATGAGCACTGTGATTCTCCAATAGGGGTAAGATATGCTGATCATGGAATTCTTTTCTCAGAAAGCATCTTGAAAGTCTAAATAAATCTATGGAACTTAGAAAAATAATTATAAATTAGAGTATATCTATTTCTGTAAGAAAATGGAGGTATTTAATAGTGAATTAACAATAATAAGTAGTCAAAGCACTGAAGAGGTCTGATAGACACAAATGGTAGGTGGCTTCTCCCATCTGACAGATAAACAATAATATTAATAGCAACTAACACCAACTACTTACAGCGTAGCCCAGGTACCTTTCTAAGAGCTTTGTATATATTATGTTAAATCAAGATATTCATGGGGCACCTGGGTGGCTCAGTCAGTTAAGCATCCGACTTCGGCTCACGTCATGATCTCACGGTTTGGTTCGTGGGTTCAAGCCCCACATCAGGCTTTGTGCAGACAGTGCAGAGCCTGCTTCAGATCCTCTCTCTACCACTCCCCCACTCACACTCACATGCTCTCTCTTAAACAAAAGGATGCCTGGGTGGCTCAGTCTGTTGAGCATCAGATTTTGGCTCAGGTCACGATCTCACAGTTTGTGGGTCCAAGCCCCACATCAGGCTCTGTGCTGACAGCTTGCTCAGAGCCTGGAGCCTACTTCAGATTCTGTGTCTCCTTTTCTCTCCGCCCCTCCCCTGCTCACACTCTGTCTCTCAAAAGTAAATAAATGTAAAAAATAATAATAATAATAAAAATTAAAAAATGTTAAAAATTTTTTAATGTGTATTTATTTCTGAGAGAGAGAGAGACAAAGCGTGAATGGGGGAAGAGCAGAGAGAGAAGGAGACACAGAATCTGAAGCAGGCTCCAGGCTCTGAGCAATCAGTACAGAGCCCGATGTGGTGCCTGAACCCACGAACTGTGATATCATGACCTAAGCTGAAGTTGGTTGCTTAACCAACTGAGCCTCCCAGGTGCCCCAAAATAAATAAATGTTTAAAAAAATGGCTAAGATGGTAAAATTTAGGGGCGCCTAGGTGGCTCAGTCAGTTGAACATCTGACTTTGGCTCAGGTTCTGATCTCATGGTTCAAGAGTTCAAGCCCCGTGTGGGGCTCTGTACTGATGGCTCTATGCTGACGGTTCGGAGCCTGCTTTGGATTGTCTGTCTCCCTCTCTCTCTGCCCCACGTGCTCTCTCTCAAAAATAAATAAATAAACACTTAAACAAAATTAAAATTCAGTTTGGTAATTAAAAAGTGGGGGTGGGGGGGCGTTGTGACTGGCTGGCTCAGTCAGAAAAGCATGACTCTTGATCTTGGGGTTGTGAGTTTGAGCCCCACATTGGGTGTAGAGATTACTTAAATAAATAAAACTTAAAAAAAAAAAAGATTTTCAGTTTGGTTAGTCAATATTCCCAGTAACTATTAGGGAAAAGAGTTCTTACCACTATGGAATTTCTCTATCTAAAGAGTCTAAGGTAAACTTTGCACTAAATGGGGTATGGACTATCCACACGAAACACATTCAGGTGGTTAAATGGAAATAGAGCATTCACATCTCTTAAAAACAAAACACAGTTAAATGTTATAGCTGAAAGAACCTCAACAGATAATCTGATCCAACCGTCCAACCTCAGCCAGAGGTGAGGAGACTGAGACCTGGAGAAGTTAAGTAATTTATTCAGTCAAAAAGCAAATCAAGGGCGCCTGGGTGGCTCAGTCGGTTAAGTGTCCCACTTTGGCTCAGGTCATGATCTCATGGTTCGTGGGTTCAAGCCCTGGGTTGGGCTCTGTGCCAATAGCTCAGAGCCTGGAGCCTGCATCCAATTCTGTGTCTCCCTCTCTCCCTCTGCCCCTCCCCCCGCTCATGCTCTGTCTCTCAAAAATAAATAAACATCAAAAAAAAATTTTTTTTAAAGCAAATAAAAATAACAAACACAAGTTAAATATATTGTTTTTCCCTTTGCCATGGCACTCACTCATACATGTGTGAATGGAGATCTTTATGATTGCTGCCAGTCGGAAAAATAGGATTGGAGGAATGTTCTCACACCCAAATGTCAATGGCAGAAAGAAATCAGAACAATCTGCCTTCATTTATAATGGAGCAGACTCTGCCAGAGGGCTCCAGAAAGATTCCTACATGACTATTTAGCCCTACCTATGACTATTTGCCCTTACCTATATGGAGCTCTAAGCCTTTTCCCCATAGACTACTGGCTCCCACTAAGTGACTTGAAACCTCTTTATTTTAAATATCAGAAGGGCACTATACAGCATATGTCGCCCCAACTCTATTAGAAATGCCAAAATATGGGGGCGTCTCAGTGGCTCAGTCGGTTAAGCATATGACTTCGGCTCAGGTCATGATCCCACAGTTTGAGTTCGAGCCCTGCATTGGGCTTTGTGCTGACACAGAGCTTCAGATTCTGTGTCTCCCTCTCTCTCTGCCCCTCCCCATTCATGCTCTGTCTCTCTCTCTCTCTCTCTCTCTCTCTCCCAAAAATAAGTAAACATTAAAAACAATTTAAAAAAAAAAGAAGTGCCAAAATATGATCTCCAGTGAAAATAAAAGGAAGCCACCCTGAAGTACCCAGGATATGACGAGAGAGGTAGCAGTCCTATGTATTTTGACGCTTTTATAAACACACATATCTAAGCTGCTATTTTGAATCATCCTATGATAGCATCAGTCAAAACATAACATAAAGTATTTCCCATTTAATCTTCTAATAGAAGACTAAACACTTCAATCTGAAGCAACTGGAGTCAGGGCAAACAAACTTGAAACTGCAAAAATACAAAGAAATTAACTTAGACATTCTCTAAGATTATTCAGCCATCTGATTATACTGCTTAGTCATTTTTCTTTCTGATGCTCAATGACTCTACATGCCTCTTTCCTAGATTTATCTAATTATACTTCATGCAAATTAAATCTGCTGGAAATGTGAAAACAAAAAGAAGAAATGGTGATTCAGGGTGTCTGGGTGGCTTGGTCAGTTAAGTGTCCGATTCTTGGTTTCAGCTTAAGTCATGATCTCACAGTTCATGAGATCGAGCCTCTTGTTAGGCTCTGTGCTGACAGCACAGGGCTTGCTTGGGATTATCTTTCCCCCTCCCTTGATGCCCCTCCCTCTCTCTCCCAAAATCAATGAATAAATTTAGAAACAAAGAAGAAATGGTGATTTGCCCAGCAGATATCCCTTACCTACCTGTGGCTCTGTGGGAGTTGGAGAGGGGGGCTGAGGCCTCAGCAAGAGCTGCAAGGGTGGCCAGCACCGAGGTGGTGGAATTTGCCAAGTGTGCTGCTGAGGAGGCATGGGGGTCACCTATTTTGGTAAAAAAGGCAAATGAGGTCTGGTGTAGAAAATAAATGGAGATGAACTAAAAATGGCTTTTATTATCTGGGGTACCCGGGTGGCTCAGTTGGTTAAGCATCTGACTCTTGGTTTCAGCTCAGGTCATAAACTCAAAGGTTTGTGGGTTCGAGCCCCGGATTGGGCTCTGTGCTGACACTGTGGTGCCTGCTTGGGATTCTCTCTCTCCCTCTCTCTGTCCCTTTCCTGCTTTCTCTCTCTCTCTCTCAAATAAACATTAAAAAAAATGGCTTTTATTAAATCAAAACCTCGGCTTTGCTCTCCCATACAAACTGATATAAACCAATGATTGTGGTATTAACAGTTTGGAAGGTTTAGAAAAGTTTTTCCTTTAAAGGGGATTAAGGTAATATGCTTGGTATAGGGCCACTACATTCCCCACATTTGCTCATTCTCTTGGCACTGCCAGTGCTGAGCATCAGTAGCCCAGGAGTGCCGCCCACTCACTCAGCTGGCTGTACAGAGCTCTGCTTGGCAGCAGGTGGTAAGGACACAGAGTATGACTTACCCTAAACTATTGCTGCTGCGGGAAGAGGCTCTGCCTGGGCTTTACTTAACCACACTGCATCTATCCATCAGCTAGACAGGTGAGAAAGCATAGCACTGACCTCTACTGCAGGAACAGTTAAAAACCTGACACTTCACTTACTGAATGTCAAACAGTAGTACAACCAGTTTGTGCTAAAAACAATTACTTACTTATCTCATGATGCACTTAAAAAAACAACTATGTTTATAACCTTGTATCCTTGTTTCTGTGTGCTATTCTTACAACTTCGCTCCGGGACGAAAGTGCATTAGATCGGGCAACAGCCATGCCTAACTTTATTTACCAAAACTATTACTGAGGCGCCTGGGTGGCTCAGTCTGTTGAGCATCCAACTCTTGACTGTGGCTCAGGTCATGATCAAGACACACATCGGGCTCTGTGCTGACAGCACGGGGCCTTCTTGGGATTCTCTCTCTCTCTGCCCCTCCCTGGCTCATGTTTACGTTAAAAAATAAACATTAAAAAAAAGTATTACTTCACAATTTTGCATAAATCTAACTTTTATAAAATAAATTGCATTTCACTATGTCTTTCATTAGAACTTCAAAGATACTTTTGTGTCAGTTGTGAATTTATTGCTTCTCAGCTCCAAATCCCTGTTTTGCCTTGCCTTGTCATACTTAAGCTGGACCCTTATCAATATTTCTTGACAATTAGCATGAAACTACGTTTTGTCATACAGAAGGAGTGTCTGCTCCCTAAATTGGCTATTCTGGTATTCTTTAGAGTTCTCCTCATATCTTAGTAGTTAACCACTATTATTAATAATTTTTTATAAATTATACATACATTTAGGTATAACATATTCAAATTATGTGTTATATATTATAAAAAAATTATACAACTTGCCATGTAGCTTAGTCTCCTGACTGGGCTCTAATTGATTGTTTTATTTAAAAAATATTTATTTATTTTAAGAAAGAGAGTGGGAGAGGGATAGGGAGAGAATCCCAAGCAGGCTCTCACTGTCAGCGCAGAGCCTGATGTGGGGCTCAATCTCACGAACCATGAGATCATGACCTGAGCCGAAAGCAAGAGTCAGATGCTCAATGGACTGAGCCACCTAGGTGACCCAGATACACTTACCCACTTTTTAAATGTACTCTTAATTTTCTTTAAGATTTTAAGTAATCTCGGGGCGCCTGGGTGGCGCAGTCGGTTAAGCGTCCGACTTCAGCCAGGTCACGATCTCGCAGTCCGTGAGTTCGAGCCCCGCGTCGGGCTCTGGGCTGCTGGCTCAGAGCCTGGAGCCTGTTTCCGATTCTGTGTCTCCCTCTCTCTCTGCCCCTCCCCCATTCATGCTCTGTCTCTCTCTGTCCCAAAAATAAATAAACGTTGAAAAAAAAAAAAAAGATTTTAAGTAATCTCTACACCCAATGTGGGGATGGAACTTACAACCCCGAGACCAACAGTCACATGCTCTACTGAATGAGCCAGCTAGGAGTCCCAATACTTTTTAAATAATTTTTTTAAATGTTTTATTTATTTTTGAAAGAGTACAAACAGAGGAGGGGAAGAAAGAGAGGGAGACAAGTATCTAAAGTGGGCTCTGTCCTGACAGCAGCAAGCCCGATGTGGGGGTCAAACTCACAAATCATGAGATCGTGACCAAAGTTGGACACTCAACTGACTGAGCCACCCAGGTGCCCTTTCAATGTACTCTTGATTTTTATGTTTTCTCACTACCTATGCTTAAAGATTCTTTCCAGCCTTTTGTCTATCAAACTTCCAGTTATCTGTAAAATAAAGAAATTCCCATTTAACACTCTTTGTAATAAATCCTTCCACAGAGCAAAGGATCGTTTTCTGATATGATTAATGTAGGTAATTTAACTGGTTTATAAATTTAAATTTCAGAAGATTTGCCTTAAAAAGGTGGATTTCTGGGGCACCTGGGTGGCTCAGTAGGTTGGGCGACCAACTTTGGCTCAGGTCATGATCTCACGATTTGTGGGTTTGAGCCCTGCATCAGGCTCTATGCTGACAGCTCAGAGCCTGGAGCCTGCTTTGGATTCTGTGTCTCCCTCTCCTCCTTGTGCTCTCTCTCTGTCTCTCAAAAATAAATAAACATTAAAATTAAAAAAAAAAGGTGGATTTCTTGTATAGTACTCTTAATAGCTACAAATTATCTTCTTTTTAAGTAGGCTCCATGTCCAGCACTGAGCCCAGTGCGGGGCTTGAACTCACCACCCTGAGATCAAGACCTGAACTAAGGTCAAGCATCACACACTTAACTGACTGAGGCACCCAGACGCCCCCAAACTATCTTCTTTTAAATTTATTTATTTTTTTAGTAATCTCTGCATCCAATTTGGGGCAAAAACTCATAACCCTGAGACCAAGAGTTGTATGCTCTACCGACTGAGCTAGCTGGGCGCCCCAGCTACAAATGATCTTACTCAAAGCTTTTGCATGATGACGGTGGCAGTGGTTGATTAGGTGGAGATAGTGATGATAACCCTGTTTATTCTAATTCTTTCATAAAATATGCAGGGAACCAAACAGTCTGAGTGGAACACAGAGTGCCTGACCTCCAGAAAGGAATGGATGTCTATCCCATAACTTCATGCAGAGCAAGATCCAGCTATATTCTCTAATGTTCCTACTAAATTCATGCTTTTCCCATCACTCAACTTATCATACCAAACACTGACATAAGAAGTCACAGATGAGGGGGTGCCCGGGTTGCTCAGTCGGTTAAGCATCTGACTTTGGCTCAGGTCATGATCTCATGGTCCGTGAGTTCGAGCCCCACATTGGGTTCTGTGCTGACAGCTCAGAGCCTGGAGCCTACTTTGGATTCTGTCTCTGTCTCTCTCTCCTCCTCCCCTGCTTGCACTCTGTCTCTCTCTGTCTCTCTCTCTCAAAAATAAATAAATATTAAAAAAAAAACCTCACCAATGACACAAGGAACAATTTTTAGATATATATACAGTAACACCTGGAATTGTAGGTTGTTCTGTGAGTGTTCCACAAGACCAGCAAACATATCTAATAAATTTTCACTTGATAAACAAGTGATGTCTTGCAATACGAGTACTATGTGACACCAAACATCACATGATCACAACTGGGCCAATGGGTCTCCTCTCTCCTCTCTTTCTCACAGCAGCATTGTGGGTGATTGTCTCCCATGCTTGGATGCTTGGTCTCAGGGGCAATATTTGGCAGAAATCAATGATATTTCAGAACGTTGGAAGGTGCCCACAACTGGCACTAGTGTATTTTTTGTCACTTCCAAGCACTTATAGACAGTCCTTTGCTTTTCCATACAAGAGTAAGCTTAGGAATGCTTTGCTTCATTCTAGGTCAGGCTGCCTGCAGATATGGACCTTTTCCTCTGCTGCCTTATTGCCAGTTACATTAAATACAGTAACAAAGAGTTTATGAATACTGTATTGTAGTCAACATCTGTGCAAACATATACAATGGCCCTCATGCAGGAAAAGATTCCACTGAGCCAACGGAAAGCAGTGATTCCATTAGTGATAGTGAAAGTCGTCCTACAAAATAACCTCTTCTCTTTCTTGTCTCCCTCACACCAGCCATGAAGATTTTCAAAGGGAAGTACAGGTTAATGTGTTTATTTTTCTTTATATTGTTTTATTTATTAATATTTTATAAATACTATTGTTTATATTATTTTATTTGTTTATATTATTTTATCGATAAATATATAAATATTTTCTTTATTAATTTGTATTACAGTATTATAATAATTTTTATATGAATATTTTGGGGTTGTAGAATGAATCATCTGAGTTTCCAGTTTTGTTTTTTGTTTTTTTTTAATGTTTATTTTTGAGAGATAGAGAAAGAGAAAAACAGAGCATGAGCAAGGGAGGGGCAGAGAGAGAGGGAGACACAGCATCCAAAGCAGGCTCCAGCCTCTGAGCTGTCAGCACAGAGCCTGACATGGGGCTTGAACCCATGAACCACAAGATTATGACCTGAGCTGAAGCCGGACACTTAACCGACTGAGCCACCCAGGCACCCCTCCAATATTTCTTATGGGGAAATTCACTTTGATATACAAGTGCTTTGGATTATAAGCGTGTTTAGGGAACAAATTATGCTTGCAAACCAAGGTTTTACTGTATATATATATATATATATATATATATATATATATATATATATATCTATCTCCCTCGAGGAGGGTAGAATGTATATGGCAATAAGTTACTAGAAATCCAAAAACAAAGTTGTTATTATTTTACCAGAGTTAAAACACACACACACACACACACACACACACACACACACACACACAGCTGTTATAATTAAAGTTCAAGTAGGCCAAACCTCAGATAGGTCACTCAGCTAAAGTAGAAAAGCTAGGTAAAACTACTTTTGAGAAAGTATTATATACTTTTCAGTACATGATGATACCAGGCTAAGGGTGTTCTCCCTTTGATTACTAACTTACCTAAGTCCACTCAACAGCAAAATGAAGAAAGAACATTTGTGAGAAATTGGGTTTAGTATTCTGACATGCACAGTTGAAACTGAAAAGAGATGATACCAATGATCTCCTCAGACTTATCCCAGTGAATTCTAGGAAAACAAGGTACTTTACTGTTAAACAATATTGCTTCCTTCTCCTCAATATAAGGCCCAACATCAAATAAAGTAAAATGTGCATGGATGCTGTTGTTTTGAAATGAAATGACATTATCAGTGAAGACTCTTGTTACCAATTCAGAATGTGGCTTCGACAAACTCTATGCCACGACTTAGGGGAGTGTGCTATGGTAAGCTAGGCAATTTCAATGAGTTGGTGAAAACTAGATCCAGAAAAACTACATAACTTGCCCACGTCACACAGGTAGTAAATGTCAGAGCCCAGATTAGAATGCAATTCATTACATTCCAAAGCCTGTACTCCTTATGAACTAATACAAGCTATTTATATTTGACTTTGGAGTACATCTTATGATCCTACAGAAATAGGAAATTCATCTCCATAACTTTGTTTTGCCCTGGTTAATGTTTAATTTAGTCTAGCTGCCTTTTTGAATGGCTGCAGTTTGATGGTAGCACTGATGATCAGTGATATCTTTAGTCACAAAGGGAAAAATGAAAGCAAGCTTTATAATCTGAATTTTATCAAAAATATCCATCAAAATGATAATTCTAGGATAATGTCAGTTAATTCTTCTTGTGTATGTGTGGTAGCCCCTCCCTTTCAGTTAATTCTTAAAAATATTACTGGATGAAAAAAATATCACTGGACGATGGGAAACAAGCCACCCACCATTCGGGAAAAGAAAATCCTTTAACCCAATTGAGTAATACAACCTGAATTTGTCTTATAACTTTTCTCATCTCTTTTATCTGCACTGATTATCTCCCCTGAAGGGGAAGAGCTAGGTAGAATTGTTTCATGCGTAAGACAACACTGGAGAGATCAGGTCTATTATCTTAATTTGTGGTCGGCAACATACAGAAGAGAGAAATGATAGGTCTGCTAAAAGCAACATGACGAACACAATAGAGGCCCATGGCAAACAAGGCTAAGAAGCTCTATTCTAAATGTCTTCAACTTTGCTTATCATTTCAGGTCAGGGTCTGAAGAATTTCAATAATTAGATTATCAACTCTAGTTCCTTTCACATATTTGTGAACATATAACTTAACTAGCTTCTTTTTTTTTTTTAATTTTTTTAAAGTTTATTTATTTATTTCGAGACAGAGAGAGAGCAGAGGAGGGGTAGAGATTGGGGGAGAGAGAGAAAGAGAGAATCTCAAGCAGGCTCCACATCATCAGCACGGAGCCCAATGCGGGGCTTGAACCCATGAAACGTGAGATCATGCTCTGAGCCTTACCCAACTGAGCCACCCAGGCACCCCTAACTTTACTAGCTTCTAAAGACTTTTGGATTATAAAGGCATTTGCTCTAATCACTGTGGCCTGAACCACAACAAATCCAAAAAGCTGTGAATATTCTGATTATATGTATACTTATTTTTAAGCTAAACCTTTTGAATCATCCGGCTGAAAGCAAAGCACAGTGATTTTAAATGATAGTTGATGGCCTACAAAATGAAGGTCTCTACTGCCCCCCTGAGGGCATAACTGAATTAACTTTCATTGAGAAGTTACATTTTCATTTAATACTATTACTGAAGTCCTGCTATAAAATGGAAATACAAATCTCACTTGAAGTCTCACAACCACCTCATAAAGTATGTATTATTATATCCCAATTTTGTAGATAAGTAAAGAAGGCTTAGACAAAGGTTTTCCCAAGGTCAAGCATGCAGTCAATAAATCAGTATTTGAATGCAGTTCTAAATGTAAAATTCTATGCATATCATGTATATGCTTGTTTCTTTTTGCCACACTGCCTTTCCATAATAATACTTCATTCACGGTCTTCCTTTGATATTATATAAACTTAACTAGGAATACAATGTCCTTTTTTTTTTTTTAATTTTAAAAATGTTTATTTATTTTTGAGACAGAGAGAGAGAGAGAGAGAGAGAGCGCGTAAGTAGGGGAAGGGCAGAGAGAGAGGGAGACACAGAATCTGAAGCAGACCCCAGGCTCTGGGCTGTTAGCACAGAGCCCGATGTAGGGCTCAAACCCACAAACCATGAGATCATGACCTGAACCAAAGTTGGACGCTTTACTGACTGAGACACCCTGGCAGCCCGCAATGTCTTATTTTTAAATGAAAGTCAGAAACAGAAAAAGAAACCAAGTCAGTTGGAAAATTTATTTAAATGAAGACACAAGTCCCCTCACTGTAAAACAAATATATGTAAGGAAATGTTGAAAATAGCTCAAATTGCTTTTTATTTTTTTAATGTTTGTTTATTTTTGAAAGAGACAGAGCAGGGGAGGGGCAGAGAGAGGGAGAAACAGAATCCAAAGCAGGCTCCCGGCTCTGAGCTGTCAGCACAGAGCCTGATGCGGGGCTCAAACTCACGAACCGTGAGATCATGACCTGAGCCGAAGTTGCACACAAGCGACTGAGCCATCCAGACGCCCCTCGAATTGATTTATTTTTTAAAAATGTTTATTTACATTTGGTTTTGGAAAGAGCAAGTGGGGGAGGGGCAGAGAGAGAGGGAGAGAGAGAGAATCCCAAGCAGGCTCTATACTGTCAGTGCAGAACCCGATGTGGGGCTTGAACTCATGAACCGTGAGATCACGACCTGAGCCAAAATCAAGAGTCAGACACTTAACCAACTGAACTACCTAGGCACCCCTATTTGTTTCAGATCGATGTTTTTGTTAAAAACATAAGGATCTCGGGGCGCCTGGGTGGCGCAGTCGGTTAAGCGTCCGACTTCAGCCAGGTCACGATCTCGCGGTCCGTGAGTTCAAGCCCCGCGTCGGGCTCTGGGCTGATGGCTCGGAGCCTGGAGCCTGTTTCCGATTCTGTGTCTCCCTCTCTCTCTGCCCCTCCCCTGCTCATGCTCTGTCTCTCTCTGTCCCAAAAATAAATAAACATTGAAAAAAAAAAAATTAAAAAAAACATAAGGATCTCAAAAGATGTTTTTCTCTATTTTGTTGTTACATATGTTCCCAAGATTGAAAATCGAAGCTCTTACACTTTATTCAAATAATCACATGTACCTCTTTTATAGCAGCACTCCAACACCTATTTATGTTTATTCTGGTTTATTTGTCACATTTTAGACTATGGTACTTAACTGTTTTCCTTAATGGTACCATGCCAAAATACCCTTATATTTTCATTTTGTGGTTACATATAACCCTTCCACAGATTAATCTGTAAACTATTTTACTTTTAATATAGTAAGCACTCATGTATAATCCCTGTGTATGATCTTCCCTTCCCCAAGAAAGAAAAAGTGCATTAGCTTTAAAATTTATTATAAATCTTCTATTTGTTACATATTTCAACAAAGGACAGGCTATCCATTCATCTCATAGGAAAAACAGGGGTTGTGTTAATTTCAAGTCTAAAATAAATGCCATGTTATCAAGATATCACCTGAGGTTGTTTTGGTGTTGGTTGAAGAAACAAGGCTGGCGAGGTTGACAACTTCTCCAGATGTGAAGATGAATGGGGTGGCCACAGTCATAGGGTTGGCTCTCTCGGGATGAGCATTCACCTGATTCTGCATCGCTTCCTACAAAGCAAGTCAGGATAGTTCAAAGTCAGAGCTCGTTAGCTTTAGTTATACAGTCACTGAGCAGCCGCTGCACCCCAGTGCCCTGTGGAGCAGAACTAGTTGTGGCACACAATGTCCCAGGGAGCTCAGAGTTCTCATTAAGACTACTGGTTTTGTTTTGTTTTTCCAGACCAGGGCAACAAAGATGTTAGGCTGCTTTCCCAAGTTTATTTCTAATTTTAAAAAAAGAAGTGTTATTATTTGCAAAAAAGTGTATTACTTGTAAAAACTTCTAGACAATTCACTTTACCTGTCTGGATCTTGTTTTTTATTTGGAAAATGAGGGAAGTGGCCTAAAAAGTAATTTGCAGCTCTAAAACTCTACGATCAATTAATTATGTACAAGTCAATGTGCTAGCAAGAGATCCCTACAGCGAATCTACAGAGAACAATATTCTCCAGAGTTTTGTCCAACTACTTGTTCCACTTTGCCAGTGAAGAAATTCCTAAGAGAATATATAACAAGCAAATAAATGAGTGCCAGATTTTAAAGTCTAGTGCCATACCTGCACTTTTGCTTCCAAGGGTATTTGTACAATTTAGGTGTAAAGATGCTTATCTAATTTTCTAACTTTCAGAAGCAGTTTTCTACAAGCATAGTATCTACTTCAAAAGTCCAGTTATGAAAGAGCTCTAAATAAGGAATTAAAGTTGAAGAGTACAACCAGTCTACAGGGAACCATCTGCCAGGAAAAACAAACCCCTGAAAATGCAACAGAAATGGCTACCTATTTTTTACATATAATTATCCCTATGACCAATAGCTTCAGGTGAAACAGATTATCCATTCTCTGCTTACTGTTAAATTCCTTCTTGAATCTGCCTCTTCTTCTATACTCCACTATTGTTTCCTTAATTCAAGCCCCTACTGGCCCTTCCCTGGCCTAATGAAAGTCACATTGAGTATCTTTTCTCTCAGGTCTGTGTACCACACTCCAAATGATCATCTTTAAAAAAAAACAACAAAAACAATTCACAGGAGCACCTTGGTGGCTCAGTCGGTTGAGCAACTGACTCTTGATTTCCGCTGAGGTCATGATCTCATACTTTCATGAGTTCAAGCTCCACATCAGGCTCCACACTGACAGTGGGATTCTCTCTCTCCCTCTCTGTCTGCCTCTCCCCCGCTCACTCTCTCTCTCTCTCAAAATAAATAAACTTAAAAAAAAAAAAAGCTTAAAAAATAAATAAAATATTTAAAAATTTTTAAAAATGGGGGTGCCTGGCTGGCTCAGTTGGTAAAGCATGGGACTCCTATTAATCTCACGGTCCTGTGTTCAAGCCCCACGTTGGACGTAAAGCTTACTTTAAAAAAAAAAAAGAAATCTCAATTTTCTATTTAAAAGCTTCTATTGGATCCCCATTACCCATAAAATAGTCTAAACTCTTTTGCATGTAACAGCCCTACACTCAAAACTCTGCCTAACCCTTAAGCCTTAGCTCCTTCCACTCCCAAACTCCATTTCCCTTGCTCAATCTCTAGTCACAAAACATATGCTTTCTTGAACATCCCATACCCTTTCATACCTCTATGCCATTGGCTTGCTCTTTTTCTAGCCTAGAATATAATTTTCTTACTTCTCTGCCTACTTCTTTAAAACTCAGTTCATGTTCTACATATATATATATATATATATATATATATTTTTTTTTTTTTTTTTTTTTTTTCCCCCCAGTAATCTCTGCACTCAGTGTGGAGCTCAAACTCATGACCCCAAGATCAAGAGTGACATGATCTTCTGAGTGAAACTGCCAGGCGCCTCTCTATATACACTTTAATCTTTGCATTAAGCATCATTCATACTCCCTCTTCTGAGGCCCTGCAATGCTCGATAAATACCAATATATCAATGTAATATTGTAATGCTTGATTTCTTTTTTTTAATTTTTTTTTCAACATTTATTATTTATTTTTGGGACAGAGAGAGACAGAGCATGAACGGGGGAGGGGCAGAGAGAGAGGGAGACACAGAATCGGAAACAGGCTCCAGGCTCTGAGCCATCAGCCCAGAGCCCGATGCGGGGCTCGAACTCACGGACCGCGAGATTGTGACCTGGCTGAAGTCGGACGCTTAACCGACTGCGCCACCCAGGCGCCCCCCTGTAATGCTTGATTTCTTATCCTTACCTTCATCACACTGGAAACACTCCAAGGGCAGGCATGTCTTACCAACCTTTGTATCCTTCATCCTATTACTCCCTGATATACAAGTGCTGGATTAAGAAATTAAGGGGTGAAATAATCACAGCTCCTTTTAAATTCTGAGATGGCTTCCTTATGACTCAATATGTGTTAGAGCTATGTACTGCCTCGTATCAGTTGATGTACATTCAGAAAACATAAAGAGGCTTTTAGTCCCAAGTCACGCTCAATTAGAAAGGGAAATTTTCATGGAGAAAAAAACACTCTAAAACCAAAGAAATCTTGTTTTTATACTAGCCACAATACTACTCTTCAATCACCGTGAATAATTCAGGGCTCTATAGAATGCTACTTTTTTTTAAGATACCAATAACAGAGTACCTGGGTGGTTCAGTTGGTTAAGTGACTTCAGTTCAGGTTATGATCTCAGGGTTTGTGAATTCGAGTCCCACACTGGGCTCTGCACTGACGGTATGGAGCCTGCTTAGAATTCTCTCTCTCTCCCTCTCTCTGCCCCTCCCCTGCACATGCTTTCTCTCTCTCTCTCAAAATAAATAAATAAACTTAAAAAAAAAAAAAAAAGAGTCTGATGCTTCACCAATTGAGCCATCCAGGCACCCCTAAATCATAAACTTTTGGAGTGCCTGGGTGGCTCAGTTGGTTAAGAGTCCAACTTTGGCTCAGGTCCTGATCTCATGATTTGTGAGCTCAAGTCCCACGTTGGGTTCTGTGCTGACAGCTCGGAGCCTGGAGCCTGGAGCCTGCTTTGGATTCTGTCTGTCTGTCTGTCTCTCTCTCTCTCTGTCTCTGTCCCTCCTCACCTCGTGCTCTATCTCTCTCTCTCTCAAAAATAAATAAACATTAAAAAAAAAAAGAAATACTGGAGCGCCTAGGTGGCTCAGTCAGTTAAGTGTCTGACTTCAGCTCAGGTCATGATCTTGCAGTTTGTGAGTTTGAACGCTGCGTCAGGCTCTGTGCTGACAGCTCAGGGCCTGGAGCCTGCTTCAGATTCTGTGTCTCCCTCTCTCTCTGCCCCTCCCCTGCTCGTGCTCTGTCTCTCTCTCATAAAAATAAACATTAAAAAAATTTTTTAAAATAAATAAAGGTTAAAAAAAATACTAACGACAGTGAGTCACAAGATTGAGACATATCAGATGTACTATCTTGATAAGATATAGAAAATTCAATTTTGAGTCAGCTCCTACAAAAAATCCTTAACTTGAGTTACAATATACTCTAGGGGTATAAAAAGAACCAGACCTGAAGGATGACCAGAATCTCAGCATTCTTTTTCTCCAGGGCTATGTCAAAGGCAGATTTATCAAACTTGCTGAAAGCATGCACGTCAGCTCCATACTTGATAAGCAGCTCCACAACGTCTCGATGGTGGTGCTCTGTGGCCCAATGTAAAGCTGTCATCTTCAGCATGTCCTTGGCATTCACATCTGCACCGTTCTGTCACACAATAGTAATTGTTTGAAACAGACACTGGTTACAGTAGCACAGGTGCAAGATCCCAAAACCCAAATAGAGAGGATTTCCATGGAGATTACACATATTCAAATTTAGATCACGTTTAAGACATATCAAAGGGAAAAGCATTCTTCAAATTCTCCTGAATGATGACAGACATAATGTCTTCAATGAATAGGTCTTCTAAGGACAACGGGGAAATTATAACAGATGGGAAAGGAAGGAGAAAAGAGCAGATTTTTTGTCGCATTTATTAACAGAGAGCTGAGCACCTAGAAAAACAGGCATAAGTAAAGAGAACACCTGCAGAAGGGAATGAAGAAAAATCAATAAAGTCTGCTTAGCCTGTAAAAGATTAGGCAACCCGATCCTCATAGCCATGACGACTCTTGAAAGAGATGCAAGTCTGTGCTATGAACTGTCCTAAACTTAATCTCTCCCAGCCTAGTTTCCTACCACCCATTCAAGTAAGAAGACAGGGAGGTGGATATCTTTTTTACAATATAGATCCACCACTATTACCCTAACAAGCAGTTCCACGATGTGGGCATGTCCGTCAGCTGCAGCCATGTGCAAGGGGGTCCTGTCCACTTTGGTCCGGGCATCCCTGCTAACGCCTGCTCGAAGGAGCACTTCTGCTGTGGAATAATGACCATACTGGGCTGCAAGGTGGAGGGGTGATGTTCCAAGCTGTGGGAAAATAATACTCATTGAGTATCAACCGTGTGCAGAGTCCTAAATCATTGAGAGACACAAATGAACAAGAGGTACAGTCTATGGTTCCTGTCCTTGGAGAGAGAATCTGGGTGGCCAATAGGAGTAAAGAATATTAATTAAGAGCTTAATATACTAACAGGCAAATAAACATCCCACCAATTAAATAAGTGCTAATGGATTTAAGTCAGGTGGAGTTACCAGGTGAGATTCTCCAAAGGACATGATGTTAAGCAAGGTTTAGAAGAAGGTAAAAAAAATGGATAAACAGGAACATTCTGCATTGGGGTAAAGGTAAGGGATAGGCAAATTCAAAAGAATTCTTAGGAAAAGGGCAGAGGCTAGAAAGTTAGTGAGAAATTTGGGGTAAAAATTTAATTGGTTGGAATAGAAGTCTGTTGCCACCATAAAACAAAGCAAAAAGACTGATGAGATGAAGAGGTGCTAAAATTTTAGCAATGGCATGTGAACAGCAATAAGCTATTGTCAAATAGCAATATGTCTGTATCATCTCAAAGTACATCTTTCAAGAGTTATCTATCTTTGGCCACTTTGGCCAGAGATCTATTCCTTTCTTCCTGTTACGTTCTTTATTTTAAGCCTATGTTGCTTCTTTGCCTTTCTTATATATTCAGCCTTTCTGCCTGACTGGATTTAATTCACATTGCTCTTTTCAGGTCTATTTATAGAAATGCTAATCTCATAGGTTTCCTTTTCTTCCTTTTTGTGAAGTGCTAACAATCCGCTGACCTCTAAAGCTATGAATTAATCACCCCAGCATAGAGGACACTGGCTCATCAAATTGTTCAAATTAGGCAATGCCTGCGCCTGGCTGGCTCGGCTGGTAGATCACGTGACTGGATCTCGGGGTTGTGAGTTTGAGACCCATGTTGTGTGCAGAGATTACATTAAAAAAAATTTTTTTTTAATTAAATTAGATACTGCTTATAAAATCCATGAATGCTTAGCAAGTCCACATTATAACCTGGACCTGGATCTTCTGAAACTGCTCTTCAAGCTGGCTGTTTAGGCTCATGAAATTAACACCTTCCTCTTAATGTATTTTAACACTGGTAAAAAGGTAACAAATGCCTAGACTATTCCTTATTAACCGGGATACTTTAGAGAAAAGGAAACAAGTAGTTTATTAGTCTAGAAATGCACTCTTATTATACTGATTTTGTTTAATTTTAAGCTAATTACAGAAGCCTATAACCTAAGTACACTCCAGGGAGAATTAAACCTTCAGAAAATACTCTAAGAAACATTATGGAAAATCACAAGTATATAATACCTTACAATTACCATCTATATATATCCACAGGAGAATCTTTCAATTTGGAAAACTAAAAGAAGTATTTAGGTAAAACGAAGAAAACAAAACTCTTGTAGGAGAATGAAGCAGAAAGGGAATGAGAAAAGGCAATACAGTATGTTCAGCCTTTAAGAAAAAGGTTGGGGGACACCTGGCTAGCTCAGTCCGTAGAGTGTGCAACTTTTGATCTTGGGGTTGTGAGTTCAAGCTCCACATTGGGTATAGAGATTACTTAAAAAAAAAAATCTTTGACGCCTGGGTGGCTCAGTCGGTTAAGTGTCCGACTCTTGATTTTGGCTCAGGTCAGGATCTCACAGTTCATGGGTTCAAGCTCTGCATAGGGCTCTGCACTGACAGAGTGAAGCCTGCTTGGGATTCTCTCCCCCGCCCCCCCCCCCCCCACCTCATCCCCTGCTCACATGCTCAATCTCTCTCTCAAAATAAATAAATAAACTTTAAAAAAATAATTAAAAAAATTAAATGTTTGGGGGGAAAAAAGAAATTGGCAACAGCACACATTGGGAATAATGAAAAGAGCTTACCCAGTCTGTGGTGAATGGGGCGCCATTTGCCATCAATGTTCTCACTTCATCATCTTGGCCTTTTCTTGCCGCTTCTAGTAACCTCTTCCCCAAGTCCACCAAAGACATCTTTATGCATAGGAACAAAAGTTTTCAGGAAGCTATAATTCAAACACAAGGAAAGCTGCCTGTAAAATGCTCTGAGAAGACCTCTTGCACTTAAATATATGTAAGATATTTCTTGGGGCGCCTGGGTGGCGCAGTCGGTTAAGCGTCCGACTTCAGCCAGGTCACGATCTCGCGGTCCGTGAGTTCGAGCCCCGCGTCAGGCTCTGGGCTGATGGCTCAGAGCCTGGAGCCTGTTTCCGATTCTGTGTCTCCCTCTCTCTCTGCCCCTCCCCCGTTCATGCTCTGTCTCTCTCTGTCCCAAAAATAAATAAAAAACGTTGAAAAAAAAAATTAAATATATGTAAGATATTTCTCAAGCTGACTACCCAGTATGGCACTTTCTCTCCACCTCATCTAACACAATCAGATATTTGGAAAAGTTTAGGCCCTAAACAATAGTTCCTTAATGTTCAGTATTCAGAAAAATACTTTGGAAACCTGTGCAACACATTACCACCTCTCTAGCTTAAGGAATCAAAAACAGCATTTCATCCCTTTGAAACAACTGTGGGTAGAAATGTACGTCAAGGGTGCCTGGGTGGCTCAGCTGGTTAAGCATCTGACTCTTGACCTTGACTTGGGTCATGATCTCATGATTTGTGAGATCCCAGCCCCATGTTGGGCTCTGTGCTGACAGTGGGGAGCCTGCTTGGGATTCTTTCTTTCCCTCTCTCTCTGCCCCTGCCCCACTCCCATGAGCACTCCCTCTCTCTCTCTCTCAAAATAAGTAAATAAACTTTAAAAAAATGTTATGTCACACCAAAGAATGATGAATAGACAATCCAAGGATATTGAGACTTAGTTATACAGCAGAAACTTTTTCAAAAATGAATAAAGTGAACCTGCCACTTCGAGGAAAACAATTGGCAGTGTTCATTTATTAATTATAATTAGAGCTTTCAAGCAAAATTAGAATTTTGGGAAACAAATCCACCACCATGAGTTAACAGCTTACTATAAAGTTTTCTGATGAAATTAGTTATGATACTAATGAATGTGATTTTTTAATATTGTAAAATAAAATGCATCAACTTTTGGATGATCTGCGTAATTTGCAGAACCAATATTTTTCAAATGACCAATGCATGTTATAAAATCACGTACAAGTAAAAACAATACTTTAAAGTGAAAGAGCAGTTGGTTTTAAGGTAACAGAGTATAATAATTTCATTCATATGGTTTCAGATTCTTCACTGCAAGTAACTTTTAAGAAATCATTAGTTTGTACAGTTTTTGTGTAGAATCAAAGAAGAACACCAGAATTACCCAAAAAAGCTATTAAAATATTCCTTTTTCCAAGTACATATTGCAACAGATTACATGCAATAGTAGATATGCAGCTGTTGTTTTTTTTTCAATGTTCATTCACTTTTGAGAGACAGAGATAGAGTGCAAGCAGGGGAGGGACAGGGAGAGGGAGACACAGAATCCAAAGCAGGCTCCAGGCTCTGAACTGTCAGCACAGAGTCCACCACAGGGCTCAAACCCACCAAAAGTGAGATCATGACCTGAGTTGAAGTCAGACGCTCAACCAACTGAGCCACCCAGGCGCCCCACTGCAGCTGTTGTCTATTAAGCCAGAGGTTAGAAAGATTTGCAAAAACAAAACAATGCCATTCTTCTCATTATTTAACTCGGAAGATACATTTCTTATAAAAATGTGTTATTTATGTTAACACGTACAGGATTTATGATTGTATTTTAATGAATGAACATTTTTAAATTAATTTCCAAGAGCACCGGAGTGGCTCAACCAGTTAAGAATCTGACTCCTGATTTCACCTGAGGTCATGATCTGACTGTCCTGAGATCAAGCCAGATTGGGCTCCGCACTGAGCGTAGAGGCTGCTTAAGAGTTTCTTTCTCCTTCCCCCACCGGCCCCCCTTGCACACACACACTCTCTTGCAAGAAAATAAAACACATCAGGAAATATGAAGTAATTTCAAACAAGTACCTGTCATAGTTAAAAAATAAATAAATAAAAATTAATTTTGAAAATAGTTAAGTACCAACAGATATAACACATTGGTGTCCTCAATAATTTTTAAGAATATAAATGAGTCCAAGGGTGGACCTGGACTCATTTACCTGGGTACCTGGGTGACTCCTTGGTTAAGCATCAGACTTCAGCTCAGGTCATGACCTCACAGTTCGTGGGTTCAAGCCCTGTGTCGGGCTCTGTGCCGACAGCTGAGCCTGGAGCCTGCTTCAGATTATGTGTCTCCCTCTCTCTCTGCCCCTCCCCCACTCACACTGTCTCTCACTCTCAAAAAAATAAATAAAACATTAAAATATATAAATATATAAACATATATATATATATATATATATATATATATATATATATATATATATAAATGAGTCCTGAAACCAGAAAATTTGAGGCTCATCAGCTTAGGCAAGTCATTCAGCCACCATGTGATTTAACCTTCCATATCTATATCCCAGAGCATTGTCCTCAAACCTGGGTGTCCAGGAGACCATCTGAGAGTGTTCAGAATGAGCACAGTTCACACTGCAGTCCAGACCCTTTGAATGAGTATGTTCACAAGGAGAGGATGGACTTTAATAGCAAACTTCTATAACCTACATGTCAGTTTTCACAACTTAAGAAAATGCTAAAGAAAAAAATGATAGCAAAACCTTATTATAGAAAACCAATACTTTGTATTTCTCTGTAATCACCTTCCTTTTAAAATATCAAAATTGCCTTGCAATTTAATGATATTACTAATACTTAACAATTTTTAGGAGGTTCATTAGTCATAAATGACTCCCTCACATTTTCTCAAATTACACTATACACATATATATACATACATACATATATATATGGTATGTATACATAATATATACATACATAACACACATATATATACGGTATATATAGTACATACATACACATATGGTATATATGGCATATGTATATATATATATAGATAGGTAGATATAGATATACACAGTATATCACCAAGTCTTAAACACTTCCATAATAACTGGTCACAAAGGGAAAGACATGCTGGCAAAAAGCAGAAGTATCTTTCTTTTTTTTTAAGTTTATTAATTTATTTTGAGAGTGAGAAAGAGCGCAAGTTGGGGAGGGACAGAGAGAGAGAGAATCCCAAGCAGGCTCCACACAGTCTGCATGTAACTTGATGCGGGCTTGAACTCAGGCACCGTGAGACCATGACCTGAGCCAAAACCAAGAGTCAGACGCTTAACGGACTGACTGAGCCACCCAGGCATCCCAGAAGTATCCTAATAGTGAAATTTCAGCTGTTCTTTACCACGAAAAAAATACTGTTGAAGGTTGGGGTACCTGCCTAAGGAGAAATCTGGTTTGCTTTACATTCCAGGGAAGCTGATATTTCTAGAAAACGAGATCCTTTATATAAATAAGTTGATTTTATCCCATGGAAACTGTTGTCTTTAGCACGTGAACTCTTCCAAAGTATTTTGAAGTCAATTTTTTTCACTATAGTCTGCCTTCATATATATATTAATTGTATTGTTTTTCTTTAATCATATTTGTGACTCATGGATCAGTACCTCTAAATGGCAATTGACTCAGATTTGTCATTCCATTCTTTTTTTGTTGTTTATTTTGAGAGAGAGAGAGAGAGAGAGAGAGAGAGAGAGAGAACTTCAAGCAGTCTCTACGCTGTCAGCACTGAGTCCGAAGTGGGGCTCAAACAGGGCTCAAACTCACAAATCATGAGACCATGACCTGAGCCAAAATCAAGAGCTGGACCTTTAACCGACTGAGCCACCCAGGCATCTGTCATCCCATTCTTTAAATAGGCCATGAAAAGCCTTATTTCTTACTATACAAAGATATAGTTAAACTTTGGGATTAGAATGTAAGTAGGGAGTTATATTCATCACTGTTAAAAAAAAAAAAAAGTCTAGAAATGTGCTCTTCAAGGTTCTTTTCTCCCCTATCCTCCATTCTTTTGAGTTAACCTGAAGCATCTATCCAAAGTTAAAAATAAAATGTATTTTTATTTTTTTTTTTTTTATTTATTTTTGGGACAGAGAGAGACAGAGCATGAACGGGGGAGGGGCAGAGAGAGAGGGAGACACAGAATCGGAAACAGGCTCCAGGCTCTGAGCCATCAGCCCAGAGCCTGACGCGGGGCTCGAACTCACGGACCGCGAGATCGTGACCTGGCTGAAGTCGGACGCTTAACCGACTGCGCCACCCAGGCGCCCCTAAAATGTATTTTTAAAATAGTATTTTGGGGCTCATGGCTGGTTGTCAGAGGAGTGTGCAACTCTTGATCTTACGGTCATGAGTTCCAGCCCCACATGGGGTGTAGCAATTGCTTAAATAAATAAAACTTTAGAAAGTAATAATAAAACAGCAGCATTTTGGGGGGACTGTATTCCCTTCTCCTATATCCTATGTAAATGCTGACAACACCCACCAGACAAGAGATGTGGCCAAAGAGTCCAGAGGAGCTTGAGGCACTTTCAAGCTCCCTGATTATTGAAAACACTGGGAAAACATTCTCCCTTACTGGACATACCTCTACTTTTCCTATATCGGAAGTGAAGAACAAAACAAAATCTGGTCTAACTTGTCTCTTAGGATTTTGGAGATGAATAAAATAACAAAGTACACACTCCCTCTCCCAAACAAACACACAGGAACTCCAAATAAGTGTGGTTTTTTAATTAAAAAAAAAATCTTTATTTATTTTTGAGAGAGAGACAGAATGTGAGTGGGGGAAGGGGGGGGGGAGGGAGGGAGACACAGAATCTGAAGCAGGCTCCAAGCTCCGAGCTGTCAGCAAAGAGCCCGACCCAGGGCTTGAACTCACAAACTGGGAGATCATGACCTGGGCTGAGCTGAAGTCAAATGCTTAACCAACTGAGCCAGGTGCCCCTAGATAAGTTTGTTTTAATAACTGATGAAGTGTTTGCGCTGTTGACAACAAAGTACTCTTATTATCATAGAATAATTACATTTGTTGACATAAGAATTTGTGGGGAGGAGAGGTAGGGGGTTGGGTGGCTCCTCTGTTAAGCATCTCACTCTTAGTTTCCACACAGGTTATGATCTCACCATTCATAAGACAGAGCCCCAAGTCTGGCTCTGCAGCTGACAGGGGGAACCCTGCTTGGGATTCTCTCTCCCGTTCTTTTTCTGCCCTTTCCCTGTTTGCACACTATCTCTCTCTGAAAATAAATAAACACTAAAAAAAAAAAAAAAAAGATTTTGGGTGGGGCAGTTCTTTCACTGTTATTAAAGAGTGTATGAAAATACATGCTTAATAACATCTCTATTGGATTGGGTGGGTCAAATGGCACTAGGAAAATATGGCCCCTGACGGCCAAAAATGTTGTTAAATTGTTGGAGGTAAGCCACAGAACGTCCTTTTCTGTAGATGTTTAAGAGAGAAAGAAGTCCTTGTGGGAAAAAGGAGGGGAATGGGATAATCTCTGCTGGCTCAAGGAAATCTGTGAGAACAGAAGAAAGGCAACGAGAAGGAGAAATGGAATTGAAGAAACCACAGTATGACGACCCATTTTTCTTTTTCTCTTGCACACGTCTCCACCGGGCAGCCAGCTGTACAAACAACTGTGCCACAAATGAGGGCGGGGCCCTTACTGCTTTTGCAGATTACTGAGCTCCCTCAAAATCTTTAAGCTACTACTGAAGTCAGACAGTTGAGAGTCCCCGTTTTCTCCTCCATCACAAACCCTCCAGTTGCAGACAGCAACATTGTCCTTCAGGAAGAAAAGTCAATGGGGGTAGTAAGCCAAGGTCTTGGCCCGGCGGGGGGCGCTGAGCTCCGCGCTGCCCCCTAGCGGTCACCTCTGTGGCCCTAGCTTCCCTGGGTCCAGCTCCCCAGCCCCAGGTCTTACACCCACCCCCTTCTTCACCTCCTCTCAGTCCCCTCCCCTTCCTCCCGGCCGCATCCCCTTCCTCTTCGTCCCCCTCCCCGAGCTGCCCCCGCTCCGGTGAAGGGGCGCCGCTCAGTCTGCACCCAGAAGTTCGGGGCTGGGGTGGGCGCGGTGCGCCTTCCCACGGCAGTCTCCCTTCCAGCCCTCACGCCCCCCAGAGTACACATCTTCTTCCCCCTCACCTCCTCGTCCGGGACGCTGCCGGCCGCGCTTTCACCGAGCCCGCCAGTTTGGTCCCGTTTCCTTCTCTAGTTAAGACTCCCTGTCACTGACGGTTACTTTTTGGCCTTTTCATACATGCATATTTTGGGGGCCTTTAACCCCCCCTCGTGGAGAAATGGAGGCAACAAGATGGCGGACCCGGAAGTGAAGACTCAGCGAATACAATTTCTGGCGGAGGGATCTGTGAGGAGACAATGACCAGAAAACCCACATTTCCATTAGAACCGAAGAGCGGCGCACCTCCGAGGCTCATTTTTTTTCCACCGAAGGCCTTTTGAAGTGGAAAAGCGTGTATCCGAGACGACCCAGAGAGGACTATTTGGCGAGGCGGAGGATTGTTGTTACGTGTCTTACGTGTCGTGTAGTTCCGGTAGGGGGATGGACCCGATGGTTTGTTTTGGCGCCAAGAGCCCGGCGTCGTGCAGAGGGCAAATCGGTATCAGCGTCGATCCTGTACCCTCTTGGTAACTTGTCTCGGGGCCAGCCTTAGGATTGATGGGAAAACTTTCTCCGTCTCAGCCTCCGGTGAAACTGTTGGAGACGTTCCTGGCTTTGTGCTCAAGTTGAGCCCTGGTGTCTGCTCAGAATAGTGGAACAAATAACGGAGGCTTTTTTGAGGGGCCTGGAAGGGCATGCAGCTTGAGTTTGCAAACCCACTTAACGCATTTTACTTACCAGATGATTCTCACCTTCGCCCACCGATCGCCACTACCTAAGGGCAGCGAGAAGTCGGGAAAGAAGCCCTTCAAAAGTACGTGAACGTAGGAAAGGACACATTTCGGCTCTACTTTCATTAGATCTTGGCTTTTGTCGGTTTTGGTGGGCCTTTCAAAGCCAACTGTTTTCGCGTCTACCTCCTTTATTGAACTTGGTAGTGCCATCTTTAAAGTATGGCATACTCCCCAAGTATGATCCACCTTGGTATTTACAGGTTCCCTTTTTTTGAGAGTCAAAATCTTGTTTCATTGCCGTGTGTATCCTTTTATATCTCCTGGCTCATTGCCTTTCGTATAGTAAGGACCCAAAAATGACCAGTGGGGCTTTGTTTTTAATGAGTTGAGTTATAAATAAGCAGATAATGTATTTGGATGACTTAGTTTCTTTTTTTAAGGCATCTATACTGAGATCATTAAGAGCACGGTTCGTGCCACAGATGCCTTCTGAGACATCTAGAATTACTCCCTCAGTATGTTGGTAGCCAATGGTCAAGCAGAAGAGTGGTTGTTTGCATTTCTTCCTAAATAGCTTTGTAATTTTAAGTTGATTTCACCCTTATTGATACCTATCCAACCTGATATTCATCATTTTTAATGTACAAAGGCTACTAAAAGAACTCTTATTGAAAGACAATATATAAGCTGAAGGTGAAAGCAAGGCTAATTTCGGAGATCTATACCGCTTCTCTTTGAAGAGAGAAAACTAGAATCCAGGCCTGGGATTGAATGTCTTTATTCAAGAAATGAGAAAATGGCAGCACAAATCAGCAATAATTTTGGAAGGAATGGGGGTACAAGGTGTAGGGTCATAATGTGATTATTTCAAGGTCTCAAGGTAGCTGAGGAACTGTGCCTGAGGCCCATTGATCAGTATTCTCCATTGCAGACGCAGGAGGTGGCAAGACTAAAACACTAAAGGCCAAACCCTATTATGCCTTTTAGAAACAGAATCATACCTTACAAATTATCATAGTACTCAGCAAGATTACATTTTAAGATTTGAAATTGGAGTAATTTCCCTCAGCTAGCGTTAGGAGCAAAGTTGTAAAGTGCAAAGGTTTGAAGGACTACCCCTTTGACAATATAGTTATTTCTGAAACGATTCAATTCTTTCCCTTATTTTTGTTTTCCATGAGGTATTATCACCTCTTGTTTTATACCTTTCATTACACCCGATTTCTCTGAGGAAAAGAAGGTATTGTAAGGAGACTTAACACCTTAACAGCCTTTTAGAAATCCTACTGTCTCGTAGTAGATAATCTCAAAGCCTCCAGGGTTTTCAGCGACTGTTGAAGAAAGATTTGTGTTTACCGATCTGGAGCAGGATATTAGGTTTGAGCAATCTCTGAAGAAGATTAAAATGAAAAAAAAAAAATTGTCCCCCATTTTGAACTACTATACTACTCTCTGGCGCCCCCCACCAGGCTTCTTTCTGGAATTAGTGTCTGGGGGGATAACTTTGGGGCTTAAGGGCTTTTGAGAAAAACTGATAACGTAAATAAATAAATAAATAAATAATAAATACAACACAACTCTGGCAGATTCATCAGCACCACCTCAACACCATAGAGGGGAGAGAGCAAGATTCACAGGACAAAGGGTGGGAAGGGAGGGGCTTGCAAGGGAAGACAGGGCAAGGTGGTGGAGAGAGGAGTCTTGGGCTTAAAGCAAGTCCAATTCGAAGGAGTGGATGCTGGCAATGGGAGCTCTCCAGAAGTTGAAGGTGCTGTACTCCAGGAGGGCATCGCCTTCGGAGTGTTTCTCCTGTTCAACTCCAGTTGGTTGCCCGGTCATCTTGCCAGCGCTGCTGTCTTTGATCTTGTAGGTGGATGTATCTGACAGACCCAGGCCTTCCAGCTCCGACAGATCCAGCTCTGGAATGGGCATCCTCCAGAAAAGAAAGGAGCTGTACTGGCTACTCACAGGGTCCCTCATAACTTCCTAGAAAGGAACCAGCTGTTAGTCATCATTCTATAGCAACCTCTTCATGGCCCACGGCCTTTCCTTACTTAAAAACTTCACAGGGGCACCCAGGTGGCTCCTTCGGTTAAGCATCCAACTCTTGATTTGGGCTCAGGTCATGACCTCACTGTTCATGAGACGGAGCCGCCCCCCCCCCCCCCCCCCCCCCGCGTTGGGCTCTGCACTGACAGCACAGAGCCTGCTTAGGCTTCTCTTTCCCCCTCTCTCTGCCCCTCTCCCACTTGTATGCACGCCCTCTCTCTCTCAAAATAAATGAAGGTTAAAAAAAAAAAAACTTATAAAAAAAGAAACCTTAAAAAAAAAAACAAAAACTTCCCATTATCATTTGCCTCTGTACATGATCCAGATTTCCTAGGACAAGCTTTGGGAACCTTTCCTTTATTACTATTTTCTACCATTTCCTGCCTTCTCCCATCTTGGAAGGACTTATTCACTGACTAATGCTTCAAGTCAATCTTGGGTCTGGTTTTCAAGGCTTTCTAGAATTTGGCTCATCCTTCCTAGCCATGGTACAGCCTCTGCTAGTTATGCTCATTTCTGTCTTGCTTAACTTTGTCTACTCTCCATCTTTTGTATTTATTATTTCTTTTACGTACAAGATCATCGGTTTACTATAAAAGGATACAACTCAGGAATGGCAGATGGAGGAGACACACAAGGCCAAGTACAAGAAGAGGGCACAGAGCTCCCATGCCCTCTCCAGGTGCTCCACTCTCCCCACATCATGTGTTTCCACCAACCTGGAAAGCTCCTCTCTGCTCTCCATCTTAAAATACCACCCAAGTTTCAAGACTACCAGGAGTCCCTAGAAGAATTCAAGTCCTTAGAGAAATCATTCCCCTGAATTCTTATGTTTTTAAATACTTGGCTTTTTCCTAACTTTGGTTTAATAGGTATCTCTAAAAAGGGCTTTGAGAGAGAGAGAGAGAAAGCATGAGCCAGGAAGGGGCAAGAGAAAGAGGGAGACACAGAATCTAAAGCAGGCTCCAGGCTCTGAGCTGTCAGCACAGAGCCTGATGCAGGGCTTGAACCCATGATTGTGTCCTGAGCTGAAGTCAGACGCTCAACTGACTGAGCCACCAAAGCACCCCTAATTTTCTCTCTTTATCCATCCATAACTTGCCACTCCCATCTTTTAGCCCACAGGCAAGCCCGAACAGCCTGTATTTATAGTTTTCTCTAGCCTACCTCTCCTTCAAAACAAAGCCCAGGTAGGTGCTGAAAGAATTTTCCTATGCTATAACAAGACCTTGATTCTCTGATCCTAATGCTAGAATTTACCTGAGAGCAAATGGATTGGGAATTCCAGGTAAGGAAAGTAAGAGTTTAGACCGGAAGGAGAAAGTCCTTTGACAGAATTCGATACTTTTCTATGCTCTAACAAGTACTCCTATCATCTTTTCCCACCCACACCCTGATGTTATAGGACTAGTATGCCTCCTGCACCCTGCTGGTTACTAGCCAAGAAGGGGCAAAAGTATTAGTTGAAATGTTCCCAAAGAAGCAGAATGAACATTCCACTGCCTCCAAAAATAGAACCCCCATTTTAAAGGCCTTCCTCCCAGTACACTCCATTGGCTCCTACCAGGCCTGAGGCTCCTAAACAGTGGCTTTAAATAGGTTCCCAACTGCCCCCATATAATGTGTTAGGCGAACATGAGAACCACTGCACTACAGGAACTATAACCGCATATAATGTGAACTGTCTCTACTGAGCCAGAACAAAAAAGCCTTAATCTAGAGCACAGTTATGTGTGAGTGTAGGGGCTTTAGGACTGGTGAGTGGGCAGACCAGGATGTTTTTAATGTTAAAAGCCAGTTCTCAGTTGCTCTTTTTCTTCTGAGGTTCAGGCTCCAAAATAAACCCTGGGAACTGAGCATTACTCAGCAGAGAAATCGCTTAGAAGGAAGGTTATGTGGGGACTGGAACAGGGTGGGGGAGGGTGCTGGAAAGGTGAGGTCATCATCCTATGATACTCAACTCTGATCATTTCCACAGTAATTTCCAGACACATGTGCACAGAGTTACAAAAAATGGTTGGACCTATCAGACTACCTACTCTGGCTTCAGACAGGGACCACCTTAGGATCATCAATGTTACGGACTTCTGACCAGAGACTTTTTTTTTTTCCTCTTCTTCTTCCTTCCTTCCTTTTCTTTTTTAACTAAATTGCCAGTTATTTGCCTACATTGCTGGCTTTTTTTTTTTTTTTTAATATCTCCTCCTTTACCAGTCCTCTCCAGATCAAGCTTAGTATAATGTGGGCACATGATAGAGTCTTTAAAAAATAGAATCACAGGGGGGAAAAAATCATAGAATTTTAAAACTAGAAGACATGTTTAGGGTTCCTGGATGGCTCCATCAGTGGAGTGTTTTACTCTTGATCTTGGGGTTGTGAGTTTGAGCCTCATGTTGGGTGTAGAGATTACTTAAATAAATATATTCTGTGCTGTAACATACGGTATATTTTTTTTTAAAAAAAAGGAAAGAAAAGAAAACATGTTAGAAATTATCTGCTGACTTGTGAAGCCTTCCAGCCAGTTAGAACATAGGTCTCATTCCCCATCTGGTCTTTGTTGATGTGTTGTACATAGATAGTTGCGTACAGTTTTATATAATCCTATACCAATATTCTCAAAACTTGCAAGAATTCTTAGTTGCTGAAGAACAGATACTCAGTAGATTAGATGTTGACTGTTCCTGTGATTCTGATCTGAATGATGAAAATGCAGAAGACAGTAGAGAGCAAGCTAGAATCTGAGACAGTGAAAAAGCTCTTTGACAAACTGACTCCTTTTCTTAAAACCAGATATGTATAAAAATTGTCTAAACAATCCCTGAGTGTCTGGCAGAGCGTATCTTGCAATAAAAAAATGCTAAAGGAAATTTTACAAAATATTAACTTACAAGGCCTAAAATCTCTAGCTATGCCATGAACTCGGAGACATGTACAGAGAGTACCAAATGCATAGAAAGACACTCATACAAGCATGTATGACATTTAAATTCAAGTCAAGAACACTGACCACACAGAAAATTGCAACTAAAATACCATTCACACTACTCTCATCAGTAAGGAAATTCTGGTGTTTAATATAGTATGGATTTAATTCCCAAGTCTCCAAATTTTGCAGGAGGTCCCTGTTTTCAGCAAGCTTTCTCTTCCCCTCCCCAACTGTTCTCCATCCATACCTCATCTCTCTTTCCATTTCTTAAAGGGCTTGGACAGTGCCTTGTACCACAATATATGCTCAATAAATCCTTCCAAATGTCCTTCATTTTAAATGATCCAGATACTTTGGGCAAAGGTAATTTCTAAATATCACCCTTTGTATTCTTAGGGATACATGATTAGCAAATATGTAGTATAAAAAGACACACTCTCTCTGAGCCCCACAGACACACCCAAATACCCTTTGTCTAGACCCTCTGTGGGAACCTAAGGCCTACCTGCCTGACAGGGCCTTGCTGTGTCATGCTGCCACCATTGGGGGGAATGACAGGGATGGTGGTTGGAGGGGATGGAAGCTCTCTGGCATTTCAGTATAAGTGCCTCCCTCATTCTGGTCTTGGATTTCCCTGTTAGCCATGACCTTCCCCCGTCTATTCTCACTGAGCTGCAAATAAGCATTCCTTCCCAGAATCTGCTATGTAGCTTTTGTGGGCTGTACTGATTTCAATATAGGATCAGGCAGTTCTCCAACACAGAGGCCCCCACCTTCCTACCTCAAGCTGCCTCTTTCTTTGGAGCAAAGGTTTGATGGGGAGTGGGAGGCTGTTAAATGAGAGGTCAGGATTACTTTCAATATTATGTCATCCCTTCCCCCAAATTCCCTCCTATGGAGACAAATAAGTTTGGGGTGAAGGCAGACACATCAATGGAACACCACAGAAAAAGTGTGTGTATATATATATATATATATATATATAGGGAAGTACAGGCTAGAGCAATACAGCAAGACTACAGATTCATCAAAAAACAGGTAAAACAAATTATAGCTTGAAAAGGAAGATGGAGATAACAAATGAAGATAATAAAACACCTAAGACAAATTATAGGCAAATAGATACTTGAAATGAGATAAACGCTGAGAAATAATAATTCCATGTAAATTGTTAGAAATTAATGTCTGTGTATTAGAAGGCAATAATGGAAATCTTAGCAAAGGGATCTAAAAAGGTGACCAAAACCTACCCATTGTTCGCAGCGCCCCTTCTCTTGAACTGTCCCCACCTCATCCTTATGAAGGGTCTTCAACCTAACCAGAAGCAGCTGCTCTTTTATCTTTGCAGCCCCTTGCCCCCCCTTCCCGCAATTTAGTTTACCTGTTATCAATGAATTACTAGTGTGTTCCCAAGATGGAAGGAGTACCTCGAGGCTCCGGCGTCTGCTCAGGGCTGGAGAAAAAGCAAGCTGTTGGGGCTTTGACGGCTTTGTCTTCTCACTCCCTCTCTCGCTCCAGTGGCTGAGTCTATCTGCTCAGTCTCCCCCTGCAATGCAGCCCCTCCTAAGAAGGGCGGAAGGACTCCCCGCCCCCTCCTTGCCTGACTCGGCTAATTCAAATGATAGGTTCCAGAACACTTCAGGGAGGGAGACAGGATTAAAGCATCTCCGTAGGCTTTATTGGTCCGCACAATTATTCCGGAGCTCTTCCCGCACCCCCCTGGTGCCTGGGGTGCAATGAATGAGTAGTTAATTGTCCCCTAATTTTAGGCTTATGGATTTAAAAAGCTTAACTCTGGATAACAATAGAGGGGTGTCCCTTTATGCCTCAATTTAAGGATTTCAAGTTACGAAATGTTTTATTTTTGAGAATCCGAAAAAAAATCCTCGCCCCTCCCCCCTCCAATCCCTACTCCTGCGACTCGCCTCCGCACCCTCACAATGAGTAAATAAACCTAGCCCTATTCCACTTCGGGGAGAGCACGGGAGGATGGGGTGGGGTGCTTCCACGAATCTCTAAACTTAGCCGGGCCCGGGGGATTTGGGGGCCCCTCTTAGTTTTGCCCCGCAATGCCTGGCGCGCAAGGGGGGACGTGACGCTGCGGGCATCGCGGCTTGGGCGCCCCCCCCCCCCCGCCCCCGGCCCGCGCAGGGGTGCCAGCCGGCCGAAGCCGCCAGGCCACCTCCCACGGCCCCGTGTGGTGCAGTGCCTCCCCAGTCCGGGGGGGAGCAGTGCGCCCAGCTCCGGGCCGGACGGGTTTCGTAATCGCGTCGCCGCCGTTTCCGCCCCGAGCCAGCCCCACCTCTGCCGGCCCGCCCTCGGCTCTCCCACCGCGCCGCGGAGCCAGCCCGGGAACCCCACACCGGCGGGCACGGCGCGGGAGCCCCCACCCGCGGCAGCCGCACGCCTCGACACCGAAGCGCGGCAGGTGAGACCGCGGCGGGGGTCCCCGGGCGGTGAGCCCCGCCTGCGCTGCCGGGTGGAGACGCACCGGATGCTGGGGGTGGGGGGGAGGGAGGCTGGGACTGTAGAGATGCAGGGTTGGTGGGAAGAGGAGTGCGTTCCCAGAAGAACAGTCTCCATCCCCGCCCGTGCGGTGCGCAGGCCGTGGCCGCTGAAGGGCAGAGGGCAGGGAGGGACTGGGATGGGGGGGTGGGGGGACGGAGGCCAGAGGGGATAAAGTCTCCGAGACGCACTAACCTTGGCGGTGGCGTGTGCTGGACAGTGAAGCACACAGCTGGGTCCTGGGACGGCCAAATCTGAGGCCAAAGCAGCCACGGAAGACAGTGACAGTCTGGAAAATTCACAGCGGGATCCCAGTCCTAGTTCAGCGTTGGGAGGAGCAGAGGATTTCTGGGTAGAGTTGGGGAGTGGACAGAAATGCAGTCCATGGGACTGAGTCTCCTGGGGAGGGAGCTTAGGGCCTAGCTCCGGTTCCTAGTAAGCCCCCACAAGACCTTCCTTGGGGAAAGGCACAGTCGGTACTGGGGCAGATGCCTGTCACTTGATCGAAGAGTGCTGTTCCCCTACTTCCCCGGAGCCCCTCAGCAGCCCTACGTGTCGGGAGGTCTCCACAAGGAACCAGCTGCAGCACCGGGCTGAGAGCCAGAATTGCCCACTCCATTCTCTCAGTTCTCTTTCTCTTTCTCCAGCTGCTTCTTGTGAAGGCTTGTTGGGCAGCGGGTTGGAGGCCTTGGGGCTGAAGGCAGCGGGACCGGGAAAACCGGTTTGGGGCTAGAACAGGACCGGGGAACTACCTCTGTACATCCTTTCCCACTGGAACCTTTCTCCCATCCCTCCTCCTGCTTACTCCCCCAGTGGTTGGGAAGCTCCTAAGTCCTAGTGTGACCTTGGTGTCTCCCAGCTCCATCGTTCAGCCTTCCTATTTGGGACTCAGGCCCAGTTCTCAATGCTACTAGGCTGTCAGGATATGGCCTTACACAGTCTAATGCTGAGTCCTCCTGCTCTCTTCCCAGCCCCTTCCCCTCCACTGGGGGGCTAAAATAGTGGGCAGTGAATGCAGGTGTCTCTTCCTCCTGGGCTTACCAGCTCCGGACTTCATTTTTCCTCAACCCACTCATCTCTAGATACTTTAAAGGAGAGTGGCAGCCCGTTGCTCTTACTTCCTTTTCTGGCCTGTACCCCCTGCCACCACCACATTCACCCTGCCCACCCTTCTCCACACTCCAACTCCCCTGCCAAGTTTCAGAGACCCTTATGTTCTGTGTCCTGGGGAATGGAATTTCCTGGTCACTTCTCATCATCATTGGCCCTTTCGTGCCAAGTCCCACACACACATGCTTTCCCTCCACCCAGCTCTTGCCAGATCCCTGGAAAAGGAACAGACACGTCCTTGTTCTCTCCACTGCCCCTTTCCCTCCCTCTCCTCTCCCCTCTTCTCTCCTCTTCCCTCCCACCCTCCACTTCTGTCCACTCAGCTGGGTGTTGGGGGAGAGTCCACTCTCTGTAAAGCCTGGCTGGTGGTATTGGGGGTTTCCTCTGATTCTCCATTGTTTTCTTCATTCCCCTGCCTGCAGCCCTTAACACCCGCCACCACCACCATTGCGACAAACCCTGTGACTGACTGACTTCCCCACTGACCACAGCTCCCCTCTCTGGACAGCTGTGTTCTGACTTCCGCCCCTGTCTCATTACTCCTCCCCTCCAGTGGTGGGAAGGGAAGTAAAGCTCAGGCTCCTAGGTCTTTCTCTCCCCTACAAGCCGTATCTTAGTGTTTGTGTGATCTCATCCCAAAGCTATATTAGAAAATCCTCTCAGTTCTTAGAGCGGTCTTGGGTCCAGAGCATCGGGGTTCCAGGTGTGGAGGGGAGGGAGATTCCTATTCGTGCTAGAGTGTAATACTCATGAAGCAGCCCCATTTGGTGTCTTTGAGGCTCCCTGTATCATAGGACTGGGGAAGTGCAGTGAGCCCAGGGGAAACCCAGGTGTGCCCTAGCCTGGCTGGCCGGGAGGAAAAGGGAAGGAAGTTCTTCCCTGGACACTAATGCTGTTGGAAAGTTCCTCATGTCTGGTTGGCTGGTGAAGCTTGGGAATGGAAGTGGAGAGGAGGGAGGAGAGAACAGGTCACAGCATGAGAGTAGGAGGCAGGCGGGGAGGCCTGAGGCCCCATGGGGGATGAGGCAGAGCAGAGCGGCACTGCACGATGGGACATGTGAAGAGGGTGGGGAGCTGGAGAAAGACGCCTTGTGGGACAGAAGATACCTGGTACCTGTGTCCCTACAGCCTGTGCACAGATCATCTGTCCAAGGCACACACTCAGGAATCCTGGCCGTGCCACATATATGCACACAGAGGTGCACACGCAGGAGTGTGGTGTATACAGCCTTCGGGAAAGATCTCAAGGTCAAGTAATAAAGGAGCTGTTGAAGGGAGAGGTTGGATCTCAATTGAAGGAAATGAGGAGGAACAAGGGCAGGGATTAGAGAGGGAAGAAACTCCTCACCATAGAAAGTCTTTCTTGAGGTCCAACCTGCTGCAGTTAGTCAACTACAACCTGGGCAGTCAAGGCCTCTCTTGGTCTTAAAGAAAATCTAGATGTTTAGGGTAAGGCAAGGAAAAAGGGAGGGACAAGGGTGGAGGCCCTGTTTGTGAGAACAAAAAAACCACCATTTCCTCTTAAAGGTCACTTAACTGCCCCTCCCCTTCTGCCCTAAACCCAGGGAGATGGGAGGAGGGACTTGTGGCACCCCCAAAACTGCTCCTTTGTGCCAGTGTCCCTCGACCCCTCCCATCCTCACCCTAAATGCTTCTATTCACTGCCTCTCCCTTGGTTCCAGCAGCTCCTCAACCGCTTGGTGCCTTCTGGTTCTTTTCCTTTCTCTGGGCATCACACTGTGAGGTTCCTGTGTTTGGAGAGGTTAGTGTTGGGTGCAGGATCAGGGTCTTTAAGGGAGAACAAGAAGATCTAGGCTCATCAGGAGGCTTCTCAAGGAGGGGCTGGTGGTAGAGATGGGATATCTCACCAACTTTCTTCTCTCTTTACTTTTTGCCCATCCAGGTTCCTGGGGCTGAGAAGACATAACCTTGTGCCTGCCTGCTCACCCCAGTCTCATCCTGCTAGTCCCTCAGGGTCTGAGACACTGACCTTCACTGCCCAGCCAAGGGTACCACAGACTGTGCTGTCTCCAGACCTGTCCAGCTGAGTAAACCCGGGTTGTCATTACACCTGAGGGCACTGAGGAGTGGGCAGTCAAAGCACCAGAGCAAGAGCCCTCTGGGGCCTCAGGCAGAGGAGTGAAACTGGAACCATCAGGGAACATGAGTGAATTCTGGCACAAACTAGGTTGCTGCGTGGTAGAGAAACCCCAGCCGGTGAGTCCCCAACCCCCCACCCCCACCCCAGCACACACAGAAATCAGTTACTGCGTCCTGTGAGGCAGACACAGCACCCAGAAAGCACCCTGCTTGCCTCCCTTTCCGTCACAGTAGTCTCTATGGCCAGGCAGGTGTGCACATGGGATACAGGGGAACTGGGAGACAGAGGAACTGAATAGCCCTAGCTGTCACTTCCTGTTTCTGTCCATTCTGGGAGTTGTAGGTGGAGCTTAATACCTGTCTGTCCCCCCCCCCCACCCCCCAATTGTTTCCTCATCAGCCAGAGGTGACTTTGATATGTCCTTTCTTTGGCATTCACTCTGCAGGCTCCTGTCATTGTCACCCTGCCTGTGTCCTCTCTGTGTTTATATTGTTAGACCGTAGTGATTTCCCTGTTGTGATGCCACATACCCTTGCCCATCAGGCCCTTAACTCTTCCTTTAGTGGTTTTCCACACTTCGTGTGGAAGAGGGGGCTTCAGACTTAACTCCCCTGTCTTCTCTAAGCAGAAGAAGAAGAGGAGACGAATTGACCGGACCATGATTGGGGAACCAATGAATTTTGTCCACCTGACTCACATTGGCTCTGGGGAGATGGGGGCCGGAGATGGACTTACCATGGTAACAAGGCAGTGGGGAGAGGTTGATGTGGGATTGCGGCCTAGAACCATTCCCCTTTTTTGAAGTTTAAGCAGGGGACATATGAATATCGATGGGGAAGTAAGAGGCTAGGATTCTAGTCCTGGTCACCAGCCACATAAACCTGAGACCTGGCATTTCAGGTTTCTGGCCTAAGCTCCCTCATTTTTATAATTAGTAAATTATTCTTTACTGGGACAGGGGATATATGTGACCCCAGATTTACTTGGAGGGCTTTTCCCCCAAACCAGACCCTTCTATTAGTTAAGAGTTAATAGTCATATTGTGGCCGGGTGCATTAGGACAGGAAAAAGACTGACTGAGCACCCCTGTCCTAAATAATGTCTAATACACTTTTCTGCTCTCAGAACAAGGGAAATAGGCCTGGAGATAGTGAAGGAGTCTTTTCACCAATTGTGAAACTCCGATAAATATGAGAGAGTCCTTTGTGAGAGTCTTATTAGTAGAAGACCCATTTTATCTTATCCTCATGAAAGTCAGTATGAAGGGAGACACTGAAACTTCCCTTGGAAGAATGGTGGTTGGTTTTAACCTTTTCAGATTGATTTTTTTTTTTTTTTTTTTTTTTTTTTTGCCAAAGCAATGGGGTCCACCTCTTCCATGGAGAGCACAGGGGAGATCGCTTCCTGTGTGATATCAAGACAGGATGAGGGTCTCACGTGTGCTTTTTCACAGACAGGTGCTGTCCAGGAGCAGATGAGATCCAAGGGAAACCGAGACAGGCCATGGAGCAATTCTAGGGGCTTGTAGCTCCGACAGGAATGGTAAGTAACTAAGGACACCCGTCCAACATCTCCAGCCTGATAGCACATCCTGACGCCCCACCTCAGAACCCTGATCTCCTGCAAGAATGGGAGGTGAGAGAAGCAAGTATTAGGATGGGGGAGTCAAGAATGGAGGACCCAGAAGGGCAGAAAGACAGCGAGGCACAGACAGATAGAAATCGAGAAAAGAGCATGCTGCGGAAATAGCCGAGAGTCTACACTAGGTGGTGCCTTACCCCTAAGGCCTCAGTTTTCCTTGAGACTAATCCTCCTTCTTCAATTTCTTTTTAAATCAGGTTCTGCTGTCGAAGCCTCCACTCCATGTCCAGCCCAGAAGAGATGTTGCTCCCTCCTAGAACCAGTGACCCCCGGGTCCCTCTTTTCCCTATCTGCCTATTAGTGCCTCAGAAGGCTTGGGGGCTGGATTCCCTCTATTCCCTCTGGCTATAGCCCCTCCTGGAGATGGGGTCAAGGCAGCAGGACTGACCAAGTGACTACTGGTTGGCCAGAGGAGCTCAGCTGAAGCCCTGGACACTCTCAGATCTGAGATAGGAGTTTTCTGGGAACCCAGGATAAGTTCCCTTCTCCTGAATGACGGTCTAGGTGCCAACTCTTAACCTGGAACTCCTTAAATGGGGTAGGTGAGTGAGATTCCCAAAGCTGAAGCCGGCTTTTTGCTGAGAAGCTCCTTACCTGCCCTTCTTCTTCCTCCTGGAATGAACTGAAGCAGACGTCAAGCAGGGAGAGGAGGGGAGGGTGACCACTGCCGAGTCTACTCTTTCTCTTTAGATCTCAGACTTTAAGCTCACAGCCCCTCAGTATCTCTCTGCAACTACCAGGGTCTTTCTCTAATTAGGCCTCTAACCCTGTTTCTGTAGCATTGTGAGTCCCCCAACATCTTTAATTAAAATTTTAAGATGAGTTCTCTTAATGACCTCCCTCCTTCTACTACCTCTACCCTTGACCCCATCCCCACTAGGAACGTTTTTGTTTCCCATTGATTAAGACCTAGGTTAGAGGTGGATCTTAACCTGATGGTATTCCATTTAACTCTTGGGGACCTTGCCTGCCCTCTGCCAATCTCCCTGCTGGCCCAGGTGAGGAGAAAGAGGGATCTGGAGAGAAACCCAGAATGTTGCAAAACTAGGAGGTAGGTCTCTGAGTGGACCTCCAAACCACTGAAGATGGGAGGAGTGGTTGGTTGAAAACAATCGTCTGTAAGTTTAGAGATCTTCCAGTCCTTACCACATGGGAGTGGGGACACCTCTAGTGCATGGATTCTCAACCCAGACACTTTTGACATTGGGTTGGGTAATTCTTTGTAATGGGGGACTATCCTGTGCATCCTAGGATATTTAGTAGCACATCTGGCCCATCCTAGTTATGACAACCAAAAATGTCCAGGTATTGCCAAATGTCTCCCCCCGGGGGCAAAAATCACCCCTAGTTGAGGGCCACTGCTCAAGAGTCCAGGTATCTCTCTGTAAAGTGTTTTCCTCACCCTACACCCATTTCATTATTCATCTGAAGCCTGAGCCATAGATGAACTAGGCCCTCTGGAAAGCAGGCTCAACGGGGCCACACATCATCTCTAAAACAGGCTCTTTATTCAGGGTATTGCTCTGCTCACATGGGTTCATGTCTCCGGTGGATGCGATGCCTACTACCCTTCTCTGTTCTTGTTTGTGGAGAAGGGGTTCCTGTAGTATGGAGGCAGGAACAGGGTTTGGTGAGATTGGGGGAGGGAGGGAGAAGAGGCAATAGAGAGAGCCACAGACACCCCGGTGTGTTCTCTGCAAACTTTAAGCTCTCTTTCTGTGCCCTGGTCCTAGAACCAGATACGAATAAGACTCAGGGAGTTTCGTCTGAAGACCAGGTCCCACTCCCCACCTGGCTGAAGAGTCTGCTTTAGGTGGGAAAATAATGCAGGAACAGGGTCTTTAGGCAGTTTGTTTTCTCAGGTGTTTCTTCTGTCCCCTTCCTTGCAGGGTGGTTAGGAAGGCAGGACAAAACCGGTGAGCTCCTGCCTGCTCAGAGACTGAGAGGGTGGGGGTCTCTCATTAGCTCCGTAACAAGCAGCATCCTGTTTGATGGTGATAGGGTCAGGAATGTGGGAACTAGGATCCACTCTGCTGAGACCACCATCCATCCAGTGTGCCCCTCCTCAGTGACAGGTTCTAATTGTGTTTCCATTTCAGTGTATTTCCTGCCCTTTTCAGGATCTAAGATTGGTCATACATTCCCAATTTATTGTTCAAATCTAGCTAGTTGCTCTGAAAGTAGCTCATCTTGTCCTAAAGTAGCTTAATGGCCTGAGGGTTATACTCAATCTGAAGGGTTAACAGGATAGGGTAGAAAGATGGGGGGGCTCGTGGACTCAGGACACCCTGATCTTTAGCCTTATTCTGATGTCTTTTCTTTGGACACAGTCTTCTTTGGTGTTCTTTTGCCTTTAGCTACCTTTTCTAATGTGTATGCTACCATCACTTTAACAATATTTAAGAGTGATGGCAATGGGTTCAAGAGTCATAATTTATATTAAAAATGTGTTGGACTTTTAACTACATTTTTCAAATAAAAAACGTGTAAGCAAAATAGTCGCAGAGTGATCACTACAGGTGTGTGTTGGGTCAAAGGATAGATATGGTTGATGGCACTCCTAGGAAGTAGCCGACATGGAATTCTGTGCCAACATCACCCTTTCCAAGGAGAGAAGGCCAAGTACTGTGAAGATTAAGAAGACTACCATCCTTTTCCAAGAGCTCACCTCCTTGTTCTTCCTGTTCCCTCTTCTTGGCTTTCATCTGAGATTTTTCATCTTTAAAAAATCACTAAAAACTTGGGAAAGGAGAAAGAGGAGCAACATCAACATTTTATCCTGGGGTACAGGGTGGGGGTGAAATATGCCGGAGGACAAGGGAAGGGATCAGGCCCAATGGTGTTAGCTACACGGTTCAGTTTTAAGGTTGAAGAGATTTCTGGCCTCCACCCTCAGATACGTCTGTAAAGAGACACAAGACCAATATTTTTTCTAATTTTTTCTGTACTAAAAATATCCAGTAGGTTCTGGGATTGAAAGGGTGGGGAGGTTGAGATGCTGACACCTTCTCTTGAGGACGAAGTGGCCATTACCTGCGGTTTCTCTCTAGCTGGGTAAGAAAACAGAAGAGAAGAGGGGAAATGTTAGAACCACATCTATGTTTTCCCTTCCTTGCTTCATCTCCCTCTCCCCATAAGCCCTCATTTCCTCAACGCTACTGCCCCCTACTTAGGCTTCTTTATATTGAATCATTGGTATTGGATATCCGGGGAGAAGGACAAAAACAAACTTGCAAAATGACTGACCGTATATACTATTTTAGTGTCCTTCCTCTCTCCCACAAAGGTCCCGAAATCCTAACAATTGAGAATATTTTATCAAGTCAATCAGAACCTTTGGTAGTTCATTTGGTAATGCAGAGGACTATCCTTCCCAAAGAATTCTTAAGTTACTGGAAATCATCCCAGGAGTTCTTTGGGATAGTGGTGGTGGAGGGCTTCGGCACTGGTGTCAATGCCCCCCATCTCCTCCTCTGTAACGGAATAACACCTCACAGCATTGTTGTGAGGGTCGATCCAGGTAAAGTGCACATAGTAAGACCTTAAATATTAGCTGTTGTTACTATTAGACTGCATTCATGAGCTGAGAATGATTTATATCTTCCACATCTATTGTCTGCATCAAGAATTGTTGATATACCTACAATCTTCACAATTTGGTCAATAATTCTCTAACGACCCATACATGTTACCCATTAACCAACCAGCAGTTGCCCAAGAAATGAGTGGAATCAATGGCTAACAATAATGTGAATAACTAGTATATTATGAATGAATGACCAAACAGATGACAGTTCATGGAAGCACACTGGCTGGTTGACCCAACAGGATTTTGGATGTCAGGACTTTTCATCAACAAAGGTCCTTGGCTATCACCAAACACTTACTGGTTGCATCTCTGTGAACACTGAAGACAGACTGTTCCAAATATCCTCCAGCCCGATCCGGACTCGTCTCCAAAAAGCAAGGGCTGGACTGGGGCTGGGGCTGGGGCTGGGGCCAAAGAAGAGGAAGGGGGTGGGTCTGAGTCTAGAGCTGAGGGGCGGTATGGGAGTGGTAGTGGTGGTGGTAGTGGTGGTGGTCTGAGTGGTGGTCTGAGTGGTGCAGCTGGTGTCAGGGCAGAGACCAGTGTCCAGAGGGCACTCCTCCCTAAGCCGGTTGCAGGGACACTGCTGGTAGGTACAAGGCCGGTGCTCTGTGTGGAGTTGGCTCAGTGCTCCAACTCGAAGGCGCCCGGAAAGGCCTTGCAGCCTGCCTGCCCTGGACCGGCTCATGGTGCCTGACCTGCAGTGGCAGTGCCATGGGCCCCAGGGCATGAGAACCAGCCGCAGGTCCTCTGCTGGCGGCATGGCTGTTGGTGAGGGGTGTGGCCACGGTCTCGGGGTGGACCCTGCTGTTGACCACTGGCTCATGGTACTCTCGGGATGAACCAAGTCCTCAGTGGACATCCACGTGTTGGCCCGCTGGTCTGAAGAAGACATCCTGATCTCGGGCTCCTGGGTATTTGCTTTAAACCTCGGGTTGGGCATCCTCGCCGTATTGGAAGTCGCTCGGAGAGACTCTCCGCTCACATTACTCTTTCTGGCGTTGATCACAACCCCCTCTTCCAAAGACTCATCTTCCTCCGGCGATGACACAATTGACTTTCTGACGCCTGTGGCCACTGTGGAGGCCAAAAGCTCGGCCGCGGCCGGGCCTGCCAGGCGGTCGGCACGGGCCACGAGGTCATCCTCGTCCTCCATTGTTACCCTCATCTTCTTGGGAGCGCCGGTCCGGGGGGTGGTCCGGTAGTTGCGGGACATCGGGACCCCGGAGCGGAAACTTACCCGCTGCGACTCGGTGGAAGTCAGGCCTTGGGCCCCCGCCACCCGGGGCCCCAGACTCAGCAGCAGGGCCCAGAGCAGCGCGCCGGCGGCGGGGACCATGGGGCCGGGCAGTGGGCGGCTGAGGAGGAGGCCAGCGAAGGAGGCCGGGTCTCCCACCTCTTCCCTCCCTTCCACTCTCTACCCAGGGGGTCGTTGGAACCGAGGCCCGTGGGGTTCCTACCGCGCGCCACGCCCCTCCCCCAGGCCCTCTTGTAGCCCGAGGGGCTGAGCTAAAATCCCAGGAACTCCAGCAGCCAGAACTCCTGCGGAACCACCAGACGCAATTGTGACGTAAGGGCCTGGTCAGGCAGTGCACTTCCTCTGAGCCGAGCTTACATCGTGCATCGCAGTTTATTAACCGCTACGGATCTGAGTTTACGAGACAAGACGAAACTACAGGCTTTGAAAGCGCTCCTTCCCAGGCTCACAGGCAGCAGACGTGACGAAGAAGGAAACAGTGGTTCTTCAATACGTAGGGAGCTGACTCCTGGTCCCCCAACAGACGGGGTGGGGGTGGGGGGCTTGCCGCGGTCAGTTATGCCCCACCCACCCTGAGCTTCACAGGCGACCAGGGGCTCCCATTTGAAGGGGGAGGAAAAGAGGACACTCAGTGAGATGCAGTTATTTGCCCAGGGTTCTGCAGCTCAAGCAGGACTAAAACCCACAGCCTTGCCCTTTCCCATACAAGACACCCCTACATGCACCCTTACTGCTGAAATGATGTGTCGCCTCCCCCCACCCCCGCCGCAGATCAGGTTCCGGACCTCAGAACTTTGAAGGCAGGGTTATGAGAGGAATGACACCCCAATGATATGTGAAGGTCCAGTGGCACTAGGGTTGAAGATGAGGTGGTTTAGGAAGCAGCCCAGATATTTCAGGGTTAGGGCATAGGCAGATCAGTATCTTTGCTTGGTTCTAAGGTCCTTGAGTCCTGTCTTATACTAGGTGCCTCCTGAGCCATGGAGATCCCTGTCCAGCCTAGGAGAGAGAGAAAAACAAAAAGGTGGGTACAGGAGCAAGACCTGGATTTTACCTACTGGTTTGGGGAGAGAAGCCAGAGAATTGAAGGAGAAGATCTGGTGCTGGTCAAGCTGGAGTTCCCCTAGGACCTCCCCCCAACACATGTTTTCTCCTTTGCACTGCCAACATATCCCTTCTTGACCTCTAGGGGTGATCTCAGTCTCCTCTAAATTCGGTGCTGTGAATATTCCTTTATTCTTGGATGCCTCAGCACTTATATGTATCGTTTTTTATTTAGTTCCCCTGCATCTCTCCCAAGGCATTAAGAAAACGGGAATTGGCTTTATACGTCCCACCCCCAACTTTTATCCTTAAGCTCGGAACTCACTGTCTGACAGCTTCAGGGATGTGAATCTGATCCAAGGAGATGAGTTGGGCCAGCTCTCGCAGGCTGTTCAGAAAACGGATCTTTCGTGTGAACTTGGAACTGAAAAGAGAGGATAAGCCAAGTGTGTGTTGTACTGGGAAGAGGGCTCCTGGAGAGGCTTACAAAGGGACATGTGACAAGTATAGCATGGTTAAGGCTAGAAGGAGCCAGGGTGGGGCAAGACCTTCTTAATCTTGATTTTGAAAATGGGAGCGGGTCCTGGTCCCCAAAGCTTGTACCTGATGAAGGGTCGCAGCAGTGCCAAGAATGCCTTCACATACCATGTGGTGTGGACAACGACCAGGCCACGCAGGTTTTTCCGGAGGCTGCAGAATAGGAGATTGTTCTGTTCTCCCACCTTCATTCTAGAAAATCAGGTGGAGCTATCTTCTGTGCTTTCACTTCTGCAGTTTCTAGATTTCTCTGGCAGTTGGGGCTAGTCCCTGCTCCTCGGCCACAGTCTGAGCCCCACCCATCATGTTTAGCCCTGCAAAGCTCCTGTTTTATTTCTTTTTAAATCTTTTTTTTAAATGTTTATTTATTTTTGAGAGAGAGACAGAATGCAAGCAGGAGGAGGGACAGAGACAGAGGGAGACACAGCAGAATCCAAAGCAGGCTCCAGGCTCTGAGCTGTCAGCACAGAGCCCGATGCGGAGCTTGAACTTGTGAACTGTGAGATCATGACCTGAGCCCAAGGCCAGAGCTTAACCAACTGAGCCACGCAGGTGCCCCAAGGCTCCTTGGTTTTAGGAATCTCTTGCCAGAACTCTTCAGCCTGGAGTCCTCCTCTGCCCCACCTCCCTCCTGTGCCCTACCCTTGCCTAAGTCCTTGGCGACTCCCCTGTCCTCTCCCCTTGTGACGAGGACAACTGACAGAACTCCAGGTGGAGGAAGGCCAGTGGGGGGGGAGGGGGGAAGAAACAAAAAGAAAGAGAAAAGTGAGCAAAGGGAAGATGGGGAAAGAAAGGAGGAAAAGGGAACATCGCATGGAACAAAGCCTTACGGGTCAGGGAAGCAGGCAGAGAAGAGAGGCAGAGACAGTGGCTCCTGGGAAATGAAATAAATGGTGAGATGGTGACCAAAGGGAGCACCTTCTGTGTGCCAGGCAACATGCCACGCTGATTTATTTGATTTTCACACGTGCGTGATGGCGAAGGTATTCTTGTTGCTGTTCTGCAGAGAAGGAAATGGAGTCCCAGGGAGGCTAAGTGACTTGCCGAAAGTCATACAGCAGGTAAATGGGAAAGGCAAGATCTGCGACTAGATTTCCCTGACTCCGAGAGAGGACGGAAGACAGGAGAGGCCTGGAAAGGGGTGTAGAGGGACAAGGTGAAGAGGAAGGGGCTACGTGGAAGAAGAAAGAATGGAAAGAGGGAAAGAGAAGGCACAGAGAGAGTGGCAGCCCCGCTGCCCCGTGGCTCACCGCCGGTCCAGAGCATGGTAACACTGGCGCATCCAGCCCAGAGGTGGGACCTGGGCTCTAGTCGTGCCTCCGCTCAAGTGGACAAGCAGGTAATTTTCAGCCACCAGCAGCTCCAGAGTTCCCACCATATACCTGGGGGGCACACAACTGTCAAGGAAGGGACATGCTTCAGGATGTGGGGTGTCGGGGGGACATGACTGTAGACTTTCCAGTCAGCTGCTGATCACAGGGCGTTCTTGTTGTTGCTTTTCCCTCCCAACATCCACCCTGGGGCCCTTCAGGGTGTCGGACTCACCTGAACAAGTGCTCCATGACATAGGTATAGTTGGGGATGCTGCTGCTGGGTAGGTAACAGGAAGCAAAGACAATGACAGCATTGAGGCCATCACCATGGTAACCTGGAGAGGACAAAGGGACCATTTATTCAGTCAACAGCTACACATTGACAATACATCTGTTTAGGTTGAAGGACTCTGAGGGTCTCTGAAAGTTACAGGAAGAATTTTGTACCCAGTAACTGAGTTTCCAACTCAAGCCTTTTATTCAGTAAGTCACAGTTCTTACCCCTCCACTTATGGTAGTCATTACCTCCATGAGAGAGGGCTTTCTTATAGGGCTCAATGACCGTCATGTCCACTCGCTGTTCCCACTGTCCTGTTCGGAACACTCTCCAGTGACGACCATCTTCTCCAGCTACATCCCACACACAACCCCGGCCCAGCCTTTCTGCTGCTTCACTGGCCCCCAGACCCTCTGCACGGGGCAGCTCATCTAAAAGAGAGGGATGGGGAAGGGTCCATAAGGCACGGTACATACCTTCAGTGTCTTGTAACTTCCCCAGGTTCTTAGAGTTGATTACTCCAACATCTCATTCCTCAGTGTTTTCCAGGACTCCAGCCCTAGTTTGCCCAATCAATACAACCACTTGCTGGTTTCTATTTCCTGTGACTCATGATCCTCACTTTTTCACTAGACACTGGACTTGAGGTAACCCTGCACTATGGTAGGTCCATGGCCCTTGCCAGTATTAGTTTTTTTCCGGATTCTTCTTTCCATGCTTTTCCTTGGGTGAGCTCATCTCTTCCCATGTCTTCAATCACCACCAGTAAGGTGATGATTCCAAATTTGCCTCTCTAACCCACACGTCTCTCCTAACTCCAGACCCATGTCCCTAAACGCTTAGAGTGGACATCTCTAGTTTGTGTCATCTTCAAGTCACCAGACCCAGCTGTAAGTCAGACTCATTCTCTTCCTCCTCTCTCCCATATTTCCTTTTTTTTTTTTTTCTTATTTTTGGGAGAGCACAAGTAGGGGATGGGTAGAGAAAGAGGGACAGATGATCTGAAGTGGGCTCTGCTTTGACAGGCTGACAGCAGTGAAGCTGACGTGGGGCTCGAACTCATGAACTGCAAGATCATGACCTGAGCCAAAGTCAGACACTCAATCAACAGAGCCACCCAGGTGCCCCAGCCATATTTCCTTTCTTGATGACTCCATCCATCTAGCTGCCTGAGAGAGAAAACTGGTGTTATCCAAGATTTTCTTCTCTGTCAGTGCTCAAGCCAGCTGGACCCCATATCTTCTTCCATCTATCTCCATTATATTCTCTTATTATTCTTTCCACTATTGCTGTCCTGATTCAGGTTCTTAGCATTACTCACCTGGCTTTAGTGCTAACCTCTTAACTGGTCTCCTTGCCTCTAGTTTGTTTACTTCATTCCACCTTCTACCCCCTTGCTACAGCAAGCTTTGTTTTCTACCCTACCTTTCTTATTCAAATGGCAATATACCATATCCAGCAATTCTGCATGATCCTTCCATAGCAATGGAAACAGCCGCTTCATCTTAAGAAATTGTTGCCTAGTATTTAGTACTCCATTGCATGGACACACCATATTAGATTTAATACTCGACTGATGGACCTTTATTTAGGTTGTTTCCAACCTCTTTAGAGCCGTCAAATCTGATCATGTTACTCCCTTGATTAAAACCATTCAGTGCCTTTTCATTGCCTACAGGATAAAATCTAAACTCCTCAGTATGGTAGCAAGGACCTCCATGATTTGACTCTTGCCAACTTAACATAGCACCCTGATTCAGAAGCTCAAGTGACAATTTGGACATGTGGTTGGCATCTGAAGTCCAGGGCAATCCTGTAGGGGAGCCCTTAACCTGTGGGGTCTGTGCTGACTCCAGTCAAGCAGCATGGCTGAACTGTAAGACACCCTTTTGATGTCTGGAGAATTGGTTGGGGTGGGGAAAACCCACACATCTGGTGTCGGAAGTGTTGTGAGTAGAGAAGAAACAAAGTTTTCCTTAATATCAAAATAGTCATGCTTAATACTTTGAATTCTCCAACATGCCACGTTCTTACCCAACTTGTTTCTTCCACCTAGAATGCCTCCCAGCTACCTGATAAAGGCCAGCTCAGAATCACCTCCTCTGTGAAGTCTTTCCTAATGTTTCTCAGGCAGAATTGACCTTGTTCTCATCCCTGCTGACCATAACCTATACATATGTAGACCATAATCCTTAACTATATTTATTTGCATAAAATATGCATATTTTAATTTCCTATTAAACAGATAATTCCCTGAGGATAGGACTATCTTATTCATCTTTATAACTCGGTTCTTGCTCAGTAATAGCATGTAACACTCACCGGATAAAATTTTCCTTAATAAACAAAGGACCCTCCCCACCCCTCTACTGATGACTCTCGCATGGGATCTATAGGCTCTAGCTTTCTGTTCTGAGGAAAGTAATATTGCTGACCTTATCACTTGGTCCCCACATTATTGCTTCTAACTTTAGTCCGATTAAATCCATCCTGAGCTGCTTTAACTCTAGCTTCTACTCCTACCAGCTCCAGCCTCAGGTTTCTTTCCCACCTTCCCATTCAAATTCATGTCCACTGTCCAGCTGCTCCGAGTCTGAAGGTGTCTCCAGTTCGTCTACCTCCAGGTCAGAACTGCCATCAGGAGAGGAAGGTTCGGAATGAGTGGGAGAAGCTCCACGGCCTCCAGTCTCCTTAGTCAGATTCAGCTGCAACTCTGGGGCAGAGAGACGCTTACGCATGGGGCGTGGGCTACACAGGGCTAAAGTGCTTGGTGTACCTGGGATTGGGAGAAAGGAGAAAAGAATAAAAAAGTATGTGTGTGTTGGCAAGAAGAGATGGAATTCCTGCATATAGAAGTAGTGAGATGGGGTAAATTCTAAAGAAGAACTAACATGGGACATTGGGGAAAAGAGAAGTAGAACTGTGATGGGATGAGGGCAGCAGTCTGGGCTAGAATCAAGAACTTGAGGCCTACTTTTTTTTTTTTTTAATGTTTATTTATTTTTGAGAGAGAAAGAGCGTGAGTGGAGGAGGGGCAGAGAGAGAGGAAGACACAGAATCCGAAGCAGGCTCTAGGCTCCCAGCTGTCAGCACAAATCCCGACACGGGGCCTGAACTCATGAGCCGTGAGATCATGACCTGAGCCGAAGTTGGACACTCAACCGACTGAGCCACCCAGGGGCCCCGAGACCTATGTTCTAATTTACCAACCTGCCTGTGAGTCTCTCTTGGGATCCTCAGGATCTTCAGAACGGTCAACTTCTTCAGGAAGAAGTCTAGAGGGGAAAGATTCCAAGGGGGAGCAGAAATGAGGGTAACCGCATCGAGCCAGGTATCAGTTTATCAGTCCTCTTGCCCTGCCACGATCTTCTCACCTCTGCCTCCCTCCCCCGCTCCTTCCTTCAAGTCCTAAGGAACATCCCTCAAGGTCCTCACCTGGGGAATCCCTCATCCTGCCACTCTTCCTTCAGCTCCAGCTCCCCGAGTCTCAGGGGTGCTGCTGGCCCTGCTTCAGCATTCTCCCCAGCCCTAAGAGTCCCAGGGGAGAAGAGGTGATCGTGAGACAAACTCGGCAGTGTCTTCAGGGAACTGGATCGTAGGTAGGAGACACTGGGAATGAATAGTAATTAAGGTACAGAGCAGAGAGCAGGCCTTAAGAAAACCCTCAGATCTCTTGTCTTCTGGATACTTCTACTACCTCCACCCCTTCCTGGAAACAGATCACCCCCACGGTGGGGTTTTCAGAGCCCAGGGAGGGTGGAATGTAAAGCTAATCGTATAATCGTATTTAACTCTGTGGCCTTGCTCTACCTACACGAGAGTGGTAAAGATATTCCTTGTTACATACGATTGGGTGGAACTTGACAGACCCGCCCAGCTGTCACCAGGCAGAGCTGGGGATGATGGCACCTCGTCAGGCCTGATGCTGGGGAGTGGTCAGGGCAAAGACTGGCAGAGGTGGAGGGGTGGGGGAAGAAGGTAAGGAGGAAGATTTGCTGGGAAGGAGTACCTGGACCTCAGCTTCTTTCTGGGTCAGCTTTCCTGAGGGCCATTCTGGGGAGTGGATATTAGAAAACACAACAGGCAGGCTTTTCTTTCTTTCTTTCTTTTTCTTTTAAGCTTATTTTGAGAGAGAGAGAGAGAGCAAGCAGGAGAGGGACAGAGAAAGAATCCCAAGCAGGTCCATACCATCAGCACGGAGCCACATGTGGGGCTTGAACCCATGAACCATGAGATCATGACCTGAGCCGAAACCAAGAGTCAGGCGTTTAACTGACTGAGGCACCCAGGCCCCCCAATGGGCAGTTTTATCAGATACAACACAATAGGGGATTATCCTGAACCCCCAGTTCCCCATTTTCTACCTGAAGCCACCCTACTCCTCTGCAAATTCCTTTTCTTGCAGTCGGGTCTCTTCCAGGAAGCCAAGATTTGCCCTGGTCAGAGCTCACAACTATTTATTGCTCGTTTCCAATCCAGTGGGCCAGATCTTACTTACCCAAGGTCTAACGTCTTTTCTCCCACCTCTTGTGTGGTCCCCATCTTGCCACGTTGGTCTGTCTCCCTTAAATGTTTGCAGCTGTCTTGAGAGTGGGTTGTCCTGGCTCCCCAGAACTTTCGTGGCCTTCTCTGTCTCACTGCTAGATGCTCCTGCCTCCAAGGAAGGCAACCTCGCTTTCAAACAGGTTTTGCCACCTCCCTTTCCCTTCCCAAGGAACAGGTTTGCCCAAGAGAAAAACCCTGCCTATGTGGGGGCGGGCTTTGGAGGAGAGAACATTTTCTAAAATGGCTAGTCTCAGGGGAGTCAAGGAAGGCAATTTGTTTTCCCTTCCCGACTCCTTATAATCTTCTGGAAGCTACTCTTTATTTTTTTTAAAACTTATTTATTTTGAGAGAGACAGAGAGCAAGCAGGGGAGGGGCAGAGAGAGAGGGAGAGAGAGAAGCCCAAGCAGGCTCTTGCAGAGTGAGTGCAGAGCCCGACATGGGGCTCAGTCTCACAAACCATGAGATCATGACCTGAGCCGAATCAAGAGCTGGACCTTAAGCGACCGAGCCACCTGGAGGCTGCTCTTTAAACAAAAAAATAAAAAAAACCAAAAAGCAAAAGACAGTGGTAAAAAAATATTTTGGTTTTGAGACTATCTTGGCCCCACTTTTTGAGCATAAGCAAGATTGGGAAAGCCATCTTTAGGAGCGTTCTGGGTTCTAGAAGAAGAAACAAATGAAAGGCTGAGGATAAGGAGAGATAGAAGGCTGTCACTCCTCATTCCCAAAAAGAGTTAATGAAGGGAGCCATCCCCTAGAGCAGGAAGAAGGGAGATGCGTCTTGAGGAGACTGAAACCATTATCAGAGGGAAGGGCCTGATTACGGTTATAAAAAGAGACAATGAGACCCCAAACAGGAAAAAAAAAAAAGTATTTAATACTTTAACAAAATGCAAAATAAGGTACCCGAGTTACAAAACATAAATTCCTTTGGTTCAGAAATCACACAACTATTTTTACCTTCCAATGGCTACAGACATCATCCCCTAAAGCGAAGTCACATCATCCCCCTCTTACTGAAGACGTCATGCCAAAACTGTCACACATCCCACTGTTCAGTGGAACCACTGGCAACTTACATGGAATAGGGCCGTGGGGTAGGAAAAAGGGGAGCAGGTTGGTCTGAAGGCAAAAGGGAGACTCTACACATGCAGAACGAGTCAGTGGGGGAGTGCTCTGTGGGTCACTACGGTATGAATCACACCCCTGTACATGCTACATGAGGCTGAGTCCCTTGGTACAATCACATATAAATACAATTCACCCACCCTGAGCTTTCCCAGGGAAAACACAAATAAAATACATACACACACACACACACACACACACACACACAGAAGCAGGGGAGAGATGGCAAAAGAGGCAGATCCCAGAATACCAGAGAACATCTAGCCCAGACCCTTGGTCTTACAGATGGGGAAAATGAGACCTAGAGAAATGAAGGGTCTTGCCAAGAGAGACATAGTTCATGGCACTCAGTATTAGAACTCCATGTTCCCTTCGATATGAACAAGAAGAGAACGAGATGGACAAGGAATTTGGGGCCACCAAAGCAGGGCATAGAGCCGGGGCTCTCACTGCACTTTTGCTATCTTTTGGGAAGAGTGCCTATACGGTCTTAAGGCCTTCCTGGGTGTCTCCTGAACTCTCAAGAACCAGGGGTCTTCTGGGTCTTTTCAGGGTCCCCGTGGCTCTGGGGTATCCCAGAAACTGAGAGCCATGCCAGCTGACCAGGACAGAAGATAATGGCCTCCCAACAATCCTAAAAGAGTCAGAATGAGCTCAGAACACAACTGTGGCCACCTCGGCCTTAGATACCACCACTTAACTGGGGGCAGAAAGAGGAATCATGGGGCCGGATTCTGCTGAAGGCTGAAAACAGCAAGAGAAGTTTCCAAAAGCACACTCTCTCTTCTATCTAGCTTAAAGGAGGTAACCAATAAATACCTAAATGAATAAGAGAATAAATGAATACAAGGAGACAATGATTGCTTGGTTTCATGAGAGATACCGGTTCTGTTGAAGAGCCTTACTGAGGGCACTGCTGGGGTATGCTTTCCTGTGCCGCTCTGCTGCAGCTATGCAGGTACTACCTTGTGCCCCTGGCCAACGAAACAGAGGAGAGTCAGTGCAGATTCGGAGAATTAAATTAAATAATATAATCTGTCTAATGGGTAGAGATCTGGAGAAAAGGCCAAAAGCCATCCCTCAAGCAACTGTTTTCTTTCACTTCTTTCTCCTCCCAGGTTCACGAAAACAGTACACCAGACCCCAGAGCACCGAAGTCAGAACTGCTGACACATCTCAACACGTGCAACTGAGGTGGTTCAAGCAACCGCCCTCCCTACCCCAACCGCCCCCAGCAGTCACTTCTGAGACAGTGAGGCAGCAGTCGACTGTGACAGTGAGATCTGACTGCACTTCTCGAAGATGGCCTCAGCTGAGAGTTTTGGCAGCCCCTGATCCAGGGGGCATTCGTCCACCAGGCTGTTCATGGGCGTGGGGGGCAGTGGAGGCTCCTCCTCATCTTGACTCAGTCCAGGCACCAGGGAGCTCCCCGCCCTGTCCAAGTCCTTGTCCGCCTGCTCCCTGCACACACCCTCGGTCTCGGGCTGCCCTGACGGGATCTTCACAGAGTCAGAATATGCTGACAGGGCCTCCTGGAGCAGAGGCAGAAGTTTCTTCCGAGATACCTGGGTGTTGCCCTGAAGATAGGCCTGGAGGTTAGGGTGGGTGCTTGGGGCAGGGGTCAGCTTCAGGGACGGAGAGTGGGAGCATTCCAGAACTCCACAGATCTAAAGAGGAGACAAGATGGGGAGATGGTACGTGAGGTGGTGAAGCAAACAGCTGGGGTCTCTTAAGTTAGAGGCTTCCCTTATAAAAGGAGAAACACTTTTGATTAAATCAGCCAGAGTTCAGTATTACTGCGAATACATATAGTATTTAGAAACAGAAGAAACATTTGATGTTTATTTTTAAGACAGACACAGAGAGAGAGAGACAGAATGTGAGTGGGGGAGGAGCAGAGAGAGAGGGAGACAGAATCCGAAGCAGGCTCCAGGCTCTGAGCCATCAGCCCAGAGCCAGACACGGGGCTCGAACCCATGAACTGCGAGATCAGGATGTGAGCTGAAATAGGACGCTTAACCGACTGAGCAACCCAGGCGCCCCAATTGAGATCATATATTTAATTTTTGTAAACCCAAGCCTGGAGAGATTAAGCATCTTGAGCAAAAGCACGTAGATGATGGGAGTCTGAACCAGAACCCAGGACCCCCTGACCTAGTGTTGTTTCCAAGTGTATATCTGTGCTCAAAAACTTGAACTCTATCCTTAGCTAGAATGAGACACACATGTAGACTGAGGTCAGGGGCAAGACAGAGGCAGAAAGAATGAACAGATCAAAGTGGGGGTGGGAGGTACATCAGGCGTGGTGCTGAGCCTGACCACTTCCACATATTACCTCATTTAATCGTCACAACTACCCTCTAAAATTTGGATTAGTATTACCTTCATTCACAGGTAGGGAAACAGAGGCTTAGATGAAGTAACTTGCCTAAGGTCACAGTTTGAATGAAGCAAAACTGACACTTGAAGCCAGGTCTGCCACCAAAACCAGTGTTCTAAACCACTCTCTTCTATTGTTTCCAACAGAGGAGGAAGAGATGAAATGGCAGGACACGCTGTGAAACCTCTTTCCCATTTCCCAGTGCAGAGGCAGCCTGGACAGTGGGGGAACCCTCTGTTATCTGCAGAACTTTGCAAGGGTGTGGTGGGGGGGGAAGGTGGGGACACTTAGGAAGGTGGGAGAGACACTTCCCATGGCCAAAGCACCCTTTCCTTCTGGACACGATTAGTGAGAGCCACCATTTATTCAGTGCTTACTCTGTGCCCAGCAATGTACTTTACGTACGATATTAGGTTTAATGAGCACATCAGGCCAATCAGTGGGTAATACTATGCCACGTACAGATTCAGAACTCAACTGACTTGCCTGAGCTCAGAGAGCAGGTAAGTGGCAAATCTGGGACAGAAAACGTGTCCATCTGCCTTTTAAAACTGTAGTTCTGGGGTACCTGGGTGGCTCAGTCAGTTGAGTCTGCTTTGGATTCTGTGTTTCCCTCTCTCTCTGCCCCTCCCCTGCTCATATTCTCAAAAAATAAAACGTTAAAAAAAAAACCAAAAACACAAAAACTACTTCTTTCCACAGTGCCAAACTACCTTCCACTGAATGAAATCACATTTGCTTTGTGGAAGAGAAGAAAGGGTGACATACCTTCCATGGATGCAAAAGATTATCAGGCTGTATGCAGACCAGTCTTTAGCAGCCTTCACGTAGCCCAATAAACCCCAAAGTCCCTGGACTGCCTCACATCCACTTTTTTTTTTTAAATTTTTAAATGTTATTTTTGAGAGACAGAGAGAGACAGAGCATGAGGAGGGGAGGGGCAGAGAGAGGAGGAGACACAGAATCTGAAGCAGGCTCCAGGCTCTGAGCTGTCAGCACGGAGCCTCATGTGGGGCTTGAACTCACGGACCGTGAGATCATGACCTGCGGACGCCCAACCAACTGAGTCACCCAGGTTCCCCTCGCGTCCACTTTTAAATTCTTCTTCCCTGGGCTAATTGCCCAGTAACCAACAGAGGAAAAGAAAGGGGAAGAAGTGGGAAAGGTGGCCAAACAGATCAGGAAGGAACACCTGTGCTTCAATCCCTTTTCTACAGAATTAGCATTAGACACTGTCATTCATCGCTGCACAGTTAAGTAGTAGAAAAGGCTTCTCTTGAGTTTCCCATTTTCAAGGCCATAGGGTAAAAAGGAAGGAACTGATTTTCTGGGGTGAAGATTAAAGATTAGGCTGAGAATCGAATTTTAACTCCAGATTTATAACACTGTCTTTTAATCTGATTTCAAGGTCCTTCTAAGTGGGAACTGTGTCTCTAATTCCCTTTGAATCTCTCTTAACAGTATGACTAAGGCTATTCACATATAGAGAGAATGGGGAAGGGCAGGGAGGGAGGATTCTGGAAAGAGGTCAAAGGACTTCTGTGTAAACACAAAAACCAAGCAGAGGTCTTTACAGCACTGGGCAGTGCTCACAAGCAGAGCTCTGTAGGGACCTCAGGCTGGAGAAGAGACAGAGACTCACCATCATTCGGAGCGCTGCATGGGGACAGAAAATAGCCAGCTGCCGCACTGGTTCATTGTGAGTGTTGAAAAAGATAGTCATGGCGACCAGGACATCACAGTTGTGCGCCTGGCAGAAAGCATGGAGGTCTGCAATGAGGCCAGACCTCTGCAGGAAGGCCTGAAAAAGAAGAAATGGGGCAATGAAAAGGGCTACCGCTGGACTCTCCTTGTCACCAGTAACAAAACGTGTTCACAAAGGGTATCTTTCCATGTTAACCTGGGTCTTGTTCTCCAGAAAAAAGGTATCCAATATTTACTCTGTGTTCTCTGTGTGCCGGGAAGCAGTATGTAGTATGGGGAAAATATAGGTTTTGCGTTCAGACAGAACTGGTTTGAAGATCAGCTCTGATAGGTAACTATTAGCTGTACCATCAAGGAGTTGTATCAACCTCTCTGGACTTAAGTTTGAGGATAAAAGATTTACCATGTGCCTATTTTAAGAATTAAAACATGATTGCGTATGTAACATGCCTGGCACGTACAACGCTCTCCTGCTCTTGCCATTTTTTAAGCAAGGTCTTCGCCTCATGGGTATTTTCATTCTAATAGAACAATGGCACACACCGGTAACACACACGGGACAAGTGTATCATTGGCTCTTCATTCTTTGCCAATCTCTACTCTTCTCCAAAGTCTCATGTGGTATTTCCTCTACTGAATACTACTACCAGCCGATCCAGATCAGGGCTTTTCTCTGTCCTTGGCATATCTCACGTGTCAATTTCTCACTGTGTCAATTTATGCTATTTGGCAAGCCTTTTCTACTCTTATGTTTGTTTCCCAAACTAGGCAGCAAGGGAAGAGACCAGGCCATTTTGTTTTATTAAAATTATTCAGTAGTTTTACACAGTATTTATAGAAAGCTGTACAGACTATGGCAAGATGTGTTCAGATCCAGTTGCCAAATGATTTAAAATGAATATGATATGGAACCAGGTAGTAAAATACCGTTATCAAAGTTACACTCATTCACCATTCAACAAAATTTACTGAGCACCGGCTATGCGCCAGGTACTGTCAAAGGTGCCGATACAGAAGAAACAGGGCTCCAGCCCTGGTGGAGCTGATAAACTGGCAGAGGAATGTAGACAATAAACAAGGAAACCATGAAATTGATCACTTCAGTCCATTAACTGCTAAGGATAAAACAAAATTTAAAATATTTTAGAGATTTTTGAGCACGAAGGATATTATATTAGTCACAGTGGTCAGGAAAAACCTCTTATAAGAGGAGACATCTGAACTAAGACCTGAGTGATAAGGAAGAGCCAGCTCCGCAGAGGGAAAAGCCAGTGCAAAGGCCCTGAGGTGGGAATGAGCTTAATGGATCCCATGAACAGAAAGAAAATGAGTGTGGCTATAGCACTGTGAGTACAGGAGTGGGGCTGGAAGGAGATGAGGTCAGAGAGAGAGAGAGAGAGAGAGAGAGAGAGAGCGCCAAATCAAGGAGGGTCCTGTAAACCACAGTAGGGCTGTTATATTCTTTTTTTCTTTTTTTTTTTTAAGTTGTATTTAAGTAATCTCTACACTCAACGTGGGGCTCGAACCCACGACCCTGAGATCAGGAGTTGCACGCTCCTCTGACTTAGACAGCCAGGTGCCCCTGGGGCCTTTAGATTCTATCAGGAGCGCAATGAAAAGGCAGCAAAGGAAGGGAGCTGATGTGATCAGAATTACATCTGTTTTGTTTTGTTTTGTTTTGTTTTTTCAGACTTACACCTTATAAAGACATGACTCTGGCTGCTATGGGGAGAATGGTTTGTAGGGGTGCAAGAGCAGAGGCAGGGAAACCGGTATGCAGGCTATTGTGGTAGTGCAGTGAGAGGTCACGGACTGTGGGAGTGACAGCAGACCTGTCTGCTGAAAGGGAAAGGTATATGGGTACAAGATTTATTTTGGAGATGAGCCAGCAATGAGGGGCAAGGTTACATATATAACTGAAGATTTTCTCTCCCCACCCACGCCTTGCTCTTACCTCCAAATCCATATATATTGCACTAATGGCCACCTTAATGCCTTGTCTGCAAATGGTCTTCTGGTCCTTTCTCAGCATTTGCTCAGTGGTCAGTCCTAGACAGTGAATGTGAGACCAGGAGTCAAACAAGAGAGCCCAGGGTCCCCAGCCCAGGAAGGTGAGGACACCAAGATGGGTCAAAGGTGAGAACAAACACAGCCTCTCCTTGGGCCAATAGGGGAGATAACTAATTATTATATGATTATAAACAGATTATTTTACCCCCTTCTGTGTTGTTTTAACCTTCTGTAAGTACATGTGGTACTTTTTTTTTTAAGGTCAATAGGTAGTATCTGGGTAACAAATTATGGAAGTTTTTTTGTTCTCTTCCTTTGTCCTTTGTATATTTACCCTAAATGTTTCTTCTGCTTCCCTAAACAATTATCTAGATGTCACTCAGATAATTTAGCATTCCCTCAGCAGATTTTACTCATATACTTTCTGATTAGCCCAGAAACCTCTGACACTCTTAATATATTCCTCCTTCTCCTACTCATTAGCCAGGATAGTAAATCAATTGATTAGCTCATGATCAGACTCACATACTACCTCGGTTCTCTCTGATTAAAGCATTATACATGCTCTGAAAACTGTTTCAATAGTGTTCAAAAATACTGTGAACAAGGCTTGTCCATCTGTTTTCTCATGCGGGAGGGAGAGAAGTCAGTTTACTGTTTCACACCTGATACATCAAACTTTGCCTTTTGTAGAGAATCAAAGATGTCATTTCTCTTGGGCAGATCTGGGAAGAGGGCCTCCAGCTTCTCCACATATCTGCTGTCCTTTGGGGTTGCCTTTCCAACTTTCAGGTCCATGTTGACACAGTCCAGGATGATTGTTCCTGTGGAGGCAGGAGGCAGGACTCAAATCCCATGGCCTTCCATTCACAACCACTAGAACACACACAACCCTCCAACCAGGTGGACATAATACAGGGAAGAGCGTGCAGCAAACACACTGGAAACGAAATGAGGAACTGGGACTATGTGCTGAGTAAGACCACCCAATTCCAAACTAAAATGTGGGCAGGCAGAAAGGGTGCCTGAGCAGCTCAACCCTCAGAGATCTTGAGACCAAGTCAGAGAGACACGATCTCCCTCCCAAATTCCATTAAAAACACCTAGAAGTTGGAAGAGATAGTCTAGTTCAATCTCTCTCTCTCTTTTTTATTTTTTACAAATGGAGAAAATGAGAACAAGAAAGGTTGAGAAATCTTTGCTCAAGGTCACATAGCCACCAATAGGCAGCTTCTAGGTCTGTCTTCCTTTCTGCTTTCACCACAGCCTTTTCATGCCTGATTGCCCCCTGAAAGAACCCAGCCTTTGATACGAGCTGGATAGCTTTGAAAGGGTATGATTAAGCTAGAAGAGGCTAGACGTTTCCACTCTCCTCTGGGGTGGACACGGAGGAACTAACCCGAAAGCCACCCTCACCGTGCAGAAGGGCTGCAGTTTGCCTGTCCAGGATCTCTGGTGCCCCCTGCAGGATTCTCTCGGTCACCAGGGTAGCGCAGGATCCCACCAGCTCAACTGAAATGTGGCAGGGAGGGCAGTGTCTCTGCTCGATGGGTCGATGGTCTAGCACCTCTGCAACTGTCTCCTCTAGGGCCGAGTCACTTCTGTGTGGGAAAGTGGGTGTGGGGAAAAGAGAAAGATAGGTGGGGGGACTCCAGCTGCTTGTAACCAAAGCTCCACCTCACCCATGAAGGAAAATGCACATCTTAGGCAAACACTTAAGAACTTTGGTCACTTCCACCTCGGCCTCACTGCTCTCAATTCTTTTCTTTCATGTGAGAACCGAAGTCATCTTTAAATAGTATATAAACAGGAAAAAATAGTATATAAGTGAACTTGGTGAAGTATCAGCGACAAGCATCTCATCCACGTATTTGATCTCCTTAGGAGCTGCCTTTCCGACTAACACGCTTGGCACCCAGTATTTCAGTCTCTCCTGTCACTCAATCTGCTTAATACCCAAATGGCACACAGTTCACCAGATCCTATGGACTCTACCTCAATCCTTATCCGTCTCCTCCTTTCCAACCCTCTGCTATCGCCTTATTCTAAGCCCTCAATATCTCTCACCTAGATCGTTCCAACAATTTCCCAACCAAACACCCACTTCCCGTCTCAGGCCCTCCTAAGCTATCCTCCACAAAGCTGCTGAGTGATCATCTGAAAAATGCAAATTTGATTCTGTCAGGATCTGGATAAAATATAATTCACAATAGCTCCCCACTATCCTAACATCAAGTCTAATCTCCTCGGCAGGGCCTAAAGGGTGTCCAAAATCTAGCCCCATCCACCTCCCTAGTCTCACCTCTTCCTATGTCCTACTTCTGGGTCACATTTTATGCTCCAGCCATGCATAACAAATTCCATTTCTCCCAATCTACCATGCTATTTCATGCCTGCCTGCCTTTGCTTATATTAATTCCTCTCTCTGCCTGGATGCTCTTCCTAACTACCTCACCTCCCCATTCCAAGAGCAAACACTCAAGAGTGAGATCAAGGGTCAACTCTCTTAGGAAACTTTCCCTCGTATCATCTGCTCCCCTCCAGTATATTTCACTACTCTATCCTCTACACACCTATTTGTCCTCTCGAGGGTCAGTTACCACACACTGCTAACACCCGTCACAATGACACTGAGATATTTTCTTTTGTAGGAAATAATTTTGCTTTTTAAAAAAATTTTTTTATGTTTACTTATTTTTGAGAGAGAGAGAAACAGAGCGTAAGTGGAGGAGGGGCAGAGAAAGAGGGAGACACAGGATCCGAAGCAGGCTCCAGGCTCTTAGCTGTTAGCATAGAACCTGACGTGGGGTTCGAACTAATGAACTACGAGATCATGACCTGAGCCAAAGTCAGATGCTTAACTGACTGAGCCACCCAGGCACCCCCCCACACTTTTTTTTTTAATGTTTATTTTTGAGAGAGAGAGAAACAGAGCATAAGTGGAGGAATTTTGTTTTTTTGTTGTTTTTTTTTAAATTTTATTTATTTATTTTGAGAGAGAGAGAGAGAGAGAGAGGGAGAGAGAGAGAGAGAGAATCCCAAGCAGGCTCCAAGCTGCTTGGCACAAAGCCTGATACAGGGCTTGAAATCACAAACTGTGAGATGACCTAAGCTGAAAACCAAGAGTCAGATGCTTAACTGACTGAGCCACACAAGCGTCCCCCCAAAATAATTTTGCTTTTTAAAAATTAAGAAAAGGGGGGCGCCTGGGTGGCACAGTCGGTTAAGTGTCCAACTTCAGCCAGGTCACGATCTCGCGGTCCGTGAGTTCGAGCCCCGCGTCAGGCTCTGGGCTGATGGCTCGGAGCCTGGAGCCTGTTTCCGACTCTGTGTCTCCCTCTCTCTCTGCCCCTCCCCCGTTCATGCTCTGTCTCTCTCTGTCCCAAAAATAAATAAACGTTGAAAAAAAAAAAATTAAGAAAAGGGACCCCTGGGTGGCTCAGTCGGTTAAGTGTCCAACTTCAGCTCAGGTCATGATCTCACAGTTTGTGAGTTCGAGCCCTGTGTCAGGCTCTGTGCTGACAGCTTAGAGCCTGGAGCCTGCTTCAGATTCTGTGTCTATCTCTCTCTCTGCCCCTCCCCTGCTTGCATTCAGTCTCTCTCTTTTAAAAATAAACATTAAAAAAATTAAAAAAAAAATTTTTTTTTAATTAAAAAGAGTTGGGGCACCTGGGTGGCTCAGTCGATAAGCATCTGACTCAATCTCAGCTCAGGACATGATCTCACGGTTTGTGGGATCAGGCCCCACATCAGGCTCTGTGCTGACAATGTGAATTGCGATTCTCTCTCTCTCTGCGTGTCCCTTCCCTACTCCCAACCCCCCACACACATGCTTTCTCTCTCTTAAAAATAAATACATAAACTTAAAAGAAAATAAAAATATATTTAAAGATTAAAATTAAAAAGACCTGCAACTGGGGCGCCTGGGTGGCTCAGTCAGTTATGCATCGGACTTTGGCTCAGGTCATGATCTCACAGTTGGTGAGTCTGAGTCAGAGCAGAGCCCACTTCAGATCCTCTGTCCCCATCTCTCTCCCTCTCTCTGCCCCTCCCCCAAATCTGCACACATGCTCTCATCTCAAAAAATATTTAAAAAAACCCAAACAGTTGCAACCATTATTCAAAGGCTTCTGTTACAGTGAATCTGCCACAAAATAATGGTACTAAAGGCAGATTTAAATTATTTCTGAGTTATCCTTTAGTTTGACTTCTCTGTGTTTCTATTTCTTTTTGTTACTTGCATAACTGGAGATCTAACAATATTTTCTGTTGATTTTCTATATCTGATATAACCCAGCAATTGCAATTAGCCTGTGAGATCCCCAAGAGCAGAAATTCTTCCTCTCTTTATTTCTTACTCATCAGAGCTCAACATGGCACATGTTAAATATTGGCTTAACTTCCTTCCACTTACTTGGGTAAGACATGATGGTCAACAAGGATAAGGGTGAGTTGGCCAGCCTGGTGCAAGGCATGGAGGTCAATTTCATCCCGGAAAATCAAGAGGGACTCTGGAATGTGAATCTTCTGAAGGAAGAAGACGTTGTCACCTCGTAGAGGTAGCTCAGAACGTTTTATATTTAAAACTGGCACAAAGACTTCCTCAGTCTCTGTTGTCTGGATAAGGAAAGTGAAAAGAACATATGGCAATGTTTTGGCATAGACAGGAAAAGTAACAAGATTATTGGAACCAGAGGAGATATGATCTTGGGGAAGTAATTGCCTTTCTCAAAGCCACAACTACCCAGTTGATAAAAACAAAAGGACAACTCTTGCCCTCTCTCCTTCTTAGTATACATGAAGGTCAAGAAGACAATTCATGGAAAAGACCTGGTTCTAGATGCTGCGGAGAAGGGATTATTAATCCTTAAGAGCTGACCTGGGCATGAGATCACTGGTACCCAGAAGAACTCAAATAATAAACAGCTTGAATTTGCCTTATGATTTACAAATTCTTCAACATACATCTACTCATTTGATCCTCCCAGGGGCACTGCAAAATAGCATCATTTCAGATTTTAGAGATTGTGACCTGAGACTCAGTAAGGTTAAGGGATTCAACTGACCCAAGGGTAACTGGTGTAAAGTGGCAGAGCTGGGTCTTGGATCCAGATCTTTTCATTCTCAAGGACTCTGTTGCTAAGTACTCACCTTTGCCAGGTAAAAAGCCAGGGCAAGAGCTGACACCATGGAGTCCAAGTCACAGGCTTCATTTCCCAGCACAACATGTAGCGGCCGGGACTCCTGTTGAGGAATGAGAATGGGACGCTAGCAGACATACCTTTGTCTGTTTCCACTGCCCTTACACCTGAGCAGGGCTTCCCACACACCCTCTCACTGATCTTCACAGAGGAGGTGGGTCAGCCAATCTTATGACAGTCCTCATTTCATGGATGAGGATATTAGCAGACAGGCCACCTGTGTGTTGCTAAGTTTAAGCATTCCACATCCAACCAGGAGGTAGAAAAGTGCCCTTTCTTCTACTACGCTGTCTCCTTGATTGTTTTTTTTTTAATTTAAAAAAAAATATTTATTTATTTTTGAGAGAGACAGAATGTGAGTGGGTTAGGGGCAGAGAGAGAGGGAGACACAGAATCCAAAGCAGGCTCCAGGCTCTGAGCTATCAGCACAGAGCCCGATGCGGGGCTCAAACTCACGGGCCGTGAGATCATGACCTGAGCCGAAGTTGGACACCCAACCGACTGAGCCACCCAGGCGCTCCTCCTTGATTGTTAACTTAAAGAACAGCAGTAAATAATTCTCTAACGTCTTACGCCTCTTTGGGCACTCGAGAAATCAAAGATAGAACAGTTGGGATAGGTGATAGTCAGGCTGCATCAACCCCAGTTTCCTCCCCTGACCCTGCTGTTTTCAAATAGGAAAAAACATCCATACACTTCTAAATCATAAGAGGCGAAGAGCTTTTGAAAATAAAGGTAAAATAAAATCTAGTCCATGATCCAGTTACCCAATCCATGAAAATGCCCCCAGCCCTTTATTACTATCATTATTATTATTTTTAAAGTAACCTCTATACCCAATGTGGGGCTCGAACTCATGAGCCTGAGATCAGGAGTTGCACGTTCTACCAACTGAGACAGCCAGGTGCCCTGGAACTTTTATTTTTAAAGTTTTGAAAAGTCCAGCTGCTGATAAGAACTGAGGAGGGAGGGATATCTGCTGTTAGTATTAACCTTGTTCCCTTGTGTCTCCCTAGCTATCAGAGTCTTAAATAACAACCTGAAGAGGTAGGTACTTTAAGAATTATGTCCATGGCTCAGTTTAGGGCACAAGAATTCTCTCTTACAAATTTACTTTGGAACTTACACCTCAGCGTGCTTCTGAGAGAGGAAGAGATAAAAACAAAATGAGACCTACCAGTTACAGCAGAGTTTCCTAATTTCAGCACCAGTGGCATTTTGGCCTGGATTGTTCTTTGTTGTAGGGGCTGTCCTGTGTGGGAGAAGTTTGGCAGCAACCCCAGACTGTACCCACAAGATGCTGGTAGCACACCCAGTCATGAGAATCAAAAATGTCTCCAGATGTGCCAAATATTCCCCAGGAGCGCAAAATCACTCCCAGTTGAAAACTGCTAGGTTTTCAGGTAAAAATCCAAACACTCTGACTTCTTCAATCAGGGAAGATTTACTAGATGCCAAGAGTTTAGAAAAGTAGGAATGGGGTTCAGAGGAACAAAACATAGCAAGCAATAGTTATCAAGTAATATAACTATAGGAAGAAAGGGAATCTGGGGGAACCTAGAATCATCTTGCCTATTTGGTTGTTACCCTCCCTCCCCCAGAAAGCTACAGCTAGAAAGGTACAATTTTAGAGGACTTTTGGTGGCATAAATCGCCCTATCCAGTAACTAAACAGGTTTTTTTTCTCCTTAAGTTTTATTTATTTAAATAATTTCTACACCCAACATGGGCTCTACACCCAACATGGGATCCCACAACCCCAAGATCAAGAGTCAGATGATTTTCCAACTGAGCCAGCCAGGTGCCTCAGGTTTTTTTGTTTGTGTTTTTTAAGTTTATTTACTTATTTTGAGAGATAGCACAAGCAGGAGAGGGGCAGAGAGAGAGAGACAGAGAGACAGAGAGAGAGACAGAGAGAGAGAGAGAGAGAGAGAGAATCCCAAGCAGACTCCACACTGTCAGTGCAGAGCCCAACATAGGGCTCAAACTCATGAACTGTGAGATCATGACCTGAACCAAAATCAAGAGTTGGATGCTTAACTGATGGAGCCACCCAGGCGCCCCCCCACACAAGTTTTTTTATTTTAAACTACCCCCCCACCCCCCATATCTCCTACTCCCACCCTCAGAGAAGTACAAAAGGCAGAGGTTTCGCACAAAGGACCTGCGGGGAAAGTCTGCCCTTAGGTTCTCCCCTGCACCCATTTCTCTAAGCCTACCTCAAGAGGATGGCAGGCCAGACCCACTCACACTAACGACACAAGGGAGGGGAGATTCTTTTCAATATTAAACTCTTTTCCTACATAAAGGGAGAATTCAGTCCTATATTAACTCCTCTAACTTGCAATTTCTCCTTCGGATACCAGAGAAAGTCCCCGTTTCCCGGATACCGAGAACTGCCCAGATGGCTGCAGACCAGAGTGACAACACAGCACTTGAGGTAAGTGACTGTGGAGATAGCTTGCTCACTGAAGCAGCAAGGGGAGGCACTGTGTTCACTGGAAAGGGAACTGTGTAAACACGAGCGGCCATATGGCCCGGACTCTAGAGAAATAAGGTAAGAGGAACAGAGAAAAGGCAGAGCAAGTGGGACCCCCCTCGTGCTGGGCCCTCTGAGAAACTTTCCAAAACTCACTCACACTAGTGCTGCTCCAGCTGAATGAGGATGGGTCAGATCCCCAGCATGGAGGGGGGCTAAGCAGGAGAGCAGGAAGTAGGCGCCACATACAACTCCGTGACTCTGAGAGGATATCCACAGGAAGGGGAATAACTAGCCCCTTGTGCTTGTTCAAGCCCAGATAGCAACCCAAAGGAATGAATATCAAAGGAGTCCTCTGGGCTTTCAGCCCATCTTGAAGCAGGCCTGAGCAGAGGCTATGGTGGCATTCCCCTCCCCTGTCACGGTCCACCATCATCCCAGCCTGTCCGGTCTACTCACCACCCACAATACATGCTGTGTATATTCCCAGCTCTGCCCTTTAAGCGGCAGAACTGTCATGTGAAGAGGTCGCCGACTAGGGTTGAATCCCAGCTCTGCTTCTTAATTTTTTTTTTAACATTTACCTATTATTGAGAGACAGAGAGAGACAGAGCATGAGCAGGGGAGGGGCAGAGAGAGAGACGGAGACAGAATCTGAAGCAGGCTCCAGGCTCCGAGCTGTCAGCATAGAGCCTGACGCAGGGCTTGAACTTACAAACTGCGAGATCACGACCTGAGCCTAAGTCGGAAACCGACTGAGCTACCCAGGCACCCCTCCCAGCTTTGCTTCTTACCTGTTATGGGACTTCGGCCTCTCCAAGCCTCATTTAAAAATGATAATCGTGTAACCGATTTCATGCAGTTGTGACGAGGATTAAATGAGATAACCCATACGTGTCTGCTCTGTAGCTGCCTTCCATCTTCTCCTTTCCCTACCGGTCCCTGCCTCTTCATGCCACCTGAAGGCCCTGTCTCTGGGATGCCTCCCCTGGCCACCCAGGCCAGAGCAATACTCTTCCACTAGACCTCCAGCTTCCAGCACCTGCAGCCCTCATATGGAGCTTCTACCCTAAGGAGCTCGCCCTCTTTTCGTGGGCATGTATCTTAACTTTTAACATAGTTTATGACTTAGTGACCATACATTCTGTTATTCAAATGGGGACACTTGTGAGGATAAAAAAGGGTGCAATAAATGGTTATATCTGAATAAACTAAACTGTCCTGGGCTGCCCAACTTATAAGGCACCCTTCTCTTCATCTAGGAGGAGCGTGTGTATCTCTTAACCCTCCACCTCTCCCCCCATCCCCCACCAGTTGAAAGCAAAGCCAAACTGCTTTGGTTTTCTGACCATCAGAGGAACAGTTCAGGACAGATATAGCTATACTTAGAGCAGGAGGAAACCTGAGCTGCCAGTGGAAGAAATGAAATCTGAGCACCCCAAGTAAATATAAACTTTTCTTTCTTAAACAAACAAAAACACCCAAAGCTGGTAGTAACAATGACTGTGTCCTGATGTTCTTTGTGGCCTCGTGTGGGGAGAAAGGATAGGCTCTAGGGCTGGCAAAGTCAACCACTTCCCTTCTGAAGCTGAATATGGTCTGACACCTAGTCTACAAAATAGTTAATGAGGGAAGGAAAAAAAGAGCCAGGGATAGAGAAGCCCTCCCAGCACAGAGAATGGTATAGATATTGAGGAAAGGACTGTGCTGTCAGAAGGACAGCTGGCCACTCCTGATTCCTGCCCTATGCATACAGGAGGGCAGACAACACACATTATCTGAAGGCAGCTGGATGGATACCACCTATACTTGAACGCAGCCCCGCCCTGAAGCAAAGGTTTTTATCCACTAGACGTGAAAGATGAGTCACCATGAATACGGTATTTAGTTAAACAGGATTTCTTTTAAATGGAACATCCTAGGGGCACCTGGGTGGCTCAATCAGTTAAGTGTCTAACTTTGGCTCAGGTCTTGATCCCACATCGGGCTCTGTGCTGACAGCTCAGAGCCTGGAGCCTGCTTCGGATTCTGTGTCTCCTTCTCTCTCCGCCCCTCCCCCACTCGTGCTATCTCTCTGTCTCTGTCTCTCTCAAAAACAAATAAACACTAAAAATAAATAAATAAAATGGAACATCTTACTATCGTTGTGGCAGAGGCTGTAGAAAATTACTCTGGTTACCAGGGGTGCTTGGGTGGCTCAGTCGGCTGAGTGCCCCTCAGTGCCGACTCTTAATTTCTACTCAGGTCGTGATCCCAGGGTCATGGGATCCAGCCCCACGTCAGGCTCCATGCTGAGTGTGGAACCTGCTTGAGATTCTGTCTCTTTTTCTCTTTCCTTCAGCCTCCTCCCCTGCTCAAGTACGCATTCTCTCTCTCTCTCTCTCTCTCTCTCAAATAAAAAAAATATATATTAAAAAAATTTCTCTGGTATCAAATAACAAAAATAAATCAATAGGGGAATTGGCCAGTTAAACGCTGTCTCTATCCTATGTAAAAGTCAAGCATTCACATTTCCCTAAAAGTTATACCAAAGCTTAACAGAAACACTCAAACCTAATAGAGTCTGTCTAAATCATGTATCTCTTTACACAAGAAATCATGGTGCAGCTTCTGGGGAATTAGATGGGGAGAAGATAAACGATCTTTTTCATTTCGTATCTTTTTTGTATTTAAATCTTTTCACAGTGTACATTTACTACTTCTATAATTAAAAACAATCTAGTATTTATTTATTTTAAGTTTATTTATTTTGAGAGAGAGAGAGCACTAGCAGGGGAAGAGCAGAGAAAGAGGGAGAGAGACATTCCCAAGGAGGCTCTGCTGACCACGTGGAGCCTGATGCAGGGCTTGATCTCACCAACTGTGAAATCATGACCTGAGCCGAAATCAAGAATCGGACGCTTAACTGACTGAGCCACCCAAATACCCCTCTAGTATTTATTTTTACTTTTTTAAAGTAAGTGATATGCCCAACGTGGGGCTTGAACTCATGATCCTGAGATCAGGAGTCACATGCTCTACTGACTAAGCCAGCCTGGCACCCTATAAATTAAAAGCAATCTACATTGTTGGCAACCACCTGTATGTCCTGTCACCAGTTCCTCCACTAAGATTCCTAGAGTCTGATTTTCTCATTTCTTCCAGCCCCGGCTAGGCTGTGTGATAATAAGAGCTCTAAGATACAACTTCACCTTCACAAGTTCACAAGTTTGGAAAAATAAAGATCTAGATCTTGCTTCTTGGGGCATGAATGCAGGCAGAGAAAACTCAGGATACCAGCAATACTGGAAAAATCCAGTATTTTTCAGCTTCATACTGCTGTAGGAGATATACTGTTAAGCTGGGGGGACTCTGGAGTGAAGACGACTTAGGATAGATGCATGCAATGAAAGGCTATTTGGTGAGGTTTCAGATCTAAGGGCTCTTTACCAAGTGGTAGAAAGGAGACCTGTCATTTGGGTTCTGCAGTGGGGGGGGGGGGGGGGGGGGGGAGTTCCAACTGCATAGCACTTGGAACAGTGCCGCAAAGATTCTACATTAGTCCTCCAATGAGCTCCCTATGGTGCAAATCAGATGTAACCTAACGAATTGGTTCCAAACTGCCCTACACATTAGGTCAACTTTCCCAAAGTTTGTATTTCACAAGGAAAAATTTGGTGCAATTGGTATTAAAATTGTCCTTTGTCACCTATACTTCAGGTGAGGACATTCATTTATGCCAGAAGCCAAATCTGCAAAAGGAAAGAGGTGACTTTAAGGATTTGTTAAAGACTAGAATCTGTCGCCCAAGGGAATCTGCAGAGTTTAAAGATACTTCAAAATAAAGATACTTCAAAAGGAAAGCATAGTCAACCATCTGTCTAGGTCTCCACAGGGGCAGTGTCACTTGAGGTAGCAGGGGCCAAGGGACCTCTTCCAGCCTCTGTCTGGTCAGCTTTGTGCTGCTAACTGGGAGTAGCAGCCTAATGTGCATGACCAGTCAGCATGGCTGGGAAATTCCAACCAGCTCAGGGCACCGTAAATAAGCCACAAAGCATTCAGAAATCAAGCTTATAGTTTTGATTCCAAACACACTTTGAGCTTATCCCTTCCTGGCGAGGGATTCTTACGTAATTTACATGTGGGTTAAGGCCAAAGAAGAAAACTGAAGGCAAAGGAATGCAAGTTTTGGGTCAACAACTGATACGCCTGCAGTACTGAGCATGTTTAGCTTAAAACCAAATTTAAAGTAAAACACCATGACCACCTCAAATCTAGAATGAGTTCGGCCCGCCAGACAAAAACAGCCCTTCTGAGGCAATAAGGCTGTGGACACTGGTTCCCTCCTACCCCCGGGGCTCACAGGGAGGCCAAAGGGCCAAGGAGGCCCTGCGAGCGGAGAACTGAAAGAGGGGCGGGGAGAAAGGGATAAATACACCCCGCGGGGCACGACTGGCGGCACCACAGTCCTTCACCTTTTGACGGAGCTGACCCAGGCGACAGCGAGCAGAGGCTCAGATGCAGTTCCCAGACCCACGATTCCCCCTCCCAGCTCTTGGGGAAACTCCAAAGGCAGGAGCCAAAAACGGGGAGACTGAGCAGCATTCCCCCGAGCTAGGTTCTCGTTCCTCACTCCTCCGGCCCCAAGACTGATCTGATCCCAAGCCCCCTCCCCACAATTCTGTGCTCCTTCCCCACACACCCTCGGGGGTCCCCAGATCCCACATCTTCGTTCTTCCTGGACCTCATACTCCATTCCTTACAGTCACAGACCGGGATCCGTTACCTGCAGAGCGGCTCGACAACCCTGCAGGTAGTCCTCCATGGCGAAGTCCCAAGGTGTGCCACCGCCCCTGGCCGTGGAGACGTTACCAGGCGAATGCTCCCCGCCTCGGACTCAGGGGCTTGGGGCGAAAGTCAGGAGGCGGGACTCGAACCCGCCACACAGCGATTCGGCCCCAACCCCGGAGGAAGTGCGTAATCCGACTCTCCCGGAGTCCGACGTCGCCGCGCCCCCAGCGGCGGAGGCGGAGCTCTGCGCCCAGAGACTCACGGGACCCCTTCCCGGAGGGGCGAAGTGGGGCGTGGCGCAGGGCGTGCTGGGAAACGTAGTTCAGAAGCTCCGAAATGGCCACAAGAATCGAAGGAAGGCGAGTTTTCCGAGATTACTCATTTGACAGAGAAATGTATATGTGTCAGTGTGACCTATATTTGTGGCATCTGAACTTCCCCTCTCGACTCAGGCTAAGTATAGCATCTTTCCATACATTACATGGAGCATCTGGTTGACGTCTTAAATTATACATGGCAAAAACAGCTTAGTCTTCCTTTCTCGAATTCTCCTCTTCACCAAACTGACCCTTTGCCACCAATTTTCTGATTGTCCGTGTTATTAAAACAATAGAATAGTCTTTGACATCTCTTTTTAATACCTACTACGGTCTCTTGCCAACTCCTGCTGCTTTACAACTTGGTGGCCTGTTTTTTTCTATAGCCTCAGCAAACGTCTCCTCCTTTTACTGGACTGTTGTAACCTGGGTTTTTTGCTTCCTGCCTCCCTAATTGTTCAAACTGACGTTTCAGCCTTCATAGTTGCTTGAAGTTTCATCCTGACACAGCCCTGCCAGTCGAGTTAGGAGAGCCCTTCAGAATGTAGAGCTGGGTTCCAACCTCCCTCAACTGCCACCTTCCAGCTCCACGGTATGCAGACTACTACAAATAAATGTACTCTCATCATCAAATACCCCCTCCTTTATTGATCCATCCCTTTATTTCTTACCGACAGCTTTTCCTGCTGGACCCTCCCTGCCCCCCTAGGAACTGAGAGGAGGTGACTGATGAGAAGCTGAGGCCTGTGCTGGGAACAAGGACCAGGGCACAGGGGTATTCATTCGATCTCCTGCTTGCTCAGCTAGTTCTGTCTCTGCTGCCTCTCTTCCCAGAGCCTGGGGAGTCCTCCACACCTTCTGCACCACCAGGGGCACAGCCCAACCAGTTCCATTTCTAGAAAGAAAGAAAGAAAAAAAAAAAAAAGATACAGTAAGGACTTAGAAAGTAGCAGGATTTTTTAACTTTAAATGAGTAAATATGCAAATGTTATGCTCCGTGGCCCTGCTTCTGTGGATCCAGAGCAAAGGCCCGCCATACCCAGGGAGAAAGCCCAATCAGCCGGCTGCTGCTGTCCAGCCCTGCTCCTCCCCATGCTCAGCAAGGGCAGTGTTCTTCCCTGTTCTCACCAGAGAGGCACAAGCGCTCCGTCCCTTCCAGCGGCAGGCAGAGGGAAGAGAAAGGGTCTGTTGTTTTCCTCTCGTTTCTCTCTCCCTCACTGCTGATCACCCAGCTGCTGACCAGGTCAGAATGCCCTGATGGAAATTCTTCAGTGCTGGGCAAGCCCCTCCTCCTCCAGGGAGCTCGTCCTTGACTAATATTTTTCTTTGTCCTGATGGGAAAAAAAGAGAGAGAAAGAAAAAAGAAAAACCACAAACTTCCTTTGAAAACCAGCGTGTAGTCTGGGCCTGGAGCGCACGCCCTAGACTCAACAACTCAGGGAACCCGAAGACGCTCTGGGGCGACCTGGGAGCACCTAGGCTGCACCCCAGCCTGCCCCCACCCTTCTCTGGTGACCCCAGTCGTGGGCGTGGGTCCGGAAGTGGCCTCCACCAAGCCGGGACCGCCGCTCATAAACCTGTGTAGACCTGTATAAGCTCTGGCCTTGACAGCTGAAAGGCAGCTGGGACTGTGGCAGCGCCCCTCACTGTAGCTACTTCCCCCATCGAACTGCCACAGCTGGACCCTCCTCCTCAGTCCTGGGACAGCAGCAGCGTCTTTAAGGTAAAAAACTTTGTTTTAACCATTTCCTTTACCTCCCCTCCAACCCCCAGTTCTCTTTTTCTTCTCCAGCTCTGGGGAGGTGACATGGACTCTCCCTCCACTCCTGGTCTCTACAAGTCTGGATTTTGAGAGGAGGTATGGCAGGAGGGCTATGTAAAAGGGACGAGGCGTGGTCCCTTCGTTTACTTCTTGTAATGAAAACTTCCCCGTCTCTCCTGCAAGCAAATAGACAGGGAATGAGAGGGGCGATTGACTTATTGGGGGGACAAAATTTTAACCCGGAGTTGCATGAAGATTTGGGTCAGACTGAGAAGGAGATTGCAGTAGGAAGGTTCCTGGGGGTGTGTATGGCTTATTGAAGCTACCCACCCATATTATATGTTTCTTGCAACTTTTGACTATTTACTGCCACTGCGAGGGAGGGGCCAGGGCTATTTTAACTCCCTCACCCACCACCAGAGGATAATTCCAGCAGGAGAGAATGTGTGGGACTTAGAAAAGAGGAAAATAATGAAATCCTGGTTTGTTTGAGTGCCCTCCCTCTCCTCCTTTCCTGTTCAGACATACTCCGTGCCCACCCCACCAGGAGCTCACCTTGTAGCGTAGAAATCCTTCATTCCGTCTCCTGCCCCTCCACTTAAGACTTAGCTTGCTTAGCTTTGCCCAATTTGTCTGGGACTCAGCTCCCTGTGGTGTCCAGCTCCTGGTTTCCTTTGGCTCATTCCCCTCACCAGCTAGCTGCCCAACCCCCACTGAATTATTGATCATTTCTGGCATTGGACAGAAAAGATAAGAAACAAACGCTGCTTTTCTCCAAGCTCTTTTAGCTTTCCCAGGCTCTGGTTTCTGCTTCCAAGGCTCAACCTAAGTGTCATTTGGGAGGGGAGGAAAAAACGAGAGAGAAAAAACAGTGTGAGGTGTGCAGGCAATTTTTGCTAGTCTGATTCTAAATTAACAACATGTAATGAGATGCAGCTAGCACGAATTAGGTTTGAATCAGGAGTATCAATTTGGGTGACTAGACTCCTTTTGGTAACTTTTACGTCTTTCAACTTCATGTCTCAGACCTTTACCTAGCCCTGAATTCCTGCCGCTTTACAAGAAGGAAGCATAGTGTCAGGTTAGGAGGGAGCTGGAGAAAAGACAAGATTTCTAACAAGTCTTAAGCTCTCCCCTTTTCTTACCGTGAGTGAGGGGCAGAGGGGAGCTAAGAGATTTAAGGGAGATGTTTTCCAGGGGACAGCATTTGTGGCTTTTTATATATTTTTTTGCCATCCACAGCCTTAATTAAATGTCTGTGCTAGATTTGATGCTTAGTGCTGATAGAGAGCAGGTTAAACAGGCCCAGGGTTTATATCTAAAACAATCTACATGGGAATAGGAAGAACATGTACACAGGAAGATGAATGTAAGGGGGGTATTTCCTTTTTTTTTTTTAAGTTTTAATTTTTTAACAGATTTTTAAAAAATGTTTAATTATTTTTGAGAGACAGAGTGAGAGTGGGGGAGGGCAGAGAGAGAGGGAGACACAGTATCCGAAGCAGGCTTCAGCACAGAGCCCGACGCGGGGCTTGAACTCATGAACTGAGAGGTCATGGCCTGAGCCGAGGTCGGCCGCTTGGCCGACTGAGCCACCCAGGCGCCCCCTTTAAGTTTTAGTTTTAATTCCAGTTAATTAACAGTGTTATATTAGTTTTAGGTGTACAATATAATGTTTCAACACTTCTGTACATGATCCTGTGCTTGTTACGAGGGAATATTTCTTATGTAAGTCAATAAAAAGCATTTCACATTCCATAATATATGAAGAGTGGGCAAGAGAGTATCTCCAGGTTTAGGTGATTGGGGAGCAGAGAGGAACTGAGAAACTGGGTATGCCAACTACAGCTGTCGAGAGTGTACTGACAGAATTTGTGGGGCAGTGGTTTTTGTGCTGGAATATGAAGTTGCCTATCAGAACCTGTCTCTGATTCAAGTCCACATGGCCTACATTTCCCCTCTCTGGCTTACAGGAAGCCCCTCCCAAGACCTTTTTGCTGCAGTTTGGGATTGTGTAAAGTTCAGTAGAGTCCTTGGAGGAGAAAGACTTCTTTCTCACTGGTGTTTCATCTTTTAGGGGATGATTCTGTCTGTCTGTATCTCCACTTTTCACCCCAAGCACTCTGTGATTGTTAATCTTTTCACCCTTGGGATGAAGCAAAGAGAAGGTAGCTCTAAGGATATAAGCAGCCTGTGTGTGATCTGGATGATCCACGAACAGCCAGGGAGTGGGGTTTGGTGTAGGGGAGAGGAATTACCACCCTCCTGGCTGTGTTGGGGGTTACCAACTTGACACCATTACAGGGTGAGCTAAAGATCACTGTATTAATAACCATTAGTACAGATGACCCTTGAACAATGCAGGGGTTAGGGACACTGACCATTCATGCATTTGAAAATCTGGGGTGCCTGGTTGGCTCCATTGGTTAAGCGTCTGACTTCAGCTCAGGTTATGATTTCATGGTCCGTGAGTTCGAGCCCTGCGTCAGGCTCTGTGCTGACAGCTTAGAGCCTGGAGCCTGCTTCGGATTTTGTGTCTCCCTTTCTCTCTCTGTCCCTCCCCCACTCACACTCTGTCTCTCAAAAATTAATAAATATTTTAAAAAATAAAAAAAAAAAAAAAAGAAAACCTGTGTATAACTTTTGACTCCCCCCAAACTGAACTAACAGCCTAACGTTGACTGGAAACCTTACCAATAACATAAGCAGTCAATTGGCACATATTTTTTATGTTATATGTATTATATACTATATTATTACAATAAAATAAGCTAAAGAAAAGAAAACGTTATTAAGAAAGTCGTAAAGGGGTTGTCTAGGTGGCTCAGTTGGTTGAGTGTTGGGCTCTTGATTTCGGCTTGAGTTGTAGTCTCCCGGTTCATGGGGTCAAGCCCTGAGTGGCACTCTGGGTTAGGCACAGAGCCTGTGTGGGGATCTGTCTCCCTTTCTCCCTGTCCCTCCACCACCCCTCAAAATAAATAAATAAGAGTAAAAAAAAATATGGAAACTAATGTAAATTGTGTGTCAACTATACTTCAACAACAAAAAGAAAATCATAAGGAAAATACATTTACTGTACTGTTCATGTATTTACTGAAAAAAATCCACATATGGTGGGTCTGCTCAGTTGAAATCCCGTGCGGTTGAAAACAGTGTTGTTCAAGGCTCAGCTGGACAGTTTTAATATTTCTTTCTCCATCTCTTTCCTTTCTTTCTGCCTTTACTTTCCCTTTCTCTCCATCCTTTTTCCATTCCTTGTCCGTATCATTTCAGGAAAGTTGACTCCATCCAATGATTTCAATCCTGCTGAAATCCTTCCTCCCAACCTGAAAGCCCTGTATCCTCATTGGTCCCATGTGGTCACATTAAGTTAGGGGTGACAAGAGCTCAGGCTGGGGCCCTTCTGCTTCCCCAGCTAAGTAAGAAAGACACATACTCCCCATAGCCAGGAGTGACTGTACAGACACTTTCCGGGCTTCCACACTGTATTCCTTTAACAAGACTTTTCTGGGTCCATTTGCTTTCCAGCCCAATGACTTCTTCCTTATTGGATTGGTCTCTTTTTCACATACCAAGCCTAGATTAGGCAACTCCTAGAGGGCAGGAAAATCCTTTGGTGACTCTCAGTTGACCTCTTCTGACCATGGAACACCATCAACCTGGGCATCCAGCCTCTGGTAAGGCCAGGATTATAGAAGCAGTCAGCCCTGAAAACCATGAGGTCCCGTCACAACCAGATGTGCACCCCCAGGACAAGGATGCCGGAGATGCTGATGGGGCAGCTAGAGAACAGGAGACGGTAGACCAAACTTCGCCGCTGGCCCAGGGCCAGGATAACCTTGAGTCACCTGCACCTAATGCTAGTTCAATCCAACTGGGGCCAGCCCACAGGACACAGCCTGAGGCAGAGACAGGAGGGGCCTGCTCCAGACCCCAGGAGCTTTCCCAGCCCCCCAGGGCCCGACAGCCGGAGGTAGATTTCTACTGTGTAAAGTGGATCTCCTGGAAGGGAGAACGGACACCCATCATCACCCAGAGCACTAACGGCCCTTGCCCTCTCCTGGCCATCATGAACATCCTCTTTCTTCAGTGGAAGGTAAGAGAGGGTCCGGATGGGGGCTTAGACATTGCTGGGGAGAGTACTCTTCCCTGATCCATCTCCTCGATCATCCCGATCTCCTCAAACCTGGCAACACGTTCCAGATTATTCTCCATAGTTTTCCAGCTTGAACAAATGAGAAGATATTCACAAAAATAAGACAAAACGAAACAAGTTTCTGCCTTGCTCTTGTATTTTCTATTGTCTAGCAAATGGGAATGTCTTCACATGCATTCCCTCACTCCAGTTACAAGCCTTTTTTCCCACGACTCCCTCCCCTTCCCCCAGTCCTTCTATGTATTTCTGCTTCAGTGCTCTGTGAAGGAAAATACACACATGGCTAACCCTTTGGTCGCCCCTCCTGCCTCCAGGTGAAGCTGTCCCCTCAGAAGGAAGTGATCACATCAGATGAGCTCATGGCCCATCTTGGTGAGTGCCTAGGCCTTGGGGAGGTTCAAGAGCTATCCACTCAGAAATCCAGAATAGGAAGGGACTGCCCATTTGGGGCTCAGAGTAGCAGGGAAGGTGAAGGTGTACAGGGTGTCTCTGCAGGGCTGGGGAATGAAAAGCAAAAATCAAGGTGTCAGGAGCCTGGGATCATAACCCTACTTTGCCCTGAGCAACCTGGGATTGTAACCCTACTTTGCCCTGAACTTTCACACGTGACCTTGGGTGAGCTCTTCATCTTTGTGAGTCTCTCTTTTCCTTGAGAAGTGAGAGGTCTGGATTAGATTCTAAGGCTGTTTCCAGCTCTGAAAATCTGTGGTCCATGACCATTCTCTAGGAGAAGAGGAAGTAGGTTTTGGGGAAATTGGGGTAAGCTGAAAAGGGACCCTGTCTTATAGGAGACTGCCTCCTGTCCATCAAGCCCCAGGAGAAGTCAGAGGGACTTCAGCTGAATTTTCAGCAGGTGAGGCAAAGGTCTGCAAACATGGGGATTTGAAGGTTCGTGAGGGGACACTGAGGCTAGGAAGAGAGGCCTTTCTTCTGCTTCTCAAGAAGGGCCCTTAAACTATGATTTCTGTCTGTGTTTCTTTTTTATTTCTTTCTGGAGGAGGAGGGTATATCTTTGTCCTAGAAAATATGTTCCTTTATACAAGATAAAGACTGGTTGAGGCAAAAGAGGAATGGAGTAGCCTAGAAGCAAACCAGGGAGGAAAAGCAACAATTTTATTATTTTTATTTCTGGAGCTAGGTGTCGGGAGAGGGGAGGCTAGACTAGCCATTATTGTCTTCTTGTTTTCTGCCAGCTTTATTGAGATATAACTGACTTATAACATTGCGTAAGGTGAAGATTATATCTACCATGTTGATGTGACATAGTCATCATTTTCTTTCCTAACCCCAGAATGTGGACGATGCAATGACAGTGTTGCCTAAACTGGCCACAGGTCTGGACGTCAATGTGCGATTCACAGGGGTCTCTGATTTTGAGTATACTCCTGAGTGCAGTGTCTTTGACCTCCTAGGCATACCTCTGTACCACGGCTGGCTGGTCGATCCACAGGTGAGGGTGAGACGGCCCAAATGAGGCTCCTATCCAGCTCAAGCTGACAGAGGAACAGCATTTTGTGGGGTGGGTGTTGGGGAGTTAGGAATTAGATTGGCTTGAGAAGAGAATAGGCTTTAGAGGCTGGACCCAGTGCAGAATTCCTTGAATTTTAACCTTTCTGGGGAGAGGGGTAACACTCAAATACGGGCAGACCACACGCACGGAGGTCCGTTCTTTGGGTACAGAAAATGTCAAGACTCTTTGGTTACAAGGTTGTGATCCTTTCGGGCTTGCTTCATTTCCTTCCTCAAAAGATCTTAATTGTCTTGGTACCACCCCACCCCACTGCCCACGCAGAGTCCTGAGGCTGTGAGCGCAGTTGGGAAGCTGAGTTACAACCAGCTGGTAGAGAAGATTATCACCTGCAAACACTCTAGCGACACCAACCTTGTGACAGAAGGTAACAGCCCTGCCTTCTCTCCTGCGGATCTTAGTGGAGGGAAGGACTCTTAGTGGAGGGAAGGACGGCTGCTTCAGTTTATTGTTTATTGTCTGCCTCCCCCACCAAGTCCCCCTAGAATAAACACCCCACGAGAGAGAATCTGGGGAACTGTCGGTTGCGTACAGTACCCAGCATGCTGCCTGGCACAAAGTACAGGCACAAGGAACTACCCGTTGGGTGAATGAATACCGCCAGGCCCCAAGGGATTTCAGAAGGTGGGACCATCCCTAGGGCTTTATTTTTTTTTTTAATTAAAAACAATTGTTTTAATGTTTATTTATTTTTGACAGACACAGAGCAGGAGTGGGGAAGGGGCAGAGAGAGAGAGGGAGACACAGAATCCGAAGCAGGCTCCAGGCTCTGAGCTGTCAGCACAGAGCCCGATGCAGGCTTGAACTCACAAACCATGAGATCATGACCTGAGCCAAAGTCGGTCGCTCAACCAACTGAGCCACCCAGGTGCCCCTCATCCCTAGGGCTTTTGACAGGGATTCTATGAATGATCCTTCCTCCTGTTGTGGATTTTGGATTTAAGCCAAGCCTCTTGCCCCGCGATTTTGTGCCCTTCCTTCTGGCAGGACTGATCGCAGAGCAGTTCCTGGAGACCACTGCAGCACAGCTGACCTACCATGGACTGTGTGAGCTCACAGCCGCTGCCAAGGAGGGTGAACTTAGCGTCTTTTTCCGAAACAATCACTTTAGCACCATGACAAAGCACAAGGTAAGGAGGCTTTGGGGATGGGGGCTGGGGGGTGGCGTCCTGTCACTGCCCCGTGGCTTTTTCTTCCTGGTCAGTGTTTCATACAGGAGAGGGTAGATTGAGTTCAGGTAACAAACAAGCCCTGAAATCCCTGTGGTTTCCTACAACAAAGGTTTATTTCTCATGCGTGCCACGTGGCCATTGCAGATTGGCTGCAGTTCTGGCCTATGTCCTCTGTGCTCTTGGACCCAGGCTGACAAAACAGCTTTAATCTGGAATATGAGAGGGAAAAGAGAGAGAGGGACACCACGCACTCACTTTTAATGCCTCTGCCTCGAGATGACACGTGTCATTTCTGCTAACATGTCACTGGCCAGAGCAAGCCAGAAGGAATAAGCCTGTCGTCAGTGGCACAGGAAATCGCTCCCAGGAAGGGAATGGAATTAAACGGAAGAGGGAAAGGTCTTTGGCTCTCAAAGGATTTATCCTCAGAGCCATCAGGCGAGCCCAGAGAACCATGGGAAGCAGGGTAGGAAGCAGCATCTTGTGTGGGACCCATAGCCCTGAGGACTCAGGCTGGACCACAGCGATCGCCATACTTACCCCAGCTGACCATATGCTCAGACATCCCTTCCTTCTCCCCACGGCCACACGTATTTGTCAAAGACACACATGCCCGCGCTGACAGGTGGCAGCCAGCACACCAGATGACTCAAATGGTCCCTGCATCCCAGGTGATTTCTGGCCATCACATTGCCTCTGTGTCACCTATCCCACCAATGAGCTTTGTCCTCTTCTTTGCAGAGTCACTTGTACCTGCTGGTCACCGACCAGGGCTTCCTGCAGGAGGAGCAGGTGGTATGGGAGAGCCTGCACAACGTGGATGGGGACAGCTGCTTCTGCAACTCGGACTTCCACCTGAGTCACTCCCTTGGCAAGGGACCTGGAGCGGGAGGTGGGAACGGCTCCCCCGAACAGCAGCAGCTCGTAGACCAGGTGTGTGGGGCCTCCAGGAAGGTGCAGGGAGCACGGCTGCCTCGGAGCTCTTTGCTGCAGGCAGGGCATGCGTTTGGTCATCTAGAGATCATGACACATGACAGCTGTGCCCCTTTACTGTTAACTTCGGACTGCCTCCATGCCTGGAGTGTCACCACACACAATGTGCTTGTCTGTGTGTTCTGCTCTGGAGGAGGAGCTGGAGAATTTGAAGGAGAAGAAAAACGGGTCTTGGGGGGCTGGGGGCGCTCAGTCGGTTAAGCGTCTGACTTCAGCTCAGGTCAAGATCTCATGGTTCGTGGGTTCAAGCTCTGCATCAGGCTCTGTGCTGACTAACAGCTCAGAGCCTGGAGACTGCTTGGGATTCTGTGTCTCCCTCTCTCTCTGCCCCTCCCCTGATCGTGCTCTGTCTCTGTCTCTCAAAAATAAACATTTTTTAAAAAAGAAAGAAAAATGGGTTTGGAAACATAAAGCTGGCCTGAATGTCCCCCAGGCCCCAGCCCACCTCACCGCTCTTGTTCTGTCGTGACTCTCTCTAGGACTACCTAATCGCCTTGTCCCTGCAGCAGCAACCACAAGGCACGTTGGGTCTTAGTGACTTGGAACTGGCCCAGCAGCTTCAGCAAGAGGAGTACCAGCAGCAGCCAGCAGTCCAGCCTGCACCAGGGCGGGCCTCCCCACAGGTGAGCGGTCACTGCCTAAGGGCCTTCCCACTGGCTCAGAGCTGTGCCCTGCTCCTCGGCATCCGGACACTTGTCATTGCTAGTCCTGCAATGGTCTCTTCAAGGTGTCTCTCTCCCCTGGGTCCCATCTTATCTTTCTCTCCCCACTGCCAAAGCAGGCTCCAGGCTCTGAGCTGTCAGCACAGAGCCTGACGCAGGGCTCAAATCCGCGAAACGTGAGAGTGTGACCTGAGCCAAAGTCGGATGCCTAACTGATTGAGCCCCCACTTCCATCTAGAGCCTTTGTCCTTGTGCTCTTCTGAGCTGGTGGGTGACCCACTGTTCAATCCCATACAGGGGAGAGGAGCCACGTCGGGACGTCCAGCCGGGGAGCGTCGGCAGAGGCCGAAGCAAGAGTCCGACTGTGTCCTGCTATAGCTCTGCCCAAGGCTGGGCCTGCCCTGCCTCCTCTTTCAGAGGCCATGGCTCTTCTGCTTGCTTCCCCAGCTCAACTCCTGAGATATGCAGGGTAACTTATTTATGGACTGGTGGGGATCCCAGCAGGCAGTGAACGCCAAGGTCCTGCCCTTATGTGCTGCCACCTTCTCTGCCTCCAGGTCATCCAGGGCAACATTGGGGGTGGTGGGGGTGAGGCTTTCTGGTTCCCAGATCCCCTTCCCCGGAGTAGTCATACTAATATACACACTCAGGCTCCAGGGTGAGGGCTCCATCTAGTATGTGTCTAGAATGCGTCTCCCCTGCTTCCCACCCCTGACTGGCTGGGTCTCCCTGGGGATCCTGCAGGCCTGTCTCCCATTGTTTCAGGGTTTGATTTGGGTTTCTATCTCTGTTATTTGTAATGCCTTCCTAAGGTTTGGAAATAAAACTTCTTTCCTGAGATCTGTTGTTTGCCTTGCCCTGCAGCAGTCAGGTTAAGTATTTGACCCAATTAAGGAATGCAAAAAGGTGGGGTGGGTGGGGTAAAGAGGTGTGGGGCGGGATGGGGGGGGGGGGTGGCGTGTGCTTTGCTTGTCATTTCTAATAGGGCCAGCAGGGGGAACCAAAGCCTGGTGTTTTTGTTTCTTTTTTTTTTGTTTCTGTTTATCAGTCTTTGATAGATCTTCAATGGGAATCCAGTTTGGGAGGTGGGTTTCCAAGTCCCTGCTTTGGACAGATGCAATTTGGGGGTTGTGCTCCCTTAACATAAGACTTTCCAGGCAGGAGAGGGCAGCGCGATCAGATGGTTCTTTGCTACTTCTGACCATTTCTGACCTCGTTCTGGCTCCTGTTTCTGTTTCTTTGCCTGAAATTTCCTGGGGAAGAGAGAATAATGGGGGGAAGGGGGGACCTTGAGGGGAGGGGCTTATTGCTTACTGCAGCACTGGAGTGTCAAACAGGATCCCTGTTGCATATGCAAGTGCACATCAAAGGCACCTCCAACTTCAAGACCTCCTCCCAGCCCATGTCCTGCTCCACCCAAACTCTAATCAGGGCACACAAACAACAGCGAGGTTTGCCAAAAGAATTCAAGAATCAGTGAGATGTTCTGGCCAGGGTACTGGAAGGATGAATAGGGCAGAAACCATCAAAGAGATGTCTATACCCAGGACAGAGCTAGGGGACCCACATATAGACCTCACTTTGAGATGAAGAAATTAAGGGACTTGAAAGAAACTTCAAATTCTAGCCTCCACAAGAAGCTGGAGCATGTGGTGTTCAGTGAGGGGTTATCTTATTTGGAACCCAGCTGGTTTCCTGCAGGCCCAGCCAAACATGGGGATCTCATATCCTTGAATGTCTGTGGTGGGGCAGGGAGGGCAAGGAGGTCTCAAAGGTCTTCAGCCCTGCACAGGGCTAGTAGGGCAGACCGGCAGTCCCCTTTCACTGCATCCTGTAGACAAGAGAGTCAAGTGTTAGAAAGACCCCACTGCCACCATGGCCCAGGCACTCTGTTTCCTCCCTTGTGCTGGCCCACAACTATCTGATGTCAAGATTTCTGTACTAAATTAACCAAAGACTCATGAGTTCTCCAAGGGTGTAAATACACTCTGCCGTGTGCAGTGAGGGCAGAGTGGCAGTGAGGGGCGAAGCTCTGAGGCTCCAGGTCAAGAACTAGCCAAGTCTCACCTGGAGAGAAGAGTAGAGGGACTTCCCAAATTTCTTTTTGAACTCAGCTCGGATGCTTAGAAGGTCAGTCTCACTTCGAGAGATAAGGATGCGCATCAGGACTTGGTAATTGGGCCCCATGTCCTGGTAGAGAGTGAAACAGAATGGAGAGAGGTTGGTAGTAAGATTCTCACAGAGCAGAGACTGGACAGCAAGGTAAATTACTCTAGAAAGGGGAAGCAAGGTGTGAGTGCAGGGAAAAGAGACGTGTGCATTATCTAGGAGCAAAATTTGTCTCTTTGTCCATCCTCGTGGAAGATGATGCAGCAGGAAAGAGGAGTCTCTGGGAGCAGTTGGGGTAGGTGTTGTTCTGGCCGTGTACCCACCGTTCCTGGCCAGGCCTCTAGCTTAGAGTCTCATTCCTCAAGAGTTCAGTGGTGAGCAGCCCCAAAGGCACGGACAAAAAAAAAAAAAAAAAAAAAAAAAAAAAATCAGAAGCTGCAGGGGAGCGGGGCCGTGGAGAAGGTCCTGAGCCGCCAGGACTCCCAGGAGCAGGGCCTGACCACACAGGTCCTGGATTCCTCGTTCCTTAGGTTCAGCACCAGATTGAAATGGTTTCTCATTCGATTCACGTGCAGCATTTTCTTCTCTATCTGTGGAACTGGATTGCTGTAGTTTCCTGGTGGCATAAAGCTTTTTGCAGCGTTTTACACCCTTGGAAGTACTGGTGTATTAGCTGGTACGTGCTTTATTTATTAAAAAAAATTTTTTTTAATGTTTATTTATTTTTGAAAGACAGAGACAGAGTGTAGTGGGGGAGGGCAGAGAGAGAGGGAGACACAGAATCTGAAGCAGGCTCCAGGCTCTGAGCTGTCAGCATAGAGCCCGATGTGGGGCTTAAACTCACAAGCCATGAGAGATGGTGACCTGAGCTAAAGTCAGACACTTAACCAACTGAGCCACCCAGGCGCCCAGCCCCCCTTTTTTTCTAATTTTTTCCCAATATCTTTTTTTTAAACTTTAAATGTGAAAGTTTTTACTTTAAGCTAAAAATTGCTTGTTATATGTAATAAGTATTTGTACTTTATGTAACAAAATACATATAAAGTAATAAAATCCATATAATTGTATTATATGTGCTATTATATGTAATAAAAAATAACATATAAATCTTTATAATTTTGAAATAAACCCAGACTTGGAAAAATGAAAAATATAAAAAGGATAGGAAAGACTTGCTACCTATAAAGACTTACAGCATGAAAGCCAGGAACTTTATAACTTCCAATTTAGTGAATGTCCAAGGAGCATATACCCAGCCTATCCCCAAACTGAATTGATGGGGTTCTGATAGGGAGCAGGGTCATGTGCCTTCTGGTTTGAATCCTGACCTCCCAGGGCCACCTCACATCCTCATCTGTATCTATCAGTTTCTCCTGGTTGGACCCCTGGGGTTCAGCATCATTCTCTTCCTCCTAAACCTGTACCAAGCCTCCTGCCTTTTGGTTAAAGAAGGTAATGGAGGATTCTGTTTAGAAATAACAGAGGTACAATACAGTATCAAATTGAATTATAACTGATTATAATAAATGTGTAACCATGACAGATTTCTAAATAAAAAATGTGCACTGGTGCAGTCACTATTTCCTATGAGCCCCTTTCCCAGAGTTTCCTGTTGCTTGACTCATAAGACCCTTCCCAGAACTGCCTGACACCCATACTTATGGCATCAACACAGATCATAAGTTCCCATGAAAAAAATAGAAAGGAAAATGAGGAAGTAACAACAGGATGCCATATTTCATCTGGACTCATGATCTCATTGTCAGTGTGCCTAGTGGCTACTTTATCTTAAATTTCATATATCACCAATTTTGTATTATGATAAAGGATTATGTTTTTTCTTTTCTTTTTAATGTTGATTTATTTATTTTTGAGAGACAGAGCAGGAGCAGGGGAGGGGCAGAGAGAGGGAACACAGAATCAGAAGCAGGATCCAGACTCCCATCTGTCAGCACAGAGCCCAACGGTGGGCTTGAGCCCACAAAACATGAGATCATAACCTGAGCTGAAGTCAGACGCTTAACCGACTGAGCCACCAAGGTGCCTGCCCCCTCTTTAGGCTCTTTTAATGAAAATTCATTGTATGGTTCATATTGGTCCGAATTTTCCTGAATCAGCCTTCACTGAAGGTCACTTCTCTGAATAAATATTTGTCACAATCTATGTTTTCACATATTTCTCATAAGAGAATAAGATAGAAGCATCTGATTGAGTTTTTCCTTTTTAAAAAAAGTTTTCAGGGCACCTGGGTGGCTCAGTCAGTTAGGCATCTGACTTCAGCCAGCACAGGTCATGATCTCACGATTCGTGGGTTCGAGCCCCGTATCGAGTTCCACGCTGACAGTGCAGAGCTTGCTTGGGATTCTCTCTCTCCCTCTCTCTGCCCCTCCCCGACTTGTACTTTCTCTATCAAAATAAATAAATAAACTTAAAATTTTTAAAAAAATAAAAAAGTTTTCAGAAAAACAGGCCTATATTATTTTTTGACTTCTACTTCTAAGGGTCAACCTGGCATTTATATCCAAGAGTATGGGTCCTATAGTCTAAATACATTACAATCATTTACTGCTAGGATTCAAATTTGTTTTTATAACAAGAATTTAGACAGATAACCAAACTCTTCAAATCGGTCTTAGTGTTGGCTCAATACAATAGTACAGACTTCATGGGATAAATACAATGGAAATCTCCATTGATGATAAAATAAGGGCATATACGTACTGTCTTTTGAATAGCTGTCAATAAGGCATGATGGTTTCTCAAACAGTCCTCATGAAGCTATGCCATCTACCAAAATGATAACTGCTTTTATCTTCTTAAGAATTGGGGTGAGTTTTTTTATTTGTAGGTTTCAGGGGACATTTATACTAATAGGAGACCTAGCTCAGTGAGTAGAATGATTGGATTCTGTTTATTAAATTACCCAAACCAACATCACCAACTTAAGTGTGGACAATATGGAACAAAGTCCGACCAGAGTGGAAAAGGTGGTCCTGGATGCTAAGAACTCTTATGGTATAGCTTATAGTATAGACCAACACCTATGGTATAGACTATGATTTGACACATGGCAGTTAAATGTCCTCTGGGACCATTGTGTGTGTGTATGTGTGTTTAATTGTGTTTAAATTCCAGTAGAGTTAACATACAGTGTTATGTGTTAACATATGAGTTTTGTAGGAAGCCTGTATGATTTATTAGCTGTGTGACCTTGGGCAAAGAACTTAGCCTCTCTGTACCTCAATTTTTTCATCTATAAAACAGGGATGGAATGTGACCATGAAGATTAATTGAAATGTGTGTCACAAGCTCAGCATAGGCCCTGGGACACAATGAGCACCCAAGAAATGCTGGCTCTTGTCACCATTCTTGCTAGCATTATCACCATCATTATTCTGGCCACCACTGAAATTGGACAAGATGCTGTCTTATAGAGCAAATTTATATCTATGTTTGGCCATCTAACACCAATTAGGCCAAAATTTTAGCCTTAGTGCTGTTTTGCTTCGACTAATTTAGCTCTAACCACAGCTCAATCCTCTGCTATTGACAAGACAGTTAGTAAACCTAGGAAAAGAGAGCGGCTTTATGATTATAAAACAAATATGAGATTGTTACATTAGCAAAATCGTGAAACTTCCTCTCTCTTGCCCAGAAGTTGTCCTCCCTGCCACCCCACCCTGGTTTTTGTTCCAAAGGGAGGGAAAAGAAGTGTCCGTCTCACCTGGAGGGCTTGATGGAGTTTATCAGCAAAGTACAGCGGTGTGTTCTTGATCACGGAGACTGCAAGCAAGGAGAGAACAGTGGGGGGATGGCTCCCCATGCCAGGTGAGCACCCTACCCCACATGTCCTGAGCAGGTCCTACCTAGGCTGAGCAGAGCCGCCTGGTCATCTCCGTGGAAAATGTTCTGGATGGTCTTCTCTAGCTCGTGCCCACTGCACCGCTGGTACTGATCGAACACTTGTGGTGTGTGTGGGAAGTAGTCAGAAAGATAAATGAGAGCAGGGGGTGATTATCACAGAGAAGGATGAGCCCTCCCCACCTTCCTCAGCCAAAGTTCATCATTAGAGTAAGCTGGGAGGACCAGACGTCCCGTGTGTACCTCGGACAAGGTGTTCAGGATTTCTCTGCGTGAATATTATGACCCATGTGCCCTCTGTGCCGGCCCCTTCAGCCTGCTTTAATGCCTGGGAGGGAGGAGTAAATCAGGATCCTTGTTTGGGGGCTGGGGAGCCACGGTTGTGATGTTCCCAGAATCCATCATCATGATGATGGGAACAGGATTCAGAGTAGAAATGCTTATTTGAAAGTGTAAAGTAGTTGCTTTTATTTATGGTTAAAACAAGCAAACAAAAAGGAATAGGGCTAAGACAGAGGCTCTGCCCTGACAGCTCAGTTCCCCAATTTGGGGAAATCCTGGCACTCAAGGAATTCAATGATCTACAAGGAAAGGTGTGAGGAGGGTTCCCCCACCCAAATGCCTAAGAGAACGGTCATCTGTGACGGACTCACTTCCTGGGAGTTCAAGAGTCAGAGGCTAAAGGAGTGAAAAGGCTTCAGATGGTTACTACCCAACAGGTCATGTCCTCACATGTCACTAAGGACTCCTTCCCCCAGGCAAGGAGAGGTCTGCAGGACAAGTGGGTACATAGGTCACTGGCTCTAGGATATGGTGGGGGAGGGTTTCTTACGTGCGTGGCTGTGCGGACTCCTCACCCCCGCTCACCTGGACATCGTCCTCCACCAGGTTGTAGTCAATGATTCCAGAATAGCTCTCACGGGCCCCCTATGAGAAACTCTCTCAGGAGGACTCTTTGAGGGGTAGCTTTTTATCTCCAGGCAAACTGACCCCAGCCTGTTCTCCTCCCAAAGCCTTCTCTCCTTAATTATACCATTGCAATGCTCCCCACCCCACCCCAGCCCCTTCCCTGGCAGTATAACTCCCTCCCCTGCAGGCCAGTCCCCCTCACCTTAGCCAGGGCCAGGAGCAGTTCCCGCAAGATGCCACTGGTCTCAGATTTGATGTCCTTCTCCACCTCCAACTGGAAATCTGGGGTAGGGTCAGGAGCTCTCTGAATCCTCCCAATTTTTTCCAGTGTAGATATTCTGTCAAATGCCCAACCCACTGTGCCTACTGCCAGCCCCTGCTTGGGGTAGCTTGATGGCCGGTAGTTCCCAGGATGTAAGGCAGAAGCACCATCGTGGGTACCCTGAAAACATCCCTAAACTGTGAGTAACCCATGCCCTACTTAGTGGAGTAGCCTTATCTCCAGGAGCCAACCTGCCCTGGGCAGGAAGTGTCCGTGATTCAAGTAGTAGCCAGGTAGTCAAGGGGGATAGGGAAACCTACATTATGAGGCCAGATGGCTAGGACCCGGTCCTCTCACTGGCGGCACAGAGAAGTGATCCGGGAGGAAAGATGTGAAGACGTGAAAGACAAAAGAGAAGGGGAAAAGAAAGACAGAAGCAAGAAGTGAAAGAGGTAGGAGAGGGATTAAGACAGGCCAAGAATGGACATCAAAGGAAAATTGGGGAAAGCAAGAAAAAGGGGGGGGGGGGGCTTGCTAAGATGGTGAGAAAAGGCCAGTCAGCAATTAGTGGGTGAGCCATGTGGCAGCCAAGCAAGGGCCTGAGGGGTAACACTCATGACTTAGGGAGAAGTACTCCCCCCCCCACCTCAGCTGTAGCAAGGTTCCATTCAGTCTGGGATGTGATATGATGGCAGAATCAGGAAGGGGTTGAGAAGATGACATGGGCACCCTTGGGGCTATCATAGCGCCCAACATTGTCATTACCTTGGGATCTGCCCTGGGGCCCCAGACTAAGATGGTTAATCACTGCTTCTCTTTCTTTAATGATCACATCTGGCTCTTACCCTGGGGAGACTGAGAACCGGTAAGGGTGGGTGGGGGGAGAGACCCCAAGGGAAAAGCTCTGAGGCAGACAGGTTCCAAGAGGGCTTACCTAACCTGTCACCCACCCCACCCCCACTCCATGTTCCTTACGTGCTCTTACTATGTTTGTAGACTGTCAGGCACTCTTGCAGCTGGGGTGGGCTTCGGGTAGCAAGAATTTCCACAGCCACATCCTCAGTGGAACCTGGGTTCTGTGGGAAATTGGGAGGCCACTCTGAGACTGGGCCATGTCGGCAGTATGGCAGAGAGCAGAGGATGACCCCTTGTCCTTCTAAGGGTCAATATGGGTTGTTTAAAGGGGGCCTCTGCCAAGTGGACACCTCTGGAGTGGGCAAAGGCCAGGCAGTGAACCCTCTCCTCCCTTCAATGGTGTCCTCATTTCCTAGAAACCCAGAGAGCCTCTTCCGGTACCTTCAGAGCTGTCCTCAATTCCTGGGCATCGAAATGGGCTGCAGGCTGCAGCAAAGCCATCACCATCCTCTCGAGGTTGCCAGAGAGTGCTGCCTGCAGGGACTTCACCAGGTCCTGTGATAAATGGCCCCATGGCAGAGGAGAAGATATGAGGGGGAGGTCCCTGAGGCGCGGGGGACATTTGGAATATCTGGCTGGCTTTTATCTAAGGCCAGAAGCACCAGCCACCCCCCCTCCAGCTGGTACTGCTGCACCCCAAGATTTCGGGGGGGCCTCTCACCCCAGTCCACTGCTCCTGGGAAGTCAGTGGCCTCACCTGTTGGGTGCGCTCCTGGAAGGCTCGAGAGATGAGCTGTCTTTGTTCCCTACTCCGATTGGTCAGCACGCCCACAATGGCGCTGCGGTCCACACCTGAACAGAGGTGAGGGCTAGGCCATCAGCTGGTCACAACCCAGCTGAGTCTTTACGGGGGGGGGGGGGGATCCCCTTCCTCCTCACGCTGGAAGCCTCCAGAGGAGGAGAGATGGAGATCTAGGAAAGGGCCATGAAAGACAGGGGCAGGGGCTGCGTCACCCCAACTTCCATTTGGCCTCGAGAAGATGCGAATAAGATGCCAAAATGGCATGCGAACCTGGCCCCGAATTAAGTGTAGGTGGCCTGGTATGCTGGGGGAGAGATGGCTCTGGGGATCACAGACTTGGATTAGAGTCCCGGCCCGGCCCTGCCTTCGTGAGCCATGTGACCTCGGGCCAGCCCCTTTGTCTCACTGTTTCTTCATCTGTAAAATGGAAATAAGCCTTACCTCACAGCAGTGTCCTGAGAATAGGAACCACACACCCACCACGGTACTTGACGGACAAGAATTAAGGCATTCCACAAACGTTTATTGAACAACATCACTTCCTCCTTCCTGGCTCCTTCTTGGTCTGCAGACTGGTTCCTGTAGGGAAGAGCCCCAGGTGCAGAGGGAGAAGGGCTCACCTTGGCTTGCAATTGCCCTCAGCAGCCTCTGCACATCCTTGTCCACGCTGAAGCTCAAGAATGTCCTGAGGGTGCCCAGGGTCCCCCACGCTGCAGTCTATAAGAGCACGAGGGATGAGGGTTGGGGGGAGCATCGCAAGTCTGTGCACGCTTACCCCAGGGCCTTAACACAGCCCTTGGCAGGGTCTCAGGGCCTGCTCTCCCTTTTCTTGTCCCCCATCCTCTCATTGCCCTGCAGTTGATACACCAACAATGATTCCAACCATTACAGCCCCTACCTTGTTGGCAAGGCCCAGGTGGCTGAGGATCTCCTGGGTCAGGGATGGTCTTGTCTTCCCGCTGGTCACAGACATGGTGTCACTGGCTATGCCAGGGAGGGAAATGGGAGCCAACTGAGGAGAGCCTCCTGGCCCCTTGGGCCTCTTTATGACCCCCAGACCCCGGGGCTCACCTCCCATGCTTTCTTTCCCCTTTTGCAGAAAAAGAGAGTATCGACTTGCTTGGCAGCTTTGAGAGCACAAGTAGAAGGGTAGGAGGGGAGCCCCCTTCTTTCCCAGCTCTCACCCCTCCTTCAGGAAGCAAGGACTGGTCAGGAATGCTGCTGGAGCTAGCCCTCAACAAACCCTCCCTGACTCCATGGCTCCCAAACTTTGGACTCAGGTGCATGACCCCCTTCTGAGAGCCACATCCCTTCCTTCCCGTAGACTGGCTAGGTGTTCCTGGGGTGGCGCAGGGGAGGTGAGGCAAGGTGGTAGGTTTAAGTATGTGGCGTGGGAGACAACAACTCCTAAAACACCTCCTCACCTTCAGCCCCAGCCCACAAGTCAGCCCCTGTTCCCTGCCCCCCAGGCTACCTGCCTGCCACCGGCCTTTCACCTTTGGCCTTTCACCCTTGGCGTCTCTGGCAGGGATCTTTAGGTAAGCAGGTGCACTCTCTGAGCTGATGTATATATGTGTTCTTGTGGGCACTTGGGTGCCTAGACAAGGGAGGAAGCACCCACACTAGAAAAGGAAAACTCCTTTCTCCCTCTCCCATGGGATCATCCAGATTTCCCCACCTCCTCCAACACGAGGGCCCAGGTTCCGGTGCTTACCCAGAGGTGCTGGAGGCGAGGTGGCAGTCGTCACAGCCTGGCGGCTGCCTGTGTGGACACCAACTTCTGTGTGGCCTGCTAGAGGAGAAGGGGCGTGTCAGCCCAGGCCGGGCAGCCAGTCAGATGACCTCCCTGGCAGCCCAGCTCAGCTGTCGCCTCTAGCTCTGGCCCCTCCCAAATGTGGGAGAGGACCAAGCTGTACCTGGTCCCCCGTGTAAACCCCTCCCCACAGAGCATCTTTCCTCCCAGGGGCCCCGGCCTCAGCCCACGGAGGCCTGCTCAGCCTCTCAGCCTCTCAGCAGTTGAGAAGACACAAGAGGCCTTGTGCCTTGCTCTCCCTGTGGGGCCAGGAGGGACCGTAAAAACCTAGTCTCTAAATCCAGCTTCTGACCTGGCTCTGCCTCTGGCTCCAGCTCTCTGGGGGGACAGGTCAGACAGGCTCTAGGCTGATTTTGAGGCTGATAGAGAAAAACCTGTTGGGGCACATACCAGCAGGGCACCCCAGCCTGCACCCCAGAGGGGTTCCTAACCCCCAAAGTCCCTGACTACTACTGCCTTATCAGAGCCAGCCAGCCTGACTGGGAAGGGCCAGGGGACTGTTTATATCTGTGGGGAAGGAAGAACACAGGTATTAGAGGGTGGGGAACAGATCAGCAGAGTCAAGAGAGAAAAATGCAAAGGGTGTTCCCTGTGGACAAGAGCATCATACTCCCAAAAGGCAACAGGGAGATGGGAGAGGCTCCCTGGGTCCCTGTGTCTTAGATTGCTTCTGTTGCCTTTTGGCTGCCAGAGATGTTGTAGCTGTAAGTGATGCAACCCCAGCAGCTGGGGTCAAAGTCGTCAGTGCAGGGAACAGCTGGTAAACAGCCTTGGGGAGCCTGAGGGGCTCCTGAGCAGGCAGTCACTGGAAACTAACTCCCAGTCAGCTCCCTGGGGTCTATCTAGGAGCCGTTTCCTTCCTGCCTCCCTAGATAGGTCAAGCAGGGGCTGGGCACATTAAAAACATTTTTAAAAATGGGAATATTGGGAGAAGTGTATGGAGGGGACATCCTAGACATCTGAGAATAGCCTTACAGGGAGGATTAAATTAGGTAATATGGGTGATGTCATTTGGCAGAGAAAAATGCCTTGTAAAACAAGGCTGCCAGACTTACTAAAAATACAGGATACCCAGTTAAATTAGAATTTCAGGTAAACAACAAATAATTTGTTGGTATTAAGTCTGACCCAACTGTTTCATGGGAGATACTTATGTAAACAAATTATTTGTGGTTTATCTGAAATTGTGATTTAACTGAGCATTCTGTAATTCCTTGGAAACCTGGAAAATTGGACTCAGTTTCAGCATGGTGATTATAAGCAAAGGTCCTGGAGTCAGACTTCTTAGATGATTTTTTTTTTGACATTTGTTCATTTTCTTTTATTTATTTTTTATTTTATTATTACTATTTTTTAAATTTTAACTTGTTTTATTACATTTGTTCATTTTCAAGAGACAGAGAGAGTGAGAGGGGAAGGGGCAGAGAGAGGGAGACACAGAATCCAAAGCAGGCTCCAGGATCTGAGCAGTCAGCACAGAGCGCAATGGGAGTGAGGCACGGGGGTGGGGCTCGAAGCTACAAACAGTGAGATCATGACCTGAGCTGAAATCTGATACTCAACCGACTGAGCCACTGAGACACCCCAAGACAGACTTAGACTAGAATTCCAGTCTGCTGTGTGACCTGGGCAATTATTTCAACCCTTCTGTGCTTGGTTTCCTCATTGTTGAAACAAGAGGTAATAATAGTGTTTATATTATAAGCTATTGTGAGAATTAAATAAATACATGTAGAGCACTTTAGAAGAGGGCTGCTGCACAAAGCAGTAGGTACACATGTCAAAATGTTAACCAATACATAACAATAAATACTGAGGGGCGCCTGGGTGGCTCAGTCGGTTGGGTGTCCGACTTCGGCTCAGGTCATGATCTCACAGCTCGTGGGTTCGAGCCCCACGTCACGCTCTGTGCTCAGAGCCTGGAGCCTGCTTCAGATTCTGTGTCGCCCTTTCTCTCTGCCCCTCCCCTGCTCACACTCTGTGCCTCTCTCTCTCTCAAAAATAAATAAACATTAAAAAAACAATAAATATTGCTATAATGTTATTTTATAATGGTAACTGTTTTTGTTAACTTGTCTCCCTTAGGAGTCCAGTCTTGGCTCTCTTCTGCAACTTCTATCTTGCCAATCTTCAATCTGGCCACAGGAGGGCATTAGAAGCCACCGGGAGCCGGGAGCCCCCTAGTGGCCACTAGAGGTCTCCAAGGCACTGGCTCCGCCCACAGATCTCCAGGGGCTCCGTTTGCTCACTTGTTGGGAAGTGGAGTCTCTGGAGGACACCAGGTTCCTAGGTGGACTTGGTGGGCAGGCAGGATCAAAAGAAGAGCCTCCAGCAGACACCGGCACCCCCCACCCCCACCCCTGCACACTCTGAGACCTCAAGACACTTGTAGGAGACTACCTAGTCTGGGTTACCGCCATACAGTGGCTTTGCAGCTCTGGTCCCATGTCTTTGACCTTCTGTACCCTTCTCTGCCCATGTGTCTCTTCTGGGCACATGTTCCAAGTAGGCTTAGAGGAAGATGAAGGGAGAGAGAGGGCTTTTGTTTCCCCAGTCCAAAATTCTGCAAGGGATTCCTGGCAGATGAGCAAGGCTGAACCCCATATTTGAAGAATGCAGGCCAAACCTGAGCCGCATGGTGGAAGAGTAGTCCTCGTGGCCCAGAAGTTCAAGGAGGGAGTGTGTGAAATGCATTTACAACTGCTCCACTGAAACTTGCTGGAATCTCACTCCTTTGGTCCTGGCGTTTTGTTTTGTTCAATTCCAGGGTCAGATCGAGGTTGTTTTTTGATTTACTAACCACTTTTCACCCCCATGCTCTCAACTTTTAGAATTTCAGAGAGGAGGGGTTGTTGGAGGTGATTAGCCTACCCCACTCTTGTTACTGATTCAGGAGGTGGAGTGACTTCCCAAGGGCCATGGCTTGGAACAAGATCCAGGTCTCCCAACTTCTGTGTTTTCTTCATCACTTAGATGAGGGCATGGCTGATTTGGGGCCCTTCTTAGTGGAATATATAGGGGATAAGCAGTAATATATAGAGACTCAGCTGTTGACTCATGAATATTGGTTCAACTCCAACTCCATATTGCTTTTCTGCAAAATCCTTGCATTGCATAATTTCAGAACACATAGAAATTCCTCCTGGTTATTTTTCCTCTTGTTATGAAACCTTTTCTCCCCAGAACTCCTGGCACCTGAATTCCTCTGCTTACATGGTGGCCAAGCTCTACTCCTTTACCCAAATAGGCTTCTGTGTTGCACAAGCCAGTCTGACCTGGGTCAGGTTGACTTTCTTCAACTGGAGTCCATGTCTCTTCTTTCCTAGAAGCCTGCCCAGATACTTAAATCCCAGGCTGAAGGCCTGGTGTCCTCTGCCTCAGGACACCTCACCAGCCCATATAGAGGAAGTGAGTCACATCAGGGCAGGCAGCTTGGGGCACTGTGGGTGTGGCCATGTCTGCCCTGGGCACTGGGGGATGGGTCAGAAAGGTAGTGATCAAAATCTCCTGGTCCAGTCAAGGCAGGAGTGTGTGTGCTCCCGCTCTGTTGACCAGACGGGGTAACATCATTCTAATGCTGCCCACAGCCACTGCCCCCTCCTCCATCCACCTTCTCTTTTGTTTCCTGGGGGAGTGATACACCCTCTTATCTTTATTTCTCAGGCCTTGACTATCCAACTCCTGCCCCCAAACTTCCCCTGCCCATTGCTATCTTAAAAAGGTTCAACGGTCTTCGGTCCTCTGAGCAATCATTTAAACCGTCTTGTGCCTGGCGGGGGTGGGGGTGGGTGGGGGGCACCTGGGTGGCTCAGTTGGTTGAGTGTTGGACTCTTGATGTCCCCGCTGGGGTCATGATCCCTGGGTTGTGGGTTGGAGCTCCGCATAGGGCTCTGCGCTGAGTGTGGAGCCTGCTTAGGATTCTCTCCCTTCCTCTGCCTTTCTACCCCACTCACACGCCCTCTCTCTCTCTCTCTCTTAAATAAATAAAATAAAGTCTTGTGGGCACCTTTGGAGAAACATGGCATCTAGGAAAACTGCTTGAGAAAAGGGTTCAGAAGCTACAGAAAGGGAACCAAATAGTACAAGGTGTGAGGAGGTAGAGAGGCACCCAAGGTTAGCTGGAGCCCAAACAAGAGACACTGCACCCAGCTGGAAAAGGGCCTGTGGGTGTGTAGCACAGAGGAATCTGGGGAGGACTCTCAAGAAAGGTAGAGGGAATTCTGGATTGGAAGGCAGAGGGAGAGGGTACAGGGAGGTAAAAAGATGTAAGCGGTAAGGGTCAGGGAGGAATTCAGCCTGGGGCAAAGGAAGACAGGGCTGGAGGGCTTGCTGGGATCTGGAAAATCAGGCAGGCCTGGGCTAAAAAACTGCAGAAGAGCCCACTGGGGGCTGGTTCAGTGAGAGGTGGGCCAGGGGTTGGGCCGATAGTTCTCATTTCTCCAGTGGTAGGAATTCGCTGAGGGTCCTACTGCAAAGAGCAAATGAATACATAGCTTGGAAATCAGCCCCTGCTTCCACAAGTCTCCAAGACAGAGCCTCAGGTGAGGGCCAAGCTCTCAACTGGAATAGGTGGGAGGCCACTCTCCTTCCTAGCACAGCTGTTAAAACACCCGAACTTGCCTAGATAAACCATGAACGAAATTATTGTCAGAGGTTCTAACTGTGATAATATAAAAGCACCAACATTTCACCAAGGTAAAAATTAAACCAAACCAAAAGAAGTTACCTCTAGTGGCTCAAACTCTAGATCTCTCTTTAAGCAAATCTCTCAACACATCCTAGACACATTCTGTCCATGCTAGGAGATGCTAGGAGTCAAGGTCAGTTTTCCAGGATAATAAGCATGTGGCATCTTCCTGAAACATCAATTCTACCAGAGCAGGAAGGACATTTTTAAAACGTGAATCAGGAGAGGGGGAAATGGTGCAGATTGCAAAGTCAAATACATTTTACAAAACAAAAGTTGGGGGTTGGCCCTTTCAGAGCGTCCACTACAGTGGGGTGTGTGTCCACGGGGGGTAGGTTTCACCGCACTTGGGCGGAAACGTGGGTTTGAAGGCGGGGATGCAGCGGGGGACTTCGTAGGGGCCGCAGGCTCTGTGAGGAATCACCGGCGCCCGCCACCTGGGTCGGCCTGAGGGGCGCGCCGCACTGAGGTGGAGGGCTCGCCCGAAGCCGAGGCACCTTCCCCCCTCTGCTGCCCAGTGCGGCGGGAGGTGGAAGGTGGCAACTGGTCGGGGGCACCTGGGCTGAGGTCGCCGACCGCAGTCGGGAGCCGGCAGGTGCGGGTTCGCGGGCATCTCGCGGGTCTGCCCCCCGAGGGGAGAGCCCAGCGCGGCCGCCGGGCCCGCACCTGCCTCCCCTGCTCGGGGGCTGCTCCGGGGTGCGGCGACCGCAGCGGGCACGGGTCCGAGGGCCGAGGAAGAGGCGGCGGGAGCGGGGCTGGGCGCCGAGGCCCGGGCCCCGCCGCCCGCTCTCCCTCCCCGCCCCTGCCCCTGCCGTCGCCGGGCCGCAGGCCCACGCCCAGTCTCCCGGTTCCTGGGCCGCCCGCGGCCTTGCTCTCCGGCGCTGGGCTCGGACGCAGCCGTGCAGGGCTCGGCGGGAGGAGGAGGAAGGAGGGAGGGAGCGGGCGGGCGGGCAGGCGGAAGGGGGAGGAGAGGAGCGAGCCGAGCCAGTCCGGAGGGGGGGGGGGGGTGCGGAGCTCGGACGCCCGGAGACACGGAGCAGCGGCTCCCGGCCCGGCCAGCCCCGCGACGCCGCTGCCGCCGCCGAGTGAGTGGGGGACCCCGGCCCTGGAGCCGCAGGCACTGCGCGCAGGGGCGGGGAGCGGCCGCCGAAAAGTTGGGAGAAGTGGGGGCCGCTCCGACGCGGCTCCGCGGAGAGGGCCCTGGCCGCGGAGGGGGCGGGAGGGGGCGGCCGGGGCAGGGGCACCGGGGCGCGAGCTCTGGGCAGCGGGGCTGGGGGCGGGGGACGGCGGCCCCGGGGCGCGGGGGCGCGTGCGCGGGGTGCTCATGGCGGCGGGCCGGGGGCAGGGCGGGCCGGAGCGCCTCGCGGGAGCGGCCGGGCCCCCAGCGCCGCCGGAGGGCAGGCTGGCCGGGTGCCCCGGGCCTGGAGAAGCCAGCCCTCCTGGCAACAGGTAGAGGCTGGAGGGAGGCACCCGGAGCCGCTAGCGGAGGGCCCGAGCCGCCGGCGCCCCTTTGTTGGGGAGGAGAGTCTCCCCCCCAGCCCCCCCCCCCGCCCCCGCCGCCCCGGCCTGGCGGCGGGCCCGCGGCCAGGGTAGGAGGGAGACGGGGGGTCGTGCCGACTTTTTCTCGGGCTGGTCCTCAGTGCCCGCTCCGGGAGGGAGGTCAGAGCGTCCATGTGCTTAACGGGAAACAGGAAGGAGTGGCTCTTGCGTCTGCCCCGGCCCCCCAAGGCTAAGGCTCCTATACCGTTATGGGGTGTGTGTGGCAGGGGTGGGGAGGGGGGAAGCTGCCGGTGAAACTGGTTTTCTGGGCCACAGCTTGTTAATTACCGGCCTGGAGGCTCTCTGGCAAGTAGGTTAATGGCAGGTGTGTGGCGCTAATCTTTGGCCTGAGCTTGGGGGTTTCTCTCTCTCCCCAAGCCAGGCCCCTGGCATCAAAACCTGGGCTTCAGTCACTTGAGTTGCTAGCCCCAGTAGTCAGGGGGACTCTGGGGACCCTGAGAAATGGAGGAGGGAGCTGAGTCTGGGAAGGCCTCCAGCAGGCGGTCACCGGGCATCGGTGCTGAAAGGGTCGCTGCCCCCGTACCAAAGTCCAGATCACCTAATCTAAATGTGGGTGGCCAGCTGCACTTGTGGTGGGGCTCTAGGGATAAGGACTTGTCTGCAGCTTTGTGTCTCCGGGCCTGGCCTTAATCATAAAGTGATCTGCACACACTCTCTGTTCTAAACAGAGTTCCTTGTCTCCCTTGGCACCCTACAGTCCACTCCCTTCACTGGGGCCTTTGCACGGCTTTCCCCCTGGGAGGGCCGGCCTCCTCTCTCCCCTGTCACTGGCCACAGGCCACTGATTCTTTACAGCACTGCCCGGCTCAGCCTCTTCAACCTGCCTGCCTCTCCCTGCCCCTGGAGGCTGTAGTCACATGCAGTATTTGGGTGTGTTGGGGCCTCTAGCGGGGCAGCTTAGACAAGCTAAATTTGGGGACCGACACTGCGGCCTGGAACAATGACACACCTCCTGTTGGCTTCATCTAGTTCCTGAGGTGCTGTTGCTGCCTGAAAAGAGACTTTTCAACTGGAAGACCATTTGGGTCCTCCCGCTTTTTTGTAGTCCCTCAAGCCTGTGGGACCCTGTGTTTGTCACTCTCTCCTTTGCTGATCCTGTTTTCCTCAATCATATCTCCAAACTCTAAGAGCCAGAGAGACTTTTCACCTTGAGTCGGACATCCCTTCCCCACCAACTCCAACTTCTGCCCTCTAAGCGTTCTGGGTTTACAAGCCCCCATGGGTACCCTCTGCCCCTTTTCATCCATCTCTGAGTGTGTGGGAGGGGTCAGTCAGAGTTGGGGTAAAGGGTGGGGGTGGGGCAGAGCCCTGTTCAAGTTCCTGGTAATCCAATGCCCATGAAATCCCTGCTCTGCTGGCCCCTTTCCAGCCTGTGCCTCAGAAAGTGGCATCTGTGTCTCTGAGGCAGGTGTGTATGTGTGTGTGCGTGTGTATATGTGTGTATGTATGTGAGAGACACACACAGATGCATACACACACTATCATCTCTTCATGTGTGTGTCAGGAGTAAATTCTGTGAGTGGAAAAACATCTGTAGGTGTGATTTCTCCAGCAGAAAATCAAGTATCTACCCTGAGGGCCAACTTGCTGGAAAAGCAGGGTTGTCTCCCTAGGCCAAGTAGATATCCTGCCTTCTTGGCTTGATGTGCTGGTGCCAAGAAGCCACCAGGGCTGCCTCTGGGAGCAGACTTGTTGCTTCTGTGGGGGTGTGTAAGCAGGGTGCTAGGGAGCCCCTGTTGTTCACCAACACCCCCCCCCCCCCCCCCCCTGTGTTGAGTCAGAAGTCCTGACCCTGCTGAATCTGGTGCTTCTCCCTGCTGGGCTAGGCCCAGGGTGGGGAAGGGTGGGCAGGGAGGGGGTAGCATTCCTCTGCTAATGGAAGTCCTAGGCTGGGCCGCAAGGGAGGGCTGTGGTCACAGAAAGACTGAAAGCCAAGTGTGAGAGAGCCCCCATGAATCTGCATCTCTGAGCTCCTGACACACCATATTCTTTGGCTTTCCCTGTTTGGGATGGGAAGGGGATGAGTGCTATCTTGTCCTGGGGTTGAGATAGTTGCACTATCCTGGTGATTGCCCTTGACCACTCTCTGACACTTTTTCTGCCAGCTTCCCCAGCTTCTCACTTTCTTTGGAGGGATAGACTGGCAGAAGACATTCCTGGACCCCAGGAGTCAGGGAGAGGGGCCCCACTCCTACCCTCTGGGACCCCAGCCGGCCTTCTGAATCTTTAATCCTCAAAATGTCCCTGACAAGAGAAACTTCCTGCCAGTTTTCACTGACCAGTGTAGGGATGGGGCCCAATCTCCAGGCCTGTCTGTACCTTTGGCTTTAGATCTCAGTGAATGACAAGTTGGGCTCTAAGAGACAGCAGTCAGGGGACATGTCAGGTGTACTTCCCTACCTCCAATCTAGCTAAGCTAAGAATGTGGAAAGGAGGATCCAGAGATGTGCTAGCACATCTAGGCCTTTTACCTTGCCCCCTCTCCATTAAATTTTCTCTATCTTTTCTCCAGGATAAAAGTGTGTCGTACACATGGTCGTGTGGGTAAAGTTCCACTGTGGATAATTATGTTTAATTTTGTTCAGTTCAAAAAGGTTCCATCTCTTTAACTGATTAAATATTTATTCTGGCTAAGGTGGAGGGGGAAGGGGCAATGAATGCCCTCAGGAGCTGAGGCCTGGAGAGAGAGAGAGAGAGAGAGAGAGAATGTGTGTGTGTGTGTGTGTGTGTGTGTGTGTGTGTGTGTGAGAGAGAGAGAGAGAGAGAGAGAGAGAGAGATTGGGGGAAGGTGAAGCTGAAGCTCCTTTATTGTCAGTGCTGACCTCTGATTTCATCTGAGAGCAGTGACCAGGAGTGGGGACAAGAGGGTAAAGTCCTTGAGCTGGAATAATGACCCGTGACAGGCTGAGAGGGATTTCGCAAGTGCTTCTGTGGTGGGTGTGGGCGGAGCTGTTGGAAGAGCAGCCGGAGGACCAGCCCAGCTCAGCTGAGATCTGATCAGCCTTCAGCCAGTGGCACCAACTGGTGTCCAATTCACAGTGGAGAACAATCTCCCCACTCTCTTCCCTCCCTGGGTGGGAGGAGACCACCTTCCTTCTGTGTCAGCGCTTCAATCCAAGGCCAGCCTGAATACCACCACCTCTCTTCCCTCCTGGGAGGATGAGGACTGGGAGCCTGGAAACTTCTGCCCTTGCCATCCTGCTGGCGTTCATTGCTGAGTCCCAGGACTGCCAGGTATTGTGTTGGTACCGGCATCACTGACGCTTCAGGACCATCTTGCTCTTAGCTCCAAGCAGCTGCTGTCCCCCTCGGGAGCCACAGACAGTGGCTGTGTAGGATACGTCAAAGGAGGTCTGTATCCTCCCTCATTCTGGTATCCAAGTGGTTGGTCACTACCACCCTGATGATCCTTTCTCTAACAGTGGAGGAAAAGGTGGGGCGGCGGAGGAAGCAACAGCTTTTATTATCTGAGAGTATTTGTGATGGCTGTTCCCCTGCAGACTAGTTAGGGTTTTATTTTCTAGATGAGCCTTAGGAAGAAATAGTTCCTAGTCCCACCAGATGTCTTGGTCTGCTGTCACCATGGTCTGTCCCCCAATCCCTGATCCTTTGCAGCCTTGCTTTCACTTTATTTCTGAAAAGAGGCTTCAGTTAAGAGTTCTTCAGCCTTATTTTTGGGATTGGATGTCTCAGCATGGGGTGTTAATCTTGTGTGTGATAGTTCGAGGTCCACTGATTGTCCTGGGGCTCAGCATCCTTTAGGGACATCATTTTGCTTTACTTCGGCCTCTTAATTTTCCCTAGGGACCTGTTACCTGGATGGGTTGTAGGGAAGGAGGAGGTAGGGTTCGCCTCAGCCCTGCAATCTGTTTTCGGGGCTTCCCTGACAGGGAAGCTTCCAGCTGTGGGTTGGCTTGAGGGATGGAGGGGGTAGCTGAAGAGTGGGATGGGGGAGGGTGCCTCCTTTACTCAGATTGTTGGTTACAGCCTCTAGGGCCAGATCCTGCCTGTCCTCCGTGCTGGGGTAGCAACATGACCGGAAGACCACAAGGTTCTTAGTTCTAGAGAATTGGGACTCCTGGGGGTTGTCAGCATCACCCTTCAGTTGCTAAAAACAGTAAATGTTAGAACTGGAAAGGCACCATGTTGCAGATGAAGAAGCTGATTTGTCCGAGGCCATTGGCCAGGACCGGAATCCAGGGCTTGAATCTCTGTCCCCTTCTCCTTTGTTACACCATGGAAACTTTCATCTCTCTTTTCCCCCATAGCTGCCCCCTGTGATGCCCTCTCCCTTCCCCCCTCCTCACTCAGGATGCTCCAGACCCTGTATGACTACTTCTGGTGGGAACGGCTGTGGCTGCCTGTGAACTTAACCTGGGCTGATCTAGAAGACCGGGATGGACGTGTCTATGCCAAAGCCTCAGACCTCTACATCACACTACCCCTGGCCTTGCTCTTCCTCATCGTTCGATACTTCTTTGAGCTGTGAGCATACTGCCCCTACCCCCGTGCCTTCCTTGGCTGCCAGACACAGTGAAATTTCTCGCACTTCAAGTCCATCTCTTGCTGTTTAATTGGTGCTGGGTCCTGCTCTTCTGGCCACCCCAATCCCTGCCTACTGTGCACCCCCCCCACTGATCCCTGCCTACTGTGCACCCCCCCACTGATCCCTGCCTACCGTGTGCCCCCCACTAAAGGCAGCATTGTCTTCCTGAGGGTTCAGCACCCCCAGGCCCTCTCCTTCAATGGTCGTTTGTTCTCCCCCTCCCCGCTCCCGCCCGGTCACTTGCGAACACAGGCAGCTTTGTCAGCTCTGGGCAGCCCATGGAGGCCAGAGAGAGGGTTGCTGGGAAACTGAGGCCCAGGATAAAGTTGCCTGAGCTTGCAGTCCTTTCCCCTCCCAGTGTAGGGGCTACTGAGACACTGAGGTGCTTCCAGAGAGCCAGACACTTCTCACTCCTATCCCTTCCTCAGTTACGTGGCCACCCCACTGGCTGCCCTCCTGAACATAAAGGAGAAAACTCGGCTGCGGGCACCTCCCAACCCCACCTTGGAGCATTTCTACCTGACCAGTGGCAAGCAGCCCAAACAGGTTTGAGCTGCAGACCCCAGCCTGGCAGTCACTGGGTGCTAAGGGGGGGAGAGCAGGGGGAGGGGGCAGGCTGCAGGGCCAACCCTGGTGGGTGAAGAGAGGAGAGCGCAGGGGTGCCGACCTAGCTTCTCACTGGGAGAGGGCGGGAGGGTGGGGGAGCCGAAGCTGAATGGTAATGGGGCTTCCTCATGACACCCAGGCAGAGGTAGAGCTCCTGTCACGGCAGAGCGGGCTCTCTGGCCGCCAGGTAGAGCGCTGGTTCCGGCGCCGCCGCAACCAGGACCGGCCCAGTCTCCTCAAGAAGTTCCGAGAAGCCAGGTAGGGGAGGCTGGGGCAGGAGAAGCTGGGCGGCAGAGGAAGCTCTGATGTATCTTGCTGGGAGGGGTGGGCCATGGCCCTGTGCGGGGAGAGGCTGTACCTAGGTGAGCAGGTGAATTTGGTTATTAATGATATCGAGAGGATATCTGGGAGCACTTGGGGGTGGCTGGAGGGCTATGCCACTCTTCCAGTCCTTTCTGCTTCCTCTTGCAGCTGGAGATTCACCTTTTATCTGATCGCTTTCATTGCTGGCATGGCCGTCATTGTGGATGTGAGTGGGGGTTAATGGGAGGTGGGAGTAGGCTCTCTAGCAAGGTGGGATGAGGCCACAGAACTTGGGTCCCTCCTCTTTTAACCTCTCACTGTCTCTCTGCAGAAACCCTGGTTCTATGACATGAAGAAGGTTTGGGAGGGATATCCCATACAGGTATGAAATAGGGTCCTGACTCATTGTATAGCATCAAGGTAGGACAGGACTAGGACACACGCCCTCGTGAAGAGAGGATCTCTGGAACACATGGCAGAAGGCACTGGAGTTGTGGTGCTAAAGCACTTTGGGCTAGAAGGGTTGGGTTTGGACAGGTGAGACTCTTGGGACCTGCTGCTCCAGGGCCCCTTACCTTTCTTTCTCTCTGCTCTCCCAGAGCACCATCCCTTCCCAGTATTGGTACTACATGATTGAACTTTCTTTCTACTGGTCCCTGCTCTTCAGCATTGCCTCTGATGTCAAGCGTAAGGTGGGTCAGGGAGCTGTGCCATTAAGCCTAAAGAACCAAGATAAAACCCTGGGAGGAAGAGCCCCCGCTTTGATTTCTGGGTATTTGGATGGAGCTGTGGGTTGAGGGGCACAAAGGGGAAGGGGAGGTAGGAATAGTGGGGGCTGGGGAACAGTTAATAGTGCCCTGAAGCCTGCATCTTTCCTTCAGGATTTCAAGGAACAGATCATCCACCACGTGGCTACCATCATCCTCATCAGCTTCTCCTGGTTTGCCAATTACATCCGAGCAGGGACTCTGATCATGGCTCTTCATGACTCTTCTGACTACCTGCTAGAGGTCAGGCTTCCTGGGCCATTTCTTCAAACCTAGAGACTCTGGTGCAGGTTCTCCCATCCCTCTCCCTTTTTTGCAGGGGGTGGTGGTGGTGGTGGTGGTGGTGGTGGTGGTGGTGCTGCTGGTGCTGTTGACGTTCCTGGGACCAAGGAAGCGGGGGGCACAGAGCCAGCATGTGTATGAACATATATGGGAGAGTCAGGAGCCTGTGATGATGGATTGGGCTATCTATGCAGTCGGCCAAGATGTTTAACTATGCGGGATGGAAAAACACCTGCAACAACATCTTCATCGTCTTCGCCATTGTCTTCATCATCACCCGACTGGTCATCCTGCCCTTCTGGTGAGTAGGAGGCCAGAGGACACTCCTGTCCTCGAGGAATCAGGAGTCTTGCCTCTCCCTGCCCCCTCCTCTGTGTGTTTACAATTCCCTCTACTTTCCCACTGCAGGATCTTGCACTGCACCGTGGTGTACCCACTGGAGCTCTACCCCGCCTTCTTTGGCTACTACTTCTTTAATTCCATGATGGGAGTGCTACAGTTGCTACATGTCTTCTGGGCTTACTTCATTCTGCGCATGGCCCACAAGTTCATAACTGGAAAGGTGAATGCTCTGTAGGCCCCACTACCTTCAACTCTAGAAACCGCCCAAACTCCCTCCCGTACCAGCAACCTGCTAAGAGACTATGTGGGGCCCTGGGTAAAGCAGGACAAGCCTGCTGAGAGAGGCATTTCTTGGGGGTTTGAGGACAGCGAGTAACCCTTCTTATCCCTTCCACAGCTGGTAGAAGATGAACGCAGTGACCCGGAAGAAACCGAGAGCTCAGAGGGGGAGGAGGCTATAGCAGGGGGAGGAGCAAAGAGCCGGCCACTAGCCAACGGCCACCCTGTGGTCAGTAACAACCATCGTAAGAATGACTGAACCATTGTCCCTGCTGCCCCTCAGATTAATGCGTAAAGCCAAGGAACTAGTCCCTCCTCCCCACAGGGCCACTTTGAGCCCTGGGGGCTGGGGAGGGGGCTGGGAAGCAGAAAGCAAGGAGAAAGTTCTTCTGTGTCCCAGCCCCCGGCTTCTTTGTCACCCAGTTGCCTTTAAACCAAATTCGAACCAGCCAATCCCCAGATAGAGGGGAGGCTGGTACATCCTTTGTTAGAGGGGGACGGACTTCTTTTCCTCTCTTTTTTTCAAGATGTACTGTTGTTTTTGAGGCCCTTCCTCAGCTCTGGGGGTGGGGGTTACAACTCACATTCCTTATTCTTCAGAATTTGGCCCCAGCTGTTTGCCTCTGACCCCCTGACCTCCAGAGCCAGGGTCGTGCCTTACTGTGCCACCTGTGGGCCTCATTCTGCCAAAGATGGACCAAGGCTCACCTTTCTAGGCTCCCTAACGTGGGCCAGAAACCAAAGCTGAGCTTTTACTTTTTTCCCTCCAAAGACACAAATGAATTGAGTGTAGGAGGGTACATATGACCCCTGCCCTACCTCTGCCAAAAAGGAGGAGCCACACTGGGACTGTTCGGCCGGTCTATGTGTCACTTCTCTGCCAGCTCTCTCTAATCACAGGTCCAAGATCTTACTGCCTCCTTTCTCTGGCCTCTTTCCCTAGGCTAGCTGGTTTGGAATAGAATGGCAACTAGTTCTAATTTTTATTTATTAAACATTCGGTGTTTTGGTTTTCAAGCCAGAATTACAGCTAGCACCTGGCATTTGAGCAGAGGGACCACTTCAGACCAAAATGTACTGTTAATGGTGTTTTTTTTTTTTTTTTAATTAAAATATATTAAAGATGAAAACATGGCAACAAGTGTCTGAGACTAGCAGGAACTGCGAAGGGGGATCAACTAAATAAACTAAGGTAGTCTTCCTCATGGTTATGTGATGTTTTCATTTTTAAATTTCATATGGCAAATAAGAAAAAGCCAAGGTAGGGAGGGTAAGAGATTAATGACAGCTGCACCTTGGGAAGGGTGGGGGGGGAAACAGTGCTGTTCCAGACAGACCCAGAGCTAGAAGTGTGGGGACCGAGAAAGAGAAATCCAATCACACTCTTAGTTTTAACATCTTGTTAAAAGACGTTCAAGAAACCATACAAATGAAGGATAGTAAACGCACAGCCCTCATTCCAGGAATAAAGTCTGTCAGAAGCATGGACACTTGAACACACACAGGCTGGGAGGGAGGAGTAACAGGAGGACCGACGGATGTCAGGCCCAGGTTGGTGTGGTGACCTCTCCCCACCCCTGGCGCTTCAGGAGGTGGAGGAGGGACCTTGCCTGCTAGCACCACATTGGAAGGGACCTCCTGATCCAGAGCCCCCATTTCTACCTACTAGGAGCCGGGGGAGGGGCGTGACTGGAGGCAGGGTCAGAGTCAGAGAGTCAGGAAGACCCAGTTCCTGAGGAAAGATGCTTTGGGAAGGGTTCGGGACGTTGAGAAGAAGGCTGTCCTCTAAAGAAGCCGCCCCCTGCATTCAATGGCCCCACAGCAGCACAGCAGCTCCTTGCCTTCCACACTGCCCACCTCATAGTTGTAGTCCCAAGTCAGCTCAGTCCCGGCCCGGATCCTCCTGGACAGGAAGGAAGGGACAGGTTCGGTGAAGGCAGCCCATCACCAGGTGCACGCGGCGCTGGAGCACAGACAGAATGCTGCTCTTCCCTCCCACCCCCTCCCCGATCCCCTCTTACTTGCTGGCAAAGAAGGCCACCCAGGGGAAGCGAAGATCGTGAGTGTCCACAAAGACATTCTGGACAAACAGGTTGGGGCTGCAGCTGTGCTGTGGGTTTAAGGACAGGATGCATAAGAAACGAGGAAACAGAACCTGGCTTTGTGGGGTAAGCAGGAGTTGGATAAAATATGCCATGTGCTCCTCCCCATCACAGTGGAGTTTTGAAAGTAAGCTACCTCTTTAAGATGCTCGAGATCAAGAATTGCTGACAAAAAAAGGTGGGTTTATACAGTTAAAAGAACAAAAAATTTGACGATGGTACGATAATCCAGCATCTAGAGGTGAGGGGGGGGGGTCTCACATTGAGGTAGCGGCCCAGGTTGCCTTCGAGCTTGGCGTCGATGATGTAGCAAGACTCCTCCCCATCGTAGAACTGGCGTGTGTTCTTACGGACAGGTGCGCTCTCCCCCTTTTCCACGGATGCCATGTTGGTTGATTTAATGGCAATCCCATGGGTTGACTTAAGAGCAAAGCCCCGGGTTGATTTTACTGCCACCTGGCGCTTTGTTGGACCTGGACAGGAAGGAGAACGGGCTTAGGCCCTATCCCATTTTGTGACATTCTACCCCCCCCCACCCCCCGCCCCCATCCCACCCACTGCACTGCAGGAATACCGGTTAGCTGGGCCCTTGGGGCAAAGATCCTAACTGGCAGTTTTTTCAAGCAGGATTACATCTGTTGGGTAAAGCTGAGAGGAAAGAGTAGGGAAGTGGAAAGGAAAGAGGAAGGGGATGCGTCGAACAGCTGAGCTGGGAGTCAGAAAACCCTCCCAGACATGTGTCAACTCTTAAGATCTGAATTTTTTCCTCCTACTTCCTTAGCTTCCTTAAAAAAGCCTCTATCCCAACTTTCCGATCGTTCCTTCCTACCACCCCCAACATTCTAGACTACCAGACATGTTCTTCTTGTCCTCAAAGTCATCTGCTTCAGAGCCAGAGGAGATGGTCTGGATATCATCGCTGTCCACTGCTGTGGCTGAAGTCTGGCCGGTGGCAGGCTTCCGGCTGGTCCCACTTTCCCCCTCGCTTTCTGTGCTGCTGGACAGTGTTAAGACATCCTGGAAAACAGAAGAGTGAGAAGAAAGAAGAGTAAATGGTGAGGACCCACTCAAGTTCTCGCTCTTCCTATGGTCAGGCAGGAAGAGGCTAAGACTACAGCAAGAGAAAGACTAGACGCTGGGCAAAGAAAGACAAGGCAGGAAGTCACAGCCAAAGAAATAAGAAGGGATATACTGGGAATTATCATCAAGGACCTGAGGAGGTGAGGGGAATATTCCTCAGACTCAGCGCCAAACACAAGGCTGGGGGAGGTACAGCTTGAGGAACAAGGTCACTTACATCAGCGTTGGACTGAGCAGAGGCCATGAGTCGTCGGCTCTGATGCATACTAGTCTTACTAGGTGGGCGGCGAAGTCCTTCAAGTTTCATGGGAGAAGGATTGTAACCATAATTTCGAGAGCTTTCAGTGATTCTAAAGGGAGGGGAAGGAATAAGAGGGGATCAGATTACTGGCTGTTTCTTAGGCTTTTTTTTTTTTTAACATTTATTTATTTAAAAAAAATTTTTTTGTTTTCAACGTTTTTTATTTATTTTTGGGACAGAGAGAGACAGAGCATGAACGGGGGAGGGGCAGAGAGAGAGGGAGACACAGAATCGGAAACAGGCTCCAGGCTCCGAGCCATCAGCCCAGAGCCTGACGCGGGGCTCGAACTCACGGACCGCGAGATCGTGACCTGGCTGAAGTCGGACGCTTAACTGACTGCACCACCCAGGCGCCCCTATTTATTTATTTTTTTAAGAGAAAGAGAAAGAGCACGAGTGGGGGAGGGCAGAGAGAGAGGGAGACACAGAATCTGAAGCAGGCTCCAGGCTTTGAGCTGTCAGTGCAGGGCCTGATGCGGGGCTCAAACCCACAAACCATGAGATCATGACTTGAGCTGAAGTCGGACGCTTACCCGACTGAGCCACCCAGGTGCCCCTTTAAAAAAAAAATTTTTTTTTTAACATTTATCCATTTTTTTTTTAAGAGAGAGAAACTGAACATGAGTGGGAGAGGGCAGGCTTCTTTTACAGGCTTGAGAGAAGACAGATTTGGAAACAGGTCAGAAACAGCAGCACTTACAAGGACATCTTGTTTCGGTCATCGGGGTCCTGGAAAAGAGCAAGTGAAGGGTTAGATGTTTTCATGGCGCTGGGTGACAGATCCAACAATCAGAGTTCATCTCAAATGACCTCCCAAGACATTGGCCAGTGAGAAGTACACTAAAGAGATTCCTCTGCAGCTCAACAGTAACAATTGTGTTCTTATCAGGACACCCCCTGAGAAGGGTTCTCTAAATCTTCCCAATGACAGACCATAAACACACTCAAGGCAAACACCGTGGGCAGATTTTACAAGGACAAGAGTTCACCACCTGTGCTATGTTAAGTTTCAACATCATTAAAAATACATCTATAATCAATTCTTGGTTTTTAACTCTAACAAAAAACAGCAATGTTGTAGATAACTTGACATAACACTAAGTTAAAAAAAAAAATTACTTATAAATCCTTTACTTCAGAATGAACCAGATACTTTCGCCCCCCAGCAGATTGATTTAAAAAATAATTTGGTTCTTGGGTGCCTGGGTGGCTCAGTCAGTTGGGCGTCCGACTTCAGCTCAGGCCATGATCTCACAGCCCAGTCCGTGGGCTCAAGCCCCGTGTCGGGCTCTGTGCTGACAGCTCAGAGCCTGCTTCAAACTGTCTCCCTCTCTCTCTCTGTCCCTCCCCCATTCGTGCTCTATCTCTCTCAAAAATAAACATTAAAAAATAAAAATAAAAAAATAATAATTTGGTTCTTTAAGCACCAGGAATGTGTTGGGTGCAGGGGGGAGATAATCAGGTTTGCCACAGAAATAAACATCCAATAAATGATCTACACGTGAAGAATCAGTGTGCCATGTCAAGTTGTTCCATTACCAAAGTTCTACAAAAGCTCCCGCTCTGAGAGTCTTCTGCCACCACTTACCTCTTTCTTGGCCTGCTTGAGATCTCCCTCATCCTTGAAGCCCAGCCCTGAGGTGGAGGCCTTCTCAGCCTCCCCTCTGCCTCCCCCAGCCCGGCCTTCCCCACCTTCGCTAGTCTTGAAGGATGAACGGCTATCAGAGTCAGCAAAGCCACCTTCACTGACACTATTGCAGCTCAACCATGAGGCCACCTTATTCTTGGGTGTCTCTTCAGAGGAAGGCGGATTGCAGCCACCCCCAGGGATCGCTGGAGGGACAGGAATATGGGGGGGCCCAAGGTCTGGGGGGCGGGAGTCCTTGGAAGCCGTCTCAGACAGTCCGTTCTCCTTTTGGCCCCGGGTCTGCCTCCGGGTAGCATAGCTGCGCCACACAGAGCTGGTACTGAAGTCCTCATCTTTACAGAAGTTATCATCAGAACTGTCGTCATTGGACTCTTCGGGATCCTCTGTACCGCTGTTGCCATCTTCCTGGTCCTTCAAGTCCACCCCGCTGCTGTCGGACGAACAGGGGGCATCACTCTCATATCCTTCCTTGAAGTTCTCCACACTCTCGATATGGTCCAGATTGGCAAAGTACTCATCACCCATCTCCAGGCCCTCCTTGTCCGCAAAGTCATCGGTCAGGATCTTGCCTGGGAATGAAGAGAATTAAAGGCCTTCTAGGATTATGAGGATCTTTTAGAGAGTGTAGGGGTCCTTCCCACAATACCTAGCCCAGCAGCACACAGTCAAAAACACCTCCATCATGGGCTCTCCCTTGTCTCTGACGATGCCCTCCTCCTTGGGGTCGTCACGAGAGGCTGGGGAGCTTTACTCTGGTTTCAAGTCCTGCCCTCTCTACCATCCCTTTCTGCCTCTTCACTTGGTTTACCAAAAGGGCGTCTGCAGCTATGCTGAAAGCCTCTGGGTGGAGGAGGGTGATGTGGGATAAAATGACGTACTGGACTCTGCTCCCACATCCCTCGTATGAAAAATCCTCTGTCCACTTTCACCCCTTTTCTTGCTTGTCCTTCTGTCCCTCCCTGGTCCACCCCGACAGGCACATCACTTGTCATGTTCTTTACAGAAGAAAATCATGGCCTCCTCTTACTCCCAAGTTCTCGTGTCAAGCATTTTATTCTCATTCACCATCTCTCTGATTCAATTCCCCGTGGTGTCCTAACCCCAGGGGCAACTCTTTCATCACCAACCTGCATAAATACAGACGAAGGATCCTTTGGCAATGTCATCCAAGCAGCGAATACCCCAGCCCTTGTTCTGTGTCTTGAATAGCTGTAGCCGAACCTGGAGTCCATGCTGCACCAACCGGTTTGTGCACATGTTTGGGTCACATTTACAACGTTTGTTACACTCATAAACTCTGGGAGGAAGTTACAATAAAATAAGTCATAACGTGATCACTAGAACATCCACGCAGTCCTGTTAATTGTAACAGAACTGTTACGACTCTTGAGGTATCATCACTTATTAGGTAATGATCTAAGTGAGTGAATTTACTGAACTGTTTATGCTCTTTGATTCATCTGGGAATATAGCCCAAGGAAGTAATTCAGAACAGGGGAAAGTGATTTATACAGGTATTTATGGCACTAGTAACAGTGAATACCAGAATGTCTACTGCCTGGAGAAAAGCCAAGCAAACTGATGTGAATACAGGTTAAGAGCCATTAAAATCAGTAGACAGGCGGGGCACCTGGGTGGCTCAGTCAGTTAAGTGTCCGACTTTGGCTCAGATCATGATCTCCACAGCTTGTGAGTTTGAGCCCTGCATCAGGCTCTGTGCTGACAACTCAGAGCCCAGAGCCTGCTTCAGATTCTGTATCTCCCTCTCTCTCTGGCCCTCCCTTGCTCATGCTCACTCTCTCTCAAAAATAAACATTAAAAAAAAAATCAGTAGATAAGCTACATCAATATGCAGAAATAGATATATAAAATAAAGATATGTGAGGAAAGCGGAAACCAGTATGACAGATCCTGAAAGAGACTAAAGAGAAGGAGTTGGAACAAACGTTCACGGGGCTCTTCTGGTAAAGCTGATTTTCATTCTTTTATTTCATGAACATTTACTAAACACCAAGAGCTGTGCTACATACTGCAAACCTGACAATGGAAAAAAAAATCACAATCTTTCCTCTCAAGGAGCTCATATTCTATCAAGTTTAAGGAAGTGCACAGTTTATTTAAAAAATAAACTACTGAAGTTAGTACCAATTTTTCTGCTCCATCTACTTTGCTCAGTGTTAGGATTTTACTTATTTTCTTGATAAGGAGATTTAAGGGAAACATCTACTTTTGGCAAGATGACACCAGTATAATTACAGAGGTGATGACATTAGTCCTATCCCTTTGGACAAAGATGGTAAGAACAACTTCTGGTCACTGAACATTTACTTTGCGTTTGGCATTATGGTTTACATACTCTATCCTACTCTATCCTCAAAGCAGCCCTATAAGAGTGTTAAATTTTTAACTTAAAAAATTAACCACAGGGGCGCCTGGGTGGCTCAGTCGGTTAAGCGTCCGACTTCAGCTCAGGTCACGATCTCGCGGTCCGCGAGTTTGAGCCCCGCATCGGGCTCTGGGCTGATGGCTCAGAGCCTGGAGCCTGTTTCCGATTCTGTGTCTCCCTCTCTCTCTGCCCCTCCCCCGTTCATGCTCTGTCTCTCCCTGTCTCAAAAATAAATAAACGTTAAAAAAAAATTAAAAAAAAAAAATTAACTACAAAGTGGGGCGCCTGGCCAGCTCAGTTGGCAGAGCACACAACTCAATCCCGGGGCTGTGATTTTGAGCCCACACTGGGTATAGACGCCACTTTAAAAAAAAAAACAAAAAAAACAAAAAAAAAAACAACCTACAAAAGCATAATATACACAGAAGTACCCAACTGTTCATGTACATGTTTACAGCTCAATGAATCTTCACAAACTGAACATACCATGTCACTAGCAACTTATCAAGAAACAACTTTGTTAGGTCCCTTAAAACCTCAGTGGGGATGGGGGTGTTCATGGTCTTATCCTCTGTTTACACCTAATAAAACAAGATCAGCTAAGAATGGAAAAGTGAGGATTTGGACTTAGGTCTAATCACCACCATAGGAAACTTTCAGAGTAGCTACACTGAATATCATTCAACAAAATTTGAGTGATTACTATGTGCCAGGCCCTGGGTAAGCTGGCTACATGGTGAACAAGACCGGTCCCCATCCTTGTGGAGCTTACGTGCTAAAGGGAAAAAACAGAAAAGCAAGTCAAAACATAAATGAAAGCAGCCCAGCTGGTATAAAGAATACAAACAGGGTGCTCAACAAGAGAATTAAGGGAGTAAAAACGACCTAGTTTTAGAGTGACCAAGAAAGGTCTCTTTTGAGGAGGTATGATTAAAGCCGAGAGCTCAAGGTTAAAGAAGATAACCATGCAAAGAACAGAGGGCGGATGGCAAGCAGAGGGCACAGCATGTACAAAGGCCCTTGAGGTAGGCTGGCACACACTGGGCAGACTGGATCCAGGAACTAAAGAGTATCAGTGTGGCTGGAACAATTTTGGAGGGAGAGAGATACGAAGGGGCCAGATAGCACAGGGTCTTGTGACCCAAGATTAACAGTTAGAATGAAATCTACAGCACAATGGGAAGCTATTAAAGTTTCAGGCAGGGAAGTGATGTATTATTTGTGGTTATATGAAAATATTTTTATGAAACATTTCAAACAGGAAAAAAGATACAATGAACGTTCATCTACTGCCCAGCATTAGCAAATCTAAACATCACTGGAAGATTCAAATTTTTTGATTATAATTAAAACATACATGATACAGTGATGCAGCTAAAGCTAATTAACTGTCTTTTCCTTTGCTTCATTTGCAATTTGCATTCAGCACGAATTCATCTGACTTCCCTGGTAGCCTCGGTCTCCTGCGAAGATGCTCAGACATACCAGGTTTCCTACCAAACCCATCTTCCCAGAGCTTCCCTCCCAGCTGGGGCTGCCCTGCTCACACTGGCCGCGGTGTCCAGGGCACGGCTGTCAGCCTGGAAGCCCCCTTCACTCCACCGTCTGTGGGATTCCCCCTCAATCCTCTTTTGAGGTAGAGCCTCTCTTTCCTGGATCAGCATGCTTTCTTCTCTCTTGACTTTCCCCCTTATTTTGGCAAACAATTCCAGTAACTTTCTGAGAAAGGGAATAATGGACAATTTTGAGGTATTTCATGTCTAAAAAATGCCTTTAGCTTACTTTCACACTTAAAACTGCTGGCCTGGGGTTTAGAACTCTAGGTTAGAAATAATTTCCCCTTAGAATTCTGAAAAGAGTCCTTAATTTCCATCTAGCTCCCAATGTCATTTTAAGAAGGCTGAAGATATTCTGAGTCTTTATTTTTGTGGTCTACTTCTCTTCTCTAGAAGCTTTTAGGACTTTTTTTGTCTTCAGTGTTCTGTGGACACAATGATTACATTTTATTATCCTGTGTTTTAGTGGGGCTCTGTTTTCATCCTTTATGCCGGGACGTGACCGGCATTTTCCATTTGGAAACATTTCCCATTTTCCACTATGTGAAAATTTCTGAATTACTTCATTGATGTTTTTCTTCTCCTGTTCTGTTAATTATGTATCCTGAACACAGGTTTGTTAGTTTCCATGTTCACATATAACCATTTTACCAAGTTTTACCCCACTCTTTCATTGTCTTCCTCTTTCCCTTACATGCTGGCTTCACCTCCTCTGCTCAGTCTTTAGTTAGAGGGCCCAGGGCTTATCTCTTCTGTTATCAATATTCTCTCTGGGTGAACTCATCCAGGCTTTATGTACCACCCCTGTGTTCAGGATTCCGAATTCTTTTTTTTAATGTTTATTTTTTTTTGAGAGAGAGAGACACACACAAAGTGTGAGTGGGGGAGGGGCAGAGGGCGATAGAGGGAGACACAGAATCTGAGAGATCCAAAGCAGGCTCCAGGCTCCGAGCGGTCAGCACAGAGCCCGACTCGGGGCTCGAACTCACAAATGGTGAGATCATGACCTGACCGAAGTTGGACACTTAACAGACTGAGCCACCCAGGTGCCCGATTCCTAATTCTTTATGTCCAGCCCTTATGCTTCTCTCCAGAAACCTCACTGCCTTCCTGACATTTCTCCTTGGATTGCCTAGGAGGCACCGCAAACACAACACGGCCAAAAGATGAGTTTCAACCAGATTACCACTCCCCTAGCCTTCTATCTTAATAAAAAGCACCAACACCCACTTTGTTGCTCCACTATAAAGTTTAGAGGACTTGTCCTGGATTCTGCTGCTTCCCTCCCAGTCCAGTCAATCTATCAAGTTCTGGAGCTCTATGTCCAAATGCATCCCAAATCTACCCTCTTTTTTTAAAAAAATGTTTGTTTCTTTATTTCGAGGGGGGAGAAGAGGAGTAGAGAGAGAGGGAGAGCAAGAATCCCAAGCAGGCTCTGCACTTTCAGAGCAGAGACCAACGTGGGGTCGAACCCACAAACCGTGAACTCATGACCTAAACCGAAATCAAGAGTCAGATGCTTAACTGAGTCACACAGGCCTCCATCAAATCTACCCTCTTTCGTCTCCACTGCCACGTGTACTCTAGTAAAGCCCCAGCAACCACTGCTTCTCACCTGTATTCCCATAATTATCTCCTAAGTGGACTTCCTAATTTTACTTTTGCTGCCCTAAGCCCTAGTCTCTATACAGAAGCCACAGTAACCTTCAAAAGGCAGATGGAATCAGGGCGCCTTGGTGGCTCAGTCAGCTAAGCATGCAACTGCTGATATCAGCTCGGGTGATGATCTTGCTGTTGTGAGATCAAGCCCCTCACTGGGCTCTATGCACTGGGTGTGGAGCCTGCTTGGGATTCTCTCTCTGCCCCTCCCCTGTTCTCTCGCTCTCAAAATAAAATTTAAAACAAAACATTAAAAAAAAAAAGGCAGATGGCATCATTTGCCTGCTTAAAATTCTCAAACAACTTCCTAGCGCACCATGAATTTGGTTCTAATTTTTTTTTTTTTTTAGTATTTATTCATTTTTGAGAGTGAGAGGGACAGACCATGAGCAGGGGAGGGGCAGAGAAAGAGGGAGACACAATCTGAAGCCGGCTCCAGGCTCTGGGCTGTCAGCACAGGGCCCGACACGGGGCTCGAACTCACAGACTGTGAGATCATGACCTGAGCTGAAGTCGGATGCTTAACCGACTGAGCCACCCAGGCGCCCCGGTTCTAATTTTTATTCTGATATACAAAAGTCCTATATAATCAGGTCTCTGCTTACTTCTCTCTGAACAGATCTCACTTCCCAGAGTAACTGCAGTCTGTTATATACACACACTATGAAGTTAAGATCATCTTTAACTGCAATTGCTAGATTCTATTCAATCTTATGTCTTCATTTCAAGGAAAGTCTGAGGAAGAAACATGTTGGAAATTCAGTAAATAAGGTTTAACTGATAAAATACCTGGTTTCGGTTACTCTATTTTTGGTTCCAATGTTTAGAAATGTCTCTGAAGTGCTTTGCTTTGCTTTCTCCTACTTACCCTGTGGGCAGACACTCTTCTAGTCTCTTGTACTGGTAGCCAGAATTAGGGTTGATCTGGCCGCCCGGGGTACAGGCTGTGGCCTGGATAGTTAGCTGATGACAGGCACACTTGGACCTGAGTAAGACAGAAGGGAACAATGGCTAGAGCCGTGAGGCTTCCTTTAGAAGTAGGAAGTACTACAGAAGCGCAGGGAGGTGGTAGTGAAGTTTCCTTTTCTTCTGTCATACATATAAATGAATAAGGAAAAGACAAGAAAACACAGCAGAGTGAGAATAAGACAAAATGAAACCAATGGCAATTGAAAGCACGATGGGAGGGACACAAAGGAAAAAGGAGAATCAGAGAAAGAAACAAACACAGGACACAGGTACCCAAGGTCATGCAATGGGGGCCAAGTTAGACTCTAGCCTTCCCGGCAGGAGCTCCAGCTAAGGGAGGAAGTAAAGGGGTGGGGGGGAAGGAATGCAGATATAAGACAAAGGAAGAGATGAAGAGAAAAGGCAAAGATAATGAAGTTGGGGACAGGGTCAGCAATTACCCTCCCAACTCACTTGTCACGGCACCCATCCTTGCAGTCACAGCCGACCAGAAATTCTGGGCCTGTGTTAATGAAAACACCCTTGCCAGGGATTCGTTCCTTACTATAGGCCACCTGGGGTGGGGGGGTTGTGTCAATCTCATTGACACAGGATAGGGGGACATCTTCCTTCCCATAGGTGATGTCCAGAATGTAGTAAAAAGGTTTATAGGGCTGAAACTTGCGGTCCACAAGAACATATGGATCCAAACAGAACATCTCCAGGAAGAGGAAGTCACAGCCAGTCTCAAAAAGATAGCGTTCAATCTCCTGCATTGTCCGAAGGCAGAGGCCACAGGGTGTCTTATAGATCACATGAAAGCCCATCTTGCGGTTAACTCGGCGACGGGCTGTCATCCGCCGGAAGTCATAGAGCAGCGGGACCAGCAGTGGGTTCTTGCCCCGGTACTGTGCACTTCTCATTGGTCTAACTCGAGACAGACACGTATAGCTGCACACATGAGGTAAATAGAAGAGCTTCTCCATGGGGGCACGGTAGGAGGGCTCCGCTGGGGCCCGTTCTAACATGCCATGGAAGGCTGGGGGCACGGGAGGTGCTGGGGGCGCTGCTGGGGCAGAGGCTGTTGGGCCTAAAGGTGATCTGCAAATGACACGCAAGAGATCAGGTAAGACAGCAACAGGACCTCCCTGCTGCGCACAGACCCCTGAAGCTGGCTAACCCATTTGTCTCCCAAACAGCTGTGCTCTTGAAGCTGTCAGGTTTCCCGTCGCTTCACCAAACCTGGACAATGAAGGGCCCCAGTTACTCCTCACTGACTGAGAATATCTCTACCTCAACAGTGCACCTTTTTTCCTAACACGTTTTTGGCCTGTGAATTATGGAAGTAGAGTCTAGTCTTCTACCAATGCTTTTTCCCCTTTTGTGTGTCCTACAGATATCTTTACTAATTCCTGTGATTCAAAGAAAGAGGCAATAGTGATCCCTTTCTATTGTACCAATGATGATGCCACATTCACTGACAAGTCTTAACAAATGACTTTCTAGTGATTCCTTATTTCTTGGCACTTAGTTCCTAATTCAATTATTTTACATTCTGTTTCTTGGAAAATTTCCAGGTTAAAGCTTTCCTTTCAAGTTCAAACTCCTCACCATTATAACCTTAACTAAGCACCTTGGAGCCAAGTAACGTCTCCAGACAGTGACCATCTAGTCCACACTGCCACCTCCCCACAGAGAGCCTGGGAGTTTCTCACCTATATGTCTGGTTGCTCCCAGGTTTCCCAGCAGGAACATTTTCACTGAGTGCAGGAGATGTAGGGGAGGAATGACCAGAGCCCACAGATCCTGGTCGGAAGGATGTGCTCTTTTTGGCTACCTGCTTCCGAGATTGGGCAAGCTGACTTTCCAAGCTGCTAGGAGATCAGACATCATACAGTAAAGGATATGGAAATGCAATATGGAAGAAACTAGCAAATAAGAAAAAATGTCACTCACTCATTGTCACCTGCCTGCGGGGACACAGGGGGAGCAGGGGGGGCAGGGGGAGCAGGGGGGGCAGGGGGAGCAGGAGGGGCTGTAGGCTGTGGGGGCTCCGTTGGCTTGAACTGAGTCCCAGTACTGGTCAGATCCTGGGTGTACTGGACCACAGGGCCTTTGCTCCTCACAGCACCTATATAGGAAAAAGGTATTGACCACTGAAGATGACAGCTGCGTCATATATATTCATGCACACATGTTCTCAGTTTACATAATGTGAAAAAGTAGCAACATTCTGAGTGTTAAGACCCTCGGTTCTCATGATTTACACCAAAGAGTGAAAATACTGGCATAGGCTGGCTTTGACTCAAATAATACTTTATCTTCCTGCCCCAAATGATTTACGTTAGTAATTATGTTACACTTTAGTGAAAGCTTATAAAAACATATTCTTTGATCAACTCATGTTATCAGGAAAACTCAACCAGAAAGTATGCCAGGAACATGTGAAAACAAAAGCGCTTTTGGCTTTAAAAAAAGTCCACGGATAACATACAAAGCAGTTATCCTCGTGTGGACAACAAGGGCAACTACTACCACCTCTACCCCTAACCTAAGCCAGTCGTTTCAGATCTGTATGGGGTCGTTTAGAAAGAATCAGAGCCACGGCGTATGGGGGCAGCACCACAAACCCATTGCCACAACTGGAAACAACTCAGGGCACAGGTCCCGTTTCCAGGGAGTCACTAGTGTCATGCTGGTAAACAAAGAACACCTTTTGTGTGTAATCTCCTTTGCTTTCGTCCATTTCTTTCCCCCCCCAGGGTCCTTCAGGACATACCCATATTTGGACGTGTCCTGAGCGGTCCCCCTTGCTTCTTCTCTAGTGCGGAGGCTGAGGAGGTCTTCATGCTGAACATGGGCTCTAGCCGTGTGGAGCCTCGATAGATCCATTCGCATCTTTTGTCATCCTAGGGGATCGGGAGGAGTGAAGGATAGAGGGAAACGGGTTAAAGGCTAGAATCTATCCTGCCATCTGTGGAGAATACGCCTCCATGTGCCTCCTTGAAGGAAATCTTTCTGATGAGTCCCCAATTCCCTATCTAGTCAATAAACTTATGTTCCAGGCTCCATGACAGCCATCATACACTCCTTAGGAAATTACGGGAGAGACAGGTGTTTATATTGACTCTACGAAGCGTGACAAGGATCGTAAGGCCTTAGGAACAAAAACGACTGTAATTCTAAGAAAAGTATGAGAGGGGGAAACAGGACAGGTACAGAAGATCCAAGAGTTAACCTGGGCCTTGAAAGGTCATCAACCCCTAATTCCTTGATGCCTCCTTTTTGTCTATGCTACTAAAACCCTGACCCTGAACAAGTTGAACTGCCTGCTGTGTGCTTACGTACAATAGGAGTATCCTTAGGAAGAGAAAAAAACCCAAAAAAACAAACCAACATGCAGATTAGCATCATAATTAAATTCAGGGAATTTATCTTCAATAACCATCACAGAAAAATACAAAAGGACAAAGCAAAATCTGACCTGAAATGGTGAGAACAGGGAGGAGGACAAGAAAGAAGAAAGTTATGGAGGACGACAAAATCATCCTCATTACTGCCTCTTATGCTCCCTCATGCCACCCTGACCCTTCCTCCAAACCACGGGGGAACAACAGTACCAGGAAGAGGATCCTGACTAGGCTGCCGTCCACCTCCTCGACCCGGGACTTCCACCATGTGCCTTCCCACTCAGTCTTGATAAGCTGGCCACTCTTGAGTAGCACCATAGGGCGGTTGGGGTAGGCTGTGATGTACTCCTCTATGAAGTCTCGGCAGGAGATGTCTTCTATGTCCTCCCATGTCTTTTTCACTGTCCCAAGGAAGAATGAAGGCTCAGAGAGGGCAGGTAGGGCAGGTCTTTTTTTTTTTTTTTAAAGTAATCTTTATACCCAGTGAGTCAGCCAGGTGTCCCAAGGCATGTCTTGATAGGAAAAAATGAATGGTTGGCCAGGAGATGTTGGGTATTTTTCAAGTTGGGAGGGAGAGAAAAAATAAATGAAGAAAACATAACCTTAAGGAAGCAAAACCAAGACTACCTGAAAGTCCTGAACCTAATGTGTAAGTGCACACACAGATCAGGTAAATACTAAGCAGGCAATATGCAAATAGAGATGAGTCACTCATTTCATAAAAATGGATGTTTGGTTTAGGAAAATTCAAGTGGAGGGGCGCCTGGGTGGCTCAGTTGGTTAAGCATCTGATTCTTGGTTTTGGCTCAGGTCAGGGTCTCATGGTTCATGAGTTTGATCCCCTGCATCGGACTCTGTGTGGACAGTGTTCAAACTGCTTGGAACTCTCTCTCTCCCTCTCTCTCTGCCCCTTCCCCACTCTCTCTCTCTCAAAATAAATAAAAACTTGGGGCGCCTGGGTGGCGCAGTCGGTTAAGCATCCGACTTCAGCCAGGTCACGATCTCGCGGTCCGTGAGTTCGAGCCCCGCGTCGGGCTCTGGGCTGATGGCTCAGAGCCTGGAGCCTGTTTCCAATTCCGTGTCTCCCTCTCTCTCTGCCCCTCCCCCGTTCATGCTCTGTCTCTCTCTGTCCCAAAAATAAATAAATGTTGAAAAAAAAAAATTAAAAAAAAAAAAAAAATAAAAACTTAAAAATAAAAAAAGGAAAATTCAAGTGGAAATTCTTGCTAACTTTATATAAGTCTAGAGGTAAATCAAAAAAAAAGCTCAGGCGGCATCATGAAATTGATAAAAAAAAAATATTCGTCCTTCCTTCTCATTCTATCAGGCTACTTCTATGGACCCTGAATGCATTTACTGCCATGTTATGCGGAAACACAGCAGTGTTAGTTGACTCTTCTGTAATTAAAAATAAGTGCTCTGTAACAGTCTGTTCCCAAGCCAGAGACACGAGTGTAGAGGACAGCATGAAGCTTCCATCTAACACAGCTTCTACAGAAAGCAGATTTATACAGATATATACAAATGTTAGATGAAGCATAAGACTAGGAAAGAAGTAACACTTATCCCATTTAGAAATGAAACGAAAACATGCTACAATACGAGCATCCACTGAAAGTCCGTCATGATCTCTTAGTGTGCCACTCTTTGGCTATAAAGGCCCCAGCAGCACTAGAGATGTACAAATAGAACTGATCTCCCAAAGGATATTAATCAAACTTACACTCTTTGAGACAGAAGCACCAAAAATATCAGGGCTTTTCAACTGATTATCTTAAGAAATACAAGGTAGAGATGGAAATGGATGGAACTCAGAAAGAAGGGAGGGACACTCACGTGGCCGGCAAATGGGATACAGTTCAGATTGTGTGACATAGGAAGCGTACCCATCATCAAAGAAAATGAGAAACCTGTAAGGAAGGTGATGGTAGAAAGATCAGGGGTTCTGATATTTTTTAGCATGACGTACAGAAATCATAGTTTCCATTCTTGATGACAAATAGGACACACTCTTGTGAAGATGTTCCAGTCTACTACTTTCCTCCCACTATCGTTCCTTCCAAGGGTTAGGAAGCCTCTCAATCTAACCAACTCATCTCCACTTTTCCAACAGTTATTTATTCTTGTTCCACTACCAGGTTTGTATTCTGCTACAACCATTTAGTCTCCCCTTCCTTCCTATTATCCTAACAATCTTGATGCCTCTCCTAGTTTTCCTCCAAGTTTTCTCCTTGAGAAAAAAAAGAAAAAAAGAAGGAAGAATCACCCACATGACTCCTGTGGCATAGAAAGAGCAAGGGTTTCTGGCCACTGGGGACTAAACACAAAAGCTAATTGTGAGATCTATGATCGAATAGTCACTCTACTGGACTTCACTCTCTTTACAATCCTCTGTCCAGGTACCTGAGCTTGTTTTTGACGTTTGGTGTCTCAGCTACAATGCCAGCATAGAGCCAGACCTGATTCCCATCCTTGTACTTGGCCACCACTCGACTGCCCACAAACAGCTTGTCAGCAGGAGGGTGGTAATCATAGGCAATATGGTTCCCTGACAGTAGACTCTTCCCTTTGTTGTCAAATTTCACCTTGTACTTCTTTCCTGGTCCTGAGTAAAAAGAAAAGATACACAAAAAAATTTTAAAAACCATTGGTTTCCATGTAAATAGGACTACTACATGGGAGACAAAAGGCAAGGCTGTGGGGAAAAGAAATGATCGGCAATGGAGACCTGCAGGTTGCCTTTCATTAGCTCTTCTTCTAGCTTGAACATACCGACCGTCTGGATGGCAATAAGGGTGCCTTTGTGCCATGTCTTAGTTCTCTTCTTGCCCAGGATGCGCATGCTGACTATTAGGTCACCATCTTTGCTCAGTTCTCCAGACATCTGACTCAAGGTTCCTATGGAATAGAGCAAAGCTGTTCTAAAGAGATATGGCATAGACTGGGAACGTGAATGGAAAAATAAAGAGGGTATAATATAGTAACCACGGAAAAGGGGGTAATCAATGATCCTTATCACTTCTGGGGCTCTCTCAGGCAGACACAAAAAACTACAGATGACTCAACTATTTATGCCAATAGGAAAAACTTGCAAAAATTGAAATTCACATTAACAAGAACATCTCACATCAAGTGTCTCTAGCTCTTTATTAACAATATTAATTATACTCATTAAATGCTAAGTAGCATTTACAAAACATTTTTCTGCAGGGGATCTAATAACAGCCCCATTCAACAAAGCTTTCTTCAGACCTCTTTACAAAAGTTTGAGTTGCTTTTTTTTTAAGTTTTTATTTATTTTTGAGAGAGAGACAGAGAGACAGAGTGTGAGCGGGGGAGGGACAGAGACAGAGAGGGAGAAACAGAATCTGAAGCAGGCTCCAGGCTCTGAGCTGTCAGCACAGAGCCCGATGCAGGGCTTTAACTTATGAACTGCGAGATCATGACCTGAGCTGAAGTCGGACGCTTAACTGAATGAGCCACCCAGGCACCCCTGAGTTACTCTCTTCTAATCTCTATCTAGAAGTAGTCCTGACCACAGAGCTAAAATGGTATTTGGATAATACGCACATCGGAAAATCAGCAGACAAAAGACTTAAGCAGACAAGGAAAACCTTTGGTGTCTAAAGAACCCAACAGAGGGGCGCCAGGGAGGCTCAGCTGGTTGAGCGTCCAAGTGCTGATTTCAGCTCAGGTCATGATCCCAAGGTCCTGGGATCAACCCCCGCATCAGGCTCTGTGCTGAGCATGGATCCCGCTTAACATTCTCTCTCTGCCCATCTATGCCCCTTTCCCCAGCTTGCACACTCTAAAATAAATAAAATGAAAAAAGAAAAAAGTATTTTAAAGAACCCAAAAGAGGTGAAGGAGGATTCTGAGATGCTAAACCAAAGCCAGTTATCCATGAAATCTCTGTAGGAATTCACTCCCCCACCTATACTGGGGAACCTCCTGACCCTAACCTTTATGTAGATCTTGGGAGCTGCTCTTTTTGTTGACAGCATCCATGAACTTCTGGACATCTTGAGCTGACTTTCTTAAGGCAGCCATAGCCTCACGGAGCTGTAAGAAAGATGATGAGGGAAACAAGTTTTAAAATAGCATGGGTTAAAGGCACTTGGGTGGCTCAGTTGGTAAAGCATCGGACTCCTGATTTTGGCTTAGGACATGATCTCGCAGTTCCTGAGATGGAGCCCTGCCTCTCTCCTCTGTCTCTGCCCCTCCCCCACCCGTGTGTGTGTGTGTGTGTGTGTGTGCGCGCGCGCGCGCGCGCGCGCGCGCACGCGCGTGCGCGCTCTCTCTCCTTCTCTCTCAAAATATCTTTTTAATTAAAAAAATAGCATGGCTTAGACTTGAGAATAAGAACTCGTCTTTCAAAAAAAAAAATAAATAAAATGAGCTATATTTGGAAGGTCATGGTTACTTTATCAGGCGAAACTGCCCTTTCTTATAAATCTGGTTCAGAGATCAGCTTCAGGGAGCCTTCCTTGGTTAATCTCACCTAGCTGGTCGCCACCAAATTCTACATTCATATAGCACTTGTGCATGCATTTCTAAGTAACCTCTTTTGCATCCTTAGAACATCTACTAAAGGACTGGAACCCACAGGACTGATTACAGAGTGGATGATTATATTGATGGCTGAAGCAACTGAATGGTCAGGCCAGAAGTTTCTCACATTTTCATATTCTTACCTCTCACCTTTACCTTCCCCATCCCAACTCACCTTCTGGTCTTTGGGTGTTCTGCTCCCAGCATCACCTATGGATGAGAAAAACTCAAATGAGCATAAAAGACTTACAACATAAGAATTTCCAAGAAATTAACAAACTGAGCTACTTAAAAACATTATTACAGAAGCATTACTAATAACACATGACAACTAAATATATAAACATATACATTAAAAGTACTAAATGGTCCAGAAAGATACACAGCAAATAGGTGACAGTGCTTACCTGGGGATAAAGTACTGGGATAGGTGGTAGTTTACAAGAGTTTGGTTTTTCACTGCATTATTTTTCTTTTTTAAAGTAGGTTCCATGCTCAGTGTGGGGCTTGAACTCATGACCATGAGATCAAGAGTTGCACACTCTACTGAATGAGCCAACCAGGTGCCATTATATTTAAATTTTTGTAACAACAATTTGCTTATGGATTATCTGAATGATCTGACAAATGAGATGTGGTCAATGAATGAAGCAAAAGTATGTTTATTCTTGAGTAGTGCTGTCCAATAGAACTTTCTGCTGTGATAATGTTCTATATTGTACTGTTAAATCTGCTAACATTTGGCTACTAAGCACATTAAATGTAGCTAGTCCAACAGAGAAAGTAAATTTTGAATTTTATTTAAAATTTTTAAAAATTCAGATATAATTCACATACCATAAATGTTTAATTCAGTGGTTTTTAGTATATTCACAAAGTTGTTGTACAACTATCGCTACCACCTAATTCCAGAAAATTTTCATCACCCCGGAACAAAATCAACTAATGAGTATGAGGTTTCTTTCTGGGGTGATGAAAACACCCATTAGCAGTAATTCCCCATTCAACCTTCTCGCTAACTGCCAGTAACCACTAATCTACTTTCTGTCTCTATGGATTTGTCTATTCTGGACATTTCATATGAGCGAAATCATATATGTGGCTCATCACATGAAATTCCTTTTTACGGCTGAATAATATTCCATTATATGAATATGCCATATTTTGTTTATCCATTCACCAACTGATGGACATTTGGGTTGTCTCCACTTTTTAGCTATTATGAACAATGCTGATTTGAACATTTCTATAGCCATTTTTATATGGGCACAAGTTATCATTTCTCTTGGGTATATGGCTAGGAGTGGAACTGCAGGGCCATACAGTAATTCCATGTTTAACCTTTTGAGGAACTGAAAGACTTCCAAAGTGGCTGTACCATTTTTTAATCCCACAAGCGATATAGAGGATTCCAGTTTCTCCACATCAACACTTGTTACTGTCTTTTTGATTACAGCCATCTTAATTAGTATAAAATGCTTCTGACTTGCATTTCCTTAATGATTAATGACATCAAGCATCTTTCCATATATTTATTGGTCATTTACGAATCTTATTTGAAGAAATAACTATTCAAATGTCTTGCCCATTTTTTAACTGGGTTGCCTTTTTTCATTCTTGAGTTAACAGGTTTTTTTTAAGTTTATTTATTTTTTAAGTTTATTTTTTAAAGTCTATTTTATTTATTTTAAGCTTATTTATTTTATTATTGAAGAGAGAGAGAGAGAGAGAATCCCAAGCAGGCTCTGTGCTGTCAGCCCAGAGCCCAATGTAAGGCTGGATCCCACAAACTTGATGTCCAAATCAAGAGTTGGACACTTAACTAACTGAGCCATCTGGGCACCCTAACGGTTCTTGGTATATTCTGGAAAATACCAGACCCTTCACATTTTGCATAATTTAAACAGTCACATGTGTATAGCGGCTACTGTATTGGACAGTGCCGATTTAGAGATTTATAACATCTGTTTAAATGGAAAGCAGGGGTGCCTAGGTGGCTCAGTTGTTTAAGTGTCTGACCCCAGACTTCAGCTCAGGTCATGATCCATGATCTCGCGGTTCACAGGTTTGAGCCCCATGGGCTCTGGGCTGACAGTGTGGAGTCGGCTTGGGATTCTCTCTCTTGCCTCTTTCTGCCTGCCTTCCCCCTCCATGCTCCCACACAGGCATGCGCTCTCTCTCAAAATGAATAAACTTAAAATAAATAAATAGATAAAAATGGAAAGCAATGGTGGTAATCATTTCACAATATACACATATATCAAATCACTGTTTTACACCTTAAACTAATACAATGTTATATGTCAATTATATTTAAATAAAACTAGGAGAAAAAGGCAGCAAAAAAAAGAAAAAACTAAAATTAAAAATAGAAAGCAATGTAAATGTTCTAAGAACAATGTCCACTTAACAAAATAAATAAACTGTAACATCTCCAGATGAGGTTCATAATGAATCTTTAGTAACAGGAGACTGCTAAAGATATATTAAGTTTTAAAAGTTGGAACACATAGTCATTTGTTGGATATGAACTCAACCTCGGAGAGAATACAGACATCCCTGTGCATTCCTCAAAGAGCTGTGAATATAGTATATGATTAAGGATCTGTTATCTTACACCTCTCACAACTGTAAAAGGCTTCAAAACACATCCTACATTTCTTTCTTTCAGGAAGGACAGTTCTTAATCTTGTAGGGCCTTTGTATTTAAGCACCCCTTAAAAGTAAAAGTATTCATGTGGTAAAAAAATTCAAACATTATTAAAAGGACACACAGTAAAAATACACTTCCCTCATACTCCTGCTTCTAGTTCCTCTCCTCAGAAACAACCAATATTATCAGTTTCTGTTGCAGCCAAAGATAAATGTAAATATGTACTCTTTCCCCTATTCTTTTACTCACTTTCAACATCAGTTTTTATGTTGCTTTTTATCCTTATACCTCAAATATCTAGGAAAGTATTTCCTCTTAGTACCTATAAATCTGGTTCTTTTTATCCCTTTTTTTATTGTGGTAAAATACACATAACATAAAATATACACCACCTTAACCATTTTTAAGTGTACAGTTCAGTAGTTTAAGCACATTCATACTGATGTGCAACCATCAATTTTGCTGAAAAATATTAAGGACTAAATAAATGATTTTTATGTAGAACAACTGAATAGCATGAAATTATCAGCTATTCCTAAATTGATCTTTTAATAATGTCAACAGTTTTTGTTTTGGTTTTTGTGGTTTTTTTTGTCAGGGAGGGAGGGAGTGGAGAATATGACACGCTGACTCTCAAATACATATATAAGCACAAAAGATAAAAAGAACCAAGACAGGGGCGCCTGGGTGGCGCAGTCGGTTAAGCGTCCGACTTCAGCCAGGTCACGATCTCGCGGTCCGTGAGTTCGAGCCCCGCGTCAGGCTCTGGGCTGATGGCTCAGAGCCTGGAGCCTGTTTCCAATTCTGTGTCTCCCTCTCTCTCTGCCCCTCCCCCATTCATGCTCTGTCTCTCTCTGTCCCAAAAATAAATAAACGTTGGAAAAAAAAAAAAAAAGAACCAAGACAAACATGAAGAACAACAAAGTAAGGTGACTGGAGTTAACAGATATAGAAACTAATAAAGTCCAGTTATACATAATACAGAACTGAGATAAGAAAAAATGACAGACCTGGGAATGCAAGCTGGTGTAGCCACTCTGGAAAACAGTATGGAGGTTCCTCAAAAAAACTAAAAATAGAACTACCCTATGACCCAGCAATTGCACTACTAGGCATTTATCCATGGGATACAGGTGTGCTGTTTCGAAGGGACACATGCACCCCCATATTTATAGCAGCACTATTAACAACAGCCAAAGTATGGAAAGAGCCCAAATGTCCATCGATGGATGAATGGATAAAGAAATGTTTTTTATATATATATATATACATATATACACACACATACACATAGATAGATACACACACATACAATGGAGTATTACTCGGCAATCAAAAAGAATCTTGCCATTTGCAACTACGTGGATAGAACTGGAGAGTGTTATGCTAAGGGAAATTAGTCAGAGAAAGACAAAAATCCTATGACTTCACTCATATGAGGACTTTAAGAGATAAAACAGATGAACATAAGGGAAGGGAAATAAAAAGAATATAAAAACAGGGAGGGGGACAAAACATAAGAGACTCATAAATATGGAAAGCAAACAGAGGGTTATTGGACGGGGTGTGGGAGGGGGATGGGCTAAATGGGTAAGGGGCACTAAGGAATCTACTCCTGAAATCATTGTTGCACTATATGCTAATTTGGATGTTAATTTGAAAAAATTAAAAATAAAATAAAAAATACAATAAAATAATAAAAAAAAGAAAAAAATGACAGACCAATGAAAAAGAACAGAAAATCCAGAAACAAATCAATACATATGGAAATTATTTTTTAATGTTTATTTATTTGAGGGTGGGGGAGGGAAAGAGAGAGGAGGCAGAGAATCCCAAGCAGACCCCACACTGTTAGCGCAGAGCCTGACACGGGGCTTGAACTCACGAACCATGAGATCATGACCTGAGACAAAGTCAAGAGTCGGTTGCTTAACCAACCGAGCCACCCAGGCACCCCTGGAAATAATTTATGATAGAGCAGACAATGCAAAATCAGTAAGAAGGGATTCATTTCAGTAGTGGTGCTGAAACATTGATTAATAACCATATGGAAAAAAAATTTGATTTTGACCTCAAATACTACACAAAAAATAAATTCCAGTTGAATTAAAGACTTAAATGTGACAGGTGAAACTATGAAACTTTCAAAGGCAACATAAATGACCTTTATAATAAAGCCTCAGGGCAGAAAGGATGTAAAACACAATGACCATGAAAAAAAATCGTAGAGTATAACACCTGTTTTTCAACAAATAACATAACAAATAAAGATAAACTGTAAGCTGGGAGTGATATTTGCAACACGCAACTGCATAGGATTAGTAACGGCAATGATCACTGAGTGAGCAAACAAGAGACATGAACAGACATTTCAAAGAAAAACTACAGATGACTCACAAACACATGAAAAGATTCTCAAGTTCATCAGTAGGGAAATAAAATTTAAAAATCACAATACCAAGTTTTGTCAAGTATGTGTAGCACAGGACACTCTCATCCACTGGTAGTTACAAATATAAATTGGTACAACCACTTTGGAAAGCTGTTTGGCCACTGCTTATCCAGTAATGTTAAAATTTCCATATCCTAAGAACTAGCAACTCCTTAGAGTATGTGTGTATATATATATATCTCCTAAAAATTTAGTAAGACTGCCAAAATTTAGAAAGATTCTTGCATATGTGGATTAGGAATCATGTATAAGAATATTTAGAGCATTATTTGAATTGAAAACAAATGAAATGCAACTGACAGGAGAATAGATATATTGTGTCATATTCACAAGATGGAATACTATGCTGTAGTAGTTACTGAGTTAAACATCACACATCAGCAAGATGTTAAAGAAATGACTGAAGAATGTATGTATACACTATGTATGATTCCACTTCTACAGTTAAAAAAAGGCAAAACTATGGCGCTTCTGATAATAGTGATATGAAAATAGTGATATAGATGACTCCCCTATGCAGAAAACAACTATAAAACTGGAAAAAAAAAGTTACAAACAATCATTTCAGGGCACTGGAAATTGACCAAAGACAAAGAATTAATTCAAAGTGTTTGTTCTGGGGGCGCCTGGGTGGCGTAGTCGGTTAAGCGTCCGACTTCAGCCAGGTCACGATCTCGCGGTCTGTGAGTTTGAGCCCCGCGTCGGGCTCTGGGCTGATGGCTCAGAGCCTGGAGCCTGTTTCCGATTCTGTGTCTCCCTCTCTCTCTGCCCCTCGCCCGTTCATGCTCTGTCTCTCTCTGTCCCAAAAATAAATAAACGTTGAAAAAAAAAATTAAAAAAAAAAAAACAAAGTGTTCTGAAAAATTGCTTGAATTCTGGTAAGAACGAGAAGTCTGTGGCCTGCTTGCCTGGGGCGGCTCCCATCCCCACTCCACTCCTTGTTTGGTGAGTGCAAACTACGGCTTTACCATTGAGGTGCTAGCCATGGCAATGAGCAGCTTTACTAGTCTGAGCTTGCAGCTCTTGTTTAGGGTGAGCAGCAAACCAGTCAGAAACTTAACAAGGAGATCCTGAAAATGAGAGAGCCATGGACAGGCTTAGATAAATTCTCTATGCATTCTTGAGTGACTGCTAAACTGTGCAAATGCAGACAAGACCCAGGAGTCCATGGAAACTTGAGAACTAAATGCAACTCTGAATGTATTCTCTATATCTCCGTAAAACTCACTGGCTAAACTATGCAAAAAAAAAAGGGGAGGGGGAGCAATTGTTAAGAGCCAAGTTAATATATATAAAGTTATATACACACATATATATATATATACATACACACACACACACACATAAATACATATATAAGAATCTGTGGGTGACTGCTAAACTATGCACATACAGAAAAGATGCAGGAAACCCAATGGAGACTTGAGATTACATGCAACTCTGAATGCATTCTCTATATTTCTATAAAACTCACTGGCTAAAATATGTAAAAAAAAGGGAGCAAAGGTTAGGAGCCAAGCTAATATATATAGTTCAAATTTAAAAACCAAGCAGGGACATCAGCTGTACACTACAAAGAAGACACAGTTGGCATCATAAGAAAAAAAACTTGAAAGTATCCAGCTTTCAACAACAAAAATAATGAAACATTCAAAGAAATAGGAAAGTATGCCCTATACTCAGGAAACAAAACTCTAGCAATGGAAACTGACTTGCCATACGGGCCTAGGTATTGGATTTATAAATATGCTCAAAGAGCTCATGGAAATTACATTCAAAGATTTAAAGGAAAATAGGCTAATACTTAATAAACAAAAGACTTGACTATAAAAAGAAGCAAATGGAAATTCCAGGGTTGAAATTACAAAAACTGAAACGAAATACAGTAAAACCTTGGTTTTTGAGCATAATTCATTCCAGAAACATCCTTATAATCCAAAGCACTTGTATATCAAAGCAAATTTCCCCGTAAGAAATAATGAAAACTCAGATGATTAATTCCACAACCCCAAAAATTCATATAAAAATTATTACAATACTATAATACATAATAATAAAGAAAATACAAAATACAAAGAAAAATAAATTAACCTGCACTTACCTTTGAAAACCTTTGTGGCTGGTGTGAGGAAGACAAGAGAGAGGAGGGTTATTGTGTAGGACGACTTTCACTGTCACTAACGGAATCACTGCTATTGGCTCAATGGAATCTTTTTCTTTTTGTGCAACTTTAACAAGGAACCTATCCAATGCCTCCTTTTGAGGATTTCACAGAAATGTGAGATTGCATTGATGATGACCCACAATCCCTCAGAGAGAGAGCTGAGTTGTGATCATGTGACTGATGTTCAGTGTTATGAACTACTTGTATTCCAAGACACTACCTGCTTATCAAGTTAAAATTTATTAGAAATTTTTGCTCGTCTTGCAGAACACTCACAGAACAGACTAGTCACAATCCAAGGTTTTACTGCATTCACTAGGGGGGGGCTAAAAAAAGCAAATTTAAAATGGCAGAAGAATAAATAAACTAATAGATACCTATATAGAGAAATTGTCCCATCCAAAGCACAAAGAGAAGAAGGTTGAAGAAAAATGAACAGTGTCTCAAAGACTTATAAGACAATGTGAAGCATTCTACCATATGCATAATGATGAGCTCAGAAGGCCAGGGGAGAAAGGGCTAGAAAAAAATATATGAAGAAATAATGACCGAAACACTTCTAAATTTGATGAAAAATGTGAATCTACAGATCCAAGTTCCATGAATCTCAAATACGACGAATACGGAGAGAATTATACCTAGACAACACCTACTGAAACTACTAAAATCAAAAGAGAAAATCTTAAAAGCAGTAAAACAAAAATGACTCACATCCAGGGTACAACACATTCATCTAACTTCCTATCAGAAATAACTGAGGCCAGGGGCGCCTGGGTGGCGCAGTCGGTTAAGCGTCCGACTTCAGCCAGGTCACGATCTCGCGGTCCGTGAGTTCGAGCCCCGCGTCGGGCTCTGGGTTGATGGCTCAGAGCCTGGAGCCTGTTTCCGATTCTGTGACTCCCTCTCTCTCTGCCCCTCCCCCGTTCATGCTCTGTCTCTCTCTGTCCCAAAAATAAATAAACGTTGAAGAAATAACTGAGGCCAGAAGACACTGGAATGGCATATTCGAAATGCCAAAAGAAAATAGTGAACCAAGAATGCTATATCTCAGATAAATGAAATGACTTTTAGCAGGACCACAAGAAATATGCTTTAAATATTTATTTTGAGAGAGAGAGAGAGAGAGAGAAGGGCAGAGAGAGAGGGAGAGAGAGAATGCCAAGCAGGCTCTGTGTGGTTGGTACAGGGCCTGATGCGAGGCTCGATCTCACAAATAACCTGAGCCAAAATCAAGAGTTGGACACTTAATCACTTAAGAGTTGGGACACTTAACACCTGAGCCACCCAGGTACCTCAGAATTACAAGAAATATTAAAGGAAATCTTTCTGGCTGGAAAAGGATGACACTAGATCCTAACTCAGATCCACAGGAAGAAATGAAGAGGAATAGAAATGTAAACATCTGGGTAAATATGTATTTTTCTCTTTTCTTCCCATAACATCTTTAAAAATAACTGTAACACAAAATTGTTGGCTTTAAACATATGTAGATGCAATATATTTGACAACAGTACCACACAAGAAGAGAGTGAAAATGGAGCTATCCCGGTGCAAAGCTGCTATATTTTACCAGAATTAAGTCAGTATTAACTTGTAGTAGTTAATGACCAGATAAATATGCAAGCACTTTTTTTAAAAGACAAAAAAAATCAGAGAAATTAAAATGACTTACTGAAATATTTGTTTGACACAAAGAAAGCAGTAAAGAACAGACAAATATAAAAGACATGGGACATAGGGGGAGAAAATGCAAAATGGCCTATAAAAATCCACCCATATGGATTCATATCAACTGTGAATGCACTCAATACTAATTAAAAAGGGAGAAACTGTGAGAATGGATTAAAAAAAAGACAAGAGGGGCGCCTGGGTGGCGCAGTCGGTTAAGCATCCGACTTCAGCCAGGTCACGATCTCGCGGTCCGTGAGTTCGAGCCCCGCGTCAGGCTCTGGGCTGATGGCTCAGAGCCTGGAGCCTGTTTCCGATTCTGTGTCTCCCTCTCTCTCTGCCCCTCCCCCGTTCATGCTCTGTCTCTCTCTGTCCCCCCAAAAAAACAAAACAAAACAAAAACAAAAAAAAAAAAAAAAAAAAAAAAAGACAAGATCTGGGGCACCTGGGTGGCTCAGTTGGTTAAGTGTCTGACTTCAGTTCAGGTCATGATCTCATGGTTTGTGAGTTCGAGCCCCACATCAGGCTCTGTGCTAACAGCTCAGAGCCTAAAGCCTGCTTCAGATTCTGTGTCTCACTCTCTCTGTCCCTTCCTCACTTGTGCTTTGTCTCTCTCTCAAAAATACACATACGTTAAAAAAAATTAAAAAAAAAAAAGAGATCTAACTATACATATATTGTATGCAAGAAATACACTAAATTCAAGACAAAGATTTTAAGTAAAAATACAGAAAACGACACAATATACAAACAGTAATCCTAACAGAAATGGAAATTCCACATTAATATCTGACAAAATAGACTTTAAGACAAGGGATATCACTTGAGACACAAAGAGATACCTTATAATAATAAAAAAAGTAACTATAAACATATACATAACAGAGTCCCAAAATATAGGAAGCAAAAACTGAAAGAACTGAAATGACAAACAAGTCAACAATTTTAGTTCAAGATTTCAAAACTCCTTTCCAAGTAATTGTTAAAATAACCAGACAGAAAATCAATAAGGGCACAGAAGACTTGAACAGCACTATCGGCCAACTTAACCTAAAAAACATTTATAAAATATTCCAATCAACAGCAGCAGAATACAAATTGTTTGCAAGCACACATGGATCATTCTCCAGGACAGATAATATACTAGGCCATTAAAAAACATTTAAATACATTTAAAAGGATTAAAATAATACAAAGCAGGTTTTCTGACCAAAATTATATTAAATAAAAAAGTCACAACACAAAGAAATCTGGGAAATTTCTAAATACTTGGGATAAATCATTGGTCAAAGAAAAATCACACAGGAAATTAAAATTATAAGTTAAAGGGAAACGGAAAATATGGGGTGCGTGGGTGGCTCAGTCGGTTGTGTCTGACTCTTGATTTCAGCTCAGATCACGATTCTAGGGTCATGGGATCAAGCCCTGTGTCAGGCTCTGTGCTAAGCATGGAACCTGCTTGGGATTCTCTCTCTCTCTCCCTCTCTTTCTGCCCCTTTCCCACGCTCACATTCTCTAAAATAAAAATTAAAATATAAAAAAAGCATATGTATTTTTAATATTAAAAAAATAAAGTGAAAATATAACAAAAAAATTTATGAGATGTAGTAAAGCAATGCATAAATTTTATATTAGAAAGGAAGAAGACCTAAAACCAAATCAATAATCTATTTTCATTTTAAGAAACTAGAAAAAGAAGAGCAAATCAAACCCAAGTACATGGAAGGAAGAAAATAATAAAGATCAGAGTAGAAATCAGTGTAAAAAAACAGGAAAACGGTAGAGAAAAAGAAACAAATGAACACAAAAACTGGTCCCTTAAAAAAGAGCAAAAAAACCAATAGTCTTTCAGCTAGATTAACCAAGGGAAAAAAAGAGATCCAAATAACCAATATCAGGAATGAAAGGAACATTGCTACAGAACCTACAGAAATTCAAAAGAATCATAAGGGAATAGTATGAACTTTATGGCAATAATTTAGACAACTAAATGAGATGGAAAAATTCCTAGAAAGATACAAATTAACAAAAATGACTTAAGGAACAGAAAATACAAATAGACATATCAGGTAAAGAAAATTAACTAGTAATTAAAAAGCTTCCCACCTGGAATGGGAAAAGCCCAGAAATCCAAAGCGTGGAGTTTAGATAAGTAACGCACCCATGTTTGTTTTTTAGTTTGGGCCAATGTATCACAGTAACAAAATATTAACATTAGGGGTGCCTGGGTGGCTCAGTCCAACTCTTGACTTTGACTCAGGTCATAATCTCGCGGTTCGGGAAATCAAGTCCCGAGTAGGGCTCTGAGGTAACAGCACAGAGCCTGCTTGGAATTCTCTCTCCCTCTCCCCCACTTGTGCACATATGCATGCTCTGTCTCTCTCTCTCTCTCAAAATAAATAAATAAACATTAAAACATACTAACATTGGAATAAACTGGTGGAAGGTATACAGAACTCTCTGCATTATCTTTGCAATTTACACAAAAATATAAAACTATTCCAAACTGTGGCGCCTGGGTGGCTCAGTCCATTGGGTGTCTGACTTCCGCTCAGGCACAATCTGGTGGTTCAACAGTTTAAGCCCCATGTCAGGCTCTGTGTTGACAGCTCAGGGCCTGGAGCCTGCTTCAGATTCTGTATTTCCCACCCTCTCTCTGCCCCTCCCCTGCTCACATTCTTTCTCTCTCAAAAATAAATTAAAACAAACAAACAAAAAACAAAAACTATTCCAAACTAAAAAGCTTATAAAAAAAAAAATCTATCCAAAAAAAAAAAAAAATCATCCACAAAGAAAAGTCCAGGTCAAGACAGTCTCGGTGCTGAATTTATCAAACATTTAAGGAAGAAATAATACTATTTCACACAAATTCAGAGGAGGGAACATTTCCCAACTCATCTTTATAAGGTCCATAATACCCTAATACCAAAGTCAAAAAACCACACCACAATAAAACTAAAAACCTATAGTCCTCATGACCATAGATGCAAAAAAAAATTTTTTTAAAGTCCTCCACAAAACTACTCTTTTTTCTTTTTAGTTTATGTATTTATTTTGAGAGAGACAGAGAGAGGGGAAAGGCAGAGAGGGAGAGAGAATCCCAAGCAGGCCCCCTGTCAGCGTGGAGCCCAAGGCAGGGCTTGAACTCATGAACTGCAAGATCACAACCTAAGCTGAAATCAAGAGCCAGACTCTTAACCAACTGAGCCACCCAGGTGCCCCAGGTGCAAAAATTCTTAACAAAAAATATTAGCAAATCCAATACAGAACAGAAGGAACTTCTTTCAACCTGACAGTTTCTAGGAACAGAAGCAACTTCCTTCAACCTGAGAAAGGATATCTACGAAAACCTTAAAGCTCACATTATAATTAATGCCTAAAGACTAAATGCTTCCCCCTAAGATCAGAAGCAAGGAAAGGATGTCTACCCTCAAACTTTTATTCAACATTGTACTCGAGGTTCTACTGAGTACAATAAGGCAATAAAAAAGAAATAAAAGACATTTAGATTAGAAAGAAAGAAGTAAAATTGACTTTATTTGCAGAGACAGCATGGTCTAATATATAGAAAATCCCAAGGGATCCACAAAAAACTTATAGAACTAATAAGTGAGCTTAGTAAGGTCAGGGCTACAAGATTAATACACAAAAATCAACTATATTTTCATATCTTAGCAACAAATAATCTTAAAATGAAATTAAGTAAATAATCTCACTCACATTAGCTTTAAAAAGAATACAACACTTAGGACAAATGTACCACGTTAATGCATTAGAAGACTAGTCGTTAAAAAGGTAATGCTCTCCAAATTGGCCTTTAGATTCAATAGAGTTTCTATTAAAAATCCCAGCAGGCTTTAAAAAATGTTCTTGATAGAAACTGACAAGCTGATTCCAAAATATATTTCAAAAGCATATGAAATACATTTGTATTTGGAGACTTCCATTAGGTGATTTTAATACTTACCATTGAAACTATAGTAATAAAAGCAGTGTGGTGCTGGTATAACAACAAATATATAGATCAATGTGACAGAACAGAATCTGGAAATAGACCCTCATATACGTGGCCAGATGATTTTTGACAAGGATACCAAAAGGATAGTCTTTTCAACAAATGGTGGTGAAACAACTAAATAGTCATAAGCAAAATAAACCAACCACTCTCAACCTTTATCTTGAGAATTATTACTGTTAAAATACACCATTAAGAAAATGAAAAGACCACATTTGAGAGAAAGTATTTCTAAAATATATCTGATAAATGAACTGTACCTAAAGCCTGAGTTCTCTAAGTCAAAAGAGCGGTTCTCTAATAAAAAGACAACCCGATTTTTTAAAAAAGCCTCAAGATTTTAATGGATGTTTTCCCAAAGAAAAAACAAATGGTAAATTAAGTATGTGAAAAGATGCTCAACTTCCTTCAAGAAATGCACACTACAATCACAATTTGATACCACCACACTCACACTGCAAAAGCTAAAATAAAAAACTGACAATACCAAGCACCAACAAGGATGTAAAGAAACTGGAACCCCCATACTTTGCTAGTGGGAATGTAGAATGGTATAGCCACTTTTGAAAACAATATGGCAGTTTCTTAAAAACTCAAATGTACACTTACCCTAAGCCCTAACAATTCTATTCCTAGGTGGAATATCCAAAAGACACGAAACATAACGCCCACATAAAGACTTCTACACAAGTGTACATAGCAGCATTACTCATAATCGCCCCAAACTAGAAACAACCCAAATATTTATCATCAATTACAGAAGATAGTATGTGGTATATCTATAGAATGGAATACTGCTCAGCAAAAAGAAAAAAAAAAACAAACTACAGATACATGGAACAACATGTTCCACCGCAAAAATGTTATGCTAAATGACAGAAACCAGATACAAAAGACAACAAATTGTGATTCTATTTAAATGAAATTTTTAGAAAAGGCAAAAAGGAAGTAAGCAGATCAATGGTTGGGGTGAAAATGGAGAATGCAGACAAACAGGTAAGAGGGATGTTTTGGGGTAATCCAAACATCTGTGGTGAAGACTGCACTACTCTATAAATTTACTAAAACTCAAACTCTACACTTAAAGTGGGTAAATTTTATAGTTTGTAAATTATACATTAAAAAACCCCTCAAAAATAGACAAAACCAAACAATCTACCGTTTTGAAATATATATATAGGTGCGAATGCCACCTAAAAAGAAAAGGAAGGGAATTCAGAATAGAGGTGACACAGAATGGGGAAAGGAAGGTCATTCAATCAGAAAGTAGCACATAGAGGACATCTATGATACTAATAATGTTCTATTCCTTTTTGGTAACGGGCAAGTTCAACAGTTTAGAATATGGAGTTAGTGACAACAATTTCTGCTCTCTTCTTTTATCTGTTTGTCTTCCTGTGTCTCAATTTCAATCCTGAGATTTTCCTACCCAGAGTCTTATCTCTTACCTGAATCAATACTGAGGACATCATCATCTTCATCAGGAATCTCGATTATTTCTGTAGGCCGGGAGGCTTCATCCTCAGAGCTACTGTCCCGGTATTGTAGTCCCAGTTTGGAATAAAAGTCCTTCACCAAAGACTCACAGTTAGTCACTGCCCTAATATTGGAACACATGTAGAAAAGGTCAAAGCCAGCAGAAATAGGTATAAAAGCCATCAGAATTTATATATATATTTAAGTATACACTGACCTCAATTTAAACAGGTCATATTCCAAAGTGTCTCCATTTAGAATTTAAAATGCTTTTCTCAGGACACCTGGAGGGCTCAATTGGTTAAGCATCCAACTGCGGCTCAGGTCATGATCTCACGGCTCATGAGTTCGAGCCCTGCATTGGGCTCTGCGCTGACAGCTCAGAACCAGGATCCTGCTTCAAATTCTGTGTCTCCCTCTCCTTCTCTCTCTCTGCCCCTCCCCTGCTGGTGCTCTGTCTCTCTCTTTCTCTCAAAAATAAACTTAATAATAATAAAATGCTTTTCTCATTAAAATATGTTTAAATAGTGGTTTCAGACTAGGCCCTAACAAAATCCAAAATAACCTGAAAGTACATTAACCATATCTCATCATTTACCTTGCTATATGAAAATGTGTTCTAAGTGACAACTAAGGCATACTAGGCACCAATCTTCTGAGAATTTATGAGTAGATACAGGGCTCATGTTCCACAGTTTCATAAGACAGCAACGACTTATAATCCTCACTCCCTAGATCATCCTACTAAGAAAACTGTGCAGTTGTTCTGAAGCAGAGTACAGGAGAAAGAAGGGGAAAAGACTCAAGACCTTGACCATTCTACTGTAGACCATACACTGGCTTCCAATAGATGAATATTCTACATATAACGGGTGGTTGTGAGGTCGGATTTTTAAAAATGTTTGTTTGTTTGTTTGTTTGTTTGTTTGTTTATTTATTTATTTTGAAAGAAAGAGAGACAGGGTGTGGGGCAGGGGCAGAGAGAGAGGGAGAGAATCCCAAGTCGGTTCACGCCATTAGCGCAGAGCCCAACATGGGGCCAGATCCCACGATGGGAGAGATGATGACCTGAGCCGAAATCAAGAGTCAGATGCCCAAATGACTGAGCCACCCTGGCAACCGTGAGGTCAGATTGTTGGCCGTAACCTTTGAGAAACAGAAAGGTCCTACATGTCTGTACCTTGTAAAGAATAAAGCGACTGGCACAACATCATGAGCAATTACACTTCTAAAATGTCTGCCAAGGGGAGATCTCTGATTTTCCGTGTAGTCCTCACCTGGATGCATCATCAAAGAGCTGATCAACATGGGCCACCTCAGATTCCTTCTGTATTACCCACGTCTCCAACTCCGCTAGTTGCTTCTTTCTCTGCTGTACACAGTCCATCTTCTCCAGTTCTTCATCGATGAACTGCCTCAGTTCCTCCATTGAGATACCCAGCTCCTCAACCACCGCTTGTTGCAGCTCTGCGATCTCATCAGACTCCACCGCAGCTGCGGCTGCACCCAAACCAATGCACCCAGGGATGGAAGACATGCTGTTGTCCCCTACATGGAAGAGAAAACTAAGATTACCTTTGCAATTATTATAACCGCCAAACTTCAGTCTCTAAAACTCATTCCTACACTACTACTTCTCATTCAAATACAATTAGGTTCCATTCTATGTTCTCCCTCTCCGTTCCCCTGTATCCGATGCTAAGATTTTGTACCGATCTTATTCTACAGAAGATGGGCCTGGATAAGGTTTAAAAGCGTGAGGGCATGGAAAACATATGATACGCAACAGAGGCTACCAAAAAATAATGTTTTAGGAAACAGAAGAGAACCAATTTGCTGAGGAAGGTATTTCTGTGACCTGTGTTCCTTAACTGACTAAAGAGAGAAATCTTTGTTTGCATGCTATGCCTAATTTGAACAAATATCTCCACTTGGATGGGGGGGCGTTGGTTTATAATTCACTGTTTTCTCTTTAATTACTTGTTCGCTTTACATTACCTTGCTTCCACGTGGAAACTTACTTTTTAAAGTCTATTCACACTTATGCATACAAAAGCAAAGACGCTTCCCAAAAGTGAAGGAAAATTAAAGCAATCTGGGAATAAAATGTGGCTACCTAAAAATTACAATCCAAATAGCCTACGCATTAGTGTTAACTGCTTTTTTGATCAAACGGTTGGAGCAAAACTGACGCCAGAATGCCGTGCGACTCCAAGACCAGTTCTCACCGCCTCCATTTTTCCTTTGCCCACACACCAACCCCACCCCCACGCTACCCTTTCTGGGGGTGCGTCCCACCCACCCCGCAAACCCAGCTCAACCCCGCCCCCGCTCGCCTCTCGCGGAAGACTTCCTTCCCACCCTCGCCCAACCTCCTCCCACAAACAAAACATTCCAGACGGGCCCCTGATCTCCAAATACCTCAATTAACAGTACTTCCCACACCTCCCTGCTTCCAACTACAACACTTCTTTTCACCAACCAGACCCCAGACTCGAGACTCTGGGGTCGGCCTCGACGGGGAAGAACGAAACCGTACGGAAAAGGGAGCAGGGGGAGGGGATGAAGCATGAGGGAGGGAGGGAAAGGGAAGCAAAAGAGACGCCCGGAAGCAAACCTCAGGTGCCGTTCCGGTCGCCACGACGGTAGCCTGCCGGGGTCAAATCCTAAGCCTCTGAGCGCCCCTCCAAGGCCAGGAAACCTCGGGCAAGTACGCATGCGTCAAAGGAGAGCCTTCCAGGGCACACGTGAGAGGCCACTGGGCGGGTGAAGTAGGCGTGGCCTAGAGTATATTCTCGAAGCTCCACCTCTTCCGCCACCCCAACCCCTGGCAGTCACACTAAGTTTAGTGTTTAAAGACTCAGCAAACCGTTAGGTTTAGGTGTTTTTCTCACTTTAGTTTGTTATATTACGAAGTGGTACAAATTGTAACAAGTGAAGAAATATCAAGATAGAATAAGACAAACGTGACAATATCCTCTCCTCCCCTCTCATCACTACACCTGCTGCTTTGAGGTAAAATAGCTTAGTTTTCTAGGCTTGTACTTACAAGGTCATGAATCTGGATTCTTTAAAAAGATTTTATTTTTTAGTCATCTTTACACCCAATGCAGGGCTCAACCCTGAGATCGATAGTCGCATGCACTGCTTGCTGAGCCAGCCAGCCTCCCCTAAATGTGGATTTGTTTTGTTTAGTTTTTATTTCACATGTGGATATCCTTTGAAGTCAACATTTGTCTTTTTCATAATTGCATAATACTTAATAGTGTGGATAAACCATAATTAGAAAGATGCTCTCACTACAGCATGTATTCATTATGAATAATGCAACAATAAACATTAACGTGCTTTTGAAGTAGCACTTTTATTTCTGTGGAAGAGATTCCCCATAATGGAATCTGAGTTAAAATATATACACACACATATATATTCACATATATATGTATATATATGTACCTCTTTTCATTTTAATAGAATCTACTGTCAAATTACTTTTCAAAAAGGTTGAAACAATTTTTACTCCTAGCAAATCTCTGAAAGTATGTTTCCCCACACCCTCATTAGGATTGGATGTTAAGTGTCTATTTAATTTTTAAGAATTTGATAGGTCTTTTAAAAAATTTTTTTAATGTTTAATTTTGAGAGAGAAAGAGCAGGGTAGGGGTAGAGAAAGAGGGAGACACAGAATCCCAAGAAGGTTCCAGGCTCCGAGCTATCAGCACAGAGCCTGACATGGGGCTCGAACCCACAGACCGTAAGATCATGACCTGAGCCGAAGTCAGATGCTTAACCAACTGAGCCACCCAGGCACCCCTAGAATTTGATGGGTCTTAAAATAGTATCTGCATCAGGATAGACTATAGTGTTGTGGAAACAAACAACTCCCAAACTTTAAAACAAAAACTGTGTACTTGTTGCTCGCACTGCATAATCATCTCTAGAAAGTTGACTTTGGAGCTCTGCTAGGATAGCTACTCAGGAACCCAGGCTGATAAGTAAGTCAGGCCAGAGGGAGAGACTGCTAGACGGTCTCATACTGGCAATTAAAGTGATTCAGGACACTCTCATTAACAACTCATTGGCCTGACTGAGTCATAGGGCCCTACCCAACCACAAGGGGGCCAGGAAGATCAGTCATGTCTCACATTTGGAAAGAGAGAGAATTGGGCGTATTTGATGAGCCAGCACTATTGACTACATTATCTCATTATTGCTCTAACTTGTTCAGCTATATTTACATTAATGACACCTAACTTCATTTAAAAGGCACAAACCTGGGGCGCCTGGGTGGCTCAGTCGGTTAAGCATCTGACTTCGGCTCAGGTCATGATCTCGCGGTCTGTGAGTTTGAGCCCCACGTCAGGCTCTGTGCTGACAGCTCAGAGCCTGGAGCCTGTTTCAGATTCTGTGTCTCCCTCTCTCTCTGACCCTCCCCCATTCATGCTGTCTCTCCCTGTTTCAAAAATAAATAAACGTTAAAAATAAATAAATAAAAATAAAAGGCATAAACCAGAGGGGCACCTGGGTGGCTCAGTCAGTTGAGCGTCTGACTTCGGCTCGGGTCATGATCTCACGGTTTGTGAGTTCGAGCCCTGCATTGGGCCCGTGTGCCAACAGCTCGGAGCCTGGGGCCTGATCCAGATTTTGTGTCTCCCTCTCCCTCTCCCTCTGCCCCTCCTGTACTTGCACTCTGTCTCTCTCTCAAAAATAAAAATATAAAAAAAATAAATAAAGGTACAAACCAGATCTTCTGTGTAAGACTGGAAATGGGGCCCAGGCAGCCTTGATAACCTCCCCTTTATCTGTGCTCATTTCGCCTGTCCACTAGTTTCCTGGGACTACTGTGAGCGCCTGTTTCCAATTGCTAAGACCCTAGGAAATGAGGTCCAGAAAAGTGAAGGTGTCCTCTAGACATTGCAAATTCAGCATGTTCCCAACTCATCTTATGGTATTATTTTCTAACTTGAACTAGACATTTTAGACATATTACTCCCTAAAAAACACTCTCGCGCACGTGCGCGCACACACACACACACACACACACACCATATTTATTGAATGTTTACTTGATACCAGGCACTGTTCTAAGCACTTTACGATTATTCATTTTAGTCCTCATAATAGTGCTGTGAGGTAGGAACTATTATTGGATCTTTTCTGTGGATGAGAAAACTGAGACACACAGTTATATTTCCCAAAGGCACAGAGCTAAAAAGTGTCAGCGCCAGGCAGTTTGGCCCTAGAGCTTGTGGTCTTAAACCATTATTCAATACAACTTGTTTATCCTACTTTGGAAATGTTTGACATATATTTTCTCTCTTTTCTATTTTAATTCTATTGTATTTAGCTCTTATTTCTTGCCAGGACTAACTAGCCTCTTAATTGGTAGCCTCATGGTAGACCAGTCCCACACAGAGCTTTAAAATACATTTCTGATCACTGTCTCTCCCCTGCTTTAAACCTATATTTTCTTTATGTCTATAAAATAAGGTTCAAACTTTACAGTATAAAATTTGAGGCTCTTTAAAATTTGGCCCTCATTTGCCTCTCTGGCCACATTTCCCATGTTTTCCCTTCACATACCTGCTTAAGCGCTATTTCCCCAACATGTTTACACATTTCAATTTCTCATCTCCATACCTTTGTTCATTGTGATCTCCTGGGATGCCCTTCTCTTTCTGCCTGCTGTAATATGAATTCTCTAAGGGTCCACCTCAAATGTCTCTTTGGTGAAATTTTTTTAATGTTTATTTCTTTTTGAGACAGAGAGAGACAGAGCATGACTGGGGGAGGGTCAGAGAGAGGGAGACACAGAATTCGAAGCAGGCTCCAGGCTCTGAGCTGTCAGCACAGAGCCCGACGCAGGATTCGAACTCATGGACCATGAGATCATGACCTGAGCTGAAGTCGGACGCTTAACTGACTGAGCCACCCAGGCGCCCCTCCTCTGTGAAATTTTCATAGACCCAGCAGTTGTCAAACGTTATCATGTATCGGAATTACCTTGAGGGTTTATTGAAACACAGATTGCCACCCCCACACCTGTCATGTGTGATAAATGCCCTGTCATGTGTGATAAATGAAGGGAAATGTGTTCTGTCCTGATTATGTTTCTATTAGTTAGATTCTTTCAGCTTTCTGCTGTGTGTCTGGAGGGGGTGGTTTGTGGGAGAGAATGAAGAATGGACAATGTTGAAGAGAAACAGGAGCTATTTAGGGTATCATATCCAAACTGATTTCTTCATTGCCTTCAAGAAGTCTGGTAGAAATCAGCAGAGGGACTTAGGAAGTGTCTTCTTTTTGTTTGTTTGTTTGTTTTAATTTTTTTAAACATTTATTTACTTTTGAGAGAACGAGGAAGGAAGGGGCAGAAAGAGGGAGACAGAGGATCTGAAGCAGGCTCCATTGATGTGAGCACAGAGCCTGATGCAGGGCTCAAACTCACAAACCATGAGATCATGACCTGAGCCAAAATCAAGAGTCCGCTGCTTAACTGACTGAGCCACCCAGGCGCCCCAGAAGGTGTCTTCTAAGACCCTTGCTACTCAACATGCAGTCAAGGGGCTTGTTAGACATTCTAAATCTCTGACCCCACTCGGGATGTACTGAATCAGAATATGAATTTTAATAAGATCTCCAGGTAATTTGTTTGCTCAAATTCGAGAATCACTATAGGAAAGGCAGGTTTGAGCTGTGTAATCCTTTCTGGGGTAGGGCCCCAATATTTAGGGAGCCAAGCTCTGGAGACTAACTTTTGTCAGAAATGATCAAGTCCTGGGGCACCTGTCTGGCTCAGTCGGTTAAGCATCCAACTTTGGCTCAGGTCATGGTCTCATGGTTCATGAGTTCGAGCCCCGTGTCTGGCTCTGTACTGACAGCTCAGAGCCTGGAGCTTGCTTCAGATTCTGTGTCTCCCTCTCTCTCTGCCCACCCCCACTCACACTCAGTGTGTGTGTGTCTCTCTCAAAAAATGAATAAACACTAAAAAAAAAAAGAAAGAATCAAGAACTGGGGCACCTTGATGGCTCAGTCATTAAGTGTCTGACTCTTGGTTTCTGCTCAGGTCATGATCTCACGCTTCGTGGTTTCAAGCCCCACATCAGGCTCTGTGCTGACAGTGCAAGGCCTGCTTGGGATTCTTTCTCCCTCTCTCTCTGCCCCTTCCCCTTGCACTGTCTCTCTCTCTCTCAAAATAAATAAAGAAACTTAAATTAAAAAAAAATCTTAATGTATTCCTTGAATTTAACTGAAGATTGACATACGGGCAGGGAACCAATGTATCTGGAATATCTTTAAAAAAAAGAAATGGAGGACGCCTGGGGGGGAGTTCGGTCAGTTAAGTGTCCGACTTCAGCTCATGTCATGGTCTCACAGTTCGTGGGTTCAAGCCCTGTATCAGGCTCTGTGCTGACAGCTCGGAGCCTGGAGCCTGCGTGGGATTCTGTGTCTCCCTCTCTCTCTGCCCCTCCCCCAGCTCATGCCCTTTCTCTGTCTCTCAAAAATAAATAAATAAATAAATAAATAAATAAATATAAAAAAAAAGAAATGATCAACTCCTGATATAAATGATTCATGTTATTAAAATGTACAAATAATTGAAGTAGACAGTTTATTGCCAATTTAATAGTATAAAGTAATAAATAATTGCTATACCGCTTGGAATACTTATGGTGTGCTCAGCACAGTCATTCCTGTAATCCCTTGTGATGCATTGAAAAATCACAACCATGTGCTACTTAATACTTAAGCACGAGAAATCGTAGCACAGGGTTCAAAACCTTGGAATGTCAAATGATCCTTTTCCTACAGACAGACTTAAGGGAAATTAAATCATAATCTAAACAATGTTGAGTGATCTCAGAATCAAAATGAAAGAATATGGGGATTAAAAACTCAAAGGGTTTTAGGCATCAGGAAAGTAATGTAAAGGAGCCAAATGGGGTGGGTGAGGACTGTGGTCACCTGAGAAATACGTGTCTCACCAAAGGGGACAGTTGCTACTTAGCTCCAGCTAATTTTTGCTCTATGTCATAGACACGGTGTTGCTGGATTTCCAATTTTTCAAGTGAGCTTAAAAATCAATATTTTTTCATATGAAAGCGTTTGAGTTTTGAATGTTGACAACTAATTAAAAAAATATTGGGGATGTCTGAGTGGTTCAGTCAGTTGAGCATCCAACTCTTGATATTGGCTCAGATAATGATCCTAGGGTTGGGGGATTGAGCATGGAGCCTGCTTAAGATTCTCTCTCTCCGTCTCTCTCAGAGTACCTGGATGGCTTAGTTAGTTATGTGACTGACTCTTGATTTTGGCTCAGGTTATTGTCTTGCAGTTTGTGGGATCAAGAGCTGCATCGGGCTCTGCACTGACAGCATGGAGCCTGCTTGGGATTCTCTCTCTCTCTTTCTCTCTCTCTCTCTCTTTCTCTCTCTCTCTCTCTCAAAATAAATAAATAAATAAATAAATAAATATTAAAAGAAAAAATATATATAAAGATTCTCTCTCCCTCTGCCCCTCTCCCCACTCATGCTCTCTCTCTCTCTCTAAAAATATTTTTTTTAATGTTCTGCTATACTTTTTTAAATCAGCAATTCAACTTCTAGGAATTAAACTACATATATTAGAAATTGAATACATTTGAATATTCATACCTTTGATATGATGTAAGTGCTAAATTATCTTCTGGAACATTGTGTGAAATAGCAAAGTATTTAGAAACAAAACAGATTTCCATCAGCTGGTGTTGGTTAAACAAATTATGGCACACTCAAACAATGGAATACTCTTCAACTATGTTTTTTAAAAAAGGAAGCTTTTTGTGCATTGATATGGGGTGATCTTTAAGAAACATTATTAATGCGGAAAGGGAAGGGGAAAATAGTTTCAAATAGAGAGGGAGGCAAACCCATAAGAGACTCTTAAATATAGAGAACAAATGGGATTGATGGAGGGGGGCGGGGAAGAGGGGAAAATGGGTGATGGGCATTGAGGAGGTCACTTGTTGAGATGAGTACTGGGTGTTATATGTGAGCTATGAATCATGGGAATGTGCCCTGAAACCAAGAGCACACTGTATACACTGTATGTTAGCTAACTTGAAAATAAATTATATTAAAAAGCAAAAGAAAGAAAGAAAGAAAGAAAGAAAGAAAGAAAGAAAGAAAGAAAGAAAGAAAGTTAGTTTAGGAGTTTTCACCAGAAAAAAAAAGAAACATTATTAAATACTTTTTAAGTTTTTATTTATTTATTTTGAGAGAGAGAGACAGAGAGACAGAGCACATGAGCTGGGGAGGAGTAGAGAGAGAGAATCCCAAGCAGACTCTGCACTGCCAGTGCAGTGCCAGATGTGGGGCTCAAACTCACAAACTGTGAGATCATGACCTGAGCTAAAACCAAGGGTCAGACGCTCAACCAACTGAGCCACCCAGTCGCCCAAGAAACATTATTAAATGAGAAGAGCAGGTGTAGAACATGGTATATAGCATGCTATTATTTGTGTAAATAATCCATTTAAAAATATATTTTCCTTACATATACATAAAAGATTACTGGAAGGATACATAAGAGATTAATACTGGTTTCTGAGAAGAGGGCAAATGGAAGGTGGCAGATAAGAATGGGAGTTTTCACAGTATACTACTTTACACCTTTTGAATTAAAAAAATTTTTAAGTTTATTTATTTTTGAGAGAGAGAGAGAGAGAGAGACAGAGACAGAGACAGAGACAGAGAGAGGGACAGAGAGAAAGAATCCCAAGCAGGCTCTGTACCATTAGCGTGGAGCCCATCGTGGGGCTTGAACTCACAAACCATGAGATCATGACCTGAGCTGAAATCAAGAGTCGGACACTTAATTAACTGAACCACCCAGATGTCCCTATACCTTTTGAATTTTAAAACATGACAATGGATAGTATATTCAAAATTATGACATTAAAAATGAAAATAAAAGGAACATGCCTGGAGGGACACACATGCATACATTAAAAAAAAAAAAATACTACCTTAACTTCAATTACCTCTGAATAGAAGGATTAGGAAACAAGACAGTGTCTAGGAACTTTTTGCATTTTTACCCTTAAGTAATGTTTGAAAAACATTTTTACAATGTGCCTTTTTTACTTTCATAATAATAATTTTAAAACATCAACTCAAAAAAAACACATATGGATCCCAACACACACCCACACCCACTTTGTAGATTTTAAACACTGGAAAGGGTCTAGCCAATAAAACTTCACAGACCACTTGGATCTGTAAGCTGCCAGTTTAAGTTGAGTGAAAGGAATGTTTAAGGACATCAGATTAACAGAGATGATATGAATAATAAAACCAGACAGACCCAAATTATGTGGGTTTCAACTCCCTGAGTGTACACGCCAAGGACTATCTAGCCATTGAGACTGGAAATACTCTACTGACCAATGGCTAAGCTGCTTTCTCCCCTGAACAGCATTCACACTGGCTGTGACTTTGCCTTGGGTCACTCTTTTTTTTTTTTTTCTTCCACAGATAATTCACTTCTGACTGATGCAATTTTTTCTCATATAGGTTATTGTAGAAAGTCAGGTAATAGTCAAACCTGTGACTCTCTAGTGACTGCATATTGATGCTCTCATCAATCATGTGTTCACCTTGCTTTTTTTTTTTTTTTTTTTAAGGGGTGGGGGAAAGGTTACTATCTGATTTCCATGGGGGAATACATGGTAGCCTTCCAGTACTGACATCAATTGTGTGGGGTTTTTAAAATTTTTTTAATGTTTATTTATTTTTGAGAGAGAGAGAGAGAGAGAGAGAGAGAGAGAGAATCTGAAGCAGACTCTGGGCTCTGAGCTGTCAGCACAGAGCCTGATATGGGGCTTGAACTCATGAACCAAGATATCATGACCTGAGCTGAAGTTGGATGCTTAACTGACTGAGCCACCCAGGAGCCCCTAATACTGACATCAATCTTAATCTGCTTTCATTTTACCCTGACCTGCACCTTGTCCTGAATTTCTTTTTATCAAATCAGTGTACAAATCACCTTTCTCTCTCCCTCTCTTGCTCTCTCCCCTTAGTTTATCCAATATAGCACACTCTGTTCTGGTGAAGGCATAGTCTAGTATCTCCATTTCAAAGCTTTGGTTCCCCTGCCTCAATTTTCAAATAACCCTGGGAACTTACTCAGGCCAAGGAGAGGGCAGTTCTGTTTCAAGGAGTCAGAAAACAGAAACAACTATCAAGTCTCTGGTAACAGTGCATGACTGTTTATTTATCCATACCATTTGGTATTGCTGCTAAAGTCTGGTTCAGCATTGTCCCATGAATACATGTCTCCTCTGAAGGGACTGCATGCTGGTCCAAGTTCCTGCACAAGCCCAAGTGATGCCCCACACTTAGCTTCCAAGGTTATGGCTGTCTTAGTTCACATCCACATGCTAAGTCACTGTTACCTAGAACATTTGGCCAGTATAGACCTAAGAGTTTTCACTATCACTATCTCTATCACTTACTGGGCCAGACTCAGACTCTTCAAGACAAATCCTCTTCAGCAAAACCTGTGTTGAGCATTGATCCATGGCCTAGATGCCCTCTCTCCTTCTAGTGAATTCTCTTATGCACTTTCCTGCCAGTTGACGATGGTCTACCAAATTGCCCTAACTTCAGACTTTGGAGAGTACAGATTATAATTTCCTTCCTTCCTTCCTTCCTTCCTTCCTTCCTTCCTTCCTTCCTTTCCTTTCCTTTCCTTTGTTTCTTTCTGAGAGAGCACAAATGGTGGAGGGAAAGAGAGAATCTTGAGCAGGTTCTTTGGGGCTCCGTCTCACAAACTGTGAGATCATGACCTGAGCTGAAATCAAGAGTCAGACTCTTAACTAACTGAGCCACCCAAGAGTGCCTTTTCTGTTTTCTTTTAAAAGATTCTTGGATTGATCATGATAACTACCACCATCATCGTTGTGTATTACATATGAGTTTCCTGTGATTGCCATAACCAATTACCATAGACCCGTTGGCTTAAAACAACAGGAATTTATTCTCTTACAGTTCTAGAGGCTAGCAATCCAAAAGCAAGGTGTTGGCAGGGCTGTGCTCCCTCCAAAGGCTCTGATGAGAATCATCCCTTGCCTCTTCCAGCTTCTGTTGGTTCCAGCCAAGTGTTCTTTAGTTTGTGGCTGCATGACTCCAATCTCTGCCTCTGTCTTCACAGGGCCTTTTCCTCTGTCTCTCTGTATCTTCTCGTCTGTCTTTTACAAAGGACATTTGTCATTGGACTTAGGGCTCACCCAGCTAATCCAGGAAGAATTCATCTTGAGATTCTTAATTATATCTGCAAAGATCCTTTTGCCAAATATGTGAAAACATTCATAGGTTTCCAGGGGAAGACATGGACGCATCTTTTGGAGGGCCCCTTTCAATCTACTAGATATTATTTTATAAATGAGGAAATGTGGGGTTGAGAAAGAGTAAGGGATTCCCTGAAGACAAATTGCTCCCCCTCTACCACACAGCTCTGCCCACTTGAGAAGGGTAGCAGATTTTTTTAAAACCTCACACACTAAAAAGGTCCTGTTAGACTCTTATCAAAGAACAATTGGTTCCTGCTGGCCTTATATTTGCATAACCAGAGGGATCTTCTAGGACCACCTCTAGGAATTCTGGTTTTAGGTGGGCCTTCCAAGCATTATTTTTTTTAATTTTTATTTATTTATTTTGAGAGAGAGAGTGTATGAGCAGGGAAGAGGCAGAGAGAGAGGGAGACAGAGAACCCCCAAGCAGGCTCCATGCTATCAGCACAGAACCTGATGTGGGGCTCGAGCCCACGAACACAATATCATGACCCGAGCCAAAATCAAGAGTCAGGCGCTCTACCGATAGAGCCACCCAGGTGCCCCAGCATTATTATATTGTATTGCATTACATCAAAAATTATGTCCAACTATCTTAAGGACATTTGATACTGGAGAATTGAAACCCATGGCCTTATTTTAATCAATGAGTTCAACCTGTCTCTGTCCCACTTTGTAACCATTTCCCTGAATAGGAATATAAACTGGCTGTGTTTCATCCTTTTTATTATTCTCAACTCACCCTTCTGTGCCTATTGTGGAATGCCAGAGTGAGAAGGCTGACACACAGAGAGGGGAACCAATATGAAGTCCAGATCATAAACACCTGTATAGAAGATTTAATATCTCCCCTGAGGAGGAGTCTTTCAGGCTTTTTCATAGTTCAGCTCAGCGACGGTTCTGCTGTTGTGGAGCTGGCCTCATAGGGGTTCTTCACCAACTTGGCACACCGAAAAATCATCACGATTAGGAACAGAAACAGAAGAACAACAAAGGCGATGGCAAAGCCTTTGTCTACATCAATACTGCTGGACAGGCTTGAATCATCCATGGGAACACACACTTCTTTACCCTTGTACAGCAGTAGCTACCTCCTCAGGTATCTTCAGGTTTGTCATATTCCTAGACAAAAGAGGATAAAACAAGTTGATTGGTTTGTATGTGTATGTGTGTGTTTTCTTAATAACATGTCAAAACCAAAGGAGATTTGCAAAAAAAAAAAAAAAAAAAAAGCGAGGCTTATTTAAGAAGCACTTATGAAATTGATAAAGTTAGTATGGGTGATGTTCAAAATATATACACATAAAAGCATAAAACCTCTGGAAAAATACTCCAAGGCAAAACATGAGCAAACATGTATAGCTCAGAAATCAACTAGAGCTTCCTTGGCTGGTAAGAACCAGGGAAAGCTACCTTGAACAGCCCAATTCTGTGTTACATCCAAATCTTTCTCTAAGATTTTTTTTCTTCCAAATTCTAAGAGTACATATTGTAACTAATTTGTTCTGGAGTCTTAACTTACTGGGTATGAACATAAAATTATTTTATTTTTTCTAATTACTATGTTTAACTGTGCTGTCATTCCCATTGTTTTTACAAAATATGTTTGTTTATTTTGAGAGAGAGAGAGAGAGAGTGTGTGAGAGAGAGCAGGAGATTGGCAGAGAGAGAGAGGGAGAGAGCTAATCCCAAGCAGGATCTGCGTTGACCCACAGAGACTGACGTGGGGCTTGATTCCACGAGCTGTGATATCATGACCTGACCCACAATCAAGAGGCGGACATTTAACTGACTGACCCACTCAGGTGCCCCTGTCATTCCCATATTTTGATGAAAAATGAAGTACATCCCAGAAGGGATCAATTTTGGTTATTAAAACTTAGTCCACCAAATCAACACTGAAAGGAAGAAAACCAGAAAACTCCCACTTCCCGATTTCAAAACTCACTGTAAAGTTACCGTTATTAAGACAGTGTGGCATTAGCCCAAGGATAGACATATAGTTAGGTGGGATAGATTTGGAAGTCTAGAAATAAACTCATATATCTATTGTCAACCGATTTTTGACAAGGATGCCAACACCATTCAGTGAGGAAAGAAAACATTGTGCTGGGACAACAGGACAGCCACATGCAAAAGAATGAAGTTGAACCCTTACTTCACACCATATATAAAAACTACCTCAAAATAGATCAAAGACCTAACTCTACAAAGCTCTTAAAAGAAAACAAAAGAGTAGATCTTCATAACCTTGGATTTGGCAAAGAATTTTTAGCTATTACATCAAAAGCACAAGCAACAGCAGAGAAAAATAGATAAGTTGGAATTTGTCAAAATTTAAGACTTTTTCAAGTGTCTGTCAACAGATGAATGGATAAAGATGTGGTGTATATATGTATATAAAATGGGATTTTACTCAGCCACAGAAAGGATGAGACCTCGCTGTTTATGACAACATGGGTGGACCTAGAGGGTATTATTCCAAGTGAAATAAGTCAGACAAAGACAAACAACGTATGATTTGTTATGTGTGGGCTCTAAAACAACAACAACAACAACAAAAAAAAAAACAAACAAACCCAAAACAACCTAGAAAACAAAGAATTAAACAAATAAAAAGCAGAAATATATCCATAAATATAGAGAACAAACTAATGGTTACCAGAGGGGAGGGATGTGGGGTATGGGCAAAATGGATGAAGGGGAGTGGGAGGTACAGGCTTCTAATTATGGAATGACTAAGTCATAAGGATAAAAGGGACAGCATAGGGAGTATAATCAGTGGTATTGTAATAGCATTTATGGTGACAGGTGGTAGCTATACTTGTGGTTAGCAAAGCACTAGCATATAAATTTGTCAAATCACTAACGTTGTATACCTGACATTGTGTATCAACTATACTTCAGTTAAAAAAAAAAAAGAAAAACATTTAGGGGCACCTGGGGAGCTCAGTCACTTGAGGGACCAACTCTTGGTTTTGGCTTGACTCATATCATGCTCTCATGGTTGATGAGATTGAGCCCCAAGTCTGGCTCTGCGCTGACAATGCAGAGCCTGCTGGGGATTCTCTCTCCCTCCCTCTCTACCCCTCCCCCACTCATGCTCTCTCTCAAAATAAATAGATTTGAAAAAAAAATGTTTAGAACTTCTGTTCTTCAAAGGACACTATCAAGAACGTGAAAAGACAACCCAAAGAATGGGAGAAAATATTTGCAAGTCATATATCCGATAAGGGACTTCTACCTAGAATATATAAAGAATTCTTATAACTAAATAATGGGAATACAAATAACCTAATTAAAAATTGGGCACAGGGGGGCTCCTGGGTGGCTTAGTCAGTTAAGTGTCCGACTCTTGATTTCGGGTCAGTTCATGATCTCACAGTTAGTGAGTTTGAGCCCTGTGCTGACAGCACAGAGCCTGCTTGGGATTCTCTCTTTCCCTCTCTCTCTGCCCCTCCCCTGCTTGCACTCTTTCTCTCTCTTTCTCTCTCTCTCAAAATAAATAAACTTTTTAAAAAACTGGGCAAAGGATCTGAATAGACATTTCTCTAAGGGAGTTATACAAATGGCCAATAAGCAGATGAAAAGATGCTGAACATCACTAATCATGGGGAGTTATCAATCAACAGGCATAAAATTGTAGTTAAGCAAGATGAACCAGCTCTAGAGATCTGCTGTACTACATTGTACGAGTAGTAATGATAATGTATCGCACACTAAAAAATTTGTTAAGAGGGTAAATCCCATTATGTGCTCTTACTATGATAAAATGAAAGAAAGAAGTTGGCTGAAGCAGGCTGTAGCAACAGAAAAGAAGGCAGAATTGGGGCCCCTGGGTGGCTCAGTCAGTTGAGCGTCCAACTCAGGTCACGATCGCATGATTTGTGAAATGGAGCCCCTCGATGGGGCTGACAGGGTAGAGCCCACTCTGGATTCTCTCTCAGCTCCTACCCCACAGGCGTGCATGCACTCTGTCTCTCTCTCTGTCTCTCTCTCAAAATAAATAAATAAACTTAAAAAAAACTTTAAAATAAAAGAAGGCAGAATTGAGATTGATCAAGGAGAATTTTTTTTTTTCCTGAGGGCCAGATAATGACCCCATAGATAGGGACCAACCCCGGGCATCATTGGAAAGAGGATCTAGCCTGAAAGGGATTCCCGCTGGAAGGAAGTTACCTTAACAGAAAGTGGTCGGAGGTAGACTTGGATTCAGTGCTGTAAAGCCAGTGGAGGGACATTGATTCTGAGGGATCTGCAGTTAGATAACCCTAGTGAGGGAACTTCTGAGTAACCCATGAGAAGTACATCATGAAAGAAAGAACCCTGAACATCCTCCAAGCCTAGAGAGAAAGAAAATGCAAACAGATTTGTTTTGAAAAAAAAAAAAAAAAAATGGTTTAGTGAATCTTTTGGGAACACAGAGAGAATGCTTGTTTCATAAAAGATTAGTTTGGGACAGCTGGGAACTAAGCAGCTCTGGGAAACAATATCAGTAATTGTCTTCACGATGGGCAGACTTGTACCTTTGGCAGAGAATTGTAAGGAAGTGGTTTTGAGACTGAGGATAAAAGATGGGGCACCTGGGTGGCTCAGTCTGAGTGTCCAACTCTTGGTTTCTGCTCAGGTCATGATCTCATGGTTATGTGAGTTCGAACCCCACGCTGACAGCGTGGAGCCTGCTTGGGATTCTCTCTCTCTTTCTCTCTCTGCCCCTCCCCACCCCCCCAAAATAAACTTAGAGAAAATGCTTATAAAAAAAAGACTGAGGATAAGAGAAAAACTAGTCTGGGGCTCCTCCTGGCAGCTGGAAATGTGGGAAAATTGGTAGATATTTGTATTCCCCTTAATATCTCATGTACATATATATCACATTATTGATTTCCTCACCTTTCTACAGTGCTTTTCAGAGCAGGGTCATGTGGAACTCTTGTGTTCCACATTTCAGTAGCTTCTTACTCCCTATATCTATTAATATCCTTTTGGGCCTACTTCCAAAATTCTCTCTCAAGTCAACTCTTTCTTTCTTTCTTTCTTTCTTTCTTTCTTTCTTTCTTTCTCAAGTCCCTTTATTCCCATGGTCATCACTGTACTCTAGGTCATCAAATACCAGACTCCTGCAAATACTCTCAGAATCCCTGAAAATACTTGTGTTCCCTTCCAAACCACAAAGTGGTCTTTAATAAATGGAAATCCATTAGTCTTCTGATTAAAATCTGTCACCAGCTGCCTACAGTCTTCAAACTTTTTAATGGGGTTCCAAGGCTCTCCATAATTTGATCTAACCTTGTTTCTTGCCACTCTCTCCTTCGTACTTTGTGACCCAGAAATGCTGGACTTCTCACAGTTCCGTGACTTTTGCATGATCCTCCTTTGCCTCTAAGCCTTGTCATTAATATTCTCTTTGTATTATTTCCATCCTTCTATATTCAACTTTTAGGTTTTAGATTAAATGTTAATTTTCCAGGGAGATATTCTAGTAATATTCACTATGGTTTACTACGATTACTTCAGAGTCTGTCTTCTGTGACAAAATAGTAATCCGACCTGAAAGTAGGATTTGTTTGTTTTTTATACTAAAAGTTTGGGATATATTGGCTATTCAATAAATATCTGTTCAATGAGTGGATGTAGTACTACACTCTGCTAAAGTGGGCACGTAAAAAATGCTGAACAAATGAATGACTTTGAGAACGTGGCATTGAGTTAAGACAGGAAAAGACTATTGGTGATCTCAAAGAAAATAGTGTCAGCAGAGTGGTAAAGAAGTAATCCAGCCTTCGGTGGATTAAGCAGGAAAGGGCAGTGAGGAAATGAAGACACTAAGATTTTACATCATTTATGAGGAGTTCAACTGGGAAAGAAAGAAAAGTAGAATAGCTAAAAGCCTACTGCAGAATCAGGCAAAGGATTCCTTTTCAAAGACGGAATGAAAAGGTATCAGGTAGGATGCATTTGGTGCAAGTGACAAAAAGTTCATGTGAGTGATATTAAACAATACATGGAATTTATTAACTTATGAGGCTGAAGTCCAGAGTAAAGTTAACTTTAGTTATGGTTGGATCAAGAGATTCAAGGTGTTACCAGGGTTCTGCCTTGATATGTCTATTATATTTCACAGTCCCACCTTTCTTCTATGTTGAGTTTATACACAGGCTGATTTCCTATAGTAGCAAGAATGGCCCCAATAAATCCAGACCTCTTATATTCCCTCTTCACATTCTCTCTTCCTCCCCAAGTCCGGAGGAAGAAAGAATACTTTTATATCACTAAAGATTCTTTGTTGCAAGCAACAGAAACAATGTCCCTCACCTGAGCAAAAAAAAAAAAAAAAAAAAAAAAAAAAGTATTTATTGCAAGGAGGAAGGGCTAGTCAGCTTCCAGAATGAAGTAGAATTGGTCTTATAAAATAGGCAGAAATGAGGGGCGCCTGGGTGGCTCAGTCGGCGTCCGACTTTGGCTCAGGTCATGATCTCACACTCTGTGAGTTCGAGCCCTGCGTCGGGCTCTATGCTGACAGCTCAGAGCCTGGAGCCTGTTTCAGATTCTGTATCTCCCTCTCTCTGACCCTCCCCTGTTCATGCCCTGTCTCTCCCTGTCTCAAAAATAAATTAAAAAAAAAAAAAAAACAACGTTAAAAAAATTAAAAAAAAAAAGTAAAATACATTCTTATTAAAAAAGGAAAAGGAAAGAAAAAGGCTGATGTTGTTTTGGTTCCAAGTATGCCATGCATGCTCTTGGCTCTTATTTTCATATTCAGGGATCATATCTAGGTTTTATAAGGCCTGAAGTTTATACAAGTTGGAGGTTTCTCTTAAAAAAAAAAAAGCAAGATTTTGAATACAAAATTATGTAAAAAGTTTTTTAGAATGCAAAAAAAAATCACAAATTATTGCAGCCTTGGATATTCAGTTTCCTTTCCTCTAAGACCTCTTAGGCAGGGGTGCCTGGGTGGGTTGAGCATCAGACTTTTGATTTCAGCTCAGGTCATGATCCCAATATTGTGGGATTGAGCCCTGTGTCAAGCTCTGTACTGAGCATGGGTCCTGCTTGAGATTCTCTCTCTATCCCTCTGCCCATTTCTCCAGCTCCTCTCTCTTGAAAAGAAAAAAGTCTTTAAGACCTTTTAGGTAAAGTCACTTTTCTTGGCAGATAAATCCAAAACCTTTTTTCCATGTCCTAGAATTTTTAAAGTGGTTCTTAAGGTTCCTGTTTTATTTGAGATGAGCAGCAGAACTGCTCAGGACTAGAATAGGGAAAAGGAGATAGGGCAGGAATCTATCGGTTTATGTAAAGTTTGGTACTGCTAAAGTAGGACACACAACAACAGCAGTTACAAATCTGTATCGGATGTTAGTTCCACTTTCACTTGATACTTCCCCAAAAGATTAATCCCCTCTTCCTTTCCTATGTTGCCTTCTCAAATCACTTCATTTCCCCCATCTGTTGCCCTGTATTTCTTAAAGATAAATATACAAAAACCAAAACAAGACGACAACAAAAACAACCTAAAAAGACCCAGCTTTTCTGTCCGGGCCATAAGTTTACTCTAAAGGGAGAGGTGATGATGAAGAAATACAATAATGACGCTCTCCTACTATAATCCCTAAAATCAAAGACATCCTCTAGACAATAGGACCCACAGGGGTTCCCCAAGCTTGTTTCAAAACAACGCTGTACCTTGTAAAGTTTCACTTTTGCATAAAAGCCCTCTAGTTTTCCCTCAGTCATTTCCCTAGTACTTCCCAAGTTTGCAGAGAAGCTCTACAAAACTCAGAAGGATTGTTGTAATTATTCCCATAAAAACTTCACTAGAAAGACAATACAGATAGTTATTTACCTCTTGAGAGAGTGATAGCCAAGGCTGGCTGTTGGCAGGGCAGTCTCTTCCTGCTCAAGCACATCTCTTGGCAGCCTCTCCCCTTTTTATCAACGCCCTCTTACGAAAGGAGAGTGATTGGTAGCTCTGTCCCTTCCCCACTCCCACGCTGAACTCAGAAGCTTCATGAATAGTTCAACTAAAACATGATCAAGTTTCAGACACTCCCATAGTGAGTGAGAAAATGATCCACTAGATTAAATTGGAGCCCAGGTCAGTAGAAGAATATTTCCACAACTCTCCAAGGGCTGGGGCAGCCAAGGTTAATAGCTCAAGTAATACCTTGTAAGTGGATCACATGGGTGGTAGAAGATGGGTCAGGAGCCAGCTTTTTGGTCTCTGCAACGGTTCTCTGGACTAGCGGTGACATGTGGGACATTGTTAGAAATGCAAATTCTTGGACCCTCATCCATGCCTTAATGAATCAGAAACTTTAACCAGCCCTTCTAGGGGGACTGTAATGTATGCTCAAGTTTGGGAACTATTTACCAACAAGATCAGTTGAAGCTCAAAAATCTGCTTTTTCTCAAAAAGAATTTACTTAGAACATTTGAATCAGAAAAGTCTAAACTATTTTACTTAGTATTAGGTATTACATGTGTTCATATATAGCGAAATTTACTATTTCCTCTAAGGTTTTATTTGGTTCATCAAAAAACTTTTAGGGGTGCCTGGGTAGCTCAGTCGGTTAAGACTCTAACTCTTGGTTTCAGCTCAGATCATGATCTCCTGGTACCTGCGTGGGGCTCGGCGTGACAGAGCAGAGCCTGCTTGGGATTCTCCGTCTCCCTGTGTCTCTGCCCCTCCCCAACTTGTGCTGCCTCGGTCTCTCTCTCTCAAAAACAACAACAACAACAAAACAAACAAAAACACGTTTATAGGGTGTATGTATGTGTGTGCATGCACGCTCTCGTGCAAACTTGTCTATCTGTATTTACATATGCTTATAAATATACAGAATATTTCTGGAGAGAATTATTCTGTGGCTTCAAGATGAGAAATTGGGAGGTTTATATTGTACCATGTACATATTATCTACTCAAAAAATTGTTTTGAGTATTAGATAAATTTTCAAAATATTATCAACCTTTAGAAAAGTAACTCTTCTGGAAGAGGTGCTATATTTAATAAATTTTTCTAAATGCCAATAATGTGTCAGTCATTTGCTAGATGCTGGGGACAGAACGGAGAATGAGGTATGGTCCCAGCTCTCACTTTTATTTTTCCAAATAATATGTAGCAATTTAAATTCTAAATGTAGCAATTAAAAATATTTTCAGTTTCCAAATTCCAAATGTAGCAATTTAAAAATATTTGGTGGGGGGGGATCTTGGTGGTTTAGTCGGTTCAGAGTCGGACTTTAGCTCAGGTCACCATCTCAAAATTTGTGAGTTCGAGTCCCGCATCTGGCTCTGTGCTGACAGCTCAGAGCTGGGAGCCTGCTTTGGATTCTTTGTCTCCCTCTCTCTCTCTGCCCTTCCCCCACTTGCACTCTTGTCTCTGTCTCTCTCTCTCAAAAATAAATAAACATTTAAAAATATTATTGAAGAAAATAATCTGTCACTAATTCTTGGAGAAAAATAAAATAAAATAATTTTCTGTTTCCAAATTTCTCTTGCCCCTGACCATACAATCACAAATTGTGTGGGAGAGGTGAGGGTACTACCTCTCAGTTTTCAGGGTAGGAAAAACTAAAGTCTGAAACAAAACCAGGCTTTGCTGCTCATTATGATAGCTACCATTGTTTAGTGATGGACCTTAAAACAAAATTGCTGCATATTTCTGTTTTTTTTATAATTATAGATGTCCTTCAAACATTACAGAAATATGTACCAAAAGATAGAAATCTCCTATTAATCCTATGCTCCAGAGACAAATTATTAATAGTTTAGTGGATTTTTCCAGCTTTAATTTCTATATTTATTATAATTATTATCATTTACAAGATAATGCTCATTTTATGCTTTTTTCCCCATTTAATAATATACCTTGGACATCTTTCTATTTTAATACATTTAGATCAACTTAATTCATTTTAATGGCTGCTAAGTATGTAGGTACTCCATTACATACATATCCCTGATTTTTTTTCACTATTAGTGGGCATTTGGGTTGTTTCAGATTTCTTTTTTTTTTTTAAATTATTTTTACACTTACTTATTTTTGAGAGACAGAGCACAAGTGGGGGAGGGGCAGAGAGAGAGGGAGACAGAATTCAAAGCAGGTTCCAGGTTCTGAGCTGTCAGCACAGAGCCGGGCAAGGGGCTTGAACTCACAAACCGTGAGATCATGACCTGAGCCCAAGTTGGTTGCTCAACCAACTGAGCCACCCAGAAGCCCTTCAATTTTTTTTTTAATTTTTTTTCAACGTTTATTTATTTTTGGGACAGAGAGAGACAGAGCATGAACGGGGGAGGGGCAGAGAGAGAGGGAGACACAGAATCGGAAACAGGCTCCAGGCTCTGAGCCATCAGCCCAGAGCCCGATGCGGGGCTCGAACTCACTGACCGCGAGATCGTGACCTGGCTGAAGTCAGACGCTTAACCGACTGCGCCACCCAGGCGCCCCAGCCCCTCAAATTTCTTAGCAACATTGCAATGGGTATCCTTGCACATATTTTTCTGAGCACTTGTGGAAATGTTTTTGTGAGATAAATTCCTCAAAATGGTAAAAATATAAATGCTAGGTTGTAGGATATGAATATTTAGAATACTAACAGGTATTGCCAAGTCACACACTAGAAAGGTTATTGTAATATACAAAATAGGTATGAAAGTGTTTATTTTTCCAGTGTCACCAATATAGGTTACTTTCAATCTTTGAAATATTCGTCCAGCTAACAGGCAAAAACAACATCTCAGTTTTTAAAAACTTGTATTTCTCTGGGGCGCCTGGACGGCTCAGTCAGTTAAGCATTTGACTTTGGCTCAGGTCATGATCTCGCGGTTTGTGGGTTTGAGCCCTGCGTTGGGGTCTGCACTGACAGCTCAGAGCCTGGAGCCTGCTTTGGATTCTGTGTCTCCCTTTCTCTCTGCCCTTCCCCTGCTTGTCCTCTCATTCTCTCTTACTCAGAAATAAAACAACAACAATAAAACAAAAACATAAAAAAAAAAAAAACCCTTGCAGTTCCCTCATTAGTATGGTATTTGAATTTTTGTTTGTACATCACTTTCAGATATCCTGTACCTATCCTTTCTCTTCTTGTCATTGGGCTATTCCTCTCTTATTCATTGATTTAAAGGTTATATATATACATAAACACACACATACTGACAATATATTTTTACTTTTGTGATATATATTCTCAGTTTCTATCCTTTGACACTCCCACTCCCTCACATTTGAAGGTGCTATCAACATCAGCTTCCAGAATTTAACCTTTCTGCTCAGCCCCATAACCTCTCTTAGCTTCTCTTGTGTCCCTGACCAGTCTCATCTCCTTCTGCAGCTCTAGAATCTCCCACCCCCAAGATACTGACCTAATTTGTCAACCTGTTCTCTAATCCTGGGTAAATTCCTCAGTTTACTTCCTTACCTCTGGCTTCTGATATTGGCAGACCAAGTAGTAACAATGCTCTGTAGTTTCATGAACATTTATGCCTTCTGACTTTAGGGTCTCAGAGAAGTAGACCATCACTTTATGTATACATTCTTAGTCATACACTTCCCCAAATTACCCACAGCTCTGTAGCTAGAACCAACAGCATTTCTACCTTTTGTTCTCAGCAGAAGTTTGACCTATTAACTCTTTGAGCATCAAAGCCACTGTGTATGAGTCAACACCTCTCTTTCTTCCACTTCAAAATGTTTACACATTTTCAGCAAAATGTGCCTTGGTTTTTTGAGAGTAATATGTCCATATGCGGCCTAACCTATCTGCTGGTCTCCTCCAGCACCAGGTCTTACTTGTTTTCTCAGGCATATATATTTTCTTCATCTTTAATTTGCAACGCTTTTCACAAGCTCAGTCTGTAGACATACTTTTCTATTTGTACTCTACATACCCATCCCAGCTACCATCTGATTACTTTGCCTTCGTTGCCTTTCTTTCTTTCTTTCTTTCTTTCTTTCTTTCTTTCTTTCTTTCTTTCCACCCTTCCTTCCTTCTTTCCTTCCTTCCTCCCTTCCTTCAAGTTTTTATTTATTTGGAGAGATGGAGAGAGTGTGCACACACATAGAGGAGGGGGGAGAGAGAGAGAGAGAGAGAGAGAGAGAGAGAGAGAGAGAGAATCCCAAATAGGCTCAATACAGTCAGCACAGAGCCCAGAGTGGGGCTGGAACCCACGAACCGTGAGATCATGACCTGAGCCAAAATCAAGAGTTGGACGCTTAACCAACTGAGCCACCCAGGTGCCCCTTCATTGCCATATTTCTTAGTGTTTTTTTTAAATGTTTATTTTTGAGAAAGTGTGAGTGGAAGAAGGGCAGAGAGAGAGGGAGACAGAGGATTAGAAACAGGCTCTGTGCTGACGGCAGCTTGGACTCACAAACGGTGAGACCATGACCTGAGCCCAAGTCGGATGCCCAATCGACTGAGTCACGAGGTGCCCCCATATTTCTTGAAAAGGTGTTGTATGCCAGCTATCTGACTACGTTTACTCACTTTCTGTACACTCTCACTCACTCAACTATGGTTTCTGCTGCATCTACTCTCCTTAGATTTGCTCATCCTCATCTCTGAACACGTGATGCTATTCCCCAAAATCTTTTATCTCGAAATTCCTTTTGCTTCATTGCCTTGCTTCTTCCAGATTGCCTCTTCCTTCTTCCATCGTCTGAAATAGGCATTTCTCTCTTTCTTTCTTTTTTTTCTTTCTATCCTTTAATTTCCAAAGCATGGCCATTCACGTTTGACTGCATAAATGGTGCATAAATATTCTCTTACAGTAGGTCGAGACATCTATGGTATCCCAATTATACAAAAACAGATGCAAAATAGTGTTAAACTTCCTTGTCTGAAATTATAAGACTAAGTGGGTGTGCATATATTTTTCAAAATTTTTAATGTTTACTTATTTTTGACAAAGAAAGACAGAGCATGAATGGGGGGGGGGGGCGGTGGGAAGGACGCAGAGAGACAGGGAGACATAGAATCCAAAGCAGGCTCCAGGCTCTGAGCTGTCAGCACAGAGCCTGACACGGGGCTCAAACTCACGGACCATGAGATCATGACCTGAGCTGAAGTTGGATGCTTAACTGACTGAACCACCCAGGCGCCCCTGTGTGTGCATATATTTTTAAAATCCCTTTATTCCCATCCCATCCTTTCAGCTGAACTTTATTGATTACTCTTTGCCCTTCTTATGTTCCCCTATCTTGTGAAAGGCATCAATTATCCAGTCAGTCAAGCCAAATCTCCTTCCCATCCCCCTACCTCTAGTCATCAAGTGCTGAAAAGACATCTTCCTAAAATTTTCTGGAATGGATCTCTTCTCCATGAGAGTTCTCTTTGGCAAGTCCATTTCTTCATAACTCTGACATGTGAGATTTTAATTGCTCTGCCACAGTTTTCTTTTTAGTCCACAGTGACAGCTCCAAGTCTGTTTGCTTTTGTAGTTCTTGTATTATGGTCGTAGTCTTAAGGACAGTGGCACAAACACAGCTCTTAGTCTCTTTCTGCCCAACAGCTAATGGCTTAAAGCATGCATACAAAGTTTGATACTGAGACTTTATTGCTAATGATTCCGTTAAGAGTGTAACTGGATTTTTCTTGCTTGCTGACTCAGGATGATTAGTCTTGATTTCATATTCTGGTCTGTACTGAATGTAATCTGGATCAGAGTCAGCTTTCTGGAACATCAGTTTCATCTTGTTGACCTCTGCCTCCATCTTGAATAGTTGACATTCCTCAGACTGAAACAGGCATTTCTTTTTTTTTTTAATTTTTTTTTTCCAACGTTTATTTATTTTTGGGACAGAGAGAGACAGAGCATGAACGGGGGAGGGGCAGAGAGAGAGGGAGACACAGAATCGGAAACAGGCTCCAGGCTCTGAGCCATCAGCCCAGAGCCCGACGCGGGGCTCGAACTCATGGACCGCGAGATCGTGACCTGGCTGAAGTCGGACGCTTAACCGACTGCGCCACCCAGGCGCCCCTATTTTTTTTTTTTTTTTAATTTTTTTTTTCAACGTTTATTTATTTTTGGGACAGAGAGAGACAGAGCATGAACGGGGGAGGGGCAGAGAGAGTGAAACAGGCATTTCTTGAGGCATTTTTTTGTGTCCTTTAGCCTCTCTCTTTTAACTAAGGTGCTAGCATTCTATGAAACCACAGTGTCTTGCAGTTGGTGAAGTTTACATCTAGGTCCCAACCTCTCTTTTGGGCAGATGCCCTATGATTTCATATGCTTAATAAGCATTTTTACCTGGCTGTCCTACCAACCAATCCAACAAATAAATATGAACAGAACAAACCTGAACTTCCAGTTAGCCCCTATCTCTGTTATTGATATTATCTCAAATCCTTCTTTTGACGTCACAGCTTCCTTTCATTCCATACACGTACAGTTCCATGGCAAACCTTTTTGATTATTTGTCAAAACGGTACTTGTGGCAATCACTGTCTTTTCAGTTTCATTGACCTGTGTCAGATCCTTGTAATTGCTGTCCTGGGTTTCTGCAGTAGCTACTTACCTAAGTGGATTTTCTGCCTGCAGTCTTCCCCCCCCCCCTCCCCCCCCGCAAAAAAACCTGGATCAGTGTTCCTTAAAATTTTAACCTCCAGGAGTAGGGTTTCTGGATGAAAGATGAATGTTTAAAAACACATAAATATGTCCTATGCGACATTTGGAACATACTTTTACCAAAAAAAGTCACTTGTGGGGCATCTGGGTAGCTCGGTCAGTTAAGCATCGGACTTTGGCTCAGGTCATGATTTTGTGAGTTTGAGCCCCGCATGGAGCTCTGTGCTGACAGCTTGGAGCCTGGAGCCTGCTTTGGATTCTGTGTCTCCCTCGCTCTCTGCCCGTCTCCTGCTCGCACTCTGTCTCTCTTCTCTCTCTCAAAAATAGATAAAGTTAAAAAAATTTTTTTAAGTCATTTGTCATTTATCTGAAGTTTAAATTGACTAGGCAACCTGTATTTTTATTTGCTAAATCTGGTAACTATATCTGGAGACACTAAAACTGGTGCATCTGCAGATCACCATTTTAAATAATTAAAAAAACTGCCTTGCCATCATTATCAAGGTAACAAAACAACTTGTAACAGGTAAAAAATTAATAGTAGCAATAGTAACTTTAATATTGGTAAGCTGAAAACATGTGCAATAGGTCATTTTTTAAACAAATTTTTAACAGTGTTGATTTTTGAGAGAGAGAAAAAGAGAGCGTGTGTGCAAGCATGCGAGCGTGAGCGGAGAGGGGCAGAGAGAGAGGGAGACACAGGATCCAAAGTGAGTTCTGGGCTCTGAGCTGTCAGCACAGAGCCCGATGTGGGGCTTGAACTTGTGAACTGTGAGGTCATGACCTGAGCCAAAGTCAGACACCTAACCAACAGAGCCACCCAGGTGCCCCAGTTATTTCTTAATCAACTTCTTAATTTTCATTTCTACTAGAATTAGAAAATCTGAATTCACAGTGGGTTGTCAGATATTGCAATGAGTGGGGCTATCATCAGGTCATTCTGAATGAATGGTTTTTTATCTAACATGGACTTTGTATGATGTAGAGTTTCTTTTTAATTTTTTAAATGTTCATTCATTTTGAGAGAGAGAGAGTCAGACAGAGCATGAGTGGGGGAGTGGTCAAGAGAGAGGAAGACACAGAATCCAAAGCAGGCTCTAGGATCCGAGGTGTCAGCACAGAGCCCAACGTGGGGTTCAAAGTCAGGAACCGTGAGATCATGACCTGAGCCAGTTGGTTGCTTAACCAAGGTGCCCTGATGTAGGGTTTCTAACTGAAGGACATGTGTAGAAGGGCATACAGCATACAGCAACCTCAAAAGTGGAATGTTTCAATTTGGGAGAGAGCAGGAGTTGTAGCTAGTTGTATGGGTTACATTCAACTTTGAAAAGTTTTTCTCCCCCCATTCAGTTGTGACATTTTGATGTGGTTAAAACATGTTCAATAATGTGTCATTCGTTTTTTTTTTTTTCTCCAGTGAAGAAATAAAATTATCATATATTGGGAAATCATAAACTCTTGGTGGTCAAGGCATTTGCACAACTGTCTGGTTTTCTTACAAAATCCTGATACTTTGTTCTTAAGATTAAAAGTCATGGCATTTTTAACTTGAAGTCATAAATTCAAGTTAGTGAAAATACTGAAAATGGTGCTCAGATAAATCTACTTGGAAAAAATGCTTTTTGTTAGTATTATCTGTATAGTAGAAAAGGGATATTCTACTCCAGCCCTTGTGACAGCATCTTCGCCATTACTTGCCCCTTACTTTACTGAAGAAAAAAGTCTTCTAACATTTACCCATTTCTTTTCAAAGATTATGCTCACTGGATGCTATTTTACTATATTTACAGTTTTTACTAATTTGTTCTATACTTAAGCAGGCTCAGGAGAACTACTCCTTGGCTACCAACTGTTCCCTGAATAAAACAGAAAGTGGACTGACATTTTCTTTTTTGTAGAAATAATGGCCTTCCCTCACCCAAGGCTACAACTCTATCAGTGTTGATCCCAAGATATTTTTTCAGACTTTCTCACACCTCACAAAATAATTCTATTTTACTTTATTTTATTTTATTTACTCTTTTAATGTCTATTTATTTTTGAGAGAGACAGAGACAGAACGCGACTGGGTTGGGGCAGAGAGAGAGGGAGGCACATAATCTGAAGCAGGCTCCAGGCTCCGAGCTGTCAGCACACAGCCTGACGCAGGGCTCAAACTCATGAGCTGTGAGATAATGACCTGAGCCAAAGTCGGATGCTCAACCGATTAAGCCACCTGGGTGCCCCTTTATTTATTTATTTTTTAACGTTTATTCATTTTTTGAGAGACAGAGACAGAGCGTGAGTGAGGGAGGGGCAGAGAGAGAGGGAGACAGAATCCAAGCAAGCTCCAGGCTCTGAACTGCCAGCACAGAGCCCGATGTGGGGCTTGAACCCACAAACCGTGAGATCATGACCTGAGCCCAAGTCGGACGCTCAACTGACTGAGCCACCCAGCCGCCCCCAAAATAATTCCTTGTTAAATGAAAGTTTTTCTAAATGAAAAGGTCTTTTTCTGCAACTTCAATTTTTTTTTCTTTTTTACTGTGTCAGTGTTTTTATTTCTCTTAGCATTCTCCAGACCTACATATAAGCTTTTTACCTTTCAAAATATTACAAAAAAATTCAGTGGAAACTAAGAGTTTCTCCCATTTAGACTCCAAGTTGTTGCCCTGGAACTAAGTATAGGTAATGGTTTTCTGAGCATCCTTTCAAAAGTTTTCTTTTTTCTTATCTTTACTATGACATATACTTTAGCAATGTATAAAATATATATGATTTTTATTTTATTTTTAAAGAAATTTTTATTTATTTTTTAATTCCAGTATAGTTAACATACAGTGTTATTTCAGGTGTTCAATACAGTAATTCAACAATTCTATACATTACTCAGTGATCATCAGAGGAAGTGTACTCATTATCTCCTTCACCTATTTCACTTCTCTCCCCCCCACCCCAACCCTTTTGGCAACCACCAGTTTGTCCTTTATATTTTGAGTCTCTTTTTTTCTTTGTTCATTTGTTTTGTTTCTTAAATTCCACATATGAGTGAAATCATATGGTATTTGTCTTTGACTGACTTATTTCACTTAGCATTTTATTCCCTGGATCCACCCATGTTGTTGCAAATAGCAAGATTTCATTCTTTTTTTATGGTAATATTCCATTGTATACCACATCTTTATCCATTCATAGGTCCATGGACACTTGAATTGCTTCCATATCTTGGCTATTGCAAATAATGCTGCAGTAAACACACAGGTGCATATGTCTTTTAGAATTAGTGTAACTCTGATTTTGAATGATAATCCTAACAGGAAGTTTCTGGGCATTTTTCCTTATGTACTGCATATATGCTGTGAAATGGTTCATATTATGTACATTGGTGGTGTCCACTGTTAACAAGTACAGGGCTAATATTGCCCTTTCATGCTCTATACCATGATTCTGTGTGGTACTTGATTAGGGATTTTTGCCAAAAGCTTGTTAAACTTTCTCTAAGCAAAACATTTGTTGTTAACTTTTTTAAATTTTATTTTTTATTTTTTAAAATTTACATCCAAATTAATTAGAATGTAGTGCAGCAATTATTTGAGTAGATTCCTTAGTGCCCCTTACCCATTTAGCCCATCCCCCCTCCCACAACCCCTCCAGTAACCCTCAGTTTGTTCTCCATATTTATGAGTCTCTTCTGTTTTGTCCCCCTCCCTGTTTTTATATTATTTTTGTTTCCCTTCCCTTATGTTCATCTGTTTTGTCTCTTAAAGTCCTCATATGAGTGAAGTCTTATGATTTTTGTCTTTCTCTGACTAATTTCACTTAGCATAATACCCTCCAGTTCCATCCACGTAGTTGCAAATGGCAAGATTTCATTCTTTTTGATTGCCGAGTAATACTCCAGTGTGTGTGTGTGTGTGTGTGTGTGTGTGTGTGTGTGTGAGAGAGAGAGAGAGAGAGAGAGTGTGTGTATATATATATATATATATATATATATATACATATATGTATATACATACCACATTTTCTTTAGCCATTCATCCATCGATGGACATTTGGGCTCTTTCCATGCTTTGGCTATTGTTGATAGTGCTGCCGTAAACATGGGGGTGCATGTGTCCCTTAGACACTGCACACCTATATCCCGTGTATAAATTCCTAGTAGTGCAATTGCTGGGTCGTAGGGTAGTTCTATGTTTAGTTTTTTGAGGAGCCTCCATACTGTTTTCAAGCGTGAGGGCACCAGCTTGCATTCCCATGTTGTTAACTTTGTAGCTAGTTGTACAAGCATTGCTGAAACAAAATGACTTTTGCCATTTTTAAACCAGGGATGTAACTTGATCTTTTTTATCCACAAATTCATCTATTTCATACTGGAAAACATTATTTTGCATTCATTCTGGAAAAATACATTTTACATGGCAATGAGGTCATTGTATTTGGTTCAAATATGACTTGAAAGCTTTGATGGCTTTTTGAGTCACTGACAAAAGTTCCTAACAGCCAAAATGTAGCAGGCAATAGACAAATGGATTGCTGGCCCAATAAAATCCAGTTTTTAGTTATTCATAGTTGTACTTTCTATTTACATTTTTATTTATTCATTTATTTATTGCTGCTTGGATGAATTTACCACATGAAAAGGCACAAAACTTACAGTCTATATAACTGCAGACTTTTAAAAAATGTTTGTTTGTTTATTTATTTATTTATTTTATTTTATTTTATTTATTTATTTAAAGAGCTTGTGTGTGCACAGGGAAGGAGCAGAGAGGGAGAGAGGGAGAGAGAGAATCCCAAGCAGTATCCGTGCTGTCAGCATAGAACCCAAAACCAGGCTGGGTCTCATCAACCACGAGATCATGACCTGAGCCAAAATGAAGGTTTGGCTGCTTAAATGTTGAGCCACCCAAGTGCCCCCTAAACTGCGATCTTGTTTAATAGCTGGCTATCTTTACTACATAATTTTGATTGGTTTTTTTTTTAATGTTTATTTATTTTTGAGAGAGAAAGAAAATAGAGTGTCAGCTGAGGAGGGGCAGAGAGGGAGACACAGAATCCAAAGGAGGCTCCAGGCTCTGAGCTGTCAGCACAGAGCTCAATGTGGGGCTCCCACTCAGGAACCTTGGGGTTTGAACTCAGGAACTTTGAGGTCATGACCTGAGCCTAAGTCAGACACTTAACTAACTGAGCCACCCAGATGCCCCTAGCTTTACTACACAATTTTGAATTGAAATACTGTACTTGTGACTTTTTTTTATCACTACTTCTTATGTTTCAATATACTTCTTTTGAGTGGATGATTTTTCTTTTATGATGAATTGGAAATACAACACAACAAAATAGCAACAAAGAAAAAATTAATTTAACAAATGTAAACAATAATATACAAATTATGTTAAGCTACCTCAGCTAAGATAAACTGTGCTGTTAACTAAACGAGAGAAATGGATCAATGTAATCCTTGTATTACATATATAACCTATAAGAATGCAAAGATGCTCAATAGCATGACGGAGTTTCTGTTAAAATTCGAATTAAATTTATATTAAACAATTTGTGAAAGATATGTAAGGTGAGCTAAAACTGTAGTGCTAAAACATGTCCCTGGAGTCAAACTTCTCCAGTTTGCCTCGCACACCATTACTTACTAGTTGGTTATCACTTGCTTAATCTCTTTGCTTGTTTCCTTATCTGCAAAATGGAAATAATAATAGAATCTACATCACTGTGTTGTGAGGACCGAATGAGTAAATACACATAAAACAGTTTGGACAGCTTCTGGAGAGAATGTTCAATGCTTTCCGATTATTAAAAAATTTGTTCAGTCCTCATCTTAGCACTTCCCTACTAAAATCCCATCAGTATGTCCCTAAGTTTGACCAAAGGAAGTCATCCCACACACTTCTGCATACATTGCCTTCCGTTTTCCCGTTTTCGCAGTAGGTATCTACCTCCCTTACCAGACCTTAAATGCCCAGATCCTTTTACACTACCAGTTCCATGGCAAGCACTCAAAAATTAGTTATTGAACTTTTTCCACCAGGGAAAAGATCCTTAAAGGAGAAAAAAAAAAAACAACCTCTAGAAAGGATTACAAATCACTGGGTAAAGTTCAAGCATTAGAGAATCTAAAGAAGATTTACAAAACCAATCGTCTGCACAGCGGTCAGCCAGCGAAACCACCACTTAGCGAAGCTTTTTAGTAAAATTGTTTTTCACTGACGTCACTTGATCACTGACCTCTGACGCACAGGAGGCGGGATTAGAGAGACAGCTGGACTTCTTTTTCAGGACCCCTCCTCCAATGAACCGGCAGGCACAGTGGCCGGCCCTACCTCTTGGCGTTTCTATTGGCCAGTTTCCCCGAGCAGGCGGGTCTCGGCGAATGACTCCACCCACTCTGTGGGTGGGGTCTGTGCTCCGCAGGGGCTGGGGCCGAAGCGGGGGGGGGGGGGGGGGGGGTTTGCCGCAGCCGCCATCTTAGATTCCGCGGTAGCGGTGGCGGCTGTAGGGTACCGCGTTTGGGGAGTGGCTCTCCCCTCCCCCTTCCCCCAGTTCGGTGGCGGCGGCTCCTCCCACTGGGAGGGGGGTGGTGCGACGGCAGTGGCATCTGCGGCCATGGCGGCGACTGCTGCTAACCCGGGTGAGTAGAAGGAGGGCTGGGGCGCCTCCAAAGGAAGAGGGGCTGAAGAGGTTGGCAGCTGAGGAGACCCTGGGCTGAGGGGCCGTAGTTGGGGCTGGGGAGCTAGGACACGCGGGGACAGCGAGGGGGTTGTGGGGGAGGGGAGGAACGGGGGGAGGGGCCGACCTAGGGAACTGTGGAGACCCGGGGTGGAGGGAGGAGCGTGCGGGTGGGACTTGCGTGGGGCGAGTGCTGCTGGAGCGGCTCCCCGCGCTGGGCTTGGCCTTGCCTCCCCTCTGCTGGCTGCGTGCTGGTGTGCGATGTGGTCGTCTTTCAACTCTGCCCGCGGAACGGCTTGATACAGAATGACTGTGGGCAGAATGGCTCGTTTTACCTTAAAAGTAATTCGGGTTTAGAAACACTGACCGCCTTGCTGTTTAGCTGAAGTGTTAAACTTCCAAACGTTTAAACATTTACATTTAAAATAAAAAATCTTTGGATACTCTGTTTCTCTAGGCTGTACCCCCCCCCCCCTCTCGAAACTGGCATTCACGTATTTAGTGCCTCTAGTATCTTTAGCTGCTGAGGACTGAAGTTTGAGTAATGGTTGTTCAGGGCAGATCTTGCCCTACAGCAAGAACCCCAGGTTTAAATCTTGTTTGGTGTAGACTGAGGCAGTCCCCATTCTTTAAGAAAAGTTCAGTTCCTTGTCATTTTTTCAGTGAACATCTCTTCTAAAGGGGGAGCTTGAACATTAACAACAACAAAAAAAATCTAGCCAATCATGTCTAAGTGATGGAGTGGGGTGTAGTGCAGATGAGGTCTCTAAATTCCTAGTCCTCTTCCTCTTTCCACTATATTGCAGTTATTTATCCCTGGGAAATATTTCATTTTAGGGATCCTAGTTTACCTTGCAGACTTTGGCGATTCTCTTGCAAAATAAAATCCTTAAAAAAAATCCTTAAAAAAGAAGCCAGAAGTTGGTGGTGAATTGCTTGAAAATACAGCAGGGGAAGGGATTCACTGGTGTTCCCACCTTGAAACTGAAATTGGATTTTTTCCATGTCTGTGAACTGCAGTATTATTTTGTGGTACCCAGGTTTTGCTATAAAAGTTGTCACTATCAAATTTATTACCTTTACTACCATGTTTTTGGGAACAGAGCTATTTAAAGAAGTTAATTTGTCACATGTCAATATCATTTAATCTTTTAAAAAATTTAGAGGAAAAGTAGATAAAATTAATGGCTAAAGTTCTATTGTGGGAAGTTCTGAGTGATGGAATAAAATTGGAAAGATGCTATTATTACGGCCACCTGACCTTATAGAAGAATAACCTATGTGTTAAAACTAGGGAGTAAATAAACATGATTTTAAACTGATAACACATTGCAAAATAGTTACATAACCCTAGTCAAGTTGCAAAGCATTTCTCTTATTAAGAGGTGGCCTTGGTAAACAAGTTTAGTGCATATGTCAGAAGCTTTTTTCCAGCAGTGTGGGTGGGGCTGCTTTATTTTGTTTTTTTAAACAACAGTGACCAGAATGACAGTCTTTTGACCACATTTCATTAGCTGATCAATATCAGCTTAAATCTGAAGCAGAAAATAGTATTTATTTGTGCAGAATCCTTGCTGATGAAACATTTAGTTTTGTTTAATATCCTTTGACAGCCTGTTTCTGTATTTTGTAGATTTCCTTTTTGATGTTGAAACATTCTCACATCTCTTCCAAGTTATTGATACATTCCACACCTGATAATTAAATTAGAAAATGTATTTTCTTCCTTCCTTTCTTCTTTTGCCCCTTTATTTCAAAAGGAAGCGGTCATAGATGCATTGTGGACTTTTATAGCCTGCTGTGTTTTGGGATATGTGGACTGAGTGGAGGGACAAGGGTGGAAATGTACTGTGCTCAGTGAAAAGAAAGTAAATGGTTTTCAGGTCGGAATTTTTTATTGCATGGTCAAATCTTTCCTCAGAGCCATTTTAGGGACTAGAGACATTATACCTATTTCTTTGATTTTTTTCTGTTTTATCTTTCTGCTTTTTGTTAAGATTCCCTCCAATTCTTGCTAATTCCATCTTCACATATGTCTGCAAAAGATGTTTGTGATCATTATTTAACTTTTCTAAGGTTCATTTAAGTTCATCTGCAGTGTTAATAATGCGTGAAGATCGTGTCAATTGTACGTAGAGTATGATTTAGGGACTGTTGGTGGCCATTCCGTATCTTGCAGGGAACCTGGTTCCTTTGCATTTTCACTATGTCTTAACATGGTGCTGGATCACAAGTAGAGTAAGATGTGGTTTATACTCTACTCTCTTATGAGTTATGTTAAAGTAATAGGTCTAATGCGATAATGCCTTTTTCTTTGCATGAATTGGTAATTCCCCATATTCTGTTATTGTTCACTAATTCTACTTAACATTGGCAAGTAGAAGTGGGTGGGTAGGTAGTTAATGAAGGTAGGCTGGCTGTTTTTTGTCTGGAACACTAACAATTTTGAGGAACACTTTTTAAATTGCATGCATGATTCGTAATGCATTGGCTAAGGTGCTGGTTGGGGAAAGAGCAGGTATTTGACTTCTAATTCAGTATTCACACCAGAGATGTGAATGAAAGTGTAGGAGTGTAGGTATTTCTTCCCTTGATTCTGGTATTCTTGTTAGTAGACACCTCCTCTTGTGCTATTAGGTACCACTTATTGTGGATGGAGAATGTAGTGGAAGGTAAAGGAAGGAACACTCTTTGGGTTTGTGAGGCTGACATTTAGGAAGAATTTTTCTTTTCAACTATTTAAATTATAGTTTTGAAAACATTAATTAACAAAATTCTTACCCATTACTTTTACTTTTTTCAGATAGGGGAAAAAAGGAATTTATGTGGTATAAAGTCAAGGTGTCAAGATACTTTATTGCAAAAACTTTTTGAAAAGTATATTATTTTCTTTTTTACAAAAGTGTTGTTTATTCTTTTTTTTACCACTTATTTATTTATTTTTAAATTTACATGCAAATTAGCATATAGTACAACAATTTCAGGAGTAGATTCCTTAGTACCCCTTACATTTAGCCCATCTCCCCTCCCACAACCCCTCCAGTAATCCTCAGTTTGTTCTCCATATTTATGAGTCTCTTCTGTTTTGTCCCCCTCCCTGTTTTTATATTATTTTTGTTTCCCTTCCCTTATGTTCATCTGTTTTGTCTCTTAAAGTCCTGATATGAGTGAAGTCATATGAAATTTGTCTTTCTCTGACTAATTTCACTTAGCATAATACCCTCTAGTTCCATCCACGTAGTTGCAGATGGCAAGATTTCATTCTTTTTGGTTGCTGAGTAATACTCCATTGTGTGTGTGTGTGTGTGTGTGTGTGTGTGTGTGTGTGTGTATAGTATATATATATGTACTATATATACATATGTATATGTACTATATATATGTGTATATATATATATATATATATATATATACACACACACACCACATGTTCTTTATCCATTCATCCATCAATGGACATTTGGGCTCTTTCCATACTTTGGCTATTGTTGATAGTGCTGCTATGAACATGGGGGGTGCGTGTGTCCCTTAGAAACTGCACACCTATATCCCTTGGATAAATACTGAATAGTGCAATTGCTGGGTCATAGGGTAGTTCTATTTTTAGTTTTTTGAGGAACCTCTATACTGTTTTCCAGAGTGGCTGCACCAGCTTGCATTCCCATGAAAAGTATATTAAATATAATTTACTAATTCAGCATTTGAGATACAATTAACATTTTTTAAAAAGAACCTTCATCCGCATATTAGATCTGTGCAGATCTATGATTTAGATTTGTGGCATCAACTGGAATCTTCTGTTTTCTTAGAAATTAAGAAGTAGATACCACTGCATTATTGGAACTCTATTTTCTTATTGTTATAAAATAGTGGTCTCTAATCTTAGTTTTTGTATTCCAGCCCTACCCCTCTACTCAATCCACTAACAGATGAGAACAATATGTTGTTTATGGATGTTTTATGAAAAGTTTTTTGTGGTTCTCTGCTGTTGATGACTTTCTTAAGGCAATAACAGTAGGGATTTTCTTTCTTTTTTTTTAATTTTTTTTTTTAACGTTTATTTATTTTTGAGACAGAGAGAGACAGAGCATGAATGGGGGAGGGGCAGAGAGAGAAGGAGACACAGAATCGGAAGCAGGCTCCAGGCTCCAAGCCATCAGCCCAGAGCCCGACGCGGGGCTCAAACTCACAGACCGCAAGATCGTGACCTGAGCTGAAGTCGGACGCTCAACCGACTGCGCCACCCAGGCGCCCCCAGTAGGGACTTTCATAGCGCCAAGTGGTGATCTTCAGAAACTAAATTGTAATAGTCAAGGAAACAGACCCTTTTTTTCCCCTTGATTTTACTCAGGTCATGACATATTGTGGGTATTTCATTCCAAAACTAGTAAAATTTGAATCCTTGATAGTGGAAACTGTTTTCGGAGCCATCCTTTTTTTTTTCCTTCAAGCTGTTCACTCACAGTATTTATTTTAAAGGTTAATTCCTTAGTGGTACAATCCTATGTAGGGGTGCAAGGGTAACATTTCTATCTATGGTGGTATAGCAGATTTCATTTAGATGGAACAGAAAAAGAATACATTTTTTTAAAAAACTTCTGGGTTTTTTTTTTTTTTAAGTTTTGAGAGAGAGAAAGAGAGAGAAAGCATGTATGTGTGTGCAAACGCACATGTGGGAGGGGTGGGAGGGGGTGGTGTAGAGAGAATCCCAAGCAGGCTCTAAGCTGTCAGCACACAGCCCAACAGGTGCCTCCATTCCATGAACTGAACTGTGAGATCATGACCTGAGCTGAAATCAAGAATTGGATGCTCAACCACTGAGCCACCCAGGCGCCCCAGTAAAAGAATACATTTAAGACCTTTCTGAAATCCAAGGCTTGAGCTCGCTGGATTGTATCTGGTGGGTCCATCATGCACACCCAGTGATAGGCCTTGCTTGTAGAGCCATCTATTTTTAGGAATGATTAAACATTTATTAAGTTCCTACTATAGGCCAGGTTGCACTTTTTGTTTTGTTGGCTATTCTGTATGTTAGAAACGTCTCTCAGTTTCCAAATTAATTCTCTAAATTTACATCTCTTCATCATTTCTTTCTTTCTTTCTTTTTTTTTAAATAATCTCTACACCCATTGTGGGGCTCAAACTGACAACCCTGAGATCAGCAGTTGTATGTTCTGGCGACTGAGCCATCCAGGTGCCCCTCTTCATCGTTTTTTCATTTTGCATTTTCCCCTCTACATTTTCACTATAGTTGAATGGACAAAGTTTATGACTTTTACAATTAATTAGAATTTAAGTTCCATGAGAACAGGATGTTTACCTTCCTTTTTCACCATACTCTCCACTGCTCCCAGTGGTGCCTAGGACGTTCAGTGAGTATTGGTTGAATAAATGAATGTTGGGGTTCATATCTTTATGCACTGTTAACATGAAAATATCTCTGAAAGGGTAGTACTAATAAAGTCATTAACATCATGAATTAATTTATAATAGCATTTATTAATATATGCCAGTTATTCTAAATGTATTATTTCATTTAGTCTTCATATATATGTATGTATTATTTAATTTTTGCAACAGTCTTATGAGGTATGTATTATTGTTTTACAAATGAGGAAACTAAGACACAGAGTGAATAAGTGGTTTGTCTAAAGTCTCATAACTAGTAGGGGGTAGAGACAATTTGATTGTTGGCAATTCGTCTACATTGTCAACATTTAAAAAAAATATTTTTTTAACATTTATTCATTTTTGAGAGACAGAGAGACACAGAATCCGAAGCAGGCTCCAGGCTCTAAGCTGTCAGCACAGAGCCCGATGAGGGGCTGGAACTTGTGAACTGCAAGATCGTGACCTGAGCCGAAGTCTGAGGCTTAACTGACTGAGCCACCTAGGCACCCCTGTATTAAAGATTCTTAAAAAAAATTCTCAAAAGTTTTTATTCCTGTTCTCTCACATAAACTTCCTTTCTATATTTTCATCTGTTTAAGAGCTATCTCTATTTGAATAATATTTAATATGCTATTTATGTATATACTCACAAGCATTTCCTTCAAATGTGTTGCCCTTCCTGACTTTTCTGTGTCTTTCACGACTGTCACAGTTTTTCCAGTTCCCCAGGCTAAGCAACTAGAGGTGTTTTAGGTTCTTTCATGTATTTATCTGATTGGTTATCACGTCATCTTTTTTTTCTCCTCCATAAAACATACGTATATTTAAACATATGAAATGTTTTAATCATGTAAATATATTTAAAATATTTATTTAGGGGTACCTGGGTGGCTCAGTTGGTTAAGCGTTGGACTCTTGATTTTGGCTCACGTCATGATCTCACGGTTTGTGAGTTTGAGCCCACATCAGGCTCTGTGCTGACAGTGCAGAGCCTGCTTGGGATTCTTTCTCTCCCCCTCTCTCTGCCCCTCCCCTGCTCATGCTCTCTCTCAAAATAAATAATAAAATAAATAAACATTAAAAAAATGAAATAAAATGGGGCACCTGGGTGGCTCAGTCGGTTAAGCATCTGACTTCAGGTCAGGTTGTGACCTTGCGGTTCATGAGTTCGAGTCCTGTGTTGGGCTCTGTGCTGACAGCTGGGAGCTTGGAGCCTGCTTTGGATTCTGTGTGGGTGTCTCTCTCTCTCTCTGTCTCTCTGCCCCTTGCCAACTTGTGCTCTGTCTCTCCCTGTTTCTCAAAAATGAAGAAATATTAAAATTTAAAAAAATGAATTAAAATACATATATTTAAACATTTAAATGTATGTTTGTTATTTTAATCAAAATTATCCATGCATATATTTAAAGACTTAGTTTTACGTGATTTCTTTTTTTTAATTTTTTTTTTCAACGTTTATTTATTTTTGGGACAGAGAGAGACAGAGCATGAACGGGGGAGGGGCAGAGAGAGAGGGAGACACAGAATCGGAAACAGGCTCCAGGCTCTGAGCCATCAGCCCAGAGCCTGACGCGGGGCTCGAACTCACGGACCGCGAGATCGTGACCTGGCTGAAGTCGGACACTTAACCAACTGCGCCACCCAGGCGCCCCAGTTTTACGTGATTTCTTACAAAAACAGTCCTCTACTCCCTCTCTCAGTTCCTTCTCCCCAGTAACAACCATTTTCATCTCTTTTAACCAAGCTTTGTTGTTTTTGTTTAAAAGAATGTTCCAGCAGTAGAAGACATGAGTTTTCAAATTGAAGGGGACAGACCAGTGAATGAAAACACACCCACATCAAGGCACAATATCATGAGATTTCAGCATCAGATACAAAGAGTATCCTACAAGCTACAGAGAAAAAAAAATTGGTCAGTTCAAAAGAATCTGGAATCAGATTGGTCTTGCTTCTCAGTAGTCACACCCAACAGTAGAAGACAATGGAGCAATGCCTTCAGAATTCTTAGGGGAAATAATTTCCGACATAGAATTGCATACCTAGGCAAACTATCAGTTAGTGAAATATAAGAAAGATGTTTTCATATATCCAAGCTCTCCCTTACACTGTTTCTCAAGAGCTTAGTAGAGGATACTCTTCACCAGTTGGAGTAAACCAAGAGGAAACATGGAATACAGGGAAGAGGCAGTACAGCAAGGGAAGAGTGAAGCACCCATTTTGCATACACTGCTGTTAGTTTCCCTGTTTTCAGTATGGTACTCTCACTTCCAGCTTTGCCTGGTTTCCCCCGACTAGGGCAAATAGATCAAAATGATTTATACTCTCCAGAGAACAAATCAGTCTTTTGACAGGGTGGAATTAGGGCAGTTTCTTTCTTTTCTTTTCCTTTTTTTCTTTTTTTTTTATCAGATAATAAGTTTATGAAAAGGTGTTCAACATCATTAGTTAAAGGTAAACATCATTAGGGAAAGATAAACCAGGACGCCTGGGGGACTGTTGGTTAAGAGTCTGACTTTGGCTCAGGTCATGATCTCACAATTTGTGGGTTCGAGCCCTGTATCGGGCTCTCTGCTGTCAGCACACAGTCTGCTTTGGATCCTCTGTCCCACTCTGTCTCTGCCCCTTCCCTGCTCAATCTTTCTCTCTCTCTCAAAATAAATAAATAAACTTATTTTAAAAAGATGAACCATGATGAGATACATTATCAACCATCAGTGCACACCAGAATGGCTAAAATTAGAAGGACTGATGAGCAACCGGAATCCAATACACTGCTGATAGGAGTGTAAATGGGTATGGTCACTCTGGAAAATAGTTTGGAAGTATCCACTAAGTGAAGCATATGTTTGCCATGTGTCCCAGAAGTTTAAATTCTGTGTATACCCAACAAAAATGAATACATATTTGTGTTCCCCAAAGACATATATAAGAATGTTCATAAAAACTTCATTCATAATAGTATGAAACCGGAAACAATCCAAAGGTCCAGTTACAATAGAATGTATAAAATAAATTATGACACAGTTGCATAACAATATTACACAGCAATAAACTATTTTACAAAATATGGATAACTCTCATAGATGCAATACTGTGTGAAAGAAGCCAGATATATTCCATATGATTCTGATGATTTGAAGATAAAGATAGCAAAATTAATCCATAATAAACATAGGTCAGAAGAGTAGTTATTTTTATGATGGAGGGGGTAAGGACAGTGCACAAGAACGCTGTCTGGGGGCGCCTGGGTGGGTCAGTGGGTTAAGCATCCAACTTCGGCTCAGGTCATGATTTCGTGGTTTGTGAGTTGGAGTCCCACATCGGGCTCTGTGCTCACAGCTGAGAGCCTGGAGCCTGCTGCGGATTCTGTCTCTCTCTCTCTCTTTCTTTCTCTCTCTGAAAAACAAATAAATAGAGGCGCCTGGGTGGCACAGTCGGTTAAGCGTCCGACTTCAGCCAGGTCACGATCTCACGGTCCGTGAGTTCGAGCCCCGCGTCAGGCTCTGGGCTGATGGCTCAGAGCCAGGAACCTGTTTCCGATTCTGTGTCTCCCTCTCTCTCTGCCCCTCCCCCATTCATGCTCTGTCTCTCTCTGTCCCAAAAATAAATAAACGTTGAAAAAAAAAAAAAAAAGAAAAATAAATAAACTTTAAAAAAAACCTAAAAAAAAGAAAGCTGTCTGGAGTGATGGTATTCTGTATTATCTGGGTTGTGGTCACATGGGTATATACATATATAAAAATTAATTGAGTTGTGTAATTAATATTTTTGCACTTTGCTCTGTGTAAGCTATACCACAATTAGAAATGAAAGGAAGGGGGCACTTGGGGTGTCTTTGCTGCTCTGCTTCTATTTCCTTTAGGTGTGCTGTTAGATTTTGTATTTGGAATTTTTCTTGTTTCTTGAGATAGGCCTGGATTGCAATATATTTTCCTCTCAGGACTGCCTTTGCTGCATCCCAAAGCATTTGGATTGTTGTATTTTCATTTTCGTTTGTTTCCATATATTGGGCAGTTTCCCTGCTAGAAGGAACAGGGTGAGGACCTGGAAATCCACCTGCTGCTTAAGCAGATGTTGAAGCAATCCTTTTTTTTTTTTTTTAATTTTTTTTAATGTATGTTTATTTTTGAGAAAGAGAGAGAGAGAGAGAAAGAGCACACGCGAGCACAAGCAGGGAAGGGAGAAGGAGACACAGAATCCAAAGCAGGCTCTAGGCTCCGAGCTGCACAGAGCCCGACACGGGGCCCGAACCCATAAGCCATGAGATCATGACCTGAGCCGAAGTCAGACGCTTAACTGAGCCACCCAAGCACCCGGAACCAATCCTTTTTACTTTAGCTTTCATTCATACACACCTCCCACTACTATTACCTGGAGTCACCAGTTCCTGAGACTTTGGGGGATTCTAACATATATTGAGGTAGTTTTCTGCTTCTCCCTTTGTTGGCTTAGGATTCAGTTGGTTTTTTTTTTTTTTTTTTTTTTTTTTTTTGAAAGAGAGAGTGTGCATGTGCGAGTGTGCCAGAGGGGGAGAAGCAGAGAGAAGGTGGGACAGAGGATCCAAAGTGGGCTCTCTGCTGACAGCAGAGAACTGGATACGGGCCATCAACCAGAGCTGAAGTTGGATGCTTAACCGAATGAGCCACCCAGGTGCCCTAGGATTTAGTTCTTGTGGATCTATCAAGGCAAAGGTTCCAGTTTCCAAAAATTTGTTGCTCTTTTCTTTCTTCCATTTTTTCTATCCATGGATTTTATGTCTTGTATAAAATTGTTTTTCTTCTTTATATAAATGTTTAGTGGAAGAGAAAAAAAGTAGATGTATACATTTACCTCACTATTTTTTTTTTTTTTTTTTTAAATTTTTTTTTTTCGACATTTATTTATTTTTGGGACAGAGAGAGACAGAGCATGAACGGGGGAGGGGCAGAGAGAGAGGGAGACACAGAATCGGAAACAGGCTCCAGGCTCTGAGCCATCATCAGCCCAGAGCCCGACGCGGGGCTCGAACTCCCGGACCGCGAGATCGTGACCTGGCTGAAGTCGGACGCTTAACCGACTGCGCCACCCAGGCGCCCCCTCTATTTTTTTTTTTTTTAATGTTTATTCATTTTTTTGAGAGAGATCGAGTGTGAGCCGGGGAGGGACACAGAGAGAGGGAGACACAGAATCTGAAGCAGGCTCCAGGCTCTGAGCTGTCAGCACAGAGCCCGACATGGGGCTCGAACTCACAAAACTGTGAGATCATGACCTAAGCCGAAGTTGGACACTTAACCTACTGAGCCACCCAGACACCCCTACCCCCTTATTTTTATTCAGAAGTTATATGGCTTAAAATTATAGAGGTTCTTTTACTTTTTATCCCACTGTCATACTATGCCTTTATCTCCTCATTTTGGTTAGTCTCATTCATTTCCCTGCTTCTATTACTTCAAACTTTAAATATGTCAGATTAATCTTTAATTTACATTTTATTTTTGTCACTCTCACTTAAAGATATATTTTGTCTTTGTTAAATCAAATCTAAGATTTTATCTTATCATTCAAGGCCTTCTCACAATTAACACTTGAGATCTTATTTTTTTTTCCCAAATACAGACTCTGTGCTCTGTATAGGTCTGACAGTTCTTCACAACTATTTTCATACCTCCTTTTAGGATTTGCTTATGTCCTTTGTCTATGTGGAATGCCTTTTTCCTCTCCTTTACTTTTTCTGAGGCCTACATTCACTTTACCTTTTTGAAACTGCTGGCTGGCTGCCCTGTGTCCTTTACTTTTTCCTGTTACTGAGCACCTTCTCTGTGCTACAGACTGTGCTGCATCTTAATTTAAACCATTTCAGAATCATCTTTTCTTTCTCTAAATTCCTCTAACTCATGGATTCTATATAAACCTATTACTAGAAGTGAGCTTTATTTTTTTATGGGAAGATTTTGCTTTTTGTTAGGCACGTTACATGTAATCACTATTTAAATTTTATAGGATGAAATAGAAAAAGTATTAGCAATAGTATAAAAATATACTCAGTCTTACTAATAACAGATAAATGAACATTAAACCAACAATGATAATCATTTTATACCTAGAAAATCAGTAAAAATTTGAAGGATTGCCAGAACCCAGGGCTGGTGGACACATGGAAAATTTGATATTGTTGGTGAGGCTCTTCATTGGTGTAGCTTTCTTGGAGGGTAATGTGCAAAGTTTTAAATATGTTCCCTTACATCCAGGGAGTCCTTTTCAGAAATTTGTTAGTGTAGAAATACTGTTACCACGCATAAAGATACACAGTTATATTTATTGAAACATTTATGATAGTGATAGTTTGAATGTCATAAATATATACATTTGTACTTTGAAGTACCCTATAACTATTAAAAAGAGTGTGCTACCTGTATTTATTGACATGACACACCTTCCAGTATATTATTACATGGAAAAAACAAGATTCAGAATAAATATAATATGATCTCTCCCTATCTTATGTAAAAATTACCCAAGCTATAATATATGATATATAGAAAAAGATTTGGAAGGTTTCAAAATATTAATACCATAGGGGGGAGGTGGGATTGGAGTACGTGTGTAGAGGATTTTACTTTTATTTTATTTAATCTTTTTTTTTTTTTTTTTAAGTTGTCTCCATGCCCAGTGTGGGGCTTGCACTCATGACCCTGAGATCAAGAGTTGCATGCTCTCAGCCAGCCAGGTGCCCCAAGGATTTTACTTTTGATTGTTTGCTTCTGTATTGTTGAATATTTTTAGAGACTTTCACATTTGGTTTTCTGGATATGTATAACATTTTCTGTATATCTATAATATTGTGTGTGTGTGTGCAGTATATATATATATATATATTTTTTTTTTCTAAGTAGGCTCCACGCCCAATGTGGAGCCCAGTGTAGAGCTTGAACTCAAGACCCTGAGATCAAGACCTGAACTGAGATAAAGAGTCGGATGCTTAACTGACTGAGCCACCCAGGCACCCTATATATCCGTATTTTAATATATTACTTTTGTAATGAAAAAGTTAATAATAGCAAAATCAGTTAACATTTTGGTGTTTGATATATATTTATAAAGCTACTATTTAAGTATTACTTACACTGTGTCAGATGCTATGCTAAGTACTTTTCACTTGCAGTATCTAATATAATCTTCCTTAAAGGTAGGTATTATTATTAGTTGCATGTTACAGATGAACTCAGAAAGATTAAGTAATTTGCTTATGTTCATACATGTGGTAAGTGGTAACCCTAGGATTGGAATCCAGGTTTATCTAATTGTAAAGTTTGAGCTGTGTTCTCTCAGATTTTCAATGCATGCCACACACACACACACACACACACACACACACACACACACACACACATATTCATTTTGTTTTTTAAAAACTTGGGATTGGGGTGCCTGGGTGGCGCAGTCGAGTCGGTTAAGCGTCCGACTTCAGCTCAGGTCACGATCTCGCGGTCCACATCGGGCCCTGGGCTGATGGCTCAGAGCCTGGAGCCTGCTTCCGATTCTGTGTCTCCCTCTCTCTCTCTGCCCTTCCCCCGTTCATGCTCTGTCTCTATCTCAAAAATAAATAAACGTTAAAAAAAAATAAAAATAAATAAATAAAAACTTGGGATCATGTATTTCCCAGTTATAAAAGTAATATATGCTTAATGTAAAAGACAAAATAATATGGATATACAGAAAATTAAATGTAGAAGTCTCTAAATGCCATCTCAGAGATAACCACTATTAGTTTATTGTGTAACCTTTGCTCACTTCATTCTAGCCATGATATCATCCATACTATTTCTAGAACTTAACAGGCATGTTCTCACCCTGTGTCTTTGCACTCTGTCTGCATTTTCTCCAGATACCTGCATGGTTAATTCCTTTATCTCCTTTTCTTATCTCCTATTTCCTCTTACCTTTTCAATGATGTCTTTCCTCACTATCTAAAATTGCTGTCCTGGGGCGCCTGGGTGGCTCAGTCGGTTGAGCGTCTGACTTCAGCTCAGGTCACGATCTCGCAGTCTGTGAGTTCAAGCCCCGCTTCGGGCTCTGGGCTGATGGCTCAGAGCCCGGAGCCTGCTTCAGATTCTGTGTCTCCCTCTCTCTTTGCCCCTCCCCCGTTCATGCTCTGTCTCTCTCTGTCTCAAAAATATATAAACGTTAAAAAAAAAAATTAAAAAAATAAAATTGTCGTCCTCCTATCCTTCAACCTTATATACTTCTTTTTTTTTAAATATATATTTTTTAATGTTTATTTGTGAGACACACACACACACACACAAGGAGTGCGAGCAGGGGAGGGGGAGCGAGAGGGAGACACAGAAGCTGAAGCAGGCTCCAGGCTCCCAGCTGTCAGCACAGAGCCCTATGCAGGGCTCAAACTCATGAACTGCAAGATCATGACTTCAGGTGTAGTCGGACGGGGCTCAAACTCACAACCTGCAAGATCATGACTTGAGGTGAAGTCGGCTGCTTAACTGACTGAGCAACCCAGGTGTCCCGACCTTTATATACTTCTGATTTGACTTCCTATAGTTTATTTTTCTCCCTATTTATCACTGTATAACAAATTATTAGTTTGAACCATATGAAATTTGTTATTTATCTATTTTTTCCTATAAAATGTCACTTTCATATTGTCATCCGGTTTACATTTTAATTATTTCTCTTGTTGATTTCTCTCTCCCACTAGCATATAAAGTTCGTAAGTATTGGGATCTTTGTTCTATTTATTGCTTTATATCTGGGATCTGCAACAGTGCCTGGCATATAGTAGGCATGCAGTTAATATTAAATGAGTTCTTCCAGGCTTTTGTTATACATATAAATTTTAAAAAAGAACATTTTATATGTTTTTTTCTGTAGCTTATTTTTTCTATAATCATATATGGTAGATAACCTTCCATTTCAGTGATACAGAGCCACTTCAAAATTTTTCTGGAAAAATTTTTTTTCTGATATATTATAGTTTTTTTTTTATTGTGGCAAAATACACATAACATAAAATTTGCTACTTTAACCATTTTTATGTGTACAGTTCAGTGCCCTTAGTTTATTCACATTGTTGTACAGCCATCACCACCATCCACCTCCAGAACTTTTTTCACCTTGCAAATTGTCTTCAAGAAGTTACGAAATTCATTGTCATGATACTTTTCCTCCTGTGCTTTCTTCTAAGAGTTTACTAGCTTTAGTTCTTACATTTAGGTGTTTGATCTATTTTGAGCTGATTCGTATATGTGATGTAAGTAAGGGTACTTTTGTATGTGGATATACAGTTTTTCCTGTGCCATTTGTTAAAAAAAAAAATATTGAATTGTCTTGGAACCCTTGTTAAATAATTTAACTATACATATAATGGTTTATTTTTAGACTCTCTAATCCACTGGTATGTATATCTTTGTGCCAGTACCATACTGTTTTTGATTACTGTAGTTTGCAATGATAAGTCATCATTTTAATTGTACTTAAGTACATTCTTTATCCAGTATTAAGGGCAGTTATAAATGCCTGGACTTATAATAAAAGACATGCATAAAAGAGGTTTTGTGTTTTTAGGTTAGGTGCAGTTTATTGTAAATATAGTTTGGAGGTAGATTTTAGGAATAATAAAGAAAAAATTAAAAACATATCCAAAGTAATTCATATTTTATTTTGCTTAAAGTTTATGTATTTATTTTGAGATAGCACGACTGGAGGAGGGGAAGAGAGAGAAGGAGACAGAGAATCCCAAGCAGGCTCTGCACTGTCAGCATAGAGCCTGATGTGGGACTTGAACTCACGAACTGTGAGATCATGACCTGAGCCGAAATCAAGAGCCGGATGCTTAACCGGCTGCAGGTGGCTCCCAAAGTGACTCGTATTTTAGACATTAAGAATATGATGAATTATTGTTCCAGTATTTCTTTATGAACAAATGTTCATATTATGTATTCAACTTTTTTCTTTTATTAAGAGAGAAAGTGGGAGAGGGGCAGAGGGAGAGGGAGGGGCTTGATCTCACAACCTTGAGATCATGACCTGAGCTGAAATTAAGAGTTGGATACTTAATTGAGCCACCCAGGCACCCCTTGTCTATTCAGCTTCTAATGCTTTTTTATCAGTTCTGATTTCCTCAGTCCTGTTTTCAGTGAACTTAGTTTTGTATTATTCTCATATTTCAGGAAAGGAAGTTATGTTTAGAAGTAGCTTTTTGGTAAATCTGGGAGACTATGTTGACTGACTAAAATATGTTATATTTATTGTTTTTCTGTAATATCTGTCAAATTGTGATCTGAGTAGAAGGTACTTGACTTCAGTGGAATAAGAATATTCCTTAACTATGCTATCCTAAGTTTTTCTTCCATTTAAAAGGAGCTAATCTTGGGCGCCTGGGGGGCTCAGTCGGTTAAGCGTCTGACTTCGGCTCAGGTCATGATCTCGCGGTCTGTGAGTTCGAGCCCCGTGTCGGGCTCTGTGCTGACAGCTCAGAGCCTGGAGCCTGTTTCCAATTCTGTGTCTCCCTCTTTCTCTGACCCTCCCCCATTCATGCTCTGTCTCTCTCTGTCTCAAAAATAAAATAAAAACGTTAAAAAAAAATTTAAAAGGAGCTAATCTTAGTAAATCAAATCCAGAGTATGTTAAAAGAATCATACATCATTATTGTATTAGTTTCCCAGGCCTGCTGTGGCAAATTCACATACTTGGGGGTTTAAAACAAACAAACAAAATACTCTTTCACAGTGCTGGAGGCTCAGAATATGAAATGAAGATGTTGGTAGCTTTGGTTCCTTCTGGAGTCTCTGAGGCAGAAATCTCTCCATCTTCTCTAGCTTATGGACATGTCACTCCGTTTTCTGTCTCCCTGTATCTAGGTTTCTCTCCTTGCTCTTATAAAGAGAGTAGTCATTGAATTTAGAGCCCACCCTAACCCATTTCGACCCAGTCTTAGCTAATTATATCTTCAGAGACCCTGTTTCCAAGTGAGGTCCCATTCTGAGATTCTAGGTGGACATGGAGTTTTAGATTATTCAGTCTTCTGGAATTATTGAGTAAGGTTTAGTCCAGGAACTCAAAAGATGGTTCAACCTGAGAAAACTTCTATAATTTATGTCATTAACAAACAAAGAAAAAACTTTTATATTAATAAATACTTTACAAAAGTATTTGCTTCAGATTAAAAAAAATCCATTCCTGCTTTTTTAAAAAAAGCTGTTAAATCCATAGAACTACCCCCCCCCCCAAATTAAGTCCAATGAAATCATGGATAAGTCAGAGATATATCCACGTTTGCTTTGGAGATTGTCTAGATCAAAGTTGCTTAACCTTTTGTAGGACGTGGACGTCTTTGGTGAGAACTGTTGAACCCTTTCTCACTTCCTTTGGGTCATTATGGGAATAAATGAGAGGCACACAGGTTGTTCACAGTAGTGCCTAACCCACAGTGAGGGCTGAGAAAAAAGTGTTAGGTATTACTATCCATGCACTCTCTACTCCCCCTTTACTCCTTGTAAAACTCAGGAACAGAACTTCTGCTTTGTAGGTAAAAAAAATTCTTACCTCACTTTTATGTCACCCTTACCCCTAAATAAAAGGCTCTGCTTCTTCGGCCATGTTGGAACCCTTAGACTCAGCTGGCACGTGCTTGGAAAAGCTGGAATACAAGGAGACAGCTTGCTCTCCTTGTTGAACCTTTCTTAGATAATCCCTTAGTTATTCAGTGCATAAAATAGCAATATATAGTGGAACTATAGAGATTGAAAAGTTTTATCTCCTGGCTTACTGCATCTTTTCTAATTTTTCTATAGTAATGCACTTAAATAATAAAAATATTTAAAAATGTTAATATTACAGGGGCACCTGGGTGGTTCAGTCAGTTAAGCATCTGACTTTGGCTCAGGTCATGATCTCACAGTTTGTGGGTTTGAGCCTGCATCTGGCTCTGTGCTGACAGCTCGGTGCTTACGGCTCTGAGCCTGGAGCCTGCTTCGGATTCTGTCTCCCTTTCTCTCTCCCCTCCCTTGCTCGCTCTCTCTCTCTCTCTCTCTCAGGAAAATAAATGTTAAAAAAAAAAGTTTATTTATTTTAAATGCTTGTGTAGGGGAGGGGCAGAGACAGGGAGAGAGAGAAAATCCCAAGCAGGCTCTGTGCTATCAGTGCAGAGCCTGATACAGGGTTTGATCCCACGACCCTGGGATCATGACCTGAGCCAGAATCATGAGTTGGAGGCTCAGCCACTCAGGCATCCCATAATTACCCTATTTTTGAGTAGTATTGGATGTTAATCCTAAATATTTTTAGTAATTGTGATATAAAAATATCTGATTCCTACTGATGACAGTCACAGTTACTAATACTGTGGTGGTTTACTGTGTACTTTCATGGTTGAAGGAAATGCTAGATTTCAGTTAGAGATTAATGAGAATAAAGATAACATTTTTCCTCCAAGTTCACAAACCATCCTCCCCTGGTGGAGGGAGGGTTTTATCCATTGACCCATGGATTAAGAACCTTGCAATAATGCTGTAAGAGAAGAAAACAAAATACTGTAAATATTGAGTAAGGAAAGGTAAAATAATCATTCCTTGTAGATGATGTGATTTTATACTAAAAAAATCCAATAAATTAAATACTTTTAGGTAAGACAAATTAGTAATTTGGATACAATATAAATATACTGAAATCAATAGTTTTGTTCTAGCAAAAACCAGTTAGAAGTTGAAATGGAAAAATGATTTAATTCACAGTAATACTAGTAACTATAAATTACCTAAAAATAATTAGAGGAAGAAATACATAAGACTTAGGAAGACTATAAAATTTTATTAAAGGACATTAGAAAAGATCTGAATAAATGTAACACATACTATATTCCTGGATGAGGAAATTCAAAGTCATGATGCTCTTCTTTCAAAATTACTATATAAGTTTAATGTCATTGAATTAATTTCATGAATTGTTTAATAGTACTTTACAGATTTTAAAGTTCAAAAGGAAGATGAAGTATATGACTTTAAAAGTGTTTTAAAAACCTTTACACTTGATCTTAGCCAAAAGGCCGAGAAGCGATAAAAGTGTTTTAAAAACTTTTAAACTAAATGTTACTATTATTTTAATGTTTATTTTTGAGAGAGAGTGACAGAGACAGTGTAAGCAGGGGAGGGGCAGAGAGGGAGGGAGACACAGAATCCGAAGCAGGCTCCAGGGTCTGAGCTGTCAGCACAGAGCCCAAAATGGGGCTGGAACCCACAAACCGCGAGATCATGACCTGAGCCAAAGCTGGACACTTAACTGATAGAGCCACCCAGGTGCCTCTAAACCTATTATTTTTAAAGGTTTGCTTATTTTTGAGAAAGAGAGTGTGTGTACCAGTGGGGGAGGGGCAGAAAGAGAGGGGGACAGAGATCTGAAGCAGGCTCTGTGTGGACAGCAGCAAGCCCCATGTGGGGCTTGAACCCACAAACCGTGAGATTATGACCTGAGCCGAAGTTGGACACTCAACTGACTGAGCCACTCAGGTGTCCCCAAACTTCTTATTTTGAGATAATTTTAGGTTCATATACAGTTATGAAAAGTAATACAGAGATCTCCTACCCTTAACTCAGTTTCCCTCAATGATAGTGTCTTGCAAAACTAATAGGCACCATCACGACCAAGACACAGATTTCTACCATCACAAGGGTCCCTAATGGTGCCTTTTGAAAGCCACACCTTTCTTTGTGCCCTCCCCCTCCCTCTGGGCAACCCCAATCTGTCCCTTATTTCTATAATTTTGTCATTTCAAGAGTATTTTATGAATAGGATTATACATAATGTAAGCTTTTATTGTTGGCTTTTTTCACTCACGTGATTCTCATCCAGTTGTGTGTAGTAATAATATTCCATTCCTTTTTGTTGCCGAGTAGTATTCAGTGATTTGGGTGTATATCACAGGTAGTCCACCTATTAAAGGACTTACCACCCCCCACCCCCCCCCACCCCCAGTTTTTGGCTATTACAAATAAAAGTATTATAAACATTTGTGGACAGGTTTTTGTATAGATACAGTCTTCATTTTGGGGGATGAACACCCACTGGTGTAGTGGTGGTTTGTATGTTAGTGGCATGTTTATTTTTTAAAGAAACTTCCAACTATTTTCTGGAGTGGCTGTGTGGCTGTACTATATTACATCCACCAGCAATATATAAGTGATCTACTTTTTTTTTTTTTAAGTTTATTTTGAGAGAGATCGTACATGCTCGAGCAGGGGAGGGGTAGAGAGAGAGAAAGAGAATGCCAAGCAGTCTCCGTGTTGTCAGCACAGGTTTGATGTGGGGCTTGAGCTCATGAACAGAGCCATGAGATGTGAGATCATGACCTGAGCTGAAATAGAAAGTTGGATGATCAACTGGTTGAGCTACCCAGGCACCCCTCCTTAGGATTTTCTGCAAAGACAATCATGCCATCTGTGAATGGGGACAGTTTTATATCTTCCTTTTTGATCTTTATGCCTTTTGTTTCCTTTTCTTGCATTTTTGCACTGGCTAGAGCTTCCCACACTATGTTTGATTTGGTGATGAGATGGAACATTCTTGCCTAGTTGCCAATCGTAGAAAGCATTGTCTTTCACCGTTAAGCATAATATTAACTTTAGGCTTCTTTACTTACTTACTTATTTATTTTTATTTTGGGTTTTTTGGTGGTAGGGGGTAGATTCTGTTACCAGGTTGAGGACATTTCCCTCTATTCTTATTTTTCTGTGTTTTTTTGTTTTGTTTTGTTTTGTTTTTTTTAAGCAGAATTAGTGTGGAATTTTATCAAATGCTTTCTTGCATAAGTTGATGGATCATTTGTTATTTTTCTTCTTTGGCAGTATGGTGGATTATGTTGGTTGATAATTAAATGTTGAGCCAGTATTCTTGCTTCTCTAGAATAAATCATATTTGGTCATGTTGTATAATTCTTTTGCATATTGCTAAATTTTATTTGCTAATAGTAAGAATTTTTGTTCCTTGGGGCACCTGGGTGACTCAGTTGGTTAAGCATATGACTCTTGATTCCAGATCAGGTCATGATCTCACCATTCGTGGGATTGAGCCCCACATTGGGCTCTGCGCTGACAGCGTGGAGCCTGTTTGGGATTCTCTCTTTCCTTCTCTCTCTGCCCTTCCCCTGTTCACATGTGTGTACTCTCTCTCTCTCTCAAAATAAATAAACTAAAAAAAAAAAAAAAAGTTTTGTATTTGTTTTCATGAGGAGTATTGATCTCTAGTTTGTTTTTATGTAGGCTTCACAACCATTGCAAAGCCCAACGTGGGGCTTGAACTCACAACTGTGAGATCAAGACCTGAGCTGAGATCAAGAGTCGGATGCTTAACTGACTGAGCTACCCAAGTGCCCCTGAGCTCTAGCTTTTTGTCAGTTTGTTTCTTTGTTTTTGTAGTGAGTTTGCCTGGTTTTGGTATCAGGGTAATTCTAGCTTCATAAGGTGAATTAGTGTCTCCTTTCTCAACCAGTTTCTGGAGCAGATTGTGTAGAAATGATATTAACTCTAAATGTTTGGTAAAATTCATTCCGTCTGGACCTGGAGATTTCTTTTTTGAGAGTCTTTAAATTATGGATTCAGTTTCCTAATAATTATGGGACCATTCAAGTCATCTGTTTTATGTGGGGTCAGGTGTTTTAGTTAATTTTTTTTTTTTTTTTAAGGAATTGTCTGTTTTGTCCAAGTTGTCAAATTTACATTTGTAAGTTGTTCCTAGAATTACCACTTATCTCTTTGGTTTCTTCAAAGTCTGTAGTGATATCCCTTTTTTTGTTTCATTTTTTTCCTTCATTTCTGATACTGGTAGTGGGGTTTTTTTTGTGTCTAACTGAGGGCTTGTCAATTTTATTGATCTATTTAAAGAACCAGCTTTGAATTCATTTATTTTTTTAAAAATATTTTTCTGTTTTCAAATTCATTGATTTATGTTGTCTATTACTTCCTTTTGCTTGCTTTTGGGTTTATTTTGTTTTTTTTGTTTTTTTTTTTTTTTTGAGAGAGGGAGAGCACACAGCCCAAGTGGGGGAGAGGGATGGAGGGAGAAAGAGAGAATCCTAAGCAGGCTCCACACTCAGCCTGGAGCCTGATGTGGGGCTCAATCCCACAACCCTGGGATCACGACCCAAGCTGAAACCAAGAGTTGGACGTTCAACCAACCAAGCCACCCAGGCGCCCTGATTTTGTTCTTTTTCTAGATTCTTAAAATGGAAACTTAGATTATTTGACTTTTCCTCTTTCCACTATAAGCATTTTAGCGCAATAAAATTGTCTCTAAGTACAGCTTTTGCTATGTCCCACAAATTTTACTGTTTTGTGATTACATTCATATTTTATTTCTGTGTACTTTGTATTTCCTTTGAGACTTCATTTTCGATTCATTGATTTTTTTTTTAGGAGTGTGTTGTTTAGTGTCCAAGTATATGGTGATTTTCCTGTTCTCTTTCTGTTACTGAGTTCTAGTTTAATTCCATTGTAGTTGGAGAATACAATCTGTGATTTCATTCTTGTAAATTTGTTGAGGTTTGTTTAATGGCTCAGGATATATTCTATCTTGGTTTATATTCTGGGGACAGAATATAAAGAATATAAGAATGTGTACCTGCTATTGTGTGGTGGAATCTTTCTGTAAATGTTAATTAGACCCTGTTTGTTGAGGCTGTCTTTTTTTTTTTTTTTTTTAATCTTTGCTGATTTTCTGTCTAATTGTTCTGTCAGTTGAATGAGGGGTGTTGACATCTCCAACTATAATTATTTTCTTCTTTCTGTTATGTCAGTTTTTGTTTAACAGAGTTTGGAGCTCTGTTGTTTGGTACATACATACCAACTGTCTTCTTGGTGGCTTGAATATTATATAATGTGCTTTGTCTGTGGTCGGTTTATCTGATTATTAATATAGCTACTCTTGCTTTCCTTTGATTGGTGTTTACATGATATATCTTTTTTCATTCTTTTGCTTCCAACCTGTCTCTGCTGTTATATTTGAAGCAACTTTTTTGTGGACTGCATGTAGTTGGGAGTTGGGTTATGTTTTTTAATTTGCTCTGCCAATCTCTGTTAATTGGTATATTTATATTAATTACATAAAATTATTAATATGTTAGGGCTTAAGTTTGCTGTTTTATTTTTTGTTTTCTGTTTGTTTTGGTTTTTATTTCTGTGTTTTTTTCTCTGCCTTCCTGTAGGTAATTTGAACATTTTTTAGAATTCCATTTTGAGGGGCACCTGGATGGCTCAGTTGGAAGAGTGTGCATTTCTTGATCTTGCGGTTGTGGGTTTGAGCCACATCATATTGGGAATGGAGATTACTAAAAAACAAACAAAAAACCTAAAAAAAATCTTAAGTAAGAATCCCATTTTGATTTGTTTATGTTTGCTGGTGTATCACCTTGTATACCTTTTCCAGTAATTGCTGTAGTGAGCATTGCATTATGTCTCATAACATCACAGTCTGTTGGTGTCATTTTAACACTTTAAGTGTTGACATCTTACCACCCTTTAATATCCCCATTTGTAATTGGTATTAATTATTTTTTCTGTATTCATTTAGAAACAGATAGTGTTGTATTTTTTTGCTTCAATCATTAAACATAATGTAGAGGACTCAAAGGAGAAGGAAAGCCTATTGATTTTACCCATATTTTTGCATATTGTGTTTTTTTTTATTTCTTTGATATATGTTGATGTGTTGTGTTCCAAAATTCCTTGTTATGTAATTTCTTCTCTGTTTAGAGAATTTTGTTTAGCCATTCTTTTAGGATAGGTCTGTTGGTGGCAAGTGCTCATTAGTTTTAAATCATTAGAGACTGTGTTGATTTCTCCTTCATTCCTGAATGATATTTTCACAGGGTGTAGGATTCTGGGTTGACTTTTTTTTTTTTTTTTTAACTTTAAAAGATATCATGTCACATTTTTTTGTCTCCATGGTTTCTGATGAAAACTCTGCTGTTGTGAATTATTTTTCTTCTATAAGTATCATTTATCTCTAGCTACTTTTTAGAAGTTTGTTATGTGTTGGGATGGATTTCTTTAGGTTTGTCCTTTTGGGGTTTACTCAACTTCTTGAATCTGTAGGTTACATCTCTTGACAAATTTGGGAACTTTTCAGATACTATTTTTCAGCTTTGTCCTCTTTCTCTTCTCTTTTTCAGGACTCTAATGGGTAATTTATAGTGTTGTGTCTTACATTTCACTGATTCTTCTCTTTGTTCCTTTTATTCTGCTGTTGAATCAATCCACTTAACTTTATTTCAGTTATTTTTCAGTTCTAAAATTTCTATTTGATTCTTCTTTATATCTTATCTTTGTTTAGACTTTCTTTGCTGAGGCTTTCAACTTGTGTATTTGTTTCAACTGTGTTAGTAATTGTTGAAGCATTTTTATTGTGGCTGCTTTTAGAATCTTGTGAGATAATTCTAACATTTATGCCATATTGTTGGCATCTACTGATTGCTATTTTTCATTCAATTTGAAATCTTCTTGGTTCTTGGTATGATGAATGGTTCTTTCTTTTTTTTAAATTGAAGCTTGGATATTCTTGTGTTATGTGACATTGGATCTCATTTAAACCTGTTTTAGCCAGCTTTCACTGGCACCACTTTAGGAAGAGAAAGGTGAGTGAGGCTTTGTTATATTGCTAGGTAGAGTTAGAATTCCAGTTTGTTTGTTTGTTTGTTTTTCATTTTCCAAATAAAATAAGTGAAAGGATATGTTACATGTTTGCTGCATGAGTAAAATGTATAAACTAATTTTGTGTGTGTGTATGTGTGTTTTAGATTAACATTATGTCACTATCACAAGCTTTTTTTTTTAATTTTTTTTTTTTTTTACTGTTTATTTTTTATTTTTGAGACAGAGACAGAGCATGAACAGGGGAGGGGCAGAGAGAGAGGGAGACACAGAATCTGAAACAGGCTCCAGGCTCCGAGCTGTCAGAACAGAGCCCGATGTGGGGCTCAAACCCACAAACTGTGAGATCATGATGTGAGCTGAAGTCAGACGCTTAACCGACTGAGCCACCCAGGCGCCCCTCACAAGCTTTTAAAAGTAAAGGCTGCAGATAGAATATAGTACTCCCTTTTCCAAACTCTGTGAAGCAGGGAGAAGTGAAGTAGGGAATGTATACTTTCACCAGTGTAAGAATTTAAGAAGAGCAATGTGGATATGAGCATAAGGGTTTTCTAGCAAACTACTGAGATTTCACCCATAGCTTGAGCCTTTCTTCCAAGAAGCTAACTTGATGATGATGATGATAAGAAGACAGGACTATCTTTTTTAAATGTATATTTCCATTTTTCTTTGATAGAAATGACATCAGATGTACCATCACTGGGTCCAGCCATTGCCTCAGGAAACCCTGGGGCTGGGATTCAAGGTGGAGGAGCCATTGTCCACAGGGCTATTAAGCGGCGATCAGGGTGAGTTTGGATATCATGTGTTGTGAGTGTCTCTCCTGTAAGCCAGCCTGATTTAGTTAGTGGCTGAATCCTCTTGGCTATGCTTAACCCTTTCACTTCAACTGGTTACTTACTACACTGCTGTCAGATATCTTTCTTTAGTTCCTGGATTTTTTCCTTACACAGAATTAACATTTTTATCTAACTTTCTTTTGTGCAGGTTTTTTTTTTTTTATTAAGTTTTTTATTTTAATTATTATATAGTTAACATATAGTGTTATATTAATTTCAGGTGTACAATATAGTGATTCAACAATTCTGTACATCATTACTCAAGTGCTCATCATATGTGTACTCTCAATCCCCTTCACCTATTTCACATGTTCCTGCCACATTCCCTCTGATATGCTTTATTTTATTTTATTTTTTAATGTTTATTTATTTATTTTGAGAGAGAGAGAGCAGGGGAGGGGCAGAGAGAGAGGAAGAGAGAGGATCCCAAGCAGGCTCCACACTCAGTGGAATGTAGTGCAGGGCCTGATGCAGGGCTTGATATCACGAACTGTGAGATCATGACCTGAGCCGAAATCACGAGTCAGACTCTTGACTGACTGAGCCACCCTATGTCCCAATATGCTTTATTTTAAATGAGTACCCTGAGTTAAAGTGTTTTTTTTTTTTTTTTCAAAAAGAGCATTTCTTAATGATGCATACTTGAGAATATATGGTTCTAAAAGATATATAAAACATTCCATCCAAGAAAAATAGAATGCACATTTTCTTCAGGTACACATAGAAGTACACATAGAAGAATCCATTGGTTAATTCACTTAAGAAAAGGCATAACAAATATTACAAATTTAAGAAAACTGAAATCATACCAAGTGTATTTTCCAGCCACAATGGCAAAAAACCAAAGATCAACAGTAAAACAAATCTGGAAAATTTACAATGTAAATTTACGTTAAATATTTAATATGTAAAAACTAACATGCAACTGCATGAGCAGTGGGCAAAATAAGAAATCAAATGGCAAATGAAAATATGTCTCAAAAAAAAGAAAAAGAAGACACAATATTGCAAAACTTATGGGATGCAGCAAAAACAGATGTTAGAGTGAAATTTGTGCTGTCAATCTTTGTATTAAAAACTCAAGACAAGTTAACATTACACCACAAAGGACTAGAAAAAAAAGAAACATAGCTGAAATTTAGGAGATGAAAGAAATAACAAAGAAAAATTAGAAATAAAGACCATAATAAACAATAGCATAACATTGAAAGTAATGACCAGTTTTTCCAAAAAAGTAAACAAAATTGGAATTATTTTAACATTAACTAAGGGGAAAAGACTCAAAAACTACAATGAGTACTAAAATGGAAGAGAAAACAACACAACAGGTAACCACAGAAATACAATAGATAACATAGATTACTATAAACTATTATATACTATCAAATTTGATAATTTAGGAAAAAAACAAAAGCAGATAATTCCTAAAAACATACATGTTACCAAGATTGAATTATGAGTCTTTTTTTTTTATTAAAAAAAAATTTTTTTTTAAATGTTTATTTTTGAGACAATGCGAGAGACAGAGTGCAAGCAGTGGAGGGGCAGACAGAGGGAGACACAGAATCTGAAGCGGGCTCCAGGCTCTGAGCTGTCAGCCCAGAGCCCAGTACGGGGCTCAAACTCATGAACCGTGAGTTCATGACCTGAGCCGAAGTCAGACGCTTAACCAACTGAGCCACTCAGGCGCCCCTGAATTATGAGTCTTGAATGCAACAAGTAGGAAGTCTTCTTAGACCACTGACATGAATGAACGTTGAATTTAGGAATCAAAAATCTCCCAGCACATAAAACCTGAGGCACATGGTTTCATTGGCAAACCCCACCAAACATTAAAAAAAAAAAAATTAATGACAATCTTTATCAAAATCTTACAAATAATGGAATAAAGGGAACACATTCAGAATCATTCCACCAGGTCAGTACTACCCTGATACCAAAGCAAGACTAAAGCAATACAAGAACAAAGAAGTCTACTTTATCTGGTATAAGTATTGCTACTCTTTCTTTTGATATCCATGTGTGTGCTGCTTTTCCACTTCCTCACTTTCAGTCAGCAGGTATCGTTAGGTCTAAAATGAGTCTCTTGTAGGCAACATATAGAAGGGTCTTGTTTTGTTTTTTAAGTTTTTTTTAAATGTTTATTTATTTATTTATTTATTTCGAGAGAGATTGCAAGCAGGGAGATGTAGAGAGTGAGGGAGAGAGAATCCCAAGCAGGCTCCGTGCTGCTCCCACGTGGGACTGGATCCCATGAATTGGGAGATCATGATCTGAGCCAAAATCAAGAGTTGGTGTTCAACCGATTGAGCTACCCAGACACCCCCAAGGGTCTTGGTTTTTATCCATTCGATCATCCTATAATCTTTTGATTGGAACTTTTAGTCCATTTACATTCAAAGTAATTATTGGTAGATGTGTATTGCTACTTTATTGCTTGCTTTGTTGTTTCTGGAGATTTTCTTTGATCCTTTATCACTTTTGATCTCCCCTTTGCACTCAAAGAGTCACCCTTAATATTTCTTTTTTTTTTTTTTTTAATGTTTTTATTTATTTTTGAGAGAGAGAGAGCGAGAGTGAGGCACAGAATTCGAAGCAGGCTCCAGGCTCTGAGCTTTCAACACGAGCCCAACACGGGGCTCAGACTCATGGACTATGAGATCATAACCTGAGCCAAAGTTGGACGCATAACCGACTGAGCCACCCAGGCGCCCCATCCCCTTTAATATTTCTTGTAGGCCTGGTTTAGTAGTCACGAACTCCTTTAGTTTTTATTTGGGAAACTCTTGTCTCCCCTTCTCAATGATAGACTCTTGCTGGTTAGAGTATTCTTGGCTCCAGATTTTTCCCATTCAACACTGAATATATCATGCCACTCCCTTCTGGCTTGCCAAGTTTTTGTTGATTAATCTCCAGCTAGCTTTATGAGTTTTCCCTTGTACATTAAGGACTTCTTTTGTCTTGGTGCTTTTAGTATTTTTTATCAGTATAGTTTGCAAATTTAATTCCAGTACGTCTTGGTGTTGTCCTTTTATTGATTTTGATGGGAGTTCTTTGTGCTTCTTGGATCTGGAGGTCTGTTTCCTTCTCCAGATTAGGGAAGTTTTCTGCTTTCGTTTCTTGAAATAAATTTTATGCCCCCTTTTCTCTGTCTTTTTCTGAGACTCCTATAATACATATGTTACCATTGTTTGATCGAGTCCCTGAGTTCTAAGTCTATTCTTGTCTTGCATAATTCTGTCTTTTGTTCAGCTTTATTACTTTCTATTATTTTGTCTTCTAGATCAGTAATTCATTCCTCTGCTTTTTCCAGCTTCCTGTTCATTGCATCAAGTCTGTTTCCAATCTTTTTCATTGCATTCTTCATCTCTGATTGATTCTTTTTTAATTCTTTTATCTCTGTTGCAAGGGTCTCACTGATGCTTCTTTTCTCAAGCCCAGTGAGTATCCTTATGATTGTTGCTTTAAATGCCTCCTTTTCCTGAAAGTAGTGAAACCAGTAAAACCGGAAATGTCTGCAAAGCCCAAAGATTTCATAGTTGCTGAGAAAACTCAGTTTTCTTTAAACTTTGTGTCTGCATTTTCAAAATTAGAGAATGCTGAACTGCAGTGTATTTCTCCACTAAGGTATTGATATGTTGCTTGGTTTGGAATGCAGAGTCCATTCATTTCCAGAAGCGTGTATGTATTTATGTATTTCCAGAAGTATTTATTAATTGCCTAATTAGTATAAGATATTGTGCTGATTGCTAGTATGATACAAAGATAAATAAGATACGGTTCTTGTCTTTAAGTTGCTTATGTCCTGAAGGGAATAATCATTATACATACAAATAGAGTACAAAGTAGAATATGCCAAGTTTGCTAAGAAAGGAATGCTTACAGTACTGTGTATTTTTGTGTATGGTATGGAAATCCCATAATTAGTAAAGATTGGAAAAGCTTCAGAAAAGAGGTTGCTTTAGAAAAGCCTGAGAGAATTGGTAGTATTTTGTCCATTTTTTGGTGTTAAATTTCTCTTCTTTCTTTCCTTTTAAAAACTGTGGAACCAGTATTACAACTAGTCTTTAAATTTCACCCACTAATAGTAATGCAAGAGTGATCCCTGGGTTTAGGTGGTAACATGAGTAACATTTTAAGAGTTGCTACGTCTCCAAGAGTTTTACACATTTTTAACTCACTGAATAAGTAACTTACTCAAGGTTCTAAAGCCAGTAAATGGAAGATCTTTGATATGAACCTTGGGAGGTTAGGGGGGTTAGCTTCAGAGTACACTCTCTTAAACACAGTTTATGTTTTTGTATAATAGCAAACAATTGGAAATGATATAAATATCAAAATTAGGGGATTACGTATTATATTTGAAAATGGAGTATTGTATAGCTATTAGAAGTGACAAGTATGTATCAGTACACGGTGTGCCTAGATGGCTCTGTCAACTAAGTGTTTGACTCTTGATTTTAACTTAGGTTGTGATCTCAGGGTTGGTGAGGTTGAGCCCCTGCTTGGGATTCTTTCCCTCTCTGCCCCTCCCCGTGCACCTGTGTGTTCTTTCTCTCAAGATAAAAAATAAACTTTAGAAGTGACAGATATGTATCAGTACAGGAAAATGTTCACAATATATTGGAAGGTTACAATTTATGTAATATATCACTCTGTCAGGAAGAAATATGTATAACGTGTGCGTAGCAAAACTGAAGGGATACTCATCAGATTTCTAGATGATGAGATTATGGGGGGATTTTTTTTTTTTTTTAATTTCTAGATTTTCTGAAATGAATGTATGTTGTAATCAGGAAAAAAAAAATTTTAAGTTTATTTATTTATTTTGAGAGAACGTGTGTGAGAGAGCATGAGCAGGGGAGCGCCAGAGGGAGAGAGAATCCCAAGCAGTCTCCATGCCGCCAGTGAAAGAGCCTGACATGGGGCGAACCATGATATCATGACCTGAGCCAAAATCAAGAGTCAGATGCTTAACCAACTGAGCCACCCAGGCGCCCCATCAGGAAAATATATTAAAAGAAGTAATACACATTCTTTTAAAGAAAGATTGGAAGATGGAAAGAATAAAATAGCAATAATCCTATTGCCCCAAGTCATGTCCTATCATTTTTTTTAGTGTAATTCCTTCATTCTTTATATGTAGATCTTTTTAGTAGTTGTAATCATATAATTATATAGTTTTTTTTTTTTGTATTTTGTATTTTTTTTTAAGTTTTTATTTATTTACTTAGAGAATGATCCAGGGAAGGGCAGAGAGAAAGAATCCCAAGCAGGCTCTGTGCTGGCCACAGAAGACCCAATGTGGGGCTCAGTCTCATAGACTGTGAGATCATGACCTGAACTGAAGTCCAGAGTTAGACACTTAACCAGCTAAGCCACCCAGGCACCCCTGTTTTTGTTTCTGTTTTTTTTTTTTTTTAATTTTTTTTTTAACGTTTATTTATTTTTGAGAGAGAGAGAGACAGAGTATGAACGGGGGAGGGTCAGAGAGAGAGGGAGACACAGAATCTGAAACAGGCTCCAGGCTCTGAGCGGTCAGCACAGAGCCCGACGCGGGGCTCGAACTCACGGACTGTGAGATCATGACCTGAGCCAAAGTCGGCCGCTTAACCGACTGAGCCACCCAGGCGCCCCTTGTTTTGTTTTTTAAGTGGGCTCCATGCCCAGTGCAGAGCCCCAGTGCACAGGGCTTTACCTCACAACCTTGAGATCAAGACCTGAGATAAAGAGACTGAAGCTTAACCAACTGAGCCACCCAGGCGAGCCTAATTATATAGTTTTATATAGCCTGGTTTTTTCACCTAACCATATGTAACCTTTTTTTTTTCTTGTTGTTAAATATTTTACATAAATATAATTTTTCATAGTTATATAAGAGGATGTACTTGGTTTCCTATTTTGGAACATTTAAGTTGTTTTGAAGATGTAAATAAATGCTCTGTGAACATCTTTGTATATAAATTTTTTTTCTTGAGTTATTTCCTTAGGATAGATTCTTAGAAATGGAGTTATTGGGTTAATAGGTAGATTTTGAACACATGATTAGGGGGCTACAGGGAGGAAGAGGAATGAACCGACTGAGCCACCTAGGCACCCCAGTATATAACCCATCTAGAGACTCAGAATGTGAGGTTATGATACTAATAGAGATGCCAAGAGTGGTCACTGGGTTAAAGTGGTATCATTTTAGTTTAATAGAGTACAGAGATTAATAGGAGATTGTCCTATTTTGTTACCTATAATCTTCCTAATCCCTTGAAAGTCACTGCTGCTTTCACTAAATACATGTCTTATAGCATATTGGTTTTGCTTCTCACATGGCACTTTCCTATTCTCACTTGTTTTATATTTTTGTTGCATAGACAGTCCCTTGAGGTCAAGTCTCTTGTTTTCCTCTCATCTAGCATTGTCTTCAGTGTAGCATATATTATATGTTTATTAGATGTATGATGGAAAGAAGCATTATTTGATAACTTTCTGAGATACTAAATTACTCCCTTATGTATCATCACTGTTTTGGGATATGTTTCAGAAAGCTGGTAACCTAGCTTAGCCTATAGAAATGAAAAATGGGGGCACCTGGGTGGATCAGTCAGTTAAGCATCTGACTCTTGACTTTGGCTCAGGTCATGATCTCATGGCTTGTGAGTTCAAGCCCCACATCCGGCTCTGTGCTGACAGTGTAGAGCCTGCTTGGAATTCTCTCTTTCCTCTCTGTGCCCATCGCCGCCTCCCCAAAAATAAGTAAATGAACTTTTAAAAACTTTCACAGAAATGAAAAATGGACCTGAATTATTCATATTAATTTTTCATTTTGATTTTTGAGTGGATTCCTGTTCCTTGGTAGAGGTTGTACTCTGATGTAAAACTTTGGCAAAGGTGGATTGCCAACGTAGGAAAATGTAAGGTAGCAGTGGGTACTCTTGATTGCCCAGTTTAGCGCAAGGAAGTCATATAGCTTTGTTTCCCTTCTGTACACCTCCTCTTTTCCTTCTTCCATTTGGGTGAGTGTTCAGATAGCTTGTGGGTTGAGAATTTTTAATTTCATAATGCTCTGTATTGGCAGTAGGCTTATAATATTTACTCTTGGCTTTCTCCAGGTTGGATTTTGATGATGATGGAGAAGGGAACAGTAAATTTTTGAGGTAAGATTTTGAAAATTTTTCTCTAGATATCTGATAATAAAAATTAGTTCACACACACAAAAAAATTAGTTCGTGATATTTCTGACTTGTAATATTTTTGTCCTTAGGCCTAAGGAGAGTGCTTCATCCTAAAACTAAAGTTTCCTATTATGTTATAACTCATAATAATTTTTTAAAGCAGTTTGTTAATGGCTCTAAGGGAAGGAGCTCAGTGAAGAGAGGGCAGAGATTTCCTAAGGCCCACTGTTTCTGTTATCTATTACTGTGTGGTTTAAAAATAATAATGATTTATAGTTTCTCACAATGCTGTGGATTGGCTGGGTTGTTATGGTGTTTTCTTTGTGGTCTTTTATCCTTAAGGAGGTCGTCAGAGTTTTTTTACATGCCGTTGGCTACAATCTAAAGGACAAGTCCCAGTCTAAGTGCTTATTAGCAAGCCTTTGCTTTATGTTGACATTTGCTTGTGTCCCATTGGCCAAAGCAAATCTTATATCCAAGTCCTGAGTCAGGGTGGGAGGAAGCTAAGGTATAATTCCTTGGGGGGGTCATTAATGTACCTTTCATACCTTCTGATACCTGTTGACTTCTACAGACCAGGAATTGGTATTTGTATCCTTGAATGATGAATCTTCTGGAACACTGAAAATGGATTTTTTTTTCTTTTTTGAATTTTATTAAAAAAAATTTTTTTTTAACATTTATTTATTATTGAGAGACACAGAGCGTGAGCAGGGGAGGGGCAGAGAGAGGGGAGACACAGAATCCAAAGCAGGCTCCAGGCTCTGAGCTGTCAGCACAGAGCCTGACGTGGGGCTCGAACCCACAAACTGTGAGATCATGACTTGAGCCGAAGTCAACCCAACCAACTGAGCCACCCAGGCGTCCCTTGAATTTTATTTTTGAGAGAGAGTGTGAGCTGTGGAGGGGCAGAGGGAGAGAGAGAATCTTTTTTTTTTTTTTTTTAATTTTTTTTTTTCAACGTTTATTTATTTTTGGGACAGAGAAAGACAGAGCATGAACGGGGGAGGGGCAGAGAGAGAGGGAGACACAGAATCGGAAACAGGCTCCAGGCTCTGAGCCGATCAGAGCCTGATGCGGGGCTCGAACTCACAGACCGCGAGATCGTGACCTGGCTGAAGTCGGACGCTTAACCAACTGCGCCACCCAGGCGCCCAGAGAGAATCTTAAGCAGGCTCCATGCTCAGCCTGGAACCCACCACAGGACTCGATCCTGAGACCCTGGAATGATGGCCTGAACTGAAATCAAGAGTTGGACACTCAACTGACTGCCATCCAGGTGCCCCCTGGACTTTTCGATATATTGATGGAGGAGTTTTTTCAGAGAAGAGAAATACTTATTCTGGCTGAAGATCAATGATTTGGCTTTGTTTTTAAGTAAGGAAAGCAGTAAGAATCAAAGAAAGGAAAATAGCCTTGCCTGCAACCTGCCTTTTTTTCTTTCCAGAGTTGAAAATGTTACGTAGGTGGGTCTACTTTGCTGAGTGACAAATATTTAATAAATAAAGTAGCCGTATTTAAAAAATATATATGTAATATGAGTGTCCAGATTTCATTTATTTGTTTTATTAACTAAATCTTTAAAAAGTAATATATGTTGTTAGTTTTTAAGCAGTACAAAGTTATATATAGTGCAATTATATCTTCCTTTCACTTCAGACCCTTCCCCTTAGACAAGTACAGTTTCCAGTTTATTGAGTATCCTTCCAGAAATATTCAGTACATATGTAAGTGTCTTTCAGTGTGTTTGTGTGCATGTATATTCATAATCTCCTCAATTTTTGTTTTTGCATAGAGGATGCCCATATTATAAATTAAATTGCTTGCCATTGTTTAGTTTTATAATGCTTAAGTGCAGTCAGAGACATCTATTTTTTTTTTTTTTTCATTTTCATTGTTTTTTTTTTTTTTAAAGTAATTTTTAAAGTTAGGCTTGTATTTCTCACTACTTACTAGTTGCTGAATCCTACCAGATATTCTTGAAAACAACAACCATGACTTGGCTACCATAAAGAAATCATTTCAAAATATTGGAGAAAATAATTCTCCAAGAGAGCTCTTTAGAATTAATGAGTATTAATAAAAGTGAAGAGGGGAAGATATTTCAATTTTGGTGGAAGGATGGACTTTCTCAAATAGTTCTGGAAATTCTTCCATTGGGAATCCCTAATTATGATGATAGATGCTATTAGTGGAACTGTGTTGTGCATATGAATGGCATAGTGGTAACCACTAGTCTTACTTGTCAATTAGCTCTGGCCCTGAGTCATTGCCTCCATTTCCAAAAAATCTAGTAGGTACAAGAGATATGCAATCCAGAAAAGTTCATTTTTCCTTTCCCCAATCATAAAAAAAAAAACAAAAAACAAACAAACAAAAAAACTGTCACAGTTCATTTTACCAAGTGGGTCATAATGCCTGAGAGAGGCATCTCCAAATTTCTTTATCTTTTTTTTCTTTTTCTTTTTCTTTTTTTAAACAATTGGAATTTTCCACTCTGGTCAATGTATGAAAGCCTTACTTGCATTGTTTCTGTAAGTCAGCACTAAATCTCCTTGGTGGATGCTACTTTTGAAAGTTTTAATTTATTTCTTTCTATTGATTTGTTCAAATGCCATTTTGTTACATTCTCCAGACATCTATAACATAATTTTTAAGAATGTCAAGGCTTTGAAACTCTAGGTACAATATCAGAGTTACTAGTGTCTAGAATAGTGCTTCTCAAACTTTAATGCATGTACAGAGCCACCTGGGATTTCTTGTTAAGATGAAGATTCTAATTCAGTAGGTCTGGGGTAGGGCCCAAGGCTCTGCATTCTGATTCACTCTTAGGTGATGCTGCTGCTTCCAGCTACTGACCATACTTTAGGATCTAGAAGACTCAATCTTGAGATTCCAAGTTAGTATGTAAATTATAGGTCTTTTTTTTCAGTTTAGGTCACATGTTTTCCCCAGGAGTTTATAGCATCTGATTTAAAGTGTGCTTGTGTCCTAGGAACAGACCATGTGTACTTGAGCTAAAATTCCACTACATCTCATGTTTGCCCATTCTTCTTCTGCTTTCCTGTTCTTTTTATTTTTTTTTTAAATTTTTTCTTCTTTTTTTATTTTAGAGAGAGAACACGGGCAGGGGAGAGGGCCAAAGAGCGCGTGTGCGAGAGAGAGAGATGGAGGGAGAGAGAGAGAGAGAATGAGAATATTTTAAGCAGCTCCACACTCAGCGTGGAACCAGACTCAGGGCTCGATCCCATGACCCTGGAATCATGACCTGAGCCGAAATCAAGAGTCAGAAACTCAACCACCCAGGTGCCCCTCCTGTTATTTGCGAAAACTGAAAATTCTTAAGGTTGGACTAGTTGAGGATATACAGTCTATGAAGAAACAATATAAATTTGGCTCTATTTTTTTTTTTAAACATTTATTTATTTTTGAGAGACAGAGAGACACAGAGTATGAGCAGGGGAGGGGCAGAGAGAGAGGGAGACACAGAATTCGAAACAGGCTGCAGGCTCCAAGCTGTCAGCACAGAGCCCGATGCAGGGCTCGAACTCACAAACTGTGAGATCATGAACCTGAGCCAGAGTTAGTTGCTTAACTGACTGAGTCACCCAGGTGCCCCTTGGCTCTAATTTAATAACTGGTTTAACTGCACATTTCGTGAGACTTAACCTTTCTCCCAAAAGCTCAAAGTTGATAGATCTTTGCTATATCCTGTAGCAGTGAGAAGAGGAAAATTTAAATGATCCAGAGAATAGTGTTTCTATTTTTAATTTAATTTTAACTTATTTTTAGATGATTTTTATTTCTATTCTTGAGTAATCTCTATACTCATCATGGGGCTCAATCTCACAACCCCTAGATGAAGAATTGTATGCTGTACCGACTGAACTAGCCAGGCACTCCTAGAGTAGTGTATTTAAAGTTAGGTTTCTCTCCCCCAACAAATCCTGTAGTTTCTGTATTTAGCAGACATGGGTTATTGCTTACTAAGTACCAAAGTTGTTAGGATGAATGGATTGTTTCCTTGATCAAAGCGATAAAGAGCATTGTTTAAGCCATAACTAAAAATTATCTCTTAAAAATTTCTGTGGAACAACTAAAACAGTGAAAAGATAACCTATGGAATGGGACAAAATATTTGTAGAGCATGTATCTGATAAGAGGCTAATATCTATAACATGTGAAGAACTATCACAACTCAATAAGAAAAAATGCAACCTGATTATAAATGGGTAAAGGACTTGAATAGAAATTTTCCAAAGAAGATACGCAGATGGCAAACCAGATTATGAAAAGATGTCCTACTCACTAGTCATGAAAAATGCAAATAGAAACTACAGTGAGATACCACCCCCCACCCATGATGATGGCCACCATCAAAGAAACAGAAAATAGGGGCACCTCGGTGGCTCAGTTAGTTAAGCATCTGACTTCAGCTCAGGTCATGGTTTGTGAGTTCGAGCCTCATATCGGGCTCTGTGCTGACAGCTCAGAGCCTGGAGCCTGGTTTGGATTCTGTGTCTCCCTTTTTCTCTGCCCTTCCCCCACTTGCCCTCTTTTCTCTCTCTCTCTCTCAAAAGTAAATATTTAAAAAAAAGAAACAGAAAATAAACGTTAGATAAGGATGTGAAGAAATGAGAATCCTTGTGCACTGTTGGTCGGACTGTAAATTATAAATTTAACCACTGTCGAAAACAGTATGGATTCCTCAAAAATTAAAAACAGAATCATTGTATGATTCAGCAGCCCCACTTCTGGTTATAAATATCCAGAGTAATTGAAAGCAGAGTCCTTGGCACAAAAACAGACACTCAGATCAATGGAACAGAATAGAGAACCCAGAAATAGACCCACAAATGTACGGCTAACTAATCTTTGACAAAGCCAGAAAGAATATCCAATGGAATAAAGACAGTCTCTTCAGCAAGTGATGCTGGGAAAACTGGACAGTGACATGCAGAAGAATGAACCTGGACCACTTTCTTACACCATTTACAAAAAGAAACTCAAAATAGGTAAAAGACCTAAATGTAAGACCAGAAGCCATCAAAATCCTCTAGGAGAAAGCAGGCAAAAACCTCTGTGATCTTGGCCACAGCAACTTTTTACTCAACACGTCTCCGGAGGCAAGGGAAACAATCGCAAAAATGAACTATTGGGACCTCATCAAAATAAAAAGTTTTTGCACAGTGAAGGAAACAATCAGCAAAACTAAAAGGCAATGGACAGAATGGGAGAAGATATTTGCAAACGACATATCAGATAAAGGGTTAGTATCCAAAATCTATTAAGAACTTATCAAACTAAACACCCAAAAACCAAATAATCCAGTGAAGAAATGGGCAAAAGACATGAATAGACACTTCTCCAAAGAAGACATCCAGATGGCCAACTGACACATGAAAAAATATTCCACATCACTCATCATCAGGGAAATACAAATCAAAACCACAATGAGATACCACCTCACACGTGTCAGAATGGCTAGCATTAGCAACTCAGGCAATAACAGATGTTGGCGAGGATGCGGAGAAAGAGGATCTCTTTTTGCATTGCTGGTGGGAATGCAAGCTGGTGCAGCCACTCTGGAAAACAATATGGAGGTTCCTCAAAAAATTAAAAATAGAATGACCTTACGACCCAGCAGTTGCACTACTATGTATTTATCCAAGGGATACAGGTATGCTGTTTCGAAGAGACACGTCCACCCCAATGTTTATAGTAGCACTATTAACAATAGCTAAAGTATGGAAAGAGCCCAAATGTCCATCGATGAATGAATGGATAAAGAATATTTGGTATATATATACAATGGAGTATTACCTGGCAATCAAAAAGAATGAAATCTTGCCATGTGCAACTACGTGGATGGAATTGGAGGGTATTATGCTAAGCAAAGTTAGAGAAAGATAAATATCATATGACTTCACTCATATGAGGACTTTAAGACACAGAACAGATGAACATAAGGGAAGGGAAGCAAAAACAATATAAAAACAGGGAGGGGGACAAAACATAAGAGACTCTTAAATATGGAGAACAAACAGGGTTACTGGAGGGGTTGTGGGAGGAGGGGTGGGCTAAATGGGTAAAGGGCAATAAGGAATTTCTCCTGAAATCATTGTTGCACTATATGTTAATTAATTTGGATGTAAATTTAAAAAATAAAATTATTTTATAAATAAAAGAGTCTTAAAGAGATATTTGGACACTCATGTTCGCTGCCCCATTTTCACAATAGCCAAGAGGTGAAGCTACCCAAATAACCATTTATAGATGAATACCTAAAGAAAATGTGGCATATATGTCCAATGGAATATTGTTCAGCCTTAAAAAGGAAAGAAATCCTGGCATATGCTACAATACGGATGAATGTTGGAGACATTATACTAAGTAAAATAAGCCAGTCACAGAAAGACTGTATAGTCTCACTTAATAAGAGGTATCTAAAGTAGTTAAAATTAGAGACAGAAAGCATAGTGATAGTTGCCAGGAGCTGGGAGTCAGGTGGGGAGGAGATGGGAAGATGATGTTTAGTGGCTACAGAGTTTGAGTTTTACAAGGTTAGAACCTTACATAGATCTGTTGCACAACAATATGAATATAGTTAGTACTACCAAAGTGTACTCTTAAAATTTACCATCTTAACGTTTTTTATGTTCCATGTCCCCCCTCCCCCTCTTAATAATTAAACAGAACAGAACTATCCCTAACCTCAGAGTGGTGCTGACAGGGCAGTCAGCTGGGCCCTCATGAGGTCATCATCTTTTTTTGGAGTGTTTGATAAATAAGGGTAAAGGAGAACATCAGAGACCTGACAAATAAGAGTCGTGGGTTTTTTAAGTTCTGTGGGATGCTATTACTGTCTCTGTTGCCTTGTGATACTTTTCCATTGGCGCTTTTTTTTCTGTTGAATATTTTTACCCCTTGTCTAGTTTTTATTTCAGAATGAAATAGATAGGAATAATGCTTTGAGCTAATCCCATTTTTCTCCTTCAGGTGTGATGATGATCAGATGTCTAATGATAAGGAGCGATTTGCCAGGTAATGTAGTAGAGCATCTTGGGCCATCTTGTGGAATCAGGCAAACAAGCATATTGAGTTTTAATTTGATCTCATTGAGAGTTAATTTCTCTGTTCAGTCTTCTTCCTATTCTGAAAGGTGACAGAATTACGTATGACAGCTATTGTTAATGTTCAGGTAACATGGCTTCAAACTGATGGTAGAATTTACACAGTGTTTTTATTCATATGATAGGTAACTATACATTGTGCTTGCTGGGTGTCCACAGGAACACAGGCTATGGATTTCTTGGTTGCATTTTTATTGAATGGGTCCACAAAATTTGTACAGATAATAGTTTTCTTTTAAAAATGACAACAGATTTGTAGCAACGTGGATGGAACTGGGGAGTGTTATGCTAAGTGAAATAAGTCAGGCAGAGAAAGACAGATACCATATGTTTTCACTCTTAGGTGGATCCTGAGAAACTTAACAGAAGACCATGGGGGAGGAGGGAAGGAACAAAAAAGTTAGGGAGGGTGGGAGCCAAACCATAAGAGACTCTTAAAAAGTGAGAACAGTCTGAGGGTTGATGGGAGTGGGAGGGAGGGGAAAATGGGTGATGGGCATTGAGGAGGGCACCTGTTGGGATGAACACTGGGTGTTGTATGGAAACTAATTTGACAATAAATTTCATATTAAAAAAAAAGACAACAGAAACAATTTTTGTGGAGGTGAGTTTTGATTGGAATAAATTTCTTTAAATTTTGTCAAGATGATGAAAAATGCTTTTATTCAACAACAAATCCTTGTCAAGTCAGATGTTTTGTTTTTAGGAAGTTCATTCTGTATATTATTAAACAGTGAATTGGTCTTTTTCTTAATTGAGTTTGCAGCCACCTCAGAAAAACAAATAATCAAAAATCCAGTGCTTACCTGAGTTCTTAAAATATATTTACTGCTGATTTTGCTAGTCTAGGGACCATACTTTTGAGAACCACTGATGTAGAGGGCTAAGAAATGTCAGAGTAGCTTATAACTATCTGAAACAGTAAGATGCCATTATAGACTTGGAATAAGAGATTTTAATAAATAAAATATGTATGGGATTTTTCTCTAGTAGCACTGTACAGGATTGATTAAAGAGAAGCACTGTACTCAGGGAAGTAGATGGGAGGCTGTTGAAGTAATAAGATAGCTCTAAAATCATAGTGCCTAGGCTAGAGTGGAGGCAATGGCAATAGGAAAGAAGTGAATTTAAGAGATTTTCAAAGGGTTTATTTATTGAAGTAGATCCTTGTAAACACTTCAGGATATGAACCATCTCTAAAATGAGAAGTTAGTCATAGATACTTGGGGAACAGTTTTTCGAGCTGCATTAGAAAGTCAAGCCCTCAGGGGCACCTGGCTGGCTCAGTCTGTAGAGCATGCAATTTTGATCTTGGGGTCCTGAGTTCAAGCTCCTTGTTGGGTGTAGAGATTGCTTAAATAAATAAACTTTAAAAAAAATTAAAAAAAGAAAGTCAAGCCATCAAATAGTACTGATGGTACAGGTTCACAGTTTCTTTTTATTTATTTTTAAATTTTTTTTAATGTTTATTTATTTTTGAGACAGAGACAGAGCATGAGTGGGGGAGTGGCAGAAAGAGAGAGGGAGACACAGAATCCAAAGCAGGCTCCAGGCTCCTAGCTTTCAGCACAGAGCCCCAATGTGGGGCTCAAACTTATGGGCCATAAGATCATGACCTGAGCTGAAGTCAGATGCTTAACTGACTGAGCCACCCAGGCGCCCCAGGTTCACAGTCTCTTGATTGAAATTCCAAAAAGCTATGAAAGCATTACTTGAATTATTTTAGTTTTCATTTGTCATACTTAATATAAATATACATTCACATATTTCATTCAGAGATATGAGAGTAGATAAAGGGATTTGTAGTAGTAGGAATAATGATAATAGGAATTTTAGATATTTAACTTTCTTTCAAACAACTCATTCCTCTAAGAGAGGATTTGTTATGCTGTTCACCTCACATATCCTCCTTGGGAATTCAGTAGAGGGTCTTCAAAAACTGAAAATGTATGTATTTTCTCAAATCTTTGAAAAAAATATTTGTAGTTTGTTAAGGAACTGTAATAACCCAATGAACATTAAGTATATATACTTAATATAATGCAGTTCTCTTGCACTTCTTAGCAACATATGTATATTTTTATATTTTTGTTCTTACTGTTACTGTGTTATTTTGAATCTTTTCTTCCTGTTGACCATTTATTTTTATTTTTGTTTTGAAGTTTATTTTGAGAGAGAGTGTGTATGTGTGTGTGTGTGCGGCACTGGTGTGCACATAGGTGTGCGTGAGTTGGGGAGGGGCAGAGAGAGAGGGAGAGAGAGAATCCCAAGCAGGCTTCCCCACTGTCAGCACAGAGCCTGACATAGGGCTAGATCTCACAAACCATGAGATCATGACTTGAGCCAAAATCAAGAGTCAGATGCTTAACTGCTTAACTGACAAGCCTCCCAGGCTACCCTCATTGACCATTTTATAGAAACTTTCCCATGTACCGATAAAGTCATGGTACATGTCACAACTGAATAATCTTTCAGCCTGTTAATATGTCATACTTATGTAGACATTTTATTTGAGGCTTCTTTATCTATATTTAAAATGGAGTTGATTACTGGTACATTGGCCTACCAGCATGTTGATGTTTCTTCAGTTGCCACCAACTCAAAGTATTTTAGTTTTCCAGAAAAACTTAGTGGTAATCCTTTGTAGCCCCCTCCAGGGGAGTGGGGGCTGGCACTGGGGATCCAGCAGTGTTGGGGCTTTACAACAAAGAAATGGGAGAGTGACTAAATAGAAATATACTACTGGGGTGTCTGGGTGGCTCAGTCTGTTGAGCATATGACTCTTGATTTTGGCTTAAGTCATGATCTCATGGTTTGTGGGATTGAGGCCCGCCCTACCCGCCCCCCGCCATGTCAGGCTCTGTGCTTGGGATTCTCTCTCTCTCTCTCTCTCTCTCTCTCTCTCTCTCTTTCTCTCTCTTTCTCTCTTTCCCTCCCTCCCTCCCTGCCTCCCTCTCCCTCTTTTTTCCTCTCCCCACTACTTGTGCACGTATGCACTCTCTTTCTCAAAATAAAAAAAAATTAAAAAAGAAATTTACTATTTAATTACAAAATCAATGATATGGGATGTCCCAGAAACCTAATTCTTAAGTTTTATTTATATAATTTCTCCAAAGAACCCTGTTTGGCTATTTTGTCTGTGAGTGCATGTGTATGCGTCTGTGTTACGGAGAGATTATATTTTGTGATCATTTGTGACAATGTGATATTCTCATCATGATTTACTCTTAGATTTTTTTTATTATAGAATAGCATATATGGATATTTTATTTCCAAATTGGGAGCAGTGTGAGAATGGTCTTCCCTTGTTTGGTTCTTGTTCAAACTATATATCATTGGCCTCTACAGAGATTGGCAAAGTGCTTTCTGTGTTCAGACTATGTTTATTTATAATGAATATTGGCCTTGCTTTTATGTCAACCTTTGTCCTGTAAGTTAATTTTTCTTTGTCCTAACAAATGACTTTTGTAGAGTTACAGGCAAGGTTCCTGTCCATATTTTAATGTTCCTTTCTCTGCATCTATTTTGTTCTATTTCCTTTTTCTTTTCCTTTCCCCTCTCCTTCTATCCACCCATCCATCTTTCTTTCTTTTTTTCTTTCTTTTTATTTTTATTTTAGCTTAGTTCATTAATTCTATTTTTAGGTCGGATGATGAACAGAGCTCTGCGGATAAAGAGAGACTCGCCAGGTAGGAGAACAGTATTTTCAGCATGATGAAGCAGATGCTGCTGCTTCTTCCTGTTTCTTACTCTGCTGTTTTCTTCCCCTTTCTCTTTGTGTTTTTCCTTATCTGTGGCAAGAGAGGACAAGAGTTTTTGGAAGTTTGTGTGTAACAGGAACTTTGGCTTCCCCAATCAGAAAGTGGGTGCGTTGAGGAATTTAAGTAACTGCTAATAATTTTATAGTTTTCTCTTTTCCTCATTATCTTAGCACTAAGTTTCACAGAATAAAAGCCCTTAGAAAGGAGGCAGCTGTACCAGGTGGTGCTTCAGCAGGGAAATAATCTTTTATCAGAAGACTCATAGGGGCACCTGGGTGGCCCAGTCAGTTAAACATCCAACTTCGGCTCTGGTCATGATCTCATGGTTCATGAGTTCAAGCTGACAGTGTGGAGCCTGCTTGGGATCCTCTGCCTGCCTCTCTCTTTCTTTCTCTCTTTTTCAAAAATAAATAAGCACTTGAGAAAAAAAAAACCAAAAACTAATAAATATACCTGTGTTTGAAATTAGTGCCCAACATTTAGGCCTTAATATTTATTCCACACTTTTCTAGAAAGCACACCCTTATTTTCCTGTGTAGACTCACAGGCTAGATTACTGTGTCATAGCATTACAGCCTTGCTTTGGTGCTTGAATTTTTCATGGTTTCCCAGAAAAGTTTTAACAGCCTTGATGTGGTTATTGAAAAGGTCAGCCTTGGGGCACCTGGGTGGCTCAGTCGGTTGAGCGTCTAACTTCGGCTCAGGTCATGATCTCGCGGTCCGTGAGTTCGAGCCCCATGTCGGGCTCTGTGCTGACAGCTCGGAGCCTGGAGCCTGCTTCGGATTCTGTGTCTCCCTCTCTCTCTTCCCCCCTCCCACCCCCACTCATGCTCTGCCTCTCTCTCTGTCAAAAATAAACATTAAAAAAAGAAAAAAGGTCAGCCTTCTGGATTTCAGTGTTAGAAATCTGTCAGATTCTAGGAGGATGGGTGCTTTAAGTTTGAGAGTAGAATGTTTCTCAGGGATATTAACAAATATGGACCTATGTGGTGAGATCTTTTTGCCATTTAGAAAGGAGAGTCTAGAGTTGTCTTTGGAGATTGTTGTCAATAATGTAGAAATACTAGGATGTTAATGTTGTACCCAAGTTTTTCTATTTTCTGGCTTCTGTGATTTGGGACTACTCAGTAGGAGATAGATCATTGATACCAACTACATTCCCACCCCCCACCCCCACCCCCCCCGCCCCAGTCTATCATTACTTTTTCACCTGGGCCACAAGCTCATTTTGTTGCCATTTCCTGCCAACTCTTTCACTCTTCAGAAAGCTGATTTGGCATGGTATGGTGGGAAGACCATTGCATTCATTGGGATTGAGTGCTGCCCTTGGGAAAGTCACTTACTTAACTGCTTAACCGCTTCTCATAAAGAGATCAGTTTATGTTAGATCAGTTGTTTTCTGTTTTCTTTTTACACAAAGAACTTTTTTTAATAGGATCCTTAAGTGGTAATGGAAGTAAATAAAAAAGATAAAGCAAAGCTGCTCAAGTAGAAGCAGAAACGCAGCACGTTGTTTGGTTGTCTCTGAGGCTTTGTGGGGCTTCTCAGAAATCCACCGTGAGAACTACTGGATTATTTTTAACAATGATGAGATTCTCTCTTGATTTGAGGAAATCAGCATTGGAGATGTGATCCAACTTGTCTCTTTTCAGGCCTTTTCCTCCCCACTCCACTTTCACTCTCCGATTCATTTTGTTCCAACTGGGGACCCACAAAGGACCTCTGGTAGATATCTTAAAATCTCAGTGCACTGGCATGGCACCCGGATAGACACACTAGGACTTTGTGCATTAGTGAGACAAATAGAACTTCAAAATCTTCCAGTTCTGCTCTCTAGTATTGAGAGTTAGAAACTTAGAACAAGCAACATTTTATAGACCAAAGGAATCTATACTATCAATTCTTGTATCAGTTATTGGGCAACATACTTGTGTTGGAAAAAGCTGGTAATTTTGTTTTCAGCCTTAAAAAGTTGAATTAGTAAATATGGAATTAGCTAAGCAGAGATCACTTGTCTCAGGAACTAAAGTGAATAAAATCAACATTGACTTTCAGACTATAATTTCATAAAATATTTTATTGTTCTGATGGACAGGTAACTTGCAGAGGAAGTGAAGTTACCAGGAGATAGAATTGCTGGTATCTGCTTATTTTCTGTGTGCCTTGTTAGCTTCCATTCCATTGCTCTGCATGAAGGTTGGCAGACATGACTCTACCTTCTGAGATTTAAGCACTCCTAAATCTAAACACCATAGTTCTTTAGCAGCTCGCTTGGTATTTATATCACTCTCTCTGCTCTCAGATGGCCAGATGTGACCACCTGGGTGGGGCATCTCTCTCTCTCTCTCTCTCTCTCTCTCTCTCTCTCTCTCTCTCTCCATGCAGGGAGAATCACAGTGAAATTGAACGGCGGCGACGGAACAAGATGACAGCCTACATCACAGAACTGTCAGACATGGTGCCCACCTGTAGTGCCCTGGCTCGAAAACCAGACAAGCTAACCATCTTACGCATGGCAGTCTCTCACATGAAATCCTTGCGAGGAACTGGAAATACATCCACCGATGGCACCTACAAGCCTTCGTTCCTCACTGATCAGGTCACTGGGCTGCACAACTCTGAGCAAGTCTAGAATCTGTTGAAATTTTGATCGTTTGGGGATAGATAACCATAATTCTATTTAGGGCCTTATATTGGGAGTCAGAGCAGAGCTGAGTCTGTAGACTGTTTAAGGTGCAAGAATTCAGCTGTCAAGGAAAAATTCAGACCATGGGAAAGTAGTTTCAATTCCTGGCTATACATTCATTAGCATTGAAACAGAAGTACAACAGACTTTTGCAAACTATTTGGCAAGCTTATAGGTATTTTAGATTTCACCCATGAATACAGCCTGTAAGGTGGAAAAAGAGTGGAACTGCAGGAAAAAGAGACGACTGTGTCCATGGAACCAGCCCTCTTCATTGGCTTTAAGGTTCTAGAAGATGGAAAAAATCTACTTCTTATTCCTGAAGCAGCGTTCAGTTTTAGTGATAAAAGGAATCTAACAAGGCAGTCATTGTTCCTTAGAGATGTACTATGGTGCATGTAATGAGAAAAATATAGAAGGTAAAAACATTTCCAGCCTTTCAGGAACTCAGTCTAAATATGAACATGTGAGTGGGTGGAAGTCAGTCTGAATATGACTATTTAAGTGGCTGGATACACACATAAGTGAAAAATGAGAGGAAAATGCATAGAGAAGAAATAAATTTTTAAAAAACTTTTTAATAATTTGGGGCACCTGAGCAGTTCAGTCGGTTAAGCATAGGACTCTTGATTTCGGCTCAGGTCATGATCTCACGGTTCGTCAGTTCGAGCCCCACATTGGGCTCTATGCTGACAGCTCAGAGCCTGCTTGGGATTCTCTCTCTCTCCCTCTCTCTCTGTCCTTATCCCACTCATGTGCACTCTCTCAAAATAAATAAACACTAAAAAATTTTTTTTTAATTATTGATAATTTATATGAGGCTAGATAAATATATACTGGAGGGATGGCAAAAGTGAATAGAATGACCTGGCCTGAGTGAGGATGGTCAGCAAGACTACTTTTTTTTTTTTTTTTTTAATTTTTTTTACATTTATTTATTTTTTAATTTTTTTTTTCCAACGTTTATTTATTTTTGGGACAGAGAGAGACAGAGCATGAACGGGGGAGGGGCAGAGAGAGAGGGAGACACAGAATCGGAAACAGGCTCCAGGCTCTGAGCCATCAGCCCAGAGCCTGACGCGGGGCTCGAACTCCCAGACCGCAAGATCGTGACCTGGCTGAAGTCGGACGCTTAACCGACTGCGCCACCCAGGCGCCCCAACATTTATTTATTTTTGATAGAGCATAAGTGGGGGAAGGGCAGAGAGAGAAGGAGACACAGAATCCGAAGCAGGCTCCAGGCTCCGAGCTGTCAGCACAAAGCCTGACACGGGGCTCAAACTCACAAACTTTGAGATCATGACCTGAGCCGAAGTCAGATGCCCACCCGACTGAGCCACCCAGTCTCCCCTAGTCAGCAAGACTTCTAAGAGTAAGGAAGCCGTGTTCTGTTTCAATGATTAAATATAACCCGTGGGGAAGGAGGGGGCACCTGGGTGGCTCAGTCAGTTGAGCATCTGACTTGGGCTTGGGTCATGACCTTGTGGTTTGTGAGTTCAAATCCCATGTCAGGCCCTGTGCTGACAACTCAGAGCCTGGAACCTGCTTCGGATTCGTGTCTCCCTCTCTGACCCTCCCCCACTCACGCGCTCGCGCGCTCTCTCTCTCTCTCTCTCTCTCTCTCTCTCTGTCTCTGTCTCTCTCTCTCTCAAAAATAAATAAACATTAAAAAAAGATTTTTTTTTTTTTTAATAACACAGTGGAGGTACCTGGGTGGCTGAGTCAGTTGAGCATCTGACTCTTGATTCCAGGGTCGTGGGATTGAGCCCTGTGTGGGGATCTGTGCTGAGCATGGAACCTCCTTGGAGCTCTCTTTCTCTCTACCTCTGCCCTTCTCCCCCACTTGCATGTACATTCTGTCCCTCTCTGGCTCTCTCTAATAATAATAAAAAATAACCGTGTTTTTGCAGAAAAATTTGGAAAATACAAGAAGTATAAGGAAGAAAAATTGACCCATAATGTTACTCTTTTATTCAAGGGATTAGAAGGAAGGAATGTGGTTTGGAAGAAAGGAATAAGAATAGTTTTCCAGGGCGCCTGGGTAGCTCAGTCGGTTAAGCGTCTGACTTCAGCTCAGGTCATGATCTCACAGTCCGTGAGTTCGAGCCCCACGTCAGGCTCTGTGCTGACAGCTCAGAGCCTGGAGCCTGCTTCAGATTCTGTGTCTCCCTCTCTCTCTGCCCCTCCCCTGCTCATGCTATGTCTCTGTCTGTCTCAAAAATAAATAAAAACATAATAAAAAAATAATTAAGAAAAAGAATAGTTTTCCAAGTAGGGATTGTCTGTATGATAGCACACATAGTATGGATTTTATATATATGTATTTTGGAATAGTTACTTAGTTTGTTCTAACAACAGACATAGAGATACTGATTCAATCGACTCCAGTCATGCACCTATTGTGAGTTAACCAAGTGTTTTTGTGCTATGAGAAAAATGAGATGAGATAAAGAGGAAAACAAAGAGATAAGAGATAGTCACTGGTGGAAAGAGGTAAATAAATAGATCACAATATAAACACACAATCAGTTCTATCCTAAAGGTACAGTATTAAGTCCTGTAGAAGTATAAACATGGGAGAGCAAGAGTAGGGGAATAGTATTGGGAGTAACCCAAGCAAATACCTGGTAAGAATGATTTGGTTATTCAAGGCAAATGAAGGAGCTTAGCAAGCCTTGGGAGATGATAATAGGTAGGCTGGGACCTGATGATCCAATATTTAGGTGTTACGTTACCAAAGTTAGATATATATTTTTAGGCAGTGGGAAGCCATAAAAAATGTATGCATCATTGTAGCATTTTAAGGCTGGGTTGGAGAGAATGAAAGCAGGGAGACCATTTCATTAATTTGGGGGTAAGATGACGGACAGTGATGTAGTATTGGAAATGGAAATGATAAAAGAGAGTTCTCACTAGAGCATAAGAGAGAGTAATTAGATTTTGAGTCTTGTAGCCTGAGAGGAAGGTGATACTGTTAATCAAAAAAGGAAATGCTAGGGGTGCCTGGGTGGCTCAGTGAGTTAAGCTGACTGTTGATTTCAGTTCAGGTCATGATCTTGTGGTTTGTGAGATCCAGCCCCGAGTTGGAGAGCCTACTTTGATTCTGTCTCTCTCCCTGCCTCTTCCCCCGCCTCTCCCCACTTTCGCATGCTCTCTTTCACTTAGAAAATAAATAAATTAAAAAAAAAATGCTAGAAGAGCACAGAGGATTGTTCTTTGGAGGGGGAGATAATGATATGTTTTGAGATGTTGAAATTGAATTGCTGACACAGTGTCTAAGAGGAAATGTTTAACAGATAGTTGGAATTCAGGAATTCAGGTCTGCTTAAAGCTAAAGAAGAAAAGTTTAGGCAAGTCTAAAGATGTAGATTTGGGTATCATTTCATAGCACGGAGGAGTGGATATGATTTCTCAGGGAGAGAGTATGGTATAAATAGAGAAGAGAACTTAAGATATAACTTAGGAAATACCTATACTTGAACAAAGAGAAGGGAGCCTGAAGCAGAGAAGGGACATTTAGAAGTGCAGCAAAAGTTGGAGGATGGTGTTGTAGAAGCTAGAAGAAAATAAAACTTAAAAGGATAGAGTGGACAATGTTAACAGATTTGCAGAAGACATCAAGTAACATGATAAACACCCAGGAAAGAGGACTTGAATTGGCAGTTAGGACATTGATAACCTGCTGGAAGCAACATGAACGGTTTAGAGTGAAGATTGTAGTGTGATTGAGAAATAATTGAAAGAGAATGGAGCCAGTGAATATAACATTTTTCTTAACATAAACTTGGCACTGAAAAGGAGATCATTTGGGCAAAGTTGAGGAAAAATTTGCATGGAATTGAGAAAACTTGATCATGTTTATAGATCTGAGGGGAAAGAGAGTGAAAATGAACATATTTGTAGAGCAAGATCGTAAAAAGAGACCAAAGGGGGTGTGAAATCAAGAACTCAGTTACTGTTAGTGGTGAGCTTTCTTACTCCCCATCTTAAGTCCTGAGATGGAGGAGGAGGTGGATACTGACACAGAGAGGATGAAGAAATAATTGATAAGGAAAAGCTGTCGTGAAGGCACTTACACTTAGGTTGCAAAGCTGTGACTATGGATCAGGCAGGAGCCAGCAATTGCTTCTGGAGAGAGAAATCAATCATGTACTATCTTATTCTTTCCATGAATAATACTTGGCTTTTAAGAGTTCAGTATTAACTTGTATTTCTCTTCTTTGAACAGGAACTCAAACATTTGATCTTGGAGGCAGCAGATGGCTTTCTGTTTATTGTCTCATGTGAGACAGGTCGGGTGGTTTATGTCTCTGACTCAGTGACCCCTGTTTTGAACCAGCCTCAGTCTGAATGGTTTGGTAGCACACTCTATGATCAGGTGCATCCAGATGACGTGGACAAACTTCGTGAGCAGCTTTCCACTTCGGAAAATGCCCTGACAGGTGTGAATTATGTGGATGGAAAAAGAATGGGAAGTCCTTTTTTTTCTGAAACAGAAGAGGTGTTCTAGCTCAATGTTCATTGAATCTGGCAAGGCTTCTAGAATTTTCTCCTTTAATGAATATGGTCAGTTTTTTCTATCTACATGGAGATAATATAATTTGTAGCTTATCTTTAGAAAATGTTTCTTTAATGATAGGGCACATATAGAAGTTTAATTTTAATGTAAATAAAACAGTAAGTAAAAACCAAATCTAATAAACTTTTTTTTTTTTATTCTAAAAGAATTAATTGCTGCATGTTTCTGTCTTAATTTGTATGGGTAATTGCCTGGTATTTTTTTCTACCTGTTTGTGCCTCTCTTTGGCTTTATACTGGGTTCTATGATAATAGATTTTTATTTTAGAGATGTTATCTGTATAAGTTTTTACTTTTTTCTTTTTTTTTGGTTGTATTTGTACTATTTTTCTGTTTTTTTCCTTCCCCCACTCCCCCACAACCCCATTTTAATGCTGTTCAGTCCTTTTGCCAGAGTTTGGCTATAGGAAACACAAGTGCTCCTTAAGCAACTCTGGAAAAAAAATTAAAGTGGAAGCAGATCAAAACTGGTATTTAAAATACAAGAAAGCCTACTATGGTTAAATTAATGTTGTTTTAGTTTTCCCTTCTTTTAGGTTTTTATGGATTTTATTTTTCTAGTTCTTTTCCCCAAAAGTTGCCATTTGTTTCTAGTTTCTCTGGAAACAGATATGTGTTTCTATAGCATATGAAAATATGTTTTTAAACAATGACATTCCCTCAGTGTGCATGTGTACATGCTTGTGTATAAGCTTTTCCTTATGTTCTTGTTAACCTTTCGCTTACCAACAATACTTTCCACTCCTACTTTCCTTCCTTGCACAAGGTTATATCTCCAGTGGTGGCTTTGAACTTAAGTATAAGATTCATTGATGCGAATTGAGCTATTTTAGACTTGAAAAAAATCCGTCCCCTCCTTGTTACAAGCAAGGAGATTGGAGGGAATGATTAGGATGCTTACCTTTGCCTCCAGTGTCTCTCCGGCTTTCCCCCTCGTACAAGAACACACTCCATACTGCTCTTCATTTCTTTTTTCAGGGCGTATCCTTGATCTGAAGACTGGAACAGTGAAAAAGGAAGGCCAGCAGTCTTCTATGAGGATGTGTATGGGCTCAAGGAGATCATTTATTTGCCGTATGAGGTAAGTGTCAGGCTGTGGACTGTGATTTGACACAGGAATAGTAGCAGAGGGTTTGATTTCTGGTTAGAGGAGTTAAACTTTTAAATCCAAGCTCTAGTTGGATTAAATTTAAGTGTTACCACATGGGTTGTAACAGAATAAAGTGTTTGATAAGGAAACTAAATTTTAATGAACTCCTCCTGTGCCAGACATTATGCTAGGAAGTTTATTGCTATAGTCTCATTTCCCACATCTGTCCTTCAGAGTCGAATTCATGGTACCTATTGTTAAAAAGAAAAAAAAGGGGGTGCCTGGGTGGCGCAGTCGGTTAAGCGCCCGACTTCAGCCAGGTCACGATCTCGCGGTCCGTGAGTTCGAGCCCCGCGTCAGGCTCTGGGCTGATGGCTCGGAGCCTGGAGCCTGTTTCCGATTCTGTGTCTCCCTCTCTCTGCCCCTCCCCCGTTTATGCTCTGTCTCTCTCTGTCCCAAAAAAATAAATAAAAATATTGAAAAAAAAAAAAAGGACTCAAAAAATTAACTTCCCAGAATTACATAGATAATGCCTGATATAGGATTTTATTTTATTTTATTTTTATTTATTTTTTAAACGTTTACTTATTTTTGAGAGAGAGAGAAAGAGAGAGGCAGAGAGAGGGAGGCAGAGAACCCAAAGCAGACTCAGCACTGTCAGCACAGAGCCTGATGTGTGGCTCGAACTCACGAACTGTGACATCATGACCTGTGCTGAAGTCAGACATTTAACCGATTGGGCCACCCAGGCACCCCAGGATTTTATTTTAATCCACAGTAATTGGATTCCAAAACCTATATGTTTTCCCCAGTACATCACAAGACAACATCCATGTACTCATGTCATTGCTGCATTTTTCTTTTTTTCATAAAATGTTGATACTTAATTATGTCTTTCTGTTAGTATTTAGTGTTTATAAATTATACATTTTAGTATTGTCAAGAAAGTATGGTGGTACATTCTACACAGGTAGAAAAGATCTCTCTTAAAATTACAAAATAAATTCAGGTTGTATAATAGAAATTTACTAATTTATACCATCTACTAAGGATGCTTATTAGAAATGATGAGTAGAATATTAAGAAAGGTTTCCTGAGAGATTTACAGAATTGAATATTATGTGGCTTAATGGTTTAGAATAACTTCTGGAACTTGATTACTGGATTTCCCACTTAGTATCTTCTGGGACCTTGAGCAGATTACAGGACTACTTTGTGTTGTGATTTCGTCTAATGGAATTATATTAATATCAACCTCATAAAGTTATTTTGAGGATGAGATGAATAAATATATGTAAAGATGCTTAGAATAGTGCGTGGTACATATTAAACTCTGTATAAGTTTTACCTATTATTATTTTAAAGAAACGAGAGAAGGAAAGTGGAGAGGGTGGGAGAGAATGTCCCAGTACGTGGACATGGCCTATGTAGAGACATAGGCAGAAGCAAGAGAAATAATAAGGATATGTAGCAAATAGATTGGGATGTGGTATAGAACAGGAGTCTGCAAACCACAACTCTTTATTTGCAAATAAAGCCATATAGGAACATAGCATGTGCATTTGTTTATGTATTGTCTGTGGCTGTTTTCATGACCTAATGGCAGAGTTGACTAGTTGCAACAGATTTTATGGTCCACGAAAGCTGAAATATTTACCATCTGGTCCTTTACACAAAAAGTATTCTGGCCCCAGTGTAGAGAATTTCTGCATTTGAAGAGTATGTGGAACATTTTGAACTTCAGATTCTGGGCTCGGTTACAAGTTTTAGAAATACCAAACCTGGTTCATTTATCCTTCTTTGTTTCATTGTATCCAGAGCCTGTTATCTGGCTGTTAACGGATGAAAAGTTCTTTAATAGCACAGCGTAATTGCTTTTAATGTCTCCGTTCCTTGAAACAGGTGTGGCAATAGCTCTGTGGACCCCGTCTCCATGAATAGACTGAGCTTTGTGAGGAACAGATGCAGGTGAGATCCTAAACAATGAAGAACCAAAGGGATGGCCAAATTCCTGTAGAGATCATCACTTTTTAAACTATCTTACTGTGTGTAGTACTTCCTTCAGCAGCCCTTACCTTCATCCCTCACTTCCCAGTTACTTAATTTTCTGGCAATATTTTCCTGACCTTCTGCAGCGTCTTCTGCTCATCTTGTTTTAAAGAAGTGGCCCTACCACTTTACCAACTTGCTTTCTGCTGTAATACCTTTTGGTTGCTTTACTTTGGCAAGGCTCAGAAATATGGTGGTCACTTTGGGGTGGAAGAGGCCAAAAAGTGACCACTTTTCTAAACATCCAAGAGCGTAAAGTTAAAGGTATTAAACCAGTGTTGTCTTTTAAATGTTACTGGGTAGTTTTTCTCCTCACACATGTACTTCTTCTAGGAACGGACTTGGCTCTGTGAAGGATGGGGAACCTCATTTTGTGGTGGTCCACTGCACAGGCTATATCAAGGCCTGGCCCCCCGCAGGTAGGGAAGTTGGATTTCTTCCGTGGTGCAGCAGGATTGTCACAGAGTCTGAGAAAGTTAGCTCTAGCATTTGTCATGTACCTGGTACATGATATGTACTGTGGTATAAACTATAAGAAAACACGAAAGAAAAAGCAGATAGACTTCTGCTCCTCCTTTATAGTCCAGTTGGGGAGATGGATTACTCAGACTGGAAAATGACTCAATGTTGGCTGTGTCACAGAATGCAATTTTAAATGTACGGATTCGTAATAATATATACTGAATACCTATTTTCTAAGTATTTGTGTGCAAAGAAGCAGTTGGCATTGAATGTAGTTAATTTGAGAAAGCTACATAAAGTAGGAGCACGACTTTGAGGGAAAAGAGGGAAATGGCTTGATTGTAGTAGTTTACAAATGGGATATTCTCTGTAAAGGCTTTAAATCAGGATGTGAGCAGAGTAGCTTTACTAGAACTGGAAGTCAAACAGGGAATATGAGAAGGGTGGTTGGGGTGCCGGGGTCAGCCTTTTAAACTGGTTTGTCAGAATTTCCAGATCTTAGCCACTTTATTACTTCCCTGCTGGATGGGTATGATTGGGAAGTGGGATTGTAGAGAGAGGGAAACTAAGAGAAAAGGGAGGCAAGGTGGTATATTGGGGTAAGAAATTGAACTTTGTATTTGGAAAAACCTGAGTTTGATTCTGGCATTGTTACTTATTAATGGTATAACTTAGGGTAAGTTGCTTGACTTTATAAAAAGAACCCCTCAGATTTCTTACCTATGATTTGGAGATTATAACTCCAAACTCAAAATAACTCATGCAGAGTTATTTTGAGGATTAAATTTAATGTAAGAAAATCACTCATCCCAGTGCCTGGCATATAGTATGCATTCAATAAATGGCAGTTAAATGCAATTAAGAAAAATTTAGTTTTAAGTGTAGTGACATTTGAACTTTTTAATTTATATATTGTGTAAACCATACTTTTGCAGTATGCATGGTCTTTCATTCTTCTGTATTGCTCTCAAAGAAATACTATTTTTCTTGGTTAAAAAAAAGATACATATGCAAAGACTAAAGAGAATGCAGTCTTCTTCCTTTTCCACACAAAATATTGAAACATTGGCTTCTCTCTCTTCCAAAGGACATAAATAACTGTTGGTGTTTGGTTTCATTTCATTTTTGGTTGTTTGCTTACTTTAAAAGACACAGGTTGGGCAAGACATCTGTTATCTGCCTGTCATTATGGTCACAAAATGAATGACTGTCTTCATATATATTTGGCTTGGCCAGCATGGTTTTTAAGAATACTTAGGGTGGGACGTGTACTCTGCAATTTATTACAATTAATATGGGTAAAATACATGAATTATTATATGTAAAACTTAAAATAGTACCTGGCATATGTGGTAAGTTCTGTGCAATTGTTGTCTTACTGTTATTCTAATCATTCAGCACTCTCTATTGTGTTATACTTAGTCTCTTCATACCTACATGTATTTTAAATCTTTCTATCTGTATTGAAGGCAATTGAGTTTGAAATCCCTGTTAAACCTTTTTAACTTCACCTTCCTGAAGGTGTCTCCCTCCCAGATGATGATCCAGAGGCTGGCCAGGGGAGCAAATTTTGCCTAGTGGCCATTGGCAGACTACAGGCAAGTATGAATTTCCACACCTATATCGTCTTTTTTTTTTCCTTTTTTCCTTCTTTCTTTATTTTTCAGTTTTCTTTGAGTATTTGTTTTTTAACTTTTAATCCCAATACAGTTAACATATGGTATTATATTAATTTACTAGTGTATTAGTTATATTAGGTGTATAGCAGAGTGATTCAGTAATTCTATACATTACTCAGTGCTCATCATAAGCATATTCTTGGGGGGATGGGAATGGGTTAAATAGGTGATGGATACTGAGGAAGACACTTGTGATGAGGACCGGGTGTTATGTGTGTGATAAATCACTACCTTTCTACACCTGAAACTTAATTACACTGGATGTTAACTAATGAATTTAAATAGACACTTGGAAAGAAAATAGTGTTTTCTTAATCTTCTTCACCTTTTTCACCTATCCCCTGACCCAGAGTTTGTTCTCTGTAGTTAAGAATCTTATTTTTTGTTTGTCTTTTTTATCTTTGTTTTGTTTTTAAGTCCACATATATGTGAAATCATATGGTATTTGTCTTTCTCTGACTTATTTCACTTAGAATTATGCTCTCTAGATCCATCCATGTTGTAAATGGGAAGATTCCATTCTTTCTTACGGCTGAGTAATATTCCATTACGTGGGTGTGGGTGTGGGTGTGTACACGTACATATGTATATGTATACACACACACACACACACACACACACACACACACACACACATATCATCTTTATCCATTCACCTATCGATGGAGACTTGGGCTGCTGCCATAATTTGGCTATTATAAATAATGCTGCAGTAAACATAGTGCATGTATATTTTCGGATTAGTGTTTTTATATCCTTTGCATAAATGCCCGGTAGTGGAATTACTGGATCATATGGTAGTTCTCTTTTTAATTTTTTGAGGAACCTCCGTACTGTTTTTCACAGTGGCTGCACCAGTTTTGCATTCCCGCCAACACTGCACAGGAGTTCCTTTTTCTCTTCATCCTGGCCAACACTTGTTTCTTGTGTTTTTGATTTTTAGCCATTCTGACAGATATGAGGTAGTATCTCATTGTGGTTTTGATTTCCATTTCCCTGATGATTAGTGGTGTTGAGCATCTTTTCATGGGTCTGTTGGCCATCAGTAGGTCTTCTTTGGAGAAATGTCTGTTCATGTCTTCTCCCATTTTTTGGTTAGATTATTTGGGTGGGTTTTTTTTGGTTTTTTTTTGTTTTTTGGTGTTGGGTTGTATAAGTACTTTATATATTTTGGATACGAACTCTTTATCGGATATGTCATTTGCAAATAGCTTTTCCCATTCAGTAGGTTGTCTTTTAGTTTTGTTGGTTGTTTTCTTTGCTGTGCAGAAGCTTTTTTATTTTGATGTAGTCCCAGTAGTTTATTTTTGCTTTTGTTTCCTCTGCCTCAGGAGCCATATCTAAAAAAAATGTTGCTGTGGCCAATGTCAAAGAAATTATTTCCTGTGCTCTCTTCTAGGATTTAAAAAGAATGTGTATTCTACTGTTTTAGGATGGAGCATTCTGAATATATTTGTTAGATCCATCTGGTCCAATGTGTCATTCAGAGCCACTGTTTGCTTGTTGATTTTCTGTTTGGATGATCTATCCATTCAAGACAGTAGCATGTTAAAGTCCTTTGCTGTTACTGTATTACTATAGATTACTTCTTTTATATAATATATTAGCTGCTTTATATATTGGGTGCTTCCAATATGTTGAGTGCATAAATACTTACAATTGTTCAGTCTTCTTGTTGGTTTATTCCTTTTGTGATTATATAGTGTCTTTCTTTGTCTCTTGTTATAGTCTTTGTTTTAAAATCTATTTTGTCCAATATAAATATTGCTACCCTGTTTCTTTTCACTTCCATTTGCATGAGTGATAAATGCTTTTCCCTTCACTTTCAGTCTTCATGTGTCTTTAGGTCACAAATGAGTCTCTAATAGGCAGCATATAGATGGGTCTTGTTTTTTATATATTGTCACCCTGTGTCTTTTGATTGGAGCATTTAATCCATTTACATTGAAGGTAATTCTTGGAGTGCCTGGCTGGCTCAGTCGGTGGTGGAGCATCTGACTCTTGATCTCAGGGTTGTGAGTTCAAGCCTCATGTTGGGGGTGAAGCCTGTGCTTTGTTTCTTCTCTTGCTCTCTCCTCTAATGATGGTTTGTTGGCTTTATTTAATGATATACTTGGATTCCTTTATTTTTTGCATATCTATTACTGGTTTAATTTGTGGTTACCATTAGGTTTGTGTATAACATCTTTTGCATATAGTAGCTTATATTAAGTTAATGGTCACTTAAGTTTGAACCCATTCTTTATTACACTTTACATTCTTCTATTTTGTGACTCCCTGGACTGATATTTATAAACCTACTTAATTTTACTGCTTTTGTGTTTCCTACTTTTTTTACTCCTCCTTACTGTCTCAAAGAGCCCCCCTTTAACATTTCTTGTAAGGTTGGCTTAGTGGTCATGATTTCTGTAACTTTTGTTGGTCTGGGAAACTTTATCTGTCCTTCAATTGTGAATGATAGCCTTGTTGGATAGAGTATCCTTGGCGGCAGGGTTTTTTCTTTTCAATACTTTGAATATATCATGCTGCTCCCTTCTGGTGTACAAAGTTTCTTTTGAAAAATCTACTGATTATGCTATGGTTTTCCTTTATATGTAACTGTTATCCTTTTCTTTTTTTCTTCTTGCTGCTTTAAAATTTTTTTTTTTCTACTTTTTGCCAATTATTGTATGTCTTGGTGTGAACCTCCCTAGGTTGATTTTATTGGGGAATCTCTGTGCCTTCTGGATCTGGATTCCTATTTCCTTTCCCAGAAATTTGGAAGTTTTCAGCTATTATTTATTCAAATAAATTTTCTGCCCCTTTTTCTCTCCCTTCTCCTTCTGGGATCCCTATAATGTGAATGTTCTTAAGCTTGCTGGCATGACTGAGTTCCCTAAGCCCATTTTCATTTTTTATTTATTTATGTTTTCCCTCTTTCCTGTTCAGCTTGATTGCTTCCCGTTATTCTATCCTCCAGGTTACTGATTCATTTTTCTGCTTCCTCTAGTCTACTATTTATTCCATCTAGTGTATTTTTAATTTCAGTTATTGAGTTCTTCATCTCTGATTGTTTCTTTTTTATGTTTCCTGTCTTTTTGTTAAGGGTCTCACTGAGGTACTCCACTCTTTTCTCAAGTCCAGTGAGTATCTTTATGTCCATTACTTTAAATTCTCTATCAGGCATATTACTTTATCTCTGTTTAGGTCTCTTGCTGTGATTTTGTCCTGTTATTTCATTTGGAACATATTCCTCTGTCTGTTTCTGTGTATTAGGAAAGGCAGCTACATCTCCTGCTCTTGAAAGTAGAGGCCTTATGAAAAAGGGGTTCTGTAGTGCCCTGCAGTGCAGTGTCCCCTGTTCCCCAGAACCTGGCACTTCAGGGGTGTCTCCTGTGTGTGCCCCGCTATTGTGGCTGGGCTGCTTTTGTCCAGTCGTCTGCAATGGCTCTTTGTCCGTTGTGGGCAGGTTTGGTCCCTGTGTTGTTAGTAGGCTAGTCTGGGGCCACCGTGGCCTTAAGTTGAGTCTGACCAGACGTTTGCCAGATAAATAACACTCAGCCACGGGAGGATGCATGAGCAGAGTGCGAGGTGTTCACAAGGTTTGCAGGGTTCTGCTATGGGAGGAAACCTGGAGCTGCAGCCTGGCTGGAGGGGGTGTGCCTGGGTGGGGCACACTGTTCGTAAGTGAAGTAATGAGTGTTGGTACCACACTGGCTCCTGCAGGTGTCTGCTTGTGCTGGGGGGTGGAGGAAGGTAATGGCACCAGCAAGCTCCATTGTTCCTGGAGAAGTTTTCAGATGATCCCTGCCCCTCCAGCACATCCTCTGAAGTTAGTAAACAAATCTCCTTCCTGTATACCTCAGGTGTTTTTCATAGTGCTGCTTCCATGCTGTATCTCCCTGGGACTGTTTGTTGTGCTGTTTCTTTAAGAGCAGGGACTTAGTTTCCTGTTGCCCTCCCAGCTTTCCCTTGAGATTGCTGATTTTTAGTGTTCCAGGTTTTAAGCCCTGCTATTTGTAAGAATTCTTGAAATTCCACCCCTCTGGTTTTCAAAGCCAAATGTTATGGGGATTTGTCTTCCCCATAGGGGCTCTGCGGTGTGAGAGTATGTTTCTCTCCCTCCTGCTGACAGTCACACAGGTCCACTTAGTGGGTCTGTTTAGCTCCTAATTGCATCTCTACCCTTCCTACCCTCTTAAGTGTGGCCTCTTCTCTACGTAGCTGTGGAGAGTTTGTTCTGCCAGCCTTTGGGTCATTTTCTGGATTATTTACACTGATGTGGCTTTTATCTAGTTGTATCCATGGGACAAGGTGAGTTTAGGGTCCTCCTGCTCCACCATCTTCCCTGGAAGTCCTATATCATCCCTATTCAGTGAGAAGAAATCTCCTCAGGACTTGTTCATGTTATTTTTATTTTACTCTCTGAACATAAATGAAGAATTATATAAAACTCTAGATATTTGGAAAAATATGGCATTCATAGTTTGCTTCTCTTAGATTTAGAAGAATCTGAAAAGGATGAGAAGAGGAGGGAGATCTTTTCCCTTTATCTTTCATACTTTGACCTTTACAAGTGCTGAATTTTCTATTTCCAACTAATTTCTTTTGCTTCTATCAGGAGAAGAGAGATCTTTTCATTTTGTCATTACATGACTAGAGAAGTGGAAGTATTTTGATTCTTCCCATAAAGTTAGATAAGTTTCTTGGTTACTGGAGACTATAATTTTCCAATCTGAATAATGAACACAGCACAGCCAAGCTGAATGACAGTAAGTGAGTTTTGGGTTGAATGAATTTTTATCTTCTTTACAGAGTTGGTAAAGAGTACAGATGTGGGGGTGAAGCTAGGCCTCTTGGTCTCTCTAATTGTGATTGTAATTTTTTCCTTTCTGAGTGAGATGTGAAAGCACAGAAATTCCTTAAACTGGGATCCTCGTGTTTATGTATATGATCACGAGGACATGGGAAACGAATCTGTAAAGAATGGAATCGTTTTATCTTGTTTTTATCTCTTTACTTTCAGGTAACCAGTTCTCCCAACTGTACAGACATGAGTAACGTTTGTCAACCAACGGAGTTCATCTCTCGGCACAACATTGAGGGGATCTTCACTTTTGTGGATCACCGCTGTGTGGCTACTGTTGGCTATCAACCACAGGTGAGGAGGTACAGCTGTTACACCACTAATACTTAAACCTGTTTACCTTGGCTTTGTTTAGGTTATTCAGTCATGTAATTCCAGAATAGCCAAAACATGTTAGCCGCAGGTCAGAAAAAAGAGATGATCCTATTCTATCAGTAGCTAAGTTTATTCTCCGCTTCCTACCAGTGTTATTCATCTAACCTAGAAAAATACATCTTGTGAAACCAGGTTGGGGCAGCAGGCATGAATGTGTATTTATTTTTTCTTGTTGATATTAATATAGATAATAATTATGCAAAAGTGTCATTTTAATTTTTTATAATGGTATGACCATTGTTAAATAATTTTTGTAGTCACCTAGGTACATAGTAACCCACAAAATATGCAGATTTGGCACCAGTTATTATGATTTTATTGAAAATTTTTTATTAAAATTTTTTTTAATGTCCATTTATTTTTGAGAGAGAGAGACAGTGTGAACAGGGAAGGGGCAGAGAGACAGGGAGACAGAGAATCTGAAGCAGGCTCCAGGCTCTGAGCTGTCTGCACAGAGCCTGATGCAGGGCTCAAACTCATGAACTGTGAGATCAGGACTCGAGCTGAAGTCAGACACCTAACCGACTGAGCCATCCAGGTGCTCCTTTATTGAGATTTCTCATTCAACAGACTAGGAAGCTATACCCAGAGTTGAGAAATAAGTCATTATACAAACTTTCAAAGCCATATGGCCAGGAGGGACTTCCGATTATGGTTCTGTGAAGAAGTTGGTAAAGAAGAGGTCTTGGAAAAAAAGAACGAAGTTGGAATCACTACCTGATTCATCATCTGTCACATAGTTGTCATCAAGGTAGTGTGGGAGCAGTGTAAAGATAGGTATATAGATCAATAGAACCAGAGTAGAGTGTCTTTTCACATTTATGGTCAGATGATTTTCCAAAAAGATGCCAACAATTAAGCAGGGAAAAGAAGTCTTTCTAACAGATGGTGATGGAAAAGTTGGATATCCACCCACCTCAAAAGGATGTAAACTCTTACCCACACCATGCACAAAGATCAACTCAAAGACGTAAATGCATGAGAGCTAAAGTTATAAAACTTCTAGAAGAATATAGGAGAATATCTTTGTGATCTTAAGTTAGGCAAAGATTTCTTATAAAAGAATTGGTATCCAGAATATATAAAAGAACTCTCAGAACTCATTAAGATAAACAGCCAGTAAAAAAGGGGCACAAGATTTGAATAGACATTTCACCAAAGAAGCAATAGGAATGGCATATAAAAAGATGTTCGTCGTGGGGCACCTGGCTGCTCAGTCAGGGGAGCATGCAGCTGTTGATCTCAGGGTTGTAAGTTTGAGCCCCATGTTGGGTATAGCAATTACTTAAAAAGAAAATCTTAAAAAACAAAAACAAACAAACAAACAAAAAACCAAGATGCTCATCATCATTAGTCAATAGGAAGGTACAAATTAAAACCACAGTGAGATACCACTATATGTCCAATATTATCAAAAAGTGGGGCACCTGGGTGGCTCAGTCAATTGAGCATCTGACTCTTGATTTCAGTTCAGGTCACGATCTCACACTTAGTGAGATCGAGCCTCGCATTGGGCTCTGCGCCGACAGTGCGGAGCCTGCTTGGGATTCTCTCTCACCCTCTCCCTTTGTACCTCCCCCACACGCATGTGCAAATACTTGTGCTCTCTCTCTCTCAAAATAAATAAACATTTTTTAAAAAAAGTGTTGTGAGAATGTGGGGAAATTGAAACCATCACATGTTGTTGGTAGACATGTACGATGGCATAGTCACTTTGGAAAAACATTTTGGAAAAATGGAAAAACAGTGTCATAAAAAATTAAATGTGACTTACTCTACAATGTAGCAGTTGCACTCGTAAGTATTTACTTAAGAGAAATGAAACATATGTGCCCATAAAGAAAGATTTTTATTCACAGTTGTATTTCATAATAGCCCCAAAGTGGGAAAACTCAAGGATACACAAACTGTGATACCTTCATGTTAGAATACTGCTGAGCAATAAAAAGGAATATACTTTTGATACATGCAACAACATACATGAACTCCAAAAATCTTAAGTTAATTGTAAGAAGCTAGACACAAAAAACTACATATTATATAATTCCATTTGTATGAAATTTCTAGAAAAGGCAGCACTAAAGTAGAAAGAAGATCACTCACTGGTTGGCTAGGAGATTGGGAGCGGGTGTTGACTACGAACAGGCACAAGGGAACTTTTGGGGGCAGTGGACATATTCTAAAACTGGATTGTGCTAATAATGGTAGTTGCACAACAGTATAAATATGTTAGAGACCATCAAATTGTAGATTTAGAATGAGTGAATTATATGTTGTACATTAGACCTCAAATCTATAAAAATGCAGTTAAAGTAAATAATGTTCTGAAAAAGAAAAATGTTCTAGAGGCCATTTGCTTAGCAGATTCTGTATTTTGGTTTTGTTTGTTTGTTTTTCCTCCTCACTTGTAATCCTGGGATAAAGACAGAAGAAATAAAATCCAAGTCCTTTGCTGATGGGCCATGAAGTTAGATGATCATAAAAGTGTCCATCTTACTCTTCTTTTCCATTTTTAGGAACTCTTAGGAAAGAATATTGTGGAATTCTGTCATCCTGAAGACCAACAGCTTCTAAGAGACAGCTTCCAACAGGTAACTTTCTCCCCTGGTTTGGATCTGAGTAATATTTTTATTTAATATTTGTTATCATATTAATTCCTCAAATATTTATTGACCACTGATGGAGTACTGTGACAGGCACCACCATAATCTTATGTTTGGTACATAGCCTGTATTTTTAAGGAACAGAAAAGAGAAAAGGACTGGTATTTTGAAACTATGGATAATGGCCATATTTTGGCTTTGGCTACTCACTGTCTTATATCTAGCTAGCTGTATCCAAAAGACTCTTTAAAGTATTTAAAATACTTTAGGCCTCACTGAACTGTGGATGCTAGTAGAAATATTCATTTCTTAGTTGTTTTATAGATAAGTAAGAGTCAATGGCTTTTTTTTTTAAACATCACAAGTAAGATTTTTTGTCACCATTAAATGTCTGAATTTTAAAAATTTTTTTTTTTCAACGTTTATTCATTTTTGGGACAGAGAGAGACAGAGCATGAACGGGGGAGGGGCAGAGAGAGAGGGAGACACAGAATCGGAAACAGGCTCCAGGCTCTGAGCCATCAGCCCAGAGCCCGACGCGGGGCTCGAACTCACGGACCGCGAGATCGTGACCTGGCTGAAGTCGGACGCTTAACCGACTGCGCCACCCAGGCGCCCCGAAATGTCTGAATTTTAAACAGATTTTGTAGATATTCTCATATCCACCAGCTCGTCCCACTTTAGTACCAGTCTTATCCCCAGTGGCTTTTCCAAAACTAATTCCTTAACCATAAAGCTCCATGAGCGTTTCCAATTCAAACTTGGGCTGCTTCAGCATTTTTACCTAACAGTTAAAGACATCATGAAGTGGATAAATAGATTGGCAAGCCTTTTCTATGTCTTTTCTGATGCTATCTGCAATCAGTTATTTACCATTTCTTTGAAGTCATTTGTCTGCACCTCTCAGGTTATGATTTCTGCCATCTTTTCCTGAATTTGGCGGACCTGTCGGTGCTGAGCATAAGAGGTCTTCTGATTAATCTGATTTATGTGTTTTTTTAGTGAAACCAACACAAAATAGACAAAGAAAATAGCCATCAGTAGTCTTAACATGAACATGAGCTTCAATCATTGTCTGCCATTTTTTGACCATGGAACACATTTTCTCATGGGTAAGATCTATGCCATAGAAATTAGGCAGTTTTTGCCCTGAACATCCTCAGTAATTAGCTTGAATTTTATAAATGCAACTTTATCATTCATGGCAGATCAGCAGGGCTCACTTCAAAAACACGACCCTTGAGGCCATCAGATGAGATTTTGATTCCTTGATTTCTCATGAGTACTGTTTTTCCAGTATTTCTTACATCCAGTGCCTTCACATCATACCAGTCTTTCTTAGAAAATGGATCAACCACTTTCTTCTTGGCTGCCTTTTTGCCCTTTTATAAAGTGTCTGTTCTTGCCAGCCTGCATGGCACTGCTAAGGGAGCCAAAAGGCAAGAGTTAACTCTTAGTTGTAAGCTGACTCAATTGTTATTTTCAGGCGCTTGATTCTGAAAATATCTGGTGAATTTAATTTTAGTACAGATTTGGCTTTAGGAAGCATTCTTATATTAGACTAATTTCCCTCTTTAAGCCTCAGTAGTGTCCTTAGGAATACAATAGGTATAATAACAGTACTTAAATTCAGAGGATTGTTGGGAATATTAAATAAGGCAATGCATTTAAAGCACATAGTCCAACTTTTTTTTTTTTTTTTTTTTTTTTTTAGCATTTATACATTTTGAGAGACAGAGACAGAGTGTTAGCAGGGGAGGGGGCAGAGAGAGAGGGAGACACAGAATCTGAAGTAGGCTCCAGGCTCTGAGCTGTCAGCACAGAGCCCGACATGGGACTCAAACTCACAAACTGTGAGATCATGACCTGAGCCGAAGTCGGATGCCCAACCGACTGAGCCACCAAGGTGCCCCATGTATAACCCAACTTCTATAGAAAATCAGAAGATGGCAGTGAAATGTCTCTGTCTCCTGAGTCCTCAGCATTACCAGTTCCTTGTACTCAGCTGCAGCTCACAGAAAAATCACATTTCGTATATGTGTAGGCTCAGAAAAACCATTCTGAAAACCATTCTGACTTCTGTTGAATCCATTCAAAACTGAGGACATGGACCTTTAGTGTGAGAAGATAATGTACAGTATATTTTAAATCCTTGAATTCTGAATTCTTGACACTTTTGGCCATAGACTATTATTTTCTCTCTTGTGGAAAATGTTTATTCCAAAACAGCTTTAATGACTCATTACACACTGTATAATCTCAAAGTTATTATTCTGACATTAGTTGCTACTGTGACTTTAGAGTACCTAGATAAAGGTGCTTTTTAATGTGTGGTCTCCAGCTGCTTACTTGGTTGTCGATTTCCTGATATTGCTATTTAAGTCCGGTTGAATTTATATTTATTTTTCAGTAATAAATTTAGTTATTTCCAATGAAGCTTGTTTTCCTTTTTTTCTCTTCCATTTGAGTTACTGTAGTAACCAAGTGTTTTACACTTGATTTGTACAAGGTGTGTGTGTGTGTGTGTGTGTGTGTGTGTGTGTGTGTGTATAAAATGTGCCATTTTATTATTACTAAGTGAAGTACGTTCCATTTTCTGCTGTAATTATTTCTCAGTCAGCTTGTAACATCACCAGTTATTTCCACACTGTTTGCAGCTTAAATACAAATGTTACCACTTTTTCTTAAAATATATATATATAAAGTAGGTATTTTGAAGCATTGGGCTTATACCTCATTGGAATAGATATATACTGCAATAAGCAGGTTTTCAAAGCCAGTACTTAGTTGTGTATAGATGTCATATTCATTCTGTATATATTACACAGTAAGCACATGTAAGAGTTAAAGGCTGCTTAGTATTATTAAAATGCAGTAACTCATATTTCTTTTTTATCATGTTGTTAATGTTCTAAACAAAAAAAATAGAAAAGCACAGAGCCCAGTGCTCAATGTATAGTAAATACAAAATAAATGTTAGCTGCAAATATTATTATTTTTTTATTGTTAGGGAGGGAGAGTCAAAGGTAATTTTTTCCCATGATTACTTTCTTTTAAAAAACAAAAGCAAAACAAAACTAAAGCCAATTTAGTTTTAATAGAAATCTCCATGGATGCTGTGAAAACAGAAGTCCTCAGGTTTGGAGTGGGAAGAACCTAGGATTGAGGAGCAACATGTAAGCTATTTCAGTGTCAAACTACAAATTTCTAGTATAGACTTGTAAAGCTAGATCAGCATATCTTTACGGGACTTTCCAAGGGAAGTGGGGAAACAGTCTTTACTCTCCTGGAAAAAATTGTTTCTTTTGTTTGACTTTGACTAAAGTGGTCAGATAGCTACTTAGGACTGTAGGAAGAAAATAAATATACCTCTCATTATTTAGCACTCAGTTTTCACTGTGCATATTGTTTTATCTGTAACATTGAAAGAGACTGGTATATTTCAAGGACAGTGACACAAGAATCTTAGGTTTGTAGAAATGGGAAATTAAAAAAAAATTCTAAAGAAAATTTTTTGTGGGTTTCACTGATAGCATGAAAACTTTTTCAGGTGGTGAAGTTAAAAGGCCAGGTGCTGTCTGTCATGTTCCGGTTCCGGTCTAAGAACCGGGAATGGCTCTGGATGAGAACCAGCTCCTTTACTTTCCAGAACCCTTACTCAGATGAAATTGAGTACATCATCTGTACCAACACCAATGTGAAGTATGTACCATAAAGGCCTTTACCAATATTGGGTATTTCTCCTGGGCCAAATCTGCTTAGCCTTACCAAGCTGTCTCCTCCTCTTCTACTTTTGTGGTAGTAAACACCATTAGTTTGAAGTTCCTCATCTTTAGCTTACTATAGAATTTAGAGTAATTCATCCAGGTAGAATAAGATTTTAACAAACAGTAGCTTAAAAGAGTAGGTTCTAAGATGTGAAGGGTTTGTATTTCAACTTTGTTTCATCCCCTTCTAGAAAGGATATTGTTTTGATTTTTTAATATTTTAAAAACATTTATTTATTTTTGAGAAACAGGGAGAAACAGCATAAGCGGGGGAGGGCAGAGAAAGAGGGAGACACCGAAACCGAAGCTAGCTCCAGGCTCTGAGCTGTCAGCACAGAGCCTGACGGAGGGCTAGAACTCACAAACTGCAGGATCCTGACCTGAGCCGGAGTCAGATGCTTAACCGACTGAGCCACCCAGGTGCCCCCAGAAAGCATATTGTTTTCTACACCAGTTTATTGCTCTATTCTGGTAGGATTTTCCTCTAGAGCAGGTGTCTCTAAACTTTTTTTGTAAAAGGACAGATAATTGGGGCGCCTGGGTGGCGCAGTCGGTTAAGCGTCCGACTTCAGCCAGGTCACGATCTCGCGGTCTGTGAGTTCGAGCCCCGCGTCGGGCTCTGGGCTGATGGCTCGGAGCCTGGAGCCTGTTTCCGATTCTGTGTCTCCCTCTCTCTCTGCCCCTCCCCCGTTCATGCTCTGTCTCTCTCTGTCCCAAAATAAATAAAAAACGTTGAAAAAAAAATTAAAAAAAAAAAAAAAGGACAGATAATTATTTTAGCTTTGTGAGGCATATGGTCTCTATTGCAGTTACTAACTCCTGCTATTGTAGCATGAAAAGAGTCCTAAACAAATGAAATGAACAAAGATAGCTATGTTCCAACAGACTTTGATTTACAAAAACAGACAATGGACTGGATTTGGCTCATGGACTGTCGCTGAGAGCAGAGCTATCTATGTCCACTTTTGTTAGTTTCTGTTCCTCAATTCCTTGATTCCTTTCTTTTTGAGTTTTTCTTCCTCAACTTTGTAAAAACCAGTTTTATTGAGTTATACATTGCATGTACCATTTAGTTCACCCATTTAAAGTGTATAATTTTTTTAGTATGTCACAGGGTTGTACAGCTATTACCACAATCTAATTTCAGTACATGCTCATTCCCCCTAAAAGAAATTCTGTACTCATTAACAGTCATCCTCCCCACTCCCAAGCCCTTATGACAACTATTCTACTCTCGGTCTCTATAAATTTGTCTATTCTAGGCGTTTCATATGCATGGAATCATATAATACATGATTCTTTATGACTGGCCTCTTAACGCTTAGTATAATGTTTTAAGGGTCCTCTCTTGTAGCATTTATCTGTACTTCATTTTTTTTTTATTGCCAAATAATATTCCTTTATACGGGATACATTTTGTTTATCCATTCATTAGTTGATGGTCATTGGGTTATTTCTACTTTTTGGCTATTTGGAACATGGCTATGAACATTTATGTACCAGTCTTTATGTGGATGTTTTTATTCTCTTGGGTGTATACCTAAGAGTAGAACTGCTGGGTTACTTGGTAACTCTGTGTTTAATTTTTTGAGGAATTGCCAAACTGTTTTCCAAAGCTTCAGTACCCTTTTACATTTCCATCAGCAATTTAATGAGGATTCCAGTTTCTCCACATTCTTACTATCTTTTTTATTATAAGTGGATGTCAGTTGTCAGGTTACTACTTTTCCACTTAGTCTAGCTATATAGAATTGCCCTTGAGCTTAGCTCTTGAAGATATGCTTAGAAATAATTATCAAATACCTTGTGACAATGCTGAGTCTGTGTCCTTCTAATTTTAGGTCTTTTAATATTCTTTTCTAATTAGTATAACAGAGTGGATTGAGTTAGAAATTTCTATTTACTCAGGACTCGGATATATGGTCATGTTCACTGTAATTTTCTTTCTGTTTTTGCATCTTCATATTACAGAACAACCGTTGTTTTAAATTTTGTTTAAATTTAGAAAATTTTCAGTCCTTTTAAGAACTTGTTTCTGGAAATAATGGTGTTCCTCATTTTTACATACTGTTTTCCCCACTACTATTTATTTTAATTAATTCTTAATATTTTTAAATATTTTTACATAAAATTTGGAAAGTATGGAAAACTTAGAGGGGAAAATTTTCTCACTATCCAAAAAGACTCTTTGTGGTATTTATTTATTTATTTATTTATTTATTTATTTATTTATTTAGTAGACTCTGTGCCCACTGTGGGGCTTGAACTCCTAGCGCTGAGATGGAGTCTCATGCTTTACTGACTTGGCTAGCCAGGCGTCCCCCAAAAGAGCCTTTGTTGATGTTTGTGTATGTATTGTCAGTTTTTTTACTTATGCTTTTTAAAAACACAGTGTACGGATATACACATGTATACCAACTAGGTATTGTATACCTAGAAGGAGTTCAAACCCAAACAGGATAAACCATTGTGCCATGGGACACAGTTTTTATTTGTACCTTGTTGTCCATGGTATGAAGTATTTGCTGAATCTGAAGTCACAGGTTATTTAAAGGATTAGACTTCTAAGTGGAATTTATTAGTTATTGCCTCACCTATAAGTAAATGTATATAGCTTAAACAGTGCCTGACCCTTTTATTCCCCTCTGTTCTGTCTGCTCTCCCATTTTCCCAGGAACTCCAGCCAGGAACCAAGGCCTACACTGTCCAACACAATCCAGAGACCACAGCTAGGTCCCACAGCTAATTTACCCTTGGAGATGGGCTCAGGGCAGTTGGCATCCAGGTGAGAAATGGTGGAAGAATTCTTGATTGATGAGCCTGGGTAGTGGGTATCTGCAGTCCCATTTGTTTGTTTGTTTGTTTGTTTGCTTTCAGGGACTTACCTGAAATTCTCTGCTGGCCAGGGGAGATTTTTTTCCCCAGATTTATTTAAAAAAAAAAAAAATCTTTCTCTTCTTCCTGGCCTTTAAACATATAGGCAGCAGCAACAGCAAACAGAATTGGATGTGGTATCAGGAAGAGATGGACTGGCTGGCTACAATCATTCCCAGGTAAGTGTGTCTTTTTTTGAAGAGCATGAGCATTTCCTTAGGTTAGAGTGTATGTGAGTTAGAGTGTATGTGCCAGTTAGAGTGTATGTGAATGTTAGGGTTATTGAATTGTCATGTTACATTTTTCATGGTTGTTTTTATCATCGTATCCCACAGGTTTCTGTTCAGCCTGTAACAACCACAGGACCAGAACACAGTAAGCCCCTTGAGAAGTCAGATAGTCTGTTTGCCCAGGATAGAGATCCAAGATTTTCAGAAATCTACTCTAACATCAATGCAGGTATGTTTCTTCCTCATTCTCCTCTTAAATTCTCATTTAGATCACTTATTGATGTGCCTACTACTGCCCAACATCTTTCTACTTAATCATAATACCTCATGAGTAAATAGGAACTTGCTGGACTAATGTACTACAGCCCCTTGACTGGCCCTCCCCCTGCTCCTTTTGGTCCACAGATCAGAGTAAAGGCATCTCCTCCAGCACTGTCCCTGCTACCCAACAGCTATTCTCACAGGGCAACACATTCCCTCCTACCCCCCGGCCGGCAGAGAATTTCAGGTGAGCCCTTTATGTATGTGCTGCTTTAGGGGGCAACTGAGGCATTCAGTTGCTGAATCCAAGTTTTGTTCTTCCCTAGCTTTCTCTGGTTATTTCAGACAAAGCAGTGGAACTTGTAGGGCTTAAGACAAGGCAAGCTGGCTTTTCTTCCTCCTATTTCTTTGCACCTGTCCTGTTGCTATGTTATAGGTTCCATCTCTCTGTGTCCAGATCAGTGTGTGACTGTCAGTTTTCTCATCTTTTTCAAATTCTGTTATTAAGAATTCCTTAATCCCAGAGAAGTCAAGGGGATCTAGGGATAGTACTAGATTGTCCTGTGATACCTAGATTTTGTGGTAAACCCATCCTTTCAATCTTTTACTGCACTATGTGTTCATTCCTAGAAATAGTGGTCTGGCCTCTCCTGTAACCATCGTCCAGCCATCAGCTTCTGCAGGGCAGATGTTGGCCCAGATTTCCCGCCACTCCAACCCACCCCAAGGAGCAGCCCCAACTTGGACCCCTAGCACCCGCCCAGGCTTCTCTGCCCAGGTAAAGTGTCTGTCTGTCCCCTATGTACTAGTTTTTGTTTATTTGTTTGGGCTTTTTTCCATATGTAAAATTATTGTCATCTGTCTTAGAAATCTTCTTCCCAGCCCCTACCTTCCAATTTTTCTTTTTGTTGGGAGTAGCTAAATAATTAAAATAATAGATAATCCCCAAATATCAGAGTTTGTGGTTTTCACATATTCACTTTAAATCAGAATTGCTCATATAGAAGAACATGTTAAACAGGTTTCATTTACATATTTGTTTTGGAATCAATTCTGAGTTTCCATTTTGGTTAGTACTACAAAGTACAGGAGCAAAGGAGAAAACTACTAATTTACACGCAATGATGTCTATGTACCAAAAAAATGTGTTGAAAAACCTTATATAACATATATATGTTAAGCTTAAAGCTACTGCTGTTTCATATATTCATGTATGCTTATATAGCACAGTAATTTTTTAAGTTTATTGTTTTGAGAGAGCACATGCATGCCAGTGGGGGAGGGGCAGAGAGAGAGAGAGAGAGGATCCCAAGCAGGCTCCACACTGTCAGCGGAGAGCCTGACATGGGTCTCAAACTCATGAACTGCAAGATCGTGACCTGAGCTGAAATCAGAGTTGGATGCTTAACCAACTGAGCCACCCAGGCACCCCAACACAGTAATATTTTAAATAAAAAATCCCCAACCAAAAAGCATACTACAAAATTATTGTATGAAGTATGATCTCAAATGCATAAAAAAGTGTGTAAGAAAATAACTGGAAAAAATTCTCACAACTCTGAATGTATAGTTTATTAGTCCCATAGTTCTTTGTGGTTTTTGTTGTTGTTGTTGTTGTTGTTGTTGTTTTGTACTTTGTCATAGGAGATTGGCATTAATTGGAAGAAATATAGAGTGACTCTTAAATACAGAGAACAAACTGAAGGTTCTGGAGGGGCTGTGGGTGGGGGGATGGCCTAAATGGGTAAGGGGCATTAAGGAAGACAATTGTTGGGATGGGCACTGGGTGTTGTACCTAGGGGATGAATCACTGGAATATACTCCTGAAAACATTATTGAACTCTCTGCTAACTAACTTGAGTGTAAATTATAGATACATACATAAGAAGAAGTATAGAGTAAAAAATAAATGATGAGCTTGGCTCAGAAGAAATCCAGTGGTTGACAGAGGGTTGATTCATAGGAATGGCATGTACAATAATGTTTCTCTCTTTCAGCAGGTGGCTACTCAGGCTACAGCCAAGACTCGTTCTTCCCAGTTTGGTGTGGGCAGCTTTCAGACTCCGTCCTCCTTCAGCCCCATGTCCCTCCCTGGTGCTTCAACTGCGTCACCTGGTGCTGCTGCCTACCCTAGTCTCACCAATCGTGGATCCAACTTTGGTGAGTTCAGATTAGAAAGGAGGGCGGGGGTGCCTGGGCGGCTCAGTCGGTTAAGCATCTGACTCTTGATTTCCGCTCAGATCATGATCTCACGGTTGTGAGATGATGCCGCGTGGGGCTCTGTGCTGGGCACAGAGCCTGCTTGGGATTCTCTCTCTCTCCCTCTCTCTCTGCCTCCCCCACTTGCACACTCTCCCTGTCTCTCTCTCTCTCAAAACAACAGTAACAACAATAATAACAAAGAAAGGAGGGTAATAGGAAAATCATACTACTAAAGAGAAAGAATTTGGTGGTTCAAAGTTTCTTGTGTCCTGGATGCACTGACCTCATTATGGGGAAATCAGGTGACGGTCCATTTGGAATTTAAAACATACCCCCATGAAAAAGACTTTATCGTGTATTAAAAAGTTCGTAAGTTATTATACATTAAATAATATGCAGATTTAATCTAAATGATCAAAAGACTCTTGGGAAAGGCTACCCAGAGAAGAAAAATTAATCTGGGGCTGGGTTTAAAATAAAAGAGGCATTGATAGTTTCTCCTCTCCAGTGGAATTAGTAGCTTAAAGTTGTTTGTCCTTCCTTGCTGTATTTCTAGCTCCTGAGACTGGACAGACTACAGGACAATTCCAGACACGGACAGCAGAGGGTGTAAGTGTCTGGCCACAGTGGCAGGGCCAGCAGCCTCATCATCGCTCGAGTTCTAGCGAGCAACATGTTCAACAGCCATCAGCACAGCAACCTGGCCAGCCTGAGGTCTTCCAGGTGAGAGGGTGAAAAGACTTCAGAAAGTTAGAAACTGGAAGAGAAACAGAGAACAGAGACAGAGAAGGAAGCATGGATTGAGGTGTTTGGGAGTACCTAGGAGAAAACAGAGTGGGGACGTGTAGAGGTAAATGTCATTAACTGGAACTTACTGTGTGATGCACATCGTTAGTTATGCGAAGATGTTTAAGGAAGTCATTTTAGCCATTCCAGGAGAGCCACATCCCCACTGCACAGTAGCTTGAGTGTAAACATACTGATTATAGCTCTAAAGACCCATTTACCTAAGTCATGAGGGGACTGCAAGAGCAATTGGAGTAATCTTGGGACAAAGGAAGAGGTGTTTAAGACAGAGGTTGAAAGAGGCAAAGCAGGTTTTGGTGGAAAACAAATAGGATCAGAGATACTCCATATATGTGCATAGGGGGTTATGTCAAATGTGGCAAGCAGATTTTTCTCCTTTTGAAAATATGGGAGGACTAGAAAAGAAGGAAAATGTGGAACTGTAGGAAGAAGCCAGAGAAGGGACTAGGAAACAAAGTTGTCATAAAGGAGTCTGAGAGTTGCTGGGAGTAGGGAAGGCTCAGGACGTTCAACCCCACAGACACTGTGGGGCCAGGGGCGTTGCTTTAGGAGAATGTTGGGAAGAAGCTCAGTACATGTAAGGGATTATTAAGGTGTGTGACCCAGACTTGTTTTTTTCTCTTATTAGGAGATGCTGTCCATGCTGGGAGACCAGAGCAACAGCTACAACAACGAAGAATTTCCTGACCTAACTATGTTTCCCTCCTTTTCAGAATAGAACTATTGGGGTGAGGATAAGGGGTGGGGGAGGAAAGTCACTGTTTTTAAAAAGCAAATCTTTCTGTAAAGAGAATAAAAGTCCCTCTCCCTTCCCTTCCCTCACCCCTAATGTGTGCCCCTTCCCCTTCTGGCCTTTCCTTGCCTTCCTGCCTCTGAGAAGAAATGGGGTGAATCGTGAAGGCTTTGGGGATCTTTGAAAAACTGAGGCTGGGTGAAGTTAAGAATGCCTTTCCTTACACCTCCTGACCAGAGATTTATGCAGAAATGATTTGTGCTAGGGTCAATAGGCAGGTTAGAGAACCTGACATCCATTCATCCACTATTTGCCTTGGATACTGTGGCTTGTTTTTGGAAAGAAATTCTGAATAAGGTTAGGGGGAGGAGAAATGTCCTCATATCTGAGGACCATGAAACATGGTAGGTTACATATTACCTGTATGGCTTTAGAAAGTGAGCATAGGCTCTTTCTGCCGCCTGGTGAGTGAGGAAGTGAGAGAGGGAGAAGGAAAGAGTGTGTGTGTGTGTGTGTGTGTGTGTGTGTGTGTGTGTGGGCATGCGTGCGCACGCACGCGTATGCATGTGCGCACACGTGTGTACGCGGTACGTGTGTGCACATGTGTGTTTCTGTGTCTGTTTCTCCCTATTAGGGAGTTATGCAAAATTTGTCTCAGATTTTATCTTTGTTTTTCCATGTACTTTTCAAAGAGTCCTAAGGAGTTAATCTTCTAGGTATTTTCCACTTAGTATTGCAGCCAAAGAGTATTTAAATAAATGTCTTTGCTGCACTTACATCTATGCCCAGCCAATATGCAACTGTAAGCAGATATATAAAGTCTTTTGATGTGGTTGGTCTCTCATTGAACACATTTAGTAGTAAAGCTGGGTCATTCCCGCTTTTGGTGCTCTCACCTTATAGAGTAGATCTGGAAACATTACAGATGTTTAGGGTGGGAAGATAACCCCCTTTTAAAAGCCCCATACTTGGCCATACTTGCTGCATTTTTCTGTCAGAATCACATATGATGTGTGTTCTGTAGAGGTTATTTCTGCATGGAAACTCAACTTCTTGGATTAGCAGTCCCAGGGAAATCTTCACTGCTGGAGTTTAAACCAAATACCATGTCTTGCAAAGTAAGCCTCCTTCATCCCATTCCCAGTTCAGTCTGACTAGAAACTGAGACTTGGGTCTGTTTTGGACCTATAGTTCTTCCTCTTTGCTCCCTCCAATCTTAAGATTGGATTTTGCTATGATACACGAGTATGAATCCATGTGATAGATGGGGCCTGGACTCCCATTCTAACAGGGTCACAGAGTTAACTATAGCCATATAAATGCAGATACAGGTTACTACTCTCTCTGTACCTTCCTCAGGTAATAGTCATGTGTATCAGCCACTTTTTTTTTTTTTATTGGCTCAGGCCAGTATCTTAAGTGCAAGACTGAATTAATAAGGAGAAGACATATTAAACGTAGCCATAGGAGACTGAGGGGCATAGATGGCCTTAGAGAGGCTGAGAGAACATCATTACTGGGTTTCTCTCCCTTTTGTCTCCAGTCTGGTGCCAGGTAGTGGAGTTGAAAAGGAGACAGTTTATTTTTTTATTCTATGTGCACACATACCGTATACATATATATTTATATCACAGTTTAACAAGCCAAAAAGTTGAGTTTCCAATGGAATCCTTGTTTTTAATAATTGTTTTTAAATGTGATCAGGACTATAATATTGTACAGTTATTATAGGGCTTTTGGGGAAGGAGAGGGGAGGGAGAAGATGCTCTGGGGGTTTTGTTTCTGCTTTTCCTTCAGGGTTTTATTTTTGATTGTTTTTTTTTTTTCTTGTTGGCCATTTCTGTACTGCTGGCATCTGTGCTGAGCTTTACAGTGGCAAAAATAATGACATGTAGCAAAGATTTTAAAACAAAATATTTTTTCCTTTTGTAAACGTTCTTGTGTTGTGTGATCTTGATTGCGGCTTTATTATTCTTTTCCAGCTTGTGAACAACAAATACCCACCCACAACTAGTTGAATCCATAGCTTGAGCTCCAAATATGCAAACATAAATCACAGTGTATCTATAATTTCAGGATTCAGAAATCATAAGGCCTCTGATCACTCAACACTCCTTAGTTGTCCTCCTGATCCTGACTCACTGAGTAAAATCATCAGGGACATCTGACCATGAGATGGGGGTTGGGAAATTGCCCATGTCCTTCAGAGCAGACAAAGATGAGACTTGAGACCGGTATGGCACATCAGATTCCTTCCCCAAGTATCTCTTGCTCTCCTGGAATAAAAGGAATTAGGGATGGGGAAATTTAAACTATGCAGGTCTGGACTTGGTTTCCCTCTAGGATCATGTGGTTCATTACCAAATCTTAAAACTTACAGGCATAAACCTGTGTTCTTGAGGGTCTATATGCAATCCAGCTAGAAACTGAATCTATCCTATGTATTTTCTGTTCCAAGAACCATCTTTTCCTCTTCCTCCGCCTCTGTTTATGGAAGAAAATGGAATTTGGGGATGTGGCTTAGGGACTGAACTAGATTCTTATGATCTGTCACATGCCTGGATGTTGGGGGAATCATTTGGAGAAGCTCATATGACTGGTCCTGGATTGGGGATTTTTATAATTGAAACATAATGTTCAGGCATCCTACCATCTGAAAGTTTTAGCAACAAAGAAGTCACATGTGAGTTTGTCAGTGCTATGCACTGATTCAAGTGCTGTCATTAATGACGAGGAGGGCTGGTTTGGGTTACTTTCAGAACCAGCTTCATCTGGGTGTTCTGGGCATATCCTTCCTCAGGAAAACCGTATTAGGCTGGAAGAGGTATTGACAACTTTTAGCCAACAAACTTATAACATACAAATGATTTTTGAGCCTGTGGTTTCCATTACACTCTTTTCTAGTCTCATGTTTATTCCCTCATTCTTGCTGGATGTCTGACCCTCAGGTCAGACAGAAATTTGAAAACTGAGGTTTCGAAGTTGGAGAGATAACAGGAAAAGGGCAGGAAAAGATGTAGTCCCTAATACCATAAATACTATGTAATAAAGAAAGATGGAGAAGATCAGGGCTGTGTCCTATTAACCATCAAAGTGAAGGTAAGCCCCAGCTTGAATAAATGTGTATGGAAGTCTTTTTGCCCTCAAAGATAGTCATGAGAAACTACCCAGCAACTTTCCACTTTGGTGCACACACTTGACATGCACACAAAAACACTGCAAATCCACCGCTTCCTTCCCTCTCCGACCCTGCTTCTCTCAGCATTTCTTTCCCCGCCTCCCTCCCCTATTCAAATTTTCCAGCCAACAGCTGGAACTGACTTCCGCAATCCTAATGGAATAAATCCAGCACCCCTAGTCATCCGCCCACATTATCCACACTTCCCCGTCGAAAGGAGCCCGGAGCACAGAACCCCATCAGCAGGTAAAATTTTCTACTTCTCATTCCTTCCTTTGCCCATTTTAGGGGTATTAGGGATGTAGTGACTTGGAGATCGTGGTGAAATTTGTAGTTGTGTGGGTGAAAACAACAATATGCCCTTCAGTCATTTCCTGGCCAAATAAAATTTGCTGGAAATTTTTAGGATTCCTTCTGTGCTTTATATGTATGTATACATGGTTGTTAGTGAAACCCTAGGATATAGGGAATCCTTCACCTATCCCTCAAGGAGTGGCCTCTCCCTTTAGGGTTTGCGGTTTTAGCCAAAGGTACCAAAAGAGTTAACTTAGCAGGGAGGAGGAATGGTGCCCAGAGGCACTTTTCTGCTTCATTTCAAAGCCCTTAACACTGCAGATATTAAATATCTTAGAGTGTTTTGCCAGTCTGCAAAGATTGCACAAAAATTAGACTGTAAATTCAAAAATTTACTTCAGACTGTAAATTCTTAAAATGGAGAACATGGAATTAAGCAAGCTGCTGCAAGAAATGAGTGAAGCTGGAGTAAACTTCTGAAAAGCTGTGAATTTAATGATCATAGAACACTGCTTTTGGGTCTTACATTTTTCTGACAAACTTTGGTTGTGAAGCTTTTTGTCCTGTGAGGCAGTCAGAGAGGTTTTTTGCTGTCAGGAAGAAGAAAGAAAACCTCCTTCCCATAGCATCTGGTTGAGATTAGGACAGTTTCCTGCCTGAGGAGGGAGCAGGAAGAGAAAGGAGGAAGAAATACATAACCAAGGAGATAGTAAACATCTCAAAAAGAATAGGAAATACTTCCTTGTCCTCTCCTGGCAAGATCTGAAAAAGTATCAGAATTTAGGCAAGGGAGTGAATAATGCCTTGAAGAAATAAATAGGCAGCAAGATTTAGCTGGAAATTTCTCCTTTGTGTATTCTCCAACCCCCCTCCAACCTCGTCTGTCTCCAAGTCTGCTGGGGACATTAGAGGAGGCAGGTGCTTAGTCCATTCTGATTGTCCATTTTCTACCCCAGTGCTGGGTGTGTGTGTGTGTGTGTGTGTGTGTGTGTGTGTGTGTGTGTGTGTTTTGAATCTCCCTAGGTCAAAATGTTTGGAGTCAGATGTATCAGCACTCAGTCCAAATCCAGTGTGTGTGTGTGTGTGTGTGTGTGTGTGTGTGTGTGTGTGTGTGTGTTTTGAATCTCCCTAGGTCAAAATGTTTGGAGTCAGATGTATCAGCACTCAGTCCAAACCCAGACCCTTCCTATCGTTTTATCATGCACAGGTCACTCTCAGTTCTTTGTATCCCTTCCTTATAAATTCTTTTCTTTTGTCTCATGGTCCCAAGGAAGAGGTTCTTCTCTTTGGTTCAGGAATTTCCCAGAATTGTGTGTGCATGCATTTTTCGGATGAGTGGGACTGTGATGGACTGTGAAATTTTATTAGCTTCTCAAAGAAGTCTGTGACTCCCAAAGGTTAAGAACCAGCTGTCTGGGAATATGGCTCCAGCTGTTTCCTCATCCCAAGCCAGGCTGTGAACCCCTTGGCACACAGAAGAACTTCCCCTAATTATCCCCTTTCCCAGGATGTGGGGACTCCAGATTCTACTGCTGCTGCCCACAGCGACCTTTGCTCTATATCCTGAGGCGATACTGGACACACAATGGGAGCTATGGAAGAAGACCTATGGGAAGCAGTATAACAACAAGGTGCCTGGGGACCTGGAGGGAAGTGTGGTCAGGGAGCCGGCACTCGGCACTCGAGATGTCTATTCCTAATTTCCAGACTCCCTTCTTCAGTCTAAAAACCTTAACCACTCCAACCAGCCAAACCCACCCCTGTTCTTGAACTCTTTAACACAGTTTCATTCCTCCTCTTCCACTCACCCTCCCTCAAGTTCTAGCCTTCCTTTTCTTCCTATTTCTCTTTGGGGAAGACTTCTCAGATTAATGCTATTAATCCATAAGCAGTTTTTCTACACATCTCTCCAGAGCTTTTGCATTCTATTATTTGCATTTGTTTACATTTTTTTTGCATGCTCTTAATAATCCCATGGTCAGTTCCCCAACTAGACTGTAAACTGTATGATTGTAAATTTCATCTTTTTTCCTAAAAACCTCCACAGTATTTTTTATGTAACTTTGTAGGACATAGTCCATGCCAGTACTGACTATGTTCTGTTTAGGTGGATGAAATCTCCCGGCGTTTAATATGGGAAAAAAATTTGAAGCATATTTCCATCCATAATCTTGAGGCCTCTCTTGGTGTCCACACATATGAACTGGCCATGAACCACTTGGGGGACATGGTGAGTTGAATCTCAGCTCCTGGCCTACCTGCCCTGTTTGCCTTAGTTTCCTGCTTATGGCTGGCCTTTTTGTTCTTTGTCCCAGACCAGTGAAGAGGTGGTTCAGAAGATGACTGGACTCAAAGTACCCCCCTCTCGTTCCCGCAGCAATGACACCCTCTATATCCCAGACTGGGAGAGCAGAGCCCCAGACTCCATTGATTATCGAAAGAAAGGATATGTTACTCCTGTCAAAAACCAGGTACCCTCCTTTCTCCTATGTAGGTATTTAAGCTGGCATGACCTATTTCTGTGTCTTTGTTCTTAACTAGGAGGGAACTGGGAGGATGGTAAGGAATTAAGGGATGTGTCCCACTGCTCAGAGAATATAGCCTATTCTATTTAAGTCATCACCTATTTTTGTACATGTATATTGTTTCTGTTTTTTCTTTTTTATAAGTCACATTGCTGTAAACACCCTTGTGCATATGTTTATGAAAATGTGCAAATATTAATACAAAATAAAGCCTAAAATTGTAATTGCTAGGTTACAGAGAATCCTTTCCAAAAAATTTTTTACAATATTAACATTCTTACCAGCAAGAGAATGCCAGTTTTCCCACAACCCCAATGCTCATTTTATCAGCCAGATGAAGAATTGATTTAACACTCATTCAACAAACACACCTTTTTCAGAACCGACCAAGTATAGTGCTAGCCAGTGGAGATTCAAGATAACCAAGACATACCCTATGTCCTCCAGAAATCCTCATTCTTCAAAAATAGAACAGGAAAGAAAGAAAAATCTACAATCTAGCTGTACAAATACTAATAGTTATGGCATTTTTTGAGACGTTGTATGTCAGAAACTTATAAATCCTTTACATGAATTAACTTTTTAAATCTCCATAATCCATAATTAAGTACATTATTATCCACATTTTACAGATAAGGAACTAAGGCACAGAGAGGCTTAGTAACTTACCCAAGGTCACATATCTTGTGGGTTGCAAAGTCAGTGCCCTGCTCCTCTACAGCTAATGGTGACAATGTAGCAATAGTTATCAGTGGAAACAATAGCAATAGAGCCATGCAGCAAATATTAAATGAAGGGAAATAGGAAGCCTTCACAGAAAAGGGGACACACGTGTGTTGGAATTTGTAACACATATGGGGCTCCAGCAGACAGTGTAGAGGGAAGAAACAAAAAGTGTGAACAGCAGTGACTGACAATTTCTGTTATGCTCCTCAGGGTCAGTGTGGTTCCTGTTGGGCTTTTAGCTCTGTGGGTGCCCTGGAGGGCCAGCTCAAGAAGAAAACTGGCAAACTCTTAAATCTGAGTCCCCAGAACCTTGTGGATTGTGTTTCTGAGAATGATGGCTGCGGAGGGGGCTACATGACCAATGCCTTCCAGTATGTGCAGAAAAACAGGGGCATTGACTCTGAAGATGCCTACCCATATGTGGGACAGGTGAGACTGCCCGGTAATGGCTCCTCCTTCCCCAGCACAGTATTTTATGCTGGAGATAATCCCATAAGTCTTGGTTTCTGTTCCCCTATCCTGCCTTCCCGATGGGATAATTACTTATAGAAGGCCAAGGAGAGTCCCATAGCTTTGGAGATTTGGGGGCCTTAGGCCCCACAGCCCTACCCACCTCTTTGCCCTAGAGAAGACAGAGCACAGGTGACCCCACGGACTTCTGGGGGGTCCTCTGCAACCTGTTACTCAGCTCCTCTGCTCCCGTCACCGATTCCCCAAACCCACACATGCTAATTTACCAAATCGCATGTCTTTATTTTGCACGATCTCAGTGTGGGTTTGGGGAATGTTTATGCAAATTATGTAAGTTAACTACATATGTACAAAATGAGAGAAAAAATAAGTTGCTTCATGTTTGTTGCAACTTCAGGGTTCAACTCACTTCCTCCTTTAGGAATAGGAAGGTCTGCTGACCTTTCTTATCTAAAAAGAAGAGAATCTAAGGGCTTTTATGTACATAGGGTTGATAGATAATATAACATAGGGCCTTTGCAACAGGAGCCTTTGAAGCAGGGATAGCAAGTTTGAGTAATCAGGATGGCTACTATGTACTAAACCATGTGCTTAGTTCATTTTCTCATTTAATCTTTGTAACAGACATGTAAGGTAGACTTATCCTCACTTTATAGGTGAGGAAATTGACACTAAAGGAGATAAAACAGATGATCAAATTCATAGCACTAGTCATGTAGCAGCGCCAAGGTTGATCTACCATATCTGTTCATCTGCAAACATGCTCAGCATATCTTCTGTGCAAATGTGCAAAAATGTCTTTAGTAGAATATAATACCTTGGGGCACCTGGGTGCCTCAGTCAGTTAAGCGTCTGACTCCGGCTCAGGTCATGATCACACAATTCGTGGGTTCAAGCCCCGCGTCAGGCTCTGTGCTGACAGCTCGGAGCCTGGAGCCTGCTTCCGATTCTGTGTCTCCCCCTCTCTGCCTCTCCCCTCTTTGTGCTCTCTCTCTCTCAAAAATAAATAAATAAACATTAAAACAACAACAACTTTATAATACCTTGGGACAGAATTGTCTGAGTCTTGGGATACATGCGTCTTCAACTTGACTAAGTCATGACAAATTGTTTACCAAGGTATTTTGAAACATTGATATTCCCACCTGAAGTATGTAAGAATTCCCTTGGAGTCCCATCTTCATCAGTATGTTTATCTAGCCATCTGCCTTTCTTCTTTAGTGAATTGACTGTTTATATTTTTGGCACATTTTTATTAGGTTATTTTGCTCTTTCTCACTGATTTTTAGGAATTTTTTTAAAGTTTACTTATTTATTCTTTTGAGAGAGACAGAGACAGTGTGAGCAGGGGAGGGACAGAGGGAGGGAAGAGAGAGAACCCCAAGCAGGCTCTGTGCTGCCAGCTGCAGAGCCCAATGGTTGGTTCAAATACATGAACTGTGAGATCATGACCTGAGCCAAAACCAAGAGTCAGACACTTAACTGACTGAGCCAGCCATGTGTCCTGATTTTTAGGAATTTTAAAAAGAAATCTAGATACTAATACTGTGTGTGTTGTAGGTGAACATTTGTCTCTTTATTCTCTTTATATCTTTCAACTTTGAAAAGTTCTTCATTTCAGTCTAGTAAAATGATTGTTTTCCTCTGCAATTTGTGCCTTTAAAAAATCCAGTAGCAGTGAATTTTATTCATTAGTGTTTAGTCATCTGAAATGATGTCTGTTGCAATAAAATGCTCATTAATGTGAATGACTGAACAAATCCATTTCACTGGATACTCAACAAGTATGGTCACTTCAACACATCTTCATGACATTGGCCATATCAAAACAGTACATTAATCTGTACATTTCAGCCCATTACTATTCCATGCTGTGGTTTCTTAGTTGTCAGGTATATAAGACAGAGAAATTAGAGGTTGTACCTGAAAAAAAAAAATTCTTTCATCCGTATACAATTTTTAGAACTCCTGGATCCCAAGTCCATGTTTGTACTTGGGCTGCTACTTACTATAAGGTGCTAACTTGAGGACACCGTACTAAATCTGCCCTAGCAGATTGGCTTTTAAATTCTGAATACTTCGGACCAATTAGTGAGATAACCCGAACATGGCAAAATACTCTTTTTTAAATTCTCAAATACTCTTTTGACACAGTTTTGTTGTCACTTGATATCGAAAAGTTAAATCCCAAGAGTATACACAAAACAAAAACAAAAACACCCCAAACCAGGCTTATGTTTACAATTTTTTCCATGTTGATTAACCCAGGCAGCCAACTTAAAGGATTGTATAACTATATTAAAGAAAAAGAAATTAAATACTATCAGAACTAATAGTCGATCATTATCCATTGATACCTTATTTGGTACTATATTAACGAGTTTTTTGAGAGGCAGTTTAATAGCTCAGAGAGTTGAAATAATTTGAATGAATGAAAATCATATAATAAACCTTCTTTTGGAATAGAAAGAACATCTGACTTCTTGGTGCACCTGGATGGCTCAGTTAGTTAAGTATCTGACTCTTGGTTTTGGCTCAGGTCATGATCTCAATGTTTGTGAGTTCAGGCCCCACATTGGGCTCAGCGCTAACAGTGTAGAGCCTACTTGGGATTCTCTCTGTCTCTGTCTCTCTCGTTCTGCCCCTCCCCTGCTCATTCTCTTGTCATTCCCAAATAAACTTAAAAAATTTTTTAAAGAAAGAGCATCTGACTTCTAATTTCTGCTAGCCTGCCCCCTCAAATGATCTCTTTAGTATTTGAGGGCAACGTGGAATGATTTTGGTCTCATAATCAATTAAAATGAAGAATTTGCCATATAAGACACATATTCTATTTTTAATATTCTGAATCTTGGGGGTTTGGATTATATGGCAGAGAACAAGGGAATCCTGAGAAATTAAGAAAGGAGACTACTGTGGTCTTAGAATATCATATCACATCCTGCCATTATTGTTAATAATTTGATAATATGTTCTTATAGATTCAGTTTTAGGGTTTTGAAAGGGTAGTCTGAGGAAAATGAATTGCCAAAAAGAATATACCATGTTGACATGGGTTGCCATTAGGTTTTGTAACTGTGGCTTGCCAGTGAAACATATCATTGTTAACTAGACCTCCAAAGCACAGTGTTAGAAATTCACAGGCAAAATTGCCAAGTTCCTCAATATGTTTTAGTGTCATGTTTTGTGGTTTTACCAAAGTCTCTCGTGAGAGCACCAGCCAAAACTCTGCCTCACACTAGCCCCCCCAGTATATGTGTATAAGGCCCAGGTCTTCCTCCCAGCTGGGTCTTGGCCTTGGCCTCCTCCCCACACAGCAGCTGGTCCCTCCCTGCCCTCTGAGGCTCACACATACTACATGGCCAGAAGATGATTTGTGCCTTTAAAAACAACTTATTTCAGATCTCTCTCTCTACCCTGAGGGAATAAAAATGTTCTCTCTTACGTTTTACAGTGTTTCCTTTCACATTTATGCTTTAAAAAACCTAGAGCTGATTTTTGTGGATGTGCAAGGTATCCACTTTTCATATTCTTTTTTACAGTTGTCTAAAATGGTGAGGAGGGGCGCCTGGGTGGCTCAGTCAGTTGAGCTTCTGACTTCAGCTCAGGTCATGATCTCACGGTCTGTGAGTTCGAGCCCTGCATCAGGCTCTGTGCTGACAGCTCAGAGCCTGGAGCCTGCTTCGGATTCTGTGTCTCCCTCTCTCTCTCTGCACCTCCCCCACTCACGCTCTGTCTCTCAAAAATAAATAAATGTTAAAAAATAAAATAAAATGGTAAGGAGAGGACAGACCCTCTCTAAAGACTCTAAGTTGGCCATCCCAGTCAGTTCACCAACATCAAAGCATTGGTGGAGATTCTCACTTACCAGTTTCTGGCCTGTTGCTTTGTCCTAGTCCTATTTTAACCTTGTTTTTTCCAGGATGAAAGTTGTATGTACAACCCAACAGGCAAGGCAGCTAAGTGCAGAGGGTATAGAGAGATCCCTGAGGGGAACGAGAAAGCCCTGAAGAGGGCAGTGGCCCGAGTGGGACCCATCTCTGTGGCCATTGATGCAAGCCTGACCTCCTTCCAGTTTTACAGCAAAGGTAAGGAGCTGTTCCCTCAGAGCACAATGACCCACCTCATGTGATGCAGGCTCGGCAGCTTCTCGAAGGCCACCGAGCATTTGGAGTACTTAGTTTCCATATTTAGACTGAGTCTCCTGGAGGGAAACACAGCTGCCACCGTGCATCTCTGTCGTCAGTCCTCCTGGCTGGGCAGGATTTTGCAGAGGGTCTCCTAGAGCGGGAGACCCCACGGGGGGATCCTTGGCCTGCAGAAAGCTTCACCTTGACAGTTTGTTTCCTAGGTGTGTACTACGATGAAAACTGTAATAGCGATAATCTGAACCATGCAGTTTTGGCAGTGGGATATGGGATCCAGAAAGGAAACAAGCACTGGATAATTAAAAACAGGTAATGATGGGGACACTAAGTTTGTCACTGAATCACTCTGTTAATGCTCAACCTCGACTCCAACTTCCCAGCATTCCTTGCTCTCACTCGAGAAAGTTGTCTCAGACTTTTTAGTTCTCCCTTCCCAGTTAGAGGCTATTAATTCTAACATTTAACGGCCAGACGGTAATACAGTGTGTGTCGGGCAGGTGCTCCACATGCGGGATGCTTAGTCATACACAAGTGAACAGGACGTCTGCCTTTGGTGATCTCACGGCCCCCTCAGACAGGCAGACCTAACTAACCAGAACATCCAGGAGCACAGGAAACCAGAAGGAGGTCTGGAATTATGTAGTTTTTTCTTTCTTTTTTCTATAATGTGACCAATTTCTTAGGGAGCTTTCCATCATCAGCATGTTTGAAAGCAGTAGGGAACCAAGTAGAGGTTTAATATCCTCCTGTGCAACTTTGTGCCCTTCCATATACACTTAGGATAACACATATAAAAAGTGGCCCAACATTTTGAAGCATGTGAAGAGAAAGACTTTTCAGAAAGTAGGTATGAGAACAACAACAGCAACATTTAATGTTTCCTTCCCTATTGTTGGGAAGAAATAAAACTACAGGGTATTTCAGCTCCCCTTTTCTCTTCAGCCCCTTGTGACTTTGGGGGGGAAACTTACGAGAATTATACATTTCCTTTCCTCACTGGCCAATACTAGCCTGGCAGCAGCACTAACTAAACTTGCTGTCCTTGGTGCCCTCCAGGGAGCAGGAGTCCTAGAGTCTGGGGAGTTCACAGCTCTCAGCTATCAGCACAGAGCCTGACATGGGGCTTGAACCCATGAACTGTGAGATCGTGACCTGAGCTGAAGTCAGACGCTTAACTGACTGAGCCATCCTGTGGCTCCTGGGCCTACTTTAAATGCCACCTCTTTCATTAGGTCTTCATCCCTTGATCACAAGCGATCTCTCATACCTTTGAGGCCTATAGCATTATGTCTTCTCTCTATTCCTTTACTTTAAACTCTTCAAAGGTAAAAACTTTTATTTATTTTTTATACTACCAGTACCTAGCTCAATAGTCAGTTAAGTGTTTTAACGAATAAATACACTGAGGGTACTAAATATTTTCCTTCATTGATCCCACAGCTGGGGAGAAAACTGGGGAAACAAAGGCTATATCCTCATGGCTCGGAATAAGAACAACGCTTGTGGCATTGCCAACCTGGCCAGTTTCCCCAAGATGTGACTTCAGCCAGCCAACCTCATCCTGCTTTTCCATTCCTTCTACGATGGTGCAACATACTGATGTACTTTGGAAGGGAGTTGGTGTGCCTGTCTTGAGGCAGATGTAGCAATATAGAAATTGTCCAATCAGTTTCCCGGTTTGTTTGTGCTTTGAGTGACACTCCTACTACTTTCCCTCCCTCCACCCAAGGCCTTTATTTTTCATTGTGGCCACAGTAGCAATTTTCCTAACAAGTGTACCTTCCTCAGCTAAGAGATATGACCACAGCCTGCTCTGACTGTTGTCGTCGGGCTGATGCTGTGCAAATAGTCTGAGGCTAGAGATCTTTAGATAGATTCTTATTCACAGGGACTAGTTTGCTTTAACCATCTAGAGGACTAAGGTGACCTGACGTCTCAGTCTCCAAATTCACTTCTTCTGTATCCAGAAGGTAGAAATTTCTATGTTTTCCACCCCAATTCAAAAATATATTCATAAATCTTTGGTACAAGTTTATGTGATATTAGAAATATGCCTTCTTTGCATTTTTAAAGTAAACCAAGTATTTATCTGTCTCTAATTTAATAAATACCTATTTAGTAAATATTCATTTTGTGGCAGATACTGTGCTAGGTGCTGGAGACAAAAAGGTGACCAAAAAAAACCCCCAAAACTCACATATTCCTTATATTTGGTGTGCTCCCGGTTTGCTTGGAGTGACTGTCACATAAACAGTTCATCCTAATTCACTCATTTGTTCATTTCTTCAGCCAACATTTATGAAGTGCTTACTGTCTACTAAGGACTTTGTAAATTTTGGGAATTCCATGGATATAAGGAGACTTCAGTATATAATTCTATCTGTGAGGGAGCCAGGTTAATGACACATGAACCTGAGTCTTGAAAAATACCTTAAGGCTCTTTCTGAAGTTCTACAACTTAAACGTTTGCTGTCATCAAAAGAGGAAACTCTTATAATGGTTTCCAAGCAGTATTAACTCTAAAAGACTATGGCTGGCTAATAATAAATCAGCACAACACGTTTTGCCATTTTTCACATTTTCAAAATGTTTATTGAGTACCTAATATCACCACTAGAGTTTGCATTTATTCAATACTTACCATGCATCAGGCACTATTTTATTTCATTCTATACAAAAATTATTTATTTTTGTGTGTAAATATTTATTACCCTGTTGTAAACAGGACATTTATAAAAAAGTATTTATTTATTTTGAGGAGAGAGCGAGTGTGAGGAGGGGAGGGGCAGAGAGAGAGAGAGAGAGAGAGAGAGAGAGAGAGAATCCCAAGCAGGCTCCATGCTGTCAGTACAGAGTTCCATGTGGGGCTTGAACTCACGAGCCATGAGATCATGACCTGAGCCAAAATCGAGAGTCGGACGCTTAACACATTGAGCCACCACAGCACCCCATAAGCAGTGTATTAAACGGTAGGAGGATGAGGGGCGCCTGGGTGGCTCAGTCGGTTAAGCATCTGACTTCGGCTCAGGTCACGATCTCATGGTCTGTGAGTTTGAGCCCCGCGTCGGGCTCTGTGCTGACACCTCAGAGCCTGGAGCCCGTTTCGGATTCTGTGTCTCCCTCTCTCTCTGCCCCTCCCCTGCTCATGCTCTGTCTCAAAAATAAATTAAAACATTAAAAAAAAAAAAAGAAAGAAACGGTAGGAGGATGAAACAAACTAGTAAGACACAGCTCTGACTTCATGAACATTATAGACTAGTGAAAGACATATAGACCCATAATGAAATAAATGCTAATTATGCAAGCTCAGGAATGAAGTATTAATTCTTTTTTGTAATGTTTATTTATTTGGTTTGAGAGAGAAAGAGCAAACGGGAGGGGCAGAGAGAGAGGGAGAAAGAGAATCCCAAGCAGGCTCCAGGCTGTCAGTGAAGAGCCTGATGTGGGGTTCGATCTCACCAACCATGAGATCATGACCTGAGCCAAAATCAAGAGTCAATGGCTTAACCAGCTGAGCCATCCAGGTGCCCCATGAGTCATTAATTCTTTTTTTAATTTCTATTTTCTTATTAAAAAAATATTTTTTGATGTTTATTCACTCTTGAGAGAGAGAGACAGAGCGCGAGTGGAGGAGGGGCAGAGAGAGAGGGAGACACAGAATCCAAAGCAGGCTCCAGGCTCTGAGCTGTCAGCACAGAGCCCAATGCGGGGCTTGAACCCACGAACTGTGAGATGATGACCTGAGACAAAATAGAACACTTAACTGACTGAGCCACCCAGGCGCCCCATGAATCATGAATTCTTGTGAGCTTCATTGAGAACAGAGCTTTGAAAGATCTGAATGGGTGGGAAAGATGGAGGTGGGGTGGGTAGAGGGAGGGAGGGCAAATCAGGCAGAAAGTTTTGGGTGAACGAGGGGCCGCCGAGAGAACTAAGGAATGGTGAGTGGGTTGGGTTACCCTAGAGTAGGGTGCAAGGCATCTACAGTAGATCTGAGGTGAGCAAAGTGGATTGGAGTTCAAGCCTGGAAGGCCTTGAATGCCTTCCATGTCCAAGAAGTTCATACTTTATTTTATAGATACACAGGCATTTAGTAGACATCAAATATTTTTGAGCAGGAGACAGACATGACCAGATCTATATTTTAAGCAACATTCCTCTGGCCATGTTGTAAAAAGCAAATAACAGATGGAGAACAAAATGGAGATACAAGAAACTGGAGAAAAGTCAACACTTAGGAGACACTGCACATACTCTTGTCTCCTCTCAAAGAAACACTACTGCACAGAATGACTCCTGAACTTTTTTGAAGGTTAAGTATGGGTTTGGCAGATGGGGACGTGGGAAAAGGCATTTTGGACCCAAAGAACAGCATATTCAAATGTGCAGGCATGAGAGAGAACTTTCAGCAATCTGCAAGTAGTTTTTGTTGAGCTTTGAAAGGGCCAAAGCTGAGCTTGAGAGGTGTCTAACTCCCCACTGGGCAAATCTACACCATTCTGTTATTTTGATCTGGGATTTTTTTTTCCTTCTGCCTAAAGAGCCTCTTTTAGAATTTCCTTTGGTACGGATATATGGACAACAAATTTACTCTGCTCCTATATGTATTTGGATTTGTATATAGATTTTCTATTCCAGTGCACTAATATCTACACTTGACCAGTACCACACATTTATACTTGTTTTCATATCTAATGGTTTAGTCTCCCCCTTATCACTCTCCTTTTCTAGAATTCTTCCCGAATATTCTTGCTTTTTACTTTTTCCATTTGCTCTTTAGAATCAGTTTGGCACTTTATAAAAAATCCTGCTAGTATTTTTATTTAGATCGCATTAAATTTATATCTTTTTTTAAGTTTATTTTTTTACTTTGAGGAGGGGAGGGGCAGAGAGAGAGAGGGTGGGTGAGAATCCCAAGCAGGCTCTGCACTGTCAGCGCAGGCTGATGCGATGCGGGGCTCGAACTCATGAACTGCGAGATCATGATCTGAGCGGAAGCCAAGAGTCAGACACTTAAACTACTGAGCCACCCAGGTGCCCCATATATATATCTTAACTAGGGAAAGTTGACCGCATCATACTACTGAATCTTCTCATCTAAGAAGGAGAGATGCCTTTATATTTTTCCTGTACTCTTTTGTGCCCTTAAAGATACTGTTCATTTCTTGCTAAACTTTTTTTCAAGTTTAGGATGTTTACCTGTTATTATTTTTTTTACAGTTTAAATGGGGTCTTTTCCAACATAATTTCTTGTTAGATGTATATTTGAAAGCTGTTGGTGGTTGTTGTTGTTATGTTGGTTTTTGTACTCAGATACCTTATCTTGAATTCTCTTTTTGTTTATATGTTTTTTGGTTGATTCTCTTCGATTTTTTTGAGTCAATAAGTGTATCATTCACAGAGGCAAATTTTACCCCTTTCTTTCTGATTTTTACATCTGATTTCTTCTTCATTTGTTCGCATTAGAAAAAACTTCCAAAATGATACCACAATTGATAGGTCCTGACCTAAAAACATTATTATTTTTATAGGTAAAATTCCTGGATGTACATAATTAATTTAACTAACCCCCCAAAATCAAAATTTATATTGTTTCCAGTGTTCGCAGTTACAAAAAAAAAAAAAAAAGACTGCAATTAATGATTGACATTTTAACAGAGAAAACTTTAATTGTGCAATTAAATCTGTCATTATATAATTTTTTAATTTTAGAGAGGGAGAGAGAGTGCAAGCAGGAGAGAGGAGGGTAGAGGGGGAGAGAGAGAGAGAGAGAGAGAGAATGACTCTTATGCAGGTTCCACGCTCAGTGTGGAGCCCAAGACAGGAATCCATCTCACGACCATGGATCATGACCTGAGCCCAAATCAAGAGTTGGAAGCTCACCCGACGGAGCCACCCAGACACCCCTGAACATTTTAAACTATACAAAAGGTGAGAGAGTAGTAGAGTGAAGCCTCATTTACACATCATCCATCTTGAACAAGTGTCAACATTTTCCAATCTTATGTCATCTATTCCTCTTCCATTTTTTAAAATTTAGTATTTTAAAGCAAATCCCAGATATCATTTCACTCATAATCATTATACGTCTCTGAGGAATCTTTTAAATATAATCACCATGCCATTGGCATGCCAAACAAATTTAACAAATTAGCCAAACGAAATCGTTTCCTAATATCATTTACTGTTCAGTCCATTTTAAAATTTTTCCCATTGTTTAAAGGTGTCTTTTTACTGTCTACTCAAATCAGTATCCAAACAGTTTTACACATTGCACTTGGCTGTTACTAAGTGTTCTGTATTCCATGACAGTCACACCCCTACCTGCACTCCCCCGAACACACATACTTTTTTTTTCTTCCTATAATTGATTTCATGGAGAAGCCAGATCATTTGGCCAGCAGAATGTGTCATACTCTAGATTTGGCTAATTGCTTGCTCTTTCTGAATCTAAGGTCCTAGCTCTCTTCACCACTGCAATACACCTTGTTTCTCACTATACGTCACAGATGTTGTGACGAGGAAATGAAAACTTGCAAGTGATAGCCCATTAAACTTTTAGTGACACAGATATTCTAGAAATCCTGGGCAGTTTCACTCTTTTTACAATATGTATCCTTTTGGCTGAATCTTCAGGCTCTTCTGCCCTTGAAAAGCCTTTATGAGTCATTGATAGGCTTCATAACACTTATAAGCTGAGTTTGTCCAAGGACTTCAAGAACCTACTTTTTCACTTCTGGGTGAAGTCTAAGCCTAAAGGCTTGGCTTCCTCAGACCCTCTATATATAGATTTGACAAGGTAAAGATGTTATGCTTTTGCAGATGACAAGATTGTATATATACAAAATTCTAAGGAATTAACTAAAAAACTATTAGAACTAATAAATGAGCTCAGCAAAACTGCAAGGTACAAGATCAATATATGGAAATTAATGTTGGGACACCTGGGTTGCTCAGTTGGTTAAGTATCTGTCTCTTGGTTTCAGCTCAGGTTGTGATCTCACAGTTTGAGTTCGAGCCCCGCATCAGGCTCCATGTTAACAGCACAAGCCTGCTTGGGATCCTCTCTTTCCTTCTCTCTCTCTCTGCCCCTCCCCCACTTGTTCTCTCCCTCTTTCTCTCTCAAAAATAATAGATAGATAGATAAATAGATAGATAGAAATTAAGGTTATTTCTATAGAGTAGCAATGAACAGACTGACAATGAAATCAGGAAAAAAATGCCATGGTGCCTGGGTAATTCGGTCGGTTGAGCATCTGACTCTTGATTTCTGCTCAGGGCCATGATCCCAGGGTCGTGGGATCGAGCCCTGTGTTGGGATCTGAACTGAGCATGGAACTTGTTTAAGATTCTCTCACTCTATGGGGCACTTGTGTGGCTCAGTCGGTTAGGTGACCGACTTTGACTCAGGTCATGATCTCGCAGCTTTTGAGTTCAAGCCCCACATCAGGCTCCCTGGTCTCAGCAAGGATCCTGCTTCGTTCCTCTGTCTCCCTCTCTCTCTCTGCCCCCCGCCCTGCTCACTCTCTCTCAAAATAAAATAAAAGATTCTCTCCCTCTCTCCCTCTGTCCCTTTTCCCCTGCTTGTGCACTCTCTCTCTAAAATAATAATTTTTAAAAATGTGGTTTATAATAGCATAAAAAAGAATAAAATACTTAGGAACAAATCTAACTAAAGTGCAATATTTATCCTCTGAAAACTACCAAACACTGGTGAAAGAAATTCAGAAAACCCAAATAAATGGAAAGACATCCCATGTTCATGGATTGGAAGGTAATATCATTAAGATGGCTGTATTCCCCAAATTGATCTATAGATTCAAAACAATTCCTATCAAATTCCAGGGCTGCTTCTTTGTAGAAATTAACAAGCTGACACTAAAATCATATGAACATTCAAGGGACCAAGAATAGCTAAGACAGTCTTGAAAAAGCAAAGTTGGAGGACTCACACTTGCCAGTTTCAAAAGTTACTGCAAACCAACAGGAATGAAGACAGTGTATTACTGGCATGAGGATATAGATCAATGGAATAGGATTAAAAACAGAAATAAGCTCATGTATGTTCAACTGAATTTCAACAGGGGTACCAAGATAAATCAATGGTGAAAGAATAGTCTTTTCAACAAATGGTGCCAGGGCAAGTGAATAACCTCATATAAAAGAATAAAGCTGAAATGCTACTTCACACCATATACAAAATTAATTCAAAATGGTTTAAAAATCCAAATGTAAGAGCTAAAACCATAAAACTCTTAGAAAATATATAGGGATAAATATTCTTGGCTTTTCTTAGACATGACACTACAAGTACAAGCAACAAAAGAAAAAAACAGATAAATGGATTTCATCAACACTAAGAACTGCATCAAAGTGTCACTCAAATGAGTGAAAGACAACCTAGAAAATGGGAGAAAATATTTGCAAATCATATATCTAATAAGCAATTTCTATCCAGAATATACAAAGAACACCTGCAACTCAACAACAAAACAACCCAGTGTAAAACTGGGCAAAGGACTAAACATTTCTCCAAAGAAAATATTCAGATGATTGTTAAATATATGAAAATATGCTCTTTACTGGTTATTAAGGAAGTGCAGATCAAAACCATAATGAGATGTCACTTCACACCCATCAGGATGGCTATTACAAAAAAGCAGAAAATATTAAGTGTGGCAAGGGTGTAGAGAAGTTGTAACTCTTGAAATATTGCTGCTGGGAATGTAAAATGGTGAAACTGCTGTGTAAACAGTTTGATAGTTCCTCAAAAAATTAAACATAGAATTACCATGTGATCTGGGGTGTGTGGGTGGCTCAGCTGCTTGAGCATCTGACTCTTGGTTTCAGCCCAGGTCTGATCTTATGGTTAATGAGTTCAAGCCCCACATTGGGCTCTGCACTGACAGTGTGAAACTTGCTTGAAATTCTCTCTCTCTGCCCCTGCCTGGCTCTCTCTCTCTCTCTCTCTCAAAAATAAACATTAAAAAAATTTACATAAAGGGAATCAAACAGTAGGAATTCTTTGTTGCTTGGATTCTTTTCATCAAAATTGTGTTTGCGAGATTCGTTTATTTTCTGAAGGCATAGTTCATTCTTGTAGTAGCACTAGAGTCTCTGGGAAAATATGCTGCTATTTTTGTATCCACTTTACTTTTGACAGGCAGTTTAGTACCTTCCAATTATAAATGTTTAAAAATGATGTTACTATTGGGGCAGTTAAGCATCTGACTTCGGCTCAGGTCATGATCTCATGAGTCAGGTCCGTGAGTTCAAACCCTGCATTGGGCTCTGTGCTGACAGCTCAGAGCCTGGAGCCTGCTTCAGATTCTGTGTCTCCCTCTCTCTGTTCCTCCCCTGCTCACACTCTGTCTCTCAAAACTGAATAAACATTAAAAAAATAAATAAAAATAAATAATAAAAATAAATTAAAAAGAACTGTTCATGCCTACATGAAAGACTACTTACCAATACCCCCTCCCTGGTGAAAAAACCCAGGGCTTTACCTGGTTATTGTGTTCAGCTCTAAGACCAGGATTTTTGGCTGATGTATACACATAGTCTTCTTCGTCAATTTGGAAATGGCCCCTTGAGGCCTGGCAACCTAAAACGTATCTGATATTTAATACAGCTTTAAGATAAAGAAGAAACAGGGTAACTATATGAAAAGCCTACCTCTGGAAAGGGGTGAATGTATGGAAAATAGCACACAGCTGTCATTTTTCTACAGCATCTATTATATCCTGATCGGCAGGAATATAGAAGAGTCTCCTTGTTGGTAAAGTGAGTTTCTTGGCCAGCCAACTGGGAACCTCTAGGTCTGTTCTCTGTAAAGATCTTCCTTATTGTCCACCATGACCTCTGGCTCTTCCTACTAGATGATCTTTCTGGTCCTTATTCTCCATGGCTATGCCAGAGGTGGGTATAGGGAAAATGCCCTTTTTGGAGACTACTCAACTTTAGCTGTGAGCCTAGAAAAGAAACAGACTGTTAGGTTTGGGGTTTCTTTGGAAATATAGTTCCCATAAAAGGTTCAATTCTTTCTGCTAGTTATCACAGCCAAAGAAAAGAAAAAAAAATTTTCCTAGTCACTATAGCCAAAGGGATGCAAAGCTTTGAGAGGCTAGTGTTGGAGCCTACACCTATTCCTGGAACTAGGGGTGAAGTTGCTTCTATCTCAAGCCCAGGAGTGTGTGTGTTTTGGGGGATGGTCCCCATTTTAAGATCCCCTTCTATTGCCATTAGAAGGGGAAATGGAAACTAAGTGACAAAAATAATTTACATTGTCAGACATTCTTTGGGTCAGGTGTTTTCAACTTTTCTTCACTATTGCAGAGAAGACAGATGTTCACATTTATGACATATTTCCATGATACATTCACAGCATAATGCCAGTCTCTGATAGCTATCTATAAAATTTCCCCCCTTCCTCTCCCAGAAGGCATATTGAAATGCACACATCAAAGTGATGTTATTATAGAGATAACCTGAATCTGCTCCAATTAATTCTTAGATATATCACTTGCAAATTTCAGTACTTTATTACTACTAACAAATTTATTGTGACTTACCTTGCAATTGATTGTTAACACACCAAGTGTATCACAGTCATTATATACTTGTGGGAAGGGTCTTATCTTTGGTACCCCAAGTACTCCTTAGTTATGTCTTAATTTATCTCTTGGTAAAACTAAACTTCCTCCTTAGAGCAAACATTGCCAAGTAATAGAAAGAAACACCCAGGATAAAGGGGCACGTCCACTGGGATCAAGTATTTCTAGTGAAAAATGCACCAGATAATCTATACAGAAAGTATTAGAAATAATGTGTATTTTTAATTTAGAACATTCCTATTTTCCCCAATTATTCCCCATATTCTCTTTTGAGGGGGGCTGGGTACAGTATACTTTATTGATGGTCCATGACAAGGCATGACTCTCCAAACCCCTCTCCTTCTTCAGGGGATCTGGGATGGAAATGGTGTGGAGATTGGGAGATTCTCAGTGTGTTGGGGGATGATTTGGGGCAAGAACTCCCCAACAGCTGAGGGCCTCTCACTTCATCCTGCTCTTGCTGAGGCTGGCAGCCGGGGGCTGTTACTCCTTGGAGGCCATATATACCATAAGGTCCACCACCCAGGTGCTGTAGCCAAATTCATTGTCATACCAGGAAATGAGGTTGACAAAGTGGTCAAAGTGGTCACTGAGAGCAACGCCAGCCCCAGCATCAAAGGTGGAAGAGTGAATGTCTCTGTTAAAGTCACAGGAGACAACTTGGTCCTCAGTGTAGCCCAGGATGCCCTTGAGGGGGCCCTCTGATACCTGCTTCACCACATTCTTGATGTCATCGTATATGGCATCTTTCTCCAGGTGGCAAGTCAGATCCATGACATTGGGGGTGAGGACATGGAAGGCTACGCCAGTGAGCTCATTCAGCTCGGGGCTGACCTTGCCCATAGCCTGGCGGCACCAGTAGAAGGATAATGTTCTGGGCAGCCCTTCGGCCATCACACCACAGCTTCCCAGAGAGGCCACCCATGGTCTTCTGGGTGGCAGAATGGTATGAACTGTGGCCATGAGCCCCTCCATGATGCCAAAATTGTCATGGAACACCTTGGCCAGTGGGGCCAAGCGGTTGGTGGTGCAAGAGGCATTGCTGACAATCTTGAGAGAGTTGTCATACTTCTCATGGTTCATGCCTATCACAAACACGGGGGCATCAGCTAAGGTACAGAGATGATGACCCTCTTGGCCTCACCCTTCAAGTGAGCCCAAGCCTTCTCCATGGTGATGAAGACCCCAGTGGACTCCACAACATACTCAGCACCAGCATCACTCCATTTGATGTTGTCAGGATCTCGGTCCTGGAAGATGGAGATGATGGGTTTTCCATTGACGACAAGTTTCCTATTCTCAGCCTTGAATGTGCCATTGAATCAGTCATGGGTGAACTTGATAGAAATAATAGAACTGCATTAGCTGTGGGTGGAATCATACTAGAGCATGTAGACCATGCAGTTGAGGTCAATGGAGAGGTCACTGATGTTGAAAGCAGCCCTGTTGACCAGGTGCCCATATAGCCAAATCCATTTACTCCGACCTTTATCATCGTGTCTTTGGGACACGGCTGGCACTGCGCCAGAAGATGTAGCTGTCTGTAGAATGGGGAGGAGTAGAGAGTCCTGTTTTCTTTCCTCAAAGTGTAAACTGGATAATTTTAGCACAAAGGTAATTAATTTTCTAGTCTCCTATATTCTATTCAGGGTATTCTTCATCTCATTTTTGTGTATTTCTTGGGCAGAAGGGTCAGTCATAAGTGAGCTATTTCAACTATGGAAATAACGTTATTTGTTACTAAACCCCGAGCACAAAGTTAATCACTTGGGTAAATTAACAGAGAATAAAACTAACATCATTATCATCCTAAAATTCAGAGCCTTTTTCTTTAAGACTAAACAAGAAGTTCCTCAGAGAAACGTGAAGCAGCTAACGTTGAGGGTACATAAGGCTAAGAGAGGGTGACTTTAAAACCTGGAGAAGCTTCCTTATTCTGCTTTCATTTCCCTTTTCCATATCATTCAGGCGATGTTTCTTCATCTGTGATGGAAAGGAAGCAGCATTCTACATAAGATTTAGTACTATAGCAGATTTCTTTGTTTTTAATCTCTCTATAGATCTTCTTCAACGTATGATGGGGTTACAACCACACAAACCCATCATAAATTGAAACTATTATAGTTGAAAATGCATTTGATACACCAAACCTACTAAACACCATAGCTTAGCCTTGTCTACCTTAAACACACTCAGAACACTTATATCAGCCTACAACTGGGTAACATCCTCTAACACACACAAAGCCTATTGTATAATAAAGTGTTGAATGTGACCTCATCTAATGTCTAATGTAATAAAGTGTTGAATAGCCGATGAATACTGTACTGAAAGCGAGAAATGGAATGGTTGTGTGGGTGCAGTTATAAGTGCCCTGGTGGTGTGTGTGGCTGATGCCCTGCTGCAGATGATGTGGAGTATCGTACCACACTTCACCAGCCTAAGGAAAGATCAAAATTCAAAATCTGAAGTAAGGTTTCTACTGAATGTATATCACTTTTGTACTGTCATAAAGTTGAAAAATTGTAAGTCGGGGATCTGTGGCAAAGTAAACTTGCAACTGCCAGGGTGGCCCATTTCAAAGAAACCTACCATACAAAAACCCAGTTTACAGCGTTAGAGTGTTGCAGGATGATTTTGCTTTTATAATTTTTTTTTAATTTTTTTAAACGTTTATTTTTGAGACAGAGAGAAACAGAGCATAAATGGGGGAGGGTCAGGAAGAGAAGGAGACACAGAATCTGAAACAGGCTCCAGGCTCTGAGCTGTCAGCACAGAGCCTGACACAGGGCTCAAACTCATGGACCGTGAGATCATGACCTGAGCCGAAGTCGGACGCTCAACCGACTGAGCCACGCAGGCGCCCCAGATTTTACTTTTATAAAATGGATTACGTGTACATGGGGTAGACCAGGTAATGACATGCTCCCTTAATGTATTTAAATACTATACATTTTTGTAGACTTATACATACCAGGAAAACAAATCTGTAGAGAAACTTGAGACTAAAAGCCTCAGGGGGGAGGGAAAAAAAAAAAAAAGAAAGAAAAAAGGCCTTAGAAACCACTGCCAAATGGGTTATGAATCAGAAGTGAAGATAAAACATGTAGAAAATTATAATTAGGAAAATCAATCCAACAAATATTCCTTAGTTATGGCCTACATATGTGTTAAGGCACAGAACAATACAAAGATGAGTAAGATAGGATTCTGTATTCTCAAGTTAGCTGGTGAGATAAAACTATCTTATATGGGGTGCCTGGGTGGCTCAGTCGGTTAAGCATCTGACTTGGGCTCAGGTCATGATCTCAGGGTCCGTGAGTTTGAGCCCCGTGTCTGGCTCTGAACTGATAGCTCAGAGCTGGGAGCCTGCTTCGGATTCTGTGTCTCCCTCTTTCTCTGCCCCTCCCCTGCTCTCTCTCACTCTCTCTCTCTCTCTCTCTCCTCTCAAAAAATAAACAAACATTAAAGAAATAAAATGAAAACAATCTTATGTAATAAAATATGGAATAAGTTCAAACTCTGGGGTATAATTTGCAAGTGTCATAAAAGTATGTAGAAAAGATGAGTGGGCTAGAGAAGGCTCCATGGAAAGGCAGTGCTTGCAGTAGGTCTTACAAGACAAGAGAAGTCAAGACAAGACAACACGAATGACCACACAATGTGGGAGGCCCACAAGACCAGCCTGACCAGAGCAGAGGTTGAGTGTTAAAAATCTGTTCTAAACTGAGTAAAATGCTCAAGTATGGGCCAGATTATGAGGAAACGCAGCACACCACAGAAAGCATTGGATTGGCAAAAAATGGCATGACAAAAATGTGTCTTAGAATGTACCAGGTAGACTAGATTGAAGGCTGTTGAAATAATTTACATCACGTCAGTAAATACTTACTGAGTACCTACTACATCATTGCCTTACATACTGTGGAGGACACAAAAATGAATACGATGTACACAACTCCTGCGCTCAAGAAGCTAATCTGTATGGCAAAGACATAAATAATTGTAATACTAAGTAGAAAATTAAAAGGATGGGGGCGCCTGGGTGGCTCAGTCGGTTGAACGTCCGACTTCAGCTCAGATCATGATCTCACGGTTCTCATGGGTTCGAGCCCCGCATCGGGCTCTGTACTGACAGCTCAGAGCTGGAGCCTGCTTCTGATTTTGTGTCTCCCTCTCTCTCTCTCTCTCTGCCCCTCCGCTGCTCGTGCTCTGTCTCTGTCTCTCAGAAATAAATAAATGTAAAAAGAAAATTAAAAGGGTGATTTTTCTGTTCTCAGCATCTATGAGATTCTCAAAGAGTCTCGAGGCACTGTAGAGATTTAAAAAAAAAAAGATATCAATTTGGGGATAAAGAAAGGGGCTTTTTTTTTTTGCTTAAAAATTTTTTTAAATGTTTTTATTTATTTTTGAGACAGAGAGAGACAGAGCATGAGCAGGGGAGGGGCAGAGAGAGAGGGAGACACAGAATCCAAAGCAGGCTCCAGGCTCCGAGCTGTTAGCACAGAGCCTGACACAAGGCTTGAACTCATGGACTATGAGATCATGACCTGAGCTGAAGTCTGATGCTTAACCGACTGAGCCACCCAGGTGCCCCTCCCCCTGCTTTATTTTATTTTATTTTATTTTATTTTTTGCTTTTAAAGGGGTGTATTCTTAAATGGGCCCTGAAGGAACAACAAGATTTCAAGAGGCAGAAGTGAAGAGAAGGAAATTCCAGACAGTAGGAGGCAAAAATAATACTGTTGGGAAAAACACTACTATGCTAACTGGGTTCAGTCCCAGGTCAGGAACCAGTTCTGTCCTCTTGAACAAGTTTTATAACCTCTCAGAACTTCAATTTCTCCCCTGTAAAATGAGGATGACAATTGTATCTAATTCATTGTGTTGTAAAGATTGAATAATAAAACATGGAGTGCTCGCTTCAGCAACACATATACTGAATAATAATGTACGAAGAGCATAGCACATCCATCGACATATAATTGGCACCCAACAAATGTCAGCTGGGCTGTTATAGTCAGAAAGTTAGCGTGAACTGCAGAGGGTGGTAAGCACAGATGTTCTGGAAACATTAAGAAAACTAGTTGTTTTAAGTATGAGGTTCATGTGTGAGGATAGATGTCTTAGTTCGTTCAGGTTTCTATAACAAAATACCTAAACTGGGTACTTTATAAACAACAGAATTTATTTATCACAGTTTTAGAAGCTGGGGAGACCAGCCCACTGCAATATAGAATCCTCAATCCAGGCAGCGAGGGGCAGTAAAAAGAGTGTGGACTTTGAGTCCCAGATCTACCAGTCACTTCCACAGTAATCTTGGACAAGTCTCGCTTAAGTCCCAGTTAGGCCATGTCCAGGAATGAAGGCAGAAAATACCTATCTTTTGCCCAATGACTACATCCATGCTCTGTACTGAGTGTAGGTTTATAGACTCAGTCAGGCAGAGAAATAATGACAAAAAAAAAAAAAAAAAAAGACCCTTCTAAAAACAGTTGTCTACATTTTTTTCATTTTGTTGAAAGAAATTTGTTTTTATGTATATTTCCTCACTAAGGAAGTTATACCAGGAGGTATAAATACATATAAAGGCACCAAGGCTAAAAGCAAAAAATTAGATATGATATCAGATGTATAAAAAAGGACAGAGAAAAAGACAATCTGAGGTAATTGAGAGTCCCCAAATAGCTTTCTTCTGGAGTTTCTTCTGTTCCTGGGAACAATACCTTTCCAATCTACCTGCTGAGTCTCATCGCTTGTTTCTCCAAATTACACTCTCTGTGGATGTCATCATTGGGTTCATCTATCTGGGTGCTACAATTTATTTTAAAATAATAGGGATGCCTGGCTGGCTCAGTTTATAGAGCTTGTGACTCTTGATCTTAGGGTCTTGAGTTCAAACCCCACATTGGGTGTAAAGCTTACTTTAAAAAAATTATAGGGGCGCCTGGGTGGCTCAGTTGGTTGAGTGTCCGACTTTGGCTCAGGTCATGATCTTACGGTTTGTGAGTTCGGGCCCCCCATCAGGCTCTGTGCTGCCAGCTCAGAGACTGGAGCCTGCTTCGGATTCTGTGTCTCTGTCTTTCTCTGCCCCTCCCCCACTCATTCTCTTCTCTCTCTCTCTCAAAAGTAAAGAAACATTAAAAAACTTTTTTTTTTTTAATTATAAGAAGCTCACAAAATCTCTGTAAAGGCCAGAAAGGCTTGGAGATTATGTCCCCCCTCTAAAATCCCAAACCACACAGAGAATGCTGCTCATCCTATAATGCTACTGAACAGACACAATGCTTGACATGAACACTCATGCAGGTGACACTGGGGACCAGATGTACGGGTACGGTGCAGCCACTGTGGAACATCTCCTCGGAAGGCAGATTCTACAAGGCCTGGTTCATCCCATTCCCATCCTGAAACGATGTCTTACACGAGTGTGTCTGATTGGCAAAGACTAGGTCACTTTTCTGTGCCTTAACCGCAGTGAAGGCTTGGAGACAGAATTTTGGCTTCTAATTTGGAGAAGCAAAATTTATAATGAGAGAAATTCTCCAAACCTAATGAGATTGTTCAAAAGATGGCCATAAAAATAAATGAGGACTATATATACTACTGTGGAGTGTTTTTCAGGATTAATTGCTTAAGTATAGTTTCCAAAAATATGAGAATATGACTTGTACAAATATAAAAAGAACATGGGTCAATATTTTATTCAACTCATCAGCTGGTAAGGGATCAGAAAGATATTAAAACTGGTTCAAGTAAGAACTGAAGTGACGGCTATTTACATTCTCTATTCAGTAGAATCTACTAGAGAAAATTCATTTGCATTTTTATGTACAAGAATCATCTCCATAGATATTCATTTTTTATAACCTACCTTTCTCTACAGAGTTATAAAATAGCCTGGTCGATATAAAGTTCATCAAAGTTGTACACCCTCGTAGAATCAGATCAGCCTGCCTCCCTGCCTCAGCATCTACTAGCCAATGCCCAGACTCCACTGAAAGTATGCCAAATAAGCTCTTTTGCCTATTTCTAAGTATTGAAAAAATTTCTTAACACAAGTGGAAACAAGCAAGGTGGAGAAAGAAGTAATACTAATACATTTGCATATTTTCTTATTTTTTAAAATGGGAAGACAAACCATAAATTGTTTAAATGGGTACCTATTATCAAAGGAGGAAGGGAATAATATCGAGAGGACAGATCTACAAGCTAGACTTCTTTGAATATACTTCATTTTGCTAATTTGGCTTTGCATCCCTATAAATGTTTTACATAATTATAAAACAAAATTGCATAAATTCTAAAAAGTGTCTCTAAAAATTAGAAGTAATATGAGGGGTGCCTGGGTGGCTTAGTTGGTTCAGTGTCTGACTCTTGATTTCAGCTTGGGTCATGATCCCAGGGTTGTAGGATTGAGCCCCATTTGGGATTCTCTCTCTCTCTCTCTCTCTCTCTCCCTCTGCCCCTCTCCCCTGCTCACACACACACACACACACACACCCTCTCAAATTAAAAAAAAAAAAAAAAAAAGGAAGAAGAAGAAGTGAAATGAAACAAATGAACAAATGGTTATACAGGTGGTGGGATAACCATACAGGAAACTATTCCAGGTGACTTACATCCTTAGCAGAATATGGCTGAAGAGGGTGGGGGTGGGGAATCTGTCTCCCGCCCCTCGAAAATCCCAAAATTATTCTCAGTAATAATCTTATTGGTGGTAGACTTGATATTATTATTATGGAATATTAGGGGATAAACTGAGTACTTATGTTGATGTTTTAGAGAACTGAAATTTTCAGCATGTTTGAAAGAGGTACAGATGAAAGATTGGTGAAGTTAAGGTAAAAACTCCATAGCCTTCAATTTGGGTCTGAAGTATCAGTGTGAGCTTGGGATTTATTTAATCTATTTATATAATAATTATATAGAATATATATAATAATTTTATATAGAATATATTATAAAATTATATATAAATCAAATCCCCTAGCTCTGTCTATGGAAAGGCTTAGAAACAATGGTCAATCTGGTATCAGTGACACTCCTACTGCTTAGATTTTGGTATGTAAACATCATTTCCACTAAAAAGAACCAGATCTCCTTGGAGAAATGGCTGATTCCAGGTCTGAGGTAGGAATTGTTCAAAATAAGCCTACAACAGTTCATCATACTAGAAAGAAAAGAACTTATTAAAGAGTACTAATGTCATGCCAGATACAGAGACTCGAGAACTTAGGAGCCAATTTGAATAAGTTCCCACTGACCAAAGATGGGACAATATGGATATTAATGAGAACAAAACTGTAATGGGTCAAAACACATAAAATATGGTTAAATCCATGAATTCGTAATGATACAAAAATAGCTCAATGTTTTGTAACGTAGGGACCTTATTTGGATCTCAATTCAAACAAGTTATTTTTTAAAATGTATGAGACAGGAGAATGTGAATGCTGACATCGGTGGTTTTAAGAAATTTTTGTTAATTTCTTTCAGACCTGATAATGGTCTTGTAGTTAGATTTGTTTAAGAATATTTTATCTTTTAGAGACACACACTGGAATATTTATAAAGGGAATAGTATGATGTCTGAGATTTACTTCAAAATAATCTGGGTAGTGTGAGTGTAAATAACACAAGATTGGTCATGTATTGATAACTTGAAGCAGGATAATGGTTTCATGGTGGCTCATTTCACTATTATCTCTACTTTTATATATGTTTAAAATATGAAAAAAAATTATTTTAAAGTTAAATGACCATAAACCTGAAAATGTCTACTACAGAAGATTCAACATTATAACATTGAGTCTCCCCAAATTTATAAACATATATACCTGTAATTATATATACAGCAATTCAATATAAATATAAATATAGCAATTCAAATAAAAACTCTGACAGAATTTTTCAGAAAACTGATTCATTTGGAAAATTTACATGGAATAGATAACATGCACAAAATACTAAGTCAAGTTTGAAAAAGAAAAACATAAGAGTGGTGGTGTGATGGTCCTATCAGACATGAAGAGATATACGGAGCTGTTTTAATCCCCAAAACTCTGTGGTATTGAAGGAGGAATAGAAAAAAAGAACAGATCGGTGAGCTCAGAAACTGATCTTTGTAGGGGCACCTGGGTGGCTCAGTTGGTTAAGCATCTGACTTCAGCTCAGATCATGATCTCACAGTTTGTGAGTTCATGCCCTGTGTCGGGCTTTATGCTGACAGCTCGGAGCCTGGAGCCTGCTTCAGATTCTGTGTCTCCCTCTTTCTCTGCCCCTCTCCTACTCATGCTCTGTCTCTCTGTCTCACAAATAAATAAACATTAGAAAAAAAATTTTTAAAAGAAAAGAAACTGATCTATGTATATATGAGAATTTGGTTTATGGGTTTCCCATCACAATGGGAAAACAAATAAAATAAGCTCCCTATTTCACACCATAAACAAAACTAAACTCCAGATGAAATAAAGACTTAAAAACAACAACTATAAAAAAGAAAAAATAATACACACTCTAAAACTATGAAAATTAAATGAGTGTATCTTCTTTATATTGGAATGAAAAAATTTTTCTTAAATAAGACAACTGGATGGCTCAATTGGTTAAGCGTCCAACTTTGGTTCAGGTCATGATCTCATGGTTTGTGAGTTTGGGCCCCTCGTCGGGCTGTGTGCTGACAGCTCAGAGCCTGGAGCCTGCTTCCGATTCTGTATCTCATTCTCTCTCTTCTCCTCCCCCACTCATGCTCTGTCTCTCTCTGTCTCTCAAAAATAAATAAAAGTTAAAAAAAATTTTTTAAATAAGACAAAAAGCTTATATCATAAGGTAAAAGTGAATAAATTTTTCCATATCAACATTATAAAAGTCCACAGAGAAAAAGCCAATATAAGCCAAACACCTGTGAAAGACTGAGAGAAGATATTTTTAGTATTTATCATTGTCAAAGATTAGAAGCCAGAATACACATATGTATGTATGTATGTATGTATGTATAAAACAACTACAAGACACAAAGTAAAAGCAACAATACAGTAGAAAAGTGAACAAAAGATATGAACAGTCATTTCACAGAAAACCCCAACGGTCAGTAAATGTGTGAAAAGATGCTCACCCTCATTAGTAATTAAGAATATGCAACTTATAAAAAATTATAGTTCTCCCTGCCCCAGCTTCCACCCAGTTAACCACTCTAGCAGTAAGATGTACCTAGGCGTATCTTTTTTCCATAAATATACTAACATACATTACTATCAATAAAGATATTTTGACTTGATGAGCCAAGGAATAGCTGAGCGAGAATTAGACAACAGTCGTCACGGATAGTCATGGGTTTTCCTAGGAAATCCTGGAGGAAGCTGGGGCTTCAGGAGTTTAATCTGCATCTCTTCGTAACTAAGTTTTTCCATGTGAATATTGGTGTTTTGAGGTAAAGTGAATTATCAAAATGATGAAGGATTAAAGGGTAAGCCTGTGCTACTCCTATTTTGCTGAGTTTGTCCCACTGACCTGCTCTACTGGGGGCTCTTTGTGATGGCTTACTGTACCCACTTTGTCCCCAGAACCGTAGGATGAGGGCCAGAGGTAGCTGATCTGGTTAGATTTTAAGTGAAACTGAAATGAAAGTTAACTTCCTCATTGTGAATACATCACATGACAAGGTCTGATTTCTTTTTACAATCAATCTAACTGAAGTCTCTTTGCTGCCTTAAAATCTTTGGAGAGGGTCCACCCACAAGTATGCTTAGTATGGGAGCTCCTGCCGGTTCTATCATGTATGTACTGTCTGTTCTTTTTCTCCCATTTGACCTTTAAACCCTCTGTTTATGTTTTTAACTTGCTGTATCTGCCAGGGTTTAAATCTTTGCTTTCAGGAAGTAAACTAAAAAATCGTGCCACTCAACTTGCCTCTTCTTTTTTTGACTAAAAAGAATCTATTTTTGAGAAGTTAACGTCTGCTTGCACATCTAAACCTGAGGCTGAAATGTAGCTTTCTTTGGAATATAATGTGAAGATTTACATGGTTAAAATTCCAGCTGTTTTGAATGAAAAAGAAACAGAAAAGAAACTATAATCCAGTTTGAAGGAGGTAGTCACTGAATTTCTGTTAAAGTCTTTTTGTATTAAATATAGAAGTGGTGTTTTCAAAAGTAAAGTGCTTCCTTTGAAGTAGGTATTTTGATTGTTGGGAAAAAATGGTTAAAAACATAAACTGACTCTAGGATTTGAAAGCAATACATGGGAGTTGTCTTTCAACTACCTCTAAATGTTGTGGATATTTAAATAGACCAGAAGAACCCATATATCCAAAAGTTATGAAGATAAACTGATTTTTCAAAGGTTTGCCCTCTTCTTAAGGATGAGGGTGTCCTGGGAGGATTTCCCTTCATTGGATTTATTGGCGAATCTTGTAAAAGTCCCTGCTCCCTCTGCTCCTACCTCCTACCCAATTCCTCCTACCTTGGATGAATGTTTGGTATACCAGACAGCAGGAAATTTCTGAAAATCACTTTTTAAAGTGCTACTAAGTATTGGAAGTGGTACTCTAGTCATAAATCATAAATTCCTGTGACAATATGTCCCAGAAAGTTTCCTGTATAATTCTGATTTGTATTCTCCCTGTGACAGACTTTACATTGCTATTTTTTTAATGGAAAAATATCGTCACAATATATGCAGCTAATAACTACTCTTCTTATGTTACCTTTCCTTCAACAGCATGAAATGTCTGGTTTGGGTGCTCCTGGTGTGCGCCTATGCATTGGCACAAGCACATAAAGATCCCACTCTGGATCATCACTGGAATCTCTGGAAGAAAACGTATGGCAAACAGTACAAGGAAAAGGTAGGTGGGACAGTCACTTGGGCAATTTGCTTTTACTTGAGTAGCCTATGCTTTCTCCTCCTCAAAACTATATTCTTACCAGCAATGTTTTCCATAAATGCTTATGTGCTCATTTCTTGCCAGATTCTATTCTTGGTACTAGAGACATAGCAGGAAACAAAATGAAGTTCCTGTTTTTGTGCAGCTCATATCCTAGTAGGAGAGACAGGAACTAGGTAAAGAAGAAGCAGATATGGTATGTGAGGTGGTGATAAGTGCAGTACAGAAAAATCAAGTAAGGCATGGGGTCTCGTGAGACCTAGTGCCAAAGGGCTCTGGTAGACAGCTGTGAAAGGTTGGAAGTGACTATTCTCTGCATGTGATAGAACGCTCAGGGAATCACTCTCCTCGAAGGTGACCTGTGAGCTGAGAATTCATAGAAGCCAGGGAGCAGTCATAACCACAATGAACGTTCCAGGTCAAGGGGAATAGAGTGCATGTTCAAGGACCAAAAGACCTTATTTCAGTCCCTGGTGCATAGAAACGCTACCAGATGGTTTTGACTCTCACTTCCCACTTTGTACTTTTGTTTTGTTTTTATTTCAAAGCATACTTATTGATTTTTAAGACCTTAACCCTAGTGCTTCAAATAACCAAGTCCTATAACTATATAATATTCCTGAGTTTGGGGGTGCCTGGCTGGGTCAGTCAGTACAGCGTGTGACTCTTAATCTCAGGGTCGTAAATTCAAGCTCCATGGTGGGCGTGGAGGCTACTTTAAAAAAATTTTTTTCTGAGGGCCACCAGGCTGGCACAGTCAGTGGAGCATGCTACTTTTGATCTCAGGGTTGTAGATTCAAGCCTCATGTTCGGTATAGAGATTACTTACTTAAAAATAGAATCTTTAAGGGGCCCCTGGGTGGCTCAGTCAGTTAAGAGTCCAACTTCGGTTCAGGTCAGGATCTCACAGTTCATGAGTTCGAGCCCCGTGTTGGGTTCTGTGCTGACCGCTCAGAGCCTGGAGCTTGCTTCAGATTCTGTGTCTCCCTCTCTCTCTGCCCCTCCCCTGTTCACACCCTGTCTCTCTCTTTAAAAACTAAGCATTAAAAAATTAAAAATGGAATCTTTAAAATATATATATTTCTGAATTTGTAAGCAATAATTATGTATTTATTTATTTGACGTATTATTTTCATATAAAAATGACGCTTTTAGGGGCGCCTGGGTGGCTCAGTCGGTTGAGCGTCCAACTTCAGCTCAGGTCACGATCTCGCGGTCCGTGAGTTCGAGCCCCGCGTCGGCTCTGGGCTGATGGCTCGGAGCCTGGAGCCTGCTTCCAATTCTGTGTCTCCCTCCCCCGTTCATGCTCTGTCTCTCTCTGTCTCAAAAATAAATAAACGTTAAAAAAAATTTTTTTTAAATGACGCTTTTAGTAGGATGTGGACTCTGAGTTGTTTTCTTAGTAATGATGAGTTTTACCCTCATCCAATCCCCTTTAGAACCAGGCCTCCAATTTCAAGGTTAACTACAGTGAGATGTTCAGTTAGCACCACTATCTGATTAAATGAATGCTATCTCTCTTTTTAATGATTCTAGTCCCTTGGAAGGGATGAAAATGACTTTTGATTAGTATCCTGTTTATAATCTATCTCAAAGTTCAAATACATAATGCTATTGGACACTTAATAGACTACAGTATAGTGTAAACATGACTTCTCTATGCACTGGAAAACCAAAAAATTCATTTGACTCCCTTTATTGTGATATTTACTTTACTGCAATGGTCTGGAACTGAACCTACAATATCTCTAAGGTATGCCTGTGACTATGTTCATTTTCCTTATATTTTAGAATGAGGAGGTAGCACGGCGTCTTATCTGGGAAAAGAATCTAAAATTTGTGATGCTTCACAATCTGGAACATTCAATGGGAATGCACTCTTATGATCTAGGCATGAACCATCTGGGAGACATGGTAAGTAAATTACAAATAGTCCTACTTTCATCTCTGGGTACGCATGATTTCCATCTCCCAAAAGGCAATTTGAAGGTAAACAGCAAAGGAATATATCTATATGTGTAAAAAGTTAGAAAACAGTAGAATTTAAGGACATGAGAATTTGCAGATGCCTTGTTTAATCCTACTGTAACCATTTCCCTTAAAAAATGTTTAAAGAAATATTTGAAGCTCATAGGCTACTATTGCTTTTGCTTATTTTTTTAAATTAATTCTAGAAAGCGTTGTCCAAAGATTACTCACAATCTTTTAGAGTTAAGTTACCATACTTACGTAAGTCTAAACCAGTAATACAATATGGTCCACCTGCTGTCTTCATGAGGGAATGTCGGTATTTAATATCACAAACATTCTCCCATTAGTTTTTAGATTTTTTTCTATCCTATGAAACTTTACCACTGTGGCCAAAATTAAAACCACAGTACCTCTTGGAAGAGAACACCCCAGGTGGATTAAATTTCTACTTAGATGCAGGCATCTCCTTTGTAATTCTTTCTCACGAAGAAAACCGGTTCCGTCCACTTTTTAGACAGTCCTCTTATAAAATTCTGCCTTGCTTTAAACCAAAAATCTGCTTCCCTGTAACTGCTAGTTTCTACCACTTTATTCTTCCTCTTCCCAATGCCTAACTGGGTGCTAAGACAAGTCGTGAAAGAGACCCTGATAATTCACCTATCAGATGGTTAGCAGTACCTATGTTGGCCACAACTACCGCTAATTTTTCTCCATTGTCAAATATATTCACAGTTACGATTATTAGAATATTGAAAAGGTCATAAGTGAAAGGAGATACATATATTTGCCTTGTAGACCAGTGAAGAAGTGATATCTTTGATGGGTTGCCTGAGAGTTCCCAGCCAATGGCAGAGAAATGTCACTTACAAGTCAAATTCTAATCAGAAATTGCCTGATTCTGTGGACTGGAGAGAGAAGGGGTGTGTTACTGAAGTGAAATACCAGGTGAGTATTGTCACCCCAGGCCTCTGTACCCCAGGAAGGGCTCTCTCTTCCATCAATATTTAGTCTAGCTACATAATTTGGCAGTGAATCTTCTTTATGTTAGTTCTGATTATTTTTTTTTCTCATCTTTCCAACGAAATTATAAGTTCCCTGAGGACAATGATCACATATCATACTTTATTTGTATTCTCCAATTTAGTCCTTGTTTAGTCTTACTGTGACCACTTTCCTTAACAAAATTTCTAGAGGAATATTTGAAATTCACAGGCTACTGTTGCTTTTGTTTTTTATTAATTCTGGAAATCATTCATTAAAGATTAATTAATTAATTAAAGATTACTCACAATCTTTTAGAGTAAGTTACCATACTTCCGCAAATCTAAATTGATATTAGACTTAGAACACCAATGGCTAGAGCCACGTAGACAAAACTGTCAACTAAGCAAATATGTCTTTAAGACAGACTTTTTTTTTAATGTTTATTTATTTTTGCGTGAGAGAGAGACAGACACAACGTGAGTGGGGGAGGGGCAAAGAGAGAGACGCAGAATCCGAAGCAGGCTCCAGGCTCTGAGCTATCAAGCACAGAGCCCAACGCGGGGCTTGAACTCATGAACTGTGAGATCATCACCTGAGCTGAAGTCGGACTCAACCAACAGAGCCACCTAGGCACCCCTAAGGCAGACTTTTAGTGCTCCTACTATCCATCAACTGACTGGACCCTCCACCAAGCCAATTGCTTGACAAACAATACTGTGTGTGAGAGAGAATATCAGGAAGTTTCTCTCTCCATTTCAGAGTTGAAGGAGAGGAAAAATCTAGAGCTAAGAGTAGCCTGTAAATTGTACCAGTCAACTTTACTCATGACCAGGCTTGCATTGTTAGAGTAAGAAATACAGTATGCATTTTATAAATTCATTCCTATGATTTTGTATTTCCTTTAGTTTGCTTGTTTTTGTTTTTTAAAGGCAGCCAAGATCCTAAATTAGTTAGGGATAACTAAGGGTAAAACCCATGTATCACCTTAGAGGTCAGAGGAAGGGAGAGAAATCAGTGTTCTGAGCAGCTGCCCCAGCTGGTGACCAATGAAGAAAGTAAAACTTAAGAAGTGAATGGTACTGGGACGCCTGGGTGGCTCAGTCGGTTAAGCATCTGGCTTTGGGCCAGGTCATGATCCCACGGTTCTTGTTGTTCGTGTGGTTCATGTAGTGCGGTTCATGTGTTTCAGCCCCACATTGGGCTCCCTGCTGTTATCACAGAGCCCACTTGGGATCCTCTCTTTCTCCCTCTCTCTGCTCCTTCCCCACTCACTCTCTCAAAACGAACAAACAAGCAAACAAACAAACAGAAATAAAATTGTAAAAAGAAGTGAATTGTGCTGCTAATATCTTGTTCTTTTCTACCTGGAAAATTTTCTTGCAATTTGTTTTGGGTTTCTTACTAGAGCTTCTCTACAATAAAAGTGTGGGAAGATGCAATAAACTACACATTGAAATGTTAACTACAAATAACTTAATGAGCTCTTTTCCCTGGGTGCTTGCATTCAAATGGGTGATTTTGCTTTAATCAAAAGCAAATTCAGTTTCCTTCCTTTGGGTGGAAAGCAAAGCGGAATGAAGGAAGAAATGAAAGAGAACAATTATGATAGGGCCCTGGACCTTTTTTAACTAAAGCAGCTTTGTGTTCTTCTGTTTCTTTATGCTTCCCTGAAAAATACCTTTTTAAAATTTTATCTATTTTATTATTTTTTTTTTTATTTTAGAGAGAGCAAGGGGGTGGGGGCAGAGGGAGAGAGTCTTAAGCAGGCTCCACACTCAGCACAGAGCCAGCCCAATGTGGGGCTTGATCCCACAACTCTGGGATCATGACCTGAGTCAAAATCAAGAGTTGGACGCTCAACTGACTGAGCCACCCTGGCGCCGCAACTGTAAAATATCTTTGATCAAAAAATTATGAAGCTAAAAATGTTTGAAAAAATTTAACCTTATATTTTCAGGCCTCGTTTGAAAGGAGAAAGGGTGTTTTAGGTCAAGAGAAGATTTGAGCTGCTCTCAAAATCACTGTACTGTAGCTGCCTAATCTACCTCACGTATAGGTGAAGATAGCTGGGATCTGGTACACGCTCAGTACGTACTGTTTCTTAATATATTCGATTATACTCTGAGCTCAGCCATTTGCATCTCTCTATCAACACTGGACTTTGCTCAGAGATCAACCAAGTGTTTAGTCTTTAGGCCCATGTCTAGGAAACGAAGAAACTGTAGTGCGGGGAGCCGTTTCCCGTAACAACAGACACAGCTGACATGTTTGCATTAAGGAAGTCCTCCTTATGGACTCTCTGACTGCCTTTGTGACTTTGTCTCTGTTTCAGGGCTCTTGTGGTGCCTGTTGGGCTTTCAGCGCTGTCGGGGCTCTGGAGGCACAGCTGAAGCTGAAAACAGGCAATCTGGTATCTCTGAGTGCACAGAACCTGGTAGATTGCTCGACTGAAAAATACGGGAATAAAGGCTGCAACGGTGGCTCCATGACAGAGGCTTTCCAGTACATTATTGATAACAACGGCATCGATTCAGAAGCTTCCTATCCCTACAAAGCCATGGTGTGTCACAAGCCAACTTTTTAAGCTGCCCTGTGACCTTATGCTATCCCTTGACTAACTGAACTAAACTTACCTTGAGAAGCAGTATATGAAAACCCCGATCAGGGATTCTTAAATTTTCAAGAGTTCTCTTCCTTGTTCAGTAGCCTTCTTAATTTATTAGTGGCACAATAGTTTTAAGCAAGTAGAATTCATGCTTTAAAAATGGATTTGCAGCAAACCTTAGAATTCCTTCTGTCCGTTTGCCTGGTATTTCAACTTGCTTTTCCTGTGGTGTCCCGTGCTCACCCTTATTCTCAGATCATCAACCGTATCATTCTTCTACCTACTAAAAATCTAACTAATGGTCTCTTCTTCCTCCTCACCAGTTCATGACATATTTTGTTAAATGAATTCATATATCTTGGGTCGCCTGGGTGGCTCAGTTGAGCATCTGACTTCGGCTCAGGTCAAGATCTCACAGCTCGTGAGTTTGAGCCCCACGTCGGGCTCTGTGCTGACAGCTCAGAGCCTGGAGCCTGCTTCGGATTCTGTGTCTCCCTCTCTCTCTGCCCCTCCCCCACTCGCATTCTGCCTCTGTCTCTCTCAAAAATAAATAAACATTAAATGAATTCATAGATCCATATTACCGAATATTTAGAAAAGATCAAAAATACCACTCCAAAACCTCCTCCCTTAACCACCATTACTTTGGTTTATTTCTTTCAAGTTCTTTCTCTTATTAAGCATTTAAAAAAACTAGTTATATGCACAACAAATGTGAATTTGTAACCCCTCTTTCGCCACTAAAATATATACTCTGTTTTTCATATTATACAGTCTTTAGAAACCATCATTTAAACTGCAGATCGTCTTGTTGGTATTATAGCATCAAAAAGATTTTTAAGTTCTAGTACAGAGCCTGTAACCTTTACGCAGTATGCCTCCACAGCCCACCTGACCCTGAGGGACATTATCCGGCAACTTTACAGGCATGTAAGATATCCACAATTTAAAACCATAGAATAGTTACGTATTTCCTCTGTTACTGGTGAAACATGGAACTGTCAGGGTTTGGAAGATTCGATTTTTCTTTCTTTAAAAGGAGGAAGGAACCTTAGACATTCGAAAGGCTAAACGAGGAAAGAAAATGTATTTGAAATCCAGACTTAGGATGTTGGCGATTTATAAAGGAAGTTGAAGTATACTTCTTCATCTGATTTATATTCTTTTTTACAGGATGGCAAGTGCCAGTATGACTCAAAAAATCGAGCTGCCACATGTTCAAAGTACACGGAACTCCCTTTTGGCAGTGAAGAGGACTTGAAAGAAACCGTGGCCAATAAAGGACCCGTGTCTGTTGCTATAGATGCGAGCCACTCTTCTTTCTTCCTCTACAGAAGTGGTAAAAACTCAGACATATCGTCCTCTTGTTACATGCTGCCCTGCGCTGTAAGAGAGAATATCATCCTTCCCCATCACCCCACCTCTGAATGTTGAGATTGGGTTAAACAGATTCCTCCATTTCATATACGTATTTTATATCCAGCTCTAATTAGTGAAGGAATACTCATCAAAGCTTACTAACACTACATGCCACGTACTATGATAAAGTCTTTCCATGCATGATCTTATTTAATCTTCACAATAACCCTATTTTACAGATGAACAAGTGTTAGTTAACTTGTCTAAAGTCATATAGTCTGAAAGTGGTCAGTTAGGATTAGAAACCCTGCTACTTGACTTCAGAACCTGTGCCCCTAACCCCTGTCGCCACTGTGTACTGTAGGGGTAGCACGGCAGAATACAAGGAGGGCAGGGCACCCATCAATGTTAGAGCCTTGTATTAAACAAAGTAAGTGGCCCTTTTATTAAAAAACAAAAACAGCAACACACATCTCACCTTAAAGATCATTTCACCTAGTAAAGAATAAAAATGTATGGAACAAGCAATTTAGGAATATATACAAAGAAATATAATAACTGACTCTATGTTAAAAATCATTAGGAAAAGGTAGCCATTTATCAAAGATTTCTGAGGGAACTGTGATTGGGTTGATGCCAAACTTGGCAAGAAAACTGACAAGTGTAGCATTGATGGCAAAGAATTATGGTCTAAATAGTTTAATTAGAGTATATGTTTCTAAAATTATAATTAAACTTGCCATGTATCCAAAACAGTCTACTAAAAGCAATAGCATTTTCAAATGTCCTTCATTGCTACATACCATTTACTCGTTTTCCCACTCATATTTATTCTTAGGTGTCTACTATGACCCAGCCTGTACTCAGACCGTGAATCATGGTGTATTAGTGGTTGGCTATGGTAACCTTAATGGAAAAGACTACTGGCTTGTGAAAAACAGGTAATGCATTCGCATGTTAATGTATATTTAATAAAATAAGGAATTCGATGGAGCTTCAACAAATGCTTTCTCGTATGATGATGATGATCATGATAATGACAATGATAAATATTATAGCTTTTTATAAAATGACATACTAAATTAATCACTCAGTGCCCCCATTTCCTCACTTCCTATTCTGGCTTCAACACTTTGTTTTCATGACTTCTCTCCTATAATATTTCTCTGATCATTCCTTCTCAGTCTCTTTGATAAATATCTATTCCTCTGCTTAGTCTGTAAATGGTGGTCTTTCCTCCACGACTCCATCTTTTGCTCATTACTCTTCTGATTCTACATTTTTCTTAGGTACCATCATTCCATTCTTATGATTTTAGTTATAACCTATGTACTGATGGCTTTCATATCTCTAGCTTGAGCTCTGACCTCTGCCCTGAACTCTATCTGGACATATCCACTTCCCTGTATCTTAGTTTCTCCAAACTCAGTATGTCCAAGGAGTTCAGTATCCTCTCTGCCATATCGTCCTCCCAAAACTTCCCATCTCGCTAAATGGCAACAACACACAACACAATCACCCAGTCAGATATTATGGATTTGTCATAGGCCCATCCAGATCTCATCAAGCAACGAGTCAAACTACTTTTCCATGTATCTGTCCTTTTTTTCTGTCCCCTTTCCATCTCTTCAATTATTGCTTTGGGTCAGATGTTTCTTGCCTGGACTATTCCTACAGCCTTCAAACTGGTCTCCTTTACTCTCAAATCCATCTTTTACACTGCTTCAAAACTGGTTTGTCTCACATATGACAAACTGGGTTCATAACTGTTCTACTGGGTACCATTTGGTATAAAATTAATATTCCCCAGTGGGGAAGACAATCATCTATGTTGTGATCCCTACCCGCCCTGCCAGGCTTAATTGCTGGCACCTGTCTTACACTTTTTTCATTTCAGTTACATTGAACTGTACATGGAGTTCCCATATTTACCATTTATCTCTAATATCTTCACATCTTGGTTATGCTGTTCCCTCTGTCTGGAACATCCTTTCTCCTCACTTGGTTTATCCCACCTTTTCCTTCAAAACCAGCTTGGGCATTCTCTATACCAGAAATTTCCCCCTAAATCCTTGGGCTGGGTAAAATGTCTTTTTTCTATGCTCCCCAAATGTCTTATGCATCCTGGAGTATTTTATAGATTGTATTTAAATTTGTTTTTACCTATCCATCACTCTAATATTAATATTCTGTCTGTGCCTTTGGGGTAGGGATTTGTTTTGTCCTTGTATCCTTAGCTGTATGACCTGTTAGGAAAGTAGTTGTGGGAAATAACATTTCGCTTCACTTGTAACCTATTCATAGCACTGATCAGCTTGGGCCTAGATGAGTGATAACTTTTTTAAGTGAAGCAATATTTTTTCACTTACCTCTTTTTGTTGTTGTTGACTTCCTACAGCAAATATTTTAACTTCTTTCTCTATTGAAACTGCTCTTCTTGAAGGCCATTTATAACTTTTATTTTATTTTTTAAAAATTTTTTAACATTTATTTATTATTGAGAGACAGAGAGAGACAGAGCATGAGCAGGGGAGGGGCAGAGAGAGAGGGAGACACAGAATCCAAAGTGGGATCCAGGCTCTGAGCTGTCAGCACAGAGCCTGACGCGGGGCTCGAACCCATAAACAGCGAGATCATGACCTGAGCCGAAGTCAGACGCTTAACCAACTGAGCCACCTAGGCCTCCTGGCCAATTATACCTTTTACTGTTTAAACTCAAACCCCCTTCTCAGCACTTATTCATTCAGTAAGTGTTTACTAGGCATCTCCTTGTAGGTGGGGGGGCATTATCTAGGCCCTGGAGACACAAAAATTAATGAGAAGTCATCCTGTTCCAAATGAGCTCACAAAACAGTCCAATGGGGAATTAGATATATTTTTAAAACAATAAAATACAACACATCATGGTGTATGTATATGTCTCAATGGCTATGGGGCCATAAAAGAGGAGATGCCTAACTGCCCAAAAGTTTCACAGAGAAGGCACTACTTACTTGCATTAAGTTCTCAAGTAAGTGGAATTGCTCATGTGTTGGTGGAGGGAAATAAATGGCCCAATAACTCAAAAAGGATATGCAAAGGCACAGAAATATGAAAAATTTCTCTGCTTTATAAACTCTACTGCATTTATTTCTTTGGCATCTATGACATAACATTATCCTGACCCGTTTTGCTACACCAGTTTAGCCTCATTTCCCATTTTCTTCCACTGGTCCCTTACAGTCTAGTTCTATCTGTATCAGAGAAAACTCTTTTGCTCCTTGAGTTTCAAGGTTATTGCCATTATGTAGATGATAACCAAATTCACAATCTCTAAAAATGACCTCTCTACTTAGCAACAGATATCCAACTTCCAATTTCATAGCTCTGCTGAAAAGTCCAAATTCCCCTCCTGCCTACCCTATTACTACTTACAACATAACTATCTCTCTTTCACACACACACATACCCACACACACACACACTCAACAAGTCTAAAATCAAATTCCCTCTCTCCCTCCATCTCAACTCCCCTTCCTACTCCACCCCTGTAAAGTATTTTAGAATAAGCTCAAGGGAAACTCATTCCCTGTTTTGAGTAATGCATTACCATCTTCAGGTTATCAAAGCCACACCTTTGTGTCATCTGGGCTCTCCCCTCTTTCCCTCAATCCACACGGCCCTGTCCATTTGGCCTTTGAATCGTACTTCGTATTCTTTTCTATCCAAGCTCTAATTCAGATTCCAGTCTTACCCAGCCAGGGAAGTATCTTCTTAAAATATAGATCATGTAGGGGCACCTGTGTGGTTCAGTTGGTTAGGCGTCTGGCTCTTGCTTTCCACTCAGGTCATGATCTTGTGGTTTGTGAGTTTGAGCCCCACACTGGGCTCTGAGGTGACAGTGTGGAACCTGCTTGGGATTCTCTCTCTCTCCTCTCTCTCTCTCTCTGCCCCTCCCCTTCACATGTGCATATGTGCATTCTCTCTCTCTCTCTCAAAATAAATTTTAAAAAAATAGACAGGGGTGCTTGGGTGGCTCAATCGGTTGAGCAACCGACTTCGGCTCAGATCATGATCTCATGGTTTGTGAGTTCGAGCCCTGCGTCGGGCTCTGTGCTGACAGCTCAGAGCCTGGAGCCTGCTTCTGATTCTATGTGGGTGTGTCTCTCTCTCTCTGCCCCTCCCCCACTCATGCTCTATCTCTCTCTGTCCCAGAAATAAACATTAAAATTTTTTTTGAATAAATAAATAAATAGATCATGTAAACCCATAGTCAAAATTCTACACTTGATGTTAGTCAAAGGCTAAGAAGCGATGCAAGGTCAAAAATTCTAAATAGTTTACCATTGTCATCATAACGATGTCCAAATTTCTGGCCAGGCATTCAAGATTCCCCATTATCTAGTTTCCAACATAGCTTTTTAGACTTTTCTTCCACTAGTTCTCATGCACCCATATTTACACTCTGGCCACAGTGAACTACTTACTCACCATTCCCTAAGTTTATATACAATTGGCTATTTCTATATCTTTACTTAAGCTGTTTCATCTTTATGAAATGCCCTTGAAGCCCATTGCTACTTATAGAAATCCCACCTGTGTGGGGCACCTGGGTGGCTCAGCTGGTTAGGCCTCTGACTCTTGATTTTGGTTCAGGTCATGATCTCACAAATTCATGAGTTTGAGCCCCACATCAGGCTCTGGGCTGACAGTGCAGAGCCTGCTTGAGATTCTCTCTTTCTGCCCTTCCCTCACTCTGCCTCCTTCCAAGTCAATCAATCAATCAACCAATCCCACCAATATATGGTGAAATGGGCACTCTCATACATTCTAGGAGAAGAATAAATTGTTACATTCCTTCTTGGAAGCAATTTGATAATATGAATCAAGAACTTTTTAAATGTTTATACTCTTTGTCCAATTTTTCCTCATTTCTTGGAATCTATATGAAGGAAAGAATTCTACATATGGGGAAAACGTCATACCCAATTTAAGTAAATTGTAGCATTCTTCTTCTTTAACAGTGAAAGCCAGTAAACAACCGAAAGTACCTAACAATAGGGACACTATTAAGCTATTACACAATCAAGCCCATGTATTAGAAATTATATTAGGGGCACCTGGATGGCTCAGTCGGTTAAGCGTCCGACTTCGGCTCAGGTCATGATCTCACAGTTAGTGAGTTCAAGTCCTGTGTCAGGCTCTGTGCTGACAGCTCAGAGCCTGGAACCTGCTTCTGATTCTGTGTCTCCCACTCTCTCTGTCCCTCCCCCTTTTGTGCTCTCTCTTGAATATTTTAAATAATGTTTTAAATAAACAAAACCATTATTTAAAACAAGGAACTGTATTTATTCAGACTATTATTAATACCCCAATAAAATACTTGGAATATATGTTTAAATTGAAAATACATATAAACATAAAACCTATGTATAATATAAATATTAAGTTTAAAATAATATGCCCAATTTCTTTGATTAATGTTATACTAAAGAATGAGAAGGAATGATACCAATTGTTAATAATGGTTATTTTTGTCTACCTTTATCTATTTTCCAAAGTCTTTAACATGTACCTTATTACTTTTAAGATGAAAAAGAAAGACACGAAAAATCCTATTCATTCTTCAAAACAGACCTGAAATGCTATCTCCTCCATATCCCATTAATTTACTCAGAACTGTTTCTCTAACTTCTGAGCTTTAGAAATGCTTTAGAAATTCTATTCTAGTATTTAATACATTGTGCCTTGTGTTATAGCTATTCCTGTAAAGCATGCTCCATTCACTACAATATGAACTTATTAAAGGTAGAAGTTTCTTGTTCATTTTTGCATCTTCATTCATACCCTGATTCAACAAACATATATTGAGTACCTACTGAGTGCCAGAGTGCCAAGCAGATATGGCAATGAAAATACAGCCTTTCTATCATCCTTCAAGATATTCATAGTCTACGAGAGTCAGGAAAACAGGCGGGTGCATGTACTGACCATTGCAATAGAATGTGATAAATACTAGGATAGAGGTTTGTACCAAGTCGCAGCGGAAGCACAGAAGCACTTGGCTGAGTCTGGGAAGTCAGGGAAGGTCTTTGGCTGGGTTATTTGACTGAGTCTTTAAGGACAAGATGGAATTTGCCACATGAAAAAGAGCAATCAGAGCAGAGGAAGCTAAATGTGCACAAACGCTGAGTGAGAGAAAGTAGATGAGTTAAGGGAACTGCATGTTCTCTTATAAAGATTGTAGTATAAGGTGCCTGTTAGAGAAGTGAGATAGAAAGGGACCAAATTATGAGAGAGCACAGCGATCACGGACACTGAGTACTAACAAAGAGAGACCAGACATGGACATGAATTCTAGACTCTACAAGAGGTTGACTCAAACAAAATCCTCTTAGGTCATCAAAACTTTCTTACTGACCTCTTAAAAGGTTACTTTATATGTCATTTCCAGTGCTACCAGGTTAACCTCAAGTAAACGAATGTGAGTCTTCTATTTGGGCTCTTCTTTTATATCCTCCTTTTGTTTATACTTAATCTTTCTGGCAGGTGTATAACATTGATCCATGTTCCTGATTTTTGCCCCTTTCTGGATATAGATATTTAGCTTCTTTATATAATACACTGTAGCATAGTGAGTAAAAGCAGTGACTTTGAAACCAGGCAGATCTTGGTTAGAATCCTAGTTCCATTTACTGTCTATATGACCTTAGGTAGTTATTTAACGTCTTGAATGTTCAATTTCCTCATCTGTAGAATGTGAATAATAGCCTCAAGGTCATTATAAGGATTAAACAAGATAATGTCTGTAAAACACATAGCACATAGTGCTTGACACGTAATAAGTGCCCAATAAAGTTATTGGGCTATTGCCCAATAAGTTATTATTGCTATTATTATTCCACCCTTGAATCTCTCTCTATATATAAAAAACTATGCCCTCAGTAGCATGCCAAGCATAAAGTTATGTTTTATGGAATGCTTTCATAATGCCTAAAAATACAGACCAATAATTTAATACCAAAGCATAATTGAGAAAAATTATTTTATGGGGGCAAAAATAATGCAAAGTACCTGATTGTACAACCCTCTGATGGTTTGCCTTAATCCAGAAACAAAATTTAGAGCATCTAGGTGAGGAATGGTGACCTACATATTCTTCAGGGACATCTCCTTAAACATGAAGCAGTAAAAATTCTGAGGTTATACTATCTGATAAGATCCTGAAGTATCTGTATAGTCTGTGTTGCCACTTGTGGGCAGATCCATAAATTTAGAAAGCTAGATACAGTTGCTATCTACTTAGAAAAAGTTAGCAGACTAAGGAGCAGTGAAAGCCACCTCAGTCTAAGAGACTGTCAACAAGAAGGGCCAAAATCATCTTTAGAAAAAAAAGGAGTTCACTGCAGCATTATTCATAATAGTGAAGATATGGAAGCAACCTAAATGTCCATACACACACACACACACACACACACACACACACACACTGGAATATTTCTTGGCCATAAAAAAGAATGAAATCTTACTGTTCACGACAACAGGTATGAAACTAGAGGGCATTATGTGAAGTGAAATAAGTCAGAGAAATAAACACCCTATGATTTCACTTATATGTAGAATCTAAAAAATAAAACAAAACAGAAACAGACTCTTAGATACAGGAAATAAACTATTAGTTACAGAGGGGAAAGGGTTTGAGTGGATGGGAAAAATAGGTAAAAGGGGATTGAGAGATACAAACTTCCAGTTATAAAATAAATAGGTCATGGGGATGTAATGTATAGCATAGAGAATATAGTCAATAGTATTGTAATTACTTTGTAATGGTGACAGGTGGTAACTAGACTTATGAGGATCATTTGTAATGTATAAAAATAGTAAATCCCTGTGCTGAAACTAATAGGATATTATATGTCAATTATGCTTTTGTGTTTTTTTAGTTTATTTTTTTAGTTTACATCCAAGTTAGCATATAGTGTGACAATTTCAGGAGTAGATTCCTTAATGCTCCTTACCCATTTAGCCCATCCCCCCTCCCACAACCCCTCCAGTAACCCTAAATTTGTTCTCCATATTTATGAGTCTCTTAACGTTTTGTCCCTCTCCATTTTTATATTATTTTTGCTTCCCTTCCCTTATGTTCATCTGTTTTGTCTCTTAAAGTCCTCATATGAATGAAGTCAGATGATATTTGTCTTTCTCTGACTGACTAGTTTCACTTAGTATAATACCCTCTAGTTCCTTCCATGTAGTCGCAAACGGCAAGATTTCATTCTTTTTGATTGCCAAGTAATACTCCATTGCATATATATACCACATCTTCTTTACCCATTCATCCATCGGTGGACATTTGGGCTCTTTCCATACTTTGGTTATTGTTGATAATGTTGCTATAAACATTGAGGTGCATATGCCTATGCTTTTGTTTTTTAAAGGGAGGAGTTTAACCTAATGTACAGATCAATGAGTAATGCAGACCCAAAGTTATTGGGCATAGAATAATTTTAGCTTGGAGGAAAAAATTAAAGGTGTTAACCATGTACTCATGAGAACCTTAAATACCCACACACATACCACCAAGGAACTAAGAAACCATCCAGAATATCTTTAAGCAATATCTGGTGAACTCTCTAAGATAATCAGTTGTGGGGTGCCCAGGTGGCTCAGTCGGTTAAGCATCCAACTTCAGCTCAGGTCACGATCTCATGGGTTCATGAGTTCGAGCCCCACATCGGGCTCTGTGCTGACAGATCAGAGCCTGGAGCCCATTTCGGATTCTATGTCTCCCTCTCTCTCTGCCCCTCCCCTGCTTGTGCTCTGTCTCTGTCTCTCAAAAAGCGAATAAACATTAAAAAAATAAGATAATCAGTTGCAAAATAGATGGGCCTCTTAGACAATGAAGAAAGTTGAAGGAGTTGGTGGATGCGGGACACTAATGTTTCCTTTTCATCCATAAGTGGATTAAGTTAGTAAAATGCAAGTTGGAAAAAAGAATATATTCCATTTTCCCTCACTGAAAGCTACTGTCTGATCTTTCAAGAGATCCTGACTGTTAGAGTTAGAGTATACATTCTACATTAGACATCATGGGTACTTCCTCCTCTCCATGGAATCAAAGGCTGGAAAAGGGTTAAATAAGGAAAAAGTTATAATCTCATGATTTTTCTTAGATATTTATCTACAAAGATATTAAGAATGTGCATATTGGTTTATAACTCAGAGTATTTATTGCCACTACTCCACAGAAATCACTCTTGTCAAGATTAGCAATCATCTCCACCTTGCCTCATTAAACAGTTTTCAGGTCTCATCTTCCCTGAACTCTTAACGTTTGATGTACGGTGACTCTCTATATTCTGAAGCATTTCATTTGACTTTCAGGGGACCATACCCCCTGGTTTTCTTCCTATTTTACTTTTCAGACTCCTGAGCTCCTTAGTTCCTCTTATTCTTCCTCACTTTTATAAATATTAGAATGCCCCAAGCCTCAATTTCTCTCCCTTTATGCTCGCTCTTTAGATGGTCTCATTTAGTCTCACAGTTTTAAACAATACCTGATGGCTGTCAACTTTGTATTTTCAACCTAACTTCTTCCCTGAGCTCCAGACTCTGTGTCCAAAAGCCTACCATCTGCCTTTCCACTTGAGTATCTACAGGCCTCTTTAACGAACCATGTCCAAAATAGAATTCTTGACTCCCTGCTACTGCCCCAGTTTTCCCCCTCTCAGTATATGCCAACAGCATTTTCCCCAGGTCAGAATATTGGAGCCATCATTTCTTTCTTTGTCTGATACCCCACACCTAAACCATCCGCAAATTCTGTCATTTCTATCATCATTAAGTTGTCCCAAATCTTACCACTTCTCAATATCTCTACTGTTACCACTCTAATTCAAGCCACCATCCATCCATCTCTTGATCTACTGCAATAATCTCCCAACTGGTAGTCACTTACCCCCTTGTTTGCCTACAGTCAATCCAATACACAGTAGCCAGGGTGATCTTTCTAAAGCATCAAGCAGATTATACTATTCTCCTACCCCAAACCCTCTAATGGCTTTCCTTCACACCCAGAATAAAATCTGTGACCTATAAAACCATGACAATTTCTGGCCTCAGCCTGTCCCTCTAACCACTACCTTCCCCTGTCTCACTCAGCTCCAAGGACACTAGCCCTTTTTCAGCACCTTTTCTCAAGGTACACTTGAAATTTCTCATACATCAAGCTTATCCCAGCTCGTTTTTCCAGACCTTTGCGTCATTTGCACCTTCACTTTACTAGATCTTTGCTCAAATATTTCCTCAGAGAAGCATTCCCTGACCACTCCTTCTAAAATGTAGCCCTGATTCCCAACATTCCATATCCTCTAACTCTGCTTTATTTTTCTTTATAGTACTTACTTGTCATATTATTTATTTGTTTATTGTATGTTTCCTGTATAGGCTTTGAAAAGACTTTGTCTTATTTACCTCCATAACCCTAATGCCTAGAATAGTGTCTGGCACAGTCTAAGAAGCTAAGCATTGTGGTTTCTTAGAAATGAAATTGGTATACATTCTAGAAGGAATGTCTAACCAATTGGTAGTCTATAATATGCAGAGAGAAGATAGGGTGACCAACCATCTCACTTTATCAAAGACTAAGGGGTTTTCCAGGCCACAGGACATTAAAAAAAAAACAAAAAACAAAAAACTAGAACAGCTCCTTGCAAACTGGACTGTTGGTTACCCTAGAAAAAGGCTATCTTTTCTAAAAGGGGTGGACTCACACTTGGATAACAAAAATAGCTACCTCTACTTATTCAGCATTTACTACATACAGACACTGTACAAGCACTGTACATACATTTTTCTCACTTAGTTTTTAAGGTAATCAATGAGATATCCATTTTATCTCCTGATAAACCTCTGATATTGACAGAGTTAAGAAACTTGCCTGCAGGTGAACAGATTGAATGAAAGGGCTATAGAGTTAGTAAAAATAAACAACTTGGTAAGGACTAGAATGAATATTTGGAGCTGACCTTGTACAGTTCTGAAGGAAAGAATTTGTCCTCATATATTTATTTAGCTTGAGACTTTTAAATCAGTTTTATTCTTTAAGAGAAGGTTACCAGGACTCAGTCAAAAAGAGTCTGGGATTTTCTACAAAGTTTGGGACAGTTGATCTTGGTCTATGAAGGCGGGAAGAGTAAGCTCTCCAGATTCTGAATAGGACCTCATTGACTGAATTCATACTACTAGTAATTACAACCTCAATTCAACTTTCATTACCAGAACTTAGGTCCAAACTCAGCTTGTCTTAAAATTGTTATCTACTTTTTTAAGGCAATGAAATAACTACAAAGCAAGGTACAGTAATATATCTGATATAATTAATACAAGGTCGTGGATGTTCTGGTCTGAATTTTATTCTTCATGCTACCTCACTCATAGGAATAATGTAGGGCTAGGGATAGTATAAATGTTAGAGTAGGCTTTGGAATAAAACAAGCCTAAATTTGCACCCTGGCTTCATAATTAACCATCTGCGCAAGCCATTTTACCTCTTTGACCTTTTCCCTCTTTAGTAAAAAGAAGATAACACCCACCTCACTGGGTGATGATTGAGATAGCATATGTTTGTGGGTTTTTTTCAAAATTTTAAAAATATTTATTTTTGAGAGAGAGACAGAGTGCAAGCAGGGGGAGGAACAGAGAGAGAGGGAGACACAGAATCTGAAGCAGGCTCCAGGCTCCAAGCTCCAAGCTGTCAGCATACAGCCCGACGCAATGCTCAAACTCATGAACCATGAGATCATGACCTGAGCTGAAGTCGGCTGCCTAGCCGACTGAGCCACCCAGGTGCCCCAGTGAGACAGTATATGTTAAGGTACTTAGCACAGAGTACTTGTTCAATGAATGATGGCTATTAATATTAATGATAGCTTTGCCAGAATTTATTATCATTTCTTTTAGATACTAAAAGAATAGTGCATCCATTGATGAGAGGTGACAGTGGAGTTTGGATTTTATTCTAAAGATATTGGGGAGGCATTAAAGGATGTTAAGCAACAAAGTAGCAATAAATTAAAGGAAACAATAAAGAAGCCCAAAAAGTTTTATTTTTTTAATTTATTTTTTTAAGTTTTTATTTATTTTGAGAGTGAGAGAAAGAAAGAGACAGCATGAGCAGGGGAGGGGCAGAGAAAGGATCCCAAGCAGGCTCTGAGCTATCAGCAGGGAGCCTGATGCGGGAGCCCATAAACCCTGAAATCATGATCTGAGCTGAGATCACCACCCAGGTACCCCAGCCCATCAAAGAGTTTAAGAGGAGAAAGCAGAGAGAGAAGAGAAAAATCAGGACACGGTAGCATCTTAAGGCCAGGAGAGAAGTAATAGATAACGGTGTTAAAATGTACAAGAGAGGAAAATTAAGACCTGTAACGTGTCCACAAATGGCTGACACAGAGAACGTTTAAGGTCTGAGCACAGCCATTCTAAAGCAGCCACTTGTCTGCTTGCAATTAAGCAGCATTTCTTAGTTTCCCTGCTGCATGTTTTTACATGTTTTACAATCAACCTTTCCTTCAAGTCTCGAGCAAAAATTTGCAATGGCTTCCTTTTGCCGATGGAATTAATACAAGTTCCTTAGCCTGTTGTTCTAAGCTCTTCACAACATGGCCCCAAACCAACTTTCTAACCTCTTTGTGTCCTACTACCCTAAAGACCTCCAATTTTCAACTAAACGTCTCGCTACTCTCCAAATATAAACACAGTAGGCATTTTCTCCGTTTCATGCTTTTATTTGTATCCTAGTTATAGCACTTAACAAAGTCTCTTAATATTAGCATTATTTGTACATCTACAATTACAAAACCTCAGAAACATAAAAAACTTAAGAAATTATTTCTCTTACAAAAAGTGTGACCAAAAAAAAAAAGTGTGACCATTTTATTTTTACTAGTCCGTGGAAAAATGAGAAAAAAAAAAGAATATTTTGGTGTATCTTCCATAAAATGAATGTATCTGACTCAAAGGACTATCCTTAAATTAGAGACTATGTCCTCTTAAGTTTTCTTTTGGTGTTAAACATCCTTTCTTTTACAATATGATGGTGATAATACGGAGTATGGGTTGTGTGTTGTTTTTTTTTTCAATGTCCCTACTTGCTAATTTAAAACTTGGTAACCTTAGGGGAGTCTGGGTGGCTCAGTTGGTTAAGTGTCCAACTTTAGCTCAGGTCATGGTCTCGCAGTTCATGGGTTTGAGCCCCACATTGTGCTATCTGCTGTCAGCACAGAGCCCGCTTCAGATCCGCTGTCCTTCTCCCTCTGCTCCTCCCCTGCTCACACTCTCTCTCAAAAATAAATATTAAAAACAATTTTTTAATTAAAATTGGTAAAATTGCAAAATTTTTTTTGAAATTATAAAAGTTGATGAAATCAAAAAGTGAGAGAACCATTGATCTCTTCTAACCCTTACCTGACCCACGAATCCCCTCTGCAACATCTCTAACAGGTTACGCAAACCTCTGGATGAACACCTCCAGAGCCACTGAGCTCACCCCCTCCCAAGAGAGCATATTCCATTTTTTTCACAGCTTTACCTATGAGAAAGCCTTACCTCAGCTCCACTTCCATGTCAAAAAGCTGTTTGAAAGCTTCACTTTTTATTGCTTACTTTGGAATTCCCTGCCCTATGCCTTTTCCATAATAGTCACTCAAAAATATTTCTTAATTGACATTCTCTAAAGAAATTTAAGTTTGATAGAAAATTACAACCTAGAGATGGGGCCTTGGAAAGGATAATAACACTCTTTCCCTGCAGAAGGCATATTTACAAAATAGGAGGATTAAAGGTTTGGGATGGAATTTATATTGTTTTCCTTAGGTATTAAGTCAATTCACCAACATAGCATTAAAGCCTTCCAAACTCGCCTTTGAAAATTGCCTAAAAGCCCTGGGGAAATTATTATATTATTTTGTTCTAATTTGGTTTTATACTTTTATATATAATCACTTTAGGAGAACAACAATTTAGGAGATAAAAAGCTGATAATGTGATATGATTATATTCATTTGTAATGTTGTGTTGTCTTTTTCTGAAGCTGGGGCCTGAATTTCGGTGACCGAGGATATATTCGGATGGCAAGAAATAGTGGAAATCATTGTGGGATTGCTAGTTATCCCTCTTACCCAGAAATCTAGAGGATCTCTTCATTGTATAACAAGCCAAGAAAAGAAACACTTTCTCTTGACTTAATTTTACCTGCCATAACCAGTAGAAATAAGGGAATCATGAACAATGTATATTTAACGTACTAACAAAATACATAGTTTGACTCTTCTACTTTTTTAATCTTGCAGTTATGGAAAACTTTTGCCAGGTAAATTAACAATACATTATAGATATAACTGTATGGGAATTAGTCAACCTACGACAATCTGTCATGTTTGTTTTGTCACTGTCTTATTTTACATGCTTTGTCTTTTTAAGTTCCCTGATATACTTTTGTAATACGATGGCATATCAATGCTTAATAAATATCTGTTTTCATCTTTGTATCATTACCACATACCATTATTTTCTTATACTTAGGTAACTATTATAATCTATCATGAGAATGTAAACTGTAGGATGCTGGTGAAGGGCTTTGGCAACTTTAATGGAAAAAACTACTAGGTTATTAATGTCCTAGGGCTCAGATTGTATCTTTGCACATTAAAGGATTCAATTATTTTTTAAAATAAATGTTAAGGTAGGAAAATATAGTAAAACCTTGGTTTGCAAGCATAATTTGTTCCAGAAACATGCTTGTAACCCAAACCACTTGGGTTTCCCCATAAGAAGTAATGGAAGCTCAGATGATTCATTCCACAACCCCAAAATATTCATATAAAATTTATTACAATACTGTAATAGAATATAAAATAATTTTAAAAATACAAAATATAAAATTATAAATTATAAAAATAAAAATAAAAATAAACAAATTAACCTGCACTTACCTTCAAAAACCTTCATGGCTGATGTGAGGGAGACAAGAGAGAGGAGAGTTATTGTGTAGGATGACTTTTACTATCACTAACAGAATCACTGCTATCTGTTGGCTCAATGGGATCTTCTTCTGCCTGGAGGCCATTGTATATGCTCGCAAGGATGTGACTATAGTACAGTATTAATAAACTTGTTGCATACTGTATTTAACGTAACTGGCAATCAGGCAGCAGAGGAAAGGGTCTATATCTGCAGGCAGCCTGACTTAGAACGAAGCAAAGCATTTCTAAGCTTACTCTTGTACAGAAAAGCAAAGGACTGTCCATAGATGCTTGGAAGTGACAAAACATACACTAGTGACAGTTGTGGGCACCTTCCAACATTCTGAAAAATCACTGATTTCTGCCAAATAGCGCCCCTGAGACCCAGCATCCAAGCATGGGAGATGATCACCCACAATCCCATAAAGAGAGAGAGAGAGAGAGAACCATTGGCTCAGTTGTGATTATGTGACATTCAGTGTCACGTACTCCTCGTATTGCAAGAAATCACTCATTTATCAAGTTAAAATTTATTAGAAATGTTTGCTCATCTTGCAGAACACTCACAGAACAAGTTACTCGCAATCCAAGGTTTCACTGTACTTAAGAGACAATCTGTTTTCAAGCACTTTGGAAGAATCATTTTAACGATCAACAATAAATATACTAATTCAAATTATTTTTACCTAGTCATTAGCAACTTGGCAAATAATTAAGTCAACCTGAATAAAATAAGAAATATTTTTATTTCCATTACTGGTATTTTATTCCATTACTGGTATTTTAATCTATTTCAGATTGAGCTTCCTCTCAACTGCTCTAGAATAGTATACAAGTTCTGAGGATGCAGCAAGAACTTTAAATTTTACAAGTTTATGCATATGACATGAAAAACATGTGGGATGATATAACTGGTTTATCCTAAAATGAACTTAAACTAATTTCACTATCTTTGGCTCCCTCTCTGCAAAGAACATTTTATTTTATTTTATTTTTTAATTTTAAAAAATATACTTATTTATGTATTTTGAGAGAGAGAAAGATAGAGCATAAGCGGGGGAGGGACAGAGACAGAGGGAGACAGAGAATCCAAAGCAGACTCTGCACTGTCAGCACAGAGCCTGACATAGGGCTCGAACCCATGAATCGTGAGATCATGACCTGAGCCAAAATCAAGAGTGGGTCTCTCAACCAACTGAGTCACCCAGGCGTCCCAAGACCATTTTAAAAAGCAAGGCTTGCTAATTAATTAATAAAAACATGAACATAATATATGACTATCATTAAAAGTGTAGAGAAGCATTGTAATTAAAAAGTATTTAGTCAAGGGGTGTCTAGCTGGTTCAGTCCTTAGAGCATGGGACTCTTATTTTCGGAGTTGTGAGCTCAAGCCCCATGTGGATGTAGAGCTTACTTAAAAAAAATAAGAAAAATAAAAGTGTTTATTAAATATATATATGTATATGTGCACATATATTTAGTTGATTATTCTTTAGTTTTTATTTTGCCCACAATTTTTCAAGCACTGTAAATGGAACAAAAACATAGGTCTTAACTTTATTAAGTCTGATGAAGCCTATAAACACTTTTTCAAAATAATGTTTTTAAGTGAAAAAACTAAAACATAGGATCACAAAGGAAACCAGTTTTATTGAAATACAGTTATTAAAATGTTAACGTATAGGGGCACCTGGGTGGCTCAGTTGGTTAAATGTCCAACTTCGCCTCAGGTCGTGATCTCACAGTTCATGGGTTTGAGCCCTACGTTGGGTTCTGTGCTGACAGCTCGGAGCCTGGAATCTGCTTCCAATTCTGTGTCTCCCTCTCTCTCTGCTTCTCTCCCAGTCGCACTCTGTCTCTCTCTCTCTCTCTCTCTCTCTCTCTCAAAAATAAGTAAAGCATTAAAAAAACATTTTTTAAGGTTAATATATATATATATATGTGTGTGTGTGTGTGTCATAGTAATACATATGCTTCTTTATAAATGCATTAAATAACAAGAGTTAGTAACTATCTTAAATTTGAAGTAGTGATGAGTATAAATGATATTTGAAAGATATCTGCAGAAACTGTAATGTGATATGAAAACATCTGATTTTTCTTTTGGTGATAAAGTTACAAGTATTGCTAATATTATTGTTTTACGGACTATATTCAGAATTGAAGGAAATAGTAACTTTCAGTTAGAGGTTAGTGAAAAGAAAGATGTAATATTTTTCCCATACAAATTCATAATTTCTCTGAATTCTAGCCATGGAGCCTTTAGACGTCTTAGATCCCAGGTAAAGAATCCTTGAACTAAATAAGCAGAGTAAGGAAATACTTAACAAAGATCTTTATTCTATGTGCAACATAAAGGGAAATTTTTAGCAATAAGTAATATCAAACTTATAGAAATAAACAGCTTTTTTGTTAAAAAAAAATTAAAAATTTGAGGGCGTCTGCATAGCTCAGTAGGTTAAGTGTCCTACTCTTGATTTCAGCTCAGGTCATGATCTCACAGTTCACGGGTTCAAGCCCTGAGTTGGGCTCTGCACTGACAGCATGGAGCCTGCTTGGGCTTCTCTCTCCCCTTCTTGCGGCCCTCCCCCACTCTCTCTCTCTCTCTAAGTAAATAAATAAACTTAAAAAAATAAAAATAAAAATTTAAAACAAAGAAGAACCTAAGATTAAATTTATTCTGGGGGCACCTGGTGGCTCAGCTGGTTAAGTGTCTGACTCTTGATTTTGGCTCAGGTCATGATCTCAGGGTCATGAGATGGAGCCCCAAGTTGGCTGCACACTCAGCGCCAAGATTCTCTCTCTCTCCCACTCTCTGCTCCTCCCCCTCTGTTTCTCCTTCCCTCCCTCTCTCTCTCACTCTCAAAAAACACTTTTTTAAAAACCAGAATAAACTTATCCTGGAGCCTGTATATAGGGATGATTTGAAGAAAATAAAAAAAAGGATACTACCCAGAAAGTATTACAGTAAGTACATATGTGAGGTGATATAAAACCCTGGACAACTTTAGCAGCCATGAAAAAGAGAAAAAAATTTTTAAAAGACACAACGAGTAAATCTAGGAGTCATAGACTAAAAGCTGACAAAACTTTTAACTGGATATTAAAGGTAAAGAAACAAGGATTTAAACATTGCAGAACTAGGAATCCATTGGACAATGCTACCATGAACATATAAGGAAAATATGAAGATAAGACTTATTTCCTTGAATAAAATTATCCTTTTTTTTTTTTTTACTGTTCTCTAGATGAGAATCTTGATGATGCTTCAAATATGCATACTCTAAGTTACCAGAGGAACTATATAAATCAGAACACGCCAATCTTTAAAAATGAAAATACTCCTTCCTATCTTTCTTAGTCTTTCAGCAGAGGCAGGATAAGGCACCTCCACATGGAAAGAGACCAATTCATTCATACAGCAAATTCTAATGGAGCACCTTCTACACGCCAGGCTCTGCAAAGTATCAGCAAAGACACCACAGCTTTCTTGGAGCTTATCCCCTGGGTGGTGGTTGGAGATGAGGGCAAGGGTTAAATAAGTAACCAAATAAATAAAGATGATTTTGAACATTGAAAAACAAATTTTAAAAATTAAAACAAAGCAATCCTTAAAAGACATAACTACTCAGGATGAATCAATGTGTCTTTCCAGATGCCTGCCCCCCTCCCCAATTCATTCTCCAACCAACAACCAGAGTGATAATGTAGAAACATAAATTTGATATCTTTCCCAATCGTAAGCACTCAATAGCTCCCATTATACCTGAAATAAAACACAAATTCCTTAACATTGACTATTAAATTCCGCAAATCCTGGTTTTCCTATCTCATCTGGAGTCAGTTTTCCACATTTGCTATGCACTTGCCATACTGGCCTTCCTTCAGTTTTTGAAGTACTTCTCATATTAGGGCCTTTGCAAATGTTTTTCTCCCTGCACAGCATACTTTCCCGCCACATTCTTCTTTTTTTTTTTCTTTTTTTTTTCACACTCTTCTTCTAATAACTTCTACTCATCCCTCTGGTTGTAACTTAAATGTAATTTCCTTAGATCTTCCATGACCCACCTTCTCATGTAAACTGCTTTTCCACCTTTGACTCTTATTGAATCCAGTACTTACATCAAATTATAATTATATACATATTTATACTTGTTTGTATAACATCTCTCTCCTTCATTAGATCATAGACTCAACTATGGCAGAAATCATGACTCTTGTTACCACTTTGTAACATACTGTAACTGTACATAGCACAGTGCTTGCCTTAAAGTACTCTGTCACTATTTGATGAAAGAAAAAATACACGAGTGATAGATGAATGCAAATGAATAACCAGCATACTGTGTTAGAAGTAAAGCTGTGTCCTAATAGTTCTTCCACAGTAATGGAAATCTAAAACTTGCAGAAACTATTTTAAAACTTCTATTAAAATTTAAAGGAACCTAAAGAAAAAAAATTTTTTTAAATTTTTTTTTCAACGTTCTTTATTTATTTTTGGGACAGAGAGAGACAGAGCATGAATGGGGGAGGGGCAGAGAGAGAGGGAGACACAGAATCGGAAACAGGCTCAGGCTCTGAGTCATCAGCCCAGAGCCTGACGCGGGGCTTGAACTCATGGACCGCGAGATCGTGACCTGGCTGAAGTCGGACGCTTAACCGACTGCGCCACCCAGGCGCCCCAAGAAAAAAATTTTTAAAGGAAGCTATTATTCAAAACTTTCTTTTCCTTCTTCCCTCTCTCTTTCTTATCCCTCCTAGGCCTATACTTTAACCCAGATTTTGTTCCTCTTTCTTTCTACTTCACTGAGATAAAGATAATTAATGAGATTGCTTTAAGAAAACAGTAAGCTGGGACACCTGGCTCAGTTGGCTAAGCAACATACTGTAGATCTCAGCTCAGGTCATGATCTTGCGGGATCATGGGATTGAGCTCCGAGTCAGGCTCCTTGCTGATAGCCTGGAGCCTGCTTGGGGCTCTCTCTTTCCCTCTCTCTCTGCCTCTCTCCCACTCATGCTCAATGTCTCTCAAAATAAATAAAAATAATCTTTAAAAAAAAAACAGTAAGTTAAAATTTTATAATATTCAGGTAGCAGTTCCTGGAGCTGGTTGTTTGTTTAATTTTCTTTTAGTAGAGCTAATACATTCACAAGGCTCAAAAATAAAAAAGTATTGTAGGGGAGGAAGAAAATATCTTTTTCCCACTACCCTTCTAGGTTCTCTAGCTGGAGCCCTGTGAATTCAACTGCAATAGAAAAGCATACAGATTTATTTAATGTAAGTTTTACATGACACAGGAGCCTTCATAAGGAAACGAAGACCAGGACAAATAAATTTGACTGTTTTTATACAATGATTGATGAAGAATGGAAAGTCCTGGAAAAGTGTGATAGGACAAAAGGGTATGAGCTAATAGTACTGAACTACAGGAATCTTACCAAGGCCTGTTCATTTGGATTTCTCTTGGCATCCCTTTGTCTTCGGAGACAAGGATGCTCCTTTCCTTAGGTATAGAGAGTACCTTTCACATGAAGGTCTTACAACATGCTTCAGAGGAAGAGGAGGAGGTCAGAGAGTCCTTCTGCCACCACTGTTTCTAGGCACTGGTTCAGTGGAAACTGGACAGATGAAGAGAATCCTTCCTGCACCTGCCATTTCTCAAAATCCTTCAACTTAAGAATTCAGTATGCTGGGGTGCCTGGGTGGCTCAGTCAGTTAAGCGTCTGACTTCAGCTCAGGTCATGATCTCATGGTTCGTGGGTTCGAGCCCCGCTTCCAGCTCTGTGCTGACAGCTCAGAGCCTGGAGCCTGCTTCCAATTCTGTGTCCCCTCTCTCTCTGCCCCTCCCCTGCTCCTGCTCTGTCTGTCTCTCTCTCAAAAATAAATAGACATTAAAAAAATTCCAGGGGCACCTGGGTGGCTCAGTTGGTTAAACATGGGACTTCAGCTCAGCTCATTATCTCACAGCTGGTGAGTTCAAGCCCCACCTTCAGGCTCTGTGCTAACAGTTCAGAGCCTGGCCTGCTTCAGATTCTGTGTCTCCCTCTCTCTCTGCCCCTCCCCTGTTCACACTCTGTCTCTGTCTCTCTCTCTCAAAATATAAGAAGATAAACATTGAAAAAAAATTTTAGGGGCGCCTGAGTAGCTCAGTCAGCTAAACGTCCAACTTTGGCTCAGGTCATGATCTCGCAGTTGGTGGGTTGGATGGAGCCCCACGTCCAGCTCTGTGCTGACAGCTCAGAGCCTGGACCCTGTTTTGGATTCTGTGTCTCTCTCCCTCTCTCTCTAACCCTCCCCTGCTTGTGTTCTGTCTCTCTCCATCTCAAAAATAAGTAAACATTAAAAATTTTTCAATAAAAAAAGTTTTTTAAACTCCAATATGCCAATGTCCCATATTTTGGGGTAGTATGTTCTGAACTCTGTCAGTATATAATGTCAGTTCTCATTATTTTCCGTTGTTATGTGCAAATAATACCACAACACTGAATTGTTGAATATTGAACCATTGCTTCTAAGGGAAATACAGGGTTACATTCCTGTGAGACCACGGTCACAACATTTTCATTAACTGATTAATATAAAATCTCATTTTATGTGTGTTCCTGTTTAAGAAACTTTATTCAATATATTTTGTGGATATCATTAACATTGAACTCACAGCCAACACCAACAGCACTATAACTCATGCCTGAACAAAGCTTATCCAACACATGTAGTTTCCCTGTAAGGCACATCACAACTTTCTTAGGTCTAAACAGCACTTCAACTACCCATTTTAAACAGCAAAATTACCAAAAAAAAACAACAAAAAAAAAAAACACAAAAAAAAAAAACACACAAAAAAAAAAACAAAAAAAAGGAGAGAGAGAAAGGAAAAAACAAAAAGTCACAACAATGCAAAAACATGGTACTAAATAGACCACAAAAAGAACATTTGTTTACAATATGAGAGCTAAAACAAGAAAGCAAAACATCATCTTGTTCAACCTCAGCTGGGAATGTGTGTATAGAAAGACTCAAATTTTTTCTTTACCACTTTGAACGTGTCTGCAAATGAATGCAAATGCATTATATTGAACTGCTTTTTAATTTGGAGGTTACAAATTAATTTTAGTAAGTTGGCAATTTCACTGTTATGAAGTCCATGAATAATGAAGATTGACTATATATATAAAACAGTGAAAAATTTATATCCCATTCCTTTCCCCTAAAGGCTCAGATCCTTCCTCCTTAGAAGTAACCACTATTAAGAGTTTCTTGTATATCTTTCTAGAATTTATTATTCATATACAGGCAACTTAAACATATTTGTATGTTACTTTTTTATTATTTATTTATTTATTTATTTATTTATTTATTTATTTATTTTAGAAAGAGAGTGAGCATATAAGTCGGGGAGAGGGGCAGAGGGAGAAAGAGAGAGAGAGAGAGTATCTTAAGCAGGCTCCAGCACGGAGCCCAATGCAGGGCTTGATCTCATGACCCTGAGAATCATGACCTGAGCTAAAATCAAGAGTCAGCCATCCAATCGACTGAGCCACCCAGGTACTCCAAATTTTTTATTATTAATTTTGAAAGGGTCGAGACGATGCCACAGTGGCATAAGGATTATTGTGAACTAAAGACATTTTGAAAATCAATGGATGTGGGAAGAGGCTTTCTCTCCATTCCCCTTATTTTCCTAAAAGCAAAGCTTCCCAAAAGAATTGAACTGTCCTGAATCTCCTCCCAAGGAGTTTCACCACAGGGGAAGATTAACTCTTATAAAGACAAGAAGTCAGCACAAGTCAACACTGGATAAGAAATCACCTCAAGAGACGTTGTTATAAAACTACCATATATCCCATCTATTCTCCTAAGGGCCCATTCATTTTTCCTAGAAGTCCTCTGTTCTCCCATAAATGCCCCTCTACACCTCCCCATTACCTATTAAGATGGTATATAAACTCCAAAATCTAACTACATCCTTGAGTCACATTTCTTTGTGAACTCCTGTGCATATGTACATACTACATTTGTTTTTCCCTCTTGCTAAGCTGTCTGTTGTCCATTAAAATTGCAAGCCCTCAAGTACAAAATCTAAGAGGATACAGGAAGGGGTGCTTGGGTGGCTCAGTTGGTTAAGCATCTGACTCTTGGTTTCAGCTCAGGTTGTGATCTCACAGCTTTGTGAGTTTGAGCCCTACGTCCAGCTCTGTGCTGGCAGCTCAGAGCCTGCTTGGGATTCTCTCTCTCTCTCTCTCTCTCTCTCTCATTCCCACTTTCATAGCCCCTCCCCCACTCATGCTGTCTCTGTCAGAATAAATAAACTTAAAATTAAGATGATACAGAAAAATATTTTCCTCCCTAATAATTTCAAACAGCAAATGATAAATTGTACAAAAATTGATCCATGGGGCACCTGGGTGCCTCAGTCAGTTGAACACCCAACTCTTGATTTAGGCTCAGGTCATAATCTCATGGTTTGTGATACAGCCCTGCATTAGGCTCCGTGATGTCAGTGCAGAGCCTGCTTGGGATTCTGTCCCTCTCTCTCTACTCCTCCCCAGTTTGTGCGTGCATGTGTGCGCTCACTCTCTTTCTCAGAATAAGTAAATAAACACTTAAAAAAAATGATCCATGGTAGATAGATATGTGTATTTGGGCAGCACTTGTGTCATGTAACCAAGAACTCATCAATTTCTAGATAGCAAAAATGTTATGGTCTCTAAAGTAAGTACCTAGTAGCTGTCATCAAACAATTCAGAGGCACATTCAAAATGGTACTATGATTAACACCATGCATAACTGAAGGTCGTTTGTTTTATAGTATCTCTAAAAGCCTAACATCCCGTTCTCTTAACCAATATTTTTAAAATCAGTATTATTTTTAAATCAGCGATAATTCTTTTAACTGTCTCTTCTAGTATTAACCTTCAGATTTCTAATATATTTGTATACTATTTTTTTTTTTTAGTTTATTTATTTTGAGAGAGAGAGTGAGCAGGGGAGGGGCAGAGAGAGAGGGAGGGAGAGAGAGCCCCCAAGCAGACTCTGCATTGTTAGCATAGAACCCAATGAGGGGACTCGATCACACGAACCATGAGATCATGACCTGAGCTGAGATCAAGGGTCAGACACTTAACTGACTGAGCCACCCAGGCACCCCTGTATTGCTATTTTTAATGGTATGTACTTACTATTATGGTAATCAATGTTTTAAATGTCTTGCCCCAACACCACCCACTCTCATCCTCAAAATATAGTCAGTGATCTAGTTGGTTAAATCAGTACCTACTGATTGCATTGAAGGAGTTCAGAACACAGAACCTCAAAACATGTTGCTGTGGCATACTGACTATGCTGCGTTAAAAGCATTTGAAAAATAGCACCTGCAAGCAGGACATTCTGATTTTCCTTCTTTTTCTTAAAAGCAGGAGAGAAAATTCCCTCGTGAAAGATATCCTCGCTATATCAGAAGGAAAGAGAAATTCTTGCCACCAAGGACACGAGGTCAAGGCCAAGGTCAACCTGTACAAACAAACCTTGTTAACCTAACCCCATATCACGTCACTCATTTAATGGCTCCAGCCAAAGCCTCTTTGCCTAATCACATTTGCACAATTTAGTATTCTTTGTCCAATTCAGTATACAAGCATTCAACTTGATTCTTTAGGTCTTTACTTTTCATGTGAAGACTCCCAGATATGTGTAAAAAAGATGTAATTAAAACATGCACGTTTTCTCCTGTTAATCTGTCTTCTGTCAGTGAAATTCATAGGCCCAACCAGAGACCCTAAGAAGGGAAAGAGAAATTATTCCTCCCCTACAGCATTATTCTGATTCTGTGACTCAGGATGAGTCCAACTCTTGATTAAAAGTAAATTACCTGATTAAAATAATTGATTAAAAGTAAATATACTTTTTCATATTTCTTTTCTATAGTTGTTAATAACTCAGAAGTAAATTTAGGGGCACCTGGGTGGCTTATTCTGTTAAGCATTCAACTTTGGCTCAGGTCATGATCTCACAGTTCATGAGTTCGAGCCCGCGTCAGGCTCTGTGCTGACAGCTCAGAGCCTGGAGTCTGCTTTGGATTCTCTCTCTCTCTCTCTCTCTCTCTCTCTCTGCCCCTCCCCCACTTGTGCTCTGTCTCTCCGTCTCTCAAAAACAAATATTAAAAACATTTTTTTAATGTAAATTTAACATGAAGCACCATATCATAAACCTAATGTGTCATCATTAGATGGTGTCATGGCTCCCCCTCTGCCAAGGCTAAAATTAGTTGCAGTTTCAGGAAACCAAATTTACCTGGATCAGTTTTCTCATCTCTAAAATAGGTGTAGGGGCGCCTGGGTGGCGCAGTCGGTTAAGCGTCCGACTTCAACCAGGTCACGATCTCACGGTCCGTGAGTTCGAGCCCCGCGTCAGGCTCTGGGCTGATGACTCAGAGCCTGGAGCCCGTTTCCGATTCTGTGTCTCCCTCTCTCTCTGCCCCTCCCCCGTTCATGCTCTGTCTCTCTCTGTCCCAAAAAAAATAAATAAACGTTGAAAAAATAATAATAATAAAATAAAATAGGTGTAACAGGGGTGCCTGGGTGGCTCAGTCAGTTAAGCATCTGACTGTTGATCCTGGAGTAGGCCATGATCTCAGGGTTCCTGAGTTAGACTCATGTCCAGCTCTGCACCGACAGTGTGGTGAGGAGTCTGCTTTGGATTCTGTCTGTGGGTCTGTCTGGCGCTCTCTCTCTCTCTCTCTCTGCCCCTCCCCCGCTCATGCTCAGTCGCTTTGTCTCTCTCTCCTCCTCTGTCTCAAAATGAATAAACTTTTTAAAAAAATAAGTAAAATAGGAGTAATACTTATGTCTTCTTCACAAGGCTCTTAGAATAAGCAAAGTAGGAGAAAGAAGTGAATTTTGAAAGCCATTTGTAAACTTGACCTGTGAGAGAACTATAAAGCAAAATAATTATTAAACCAGGGGATTTGAATATTGAATTTGCGTGGGGCCAACGGGGAGCTTGCACTCATGATCTTGAGATCAAGCCCTGAGCGGCGATCAAGAGTGGAATGCTCTCGGACCGGGCCACCCAGGTTCCCTAGATACTGAATATTTTTCATTGAAAACAAGATTCTAGACTTCATTCCTCTAACTGACTTTGGGCAAATCTTTTCATCTTTTCATACAGACACATCTAAGTTAATGAATAATTATGAAATGTTTATACCGATAACACAATTTATTTGGATATATAACAATTAGTAAACAATTTGTACTCTTCGACAATGTCCACCTACCTACCAGCTCTGATCGTGTTTGTAAATGCGACATTAACTACATTAGTAGCTATGCACTGTCCCCACCGACAGCGCAGCGGAAATGACTAAGTAGGCCACTGCCAGAGCAACTGGCTTCCTGAAGACACAGGAGACTAAGGTGGGAGTGCAATACATATGTGGTAGATCGAATAACAAAAGCAAAAGTTCGAAACCGATCGGAAATTAGCAGGATTCATTAAATGACGGCCGAGAACACTTGGGTCACCGTAGGAAAGCTTTGTTATTTCGGGAAGCTTGGCACACGCCATTACTTAACGTTACCCTGCTGGCAATCGGGCCTTTCTCTGGCTGAGACGAGCTCTTCAGCCGGTTGGGGTTCCCAGCGCGCCTTGCGCGGCTCTTGGCGGGAAAGCGACGGTGAGAGGAATCACACGGTCCTGTAGCGCCTCCGCGGGCAACCGTTGAAGGAAGGCGCCTGCGCGTCAGGCAAAGCGCGCGCCGCACGGTGCCAGGTTTCCCAGCGGCTGGCGCCCCTCAGACCTTACGTAATGTATTTGTTTTCTTTCCTGTTTGTTTGTGTCTTCTGCGTTTCAAGCTCTTTTTCTGTCGCTTCACAACTACTCTTAAGCTTCTTAAAGTCTTAATGGTGAAACGGGGGGAAACGTGAGCCTGCTTCTTTTTCACGAGAGGTTCGAGATTAGGTTAACTCCAGTGTCTAGTCCGGGCTTCTTCAGAGTCAATGACAGTAAACCGTGTCCTCTGGGACCTCTTCCAGTGGAATTGTCTGCTTAAGACAAGGGAAACTGGAACCCCCAAATGAAACTTACGTGAAAATACCAGTTGTAATTGAGAAATCAGAATCAGCCAAGAAAGATCTGGAATATTTTCCATTCCGCTTTTTGGGGTGGTTCCGCAGAGTAGGACAATATGTTTTTATACCCAGAGCTGGGCTGAATGAAGTTCAGTTAAAGAACCTGACTTGAATCAGTCGTTTGAAACTATAAATGTAAAAAACAAAAACAAAACAAAACAAACAAACAAAAAAAAACTTCTGAGATTATTTTAAAGAGTCTGGCAGGGGCCGTTTTCATACCTACCTAACTGTGCAATGTAGTCAGTACTCGAATACTGTGATTGATTTCTTTATGTAAACATTATCTACATGAAATTGATCACATAAAATTTATTTTTATTCACTTAAAGTTCTTTCTGACTTTACATGTAGCCAACTAGAATATTAGCGATACAAAAAAGGTCTGAAGTTAAAGCTCACGTTTCTGTCACAAGGTTGAATTAAGGAAAAGACTTTCCCAGAAGATGGCCACTGCGCAATTACAGAGGACTTCCATGGTATGATTTCTTGTATTTAAAAATATTTTAATGTAGCTAATCTTATTGTTTCCTGGAGTCTTTTATAAAAGTTAGAGCCAACTGTTTGAAGGGTTTAATGAGATCAGGAAACTCCATGTTTTAAGAAAGGAAGGTATTTGCTAAACTAATATTTAGAATCCATGGAGAATTGTGTTGGATGTTTGATGCATTGCATTAAATCACTGGTTCGTATCCAATTTACACTAGGTGTTAATGAATGCTATTCTGTGGCTTTGATGAAATTATCATTCATAGCAGTCTAGTCCAAGGAAATGAATGTGCATGCCTCACAAAGATAAAATTCTCATCTTTGCAATGTTCTTGTGTTACAGGGTTATGTGTGTCAAATCTAGTTAGTAACTAAAGAGTTACTACAATCTATCATGTATTATGCACTTACAGACTGTTAACCTGCAAGAGAATGTTAAGAGGATTTTTAAGCACTTTTTGCATTTTACCTTTAGGCTGCTTCCCTGAAATCACTTTCGCCTCTTAGAAGCCACCCTGACTTTCTGGGTTAGAAATTCTATGGGAAAGTACCATGGTTCACCACTATGGTTAGAAATTCTTTGGGAAAGTACCATGCTGATGCAAAGTTAGATCTACCTGAAGTTTGGGAGGATGTTATTTTTAATAAATCTAAATAAAATGTTTTAATTTTCCTGAAATTTAGAGTGCATTGGTATTTCCCAGTAAGATATCAACAGAGCAGCAGTCTTTAGTGTTAGTGAAGAGGCTCCTAGCAGTTTCAGTATCCTGCATCACCTATTTGAGAGGAATATTTCCAGAATGTGCTTATGGAACAAGATATCTAGATGGTAATGTAATGTTTATTTTTTGTTTCTTTCAGCTTTGTTCATGTTGATTTTAAAACCTGCTTTAAACATGTTGTTTTTATTTTGGCTTGCTTTAAGACTGTATAAATTTTTGCCTAGAGATCTTTTTTTAATAATAGCTTTAGTGAGATGAAATTCACATACCTGACAATTCACTCACTTAAAGTGCACAACTGAATGATTTTTAGTATATTCAGATTGGTGTGCAACCACTACCATAGCCAATTTTAGAACATTTCATCACCCCAAAAGGAAACTCCATACTCACTAAGTCATTCTCCCCTTCCCCCAACCTCCCCAGTCCTCGGATTCCACCAGTCTGCTTTCTGTCTCTATGGATTTACCTATTCTGGACATTCCCCATAAATGGAATCATATAATATGTGGTCCTTTGTGACCAGCTTATTTCACTTATGTTTTCAAGATTCATCCGTATGGTGACATGAATCAGTCTTTCATTCTCTTTTATTGTTGACTAATATTCTATTATATAGAATGTTTATACTGATAAGCAAACATTGATGAATGTTTGTTTCAGTTGTTTACACTTTTTTGGCCATTATAAATAATGCCACATTCATGTACACATTTTTATGTGGACTAAGTAGTTTTTAAAAAGTATATTCAATACCTTTGGAAGCACTTAATCCTAAAATTTTTCCTTAGTTTCTCAAGTTTAATTTCACCTGACATTACTCTTTAATGATGAAGTTGGTAGGTAAAAACATTCTATTATTTATTGCTTTGTATAGTAGTAGTATATATTCTTGTGTTATTTTGGGAAGTAAAAATAATACAGCCTATTTATACTACAGTAATAATTCATTACCCAGCACATAGTGTGTACCTAATTTTGTGTGCCAACTGTATGGTGGGCAATATGTTAAGCACTATGTTATGTATTACAGCTTGTTAATTCATATTACAGGCCTGTGAGTTAGCTATTACTCCTATTTTTCAGGTAAGGAACCTGAGACAGAGACAGAGATCTTAGTCCTTACCATTGTATTACCTGTTGCTTCCTTGCAGGTCTCTATCTCTCACAGCCAGTTAACTTCTTGGCCTTTTACAAGAATTTAATTGGGATACGGGCCCATACAAATACTCTAAAACTCTTGGATAATGATGGTGTGAAAGCATTATATCTAACTTTTAAGTATTCTATAGCTTTTAAAAATTACATTTTTTTTGCCCATCACATGTATCCTAATCATTTTGATGCCATTTTATAACAAGGATAAAAAGATTATTTATTTCCATAAGACCTTTCTTCTTTTAAATTATGTTAATACCAATCATCTGGAAGTTCATTGCCATTACATAATATATATCTAATACACAGCTGACGAAAATAATTTCACTTAAATTTCTAGGTGCTTGGGGTGCCTGGGTGGCTCAGTTGGTTAAGCATCTGACTCTTGATCTCAGCTCAAGTCTTGATCTCGGGGTCATGAGTTCAGGACCTGCGTTGGGCTCCGCCGTGGGCCTGAAACCTACTTAAAAAAAAATAAATAAAATAAAATTTCTACTTGCTTACTAATCTTGAGTAGTTCTATATTTGTATCATTTTGGTGTTTAGATCTTTGTGTGAAAATTCTGAGAGAAGATAAAAACTGTCCAGGATCTACACAGTTAGTGAAGTGGTAAGTAAAAGATTACCTAATGATATGAAATTATTTTTCTCTTAAATCACATTTTTTTTTTTGTACCTTGGATACCTTTCATTGTTTAACCCAATTTTAGTAACTCCCCCTTTAACACTAGATACCATTTTTGCAGGTCTTTGGATCTTTGCATTAAATTTTTTCTTTAATTTTAAAGAAATTAAAATTCTGGCTCAATAGGTAGAACATTTGACTTTTGATCTTGGGGTTGTAAGTTTGAGCCATACATTGGGTGTAGAGATTACTTTAAAAAAATAAAATTCTAGGGGTGCCCGAGTATCTCAGTCGGTTGGGCGTTTGATTCTTGGTTTCAGCTCAGTTCATGATCTCACGGTTCATGAATTCTAGCTCTCCATCAGGCTCTGTGCTGACAGCGCAGGGCCTAGTTGGGATTCTCTCTCTCCCTCTCTGTCTGCCCCTCCTCACCTCTCTCTCTCTCTCTCTCTCTCTCTCTCTCTCACACACACACACACACACACACACACACACACAGTGAATAAATAAACTTAAAAAATAAAATAAAATCTTAAAAAAAGGGAGCTTTTTTTTTTTTAAGTAAGTTCCTTGCCAAATGTGGGATTTGAACTCACAACCCTGAGATCAAGAGCTGGATGCTCCACAAACTGAGCCAGCCAGATGCCCCAAGAAGGGAGCTTTAATAAGAAAATTTTGTATTATTTAGTAATGAGATAATATGGAGACTTATTAAAAGAATTATTTTCTGGAAAAGCATTCGGTCTAAAAATGAATATTTCATTATTTTTTAGGATGCTAGGATGCTATGATGCTTTACAAAAAAAATACGTAAGTCAGTATCTCATTGTCTTTTTTTCTACAGCTTATACTCTATAAATGTAACAGCAATAGCCACAAAGTAGAATATTAATTTAAACTAATTTGGGCATAGGCCAGCCCAAATTACTGAAAAGTTTGAACATTTGAATATTTTAAAGACTAATATTCAACTCAATTTGAAGCTGACAGAATTAATGCTTAACAAATTTTGCCAAGCCAGTTTTAGTTAACACTTGGTTGTGTTAATAATAACACTTATTAACTTACAAAAACTTAATGAATTAAAAAAAAAACTCTTTTAAAATAGTTTATTAGTTTCACATGCCTTCTACAATTTTGTTTATACTAATAATTTTTTTTTAATTTTTTTAACATTTATTTATTTTTGAGACAGGGAGAGACAGAGCATGAACGGGGGAGGGTCAGAGAGAGAGGGAGACACAGAATCTGAAACAGGCTCCAGGCTCTGAGCTATCAGCACAGAGCCCAACTCGGGGCTTGAACTCACGGACCACGAGATCATGACTTGAGCCGAAGTCGGACGCTTAACCCACTGAGCCACCCAGGCGTCCCATGTTTATACTAATAATTTAATAAATTGTTTCTTCATAAGAATTCAAAAATAAATTTCTGTGTAGTCTAGGTTAAATTGTCACAAATCAGGGGCGCCTGGGTGGCTCAGTCGGTTGAGCAGCCGACTTTGGCTCAGGTCACGATCTCGAGGTCCGTGAGTTGGAGCCCCGCGTCGGGGGCTCTGTGCTGACAGCTCAGAGCCTGGAGCCTGTTTCGGATTCTGTGTCTCCCTCTCTCTGACCCTCCCCCGTTCATGCTCTGTCTCTCTCTGTCTCAAAAATAAATAAATGTTAAAAAAAAATTTTTTTTTAATTGTCACAAATCATAAATAGGTGAAATTTCTATTAATAAGGGTTTACTGTAGATTATAAGCCTTTTTGTATACTTATGTTTATATTATATAAAGAAGTCCATCTCTAAACAAAATGTAAAAAAGATATAATTTTATCCATGGTCACTAACCTCCCTTATTAAGGCACTAAGTATTTAATACTCATTAAATATTAAGTGCCTGCTATGTGCTAGACACATACTCCAGGTAGGAGCTGGGTGAACTAACAGTGGTCAGCGAAACAAAGAGAGCCCTTTCTATAGTGGGAAAACAGTCAATAAAACAAGTAAATCAGATAATTTCCAATTGTGCTAAATGCCAATAAAATATTTAGAAAAAGTGTGTTGCAGGTGGAGAGGTGGGGTAACTTTCGATAGGATAGGAGCTTCTCTGAGGTGCCATTTAAGCTGAGAATTGACTGAGAAGAAACCAGCCAGGCGTTGACTTTGGGAGAGAATATTCCTGGCAGAAGAGCAAATACAAAGAGTTGAGGGAAGTTTAGAGAGTTCAAGGAACAAAAAGAAAGCGAGTGTGAATGGAATGCAATGAGCAGTGGGGGAGGAGGAGTCGTTTAGAGGAGCCTGGAGAGACAGGCAGGGCCAGAGCTTTCAGGACTATGTAGGTGAGGGGTTTGAATTATATTTTAGGTGCCATTTGAAGGTTTTGAGTAGAAATGTAACATCATTTAATTTACATTTTAAATTAAAAATCACTGTGGCTACTTTCAAGACAATATACTGTGGAAGGAGAATAAGATGGGAATCAAGGAGAGTGTTGCTTAGTCCGTTAAAGCAGTACTGGTGAAAAATCACTGTGGCTTAGACCAAGAAGCAGAGAAGGAAATAAATGAAAAGATTCAGGATATATTTGGCAGTAGAACTGATTCGACTTGTTGATAGATTGGTTGTGGAGTATAAGGAAAAGATCCAAATCAAGGATGACTCTTAGATTTTTGTCCAATTACTTTAGTGGGTGATTTCCTATGATTCTCTATTCCTCTGGTTTCCAAAGCTTCTTCCCTTTATTAAATGAACAGAGTCCTGAACTCTACTTTTCTCTTTTCAAAATTAGTTCTAACATTGGTAAGGTTTAATGTGTTATTTCATAATATATATTTTCCTTGTAACTGGCAGAAATACCCACGTTTGCTTAAGTCAGTGACATGAATTTCAACCTTTAGTAAGTCAACTAGAAATATCTATTTGGGGGTGCCTGGGTGGCTCAGTCAGTTAAGCGTTGAACTCTTGATTTCAGCTCAGGTCACGATATCACAGTTGTGAGATTGAGGCCCACATTGGCTCAGATCTGGGCATGGAACCTGCTTAAAATTCTCTCTCTCCCTCTGCCCCTCCCCCAGCTTGTGTGTGCACAGGTTTCTCAAAAATAAAAGAAAGAGAGATATTTGGGGGACTAGAGAAAGATACATAATGTATTGCTTTATATACATCATATTTTCTGCAAGGTTATTTCTTACTAGGAATAAATGTTGAAATAAGGCGAAGAATTCTTATGATTCATCATGAAAAAATATTTTATGGAGTAAAAGTAAGATTTTTGTTCTTTGTTATATTTCAGCTAAGGATGGTTGTTCTAGCTGTAAGTATTTTTAAATTGTATGTTCTTTTTTAAAGACGTCAAATTTGGCCTTGCTTATTTAAATAACACTAAAACCAACAATTGATTATGTCACTTTATTCAAGTAAATGATCTATTCAGTGGGGGGGAAAGTAACAAATTAATATTTTGGGAGGTTATTTTGTATTTTGTTTTGCTGAATCCATTTAATAGTTTCATCTAAATATCCAATTTAGTTCTTCTTGAATACTTAGCCTTATATAAATAACTCAATTATAAATTATTTTTAAATAGGTATACACCAATCCAGAAGACCCTCAGGTAGGTGTACTTAGGTTAGTAAACATTATATCTTTAAAATCTAAAAATAACATAAAATTATAATAATATCCTATGCTTTTACTTGTGCTTTAATCAATACACTTTCACATATATTTTCACATTTGAACCATTTGAACCTCGTAAAGGCCTTTTGAGGTAAGACAAGGCTTGTATTGTTATCTTTAAACAGATTAATACACTTACTACCAAAGAGACTGTGTGACTGACCCTTGGCCACTAAGCCAAAAACCAATAGAAATAACCTAAAACTCCTGATTTCTGCTTCAATATAATATTCTTTTTATGGAATTTTGAAAGAGGTTGAGTTTGACAAAAATAAGATACTTAACACTTGCACTTTGGATATTCATCCCAATTCAGTCACATCCACCTTTTCATCTGACAATTAAAGAAGGTATTACAAGAAATGACAGGGAAAACCAAACAAGAAACAAAGGGGAAAGATCTGTTGAGTACCTACTATTATTAGGCTCTGTTCCTTGAAGCTTTATATGCATTATCTCATTTATTCATCATAACCTTCATGGGGTAACTACCATTATCATCTCCACTCTAGATAAGGAAACCTAGATACAAGGTTTCTTGCCAGAGGTCACAGTGGCAGAACAAGAATTTGGACCTAAGAAGTCCAGTTCATGACCTTGGTGCTTAACCATTGCACAGTAGCTGTTGTAGTGTTCCATTCAGTCATGGAGAAGCAGCTGTTTTTAAAAAGAGCTGATCCCCATTCCTATGTGAGCACTGAAATAGAAAGAAAGCAATTTAAAAAAAAAAAAAAAGCTTCGAGAGGGCTGGCAGTGTCTTTTCTTTGATACTCATGCCTGCAGTTAATGCTTAATATATGTCCATGGTGACAAAAATCATGTAAGCAAATGTTGTGAATTAGTTGATTGTTCGGAAACTAACTGCTCAGAAAATATTCATTTAGTTTCAGATGTTTTATATAGTTGAACATTTTTTACTTTCAGTAAAAGAGCAACTTTGTTGATTCACTAATATTTATTGAATGTTGGCATGCCAGGCAGTTTATTAAGTGCTCTGTATAAATTATCCTGTTTGTCAAATATTCATAACCACCAATGAGATAGGTACTATTTTCAACCCCTTTTATTAGTTGGGGAAACTGAAACTTAGGTTTAAATGACTTGCTCTTAGTCACAGTATAGCAAGGATTTAAGCCCTGTGCTTGAGCCATTCTGCTAGAATTAGAGATAATGCTGCCCCTCTCACCTATCTGCTAAGGAGTTCCTTTCTGATATATATGATATCCATTGCAATTAGTAGGGGAATGACCATCTCTCCAAGACTGAAGCACCAAATCCCAAACCAAGGGAATTATTAGGATTTGAAGATTTCAGTGGACCAATAAGGGTTAAAACATGGCAGAAAAATTACTAAATCAGCATGAAGAGTCATAGAAAAGCTGTATATAGCTACTTGGCTGCCAGTACTGTAAATCAGATACATAACTGCAATGTTTTCTATTTAAGACAATTTCAGAATGTTACCAATTTAAGTTCAAGTACAGTAATAATGGACCAGTCATGGACTTCATAAGGTATGGTTTTATAGTTTTCTTTTCGTATTACGGATTACCACTTATTCATATTAATACTATATTGCTAAACTTCAGAAGTACTGAAGTACTTCTGAAATGTCTCAAACACCCCCAATTAACCATCCAGGAGTGGCTGTAAAAACATCCTTTGAGTAGCTGCAAGCCCAAATTCTGTGGCTTATTATATACTATTTTAATTATGAAACAGAACCAAAGGGCAGGAAAGCTGTTGTATGCTTGAATGATTAGAAATGTAATTAAAATCCATCACTTGTTTCCTTTAAACATCTTATATAAAATGCATATTAAATAAAATTATTAGTTTATACTGTTATTAATAATGATATTGATGATATTAAATCTTTCATAATAGTGACATTAAAACACGTTTATGGTGGGGCGCCTGGGTGGCGCAGTCGGTTAAGCGTCCGACTTAAGCCAGGTCACGATCTCGCGGTCCGTGAGTTCGAGCCCCGCGTCGGGCTCTGGGCCGATGGCTCAGAGCCTGGAGCCTGTTTCCGATTCTGTGTCTCCCTCTCTCTCTGCCCCTCCCCCGTTCATGCTCTGTCTCTCTCTGTCCCAAAAATAAATAAACGTTGAAAAAAAAAAATTTTAAAAAACACGTTTATGGTAACTTTCAACTTAAAGACTTAATGCTATAATAGGAATAAGAATCTCAAATAGTAAAATATGAAGTTACTAGAAGCCATACATGCCATAAAAGAAATTAATGTGTGATTCTCTTGTAGTAAAAACCAAAGCAACGATTCCAACATGTCATCTGCTGACACCAAGAAAGCAAGTATTCTCCTCATTCGCAAGATTTATATTCTAATGCAAAATCTGGGACCTTTACCTAATGATGTTTGTTTGACTATGAAACTTTTTTACTACGATGAAGGTACTATTTGTAACACGTCCTCTTGTTACCTGTATGTTTTAGTATTGAAACAATTGGTTTCCATCCTAACTGATTTTAAGACCTAATTTGTAATATATTTTTTGAAATTATAAAATTTTCATTTAATATAAGTATTTGAAAAAGAAAGATTAGAAAAAATAGACTTTCAAATGTATATAAGCTTCTCCAGCGATATGAACATACCCATATGAGGTACAACCTCACTCATAATTAAAGAAATAAAACAGTGAGATGCTACTTTTCACTTACCAGAGCAGTAAAACTTGTAAACCATTTCTTGGCAAGGGTGTGAGGGAAAAGTAGGCACTTTTATAAATTCTCAAGGGAATGTATGTAGGTGCAAGATTTTTAGAGGACATTTTGGCAGTATCAGAATTTTAGATGCACATTCTCTTTAATCCAGAAATTCTATAGCTAGAAAAGTGTCTTGGGAATATATTTAACACAAACATGCAAGGTTATATGTTTATAAGGATACCATGCAAGCTATTATAGAGAATGTGCTAGGGCACCTGGGTGGCTCAGTCAGCCAAGCATCTGACTCTTGCTTTTGGGCCAGGTCATGATCTTGTGATTTTGTGAGTTCAAGCCCTGCACTGGGCTCTGGGCTGACAGCTTGGGGCCTGCTTGGGATTCTGTCTCTCCCTCTCTGCCCCTTCCCCACTCACGCTGTCTCTCTCAAAATAAATAATAAGCTTAAAAAAAATGTGCTGATTAAGTTAATTTATCCAAGAAATAATACAAATGGATTAAAAAGAAAGGTTAAAAACACCTAGGTATAGAACAGTATGATCTTATTTGTGTTTTGTTAAGGATATATACATATATGAAATATATATAGAAGAACATAAAGCAACAATAGTAATAACAACTAACATTTATTGGATACTTAGAATGTGCCAGTTTTAGTCTGAGTAGTTTATATACTTTAATTCATCTAATACCCACAATTACCCTATGGGGTAGATACTATTATTTTCCGCATTTCATAGGTGAGAAAACCAAATCAGGGATGATAAATAATTTATTCAAAGTCATACAGCCAGTCAAGTGAAGAAGAAAAAAGGTTGCCTTTCTATACTATTTGAAATGTTTTCAATCTTTGTATGTTATTATTATTATATTATGTTCTCTTCAGTTTCATGAACTTCATAGTATACTTTTTGCAGTTACACCCCCAGATTACCAACCTCCCGGTTTTAAGGATGGTGATTGTGAAGGAGTGATATTTGAAGGGGAGCCTATGTACTTAAATGTGGGAGAAGTTCCAACACCTTTTCACACCTTCAAAGTAAAAGTGACTACTGAAAAAGAACGAATGGAAAATATTGATTCAGCTATTTTATCACCAAAACAATTAAAAACACCACTTCAGAAAATTCTCATGGACAAAGATGATCGAGAAGATGAACAGGAGCATTATATAAGTGTCAGTACCTTTTAAAGAGTTATAAAGTACCATAGTAACAAATGTTTGACTCAATTCTAAAGACTAATAGTTCTTGTTAATATTTGTATAAATATTGTATTATAATCATAAACTCAAGGTTGATCTGGACCGTAAGAAAGGTATAGCCTTTTCATTTTAAAACTCTTTATCTTGGTGCAAACATTCTCAGAAATTTAAAGCACAGCTATTCTGGGGCTCCTGGGTGGTTCAGTCAGTTAAGTGTCCAACTTCTGCTCAGATCGTGATCTCACAGCTTATGAGTTCGAGCCCCGCATTGGGCTCTGCAGCTGACAGCTCAGAGCCTGGAGCCTGCTTCAGATTCTGTGTCTCCCTCTCTCTGCCCCTTCCCGGCTCATGTTCTGTCTCCCTCTCCTTCAAAAATAAACATTTAAAAAAAATGTTTAAAAGAAACAACTATTCTGAATGAAGTCCTGGAGGCCCAGCCACTCACCACTTCAACTACCCTCATAGTGTACTCTGAGGAAACCCCTTGGTCTGGAGCATAATTTGCAAACCACTGAAATACTCCAATCCCCCAACTAATGTTGGAATCCTTCCTACAACACCCTTACTAGATGCTCATTTAAACCTGTGCTTGAATTCATTTGGGGCCTGCAAAATCACTGTTCTAAAGCAGGCTGGAAGTTCCTAGAAGGCAGGAAAAGTGTCATTCATCTTTGTAATCCTCCAGTGCCTACCAGACTTAGGTTTACTGTGTACATTCTCAGTTTTCAATAGAAGTATGCTAGAAGTATAGAAGTATAAATAGAAATATAAAAAAGGCCTTTTTTTGTTACCTTACTCCCAGAAAATCTTCCACATTAACATGATTGTTATTTAATGTAATCTTTGTTGTTTTGTCTTATCTCATTTAATTCTAAATTATGATCTTAGTACTTATATATAGAGACTGACTTTTCTGATTTAGGCTCTGCCACATCCTTACAAATAGAAAATTCAATTTTCAAACAGTTTAGTCAAAGAAAAAGTCTTCTCAAAACCTAAATCCCAGTCTTGCTTTATAAACAAATAATGCTGGGATTTATGTAGCATTCTTTAAAATATTTAAAGCTCTTTGACATATGTCACAAAAAAATGTATAATTATAAAGTAGACATTAAACTTGTTGCTATTTCTACCGTACCATGACTGATCTATTCTTCACTAACTTCCTGAAGAGGATTGGGGCATATTTAGTGTGTGCTAACATATGTATAGAAATTCCAGAGATATGGGCGCCTGGGTGGCTCAGTTAGTTGAGTGGCCGACTTCGTCTCAGGTCATGATCTCGCAGTTCGTGAGTTTGAACCCCACGTTGGGTTCTGTGCTGACAGCTCAGAGCCTGGAGCCTGCTTCGGGTTCTGTGTCTCCCTTTGTCTCTGCCCCTTCCCCGCTCATGCTCTGTCTCTGTCTTTCAAAAATGAATAAACGTTAAAAAAATTAAAAAAAAAAAGAAATTCCAGAGATACAGCAATGATGCTTGTGTAAACATGTCTAATGCAGTGCCCTCCGACAATAGTAAGAACTAAGGATTCTTAGAGCCATTATGTATTTTTGAGAAAGTTGTATATTTGTTCTTAAAGCAACCCTGCCAAAAAGAGTAGTAGTTTTTACTTTGGATAAATGTTGTACCTTGTTATAGTAATTATAGGACTTTATTTCTAGTAAACGTAAGGTAGTTATACTGTTATGTTATATTTAACCTTCATAAAACAAATTTGTTCATAAATACTTTGCCCAGTTGTTTTAATTTCTTTTCAAAATGTGTCCATTTTTTTATTCATGTAATTATGTAGGATGATTTTGACATTGAAACTAAAATGGAAGAGCAGAAAAAAAACCCTGGATCTTCTGAACTTGGAGGTAAGAAGTTAATGAAAATGTAGATTGATTCACTTTCAATTCTATTTCATACCACTTTAACTCCTTTTTTTTTTTTTTAAACAGAACCAAGTTTAGTTTGTGAGGAAGATGAAATTATGAGATCTAAGGAAAGTCCAGATCTTTCAATTTCTCATTGTCAGGTATAAATTTGATAATTCATCTCACTTTTAACTTGCTTTTTTTCCCCCAAAAGACTTGCTTATATAGTTATCTAGTTATTTTTCAGGTTTTGTTATTATATTCAAGGTCTTTTAGGATAAAATTAAGTTTCAAGAATGCTTTTGTAAAAAAACTTGAAAAGTATATATTGCAAAGTTTTGAATTTTTGTGGATTTATTTAGTAGTAAACCTAAATATTGTTCATAGAATCTCAGAATTTCAGCTAGAGAGAATCTTAAGCAATTATTCTACCACCTTTTGTGCTTACAAATGGAGTATATAATACATTTTTATTGCCTTGAGAAGACATGTTTAATTTTGTTTTCCGTAGACAGTAAAATCTTGATATAACATTTAGATAAAAAGAACTTGAAAATAATGGGACTGAGTATTGTCCACCTTCCTCTGCACATCTCCTTTCTCCAATGAGGGTGAGCTAAAGTTCTTATCTTCTGGAAGAGTAGTGTAGTGCCCAATGATCATTTGGGACTTTTTCAGTTCAGTGAATGATCGACAGGGTCAGTTTCATTATTTTTACCTTTACATTTTTTGTGACAGTAAGAACCATTCAAAATTATTGGTTTTCATTAAGATAATACCCTAGATTTTATGTTACTGAATTTTAGAGCCTAGTATTATGGAAAGTTTTTATTATGTTATATGATTTTGTGTAATTATTTTCTTTTCGAGTTTGAACAGTTAGTCAGTAAAACATCTGAACTTGATGTATCTGAAAGCAAAACAAGAAGTGGAAAAATCTTTCAGAATAAAATGGTAAGTGTCTCTTTAGATTTGTTTTCCATTTTGACCTTGTAATTTTTCCCCACGTGTGAGTTTATTTTGCTTCTTAATCCTTTCTTTATTGGACCAATATTTAGTAAGCGCCCATTATGTGTCAGGTACTTTTACTAGGTGTTGGAGATATAATATGAATAACACATTGTTCCTACTCTTAGCTAAAAGTTTAGTAACTGGAGCAGTGATATAGGGCCACGGTAGCAGTCTGAGTAGGCTACATGGAGGCACAAAGGAAAGAATGGTTACTTTGATTGAAGGTGCATGAAAGAGGAGAATTCAGGAAAGGCTTTGAGAAATGACACTATCATCCAGTCTCCCAAGGAGATTTCCTAGAATGCCAAAATATTCTCATGTTCTATCTTGTAAATGGATTGTCTTGTTAATGAGACATAAAAATTAATGTTTTGTACATATTTTGCATAAAATGAATCTCATGTTTTTAAGGAAAAACCCACTGCTTTATTTTAGTTTTATATTTTTATTAAATGGAGATTTATATTTTATTTTAAACCTTTAAGTTACTCAAATGTTCAGGTATGAAGAAAAACCATTCTATAAAATATTATATCCAAACTCAGGAAACAAATAGCACACCCTAACAGTATATTGGCATTTCTTCCCAACTCCTCATTTCAGTGACATCATGTTGATAGCTTAAAAGTGGAGATGATGAGAATATCCACAGCATGGAAATCTGCAAAGGCCTCAACTCAGGATTCGTTACTCCTAGAGAACTGGTTGTTAAACATTTACCAGCACACCATTGATTATAGTGCCATTTTTAGGTGTTCTTTTTTCTACATTCTTTTTTTTTTTTTAAGTTTTTATTTTATTTTTTTAGTAATCTCTTTCTCCAACTCAGGGCTCAAACTCATGACCCCAAGATCAAGAATCACGTGCTCTTCCAACTGAGCCAGCTAGGTGCCCCCTTTTCCATATTCTCAGTAGGAAGTTAAAACTGGCAGAAGGCAGCATGCAAACTAATATGCTGATGAAAGCAAAAGATAAAAAGTTTCAAAAGTTAGTACCCCTAGCAGCAAAATGGTCTTCTAAGCAGCTTCTACTTAAGATGAGTATCCTTTACTAGGATATAGGGAAAAAAGCAAGAGTTAAAAAATTATTAGGCAGGATTTCCTTGTAATGTGACATTAAGACACTTTAGGAGCATAAATTCACTTCTAAAATTGCCCATGTTGGAGCGCCTGGGTGGCTCAGTCAGTTAAACATCCAACTTCGGCTCAGGTCATGATCCTGCAGTTCATGAGTTCAAACCCTGCATCAGGCTCTGTGCTGACAGCTCAGAGCCTAGAGTCTGCTTCAGATTCTGTCTCTCTCTCTCTCTCTCTCTCTCTCTCTCTCTCTCTCTTTCTCTCTCTCTTTTTCAAAAATAAATATTTTAAAAAATAAAATAAGAAATAAAATTGCTCATGTTTTTGTATATGAACTCTCTGCCAAAGTATTGCTGCTTTTGAGAATCATGACTGCATTATTACTAGAAAAGGGCAAGAAATGAAAATACTTAATTGTATATACATTAAGGAAGCTATATGGAAAAGTACACTTCCCACATCAGAAAATATGCATGTCTGGGGTGCCTGGGTGGCTCAGTCGTTTGGGCATCCAACTTCGGCTCAGATCATGATCTCCTGGTTTGTGAGTTCAAGCCCCACGCTGGGCTCTGTGCTGACAGCTCAGAGCCTGGAGCCTGCTTCGGATTCTGTATCCCCCTCTGTCTCTGCCCCTCCCCCACTCATGCTCTGTCTCTCAAAAATGAATAAACGTTAAAAAAGTTTAAAAAAAGAAAAGAAAAGCATGTCCTTTTAGAGAATAGTAATATGACAGCTAACAATTTGTCATTGTCCAATATTCATTTTAAAAACTGCATAGATAGGGGCACCTGGGTGGCTCAGTCAGTTGAGCATTGACTTTTTTTTTTTTTTAACGTTTATTTATTTTTGAGAGACAGAGCACAAGAGGAGAAGGGGCAGAGAGAGAGAGAGAGAGAGAGGGAGACACAGAATCCGAAGCAGGCTCCAGGCTCTGGGCTCAAACCCACAAAACGTGAGATCATGACCTGAGCCAAAGTCAGATGCTTAAGTGACTGAGCCACCCAGGTGCCCCAAGCGTTGACTCTTGATTTTGGCTTGGGTTGTGATCCCAGGGTCACGAGACAGAGCCCTGCATCGGGCTCCATGCTGAGCACTGGAGTCTGCTTAGGATTCAGTCTCTCCCCCTGTCCCTCTCCCTGGCTCACACACTTTCTCTTTCTCTCTCTCAAATAAAAATAAAATTGGGGCGCCTGGGTGGCGCAGTCAGTTAAGCGTCCGACTTCAGCCAGGTCACGATCTCGCGGTCCGTGAGTTCGAGCCCCGCGTCAGGCTCTGGGCTGATGGCTCCGAGCCTGGAGCCTGTTTCCGATTCTGTGTCTCCCTCTCTCTCTGCCCCTCCCCCGTTCATGCTCTGTCTCTCTCTGTCCCAAAAATAAAATAAACGTTGAAAAAAAAATTTTTTTAATAAAAAAAAATAAAATAAAATAAAAACTACATAGATAGCATTATTTACAATAGCCAAAGGTGGAAAAAAACTATCTATCAATAGACAAAATGGATAAACAAAATGTAGTATATCCATGCAATGGAATATTATTCAGCCATAAAAAGGAATGAAGTACCCATACATGCTTCAACCTGAATAAACCTTGAAAACATGCTAAATGAAAGAAACCAGTGATAAAAGTCCACATATTATTTGATTCTACTCATATGAAAGTCCAGAGTAGGAATTTCTATAGAGACAGAGTAGAATGTCTCAGAGCTAGTGGGAGAAAGGGGGAATAGGGAAGTGATTAGTATACTCTACATTTAAAGAAACCAGGTATCCTATCTTAGTCGGAAATAGGTACACTATGTATAATTTTAAAAAGAAAGAAGAGAAGGAAGGAGGGAACAAACAAACAAACCTCAGCATTTCTTTTTGGAGTGATGAAGTATTCTAAAATTGACTGCAATGATGGTTGCACAACTCTAAATATAATTAAAATTATTGAACTGTATGCTTTTTAAAATAGATGAACTGTATGTTATCTGAATTATATCTCAGTTATATCTCAGGAAAGCTTTTTTTAAAAACTGCATATAGTTAGTTGCCTCTTGTTTTTCAAGTGTTGGTTATTCTTTGAGAAATAACCAATTGATGATTATTCTGTCTTTGTGGAGGCTAATGGAAATCAACCAGTAAAATCTTCTAAGGAAAATCGGAAGAGAAATCAACTCAAATCTGGGAAAACAGTAAGTTTTATGATAGTATATAAGTTGAAAAAAATGGCAAGTATCAAACTATCATTACTATAGATTAAACTTTAAATGCTAAATATGATAATATTCCTGGATATTACCTCAGAGTACTGATATCCAAATCTTGTGTATAAATTGGTTCTAAAAAATGAGGTGATTTTAAATAAGGTGTGCTATGGTTGTTTATTAATTTTTTCCATGTAAATATATACTGATTTCATCAATGATTTGAAATAGTTGGAGGAATGTGTAAAATAAAAATCAGTGTGTCCAGAAAAATATGAATAGAATGAGAAAATTAAATATGAATAAATATGGTAGAATGAGAAAATGTAAGAATATTTAGGCCATTTTATTTATGTAGAGCTAACCATTTTATTTATGTAGAGCTAAAATTGGGCCAGAAATTTGATCTGAGCTTCCTAGAGATCAAAAATGAAGTAGAAATAAGATAAGTTACCAAATCAACTTGTTCCCTAAAAATATAGCATCTCCCCTCAGTACCTTAGGGGAAAGAAAAATTTTCCTGACCTAAATTTTTTAACAGTTGTTTCATATTTAGGACCTTATTGTGTACCAAGTCAGATCATATGTTTGCCATTTCTGAGATAAATATTTGTATTTTCAACTATAACTTTTAGTATTATTAGTAGGTTAAAATTAGACAACTGAATACATAAGACTGCTTTAAAGGGGTAATCTCAAAAATATAGTTAATAGTGTTTTTAATTTACATATCTTAAGAAGGGAATGAAATAACCTGATACTTCATTAATATATTAAGTTGTCTGACTTTTCCCAATGTATTAAGCCTTGATTTTTTTTTTCAAAATCATTCAGTTTGTATCATTAGTGAGGTGGGATGTTGTTGTTATTGTTGTTGTTGTTGTTTTCCAGAAAAATCAAAGTTGAGTAACTCAGGGAATACTTTCAGGAATTTCCCTAATTTGTCCTCCTATTCATTCAAGATTATACATTGAATGTCTAATAGCTATCAGGCACTGCTAAGTACCAGGAATACAAAAAAAGAAAACATGATTTAAACCTTACATGGTGCGGGGGCACCTGGGTGGCTCAGGAGGTTGAGCGTCCAACTTGGGCTCAGGTCATGATCTCATGGTCCGTGGGTTTGAGCCCCGCGTCGGGCTCTGTGCTGACAGCTCAGAGCCTGGAGCCTGCTTTGGATTCTGTGTCTCCCTCTCTCTCTCTCTGCCCCTCCCCTGCTCAAGCTCTGTCTCGGTCTCTCTCAAAAATAAATAAACATTAAAAAAATAATAATAAAAAAAATAAACCTTACATGGTGCCAAGGTAGAATGTTTCTCTCTCTGCAGCTCATTATTAAATCTTTTTCCCTCTTATCCCTCCAAAATATTTTGAGGACATAATGTTAGATCTTTCTGATTTCTCCAACAGCCCTAATGAAGACCTTACATTTTACAAGTGTGTACTTTCAGCAGCCATCAGAAGATATAAATATATCAGTAATAAAATTTACCCTACTTTATTTGTTTGTTTGTTTGTTTGTTTTTAAGAAATCTTTACACCCAGTGCGGGGCTTGAACTCACAACCCCAAGATCAAGAGCGGCATGCTCCTTGGACTGAGCCAGCCAGGTGCCCCAACTTTACCCTACTTTTAAACAACTCAGATATACTGTCTTAGTAGGAAATAGTTACACTACGTATACTTTTAAAAAGAAGGCAAGGAAGGAACAAACAAACTTCACAGATGTGAAAAAATTTAAAATTAAAAACATGTAAACTGGAAAGTATCCTTGTTTTCTTTTGACAGGTCCTTCATCACTTTGATACTTCTAGTCAAGAGTCAGTGCCAAAAAGAAGAAAGTTTAGTGAACCAAAGGAACATATATGAAAATTAATTCTTCTTCATGTTTGCAAAGTTCTCAACATTTAAACTGAAGGACACTGTATTACTATTTTAATGTGTATTTGCCCTACCTGTGAAAAATTATATATAGTCTTAAGCAGTTAGTACACTAAAATGAATTTTTAGGTGACTATCATATTATCTGAGACAATCCAAGAGAACTTTTGCGTAAAATCAAAAGTACCAATGTCATAATTGATTTTGTTCATTATCTGTTCAATATTGATCTATCTTCCATTTTGATGGATACTGCCTTTAAACGTATATTAACTTTTAAGTCAATTTTAAAAACAAATAACGTTTATTTTGTTATTAAATTTTGGTAGGAATTTGCTTTTTACTTACGTTAAAACCATACCACTTAACTGTCACTGTCATTAAAACCGTATTCTTCAGTACTTTGAGTACTGAATGGAGTGTATTAACATGGTAATATATAACATACCATTAAAAATTGGTTATCTTTTTAACATTTTTGTACTTGAAGACAAAAATGAGGACTGATTTTTAAGGTCTGGCATTTTTGGCAACATAAATAAAATATTGTTCAGCATCTAGACTCTTTCATGGCTTCTAATTTTTATTTAGCAGAAGATGTTTAGGCACTAATTCTATGATCATTTTGGTAGATGATACTTTGCAAGAGTTGAGCACACTTCCCAGAATCTTTAAGTGGTCGTATGAAAGATACTGTGCTTTTAGTGAGAAACCTGGGACCTGATTTCAGCTTTGACCGTTTCCTTTGCCTTAGAAAAGGAAGACTTAAAACTTGGTCTGTTTGCTTCTTGCAGTTTTCAGCAGCCGTATTATAAAACATACATTACCCATGGGTTTGCCAGTAACAAGCGCTGATAGAGAAGGTAGGGGTGTATGCTATGGTAGAAATGTACCTATTCCTGTTTAATGTAAACCACATAAACGTACACAAACTGACCCAGATCAGGTTTTTCTGGAACAGGAAAGTTAGGGACAAGCTAATTGTCGAAAACAACCAATTTTAAAATGTGTATTTATTCTTAGCTTTTTTGGATCCCAACACATCTCACCGAATTGTCCTAGAATACACTGCTACAGTTAACACACCTGCTACAGAGGTTGACCAACAAAAACCTTTGTTGATTGGCAGCTGGTGCTAGCTCACTGAACGCTTTGATTGGACGATTTAATGGGGGTGGGGATCTCAGCTCCCTTTCCTCTCTTCTACCAAGGTTACTTCATTGGATTGACCAGCTGTCAGGTTGACCCAAACCTGCCTCCTTTTGGTGGTGTTTGTCGGGATCGCAACACAATAGCCCGAGGAGAGCCTCCCCTCGTAAGCTCCGATTGGCTGGGCTCAACCTTGGCGGTTTCTGATTGGTCCAATGAAGAAACACCAAGGTAGGTTGCCTAGCGATCCTGAGGAAGCTGATGTGTTATTCCTTCTCTGCATCGAAGGATCAGGAAGTTTGTGCTCTCTGCGTGGCTGAGAAGTTTTTCTACCTACTAGGACGGGGGGGAAGAGGGGGAACAGGTGTCCCCCTAAAACAGAGCGCAAGCTGCAGCCTGCGTCGGGCCGTAACCCAGGAGTAACGTCAGGTAAGCAACGGAGGATATACATTTCCTAACGTCCAAAAACAGCCTCCAGATTTTTTATTTTCTGGGGAGAGGGAGGTTCTTATTAGTTTTTGGCCATTTTTTTTTTTCAAATAGTGTTTTTAACTTGTAAATGTCGAGGGGGTGTTAGTTCCTCAAAATTCCCCTTAATTTTTTTTTTTTTTTTTCTCTGAAGACCTAAAGTTTTTTTGGATTGGGTTAGGAAATAAACCCTATTCACAATACCAAATAAGGCTAATGCCTGTAAGCATTTATTTTATGTTTTATTTTTTCCTCCTCCACTCTTCTTCCCGCCTCCCACCAAGAATTATATTTGAAATATAGCCTTGTATAAACAGTCTCTTGTAAGTCACTTCACTTGTATTTCTCTTAAAAATGTTCACATGCATTTCTGAGTATTCATTTTAATCAGTATATATTTATTGAGCAGTTACAACGTTAAAGACATTGTGCTAGTTGCTATGGAGACTATAAAAACCCAAGAAGACAATATCCCTGCCCTCAAGAAGTTTACAGTTGAGAGACAGCCATACCAAAAGAAAGACTATAATAAATACTTTAAAGGATGTAAGTATAAATAAAGTTCTGTGAAAGTACAGCTGAGAGAGAGACCAATTCTGGCCATGGGACATATATGGGTAATGGAGAAGGAGATTCACTTAAGGCTTTACCTGGGTCCTCAATAGACCTTTGAAAAATGGGTAGGTAATAGAAAGGAAGGGAAAAGGGAGAGAACACCAACATGTACAAAGGAGGAGAAGTAGCAGCATGGGACGTTTGAGAAATGGTTTGTTAACAGTACATAATTGAGAGTAATGTAATGGGAAATATTGCTAGAAGGTAGGATGGGATCCAGTCACAGAGGCTCTTGAATGCATTCTTTTTGTCTTAAAAAAGATATTCTTTTAAATGATTGCTGATGAGGGGCGCCTGGGTGGCTCGTTGGTTAAGCGTCCGACTTCGGCTCAGGTCATGATCTCACGGTCTGTGAGTTCGAGCCCCTTGTTGGGCTCTGTGCTGACAGCTCAGAGCCTGGAGCCTGTTTCCGATTCTGTGTCTCCCTCTCTCTCTGCCCCTCCCCTGTTCACGCTCTGTCTCTCTCTGTCTCAAAAATAAATAAACGTTAGGGGCGCCTGGGTGGCGCAGTCCGTTAAGCGTCTGACTTCAGCCAGGTCACGATCTCGCGGTCCGTGAGTTCGAGCCCCGCGTCGGGCTCTGAGCTGATGGCTCAGAGCCTGGAGCCTGTTTCCGATTCTGTGTCTCCCTCTCTCTCTGCCCCTCGCCCGTTCATGCTCTGTCTCTCTCTGTCCCCAAAATAAATAAACGTTAAAAAAATTTAAAAAAAAAAAATAAAAATAAACGTTAAAAAAAATTAAAAAAATAAATAAAAATAAATGATTTCTGATGAAAAATATTTATTGTATATCATCTTAAAAATGGATGTTTAGATTTATTTAAAATAAAGTACGCTAATTTTAAACTTTATCACAGATGATTTATTGCACTTTCTCTTGAACGTAGATTTTTAAAACATCTGTGGTATATGGTATAAAAGGGCACGTGCTTTGTTTTTTTGTTTCTTTGTTTGTTTGTTTGTTGTAATTGACAAAGAATTTGTTAATCTTTTAGTATTTTAGTATTCTCTTGCTGGTACTTTTTGTTGGCAGCTGTTTGTGTATTTGCAAGATGGCTAGCTAGGGGTAGAGATGAAAGTTTTCTGGCTATATAGAATTACTACACGTGATCTTCTAAGTATTATTCTGTAGCAGTGATTTCCAAAGGGAGTGCATGAAGTGAGTTATTAAGTTATGGGAAGAAAATATGAGAATATATGTTTATATTTAGTTTTTCTTATTTTTTAATTTTCTCTTTTGTGTATTATAATGTGCCATTGAATGCTTATACAAATTACATATAAATTATTATATGCCTTTTGGACCTGGATGCTCCACAATGTTTATGCTGCCCCATAATATTTAACTTGGGGAGGATCCATTTTGTGAAAGGAATTACCATGATGGATATATACTCCTGGGTTATAGACTATGCACGTAAAATTGGCAGACTTAAAAGATAATCATTTCTACCAGTCTTTAAAATCACTGATTTTATTTTTCTGTCAGTGCCTTCTGTGTACTTTGGGAAAGATATGTTAACCTAGTTTTTCTGGTCATTATTCCTTTATTTATTTATATATAATAATATCTGGTCATTATTCCTTTATTTTCTGGTCATTATTCCTTTATTTAATATATTTCATATTTCTATACATTTGTAGTATGTTAATATGTATGTTTTTGTTTACGTAAGCACACATACAGATATTTTTTTGTCACTGCCCGCCCCCCCCCCCCGCCAGAAACAGGTGAGAATGACCACTTTAACTCACCGGGCCCGTCGCACTGAAGTAGGCAAGAACTCTGAAAAGAAGGTGGAAAGTGAGGAAGACACTAATCAAGACAAGAGTCCAGACAATGAGGACTCTGGTGACTCTAAGGATATTCGCCTCACCCTTATGGAAGAAGTATTGCTCCTGGGACTAAAAGATAAAGAGGTAATGCAGTTGGGTTTGGTAGCCCGTCTCAAAGACTCCTGAATGTCAGAATGTTTTTAGGAAGTAACCTGACAGAATATTTTCATGAATGCTCAGTTGGCCTTGGAATTGTGCTCTAGCCATCTGAGGGATGGGGGAGTTTGGGGAGGATGAAATCCAGAAGTATAATTACTTGAAATGTAATTTAATTACAAAATTACTCCAAAATTCTGGAAGAGACAAGAGAGAATATAACACAGTGTAAAATTTTGGTACTTGTAGTTCCCCAGTGAGATTGAAGGTGAAATAACTTCCTATTAAACTAAGCAGGCCCACACAATGAAGTTGTCTTGAGCTGTGGAGAGGAAATTCTTTTCAACGACAAGGGACATGTATGATTAGCTGTTTTACAAAAATAAACAGTGGGTAGGTTTCTTACAATACAGTAGAAATAATTTTTTAATTCTATTTTCTGGATCTTTAGAAGTTAAATATCAATAACTGATAAGGAATATTTTAATTTAGAAAATGTTTTTAAATTAATTGCAGTTTTCCCTTATTAATAGAACATTTTATAATAGAATTAGTCTTGAGATAACAAGTCTTGTGGTACATATTTGTGGTATATATGTGCTGGCTTTCCTACTAGTACTATACATCATCTTTCATTTATAATTTAACTTTTTTTTTTTAATGTTTATTTTTGAGAGAAAGAAAGAGAGCATATGAGCGAGGAAAGGGCAGAGGGAGAGGGAGACACAGAATCTGAAGGAGGCTCCAGGCTTTGGAGCCCAGTGCAGGGCTTGAACTCGTGAACTGTGAGATCATGACCTGAGCTGAAGTCGGGTGCTTAACCGACTGAGCCACCCACGTGCCTCTGTAATTTAACTTTTTATTGTGTTTCACTTTCTTCTTTAATGAAGAGGTTATGAAGAAATATAAATGTAATATTTTAAACAGTCTACTTCCTTTCCAAGAAAGTCTTTAGTAAATACAATAATAATAAAGGCACATTTATTATTGGCCTCTGTTTGGAAATTTAGCAAGTTAAAGTGTTACTTTACATTAAAAAATACTAAAGTTGGGGGCGCCTGGGTGGCTCAGTCGGTTAAGCATCTGACTTCAGCTCAGGTCATGATCTCACAGTCCATGAGTTCGAGCCCCACATCAGGCTCCGTGCTGACAGCTCAGAGCCTGGAGCCTGCTTCGGATTCTGTGTCTCCCTCTCTCTCTGCCCTCCCCCGCTCATGTTCTGTCTCTCTCTGTCTCAAAAATAAATAAAAACATTAAAAAAATTTTTTTTTTTTAAATACTAAAGTTGGGCGTGCCTGGGTGGCTCAGTTGGTTAAGGGTCTGCCTTTGGCTCAGGTTATGATCTCACGGTTCATGAGTTCAAGCCCCACATCAGGTTCTCTATTGTCAGCGCAGAGCCTGCTTCAGATCCTCTGTCTTCCTCTCTCTCTGCCCCTGCCCCGCTCGCGCGCTCTCTCTCTCTCTCTCTCAAAAATAAATAAGCTTAAAAAAATACGAAATTTTGCTCTGATAATTGTCCTTAGCTAGTAATGAATTGGCTACATACATCTAATAACACGTGTTCTTTTCTGCACTGATTCCTCAAATTTAGGATTACCTTTGTTTCTTTTTTCTTTTTTTTTAAAGTTTTTATTTATTTTGAGAGAAAGTGTGTGAGTGGGGGAGGAAAAGAGAGAGGAAGAGAGAGAGAATACCAAGCAGGCTGTGCACTGTGGGGCTCAAATCCACAAACCATAAGATCATGACATGAGCCAAAGTCAGACCCTTAACTATCCGAGCCACCCAGTTGCCCCCATTTTATTTTCTTTACCACTTTTCCTTTCACTATTTTTTGTCATGTCAGATTACCAACTTGAACAAAATTTATAAGACTTGTTATAGCTTGTGTATTGGTAAAACTAATATTAAAGACATCATATATGTACTTGACCAAGACATGGAAAAATCAGAAAATCTTGCCCACAAGTATATTTTCCTGTTTTCTGAGAAAGTTGATGAAGCTCTAGTTTTATAAAAATCAAACAAATGAGGGGCGCCTGGGTGGCTCAGTCGGTTGAGGTCTGACTTCAGCTCAGGTCACAATCTCGCGGTGCGTGAGTTTGAGCCCTGCGTCGGGCTCTGGGCTGATGGCTCAGAGCCTGGAGCCTGCTTTCCATTCTGTGTCTCCCTCTCTCTCTGCCCCTCCCCCGTTCATGCTCTGTCTGTCTCTGTCTCAAAAATAAATAAAAGTTAAAAAAAATTAAAAAAGAAAAAAAAAATCAAACAAATGAAAACACAAAATTGACTCTCCAAGAGAACATGAGAGTAGGTCTGAAGATTAGGTGGTATAAATACTGTTTTGAGATGTTTACACAGTGGCTAGGAAACCTTCACTGACTGTAGAAGAGCATTTTAGAACTAAACATCTATTTGGTTATTTTACTTTTGAATAGGAATGATTAATTTCCTGCTGACCTTAGATACTAGAATTTTTGTTTCTGTTTTGTAGAGAATCTAACTTTGGGCTTCTCTTTGTGTGTTTTTAAATGTATAATAGTTAATATAAATTTAAGGAAATAGAGTAAAAAATAAAGGAACTCTGGCAAGATACCATTCAAAGATGAGCATGTAACAATTAACCTTTTGAATTGTTCTCATTTTATTTTGAAAATAGTTGACAAATTATGTTTTTACCTTTCAGTTGGCTTAGGAAGAACAAGAAATAACAAATCCTTAGGTGTAAATAAATAGGAGAGGTCAAACCTTCTGATTTATTAAAGTAGTAGTGTTGTTCCAAAATGCCAGTTATATAACTATCTCTAAAATTATTAGTTGATTTCCAGCACTAATTATTTTCTTCTCAACTCCTAAACTACTCAGATTTATTTAATCATTATTTAGCATGATCGGGGATACCCATTATGTGCTTAGCATTGTACAAATACTAAGGTAAATATAAAATAGTATAATATATGGTCCCTGGCTTCAAGAAACTTGAATTCCAGCAGGGGAGACAAGACTTCGATACCTTGTAAAACTAAAGTAACACAAAGGCACCTGGGTGGCACAGTCAGTAGAGCATAGGATTCTGGAGCTTGGGGTTGTGAGTTCAAGCCCCACGTTGGGTGTGGAGATTACTAAAAAATAAAAATAAAATAAAAGCTAAGTAACCCAAAGGTCCATCCACTGCAGAATAGATAAAAATGAATTGTCCATTTATTTAAATGAACATAAATATCTTTTCTATACAGAATTAAAATGAACATTGTTATAAAACATGTATGATTCTCATGTAATGTTCAGTACTGGAAGCCAGACACAAAAGACATACTGTGTGATTTCATGTATATAAAATTTTTAAAAAACTAAACTATAGTGTTTGGGTTTGTGTATTTAGGTGATTAAAACTATAAAGAAAAGCACAAAAGGGATTACCATAGTTGTGAGCATAGTGCCTACCTTTCTTTAGGAAGTGTGGGAAGTGGGGGGGTAGGTATTAGTGGTTAGAAAAGAACACGAGCTTTCTGAGTACTAACAGTTTCCTGTTTCTGTACTTGCGGAAAGTTTCATGGATTTTTCACTTAGAGATAAGTCATTGAGCTTTTTTCACTTTTGTTTCATGCACTCTTCTGTGTGTGTCTTATATTTCACAATTCAAAAGATTTTTAGAGAAGTAAACAACAGTAAAAATCCCAAGTTTTCCATGTTAGAAGGGTAAAAAAGCCAAGAGACTTGGAAGGAAGAGAGATCATCATGGGGGAAGAATAGGAGGTAGTAAAACAAGCTGGACCTTTAAGAAAGGTAGGACTAATGTAACTGGAGTGAAGGAAACATATTCTGGATGAGGGAACCTGCAAGTATGAGCTTGATAAGTTTGGGAGATAAGTAACCACTATGACTGAAGTAGGTGGCATTCTTGGAGAACAAGGAGAGTCAAAATTGGCAAATTAGATTCAGACTATAGAGTGTGGCAGATTTGTGAATGCTAGGTAGAGACTTTTAGACTCTTTATTTTTATTTTAATTCCAGTGTCGTTACATACAGTTTTATATTTAGGAGTATAACATAGTGATTCAACAATTCTGTGCATTACTCAGTGCTCATCACGATAAATGTACTGTTTATCCCTTTGACCTAATTTCACCCATCTTCCCAGCAACCTCGCCTCTGGTAGCCATCAGTTCGTTCCCTATAGTTATACATTCTTTCCTTTAAGTAATGCGATCAGCCGAATGAAAAGAGCAAAGCCCATTTCATTTTTGTGTACAAATTAATGACTTAGTGATATTTTTACTCTATGTTCTTTGTGAGTATATGTTTTTATATGTATATAATTTCTTGTTTTTGCATGGCTTTAGGTTTGTGGCACGTAAAAAAACAAAACAAAACAAAACCACCTTCTAAGTGTTAAACTTTGTATTCCAAAGTCCCAAAATTAAATTTTGCTGAAGATTTCCATAGGATTCTTTGTTTATAACCCAATACTATGCAGGGACAATAGTCCCTACTTTTGAGATCATTTATAGTCTAGTGGGATGAGAGTGGCTGGAGAGGCTGGAAGGGGGATAGGGAAAGTCAGCAGACCATTGCAGTGCATGTGATATATGTGTGACTGTGTTGTGGGGACTGAGGGAACAAAGAGGAAAGAAACCCAACCCAAGTGGGTGGTAGAGAGTGCTAGTGGGATAGGGGAGGAAAGAGATACTGGGAAAGACTTCTGGGAGGTGATAACTCTTAACCTGAATTCTGAAGATGAGCAAGAGTTAGTTTGTGAAGAGAAACAAGTTCTAGGGGGAAAAAAATCAGCTGAATGCTTGTGATAGTTTCAGTGATTTGCAACTGGAATCACAACAGATATTTAAAAACATCTCATCTCCTTTAAATGAACTCAGTTGTTTTGAAACTCAACTACCAAAACTTAGCTGGGCATTCAGTTCTGTATTTTATTGTTTAACCTTTCTAAAATTGTGAAATACAGCGTATCTAGAAAAATATATAAAACACATATCATGGGGTCATCCTCTTGTACCCTTCCCTGATCACATGCTACTGCACTTCCTGCTACTCTGAACATGTATATATATCCTTAAACAATGTATTTTAGTTTTGCATGTTTTTAAACTGTTATTCGATTATGCTGTTACGTATCTATCGATTATACTGTTACGTATTCTTTTGCTCAATATTATGTTTGAGATTCATCCCATGTTGTTGCATATCATTTAATTTAATTCAGTTCATTGGAATATAGTATTTCAGTATATCAGTATACCACTATTCATTCATTCTCATGGTTAACAGACATTCAGGAGTCCATTATAGACAGTGCTGATAAGAATATTCTTGTATTTATCAGTTATGTTCTTTCAAACAATGCCACTATTCATATATATAGAAAAATGATAAATCAGGGGTATCTGGGTGGCTCAGTCAGTTAAGCGTATGACTCTTGATTTTGGCTCAGGTCATGACCTCACTCACGGTTTGTGAAATCAAGCCCAGTGTGAGGCTCTGCGCTGACAGATTTTTAAATTAAAAAAAAAAAAAGAAAAAAGATTTTCTCTTTTCCTCTGCTCCCTCCCCCACTCTCACTCTTTTTCTCTCTCTAAAGAGAAAAAAGGAAAGGAAAAGTTGCTGGGTCCTAAAATATTTTATTAAAATCAAAAGTTTAAAAGTTTCATTCAGGTCACTGCCTGGTCTTTTGGTTTCCTGATTGCACAAAATGAACAATAAATCCCTTGTCAGTAGTTTTTGCCATTGTAAATAGAGCAAGTGTATCAGAAAGACTTGTTTGTCAGGTTTTGTGGTTTTTTATTAACATAGGCTGTTAAAAAAAAAAAAAACAGAACCGTTTTGTTTTTTTTATTATATCCATTCAAATTTACTATAACCCCCCAAATATACTATTGGTACAAAAAGAAGAAAAATGGAAGACCAAAGTCCTATTTTAACAGTAGGAAATATAGTTTAAGCTATTTAATTGAGAGGCCTGCCTCTCCATATACCTCCAACTCCTAACTGCACACTGTTCTCTTTCAAAATATCTGGCATGGATATTAAGATAAAAACCACCTACTTCTATTTGGACCTTTGGCTGTAGCCACTGAACCTATACATTTGATGTGAGCCAGTCCATGTCTTTGTGTCCTTTTTTTGTGTGTTTATCCAACTTAAGAGTCTTCAAAACAATTTGCACTTTCTCATGCTTGATCCTGCAAGGCAAACATCATCTTCTCTTTATGAAAGCAAAATCAGATGGTTAATTGGCCAAGAAGTGATGGAATTTATGTTCAAACTGACTCCAAGTACAGTTTAAGAAGGGGCATGCTTGCAAAACACGTATCACATATTTTTCTGTATTTCTTGCCGAACAAAGAAAATTGTTCAGGATTGTTAATGCTTAGTGGAAAACCAAATATTTCATCTCCTAAAATAGTTTTATATGGACTTTATACCTCCTATAGAGATAAAAGATTATTATGTCCTGCAGTAACTTTTGGCACAAGTTATTTTTCTCAAGCTTTATTCGTGGTTTTCTTATTCCAATATGTAATACCCTAGCAAAGCCCACTGTGTTTTGTTTTGTTTTGTTTTGTTTTAGCAAAGCGCACTCTTAAAGACTTTGGGATCCCATAAAAATATTAAGTCGACATCAATAATGGCAGAATAAGAGAAAGTACCATTTAGCAATTCTCAATGATACAATTTTATCTTAGTTTCATCCTACTACCTCACATTTTAAGGAGGAAATATGAAAGTCCTACACATTTTTTCTCTTTTCTTTCTTCTGTCAAACAAGATACCCTGGTCATAAGAAACAATAAGTCCAGGGGTGTCTGGGTGACTCAGTCGGGTAAGCATCTGACTCTTGATTTCCGCTTGGGTCATGATCTCACGGTTAGTGGGTTCGAGTCCCGCATCGGGCTATGTGCTGAGAGCCGGAGCATACTCCAGATTCTCTCTCCCTCTCTCTCTGCCCCTCCCCTGCTCATGCTCTCTCTCGCTCCCCAAATAAGTAAACTTTAAAAAAAAAAAAAAGTAAACATATAAGAAACAATAAGTCCAATAAGAAGTTTCAATAATCCAATTTACAAAATGAAAAGTGTTTAGAGGCAGTAAATGAGGGGTGCCTGAGTGGCTCAGTTAAGCATCTGACTCTTGATTTCGGCTCAGGTCATGATCTTAGAGTTCATGAATTCGAGCCCCACATCAGGGATTCTTGGGATTCTCTCTCCCTCTCTGCCCTTCCGCTCCTCACGCACTTTCTCACTCTCAAAATAAATAAATAAGCTTTAAAAGAGGCAATAAATGATATTTATTATAACCATATCTTCAGAAAGTCTAGTGTGTAAATAAATAGGCATTATATTTTTCTTCTCAGTTCACAATGACAGCCATAGATTAGATCCCATGTCATACATTTTTCTTATGGAAGGAAGAGGAGACTATTATACTAAAAAGATACAAATGAGTAGGTAGGGTTCTTTTTCTTTAATTTTATTTTTTTAGGTTTATTTCTTTTTGAGAGAGTGCGCACATGTGCACGAGCAGGGGAGGAGCAGAGAGAGAAGAGAAAGAGGATCCCCAAGCAAGCTCCATGCTATCAGTGTGGAGCCCGACTCGGGGCTTGGACTCCCGAACAGTGAGATCATGATCTGAGTTGAAATCAAGAGTCAGGACACTTGTGGGGGGTGGGGGGAGAAGAAAGAAAAAAAAAAAAAAAAGAGGACATCTTAACCAACTGTGCCGGCCAGGCACCCCTTTCTTTAACTTTAAAGCTAAGACCAAATGAATACACAAGCTTCTTTTAGATTTTTGTGCAGGAGTATGTTGTATTAAGTTTGCTAGGGCTACCATAACAAAATACCACAGACTGGGTGGCTTAAACAACAGAATTTTTCCCCCATAGTTCTGGATCCTTGAAGTCCAAGATTTCGTTTCTCCTGAGGCCTCTTTACTTGGCTTACAGATGGCCATCTTCTCACTATGTCCTTATATGGTTGTTCTTCTGTACATGCATCCCTAGTGTCTCTGTGTCCAAATTTCTTCTTCTTATAAAGACCAGTCAGATTGGAGTAGGGCCTCCTTAAAAGCTTTATTTACTTAATCACCTCTTTCAAGGCACTATCTCCAAATACAGTCACATTCTGAGGTACTGGGGATTAGGGTTTCAACATAAGGATTCTGGGGAGACACAGTTAACCCCATAACAATGATTTAGAAGAGTTGAGAGGAAGTGGGAAGGTTTTAGAGATAATTTTGTAATATTTACTTATATCCACCTGGAGTGCAGTTCAACCTCAGGAAGTGTCATTAAAACTGTATAATGATGTGATGTTTCCTTTAGTTCAAGTCAGGCACCATTTATTGAGCACCTGCTCTGTCCAAGCTACTGAATAAAGTAAGGAAACAGAAATAATTAAGATGTGTTTATCTTTCATCAAGAAGCATTTGAATCTGAAATGGGAGAAAAGATATGTATACAATAACTGTACTACTAGATACAGTATGTAAGTGCTGTAAGAAAGGTACAAAAAGTGCTATAAGAACATGGAAGAGAAAGACAAAAATCATGGAAGAGGAGGAAATTCCTTGGAGGTTACTCGTTACTTTCTGTGTTTGCTCTCTCCTATTCACAGTTGTCCAGAAGGTTTAAGGTGGGAATGGCAAATAGAAAAAACTACTGAGGCCTGGGTGGCTCAGTCAGTAGAGCTTCCGACTCTTGATCCCAGAGTTGTGAGTTCTAAGCCTCACATCGGGAATGGAGTGTACTTAATAGAGAGAGAGAGACTGAATGAAGTGTCTTCAGGTTTTCATGTGTTCATTGGTGGATTGTGCTCACCCTTCTTTATGGTATTATTGACTTCTTTTAAAAATCGGTCTAAGAGGGGGCACCTGGGGGCTCAGTCGGTTGAGCGTCCGACTTCAGACTTCAGCTGGGGTCATGATCTCACCGTTTGTGGGTTCGAGCCCCGCGTCGGGCTCTGTGCTGACAGCTCCGAGACTGGAGCCTGCTTCAGATTCTGTGTCTCCCTCTCTCTCTGCCCCTGCCACCCCACCCAGCTCACATTCTGTCTGCCTGTCTCTCAAAAAGAAATAAAACATTAAAAGAATTTTTTTTAATTTAAATAAATAAATAAATATCGGTCTAAGATTTAAAAAAATCTTTATTGGGGCGCCTGGGTGGCGCAGTCGGTTAAGCCTCCGACTTTAGCCAGGTCACGATCTTGCGGTCCGTGAGTTCGAGCCCCGCGTCGGGCTCTGGGCTGGTGGCTCAGAGCCTGGAGCCTGTTTCCGATTCTGTGTCTCCCTCTCTCTCTGCCCCTCGCCCGTTCATGCTCTGTCTCTCTCTGTCCCAAAAATAAATAAACGTTGAAAAAAAAATTAAAAAAAAAATCTTTATTATTTTAAAAGTAAAATATGGGGGCGCCTGGGTGGCGCAGTTGGTTAAGCGTCCAACTTCAGCCAGGTCACGATCTCGCGGTCTGTGCGTTCGAGCCCCGCGTCAGGCTCTGGGCTGATGGCTCAGAGCCTGGAGCCTGTTTCCGATTCTGTGTCTCCCTCTCTCTCTGCCCCTCCCCCGTTCATGCTCTGTCTCTCTCTGTCCCAAAAATAAATAAACGTTGAAAAAAAAAAAAAAAGTAAAATATGTTTATACTAAGAAATTGAGATAAAAGTCTACATGAGAGAACTTAGTGATAGGGCTGTGAAATATGGGGATATATGCATTTGTCAAAACAAACTGAACATCTGTGCATCTCATTCTATATAAATTATACCTCAATTTTTTATAAAAACTTTAAAAAAAATTTTTTTAACATTCATCTATTTTTGAGAGACAGAATGTGAGTGGGGGAGGGGCAGAGAGAGAGGGAGACACAGAATCAGAAGCAGGCTCCAGGCTCTGAGCTGTCAGCATGGAGCCTGACGTGGGACTCGAATTCACCAACCGTGAGATCATGACCTGAGCTGAAGTTGGATGCTTAACCGGCTGAGCCACCCAGGTGCCCCTATAAAAAGTTTAAAGAAGAGAATAAAATTCACCCATAATCTCACCCCTGAAAAGTAATTGCTATTAAAATATTTATAGAACAATCCTTACAGACTTTCCTATGTACCTCTTCATAATCTTTCTTAGCAGTTTTGTAGGAGATACCTCTTATAATAAAGAAATGTTTGAAGTTCAATAATTCCTTCAGTTTCACTTCATTTTCTCTTTCTTTTTTTTTTTTTTTTTTTTTAATTTTTTTTTTTCAACGTTTATTTATTTTTGGGACAGAGAGAGACAGAGCATGAATGGGGGAGGGGCAGAGAGAGAGGGAGACACAGAATCGGAAACAGGCTCCAGGCTCTGAGCCATCAGCCCAGAGCCTGAGGCGGGGCTCGAACTCACGGACTGTGAGATCGTGACCTGAGCTGAAGTCGGACGCTTAACCGACTGCGCCACCCAGGCGCCCCTCATTTTCTCTTTCTTATGTTAAATTTAAGTAAAATTATATTTATTACATTTTACTTTTAAAATAGCACAAGTAGAATGATTTATTCCATTTTTTTAAAAAGTGATAAGTGTGATGTTACTTGAATTTTACATAAAAGGGAAATTAAAGTTAAGCTGAATCTTGCTTTTGTTCATCACAAAATACTATTTACTAAAAGGCCCACTAAAGATAAAAAAAAAAAAAAGATCTTATGAAAAACATAAAGCGATGTATGTGTGGACCTTGTTTGGCTGTTGATTGAAACAAACCAGCTATATAAAAATATGTATTGGGGCGCCTGGGTGGCTCAGTTGGTTTAGCGCCTGACTTCAGCTCAGGTCATGACCTCGCAGTCTGTGAGTTCAAGCCCCGCATCAGGCTCTGTGCTGACAGCTCAGAGCCTGGAGCCTCCTTCAGATGCTGTGTCTCCCTCTCTCTCTGCCCCCACCCCTACACACACACACACACTCATTCTCTCTCTCTCTCTCTCTCTCTCTCTCTCTCTCTCAAAAATAAATAAACATTAAAAAAATATGTATTAAACAATTGATGGAATTTGAAGGCTAACTGAATATTTGATAAAATTAAGGAATTCTTGTTAATTTTTAGGTATGATATTAGTATTACAGTTTTTTTTAAAAACCTGCATGTCTTGGGGAGAGTATGGTGATTTTTATAGATGATATGTTACAGTGACTGGGATTTGTACTGAAATAATCTGGGGAGCAGGGACATGTATAGATGAGAGATGTGTATATATTGATAGCTGTTGAAGCTAGGTCATGGGTACATAGAGGTTCATAATCCCTCTCTTTGGTGTGTGTTTGAGAATGTTAAGCCAAAGATGTTAAAAAGAAAAAAACAAGACATTTTCTTAACCACATGATTCCATTTTACATCATATCCTATTGACTCCCTGTTATGAAAGGTGATGAGATTACAAACTGTGTGGCTTACAGTTCTACCTCTATTCCCCAGTATTTTGTGTCAATTTATAATATATACATTCTGTCATTTCATAATTCATACAAAGCTGTTCTGTGAAGGATAGCCCCAAAATTGAAGTTGGGGAAGAAGCATATGGGGAAATTAGTGGTTAGGAGAGAAGAAATGTGTATTGTGTGTTTAAAGAAAAATCTGGTTTTACATAAGCCCAAGAGATAATAGGATGATGAATTTATGCATCATATTAATTTTTTAAGATTTTTTTTTCTTTCCAATTTTTCTGAAATATATATACACTGCTTTTTAATCAGGGGGAAAAAGCTGTTTGAAAATACAAGGTGTGGGCGCCTGGGTGGCACAGTCAGTTAAGCGTCCGACTTCAGCCAGGTCACGATCTCCGCGGTCCGGGAGTTCGAGCCCCGCGTCGGGCTCTGGGCTGATGGCTCGGAGCCTGGAGCCTGTTTCCGATTCTGTGTCTCCCTCTCTCTCTGCCCCTCCCCCGTTCATGCTCTGTCTCTCTCTGTCCCCAAAAAAATAAACGTTGAAAAAAAAAATTAAAAAAAAAAAAAAGAAAATACAAGGTGTATCTACATTTACCTAGTTTTGTTCTTCTGAGGTTTGAACATACTATACTTACCTTTAAGTGTTTTTAAATCTATTTTAAATTATTTGAGAGTTGTGTGTGGGGCACCTGGGTAGCTCAGTTGGTTAAGCATCTGACTTCGGCTCAGGTCATGATCTCACAGTTTGTGGGTTCCAGCCCCACATCCGGCTCTGTGCTATCAGCTTAGAGCCTGGAGCCTACTTCAGATTTTGTCTCTCTCTCTCTCTCTCTCTCTCTCACTCTCACTCTCTCTCTCTGCCCCTCGCCCACTCATGCTCTGTCTCTCTCTCTCTCAAAAATAAATAAAACATAAAAAAATTTTTTTTTACTTTTTTTTTTCAATATATGAAATTTATTGTCAAATTGGTTTCCATACAACACCCAGTGCTCATCCCAAAAGGTGCCCTCCTCAATACCCATCACCCACCCTCCCCTCCCTCCCACCCCCCATCAACCCTCAGTTTGTTCTCAGTAAAAAAAAATTTTTTAATTAAAAAAAAAAGAGTTGTGGGGAATAGATTTAGAGCCACATACATGTTTTCAGATTTTTCCTCCCCTTAACTATCTGTTTTCTTCTTTTCTCTTTGGATACTGTGTAGCAGTGAAAATTCCTTTTTCTCATAAATAACAGATTGTGGGAAAAGAAAATCATAGAGATTTCTGCTTTTGGTGCTACAATCACTTTTAAGTTTTTTAGAGTAAGAAATTAAGGATATTCGGGGCGCCTGGGTGGCTCAGTCGGTTGAGCGTCCGACTTCGGCTCAGATCATGATCTCACGGTTTGTGAGTTCGAGCCTCACGTCAGGCTCTGTGCTAACAGCTCAGAGCCTGGAGCCTGCTTCGGATTCTGTCTCATTCTCTCTCTGCCCCTCCCCTGCTTGTGCTCTGTCTCTCAAAAATAAATAAATGTTAAAAAAAAAAATTAAACAAAAAAAGAAATGAAGGATATTTTTCTTGGCCAGAATGTGATTTAAACCTTATGAAGGAATATTCAAAGATGACCAGTTGCTTTCCTTTATTTTGAATTTCTCTTTCACTGACAAGGCATTATCATGTTTCCTTTTTAATTTTCTGAACTTTTGACGATGGTTTTATTTTAAGGAAAAAAAAACTTCAACTGAAGTTGAGAAAATTTATAACCTGATCATTATGACTAGCTTTGCATCTTTCACCCAACTTCCTTTTTTTTTTTAATACGAAATTTATTGTCAAATTGGTTTCCATACAACACCCAGTGCTCATCCCAACAGGTGCCCTCCTCAATGCCCATCACCTACTTTCCCCTCCCTCCCACCCTCCTCACCCAACTCCCTGAATAAGCCTGAAAGGACATCATCTTCATGAAGCTGATTGAGAAATTTTGTTCGTTTGTCTGGGTTAATAGTCCAGCCTCTCAGTAATGCTGAAGTCATGTGTTAAACCAGAATAACATCCAGGTCACAGTTCCTCATTCCCCCTTATGATTAAGCAGAGTTAGGTTTTAATGCTTAATCTCTTTTATGAAGTGTTTCTATTGGCAGGAGCTCCTGGGGGTTCAGTTGGTTAAGCGTTCCATTCTTGATTTTGGCTAAGGTCCATGATTTCAGGGTTGTGGAATCAAGCCCCTACATTGGGCCTCCTTGCTGACAGCTTGGGGCCTGCTTTGGATTCTCTCTCTCCCTCTGTCTCTCTCTCCCATGATGTGAGTTCTCTCTCTCAAAATAAATATTAAAAAAAAAAAAAAGGGAAGAAAGAAAAACAGCACATTAACTCTTTTTAAGGTAATTTTTTAAAGGAAAAAAACTAGTTTTGCTTGTATAATTTTCATTTTTGATAATTCTTTTTTTTTTTTTCCTGGTAATTCTTGACATCCCCCAGAGGTTATTATACAGACACTGAGCATATAGAAAAAGATTTCAAGAAAACATAGTAAGATTCCTTCTCTTATGGAAGGTTGAAGCAGTTTTAATGTTGAATCTTCAGATTTGGTGGAAAGGAAGATTTTTTTCTGATATTTTTCCTAATAAACATATTTTCTCAGTGTAGGTAACTTGGAAAAATTACAAAACCATTTTTTAATGTTTATTGATTTATTTTTGAGAGAGATGGAGAGCATAAGCAGGGGAGGGGCAGAGGCAGAGAGAATCTGAATCAGGCTCCAGGCTCCGAGCTGTCAGTGCAGAGCCGGATATGGGGCTTGAACTTATAAACCGTAAGATCATGACCTGAGCCAAAGTTAGATGCTCAACTGACTGAGCCACCCAGACGCCCCACAAAACCATTTTTTTTTTTTTAATTTTTTTTTTCAACGTTTATTTATTTTTGGGACAGAGAGAGACAGAGCATGAACAGGGGCGGGGCAGAGAGAGAGGGAGACACAGAATCGGAAACAGGCTCCAGGCTCCGAGCCATCCGCCCAGAGCCTGACGCGGGGCTCGAACTCCCGGACGCGAGATCGTGACCTGGCTGAAGTCGGACGCTTAACCGACTGCGCCACCCAGGCGCCCCACAAAACCATTTTTTAAAGCAGGCTCATTCTTTTAAAGTAAGATATTTTGTGTAATTGTGATAATTTTGAATACACCATTATGTATTTGGCTGTTTTTGATTAAACTTTATCATAGGAATTTTCTAACATTTTTAAAAACTCCTTGTAAGCATAGTTTTTAATGATGCTTTAAGTTTCTTTGTTTTCTGTCCTCTTTTTACCCCAAGCAGGCAACTTTAAAATCTTTAACCTTTGAGTTGTTTTAAGGTGTGTCTTTAAGGAAGTTTGGATAAAAAATACTAGACCAGGTGGAAAAGCATAAAATGTTGACTGTCTGAATTTATGGAAGTCTCAATGTCCTACCTTTTATAAGAATAAAGTAACATTATCAAAAATGTAAATATGTACAATCTTTGACCCTAAAATTTCCTGTAGGCATTTATTCAACAGAAACACCAACAATGAATATTTCTTTATAGCATTTTTGTGTGTGTCTGTGATGACAAAAAACTGTAAGCAAATGTACACCAGTAAGGGCTTGGATAGATAAATTATAGTACAGCTAAAGTGCACTGCTAGGTAGCCATTACAGTGAATGAGGTAAATCTATATTAATTCATGTGAGAAGATAGCCAAAATAATGGGTGAGTGAAAAAGTTGCCACTCAGTGTGATCTCATTTCTGTAAATAATACTGAGATAGAATAGGCATATAAAATCTAGAAAATATGCACTAGACTATTAACCCCTCCAGATAAACTTCCATGTTGTAAATTACACGTTTCTTTGTTGTTGTTGTTGTTGTTGTTGTTTATTTATTTTTGAGACAGAGAGCATGAACAGGGAAGGGGCAGAGAGAGAGGGAGACACAGAATCTGAAGCAGGCTCCAGGCTCTGAGCTGTCAGCACAGAGCCTAATGTGTGATCTACAAACTGTAAGATCATGATCCAAGCGAAGTCAGATGCTTAACTGACTGAGCCACCCAGGCACCCCTGTAAATTACACATTTCTATAATGTGATCTCTTTTCCTGTCTTTTCTCTTATATGATCATTTATTATGTTTATAGATGTTATTATAGATGGTTTGAGAATTCACCAGTTCAGCTAGATAGATTTATTTGGGGGAATATGGACCTTAGAATTATAATTATTTTTTAAAACTCTGCATATTTTTAAGCTTTTTTTCTACTATATATGACTCGATAAAAAGAAAGTTTAAAAAAACTCATTTGAGGAGTTTTACATTAGATCCTTAGATGGGAATGATATTCAGAAACATAGTGTCTACATCCTGCTGTTCATTGTTTCTTTATTTACAGTTCTCACTTACAGTTCTGATGACAATCTGACATCACTGTTCCTGAAACAGAAGTTATATGGTCAGGAAGAAATGAGAAAACAAACAAATTAGTTTCCTCTAATTGCTTTAATACTGGCTGATGTGTTTGCACACCTGTTGAGATTTATAAAATCACCAAGATTATATAAAAGTTATGCTTAAGTAAATTATGTGTTCTAAAGCAAGTTGCAGTTTAATCTTAAATCCTTAAAAAAGCCTACTCCCTCCTTAAAGAGGAGTTATAAATTATGACTCTTTTGGAGTAGCCAGATGCAGGTAATGGATGGAACTAACCCCAGCTTTGAATCTAAGATCAGGCCCTCAGGAAATGCGAGTCCGTCTAAGGGTGTTTATGGTTCAAACTGAGCTTTTGCCAGGTTAACATATTTACTTTCTTTTTTGTCTTGTTTTTTGTGTTCTGTTCTGTTTTGTTTTGGGTTGTTTTTTGTTTTTGTTTTTGTTTAAGGTTAACATATTTACTTTCAATCCTAAATTTACGCTGTCAAGAAACATTTATTGAGAAATACTGTGTATCAGTCAGATACTCTCTCCTTAAGGAATTTATAGTCTACCGTGGACAATTGATTACAATGTGATAAAACAAATGATAAGGGAGAAGTATATATAGGCACACCCAGGAGGGGAACCTAACCTAGAGGGTGGAGTTGAAGGAAAGACATGGTTAGAGAAGGTACATGGAAGATGTGATTCCTGGAAGCCATCCTTAAGAACAAGGGGAGTTGGGGGAAGAAGGATATTGGTTCTTCTGGACAGAGAGAACAATGTGTACAAAGGCCAGTAGGCAAAAATGATACATTAAGCGTACTTGAGATAGCTCTGGGGGCTCAGATAGTTCTGGGGGGGGGGGAGCTCAGATAGTTCTAGAGGGGGGCTCAGATAGCTCTGGGGGGCTCAGATAGTTCTGGCGGCTCAGATAGTTCTGGCTCTGTTGGAGGAGCATCCAACTCAGTCTCACAGTTGTGAGTTTGAGCCCCATGTTGGGTGCAGAGATTACTAAAAAAGATAAACCAACGTAAAATAGTTCTGGAAAGTTAAGCCCTAGTGTTCAAGGAGAAGGGGTCAGAGAGAGACCAGTGAGCATTTTCTTAGCTTGAGTGCTATCCTAAGGAATTTGGACTGGAGGAGCATTTGAAATATTTTTAATCAAACTTAAAATCCCAGAGGTGATCAATAAACAGATGAGAAAACCAGATTGCCCTAGGACAAATTACCAAATCAGTCCTGACATCCAGGAATTGGGTAGTCAGGAATAAACTGCAGTGTTGAAATAAAACAGGGAAGCTAGGTCTAAATATGATCCCAGTTGGGGGCACCTAGCTGGCTCAGTCAGTGAAGCAAGTGACTTTTGATCTCAGGGTTGTGAGTTTGAACCCCACATTGGGTATAAAGATTACTTAAAAATAAGATCTTTTGGGGTGCCTGGGTGGCTCAGCGTCTGAGGCGTCCTATTCTTGGTTTTGGCTCAGGTCATAATCTTACCATTTGTGAGTTTGAGCCCTGCACAATGTGTATCCTGCTTGGGATTCTCTCTCTCTCTCTGCCCCTCCTCTGCATGTGCTCTCTCTCAAAATAAATAAATAAGCTTTAAAAATATATATACAATAAAATCTTTTTTAAAAAATAAAATAAATGTGGTCCCAGTTGTGTGGCAGTCCTCCAATCCCCCCCTCCCTATGCCTGATTCTCAGCAGAAGCAAATATAGCTCTTCCTCTCTGAAAGAAGACATCTTTAATTTAGGCCTCCAGGATCTCATAGATTCACACCAAAAAAAAAAATTGAATATGAGCCACTTCTTAATCAAATGCCAAATGTACAAAGAAGCAAATACCCACAAGAAAGAAACAGCAGAAATAGCAAATAATAGGTCATTCGTGGACCTCAGATATTAAAATGACCAGACAATATAAAATATCTATGACATTTTTAAAGAAATAGAAGAATCACAAAATGAGTAACAAAAAGAACTGATCACAAGTGAGCAAGCAAATGTGAAAAATAACTACATAGAACTTTTAGAAATCAAAGTTGAAATCAAAATCTCATGGTTACACATTAGATATAGATGGAGAGAGAAAATTGGAAGCCAGATATAAAATAACTCTTCAGAAAGCAATTTAGAGACAAAGGAAATGGAAAATATGAAAGAGAGTTAAAGATATGGGGGTTAGAATAAGAAAGATTGATGTCCCACAAGGAAAAAATAAAATGGAGAGTCAAATTTCTTAGAGATAAAAAGTGAGAAATTTTGAAAACTAAGAAATGGACCTATAGAAACAGGAAGCATATGCCAAACAGGATAAGGAAATTCACATAAAGTCATGTCATAGTCGAACTGCAAAACACCAAGGGAGAAGATCTTAACCTGAGAAAAAAAGACAAGTCAATCACACCTACAAGAAACCACAATCAATGAGAATGATACATTTCTCACTGCAACAATGGAAGCTAGAAGAGGAGGACTTCATATGGTCAGTGTGATAAAACTATCAACCTAGAATTTTATGTCCGGAGAAACTATCTTTAAAAAAACAGTGGTGAAATAAAGACCTTTCAGATAAAATAGAGTTTGCCTCCAACAGATTTTCACTTAAGGAAATTCTACTTTAGGAAGAAGGAAAATGGTACCAGAAAGGAGGTCTGAGATGCAAGAAGGAATGGTGAGCAAAGACATTGGTAAGCATCTGAGTAAATCAGACCTGTATAAAATGATGATAAAGCCAATAATAATGTCTAACGTGAGGTGGTTAAAAAAAAAAAAAAAGGAAAAGAAAATATTGGTCAACTAGAAGAGTGGTTAAATATTGATTTGTTTTAAAAATATGGGGCACCTGGGTGGCTCAGTCAGTTAAGCATCCAACTTCAGCTCAAGTCATGATCTCACGGTTCATGAGTTTAAGCCCTGCATCAGGTTCTGCACTGATAGCACAGAGCCTACTTGGGATTTTGTCTCCCTCTCTCTCTGCTCCCCTCCCCCCCCCCCATTTGCTCTCTCTCTCTCTCTTTCAAAGTAAAATAAACTTAAAAAAAATACTAAATAAAAATAAGGTGGAGGGTGTGCCTGGGTGGCTGAATCAGTTTTAGCATCCAACTCTTGATTTTGGTTCAGGTCACAATCCCAGGTCATGAGGTCGAGCCCCGTGTTGGGCTCTGTGCTGAGCGTGGAGCCTGTTGGGATCCTCTTTCTCCCTCTCTCTCTCTGCCCCTCTCCTGTGTGCTTGTGTGCTCGCTCTCTCTCTCTCTCTCTTTCTCTCTCTCTGTCAAAAATAAACATGCATTTAAAAATAAATAAAATAAAAAATTTTAAATACTGATTTTTTTTTGAGAGTGTGAGAGAGACAGCATGAGTGGGGGAGGGGCAGAGAGAGAGATAGAGCGAGAGAGGGAGGGAGACGGAGACACAGAATCCGAAGCAGGCTCCAGGCTCTGAGCTTTCAGCACAGACCCTGATGCAGGGCTCCAACCCATGGACTGCGAGATCATGACCTGAGCCAAAGTCGGACTGAGCCACCCAGGTGTCCCTAAAATACCGATTTATGTAGCGATCTTTAAAGGTGATGCTTTAAAGCCATGCTAGAACCTCCCTGCCAACATCTCACCCAGCTTCTCTCCAAGAGGGAGTGCTACACCAAAAGGTAGAGTGTTAGACGGGTCTGATACTTTTGGTGGGTCTTCTTGTGTTAATCATAACTCCTTGCTTACAATCCTCAGGATTCAATATTGCCTTTCAGTAAAAGTTCAGAGCATCAAGACTTCCCACAGCCAACTTGATCTTATGTCCCTGAGTTAGATCTCTAAACATATTTGATGTCTCCTTCCTTTATACTTTTACTTAGAATGCTCTCTTGAAAAATAAGTAGAATTTGAATGATTTATCTTCATCTGGAAAACCCTCCCTCACTGCTAAATTCAACCTATTTTTCAAACCTCAGTTCAAGTCCCATGAAAGTTTTTGACTAGCCCAAAAGTGGTTTATAATTTGAAAAACTATCATCTAAACCAAACATCCAGTAGTCATTTTTGCCTGTCTCCTGCTTTTTCAATTGAGCTTTTATTTAAAATTTATATTATTATAGGGGCACCTGGGTGGCTCAGTCGGTTGAGCTTCCGACTTCAGCTCAGGTCATGATCTCACAGTCTGTGAGTTCAAGCCCATGTTGGGCTCTGTGCTGACAGCTCGGAGCCTGGAGCCTGCTTCAGATTCTGTTTTTTCCCTCTCTCTCTGACCCTCTCTCGTTCATGCTCTGTCTCTGTCTCAAAAATAAACATTTAAAAAAACATTTTAAAAATATTTAAATTTATATTATTATAGAACTTTCTTCAAGTTTGCATGGTCTTTCCAGTTAGATTTTTAGTTTCTTAAGACAGTGGGTATTTCTTCTATGTCTTTGTACCCCTCTAGCTCCTAACTAAAGGAAACCAATATTTAAGTGCCTACTATAAGCCAGGTTCTCTACTAAATGCTTTCTTATACAGGACACCTGATTTATTCCTCACAGCAAACTTATAAAGATAGATATTAGTGTCCACATTTTATAGATGAGGACATTGCACTTGAGAAATAACATACCCAAAGCATTTACGTAGTCAGTGGCAGAGCTGGATTTCTACCACATCATCCATCAAAATGGCTTGCAAATAATCCATGTCTTGGAGGAGTAAAAGGCTCAGATGGTTTATACATTTTTCTGCTAATATTGATACTCTGAAATTTAGAATATCATGAAAACAGATTTCAAAAAAGCTAAAATTCTTTTCAAAAATTACAAATTGACCTGCCAATTATTAACTAGGAGCTGAACCCTGGGAATTCACAAAGAGCTTGAAGTCAGAAAATCTTATTTCGGGCGTTTAGACGAAGGGAATTAAAGAGAGATTCTGTTATTTTATGCTTTGAGTACACGTAATGTGACATGAAATGAATCACAATGAAATGAACCATCCTTAAGGTGCCTGCTGCTAGCCCATAACCCTTTCAGAACATTCTTTTCTTTTTATTCCCCTTCTCTAGGGTTACACATCTTTCTGGAATGACTGCATATCATCTGGCCTGCGAGGGGGCATCCTGATAGAGCTGGCCATGCGGGGTCGAATCTATCTGGAACCCCCCACCATGCGTAAGAAGCGACTACTGGACAGAAAGGTGCAACAGCCTTGTGAACATTCTCCTGACTTATGAAAGAGCAGATACCAATGGTCCATTTTGGAGAAATGGGAAGATCTGAGTAGTGAGACAAGATAAATATCACTGACTCAGCTGTCCCATTGTCTAACAGGTTTAATTAACCTATAGCAGAGGGAGAAATTCAAGTATCCATTATCTAAAGAGTTACAAGAAGTTTATGGTTTTGTCTTTTTATGCAGAAAAATCACATTTAGGATGCTGTTGATTGTTACTCCTCTGTATCTATAACTATAACATTATGAAATAGAGTGTTATATAGGAGGAGGGCAAACACCTGGGTTGGGTGCAGTCTTTGTTTAATTCTGGTCATGCTCAGATAACATTAGATTTTTCTCCTTCCATTTATAGCAAGTCCTCTCCACCATATGAGCTTGACTCCCATCTCTGTTTTCTTACTACATATTTTGTCCACTCAGAACTTCATTTTCATACTCTTAACTCTACCAAAACTACATTCTTCAGTGTCACCAGCAGGCTCTATGCCCATCATGGCGCTTGAACTCACAACCCTAAGATCATGAGGCTCTACTGATGGAGCCAGCCAGGCACCCTATCACCAGCTTCTCTTTTGTCTTCAATTTATTTTTCTCTCTTAACCTATGCATGGCATTTGACATTTTTTGACCACCTCCCCCTACTTGAAATTTTCTCCATTCTTGGCCTTTGTTATATTACATTTTCTTGCTTCTTGCCTGTACCCTATTTCTTTTTTTTTTTATTTTTTTTAATGTTTATTTATTTTTGAGAGAGAGAGAGAGTGCAAGCAGAGGAGGAGCAGAGAGGGAGACACAATCCAAAGCACGCTCCAGGCTCTGAGCTATCGGCACAGAGCCCGACAGGCTCAAACCCACAGACTGCAAGATCATGACCTGAGCTGAAGCTGGACACTTAACCAACTGAGCCACCCAGGCATCCCGCCTGTACCCTATTTCTTATACTTCTCCATTCCTTAACATCTGAGTCTCAGTTTGCATCCTTTTGCATACCTTTCTTTCCTTTTGGAGATACCATTTATCTTCTAGCTTTATCTATCACCTCCATGATATTAACCTATCAAATCTGAGGCCTGTCTTCTTTTTCTACCCCTAGGAACATATTTAACTCTTGACTAGACATTTCAACTTAGCTATCCCTTATGAGTTAAAACCAAACTTATCCACTTTTGCCCTAAAGTAGCTTCCTCTTCTTTTTTACCTTTATTAATTGTTTCACAGGTTAGTTTTCCAGACCTAAAGAGTTATTATTACATATTTTCTTCCTGATCATTTATATCCAGTTTGTCACTAGGGCCCACTTCAAATGTTATTTCTTTCTCCCCACTATCACTCCATACTAGATATTAAACTTCTTGAGAACAGGGATAGTGTGTTATGTTGTTTTGCATTTCCTACAACATTTGACCCATAATGTATATACAGTATATTGAAAGATTCTAATTTGAATTAAGGGAATGAACCAGGGTCCCTTGTTTCTTCTTTTATTTATTTATTTATTTATTTATTTATTTATTTATTTCTGTTTGGAATTCAAATTTTTTTTTTTCAATATATGAAATTTATTGTCAAATTGGTTTCCATACAACACCCAGTGCTCATCCCAAAACCTTGTTTCTTCTTTTAAAGGTATTGCTAAAGTCAGATAGCCCAACAGGAGATGTTTTACTGGATGAAACTCTCAAACACATCAAAGCAACTGAACCCACAGAAACCGTCCAGACATGGATAGAGCTACTCACAGGTAAGATGGCTCAAAATGGCTAAAAAAAATCCCACACTTTATAATCTTTATCCTACTAGTTCAAGCAGTGGAATACAGGAATTCAAGATGCTGGGTAAGAAATGTATGGCTCACTGTTTAACTGTATTTAAAGAAGGACAGAAAAGACATGGTTAATCAATACATAAAGTTTTCCAAAGCTCTATCTTACGTCCACCACCCCACCACAAAAGCTCTTTAATAGTATTCTCCACAAGAAAAAACTTGAACATTTTTTTTTTTAATGTTTTTTAACGTTTATTTATTTTTGGGACAGAGAGAGACAGAGCATGAACGGGGGAGGGGCAGAGAGAGAGGGAGACACAGAATCGGAAGCAGGCTCCAGGCTCTGAGCCATCAGCCCAGAGCCCGACGCGGGGCCCAAACTCACGGACCGCGAGATCGTGACCTGAGCCGAAGTCGGACGCCCAACCGACTGAGCTACCCAGGCGCCCCTAATGTTTTTTTTAAATGTTTATTTATTTCTGAGACAGAGAGAGACAGAGCATGAGTGGGGGAGGGGCAGAGAGAGAGGGAGACACAGAATCCGAAGCAGGCTCCAGGCTCTGAGCTGTCAACACAGAGCCCGACAAGGGGCTCGAACTCACAAACCATGAGATCATGACCTGAACCGAAGTTGGTCGCTCAACCGACTGAGCCACCCAGGCGCCCCAAACATTTTTATTGATTCATAATTCACACCATACAGTTGACCCATGGAAAGTACACAATTAAGTGGATTTGAGTATATGCACACAATTGAACAGCCACCATCACAGTCCTAATTTACAACATTTTCATCACCCCAAAAATAAACCCCATACTCATTAGCGATTTTTCCCAAGCCTCCTGCCCAGCTCCAGGCAACTGCTAATCTACATTCTGTCTCTATTGATTTGCTTATTCTCAATATTTCATATAGAGGAAATGTACAACTTTTTTTTGACCGGATTAAGGTAATATTTAAAGTTCATCCATGTTTTATCATGTACCAATACTTTATTCTCTCCCTTTTTTTTTTAAGGGTAAATTCAAAAACTTTTATATAAGTAAGCAGATCTATGGCATAAAATTTTAGGAGAATCTTCCATGGGGCACTTTGAGGTCACAGCCAGTGTCACCTTCTGGAACAGTTTTTTTTTTTTTATTGAAATTTTAATCGAGGTATCTGTACATTCACATGAAGTTGTAAGAAATAGTACAGAGAGATCCCTTATACACTCTACCCAGAATCCCTCAGTGATGACCAGTTACAAAACTGTATTATAATATGACCTCTAGGATATTGACATTGATACAATCTACCAATCTTACTAGAACTTCCCCAGGTTTACCTTGACTCCTTTTTGTTACCAAATAATACTTCACTGTATAGATGTACCACATTTATTTATCAGTTCATCAGTTGATAAACATTTGGATTATTTCCACTTTTTGACTATTATGAGTAATGCTGCTGTGAACATACCTGGACATGTTTTTGTGTGGATATGTTTTAGTTACTTTGGGGTATACAGTTAACATTTTTTACTGTGGTAGAATACATATAATATAATCTTTATTGTTTCAGCCATTCATAATGTATAATTCACTGACATCAAATACATTCACAGTGTTATGTAACCATCACCTCTGTCTATACCCAAAGCTTTCTCATCATCCCAAACATCCCTCTTTCTCCCTGTCCCCCAATGCCCTGGCAACCTCTTTTCTGCTTGTTGTCTTTATGAATTTGCCTACACCAGGTAACTCATATAAGTGGAATCATGCAATATTTGCCCTTCTGTTATCTGGCTTCTTTTACTAAGCATAATGTTTTCAATGTCCATTCATGTTGTAGCATGTATCAAAATCTCATTCCTTTTTCTGGCCAAATAATATTCCAGTGTATGGATATACCACATTTTGTTTGTTTATTTATTTTGAGAGAGAGCGTGCATGAGTATGAGCAGGGGAGGGACAGAGAGAGAAGGAGAGAGAGAATGTCAAACAGGTTCCACACTGACAGTGCAGAGCCCAACGCAGGGCTTGATCTCACAAACTCTGAGATCATGACCTAAGCCAAAATCTAGAGTTGAACGCTTAACCAACTGAGCCATGTGCATGCCCCACCACATTTTTTTTATTCATTTCATTTGTTGATGGACTCTTGAGTTGTTTCCACCTTTTGGCTATTGTGGATAATGCTGCTATGTACATTAATATACAAATATCTATTCAAGTCCCTGCTAGTCATTTTGAATATATATCTGAGAGTAGAATTGCTGGCTCATATGATAGTTCTGTTTTGAGAAACCACAAAACTGTTTTCTACACAGGCTGCACCCCTTCTCGCCAACCCTGCATAAGGGTTCCAGTTTCTCCATATTGTCATCAACACGTTCTATTTTTAGCTTTGTTGAGGGTTTTTTGTTTGTTTGTTTCTTAAAGTTTGAGAGAATGAGAGAGTGGAGGAGGGGCAGAGAGAGAGAGTGAGAGAGAATCCCAAGCAGGCTCTGTGCTGTCAGCGTGGAGCCTTATACAGGGCTCAGTCCCACAAACTGATATCATGACCTGAGCCAAAATCAAGAGCTGGACATTTAACTGACAGAGCCACCCAGGTCCCCCTGTTTTGTTTTGAATTATAACCATCCTAGTAGGCATGAAGTGGTATCTCATTATGGTTTTGATTTGCATTTCCCTAATGTCCAGTGATGAGCATCTTTTCATGGGCTTATGGGCCATCTGTATATCTTCTTTGGAAAAATGTCTATTCCAGTCTTTTGCCCGTTTCTTTAATTGAGTTCTGTTGTTGTTATTGTTGAGTTTTGGAAGTTCTTTGTATATTCTGGATATTAATCTCTTATCAGATATATCATTTACAAATATGTTCTCCCATTCTGTAGGTTGTTTTCTCAACTTTTTGATGGTAGTCCTTGATGCACAAAAGTTCTTGATTTTGATTAAATTGAATCAGTTTATCTATTTTTTCTTTTGTTTCTTCCACTTTTCGTTTTATATCCATGAAAAGACTGCGCTTTCCCCCATTGAATGGTCTTGGTAGCCTTGTTGAAAATAAGTTGATCATCAATCTGAGGATTTATTTCTGGACTCTGTTCTATTGCATTGATCTGTGCTTGTCCTTATGCCTATACCGTACTATTTAACTTACTATAGCTTTGTAGTAAGTTTTGAAGTTGGGAAGTATGAGTCCCACAACTTTATTGTTTTTCAAGATTGTTTTGGCTGTCTGGGTCTCATGAATTTCCATATGAATATGAGGATCAGCTTTTCCATTTTGGTGGGAAAGGCTTTTGGAATCTTGTTAGAGATTGTGTTGAACCTGTGGATCTCTTTGAGTGATACTGACATCTCAAAAATGTCAACTCTTCCTGTTCATTAAAATGAGATGTCTTTCCACTATTAATGTCATCTTTAATGTTTTTCAGCAATGTTATATAGTTTTCAGCATATAAATCTTTCACCTCCTTGGTTAGATTTATTCCTAAATATTTAATTCTTTTAGACACTATTATAAATGGAACTGCTTTCTTAATTTCCTTTTCAGATTGTTCATTACTGGTATATAGAAACAACTGATATTTGTGTGTTTTTTTTTGTACCCTGCAACTTATCTGAATTAGTTTATTAGCTATAGTAGCACTTTTGTGTACTCTTTGGAATTTTCTCTACAGTTGGCCCTTGAGCAATGTGCGCGGGTCCACATCTTTGTTTCTTCTCTAACAGCTCTGGTTGCAGTAGGGAAAGCAGGCATCGTTATGTTGTTCATGACCTTTGAGGGAAAACTTTCAGTCTTTTACTATTAAATGTGATGTTAGCTGTGCATTTTTATACCCTTTAAGTATACCCTTTATTCTGGGGCACCTGGGTGGCTCAGTCGGTTGGGTGTCTGACTTTGGCTCAGGTCATGATCTAACGGTCTGTGAGTTCAAGCCCCACGTTGGGCTCTGCGCTGACAGCTCAGAGCCTGGAGCCTGCTTCCAATCCTCTCTCTCTCTCTCTCTCTCTGCCCTTCCCTCACTCACACTCTGTCTCTGTCTCAAAAATAAAGAAATAAAAACACTAAAAAAAAAAGTATACCCTTTAGGGGCACCTGGGTGGCCTCCGACTTCGGCTCAGGTCATGATCTCACAGTCTGTGAGTTCGAGCCCCGCGTTGGGCTCTGTGCTGACAGCTCAGAGCCTGGAGCCTGCTTTGGATTCTGTGTCTCCCTCCCTCTCTGACCCTCCCCCATTCATGCTCTGTCTCTGTCTCAAAAATAAATATTTTTAAAAAAAATTTTTTTAAAGTAAACCTTTTATTCTGTTGAGAAATTTTCCTTTTGTTCCTAGTTTTCTGGGAGTTTTAAATCATGAAGGTGTATTCATCTTTGTCAAATGTCTTTTCTGAGTCAAGTGAGATGACTGGCTTTTTTTTTTTCTATTAATGTGATGTATTATTACATTGATTACTTGAGGCATAATTGACATACAACATTGTATTCGTTTCAGGTATAGAATACATTGATTCAGGATTAGTATATTGTGAAATGATCACAGTATATTTACTTAACATCCATCACCATATATAGTTACACATTTTTTTTCTTGTGATGAAAACTTTTAAGATCTCTCCTAGCAACTTTCAAATATACAATACAGTGTTGTTAACTATAGTCACCATGCTGTTTATCACATCCCTAGGACGTATTTATTTTATAACTAGAAGTTTGTACCTTTTGACTACATTCACCCATTTTGCCCGCCCCTGCCTCTGGCAACCACCAATCTGTTCACTGTATCTATGAGCTTTTTTGTTTTGTTTTTGAGTTTTGTTTTTTTTTTTTAAGATTTTATTTTTAAATAATCTCTATACCCAATGTGAGGCTAGAACTTAAAACCCTGAGATAAGAGTCACACACTCTACCAACTGAGCCAGCCAGGCATCCCTTTTGGATTTTTGTGTTTTAGATTCCATATATTTAAGTGAGATCATATAGTATTTGTCTTTCTCTGTCTCACTTATTTCACTTAACATAATGCCTTCAGATTCCATCCATGTTGTTGCAAATGGAAAGATTTCTTTTTATGGCTGAATACTATTCCATTGTATATATATATACACATTTTCTTTAGTCATTCAACCATCGATGGACACTTAGGTTACTTCTATGTTTGGCTATTGTAAATAATGCTTCAGTGGACATCAGAGTGCATAAAGTTATATTTTCATTTCCTTTGAATAAATACCCAGAAGTGAAATTGCTAGATCATATGATAGCTCTATTTTTAACTTTTTAGGAACCTCCATACTGTTTCTATAGTGGCTGCAACAATTTACATTCCCACCAACAGTCACAAAGGTTCTCTTTTCTCCATATCCTTTCCAACACTTGTTATTTCTTGTCTTTTTGATAATAGGCATTCTAACATGTGTGAGGCGATTTTCATTGTGATTTGATTTGTACCTGATGACTAGTGATATTGAGCAATTTTTCATGTACTCGTTGGCAATCTGTATGTCTTCTTTGGAAAAAGTCTATTCAGATCCTTTGCTCAGATTTTTTTTTTATATATATATAACATTCCTGGAATAGATTTTATTTGTTCATGATAAATAATCCTTTTAATATGCTATTGGATTCAATTTGCTAATATTTAATTAAGGATTTTGCATCTATATTCATAAGGGTTATTGGTCTGTAATGCGATTTAAAGTGAGTTTCTTGTAGATAGCATATAGTTGGATCATGTTTTTTAACCCATTCTGCCAATGTTTGTCTTATGACTGAATTGCTTAATCCGTTTACATTTAAATTAATTATTCGTGAGGAGACACTTCTACCATTTTGCTGTTTGCTGTATGACCTATAGGTTTTTGTCCCTCATTTCCTGCATTACTGTCTTCTTTTGTGTTTAGGTGATTTTTTATAGTGAAACATTTGTATTCTCTCTCATTTTATGTAGATATCATCTTGGTTGCTACATGGGATTTAACATCCTAGAGTTAGAACAACCTAATCTGATTTTATACCAATTTCAATGACATAGAAAAACTCTGCCCTGATATAGCTCCATTCCACCCTCTTTCTGTTTTGATGTCACAGATTATTCCTTTATACATAGTATGCCCAATAACATAGATTAATAATTATTTTTGATGTATTTATCTTTTAAAGCATATAGAAAATTGGGGCGCCTGGGTGGCGCAGTCGGTTAAGCGTCCGACTTCAGCCAGGTCACGATCTCGCGGTCCGTGAGTTCGAGCCCCACGTCGGGCTCTGGGCTGATGGCTCAGAGCCTGGAGCCTGTTTCCAATTCTGTGTCTCCCTCTCTCTCTGCCCCTCCCCCGTTCATGCTGTGTCTCTCTCTGTCTCAAAAATAAATAAATGTTAAAAAAAAGAAAATAAAAAGTAGTGTCACAAACCAATACTAGTTTTTATAGTTGTACATATATTTACTTTTACTGGAGATATTTATTTCTTCATACTGCTTCTAGTTACTGTCTAGCTTCCCTTCATTTCTTTCTTATTTTTTTATGTTTATTTATTTTTGAGACAGAGAGAGAGTGTGTAAGCAGGGGAGAGGTGGAAGGAGGAGGAGACACAGAATCTGAAGCAGGTTCCAGGCTCTGAGCTGTCAGCACAGACCCCAAAGCAGGGCTCAAACCCAGGAGCCCCGAGATCATGACCTGAGCCAAAGTCGGACACTTAACTGACTCAGCTACCCGGGTGCCCCTAGCTTCCCTTCATTTCAACTGGCAGGGCTCCTTTTTAGTATTTCTTGCGTGGCAAGGCTAGTGGTAACAAATCCCCTTGGTTTTTGTTTATCTGGGAAAGTCTTAATTTCTCCCTCATTTTTGAAGGACAGTTTTTCTGGATATAGAATTCTCATTTGACAGGTTTTACTTTTTTCTTTTCTTTTCTTTTCTTTTCTTTTCTTTTCTTTTCTTTTCTTTTCTTTTCTTTTCTTTTCTTTTATTTCAGCTCTTTGAATATATTGGCCCACTGCCTTCTGGCCTTCAAATTTTTTGATGAGAAATCTGTTATCTTACTGAGGATCCCTTGTATGTGATGACTCACTTCTCTCTTTCCTTTCTGCTTTTAGATTCTTTTTGTTTGGCTTTTAACAATTTGATCATAATGTGTCTCAGTATGGATGTTTTATCTGACATTGGGTTCATTATGCTTCTTGAATTTATAAATTCATGTCCTTCATCAAATTTGGAAAGTTTTCAAATAGTCAGAAAGTTTTCATAATTTTCCTTAGATAGTCTCTCTGCCCCTTTTCTGTCTCTCCTCCTCCTGGGACTCCCACAATGCATATATTTGACCATTTGATGGTGTACCAGAGGTCCCTTAGGCTCTGTTTACTTTTTCTCATTAAACATCCTTCTGTTCCCCAGACTATATAATTTCCATTTCCTATATTCAGGTTTGTTCATTCTTTTTCTGACTGCTTAAATCTGCTTTTGAACCCATATACGTGGTGTTTTTCATTTCAGCCCTTGTATTTAAGCTCCAGACTTTCTTTTTGGTTCCTTTCAATAATTTTTATCTCTTCATTAATATTCTCATTTTGTTCATATATTGTTTCCCTATGTCCATATATTCTCTTAGCTCTTTGAGCATCTTCAAGACAATTGTTTTCAAGTCTTTGTCTAGTAAAGTTGATATCTGTGCTTTCTGAGGCACACATTATGTCCACTTCTTTCGTTTCTTTGAATGTATCATAGATACATACATAGATTCTAGTAGGGCACCAGGGTGGCTCAACTGGTTAAGTGTGATTTCTGCTTGGATCATGATCTCATGTTCATGAGTTTAAACCCCGCATCAGGCTCTGCACTATGTGGAGCCTGCTTGGGATTCTCTCCCTCCCTCTTCCTCTGCCCCTCCCCTGCTCTTGCACACTCTCTCACAATAAATAAACTTAAAAAAAATAGACTCTAGTATAATTGTTGTCTAGGTGAAGAGATGGATTTCTGGCACTTCTTACTCTATCATCATCCCTGATGTCATACCTCAGTGATTAACATTTTAAAGAACCTTATCTCTATGTCCAGTTTGCCATTAGGGCCCACTTCAAATGTTTTTTGTCTCCCCATGGTCACCCCATACTAGATTTTAAACTTCTTAAGGACAGGAATGGGGCCAGTTTTTCAAAGTGGCTACACCATTTTACATTTCCACACCAGTGTATAAGTTTCTATTCTTCCACATTCTCATCAATACTTGTTATTCTCTGTCTTCTTTATTTTATCTATCCTAATGAGCATGTAGTTGTATATTGTGATTTTTATCGGGATTTTCCTAATACTAATGACGTTGACCATCTTCATGTATTTATGGCCATTTGTTTTTTTTAAATTTTTTTTTTCAACGTTTATTTATTTTTGGGACAGAGAGAGACAGAGCATGAATGGGGGAGGGGCAGAGAGAGAGGGAGACACAGAATCGGAAACAGGCTCCAGGCTCTGAACCATCAGCCCAGAGCCTGACGCGGGGCTCGAACTCACGGACCGCGAGATCGTGACCTGGCTGAAGTCGGACGCTTAACCGTCTGCGCCACCCAAGCGCCCCTATGGCCATTTGTATATCTTCTTTGGAGAATTGTCTTTTCATATCTTTTGCCTATTTTTCAACTGGGTTTGCCTTTTTTGCCACTGAGTTGTACTTTTCAAATATATTCTAGATACAAATCGCGTATCATATACAGGATTTGCAAAATTTTCTTCCATACAGGGGCACCTGCGTGGCTTAGTCACTTGAGCATCCCACTTCAGCTCCGGTCATGATCTCACGGTTCGTGGATTCGAGCCCCATATCCAGCTCCACACTGAGTATGGAGCCTGCTTGGGATTCTCTGCCTCCTTCTCTCTCTGCCCCTCTCCCACTTGCACACACATGCTTGCTTGCTCTCTCTCTCTCTCTCTCTCTCAAACTTAAAAAAATAAAAATCGGGGCGCCTGGGTGGCGCAGTCGGTTAAGCGTCCGACTTCAGCCAGGTCACGATCTCGCGGTCCGTGAGTTCCAGCCCCGCGTCAGGCTCTGGGCTGATGGCTTGGAGCCTGGAGCCTGTTTCCGATTCTGTGTCTCCCTCTCTCTCTGCCCCTCCCCCGTTCATGCTCTGTCTCTCTCTGTCCCAAAAATAAATTAAAAATGTTGAAAAAAAATTAAAAAAATAAATAAATAAAAATAAAAATCATTTGACCATAAATGTATGGGTTTATTTCTGGGTTCTTCTTTTGATCCCTAGGTCTATTTTATTTATTTATTTATTTATTTATTTATTTATTTATTTATTTATTTGAGAGAGAGAGAGAGAGAGAGAGAGAGAGAGGATGCGTGCGTGCACAGGCAGGGGAGGGACAGATAGACAGAGACAGAACCCAAAGCAGGCTCCAGGCTCTGAGCTGTCAGCACAGAGCCCAACACGGGGCTCAAACCCACCAACCATGAGATCATGACCTGAGCTGGATGCTTAAGTGACTGAGCCACCCAGATGCCCCTCTCTATGTCTATTCTTATTCCCTCTCTCTCTCTCTGTCTCTCTCTCTCTCTCTCACTGTTTTGTTTTATTTTTTTTTTAATATTTATTTCTGAGAGAGAGAGAGAATAGGTAGGGGAGGGGCACCTAGAGGAGGACAGAGGATCCAAAGCAGGCTCTGCACTGACAGCAGAGAACCTGATGCAGAGCTTGAAATCACAAAGCACAAGATCATGACCTGAGCCAAAGTCAGACGCTTAACCAACTGAGCCACCCAGGCAACCCCTATGCACTCTCTTGATTATTGTAGTGTTTGGTTTTTTAAGTTTATTTATTCATTTCAAGAGAGACAGAGAGTGAGCGGGGGAGAGGCAGAGAGAGAAAGGGAGAGAGAGAATCCCAAGCAGGCTCCACACCATCAGCAGGAAGGCCAATGTAGGGCTCGAACTCATGAAACGTGAGTTCAGGACCTGAGGTGAAACCAAGTGTCAGATACTTAACCGACTGAGCCACATAGGCTCCCTGATTATTGTAGTTTTGTAGTAGTTTTCAAATCAGGAAATGTGAGTCCTCCAACTTTATTGTTCCTTTTCAATATTTTTTTGGCCATGCTGGGTCTTTTGCATTTCCGTATGAATTATAGAATCAGCTTGTCAGTTTCGGCAATCAAGCAAAGTAGTGGGTTTTTTTCTTTTTCGTTTTTTTTCTTTAAGTTTATTTGTTTAGAGAGGGAGAGAGAGATAATCCCAAGCAGGCTTTGCACTGTCAGTGCAGAGCCCAACACAGGGCTCAAACTCACGAACCATGAGATCATGACCTGAGCTGAAATCAAGAGTTGAACATTTAACCGACAGAGCCACCCAGGTGCCCCTAAGGTAGGATTTTAATAGGAACTATATTATATCTGCAGATCAATTTGGGGAATATTGCTATCTTAAAAATACTAAGTTTTCTGGGGTACCTGGGTGGCTCAGTTGGTTAAGTGTCCGACTTCAGCTCAGGTCATCATCTCGCAGCCCATAAGTTCCAGCCCCGCATTGGGCTCTGTGCTGACAGCTCAGAGCCTGGATCCTGCTTTAGATTCCGTGTCTCCCTCTCTCTCTCTGCCCTCCTCCACTCGTGCTCTGTCTCTCTCTCAAAAATAAAATAAAAATTAAAAACAATAATAATAACATCAAGTTTTCTAATCCATGAACATGGATGCCTTTCCATTTATTTAGATATTTCTTTCAACAATATTTTGTAATTTCCAATGTGTAAGTCTTATACTACTTTTGTTAAATATAGTCCTAACTATTTTGTTCTTTTTGATGCTATTATGAGTATAATTGTAAGAAAACAACTGCAAAAATTGAGAAAAAATTTATTTTCAGATTGTTGCTAATGAATAGAAATTCAATTTGATTTTTTTTTATTTACTTTTTTGGGGGGGCAGAGAGGGGGAGAGAGAGAGAGAGAGAGAGCATCTCATGAGGGGCAGAGGGAGAGAGAGAGAATCCCACAGGGGGCAGAGGGAGAGAGAGAGGAAGAGGGAAAGAATCCTGAAGCAAGGCTCCAACTCACGAACTGTGAGATCATGACTTGAGCTGGAGTCGGATACTGAACCGACTGAGCCACCCAGGCACCCCCTGCCATTTTTATTTCTTTAAGGTCAGTAGTCATGTTTCCTCTCTAATTCCTAATGTTAGTGATTTGACTCTTCTCTCTTTTTTCTTTGTCATTTTAGGTTTGTCAATTTGTTGATCTTTTCAATGAACCAACCTTTGATTTTAATGATTTCCTCTATTGTTTTCATTGTTTCTATTTATCTCCTCTCTAATCTCTATTATTTCCTTTCTTCTGCTTCCTTCGTGTTTATTGTGTTCTACTTTGTCTAGTTTTTTAAAGTAGAAGTTAGGTTATTGATTTATTTAATATCTTTTCTAGCATACCATTTGGGGTCATATCTTTCTCTCTTGGCACTGGTTTAAGCTACATCGCATAAGTTTTCATTCAACTCAGAGTTGAGTGTGATTTCTTTGACCCCATTGGTTATTTAGGAGTTTGTTGTTTAATTTCCACATATTTTTGAATTTCCCAAATTGTCTCCTGTATTTAATTTCTAGTTTAATTCTATTGTGGTTGGATAGCATACTTTGTATGTTTTCAGTCCTTTTATTAAGGCTGATTTTATGGCCTAGCAAATGGTCTATCCTGTAGAGTATGCCACGTGTACTTGAGAAGGGTATGTATTATGCTGTTAGGGTGGAATGTTCTGCAGATGTCTTGTTAGGTCTAGTTGGCTTAGCGTATTGTTCAAGTCTTCCATTTGTTTTTTCCCAAAGGTGAGACCTGGAACCCCTTCAAATTACAGTACCAACTGAGAAATGTGAGAGAACGAATTGCAAAGAACCTAGTAGAGAAGGGTATTCTAACCACAGAGAAGCAGAATTTCCTCCTATTTGACATGACTACTCATCCAGTGACCAATACAACAGAGAAACAGCGACTAGTGAAAAAACTTCAAGATAGTGTCCTAGAGCGGTGGGTGAATGACCCCCAGCGTATGGACAAACGAACACTAGCGCTCCTGGTGCTGGCCCACTCCTCTGACGTGCTAGAGAATGTCTTCTCCTCTCTGACAGATGACAGGTATGATGTGGCAATGAATCGAGCCAAGGACTTAGTAGAACTGGACCCTGAAGTGGAGGGGACAAAGCACAGTGCCACAGAGATGATCTGGGCTGTGCTGGCAGCCTTCAATAAATCCTAAAGCCAGTGGGTGGGTTTCTCCTTTTTCCCCTGCTGGCTCATGACTGTCAGAGACACCACACGGAGTTTTGTGTGATGGGATGTTTTTCATCGTTTTTTGTTTGTATTTTTTTTTTCCTTCTCTTGAATCAGACTTATGATTTGGGGAGAGCCAACTTCAGGGCTTCTCCATAAACCTTGACCATTGTAAGCAGACTTTATTTCTCCCTAAATTTCCACTGCAGAGGTGAATAAACTAGGTGAATACACACACACACACACACAATTATCACTTTCTCTCATTCCTGGTTTGCTTCCATCCAGTGTGCTTTTGGATAAACAGGAATATCTAAGTGGGATTTGGAGTTCTCCAGCCACAAAATGTGAATGAGATGTAGAGCAAACCATTAATTAAGATTTCTAAGGTTTGTTTTCTATCTCTTTTTTTAAGTGGACTCCACATCCAATATGGGACTTGAGCTCATTACCCTGAGACTAAGAGTTGTATGCTCTATCAACTGAGCCAGCCAGACGCCCTGTTTTCTATCTTAAATACACGTTTTCACAGTCTTTGTCTCTCAGACTCTACTAAGGATTGTAGTTATTGAAATAACTGTCTGGGCAGTAGAAACAAAACTAATTTTTGGAGCAGATGGTCTCTGGGATTATATGTCCCACTAATGATTTTTCAGCTTTCCTTTTCTAACCTAATGAGAATATTGCAAATTTGCTTACCTGGTTCTCACAGTCCTAGAATCAGAAATATGTTCTGTACTCTCTCTTAGCATTATCCTACTCCCTCGTTCATCAGGGCAAAAGTCTGAATGAAAAAAATGGGTCTCTCAGCCACGTCCTTCATATAATCAGCATTCCAATTTATAAGGGAGGGAGGTGGCATGAGAATTTCCACCCTTTAGCTCATGATTGTCCTGGTTCCTCCAGATTTACTCCATATGTCTCTGCTCTGATCAAATTGAGGGAATTATAAATTTCAGTTGCCTAATAGCAGCATCCTGAGTCCAGACAGTGTATCTAAACTCCAGATCTTCGGGGCGCCTGGGTGGTGCAGTCAGTTAAGCGTCCAACTTCAGCCAGGTCACGATCTCGCGGTCCGGGAGTTCGAGCCCCGCGTCAGGCTCTGGGCTGATGGCTCAGAGCCTGGAGCCTGTTTCCGATTCTGTGTCTCCCTCTCTCTCTGCCCCTCCCCCGTTCATGCTCTGTCTCTCTCTGTCCCAAAAATAAATAAACGTTGAAAAAAAAATTTTTTTTTTAACTCCAGATCTTCTTGTTCCCTATTTTTGACTTCCTTCATAAATTGATAGATTCTGTCCGTATTTAAGGGTTCTAGAAGTAGTTTTGTCTGTATTTAGTCCATAGATAACCTCCTAGTCATTAGTCTTGTTTCAATGTAACCATCTTTCTAGCCAAATCTCTCAAAACTTTTCAGTTTTTTCAATTCAGTAGTGAGTGCTAAGAGAAGATTAAGAAAAATACTATTTTGATGGGCAATTTAGTATGAAATGCATGTTGACATAAAGTCTACTATTTGGGAATATAAAGAGGACAGGCACCAAGTTGTGCTAAGTTCAGGCATTTACTATGCAAATATTTTTTTAAGATTTGTTTATTTAATCTCTACACTCAACATGGAGATCTACACTCAGCTTTTGACCATTACAGAGAAGCAGGCTGTCAAAGGGCTCATACAGACAACCCAGACCTGATATCAACTCTTCCTGATCTGAAATGAATGAATGATTGTAACTTTCATCTCCTCCCCCAAACCTGCGTAGCCCCACAGAATTCCCCAAATCAACAATCATTGTTTTTGTTTTTCACTTTCAGGTATTGCTTATATGACTAGAGATACGAATTTTAGCATGAAATGAGTTCTAAACGTGCAGCTGAGTAGAGCTTCAGTTTGGCACTCTGAAAGTACAAAAGCAGTCCATGTGTTGTCTCTATGTGGCTTAGTTTTCCTTTCTGAACCAGGTTTTGTTCTGGAAAGTGTCAGCTTGATTGGGGGGTAGAAGTCGAGTTCTTTCTTGCAACACTTGGTCAGTGTTTATTTTTATGTTGTATCTCAATGAGAATGTCTTCAGTTTGAATCTGTATAGTATTCTCTGCAAAACACCTTCTTTAATGCATAGGGTTTTCACATTTCTGTATAATAAATAATTATTGGTTTTCTGGTTTTACAACTTCAATTATTTTAACTAGAAATAAGAACTTTCCACACAAGGCCAGTAACACTCCCCCCTTTACACCAGGAGACCAGCCTGTTTCATCCTGTATAGAATATTAGAGATAGACAAATAGAATCGTAACGTATATAGGCAGGGCATACATCAAGGCTAACCTGAACACCAGCTAATGTTGTAGTCTGCATAGTGTCTCCATCTCAATCAAAATAATTTACCCAATTACACCATTTTTCATCAAGAAAAGGATTATGTTCTGCCCTATTCATATCTACTTGCAAGTGACACTGAAACTTACCTAAAAGCTGAAAGTATAAAGTTGGAAACACAGGTAACCTACCTAACTGTAACAGAGTTAACAACATGTGAAAGTGTGGCATCTCTCCCAATCAGATGGGGGCACCCAAATGTAGGGCGACCCAATCAGGTGGAAGCCTGGGGCGCAGGCTGTGGAAGGATTCACCTGAGGCAGAAGAGCCAGGATAGAAGTTTCTTGAATATACCACTAGGGAGCAAAGTAGAGACTGTCTGCCAGGAGGCAGTGGGTGGGGGCTGTTTTTAAAGTGGGGGAGGTAAGGAGATATGGGGACCATGGAATTTTCCCTTCTTTTGGTACCTGTGCCTGGTTGTGAGTAGCCCATTGGTTAGTTAGGGCCTGTGGATATTTTGAGATGGGTCGCCTGATGGGCCTCTCTGTATTCAGTCAACTGGTCAGGCTGTGGACCCTTTGGCCTTGCTCAAGTTTCCATGGTTCAAGCCTGTTACCTAAAAGTGGCCTCTACAAAAAGAAAACTGTGCTTATAACAGGCTTATTGTTCTTCCCTTCTTTATAATGTCTACAGCACAAGGAACAATAAGAAATGTATATACTGGGGCGCCTGGGTGGCGCACTTGGTTAAGCGTCCGACTTCAGCCAGGTCACGATCTCGCAGTCCGTGAGTTCGAGCCCTGCGTTGGGCTCTGTGCTGGCAGCTCAGAGCCTGGAACCTGCTTCTGAATCTGTGTCTTCCTCTCTCTGCCCCTTTTCCATTCATGCTCTGTCTCTCTCAAAAAATTAATAAACATTAAAAAAATGAATAAACACAGTCTCCAAAAACTTGCATGTCAAAATTTGAGAACACTGCTTGATATTTTATTGCTTGTAATTCGTTCATCCCAAAAATATTGAGTACTTACAAATTTGGCTCTTATAAGTGCCAAAACTGGCACTTGCTAGGTGCTGACAATAAAAAGTTGTGTAGGACACAATTTCGGCTCCCAAGAACTCACATTTAAGTGAGCAAATAAGGGGCACCTGGGTGGCTCAGTTGGTTGAGCACCTGACTTTGGCTCAGGTCATGATCTCGCTGTCTGTGAGTTTGAGCCCCACGTCGGGCTCTGTGCTGACACCTGTTTCAGATTCTGTGTCTCCCTCTCTCTCTGATCCTCCCCCACTCATGCTCTTGTCTGTCTCTGCAAAAATAAATAAACTTAAAGAAAAAATTTAAAAAATTTCTGGCTAATGGGTTTTTTGTTTTTGTATAACACTTTAAATACTCTCTTATTGTATGTTTTCTGACATCAAATTTTAACAACTCTAAAAAGGATTCTAATTAAAAGATAAAAATTTTGTTCTTCCCCTTTTCCACAGTTCTTAAAAGAACTGTAGACATATATTCACTCATATGATATTTAAAAATGTTTTACTCTAGGGGCGCCTGGGTGGCACAGTTGGTTAAGCGTCCGACTTCAACCAGGTCACGATCTCGCGGTCCGTGAGTTCGAGCCCCGCATCAGGCTCTGGGCTGATGGCTCAGAGCCTGGAGCCTGTTTCCGATTCTGTGTCTCCCTCTCTCTCTGCCCCTCCCCCATTCATGCTCTGTCTCTCTCTGTCCCAAAAAAATAAATAAACGTTGAAAAAAAAAATTTAAAAATGTTTTACTCTAAATAATAAGATTGTTTTAATGCTGAAACAACTTAGGTAAAACTTATTTTTTTAATATTTTCCTATTCTCTATTACATGTGTACATGAATCTCTGTTCCTGTGTCCCCAGTTCTTTCCAAGACTTTGGTCTGTCTGCCTTTTCTCCCCAGTGAGTTCCAATGGAAAGAGAACAGACATGGATGACTGTGTTTTAAGTGAGAAAGGGAGCTATCTCTCCCAGGAAGCAGTACAATTATCTCAGAATGCAAGTCAGACAAAGTGAGGGTCACTTCCTGGCAGAAATCTCCTATTTCTAGCAGTCCAACTCAATGCTATCAGTTTCCTTTATATTCCAAATTGTAAAAAAGTAGATTCAACTTTGGGGGGTGGGATCAAGTACTCCAAAAGAGCTCTTTAAACAGACATGTTTTGTGTAGTTTTTTCCCCCTGAATATCAGTAGTCTGTCCACCACTTTGTTTTTCTCAACTTACTTGAACCTCCCTAAGTATAGAGCAAATTTTATCTGAACTTACCTTAGAAACTCAGGAATCTAGGGACTTTTACCCCTTCAGAAGGGTTTCTTTTTTTTTCCTCTTTTTTTCTTTTCTTTTCCTTTCTTTCCTTTTCTTTCTGTTTCCTTTCTTCCTTCCTTTCTTCCTTCCTTTTTCTTTCTTTCCTCCTTTCTCCTTCTTTCACCTTCTTTCTCCTTCTTTCCTTCTTTCCTTCCTTCTTTCTTTCTCTCTTCCTTCCTCTTTTCCTTCCTTCCTTCTTTCCTTCTTTCCTTCCTTCCTTCCTTCCTTCCTTCCTTCCTTCCTTCCTTCCTTCCCTTTCTTCCTTCCCTTTCTTTCCTTTCTCTCTGAGCAGGGGAGATCCAGCGAGGGAGAGAGAGAGAGAATCCCAAGCAGCCCCCATGCTGTCAGTGCAGAGCCTGATGTGGGGCTCACACTCACGAACTGTGAGATCATGACGCTTAAACCAGCTGAGCCACCCAGGTGCCCCTTCAGATTCTCTTTTGAGCCAGTTTAATACCTTATTAATTCCATCATTTGTGTAAGTTATGATTTTCTTCATAATTTTCTTTTTTTTTAATTTTAGAGCGCATACAAGCGGGTGGGGGAGAGGCACAGAGGGAGAAAAAGATAATTTTTTTTTTTTTAAGTTTATCACTTTGAGAGAGCACAAGCAGGAGAGGGGCAGAGGAGAGAGGGGGAGAGATGCTTAACAGACTGAGCCTCCCAGGCACCCCAACATGTTTTTCCTTTTTTGAAATTTATCTTTAACTGTATTATTTTGATCACTTAGCTCCTTTCCTCAGGCTACACTTCGGGCCAGTTCTAAGAGTATAAGTTTGTTAAGGAGGCAAGGAGATGATAGAGCTTGGTTAATTTCTTAATATTCTCAATTTGGCCCATCAGAGCGTGCTAAGAGACCCAGATATTTCTGCAGTCTCACGTTTTTTGTTTTTGTTTTTGTTTTTATGGCCATTCTTCTGTAGAAAGTAGCTTATGCATTGGCAAGTTGTACAGTGTTATTCCCAGATATCCCATCCCATACTGTAAATATATTTAGGTCCTGACCTGAAACAGACATAAGCAAGAAAAAAACCCCAAAAGGTAAGAAGTTCAGGTCTTCTTCTCTCCTTACTTTCTTCCCTCCAATTGCCTCTTCTTGGATTTGCTTCTCTGTAAATGGCACTTCACTCAGGAACCTGGGATTCATCCTTGGTTCTCTCATCTTTATTCCCCACCTCCGGTATCATTTGTCTCTTCGGCTCCTCCATTTACATGGCTTCTGCCTTTGATCAGGCCTCAAGTCTCACCTGGCCTACCACAAGCAGATGTCCAGCTGGTCTCGCCTTTCCTCCGGTCCACTCTCCACCCAGCTACTCCAGTTAAGTCTTTACAAATCCCGTCTAACAGTACAATTTTCCTGCTTGAAATCAGGTTCCCCTGTGTCCTCATGAAACCCCAACACTTGACTATGACTTACGAGTCTCCTCAGGACCCTGGCAACCTGAACAGCTTCATGGTTTGCTGCTTCCACACAGGTTCCTAGATTAGCCTTATTTATAGACTGTCCTTAGGGAGATTTTCAAAAATACAGATTGGGCTAGCAGGCTCTCTCTCCCCCTAGGAAATTGTTACCCTTGCTATAGTTTCCCTCTCCCTCTTCCATTGTCTTCAGTTACCCTCTAACCTTTTATAGGATAAGGTTGACCTCTAAATTGTCTTCCTTTCCTCCCCCACCCTCTGCCAATCTCCAACCTTCCTATTCATCCTTAGGGTCTGGGTTCAGGTTCCGCCTTGTCTGAAACATTCCTTGCCCAGCTCAGCTAGAAATGATCTTTTAAACACTTATGAGTACAACCCATTTGGTGTCATACATACTTACCTAATACTGTAGTTTTTCTACACAATGTAAGGCACACAATGTGGTGACTTATGTGTTTAAATACATACGTTGGAGACATATAGCTCATTCCCACCTATGACTATGGGTCACAGTCACCCTGTCCTAACCCCCTTCCCTATCATTATGCTCTGAGACTGCAACATTTGTGACTTCACGTGTGCTTGATTACATCAAAGTCAGTGACTTTATATCCCTGCATATCTACCATCAATTACAACTATAGGCTGGAGCTCGTCATAACCTGCAATTTCTCCACCTTCCTAGATACACCCTCAAATTCCCCTCACTATGACCTCCTACTCTTCTGCCTTTTAGCATCCCCACCAAATCTGAGCTTCCTCTGTGTCATGCCCAGTTCTCCATCGCCTTTCTATTCCGTCCTTCCTAGAGAGCCTCGATGCTATGGTCAGGTATTTCAACAAACTGGCAAACTAATATGGACTTCCTTATTGTCTTCCCTCCACTGTTCCTTCTTTACCAGTCCTTTGTCCTTATTAACAGGCTGGCTGTTTTCTCCATATCAAGACAGCCAGGAGTTATTGACCAAAGTCACAAAGCCATGGTGATTAAGACTACTACAAATCCATACCTATCTAATCTTAGATCTTTTAGGAATCATTGCTATTTTCTATAGTGCTGTTTCTACCCCCACCTTTCCTAGATTCTCTATCCCACCCTGCCATCCTTTTTATTCTCAAAAGATTGACTGCAGAAAAGGACATTCAATGTGACTTCCTTAAATGTTTAACTACTTCAAAATCTCTCTGTACAATTTCCCCTTCAACACATCTGTTTCTCTCCCTCTTGATCTAATGATCTCCCCTGAGACTTTAATTCTTTATCTTCTCTTTAAAATGGATAATTACAGCAGAACCTGGGTGGCTCAGTTCATTAAGTGTCTGACTTCGGCTCAGGTCACGGTCTCACAGTTCAAGCCCTGCATCAGGCTCTACCCTGGCAGTGCAGAGCCTGCTTCGGATTCACTCTCTCTCTCTGCCCCTCCCCCACTCATGCTCTGTGTGTGTGTCTCTCTCTCAAAAATAAATAAACTGAAACAAAACGAATTACCTTTTTAGTTTCTCTCAATTAGCCTCTTGCCCTTTTCTGAAAACATGCTTGAATCGTGTCTGTTTTCCCAAAAAGAAAACAGAGTGCTGCCTCCTTTTCATTATTCTAATTCCTTCCTCTGCTTTACTGTTGAATATTGCTATCACTTCCTCACTCTAACTGCATGCAATTTTGTCCCCTCCATCTTCGACTTCTGTCACTTTTTTCCTGGTTCTTCTCCTTACCCCTCTGATCATTTGTGTCTGTGTCCCTTGTCAACTTTTATCCAGTTTTCCATCTTGGGACTCTTTTTCATTCTCCTTAGGTGATCTCATCTACTTCCACAACTTTACTTACATTTACATGAAGAAGTCCAAGTTTTGCTCATAGTGACCTTCTACTTTTCTCCCAAACTCTAGGTCTACATTTCCTAGACCTCTAAAATGGTAGCTATGTTGGAGATCTCGGGTCATTTACCCAAAGGCTTCATTGCCTGGATAACTCCACCAAATGGCCCATTTGTCTTAAAAAGTCAATGTTCTCAAAGCTGAACTCCTCATTTTCTGTTTCCAATTCCATTCTCATATTGACTTCTCTTCTTGAGTTATTTCTGCAAATATTACCCTGAAGCACATGGCTGCCTCATTCCCTGTATTCACTTAGCTGTGAATCTCATAGACACAGACTTTCTCAATTAGGTTCACAGTTTTCTATAAACTACATTTCTAGCTTAAATCCCAATTCTCTTCCACCTAGAGTATTGTAGTGCACTCCTGGCTAGACTGCCACTTCTAGGGTCTTTCTGCATGGAATTCTGAATTATTTTTATTCATTATCTCCAAATTAATCTTCCTAAAGGGGAAGTTCTGATCTGTCCACTCTCTGGCCTAAAAACCTTAAATGTCTCTCTCATGGATTACTAAATTATTCACAAGTGCCTTATCCTGGCATTCAAACCCCTCTATGTTCTGCACTCGATTCTATTTTTCTAGCCTTTGTGTTGCACCTATCACCTGGAATACCCTTCCTTCCTTCACCTTTACCCAGAAAACTGCTGAGTTCTTTAAAACTTATCTCAGGGAGACCTGGCTAATTCAGTCACAAGCTGGTTGATGAGTTTGAGTCTCACGTTGAATGTAGAGTTTACTTGAATAAAAAACAAAACAAAAAAAAACCTTATTTCAAGTGCCACCCCCCACCCCATGAAGTCTTTTTTTTTCTTGGTCACAGGTGGTAGGGAATCTAAACTGAATATGACTCTTCCTACGAACCCCTATAACACTTTATTAACACTTTTATTTCAATGCTTACCAGATTTTGCCTGGTATAATTGCATATTACAGTGCTTCTCAGACTTTTCCAGAAGTACACCTAATTATACAAAAAAATGAACAGATAGCCCCAAGGCTGTCACAAGAAGCTGCCTGGAAAATTAAACTTTAGTATGAATTTTGCAGTGTTATCAGTATTAAACTAATGTTTGTTTTTAATATAAAAATGTGGACTGACACTCCAGGAGGATGTGTCTACTTAATCTGAGGGTACCTGGCACACTGTGAAACCCCTCCCCACATGTCCATTAAGCTAAGAGCAGAGACTGTCTTATTCTATACGTACCGCCGTAAAACTAATATATTACCATCTACACACTGACGCTCAAGAAATACTGTTGAACTGTGACTCAGGATACGTTAACTGGTGTTAACTGTATTTACTGTTTACCATGTACCTAGAACTGTGCTCTCCGTTTCAAGGAACTTAGTCTCCATGGGCTGACCCTGAACAAGTAAAAAACTGTACACAAGTGTTAAATCATGGAACGTAAAGCCTTCTGTGCAAGACAACTTGGTTTGGGGTCCCAGTCTCTCCGCTCCAAATACCAAGTACATACATGGCAACAGTGTTGAGTACCAATTTAAGGTATACTCTGACTTCCAAATTATTTTCTGAAGATTGAGAGTTTTCTGCTAACACTGCACAAAGCTTAATCCTCTTTATCTGAAAATGAAAGGTTCCCATCTTTTCGCTCTCCAGTTTGAAGCTCAGCAAAGCCTTCTGGGTGCCGGGCCGTAGACAGAAAGAAGTCTCGTCCCACCAAAGGAGCAAAAATGCCAAAGCTAGCTGCGCCGCCCGCTAACACCCCCACGGGCTCCCAATTGGTCCTCGGAGCTCACTCTCTGTCCACATTGGTGTTCCAGCTTGCCTGTCGCCTTCAAAGAACCCACCTCTAGCCAGCGACTATTGGCAGATCGTTACGTCATTGCCCTATCTACCTCACTCCCATTGGCTCCCATAGGAAGGGGCGGCCATAACGTCACAGGCAGGGGCCGCCATTTTGACTGAGCAACCCTAGTGACAGGAGCCGAAGAAGCAGCGCAGGTTGTCCCCGTTTCCCCTCCCCCTTCCCTTCTCCGGTTGACTTCCCGGGCCCCCTACACTTCACAGTCCTGGTCCCGCCATGTCCCAGAAACAAGAAGAGGAGAACCCTGCGGAGGAGACCGGCGAGGAGAAGCAGGTGAAATGGAGGGGGTGCGGGCCGGCGAGCTGGGGGCGACCGTGATGGGGCGGGAGACGGTCTCCCACCAGTGCGGATTGGTCGCCATGGTCTCAGGCTCTGCAGGGGTTGGCCACTTCTTGCGTCACGCAGGGTGAGCTTTAACACAGCTTGCAGCTCTGGGGCTTGTTAGTTGGGCCCGTTGTCAGTCAGTGCCTTACTCTTTCTGATTGGCCAATAGGCCTACTGCTCAACACATTGAAAAGGTGCTATCATTGGCCAAGCTTGGGTGCGGGGCGGGTGTTTGGAAAGACTGGGTGAATGAAAGGGGGCAGGTGGTCCTGAGAAGCGATGTGTGTTATTGGTAGAGGGGGGTAAAAGGCCCAGCAGCTAGGCCTGGTTCCCAATCAGAAGGATACAGGTGGAAGTAGAGACGATTAAGAAGGACCAGCATTGGGCGAAGGGAGAAGTAATTATTAATCATGGCTACTTTAAGGCGGCAACTTTCTCAAGAGACCTATTTTGACGGTTGGGGTCCCACTGTTCCTCAGCCTCAATTGGGAACTAGCAGGACTGAAGAGGACTAGAGATCCATAAAGCATAATGGAGATTAAACCTAGGAAAGACACGAAAGGAATCGTGACAAGAGAGACTCCACCCTATTTCCACCACGACCCCGACTTCCAAGGCAATGGGACTTAGTTCACCCACAATTCTGTGATGAAAACACCCCAAATAAACCTCTTCTTGGGGCTTGTATTTGACTTACAACATTTAGTACTGGGCTCAGGGCGTTGTGAAAGGCACCTGATATATCTGCCAGATTTTCAAGGGAAGGGAATATAATTACATTAAAAAGAGACACAAGTTGCCTTAGGTCTTTTCTTTCTTTCTTTTCTCTTCCTTTCTTTCTTAGGTCTTCCCTCCCTCCCTCCCTTCCTCCCTCCCTTCCTCCCTTCCTCCCTCCCTTCCTCCCTTCCTCCCTCCCTTCCTCCCTCACTTCCTTCCTTCCTCCCTCCCTTCCTTCCTTCCTTCCTTCCTCCCTCCCTTCCTTCCTTCCTTCCTCCCTCCCTTCCTTCCTTCCTCCCTCCCGCAGGGGAGGCACTTGTGAGCGAGGGAGAGGCAAAGATAGGAGGGACAGAGGATCTGAAACAGGCTCTGTGCTGACAGCAGAGAGCTTGATGCAGAGCTCGAACCCACTAACCGTAAGATCGTGACCTGAGCAGAAGTCAGGCGCTTAACCTACTGAGCCACCCAGGCGCCCTTAGGTCCTTTTTTAAATAATTTTTTTAACATTTATTTTTTTGAGAGGAGTGGGGAGGGGCAGAAGGAGAGGGAGACACAGAATCCGAAGCAGGCCCCAGGCTGTCAGCACAGAGTCCCACGCGGGTCTCAAACCCATGGACCTGAGCCGAAGTCGGACGCTTAATCGACTGAGCCTCCCAGGCACCCCCTTAGGTCCTTTTTTAAAAAATGTTTTTTAATTTATTTATTTTGAGAGAAAGAGGGAGAGGGGATCCCAAGCAGGCTCCTTAGTCAGTGCAGAGCCCAACTCAGGGCTTGAACTCACAAACCATGAGATCATGACCTGAGCAGAAACCAAGAGTCAAATGTTTAACCAACTGAGCCACCCAGGCACCCCGGCTCTAGGTCCCTTTAAAAAGTCACTAAAGAAAAGGGCATTGGGGCCCACAAAAACAAGAAGAGAGTAATAACTACGGTGAGAGCCCCTGCAAGCCAATTCCAAGTTCTTGGCATGTTCCCTAAACTTCCATCACTTGCCCCACTGGGGAAGGTGTTGACCTTTTGGCAAAAACTGTGGGTAAATACTAGTGAACCTCCTGTGTCTTAATTTTCTTGAGGTTAAAAATAGTGTCATTTTTATCTCTTTACCTGTTACCTTCCTACCTAAGGTTTATGGAAACGCTGAAGCAACGTTGTTCCTTTATTAAGGTAGAGACATTTGGAGAAGGCCACATAGCTCAGAGAGGCTTAAATCAGATGACTGCCTTAGACTCGGGGTAAAAGGGAACATCTCAGCAGAGTTATCCCCTTTGATTTCCTGTTTGACCTGTACTGTGTGTTAGGGATAGCCAGGGAACTTTCCCACTCCTCTTGGATCACCAGAAGCCCTAGCTAGCTCTTTTCTTTCTTTCCTAGCTCCTTTGCTGAATAAGCTATGGTTTGCTCTTGATTGAAAAATTGTGTTTAGGTACTATTTTTAACTCCCAAGTCACTGAAGTGGTTCCTTAAGCGTAGTGTGAGAAGCAGAGAGTGTGTGTGTGTGTGTGTGTGTGTGTGTGTGTGTGTGTGTGTGTGTTTTCTCACAATACAGTTATCTTGAGCTTTAAAGATTTGAACAAAAGTCTAGGTTTGTTTAGGAGCAGGGTAGAGACAGTATATTCACAAGAGGGTGGATTTCCAGGAAAAGTTGATAGTATAAAGTTACTAGGGGCTCCTGGGTTGCTCAGTTGGTTATGCGTCCCATGACTTCAGGTCACATTCTTATGGTTTGTGGGTTCGAGCCCCGCGTCAGGTTTTGTGCTGACAGCTCGGAGCCTGGAGGCTGCTTCGGATTCTGTGTCTCCCTCTCTCTCTGCCCCTAACCCCCTCACACTCTGTCTCTCTCAAAAATAAATAAACATTAAAAAATTCTAGATATTAGAAGGGTTGCTTCCCAATTTTTTTTTTAAGTTTATTTATTTATGGGGCATCTGGGTGGCTCAGTAGTTTAAACGTCTGACTTGGGCTCAGGTCGGCTCACCATTCATGAGTTCAAGCCCCGCATCAGGCCCTCTGCTCTCAGCGCAGAGTCGCTTTGGATCCTCTGTCTCCCTTTCTCTCCTGCCCCTCCCCTGCTCTGGGGCATGCGCACACTCACTCACTCACATGCTCTCTTAAAAATAAAGATTTTTTTTTTTTTAGGTTTATTTTGAGAGAGACATAGTGTGAGTGGGAGAGGGACACAGAGAGAGAGAGACAAGACAGAGAGAATCCCCAGGCAGGCCCCGAACTATCAGTGCAAAGCCCAATGCGGAGCTCAGACTCACAAACCATGAGATCATGACCTGAGCCACTTAACTGACTGAGCCACCCAGGTGCCCTTGCTTCTCAATTTTTAATTTAATTGGCCCATTTGTTTCCTCCAGGACACACAGGAGAAAGAAGGTATTCTCCCTGAGAGAGCTGAGGAGGCAAAGCTAAAGGCCAAATATCCAAGCCTAGGACAAAAGCCTGGAGGCTCCGACTTCCTCATGAAGAGACTCCAGAAAGGGGTATGGGACCCAATCTCTTATCCTCTTACTGGAGCCAAAAGGGTCTTTAGGGATGAGATCTGTAGAGCCTCTTCTGAATGTTTATCCAGAGGTTCTGCTGTTGGGCAGTAGTAGAAAGGAATTAAAAACTTATAAAGAGCGAGGCAAATTATTGTAAATCCCTAATATGGTATCATACAGGGTATGAAGGCTTAATGTTGAGACATTTGGATGTGGGGGCATTGGAGGATTGGGGGAAGGAAGGATGTTAGAAACTGAAATGCTGACTCCCCCAGGCATTTGCCTGTTTAAATGCTGGGAGTTTTAGGACTGCACTTTTTAAGATTAGAGCTAAGTTTTGGGGTGCATGATTTCAAAAAAAAGATCAAACCATCTGTCCTATAGATTTCTTCAGCTTGAAATGAATAGCTTTCTTCAGACCCTTGAAATTAGCACCAGCCATTAACTGTGCTCTCTCAAGAGACTTATTTTTCCATCCAGAGTGGTGGTCCTCACCAAGGGAGGGTCTGCTTTCATAGCCATCTAGCTCCCAATCAGGTTTCTCAGTCCCTGTAGGTACCTGAAGCTAATTGAGAGATTGTAAGGCAGTAAACTGCCTAAGGGTGTTCCCAGGTGTGGATGAAATAGAAGGTGAAACAGATCCCTGTGGAGAATCCTAGTTATTGAGTCTTAGGCACAGAAGATGATGTGATGCTGATTTGCAGTTTACCTTGCTGCAGGCAAGGCAGGCGTGGGCAGGCTGTCATAGCCATGGAACATGTGTGGGAGCAGTGGGAGAGGAAAAGTACATTATCCTCATGAACAAACCGTTTCTATTCATGGTCTGAGGGAATCATTTTTAATTTTGAGGTTGTAGGTTTGAGGTTTGATCTGCTGATTGCTAGGATAGCTCCAGATTGACACTTCTGTATGTCTTGTTAATTTCCCCAGGACCAAGTCCATTGGAGACTAATAGGTCCTCAGTAAGCCTTAATGAATAGTCAGTAATTTGGTTGAACCATCCTGTATTGATGGGTGTATAAAGGATGTAGGGATTATCTCTTTGCTCATAAAATGTCTACTGTAGCTAGGAAACTGCCTACAACCTGAAATGTCAGAACACATTGGAGACAAGACATAAGTACATGTAATTAATGCTAAACTATTTGTGTAATGAGGTTAATCAAGGAAGACTGGAAAAATCTAAGCATTGATGAGGGTTTATAATGGATGTGGGTCTCCTTGCTTTCGAGGAAGGCCAGAGTTCCTCACTCACCTAAACATCCCTCTTGTCTCCTAGCAAAAGTACTTTGACTCAGGAGACTACAACATGGCCAAAGCCAAGATGAAGAACAAGCAGCTGCCAAGTGCAGGACCGGACAAGAATCTGGTGACTGGTGACCACATCCCCACCCCACAGGACCTGCCCCAGAGAAAGTCCTCACTCGTCACCAGCAAGCTTGCGGGGTAACCTGGGCCCCCCCTTCTCTCCCCTTCCTCACCCACTGGACTTTAATATATCATAGGCAGGGATGAAATGAGCACCTAGTTAGATCTTCTCAGCTTGCTAGCCAGAAATGACTGTGATTCTCCTGGGGGCTGCTGAGAAGGTGATGTGGGTTGAAAAGGGGCTCTGAGTTCATTTCTTTGATTAAATTGAGATTTTCGCACCCTCACTGTAGCCCAGGTAGGGGCCCAGAAATAAGAGACTAGGATTGGATAATGCTGCAAATGCTCTTTTTCTTTTGTATGAGAAACTGGGGAGATGTGATTTCTCCTTTTGGAAGAGAATATCCCAAAATTGGTTAGGCTAAGCCTTGGGAATAATATGGTAGATTTCCATCTAGAAGCTAATCCGACATAGCTGGGAAAGGTAGACTGAATGAGATCTGTTTTCTGTGCTTCTAAGTGTTTTTTCCCTTAGGCTGCTATTGCTTTGTGTTTCCATTATGTCAGGTTTAGAGAACCCTCAAAAAGAAAAACTGATTTGCTTGCCTAAAACTACAGTGCCCACCTAACCTCCCTTACTCAGTGAGTGTCTCTTACAGGTTGCCGTGGCTCTTAAATAATGTAAAGATTGGAGAACTTCATTCACATGAAATGGGCACCTTCTCTCTCTCTTCCAGCATGTTGCTTTCGAAAATATCATGGGATAGTGGAAAGATTCGCACTGGCTTTGGAGTCAAGATCTGGGTTTTAGTTGCACTCCATCTCAGCAGAACTGATATGTAACCTTGGTCATTTAACCTCTGTGGATTTCTATTTCCTCATCTGTAAAAGAGCTGAATATAGATAAGATGGGTTAGAATTTTAAAATCCTGTAACTGCCAGCTGAAAAAAAGTCTGTGCTATTCATTGTAAAACTAAGTGAGGAAGGCCTGTGGGTGAGCCTACAAAGGGGAACCATTAGAGGACTACATGGGGAGAGAGGAAGTTGAGATTTGGGGATTATAAATTCAGGCAAGAGGGCCTCATAAGTATCATGGACTTAAGGCCAAGGGAAAAGTTCTAAGAAGCTAGCTTCTATGGAAGCTTCTTGCCTCTACCCCCACCCACTTTCCTGGCCCTCAGTCTGGGCCTTTGCTGCTAAAAAGCTGCTCTGGGAGCCAGGCTGCAGGCCTGAGGACACGTGCTTAGTCACGCACATGTAGAGTCCCATGTTTCAGATGTGATCAGATGCCAGGCGTACTGCTAAGGAGACCAGAAAAAAAGGGGCAAACTGAGCCAGCCTCCAGGCCTCAGTACTGTGGTGAGGCTGGAGCAGCAGGTTCCTAGGAGATGATTCACCGTGGAGGAAGCTGGTGGAGGAAGATGGTCAGGGGGCGAGAAATGGAGCACTGATAAATCTCTGCCTTCCTAGGGCTCAGTAACTCAGCTCTTGTGGGATGAGAAGCAGCAGTGGAGATTCAAGAGCAGATGGAGGAGAGGGGTGCAGGTGACCAGCGTCTTCAGTCTGCTTATCACTAGCTTGGCCTGAATCCTACTGCTGGTTATGACAGAGAGGGCCAGGGCAACAACTAACTGTTTAAGAGGACAAGATTCTGTAATTCTCTCTTGCCCTCTCACCTCACAAATCCTAATACATCAAACCTTTGGGCTGATGAGAATGACCCGTGGTGCCTGGCTGGCTCAGTCGGAAGAGCATGCGCGAGTTCGAGCCCCATGTGGGGTGTAGAGAGTACTTAAATAAAACTTAAGAAAAGATTTAGCAGGAGAATGACCATGAACTTGCTGGTGCACATGCAGAGTGATTGGCAGGTGTGTATACTCCTTTCCTGACCAGCCATTCACTTTTCAGGCAGTCACTCAGATGGGGTAGGAGAGAGTTGGTGAGGAAGGAATGGAGAGAGCAGGATCCCTGGATTTCCTGGCCCCCAAACTCCTTGACTGTCACTTGTAATTGTATATAATTTTTGTGTTTCTTGCTTCATTCCTCATGCTGTCTTCCTTAGTCTAAAGTCCTTGTGGTAAGGGGAAAATGCTGAACATCCTTGTATAGTTTCCTCAACTGTCCCAGCCATGTTGTACATAGATATGTCATGTTATTATATATATAAATATATATATAATTTTGTACGTTTTCTTCATCTCCGATCTTCTCGAATTTTGTACTTTTTTCTTTTCTGTCTCAGCTGCTTTCTCTATTGGTCATTTGAATCTTCAAGACTGAGGTCACAAGTCTGGTTTTTAGGAAAGAATAGAAAAAATAGGGAAATCAGAAAACTGTTGATCTTGCTCTTTCTCTGCCTGGTCATCTTCAAGGATAAGAAACAAAGAAACAAGCTACATTTTGTATTTGCCACCTAGTTCTACAGCATGAAATACATCACGTCCATGGCAAAGAAGGGTCATTCCCAAATCCAGATCCAAATTGCTTTGATTAAACCTAGATTATTAAATCCACTCAGAACAACACGTGTGTTGTCTGGCCGTGGACTACATGCTGTCACCACCTCATCACTCTTAGCCCCCCGTCAGTCTCTGCTGCTGCGTACAGCTGACTGTGGCCATGCCTGTGAAACCAAGCCTGCTCTAAGCCAGGCAGCTTATGCCCCTGCAAACCTCCAGTTATTGTGATCTTTGTCTAAAGAATTTTCTGTATTGCTTTCATGGGTATCTCCAAAAAGGTAAAGAACACTTTTTGTGGATAGAAAAAAACTGAAATTCCCTCCCCACCACCACCACCACCCTTCTCCCTCTCCCTCCCTCCCTCCCCTCCCCCTTCTCTCCCCTCCCCCTTCTCTCCCCTCCCCCTTCTCTCCCCTCCCCCTTCTCTTCTCTCTTCTCTACCTCTCTCTCCTTGTCTCTCCCTTCCCCCCTCCCTCCCCAGCTCTCTGTGGATCAGATTCAGGCATGTGCCAGGTAGCCTAATGATTGTTAAGTGTGGAAGAGTCATGGGGTAGGGACTGGGATGGAATTTCGAATTTTTTCCCTTATTACTTGACAGTGTTTTCTTTTTCTTCTTCTGTGTTCGTCCGCAGTGGCCAAGTTGAATGATGCTGCCCGGGGCTCCGCCAGATCCTGAGACGCTGCCCTCCTGGGTCCTGTGCTGGCTCCTGCCCCTCCCTGCTTTGGCAGCCAGGGGTCAGGAGGTGGCTCGGGTGCGGGCTGGAGAGGCAGAAGCCCCTGCCCGTCGGTGTCCCAGCGCATGGAGCCCCTTGGGCTGAGCACCAAGACCCTGAACCTTTTTTGTTTTACCTTTTTTCCAAATAATTGTTGGGAGAAATCTCAGTGAAATCCTGGGGGGTGGGGGGTGGGGTGGGGGGGTTGGTGTTTGAGAGGGTGGGATGGGAAATTTGTGGGGGATATGAAATAGGACTTGGAGTTGATAAAAACATTCCTGACTATCTTCCTTCCCAACCATGTGGCTGGTGTGGGATGGGTGTAAGGGGGAGGAGTGGAGCAGATTCCAGATGAAGAGTTCTGATTCAGCTCTGTAGAAAAATGCCTTGTTTGCTTGGATGTGGCTGGGGACCTGGGGTCAGATAAAAGAAACTGTCCATCTAAAGATGACAGAAGCAAACAACCCCTCTGGTCCCGCAGAGCAAGCTGAGAACCCAATGTTAATTGTTCATTTTAAAAAGTGCTGTCCTTGAAATAGATTTGCTGTGGGGAAAAGGGCAGTGAGTGTGGGGAAAGGGGCCATGAGCGTGGGGAGCCCCACAGAGCCCAGGGGAGTTTTTGAGTATTTGAAATAAAAAAAAAAAAAAGAAGATGACCCACAAAAAAACACAACCCAGAAATATTCTGAAGCAGTTGGTGTGTTTTATTGGGGTTTGGGGAAAGGGAAGAAAATGAAACTGAAGACAGCATTCAGGGGAGAAGCTGGTATGGGGCCCTGAGTTTTAAGGAACAGGGGCCCTTAATACAGGATGTGACTGGGCTTGCCGCTTCCATCACTCAGGGAGAGGGAACAGGGATATTGGCGTATAGATCAGGGCTTTTCTGGACTCCTGTCCATCCCTTTTGTTTGTGTAGCTAGTGTAGAAGATGTGTCAACCTCGGGTTTTGGTTCACAAAATAAGGAATCTGATCTAGTTTAATAACACCTAGAGCTTAGTATAGGCTAAGCAAAAAAGGAAGCCCACTCTTCCTTTTCCCTTTTAGTCTTCCATTCCTTCGTAAGTTCTTAAGTCTGTGAAGGAGAAATGTGACCTCTGGTCATAAGCCAAAAGCTTAACCTTTCTGTTTGTGGCCAGCAGGAGGCAGAGTGACTTACTTCCTCACCATTGTCACAAGTATCACTGGAATCCTGCCGCTGCAAGAAGTTAAAAGTTGCCTGTGAATGTAACCTAGAAAAGAAACATTACCAAAGGAGAAACAAACTCACCTGTCTCTCCGAGACACACACCAACATTCACATACAGTAGATGAAATCTACTTGTGCATTTTGCCCAACTTTGAGTAGGAGAGTTTACTGTGATATTTTCCCAAGTGTGATTGGCTTCTCAAATGAGTATGCATCAAGGAAGATAAAGTCCAGGAGACATAGATATTCCAGCGAACTCTCCATCTTCTTGAAGGGGACAGGTAATTTTAAACTAGACTAGGAACGTGATTCTCAGTATCTAACTCATTCTTTCTCTTTAATCAGAAGTTTTCCAAATACGTTTTCAGTTCCTCAGGATGTTACGGACTTGCTGTCTTCTGCTTTAGCCAGGAGATGGTGATGCCTCTTAGCCATCAGCCTTTCTGAACCGCATGGTAGACACTGAGCCAGCCAGGTGGTATGGAGGTACATTAAAGACATTCCCTACCATTGTGGGGTTTATTGTCTTTGTGAAAGAAGACATCTGCAAAAGTTCACATACTTGAAACTTACAAACTCAAAGCTAGGAGCTGTACACACACAAATAGAATGTTTACTGTAGTGTGGGGTTAGTCTTCTCATCTTTATTCCCCTTCAGCCAATCCCATGACTTCTTTTTGAGCATGACTTCCCTAGTGTATGTTTGCCAGGTGCATACAGCTGGAGAGTGAGATCAGTGAGGCTGAATGTGGGATCATTTGGTGCAGGTTCATTTTAATACAGATAAAGTTGAAGTGTAGAAATTATTTAGGAGGTGAAAAAGTTAGGTTGCTGAAGAGATCGAGATAGTCTCTCAGCTTATATATATGACTTTTCCAATATTCCTGGCTTCCCTGGTCCTTAGTTCTAAGCTGTAGCCTTGAGGGATCCTGAGGGGCTGAGAAAGGACTGTGGGTATCTCTATTTTAGTGTAGCACCTTGCCATTCCTTCTCCCTCACCCCCATACTACAGGGCCAGGCAAGCAAGACAGATTGCTCTGCAGTGCCTCAAGTAGCTATTCCTGCCCACATCCCAAAGAGTGTGGTAAGGGTTCTTCCACTCCTCCAACATAATTGAGTGATGATTGTACTGACAGTCGTCTTGACCATCTGATATACAGGGTGGCAGGGATGAAGTCACCATTATTATTGTCCAGCAGCATTTATTTTAAGCTAATGTGGCCCGGGCATGGAAAATGCAGGCAAAATTAAAAAAAACTTGGAGCCTTCCCATTGAGAATATCTGCAGTGAGCCAGCAGTACTCACACGAGCAATCCTCGGGTGTATAGTGCCCTCTACTGGGCCTTGACGGGGGTTAACTAGGAAAGGGAAGCTAGGACTTGACAGAGGCATACAAATAAATGCAAATTCTAAGCAGAATTCTAAGGGAAGGAGAATCAGGACAAGGGTTGTTAGCTAACTTTTCTTAAGAGACTGGGGACTTACTAATGAGGTGAGGCCTCCCGTGCTTGGGCAAGAATATTTTCATTCACCGGTAACTGCTGAACACCCACTTTGCAGTTAGAAATATTAGCTGTTGTTGGGCAGATAGACAACGTAAGAGATGGTGTCTGCCCTGGAGGCACTTGAAGCCTCATTGAGACGATGCTTCTACATATAATGCAAGGCAGTATATCATCAGTCCATCTGTAGTAAAAGAATCCCAAGAAGGGAACATCCAAAGGGCTGCAATCATTAGGTAAATACTGGTGGTGGAAATGAAATTGTCCAGTTTGATTACTTAATAAAAGCCCAAAATATGCCAGGTGCTGTGCTAAAATATAAGTGATATGTGGGTGCTTCCTTTTTCCACGTGAAGAAATCATGCTACCGTGTTGAACTTGGGTAGTACCCAAATAGGCCTAGCTACATAGAGGAATGGGGATGAGCAAATAACAATTGCTAAATGTTTTGAGCACTTATGGTGTGTCAAGCCCCATGCCGAGTGCTTAACACACCCTCACAGCAGCTCCATGAGAAAGCAGTCTTACTGCTGCCATTGCCCAAGTGAGGAAACTAAAGCAGTAACTTGCCGAAGTGGTACAGCTTCTGAGAATGGAGGCAGGAGTCGCTACGGTGTCTGCAAAGGGATGGGGAAAGAGTGATCAGGAACACTTATGGAGCAAGTTCTGAAGGAGGAACAGGATTTCTCCAGAAAAGTAAGGTGACAAGGGGCATTTGGGTAGACAGACCAACACTTCGAGAAGGGCGGGACCGTGTGGAGTCGGAGGTATTTCTGCAACAGCAGCATCAAGTCCTGGGGAGTGGCTGGTACCAGGCCAACAGGGCAGATAGGAGCCACATGACAGAGGCTATGACAGGCAGGCATGCCTAGGGACCTGATGGATGGCAAGAATACTTTGGGTCAATGCCAAAACATGTGGAGAAGGAATTTGAAGGTGAAGGATTTAGTGATGGACTGGCTCTAGCATCAAGTTGTCTGGTTTTTATCTATTTTGGTAACTCAGGACAAGTTTCTTCAACTCTCTTTGCTTACTTACTTGTAAAACAGGAATGATGTGGTACCCACTATGAAGGGTGGTCGTGCTGACTAAACAGCATAAGGTGTGCAAAGCCCTCTCTTCAGGGATTCCAACAGCACGTAAGGAGCCGTCAAGGAGCTTACAGACTATAGAGGGATATAATAAGGATGGGTAGACAAGACAATTAGAATACAAGAAGGGATGAGCACAAAATGTTCTAGAAGCACTTCCCTAATTTGGGGAGGTAGAAGAACAGAAAAATCCTTCCACAGAAAGGAGTTAGTAAGCTGAAATCTGATACAGTAAGACTGACAGGTAAAGGTTATGTCAGGAAAGGGGGTCTTCCAAAAGGAAGCATGTAACAAGATGCAGATGTAATTCCATTACATTGCAATAATTGGAAACTTGAAGTAATTGAGAGTAGTTGTAGCATGCCATGCAGCAGGTGAGGCTGGAGACGGGTGGAGGGAAGCAGGAGTCCAATCACAGAGGGCCCTTTGGACTTTATCCTGGAGGCAATGAGAAGCGCTGTTTAAAGACTGAGCAAAAGAATGACAAGTCAGATTGGCTCTTTAGAATAATCTTTCTGACTACGGTGTGGGCAAGAGGTTGGAGAGGGTAAAATTGATGTATTTAGAGGTGCTGTTAACAGGATGGAAAGTTAAGGGATATGGCAGTTGTAAAGAAAAGATGATTCAACCTATGGCATAAATTTGACATAGCAATGAAGCATCATTACCTAAGTGGGGAATTCTGTACTACACTTAGTAAACTGTTACCACAGGCTAGTTATAAATAAGACAGACTGTTGTGTTGCTACAGTACTTAGGCTAGATATGATTAGTAACTAAAGAAGGTAAAGACAGTAGGGATGAAGAAGAGTGGACAAACTCAAGAGATACACAGGAAGCACAATCAACAGAACTGGATATGGGGTGTAGGACTTGGGAAGAGAAAGCACTCTAATAAAAGATCCCCAGGTTTCTGGCCTCAGTTACTGGGCAAAGGATGATGCTATAACCTAGAGAGAAACTACCACTGAAAGAGCAAGTTTAACAAGATCATGAGTTCTGTGTTGCAGAAAGGATGATACGAGGTGCCTGTAGGACATCAAAGAATAGGTTACCCATAAGTTATTGCATTTAGGAGCCTAGAAGGTGAAAAAATCAAAATAGGAAATGTAGATTCTGTGAATTTCACAGTACACTTAGTAATACTATGGAAGTGAAAGCATATAGAGCAAAATGACTGGAGGGCTGGCCCTGATGAAAGCTAACATGTGAAGGCAATAAAGAAAGGGCCCAACAAAATAAGAGAATCTGGAAGATGTGGTGCCCAATGACAGAGTTTGATGGAAGAATTGAGTCAATGTGACATGCTATTGGAGGTTGCTGAAGTAAGAAATTAGAAATACCTCTTCTATATAATAAAAAGTGCCCCTTGGGGCACCTGGGTGGCTCAGTAAGTTAAGTGTCTGACTTTGGCTCAGGTCATGATCTCACAGTTCGTGGGTTCGAGCCCCATGTCGGGCTCTGTGCTGACAGCTCAGAGCCTGGAGCCTGCTTCGGATTCTGTGTCTCTCTCTGCTCTTCCCCTGCTTGCACTCTGCCTGTCTCTCAGAAATGAATAGACGTTTAAAAAATTTTTATTTTTAATTAAAAAAAAAAAAAAAGTGCCCCAAGGAGTGCCTGGCTGGTTCAGTCAGTGGAGCACGCAACTCTTGATCTTGAAGTTGTAAGTTTGAGCCCCATGTTGGGTGTAGAGATTAAAAATAAGATCTTAAAAAAAAAAATGCCCAGAATTTCAAGAAATGTGTCACAACAGTGGGTATCTCTATTTGTCATGATTATAGTTTAGAGTGTCTATGTATGTCCACTTTCTATATTTTTCCAGATTTTGGAAATGAGTATATATTTGATAGAGGTCATTTTAATTCTAAAAACAATAATAAAAATCACATTTTTTTTAATGGACTAAAGGGTGTCCATTTGATTTGGCAATTAGTAACCTTCTTGAGCCAGCAGTGTCAACAGATTAGTAGAGGTAGAATCTTGCCTGTAGAACCAAGTGGTGTGGGAAGGTTTTGTTGTTTTAAGATGTTAAATTTAGGCACATTTATTGACTTAAGTGAAAGGAACCAGTAAATGTTGAAGCTCAGCGGAGAATAATGAAGAAAAAGGAGGGGATGTAAATGAGTTCAGGTGGATATGGTCAATTAAACATTTCAACATACATTTATGAAGCACTTATGTGCCAACCACTATGCATGGTGAGGTGCTGGGGCTGGTTTAGTTGGGAAGCCAGCTGTGTAGGAAATTGGTCTCAAGCAGGGAGATGTTTACTGCATCTTGCTTGAGGCTCAAGGTGAAAATACAATGAGGGGTAAACTCATAGCTGTTTGTGACTGGGGTTGGTAGTTGATGGGAGTCCTTCTCCGATGGCTTTGCTATTCTTTGCGGAGATGTAAGGTTGCAAGTTGACAGGGAGATGAGAGTTAGGGGGCTTAAGAAGAGTGGCCATCGTTTAGGAGAGAGGTTGAAAGGGAGAGGAATGGAAGAGAACAGACAATAATACTAAGTAAAAGGGTTAGAGAACAAGTGTCAAGGGCCTAACAGATTGGAAACCATGAATGTATAATCCTTGGAACGTGTAATCTACTGGAATGGTACCAATCTATATTTCTGCTGTTTTCTCTAGCAACACCCAGCCGCCTGGGTACAAGAGCAGATAAGATGCATTATTATGTAGCTCCTGGATCATAGTCTGTGGACACATTGAGTGGATTGATAAGGGAATAAGGGGATGGAAGGTGCTGGGGAGGGACAGTTCAAGATATCCACCCTATTCAGACTGGGTGAAAAGGTAGGCCAAAGAAGGTATGATCAGCTCTGGTCAAGAGAGGTCTTGATAAGGTCAAAGAGCTGATGACGATTTAGAAGTGAAAGAAGTGATTAAGTTGGAAGCTCAGGACCTGGTGGTCACAGTGATGTTAGAGTTAAGATTTTGGAGTTGGAACTCTTCCATGTAATGAAACAGGTAGTAGGAATGGGTGTCTAAAGTCGGGTAAAAGTAAAGGTCATTAGAGTCAAAGAACAAGGGAGCTCCTACATCCAGCTGCAAAGGTAGGTAGCTCAAGTATTTGTGGTTTTGTTGTTATCTCTTGTTAAACCCAACTGTCTTTTTTATAAAAGGAAGATTAAAGCAGTTAGCTTACAAAACAACAACAACAGAGAATTACGGGCTTGGAATGTTGGATCAGTAAATCAAGGTGTTGCAATCAACCCAGAATTATGTAGGACTGGGGAGAAGAGGAAGCCTCGTACCAGTCCTGGTATAGAAGTGACCAGGAGTAGCCAAGAACATGAAGGAGAGTTTAGCCTGAACTCCATAGCAGGAGGAATGGCATGTAAATATCTTGGAAGAATAATGGCCTGAAAATGACATTAGGGAGCTAGAAGTATCTCAGTTTCCCCACTTTCTGATACTGGAGGAGGGGAAAACCCTCCAGGGCTGCAAACAAAGCAGGGTCTGAGGGGAAACGTGGGTGTAATTTGAATGAGTGGGTTGAGGGAAATTCCTCTTAAGAGTTTCTGTGTGAGACCTCAGAGAAATGAGGGGACCAGGGATGAAGGTTTTGTAAGTGAGTGGGAGAGTTCTGCATTGGGGGCAGAATCCAAAGATCATACAGAGATGGGACCGCTTGTGCAATGAATTCACATTAAGGTTCTCAACCGGTTTAAAAGTTGTTTGGTATCAGTCTTGACCAAAGTCCCCAGGGGGTTATGGGGCACAGTCTCCTCAGGCCTGTCTCCCAGGGTCCTCAGGGGTAGGTAGGTTGAGCATTCCACCTCTGACAAGGCATCCTAAGAAAAAAGAGAATGGAGCAGTAGCTTAAAACTGATTATAAAAAGGAATAAGTAGGCTAGACTAAAACAAACAACTGGAAGAGGGTCCTTCATTCACTTATTTTACAAGTATTTATTGAACTACCAGGGCTTTGTCTCATTTATTGCTATATCCTCACCATCAAGAATGGTACATAACAGGGGCACCTGGGTGGCTCAGTCGGTTAAGCATCCGACTTCAGCTCAGGTCATGATCTCAGTTTGTGAGTTTGAGCCCTGCATCAGGCTCTGTGCTGACAGCTTGGAGCCTGGAGCCTGCTTCGGATTCTGTGTCTGCCCCTCCCCTGCTCATGCTGTCTCTCTCTGTCTCTCAAAAATGAATAAATGTTAAAAAAAAAAAAAATTTTTTTTTTAAAGAATGGTACACAACAGGTGTTCAATAAATACTTGTTGAAGAATTGTTCAGTTCATTGTCAATCTGTAAATATTCAGAAAAATATTAAAAAGAGTTTGACCTCTTGCCACAGTCTCTGAATAGCAGCAACAGGGGATAAAGCAGAAAGACAACACCTCTAGTGAGAGAACAGCTTGGGAAGGCTACTCCCCAGACAGAGCTGGACCTCTCTTTTGGAAAACTTTTAGATGAGCCACATGACTAAGAGCAAGTAAGAGCCAAGTACTATGTCAACGAAGGATAGCTTTTCTGTAATGAAAATGTCTCCTTATGACAGGAAGAGCACTCAACACTGATAACCACACTGTGATAAAATGGCCCCTTCAGTTAAAAGTTTTGATATAAGTAGAGCTTTGGTGACAGAGGTATGTAGTGTATTTAGATGGACTTTTTTTGCACCTTGTTTTGACATACTTATAGGTAGATACTAGAGATTAAAACAAAATATGAACTTACAACTAAAATAGTTAAAAAGCTCAAACTGAATATAGAGTTTATATAGTATATGAACTTCTCTCAAATTATTCATGTTAACCTCTAGGACTGCAAATCCATGAACAAGCATCATTCTTGATCTAGTGCCAGCTACCTACCTTAACGGCCTCAAACCCAATTAGTAACATCAAACTGATACATATGCTAGAATATTTGTATGTTTTTTTTGGTTTTTTTTTTTTTAATTTTTTTTTTTCAACGTTTATTTATTTTTGGGACAGAGAGAGACAGAGCATGAACGGGGGAGGGGCAGAGAGAGAGGGAGACACAGAATCGGAAACAGGCTCCAGGCTCTGAGCCGTCAGCACAGAGCCCGACGCGGGGCTCGAACTCACGGACCACGAGATCGTGACCTGACTGAAGTCGGACGCTTAACTGACTGCGCCACCCAGGCGCCCCATGTATGTTTTTTTATTAAAAAAAATTGTTTTTAAGTTTATTGATTTATGAGAGAGAGACAACATGAGCAGGGGAGGGGCAGAGAGAGAGGAAGACACTGAATCTGAAGGAGGCTCCAGGCTCTGAGCTGCCAGCACAGTGCCCAACACGGGGCTCAAACTCACAAACTGAGATCTGACCTGAAGTCGTATGTTTAACCGACTGTGCCACTCAGGCGCCCCTACAATATTTATATTTTTAATGAGAAAGAAAACTCTCATGCATTAGCAGACCTGTTGGTAGGGGGTGAGAGTGAGTGGTTAGCAAAAGCAATTTACTGTTGCTAAAATTACCCCATGAGGAGACCACCTACTCAGAGACACAAAGGGAAGTCCTGGCTTCATTCAGTGACCGTGAGTCCTGGCTCAACAGTTAAGGTCCATGTCTGAAATGCCTGTTATGATTAGGAAAGTCTGAGTCACCTTCAGACTTCCCTACTTGTACTTTTGAGTCATTTTCTGTTCCAGTGACCAAAACTGGGCACAACTACATATGAAAAATATTCAGAAGTGCAAAGTTTGGGAACTAAAGGGACATTAGAGATCATGCATTCAGTGTACTCACTTCACAAATGGTAAAACTGAGGCCAAGAGATAGTGCCTTTTGCCTAGCTGCACAGCCGTTAAAGGCAGCTTTAAGGCCATCTTCTATAGAAGCTGACTTCACAGCAAATTTGGGACTCTGGCTTTCATTTATTTTTATTAGAAGTAAACAAACTAGGTGCACCTGGGTGGCTCAGTTAGTTTAGCGTCCATTCTTGATTTTGATTCAGGTCATAAGCTCATGGTTCATGGGATTGAGCCCCACATCCAGCTGTGTGCTGACACTGCACAGCCTGCTTGGGATGGGCTCTCCCTCTCTCTCTCTGCCCCTCCCCGGCTCGTGCATGTGTGCACTCTCTCAAAATAAGTAAACATATTTTTAAAAAGTAAACTAAATACTCGGGTTGGAAGCTTGAGAGGAGCTCAGGGCCAAGCTGAACAAGCTGGTGTCCATGGTATCCCCTTCAAATAACATGTGATGGTGTCCTGCAGTGGATCAAGGAGAGGGCTACTGTAGGACCAGCATCCTCTAACTCATGCTTTCTCTACCTTGGGACTGTGAATATTTTGGACTAGGTACATCTTTGTTGTGGGCGCTGTCCTGTATATTTTAGAGATGTTAACAGCAGCTCTGTCCTCTACCCACTAAATGCTCAGTCAGAACAACAAAAGTCCCCAGATGTTGCCAAATGTTCTCTAGGATCCCCTAGTTGAGAACCACTGTGCTGACTTAAGGAAGGGGCTCTGGTAACTCGGTCCTGGTCGCATTTAATCCTCTCAGCAGCACCCATCCTTACTCCTATCCCTGCGCCTGGCTTCTCTCCCTCACGTTTCCCTCTGGGGCCTACCATGCCTTCAGCAGATGGGATCCTCCAGCTTCTACCTCCATGGCCCCGAAAGTGACACCTGGGGTGAAATAGGAAGCAAAAGTTTCTACCCTCCCCCTTTTGAACCAAGGGGATCCCCCCCGACTGCACAGGAATTTACATACCTGGTTAAAATAAGACAAAATGTATGCAGGGCTTAGCTCTTAACTGCAACTGCTGTGAACCAAAGAGAGATCAGGGTCTTAAGCCCCTTTCCTACCTTGGGGGTGGGCTGGGAGGGGTGGATGAGGGCACACCAAAGGAATCTGCCTTTTCTGCACAATTTTCCTTTGACTCAGCAGGCAACTTCCCCTCCCCAGCCACACTCATCCTCACCAGTGCCCATATTTAGACACTGCAAGCCTGTATTGTCATAGAAGGACAGAAACCAGATGGTTGCTATAGAGATGTGTTTACACACACCCCTAGAGAATAACCCAGTCTGAGCCTGAGTGGTAGGGATGAATGGCAGTTCTTGCTGGGACATGCAGTTTTCGTAATTTGCTATTACCTTACCTCTTCTATTCTCCACACATTTTTTTTAAGCTTTATTTATTTGATCTCTACATCCAGCGTGGATCTTGAAGTCACAACCCCAAGATCAAGAGTCACATGCTCTTCCGCCTGAGGCAGCCAGGCGCCCCTCTCCACACAGTTCCAGGCTTCTCATTCCTGCTTCCAGATACTACTTCCCACTGACAAGTACTGTTCTTAAGCATCTTCTTTGCCTGAGGAAGTCACAGTTTAAACACAGAAGTACTGGGGCGCCTGGGTGCTCAATTAGTTGGGTGTCCGACTTCAGCTCAGGTCATGTTCTCACAGTCTATGAGTTCGAGCCCCGCGTCGGGCTCTGTGCTGACAGCTCAGAGCCTGGAGCCTGCTTTGGATTCTGTCTCCCTCTCCCTCTGCCCCTCCCCCACTTGCATTCTGTCTCTCTCAAAAATAAAATTAAAAAACTAAAGAGAAGTACTTAACCTTTCTGAGCATCAGTCCCTTCATCTGTGATATGAAGATAATTATAATACAAACCCTTAAATGGCTTTTGTTAGAATGAATTAGGTGTATGTAAAGAAATTTGGACCGTGGCTGGCTGGCAAAGTAGATGCTCAATAAATGGAATTTGTTCTCACGCTAAAATAAAACCCCACTCTGGGACACCTGGGAAGCAGCCACTAGTGCCTTTGGAAATCTTGGCTTATGCCTCCTCTGACAGTAGGTAAAAAACTGTTGTGGGAGGGAGGAGGGTTGCTTTGGTTTTTGTCTTTGTTGTGTTCAGCTGGAAAGCTGTTTTGGGAAGGGAAGTCTGGGCATATGACCTCCTCCTTTCTGCAATTTGTTTTGTTTTTTTATGTTTATTTATTTTTGACAGAGAGAGGGAGAGACAGAGCATGAGCGGGGAGGGGGGGGGGTGGGGGGGGGAGGGGGGAGTGGGGGGAGACACAGAATCTGAAACAGGCTCCAGGCTCTGAGCTGTCAGCACAGAGCCCTACGTGGGGCTTGTACTCACAGACCGTGAGATCATCACCTGAGCCGAAGAGGGATGCTCAACCGACTGAGCCACCCAGGCGCCCCTTCATTTCTGCAATTTGAAATGAAAGACACAGGGAAGAGAAGACACAAGACATCAACTCATCCTTGCCTGGCTGAAATGGAAGAATAAAAAGGAGGCAAAATGCTTTCTGGGCCTGTGGCTCGGGCTCCTCTCCTCCAGCAGACCCCTATCCAAGAGGAGGCTCGCTGTGTCCATGTAACAAGCCGAGGCTTGCTCCTACTGTAGATTCTGTGCATGATGCCTGCTGAAATTTTTGAGGGAGAGAAAAAAACAGACAAAAAACTGGTATTTTCTAATACCAGATAGAAGGCAGGTAGTTCCACCCCAGGTAAGACTTCTCTTCTTCAGCATGAATTTAGTGCAGAGCTATGTTCCTGTAGGAGGTCTCAGCTCTTCCCAACCTGCAAGGAAACAGAAAGAAGAAAACATTATGCCTTTGTATTGTCACTTCTGTTTTGTCTCATGGAATAGATATTACTATCCTATTTTCACAAGTAAAATTGATTTGATTGAAAAAGGCCTGGAGGGGCGCCTGGGTGGCGCAGTCGGTTAAGCGTCCGACTTCAGCCAGGTCACGATCTCGCGGTCCATGAGTTCGAGCCCCGCGTCGGGCTCTGGGCTGATGGCTCAGAGCCTGGAGCCTGTTTCCGATTCTGTGTCTCCCTCTCTCTGCCCCTCCCCCATTCATGCTCTGTCTCTCTCTGTCCCAAAAATAAATAAACGTTGAAAAAGGCCTGGAAAGATTAATGCTAAACAGAATTATAGTCACCTTGGGAGGTGGTTAGGGAGGGGTAAGGGGAGTGGGCTTGAAGGTGGTGATCAAAGGAAATTTAGTCTCATCTGTCCTATTTTGTTTTTTCAAACAATATTTATGTATTGTATAATTCAAAATTAAATTTTAGGGGTGTCTGGGTGGCTCAGTTGGTTAAACATTGACTCTTGATTTTGGCTCAGGTCATGATCCCACAGTTAGTGAGTTCGAGTCCCACATCCAGCTCCAAGCTGACAGTGCAGAGCCTGCTTGGGGTTCTCTGTCTCCTCTCTATCTGCCCTTCCCCTGCCTATGGGCTTTTGCTCTCTCTCTCTCTCTCTCTCTCTCAAAAAAAAAATAAACTTTAAAAAAAATTAAATTTTGAATTAAAAGATTATATTTTACAAAACTTTAATGAAGCTCAGAAAAGGTAATTTATATTAGGCCACTTGGTAATTCACAGACTCCAAAGTCCATGGCTGCTCCAGCAAACCACAGTGCTCTCTGTGTTCATCCTCATGGAGAACTAGGTTTAGAGCCAGGAGGGAGTCCTGAGCTCTCCCTTACAGGGGCAGTGGAATCATTATGTAGCCTTGGCTTGGCTTTCTTTTTTTTTTTTTCCTAAATCACTAAAGGGGATCATGCCCAGACCATGTCAGAACAACTTGCTGACTACCCTATGAGTTGGCCTGTGAAGTATGACTGAATCACAAAGATCCCAGACAGGGACCAGGAAGGCTATAAAGCAGGACCAATGGGTGGCTCAGTCAGTGAAGCAGCCAACTTCGGCTCAGGTCATGATCTTGTGGTTAATGAATTTGAGCCTCACGTCAGGCTCTGTGCTGACAGCTCAGGGCCTGGAGCCTGCTTTGGATCTGTGTCTCCCTCTCTCTCTGCCCCTCCCTTGCTCACAATCTGTCTCTCAAAAAGTGAGTAAACATTAAAAAAAAAAAAGTTACTGAAAAAAAGGATGATTAATAAAGCATATTGTTTTATATTTAATAAGATTTTTTTTAAGATTTGTTTTTAACTAATCTCCACACCCCACATGGGACTCAAACTCACAACCCCAAGATCAAAAGTCACATGCTCCACTGACTGAGCCAGCCAGAGGCTCCTATATTTAAAGATTTTATTTTACTTTATTTTTACAGCACATTTAGAGTACCTGTCTTTTTTTTTTTTTTTTAATGTTTATTTAAGAGAGAGAGTGTGTGGGTGGGTGTGCATGCACATGCAAGCCGGGGAAGAGCAGAGAGAAAAGGACAGAAGATCTGAAGTGAGCTCTGCACTGACAGCAGAGAGCCCAATGTGGGGCTTGAACTCTTGAACAGTGAGATCATGACCTGAGCTGAAGTCAGACACTTAACCAACTGAGCCACCCAGGCACCAGCCCTTTTTTTTTTTTTTTTTTTTTTCAATAGGCCCCATGTCCAATGTGGGGCTTGAACTCATGACCCTGAAATCAAAAATCTATGCTCTACTGACATGTTTCAGCCGGAGTACCAAGATACAACAGATATGAAATTCTATTCATATAAAAAAAAGTGGATATGCTGGGGAGCCTGGGTGGCTCAGTCGGTTGAGTCCAACTTCAGCTCAGGTCATGATCTCTCAGTCTGTGAGTTCAAAGCCCCGCATCGGGCTCTGTGCTGACAGCGTGGAGCCTGGAGCCTGCTTCAGATTCTGTGTCTTCCTCTCTCTCTCCCCCTCCCCTGCTCGTGCTTTCTCTCTCTCTCTCTCTCTATCTCTCTCCCTCAAAAATAAACATCAAAAAAGTGGATACATGATTTTCAAAAGAAATTTCTTTGGAGACAGCTACTACTCTGTTGTGAGCCACACCAAATCCCAAACAGAAGCAGTGGGAGCACTTCTCTCTTCTCCTCAGGCCCAGAACAAGCGGCCTCAAGGGACCACTGGAACCTATTTGTCTCTGGGTAGAGGATGGTCATTAGACTGCGTATGACTCATGGTAGAGGAAATTCAAGGCAAAGGTTGGCTAACAACAAAGCCTGAGGTAACCAAGTAAACAGCTACATTTCGGAAATAATTGCACTGTCTTGTGACAAAAGGTCAAATATACATTAATCCCATGGACCAAGCATGGAGCCAGTTTAAATCCTACTCAAGAGAAATTTGTGGGGGTGTCTGGGGGGCTCAGTTGAGCATCCAACTCTTTTAGTTATGTTTTTTACATTTATTTATTTTAGAGAGACAGAGCACAAGTGGGGGAGAGGCAGAGAGAGAGGGAGACACAGAATCTGAAGCAGGCTCCAGGCTCCGAGCTGTCAGCACAGAGCCCAATGCAGGGCTTGAACCCACGAACTATGAGATCATGACCTGAATCGAAGTCAGACGCTTAACTGACTGAGCCACACAGGTGCCCTGAGCATCCTACTCTTAATTTCAGCTCAGGTCATGATCCCAGGGTCATGGGATTGAGTCCCACATGAGGCTCGGTGCAGACAGTATGGAGTCTGCTTGGAATGTTCTCTCCCTCTCTTTCTGCCCCTTCCCCACTCATGTTCTCTCCCAAATAAAATAAATATTTAAAAATAAAAAGCTAGAATTTCTAAAGAAGAGAACTTTGTGGAAGCATAGTGGGATTCTTCACAAACGGTTCTGTATAGAACGGACCTCTGGGAAACAAAAGGATGAGAGGTGAAACTCAATGAATCACCTCAACGTCATCTTTGAAAAGTTAACATCCTCTCTAAAACAAGACAACTTGAAAGAAAGGGGTATTAGGGATTTGAGCTTTGGCAAAGCTGCTGAGACCAAGGGAATTTAAAATAGACTCTTTTAGGGCTCCTGGGTGACTCAGTCCATTAAGCATCCAATTCTTGATTTCAGCTCAGGTCATGATTTCCTGGTTCATGAGATCGAGCCTGCAATGCGCTCTGTGCTGACAGTGTGGAGCCTGTGTAGGATTCTCTCTCCCTCTTTCTCTGCCCCTCCCCCCTCACATTCATTCTCTGTCTCTTTCTCTCAAAAAATAAATAAATAAAATTGACTCTTTTTTTTAATGTTTATTGATTTTTGAGAGAGGGAGGCAGATGATCTAAAGCAGCCGAGCCCACCAACCACGAGATCATGACCAGAGCTGAAGTCAAACACAACCGACTGACCCACCCAGGTGCCCCTAAAATAGATTCTTAAAGTCAGTTGGAACCTTGAATATCATCTAGTTCCAACTAATTCCTCCTGAATTAATCTCTTCCACAGCATCCATGACAAGTGATTGTTCAGTCTTTTGAATAACTCCAGTGTCTCGAAACTTCCTCTCGCCTTCACCCTCATTAAAACTACTCAAGTGTTTGGGGCACCTGGGTGGCTCAGTCGGTTGGGCATCCGACTTCGGCTCAGGTCATGATCTCGCGGTCCGTGAGTTCGAGCCCCATGTCAGGCTCTGGGCTGATGGCTTGGAGCCTGGAGCCTGCTTCCAATTCTGTGTCTCCCTCTCTCTCTGCCCCTCCCCTGTTCATGCTCTGTCTCTCTCTCTCTCTCTCTCTCTCAAAAATAAATAAACATTAAAAAAAATTAAAAAAAAAAACTATTCAAGTGTTTGAGGACTTCTCTCTACATCGCACTTCACTAGATAAACATCCTTCCCTGCTGCAGTTATTTCTCCCTGATTTGATATGGACTCCTAGCCTGACCCTGGCTGCTTTCTAGAAGAGCTCAAATGTGTCAGTGTGCCTGTCTGACTTTGGTGCAGACGACGTGGCCTGACTGAGCCAAGGAGAACTAAACTGTCACTCGCTTGGTTGTAGAACTGGACTGTAAGAGAGCCTTAGGTGTCCTTAGATTTTTTTCACTTCCTACCTTATCACACTATTGACTCATTAAAACTAAATAAAACCTACAGGTGTAATTGTGGAGTGGGGTAGGGTTGTTTTAATTTGTTTTGACTTAATGTATAACATATGGATTCATTTACTTTAGTAAACATGTAAATAATAGGGATCAAAATCTTCATTCAAAAAAATCACAGGGGCCACCTGGGTGGCTCAGTCGGCTGAGCGTCCGACTTCGGCTCAGGTCATGATCTCGCAGTCTTCTGAGTTCAAGCCTCGTGTCAGGCTCACTGCTGTCAGCAGAGCTCACTGTTGTCAGCACAGAGCCGCCTACTTCAGGTACTCTGTCCCACTCTCTCTCTTTGCCTCCCCTCCCCCCCGCTTGTGCCTCTCTCTTTCAAAAATAAACAGACAAAAAATTACAGAGGCGCCTGGCTGGCTCAGTCAGAAGAGCGTATGACTCGATCTCAGGGTTGTGAGTTCAAGCCCCATGTTGACTATAGAAATTATTTTAAAAAATAAAATAAAAACTTAAAAAAGAAAACAAACTATAGACAAATCCAAAGTTTTCTTTGACCATTATCCCAAATCCTGGTCCTTTCCTTTAAGAGACACATACTGTTTGATTTTGGTTATGTATCCTCCCAGACTTTTTCCTATGTATTTACATGGATATATATTTATATGTGGAAATAAGCAGTTGCAAGGGAATTTTGAAACCTAAATGTATCAGGGGCACTTGGGTGGCTCAGTCCATTAAGCATCTGACTCTTGGTTTCAGGTCATGATCTCACTGTTCATGGGTTCCTGCCCCAAGACGGGCTCTGTGCTGACAATGCAGAACGTGCTTGGGATTCTCTCTGTTCCTCCCCTGCACACATGCTCTCTCTCTCTCTCAAAATAAATAACCTTTAAAGTTTAAAAAACAAACACATAAATGTATCAAATGGTTTGTATAATTCTAAATCTTTTTTCATTTTAACACATTTCAGAGAACTTTTCACATCCGTACATATAAAGCTATCTCCCTTTTTATAACTGCTATATATATAGTATCCTATAGTATGGATGTATCATTTTAACCATTCTGTTGTTGGACGCAAATTGTTTCCATTTTTTTTGTTACTACAATGTTTCATTGAAAATTCTTTATGACTGTTAGTGTTATACAGGAGTATCTCCCTGGGGTAAATATTAAGAGAGTTAATTGCTGGGTGGCAGGATGTGTACTTTAAAATTTTTAATAGATACTTAAAAATCGCCCTAAAATGATCTATATTCCCACCAAATGTATGAGAATACCTCAGCCACTTACCCATATTTTGCTAACACTTGGTATTAGCAGCCTTAAATTTTTGCCAATAAGATGAAAGTTATCTCATATAATAACACACACATGTATATGTATGTATATAGGTATAAGTGTGCATGTACATATGTATACACCTTTTGTATGTCCTCTATTTTTTTAAGATTTTTTTAAGTAATCTCTGCACCCATCGTGGGGCTCGAACTCACAACCCCAAGATTGAGAGTCATACGCTCTACTGACTAGGCAGCCAGGTGCCCTTGTGTCCTCTATTTTTTTTTTTTTTAAATGCTTATTTATTTTTGAGAGAGCGAGAGAGAAGGAGACAGAGGGTCTGAAGCGGGCTCTGCACTGACACCACAGAGAGAGTCCTATGGAGGGCTCAAACTCATGAACCATGAGATCATGACCTGAGTGAGCTAAAGTCAGACACTTAACCGACTGAGCCACACAGGTGCCCCTATGTCCTCTATTTTAATTGCCTACTTTGCCCATATTTCTGTTCAGTCTCCTAAGTAATTTTCAAAACATATTATTCTATATTGCCTACAGAGTATACACACACATAACCTTTGTGCTATACTTTACATTTAATCCACTTAAACTAAGTCTTGTGGGGTGCCTGGATGGCTCAGTAGTTTAAGCACCTGACTCCTGATTTCGGCTCAAGTCATGATCCCAGGGTCGTGGGATCAAGCCCTGTGTCGGGCACCAAGCTGAGTGTGGAGCCTGCTTGGGATTTTCTCTCTCTTCTTCTGCCCCTCTCCCCTGTTCTCTCCTTGTCTCTCTAAAATTAAAAAAAAATAAAACCCTAAATCTTGTTAGATTTGGTCTAGCCTATCAAGATCTCTTTGCATTCTGATTCTCCTCTCCAACAATATATTGTCTCTCCCATATTCTTGTTATCTACACATGTGATCACCTGTCATCAATGTTCTTTTTTTTAAATTAATTTTTAAAGTAATCTCTACACCCAACATGGGGTTCCCACTCACAACCCCGAGATCAAGAGCTAGGTGCTCTACCGACTGAGCCAGCCAGGCATCTGTCATCAATGTTGTTAACTAAACCATTTGTACAAACGTTGGACAGGACAGCTCCCAGGTCAGTGCCTGGTGGAATGTACTACAGACCTCTATTATTAATGGGATTCTAGATGGTGCTCACATTGCCTTTTCACCCGACAGCAATTAGGACCCTTGTTCAATTGGAACCTGCATCTTCAGGCCCATTGTCAGACTTCACAGAAGAGAAGTCTGAGTTCCATGTCCCAGGCCAAAAGGAGAAAACTTGAAATTGAGTTGTAAACCAAGTTTATTGTCCCTTTCATGGGCGTCATTCATCTGGGTCAGCTTCCCTAAGCATTTGCTTCTTCCAGTCAGAACCTACAGGTTTTCTAAAAACTTAGAAAATGTCATTCATTATTCAGTTTTGTATCGTTTTAGTTTGGGCCAACTACAGTTCCAGTCTAACAGATCCTTTGTGGCTTCACTTCTTACCCTGTCCACCTGAGGTTCCATGGACAACGATCTATCTCAAGACACTCTGGGGCGCCTAGGTGGCTCACTTGGTCGAGCGTCCGACTTCGGTTCAGGTCATGATCTCGCAGTCTGTGGGTTTGAGCCCTGCGTCGGGCTCTGTGCTGACAGCTCAGAGCCTGGAGCCTGCTTTGGATTCTGTCTCCTTCTCTCTCTGCCCCTCCCCACATGTGCTCTCTCAAAAATAAATAAATGTAAAAAAAATTTTTTTTTAAAAAAAAGACACTTTTAGCACACCTTCAATTACCTCTGTCTTTTGTTCTTTGGTCCCAAGTACTTCACCACTCCCCAGTTCTAATGAATCTAATCTTTGTTTGTTTATTCAAGAAATATTTATCAGCTGCCTACTGATGTGCCAAGAATTTTAGGTGTTGGAGGCAGAGGTGTTTTCTCTACTTCTGCTTATTGGCTGCTGCTTTATGGGAGAGCATTTATGCGAGTCAGAACTGGTACCCATGTGTAATTTCCAGCCTAACTTGGCAGTCCCCACAGGAAGCCAGATTGCTTGTGAATTTCCTACAGCTGTTCTCCTCAAGCACCAGTATCTAGTCCTAGCCTCTGCCTTTTGTAGACCACCTTGTATTCCACCTCAAAAGGAATGGGTATCCCATCTGTATCTTCTTGCCTAGTTAAATAAAGAAGAGATGTCCGTTTAGAGACTTTAACTTGGCCCATCTGTCTCTCTTCGAATACTGGTGCCCTATCAATGGTCCCTTCTCTCTTCTTTATAATTTCTTTCATGTCAGAAGATCACTGTCCCTAGCCTACAAATATGTTTGAATCCCTCATTTTAATTTTTTTAATGTTTATTTATTTTTGAGAGAGAGTGCGTGTGAGTGGGGCAGGGGCAGAGAGCAAGGGAGACAGAATCTGAAGTAGGGTCCAGGCTCTGAGCTGTCAGCCCAGAGTCCGATACGGGGCTCAAACTCATGAGCTATGAGATCATGGTCTGAGCAGAAGTTGGACACCTAACCGACAGGGCCACCCTGGTGCCCCTGAATCCCTCATTTAAAAAAAATTCTTACTTTCTTCTTGAACCCAACCCCTCTGGTTTCTCATCACTCTAAAATTTTGAGGGGTTCCTAGGTAGCTTAGTCAGTTAAGCATCGGACTGTTTTGTTTTTTTTTTAATGTTTATTTATCTTTTGAGAGACAGAGAGAGCAAGTGAGCGCCAGCAGGGGAGGATCAGGCTCTTTGTCAGTAGACAGCAGAGAGCCCAATACAGGGCTTGAAACCACAAGCCTAACCAACTGAGCCACCCAGGTGCCCCAAGCATCCAACTCTTGGTTTGGCTCAGGTCATGATCTCATGGTTCATGGGTTTGAGCCCTGCCCTGGGCTCTGTGCTGACAGTCCAGAGCCTGCTTACGATTCTCTCTCTCCCTCTCTGCCTCACCCCCTGCTCATTCTCTCTCTCAAATAAACTTGAAAAAAATAAAATATAATACATACATTTTTTTTAATTTTCAACTACATTTTTTTAAATTTATTCTTTAACTCAATGAAATTCAGCTTTTGTCCTCATTAATTTGCAAAATCTATTCTCAAAATGGTGTAAATGCTAAGTACAATGGCCTATTTTCAGTCCCTACCTGAATTTTTTTCCTCTCTTGTCTTCCAAGGAAGACATTCTATCTTCATACATTCAATAATTGTTTTTCTTTTCTTTCTTTTTTTTTTTTTTTTTTTTTTGAGAGAGAGCACGAGCAGGGGAGAGGGGCAGAGCAAGAGAGAAAGAATCTTAGGCAGGCTCCACCCACATCACAGAGGCCGACACAGAGCTCAATCCCACGACCCTGGGATCATGACCTGAGCCAAAATCAATACTGAGACGCTCAACTGACTGAGCCACCAAGGTGCCCCATATTTATTGATTGCTCTCTGTGTGCCAGAAAATAGCAGTGGCAACATAGACCTAGCTTCTATTCTCATGGAACTTGTAGTGGGGACCGGGGGAAGGGTGTGGGGTCACCAACATTCAACAGAGAATCAGACTTCCATTCTAGCAATATAACAGACCAAATACTCTCTACAACTATTCCATGACAAAATGCCTCAAAACACTAGCTCAAATATAAAAGGCAAAAGCATGAATCCAAAAACATAAGGCTGAAATTGGTGGCTGTTTTAGAGACATCTGCTAACCCCCGGTGACAAAGCTTCCATCTAAGTGGTTTCTCAGGAGACAGCAGACTAAGCCTAGGGCTTGTGCAAGAACGGGGACTGGAATGTCCCTGAGTAACACTAGGGCTCCTGCAGGTTCCACTGTCACAGAAAGGGTAAAAGAGAAAATACCCACCCTGGGGAGGGAGACAGAAAAGAAATGCCCTTATGTTGGCTCAGAGTGAGGGGGCAAAGATCTTCCCCTAGAATTCACAAGTTAGTCCTCTCATGGTTTTATACCCTAAATCCACTCTACCTAAATAAGCAGAAAATTTTAAAGCTTAGATTTTATTTTTAATGTTTATTTATTTTTGAGAGACAGCATGAGTGGGGGAGGGGCAGAGAGAAAGGGAGACACAGAATCTGAAGCAGGCTCCAGGCTCTGAGCTGTCAGCACAGAGCCTAATGCGGGGCTCGAAATCACAAACTGGGAGATCATGACCTAAGCCGAAGTCCCACGTTTAACCGACTAAGCCATCCAGGTGCCCCAAGCTCAGATTTTATTTTAAAGTAATTTACAAGTTGGTAGTATCCCCAGGTACTTGAAAGAAACAAACACAAATCCTCTGGAGGAAAGCACCTTCAATCCAGACCTCAAAAGTTCCCTAAATTTCTTTCAAAAATGAGTTCACAGAGGTGTCTGGGTGGCTCAGGTGGTTAAGCATCTGACTTCAGCTCAGGTCATGATCTCACAGTCCATGAGTTCAAGCCCTATGTCAGGCTCTGCTGACAGCTCAGAGCCTGGAGCCTGCTTTGGATTCTGTGGTCTCCCTCTGTCTGCCCCTCCCCAGCACATGCTCACGCTTTCTTTCTCTTTCTCTTTCTCTCCTGGCTCATGTTCACGCTTTCTCTCTCTCTCTCTCTCTCTCTCTCTCTCTCTCTCTCTCTCTCAAAAATAAATAAACATTAAAAAAACTTTTTTAGGGGCGCCTGGGTGGCGCAGTCGGTTAAGCGTCCGGCTTCAGCCAGGTCACGATCTCGCGGTCCATGAGTTCGAGCCCCGCGTCGGGCTCTGGGCTGATGGCTCAGAGCCTGGAGCCTGTTTCCGATTCTGTGTCTCCCTCTCTCTGACCCTCCCCCGTTCATGCTCTGTCTCTCTCTGTCCCAAAAATAAATAAACGTTGAAAAAAAAAAAAAAAACTTTTTTAATGAGTCCACAAATAAAAATCCCAAAACACAAGGAAACAGGAAATAAGACACCATGAATGAGCAGAAATTATAAATAGCAGAATTAAGCCCACAGAGACATTGGATATTGGAATTATAAGACAGCCTATAAATAAGTATGTTTAATATATTTAAAGGAAAAAAAGAAGGGCACCTGGCTGGCTCAGTCAGAGGAGCATTTGACTCTTGATCTTGGGGTTGTGAGTTCAAGCCCCATGTTGGGTGTAGAGATTACTTAAATAAGTAAATAAATCTTTTTTAGAAAAAAGAAAGAGTGAAGGAAGTATGACTAAAGAATAAAAGACTAAAAACATGACAAGATGGGGCGCCTGGGTGGCTCAGTCGGTTGAGCATCCAACTTGGGCTCAGGTAATGGTCTTACAGTTTGTGGGTTTGAGCCCCACATTAGGCTCTGTGCTGACAGCTCAGAGCCTGGATCCTGCTTTGGATTCTGTGTCTCCATCTCTCTCTGCCTCTCCTCCACTCGCACTCTCTCTCTTAAAAACAAGCAAACAGGGGCGCCTGGGTGGCGCAGTCGGTTAAGCGTCCGACTTCAGCCAGGTCACGATCTCGCGGTCCGTGAGTTCGAGCCCTGTGTCGGGCTCTGGGCTGATGGCTCAGAGCCTGGAGCCTGTTTCCAATTCTGTGTCTCCCTCTCTCTCTGCCCCTCCCCTGTTCATGCTCTGTCTCTCTCTGTCCCAAAAATAAATAAACGTTGAAAAAAAAATTTTTCAAAAAAAAAAAAAAACAAACATTAACAAATTTTTGAGAAAATGACAAGAGAGATTTTAAAAGGTACAATCAGGGGCACCTAGGTGGCTCAGTCAGTTAAGCGTCCGGCTCTTGATTTCAGCTGAGGTCATGATCTCACAGTTTGTGGGTTCTGGCTCCGTGTCTGGTTCTGTGCTGGCAGCGTTTGGGAGCTTGGGATTCTCTCTCTTTCCCTCTCTCTCAGCCCCTCACTCACGTTGTCTCTGTCTCTTTCAAAATAAATAAACTTAAAAAAAAAAGGTACAATCAAGATCTAGAAGTTAAACATATAATTAAAATAAATAATTTAAAATTATTATTAAAATACATAATTAAAATTGCCATAGATGCTCTGAAGGAAAATTAACAATGCTATGAACACAGGGGCACCTGGGTGGCTGTCGGTTTAGAGTCTGGCTTCGGCTCAGGTCATGATCTCACAAATTTGTAAGTTCGAGCCCCATATTCAGCTCTGCACTGATGGGGCAGAGTCAGCTTTGATTTCTCTGTCTTCTTCACTCTACCTCCTACCCTGCACATGCCCTCTCTCTCTCAAAAACAAGTAAATAAACGTTTTTTAACATTCTATTAAAAACATAAGAGTTGACCCTAAGGGTGCCTGGCTGGCTCAGTCAGTGGAGCGTGTGACTCTTGATATCAGCGTTGTGACTTCAAGCCCCATGTTAGGTGTAGAGTTTATTTTTTAAAAATAAAATATTTTTAAAAATAAAAATTAAGGGGTGCTTGGGTGGCTCAGTTGGTCAGGCCTCTGACTCTTGATTTCAGCTCAGGTCACGATCCCCTGGTTTGTGAGATCGAGCCCTGCATCAGTCTCTGTGCTGACAGTGTGCAACCTCCTTGGGATTCTCTCTCCCTCTTTCTCTGCCCCTCCCTCTCTCTCTCTCTCTCAAAATAAATACATAAACATTAAAAAAAAACAGTAACAAAGACTACCCTTCATAGCCTCCCTTGCAGGTAAGAGACCATATGACTACTTCTAGCTAACAGGATAATGACAAAAATGGCATGCAACTTATGGGAAGTGTCATTAAAGGAAACTAGACACCCTCTGCATTCCCTCTTCTCCTTCCTGCCGGCAAGAATGCAGGTAACACGGGTGAAGCTAGCCTGCTGGACCATCAAGTAAGAAAGCACATATGAGAGTACCACCACCTGATAGAAGAAGAAATAGGATTCCTGATCATAATGGAACTACCATGCCAACTTCGGGTTCCATCAGAGAGGAAGAAGAATAAATACTGGATAAGGCAACTAGCAATGTTTGTTACACCTTCCGAGAGGCTACTGAATCCCAGTTATATGCTAGTTTAACCTGTGGGGACTAGGGCCTAAAATTATGGTCCTGTAGGCAAAGATGACAATTACAGTGTTGTGATGGGAGAGTAGGAAAATAGCGATGCTGGAGGCATGGTGCAAAAAAGTAGTGATATGCAGTAAGAAGTGCAGAAAGTGGCCAACTAAGCCAGAAGTTCAAATAATGATTTTGACAAAAAAACAGGAGATCAGGCAGATCGTGACCTCATGGTTTGTGAGTTCAAGCCCTGCGTCAGGGTCTGTGTTGACAGCCCAGAGCCTGGAGCCTGCTTCGGATTCTGTGTCTCCCTCTCTCTCTGCCCCTTCCCCGCTCACACTCTCAAAAATTAACATTAAAAAAAACACACACACACACAAAAAACCAGGAGATCAGGGGTGCCTGGGTGGCTCAGTCAGTTGAGCATCTAATTCTTGAGTTTGGCTCAGGTCACGATGCCAGGGTGGAAAGATCGAGCCCTGTGTCGGGCTCCATGATGAGCATGGAGCCTGCTTAAGATTTCCTCTCTCTTCCTCTCTGCCCCTCTCCCCTACTCTCACGATCTCTCTCATTCTCTCAAACAAAAAAACAAACCCCAGGAGATAACCGTTTTAGTGTGTTATCAAGAATAACCATTAGAGGGGTGCCTGGGTAGGTGGGTCGGTTAAGTGTGCAACTCTTGGTTTCAGCTTAGGTTATGATCTCCTGGTTTGGTTTATGAGTTTGAGCCCTGCTTGCGGCTCTGCGCTGACAGTGTGGAGCCTGCTTGGAATTCTCTAACCACTCTCTCTGCCCCTCCCCGCTCATGCTCTCTCTCAAAACTAAATAAATAAACTTTAAAAATAAATAAATAAATAACCATTAGAGATTATGGTCACAGAGGGATTGTTTAGGAAAAAATTATGCACACCTTATAAATGAGGCTAGGGGCACCTGGGTGGCTCAGTCGGTTAAGCATCCAATTTAGGCTCAGGTCATGATCTTACCGTTTGTGGATTCCAGCCCCTAGTCGGGCTCTGTGCTGACAGCTCAGAGCCTGAGGTCTGCTTTGGATTGTGTGTCTCCCTCTCTCTCTGCCCCTCCCCTGCTCACGCTATCTCTCTCTGTCAAAAATAAACATCAAAACAAAAAATTAAAAAATAAAATTAAATAAATAAATAAGGCCAAAAGATGACATGATCTTTCAATACAGAGCACTTTTTTTTTTTTTTTTTTAAGTTTATTTGAGAAAGAGCACACACACGAGAGCAGGGGAGGGACAGAGCAAGAGGGAAAGAAAATCCCAAGGCAGGCTCTGTGGTGTCAGTGCAGAGCCTGACACGGGGCTCAATCTCACGACTCTGACATCGTGACCTGAGCCGAAAGCAGGAGTCTAACACTTAACTGACTGAGCTACCCAGGCGCCCCAATGCTAGAGCATTATCAAGTAAATCCACCTGAGTGAAGGTCACCAGATTATCTTGGGGAATGTAATTTTGTTTGCTTAGCACCCAAAAGTTTTACAACTTCCAAAAGTTAGAGGGTAATGTGTAGAAAACTAATAAGGTGCAGTGATTTTTTTCTAGTCTACTAAAGAAAATAACCCCAAAGTTACAGTTTATTGCCCTATAGGACATTAACTGCGTTTATACCTAAGCATCCTTCTTCAGCAGTTCTTTCCTTGATAATAATATAAATCTCAACTTTTCATATCTTCATGGAACCAGTTTTATCATTCTGTTAATTTCTTCATTACTAAGGTAAATAAAATTTTGAAAATGTGTAAAAAAAGAAAGAGTATAGTATAAAGAGGACTTAGAGCTCAAAGGCAAAAGATTAGCTTCACCTCAGTGGAAGAGAACAGGGTATTCCAGTAATTCTGGAAATTGCTATCAGCAGAGTGGAGAGCTTCCCAAAACTCAAGTTTATATATAGGGCCTAAGAACAAAACAAAACCAAAAACACTGCTTTCCCAAGGTGAGGAATAAAAGGGATGAGTAATTAAGAGAGGCAAGAAGGATGAGAGCAAACGTTTTTTCATTACAGAAAGGGAAAGGCAACATGAAATATTAAGTATGCCCAATTTCAGGCCCCAAAAGATGTAGAATAAGGCTCTTAGTTCCTTGGGGAACTTGGGGAAGTTTCAAAGGATTTAATACACACCTACAAAAAAAGATTGGCACAGCCAGGATGTCAACAATGCTTTTCTTTTGAGGGTCAGGACTGTGGCCAAAATAGTTACCCTAAGAACAAGAACCATTCTTGAAAGGGTGTGTACACAAATCCAGAGGTTACTCTGACTCTGAACAATACTAGGGATCAGAAGTACTAAGTGATTTTAAATTCCCTGAAATACTAAATGATTTTAAATTCCCTGAGGACAGGACCTTCCAGATATCCTGAAGATTCCGCCTCTAAACTGCACAGACCTCCTACTGAGACTCGTGGCTTGCTAGAGCAGTCTGGAGGCGTCTGGAAGGTGGTCGGCCTGTTAATCTTATGTAGTATGGATGCCTACATCATGATCATGCCACACACTGTTTTGTCATCCTCTTAGTCATGAAGCTCTATAGACTATAGACACCCTGTCCTCAAGAGGGTGATCCCTGGAGTCAAAGGTGCCTCATACCCACCCACTACAAAAATAAAAGGTGTCAGGAGCCTCAGAAGAGATGCGAATAGGGTCAGGCTTACATGTCAATAAAACCAGTGACTGTGGAGTAGAGATAGGAGGTGAGAGAAAGCAAGTAGAGAGGCAGAAATAAAATTTACCTTGGGCAGAACAATTTCCTTTAGTCAAGTTACATGTAAGTGATCCATGGGGCAGTTCTTGGACCGTCCCATTTCCAAACATTGTTGGACTGAGAACAAAGGGCAGAGGATGTGCAAAACAAATGCAGGTCCCCAGCCGCTTAAGGACCCATATTATCTAAATGTTTTTTTGGTTTGTTTTTTTTTTTTTTTTTTGAGAGAGAGAGAGAGTGAGCGTGAACACGAGTGGGGGAGGAGCAGAGAAACAGGGGGACAGAGGATCCGGAAATGGGCTCTGTGCTAACAAGCAGCCAGCCGATGCGGGTTTGAACTCACGAATTGTGAGATCATGACCTAAGCGGAAGTCCGCGGCTCAACCGACTGAGCCACCCAGGAGCCCCAAGAACCCCTATTATCTAGACTGTTGTTTCCCAGCCACGGCAAAACTTCTTCATCCCCTTTCCTTAATTTCTGAATGACTCAATGGGTAAGACTTTAGTAGCGGAAAGAAAAAGCCTCCGCCATGGAAGCAACAGCTGGGGCTCGCAAACCAGGAGCCTGGGAAGCAGCTAGGCAGCCATTAACAGGCCCACATCGGCGCAGCGGAAGAACTCGAGCCCACCAGCCCCAGCTCCCGGGTCGCCGTTACGTAACCCACCGCGTGCCCACCGAGTATCGGAAGACCCCGCCCAGCCCTAAAGCCCCGCCCCTACCGGCCGGTGAGGTGCCGTGCGCAGCTCTAGGGAAGCTTCCTCCCCTTTCCCCTTTTATGGGAGTACCTTTTTTTTTTTAAGATTTGCTGACGTCACCGAGTAGGACTGGCTCTGAAACCTTGATATAGGAGGCCCTCTCTCACTCCTTACTTCCGCTTCCTTCAACTGAGGAGTCAGGGCCTCCCCCATTTTTCTCACCCAGGAGGAGGAGGCGGCGGCGGAGGCAGCAGCAGCAGCTTACGATGTTTGGCCTCAAGAGAAACGCTGTAATCGGACTCAACCTCTACTGTGGGGGGGCCGGGTTGGCGGCCGGGAGCGGCGGCGCCTCCTCTTCGGGAGGGCGGCTTGTGGCTGTGGGGAAGGAGGCCACGGCCAGGCGAGAGGTAGGGGGAGGGGAAGCCGGTGCGGTGATTGGCGGAAGCGCCGGCGCGAGCCCCCCAGCCACTCTCGCGCCCGACGCCCGGAGGGTCGCGCGGCCCTCGCCCATTGGTGCCGAGGGCCCCGACGTCACCGCGACCCCCCCGAAGCTGCTGTTCTTCGCGGCCACCCGCTGTGCGTCGCCGCCTGAAAAGATGGAAGGCCCAGCCGCCGACGCCATCATGTCGCCCGAAGAGGAGCTAGACGGGTACGAGCCAGAACCTCTGGGGAAGCGGCCGGCTGTCCTGCCTTTGCTGGAGTTGGTCGGGGAGGCCAGCAGTGGCCCCGGCACAGACGGCTCACTGCCCTCGACGCCACCCCCAGCAGAGGAGGAGGAGGACGAATTGTTCCGGCAGTCGCTGGAGATTATCTCTCGGTACCTTCGGGAGCAGGCGACCGGCGCCAAGGACGCGAAACCACTGGGCGGGTCTGGGGCGGCCAGCCGAAAGGCGTTAGAGACCCTCCGACGGGTCGGGGACGGCGTGCAGCGCAACCACGAGACCGCCTTCCAAGGTAAGGGGGTTGGTTAGTCGCGGAGGCTGCGCTGCCCTGGTTCACCTGTCCCCGGACTTACCCACCGAATGGGGGTGGAAACCGAAAACAAGTCAGTGTTGAAACGACTCGCAATCTATTTCTGAAACCAGAATATTCTGGCCGTGAGTCATTGTTTCCGCCCATCTTAATTCTTGTGGAAATGGCAGCTCTGTTCAAAGCCCGGAAAGGGTGGGATGTCATTTTTCAACTGGGGTCGGCCCGAATTCTGTGGACCCCAAATAGCGATTTCCCCCGCCGTGGGTGGGCAGGCAGATCATGCGCCGGTTTAGACAAAGGAGGCCGTGAGAACCTGCATGCTTTTCTTCCTCTCAGGCATGCTTCGGAAACTGGACATCAAAAACGAAGACGATGTCAAATCTTTGTCTCGAGTGATGGTCCATGTTTTCAGTGACGGAGTAACAAACTGGGGCAGGATTGTGACTCTTATTTCTTTTGGTGCCTTTGTGGCCAAACACTTGAAGAGTATAAACCAAGAAAGCTGCATCGAACCATTAGCAGAAAGCATCACAGATGTTCTTGTAAGGACAAAACGAGACTGGCTAGTCAAACAAAGAGGCTGGGTAAGTTTGTTTTAAGGTTGAAGGGGGCCTTGGAATGGAAATGGAATGAAGGATTTTATAAAGAAGGTCTGGGGCTATCTCAAGCTTTTTATGATGCACAACTCAGGTTTCAGGCTCTAACTTACGGACCGGTTTGCCTAATACTGATTTAAGTAGTGGGCTCACAGAGATAGTGTGGTATGACTGTCTTGAATTCTTGCATCAAAAATCCCGGTTCTGTAGCCTGTTTTACTGGCTGTTGAAACTTTTGTTTTTGGTATTGTAATTCAGCTGGATACTCTTCTGTGGATACAAATTATGAAAAAATAAGAATCACTTGGGCGGATGATAGTAAACAACGTTTCTGAGTGTCGTGTGTGTGTGTGTGTGTGTGTGTGTGTGTGTGTGTGTGTGTGTCCCCGCATTTGTCTTCTGCCGTCTGGTGTAAATAATATTTGGTTCATTATGCTTGGGGGGGAAACCTTAGATATTTTAATTCATCTTTCTTTATGAATAGTGTTTTTAAGCCATTGGAAACCCATACTTGAAAATGTACTTTTCTTTTTTGTTTTCTAGGATGGGTTTGTGGAGTTCTTCCACGTAGAGGACCTAGAAGGTGGCATCAGAAATGTGCTGCTGGCTTTTGCAGGTGTTGCTGGAGTAGGAGCTGGTTTGGCATATCTAATAAGATAGCCTTTTAAGTGCAATAATTGACTTTTAACCAACCCCAGGCACCAAAATCACATAACGACTGCTGTGAATCAAATGTATTTATGAAGTTGGACTTCAAGCTGTCCAGGCTGTAACCTCCAAGAGTTCTACTCTAGCAACGTAGAAAAGCAAGTGGCAAGAGGATTATGGCTAACAGGAATAAATACATGGGAAAAGTAGTCCCCCTTGAAGAGTCACTGTCTAAAGCAAGGTTCAATTTCAGCAACAGGCAAACTGGGGGGCCATGGAAGAGGACTTTTAGAGTTAGTGAAGATGGTAGGCTTGAAAAGACTTGATTTCCTTGTCTAGAACAGGAGAGTGGCCAGTAGCCAGGCTAGTCATAGAGTCCATTAAATGTCCACTGAAATAATTAACTTCTTATAGTGTTAAAAGAGAAGCACTAACAATGGCAGTGATCTGTATAAAATGGATTTAAGCTACACGTAATAGAACTATGACTAGAAGCCTCAGTACTGTACAACAGAGTGTGAAGGGAAGCTTTTTCTCTGCAATTAGCTTTTCCCAGGTGTACTTCTTCAATAGAAAGTCCAAGTGCTCAGGACTTTTTATACCTGTTCTACTTTGGCTTGGTTTGAGTGGTTTAGTTTATTAGCCTAGTAATGGCCAAGAATACTTGACTTAAGGCTCAATAATGACAGTTGCAAATATGAAAATATCCTCAATTTTTAAGACAAAAACAACTTGTAAATGTATTTGTCTGTAAAAATTGTATATATTTTTACAGAAAGTCTATTTGAAATGTAAAGGGATGAAAAGTCTCAAAATACATTAATTTTTTCATACCCGTTTGAAATTTCCAACTTCTGTAGTTAGGAATCTATTTCTTACAGCTTTTCTATTCTAAATTTTGTCCTGGTCAGTTATAGATTGTATACAGAACCAGTTGATGTAAGTGTATGCAACTTGGTTGTAGTGGAACAATTCTGATTCATAACTGTGCAGACTTTAATTTTCCTATCTGATTTTGGTAAGTATTCCTTAGATTTTTTTTTTTAACTGCGATTGGAAAATTGAATGGAAATTCATCCTTTCACTTCATTACATGTAGGTTTTCAATAAGTGAGTCAAGGTGGAGTTTTAAGTTTGGTGGGCGGTGCCGGCTGGTGACTTAGAAATAATGGGTTCTGATTGGGCAGCTACTCATTTCACTTCTTTCCATTTGAGTTAATTTACTGGTGAAATTTAAATTGAGTTTATGAGCTCATCTTCAAAGCTTTTGCTAAAAGATTTTCAGCTGTTCCAAATGGGACATACTAGCAGTATGTGTATAAAAAGATCACATCAGGTGTATGAGAGACATTTGATCCCTTGTTTGCTTAATAAATTGTAAAATGGCTTGGAAAAGCAGGCTTATAGTCTAACCATGGTGCTATTATTAGGCTTGCTTGTTAAACACAGGTCTAAGCCTATCAATAAAACAAATACTTACGTTTCATTTCTATTAATGATTCCCAAACTTTGTTCAAATTTTTGCATTGGCATCTCTTTGGATTTCAGGCTTGATGTTTTATCAAACTTACTGTTTATTTTCTATACTTCCTTGAAGTATTTGCTGCTTGTTCTCCCTGTACAAATAGTTATATCAGTTCCTACATCCTTACCATGCCATCTCTAAACTCTTACTGGCCCTTTTAGTTTTCGGCACTATGAACCCTAAGTAACCCCCCAGGAGACCACAGACCTTCATCCTTAATGAATTTTATCCTTGGGAGGTGGTAGGTAGTACAGTGGGTGCCATGACCATGAGAGACATGTGGTGGAGAAGTCCCTTTTCCTTTGATTGGTACCTTTTCAGTTACTGCTTTATCCTATCTTTGGGGGAAAAGTTTTTAAAGTCCCTTTAGGAATTTTCAGAGAAGGGGGACAACAAATGGTGTGACTTTCTCTAGGTTCCTTTATGTTTGAAAAAGCTCATTTAAAATTACAGAAAGGGATGGGTTCTGTTAGACCTCAGAGTTCTATAAAAACTGGTAAACTGAAGAAAGCTTCTGTAGTAGATCTAGGGTCATTTGAAAGCTTTATCCTTGGAACGTAACCTTTGGTCTGTGGACTCCAGATGAAAACAGGCATGAATAAAATGACTAAGAATGTAATAAATAGGGAAGGATTGCCCTGCCTGCCCATCCTTGAGCCATAAGGTCATCTAGCTAGAGCTATTTTTACCTATGTATTTATCGTTCTTGATCATGAACCACTTATTTATGTCATGTCTATCTCTAAGGACCTGAAAGCACTTTATGTAGTTTTTAATTAATCTGAAGATCTGGTAAAGGTGACTAAAAGGCCTGTCTCCCCATATCCACTTGTGGAAATAAGCGCATAGATGGAGATTGGTGGAGTTTAGGGAACCCACCCCAATTTTCTAGGTGTGACTGCTGAAATATAGAGAAGGATCTTAGTTGAAACTTTGGGTCAGGGGCTTGGAGGGCTTAGCCCAAGTGCTTTGGGGAAGGTTGGGTGGTTTTGTAGGGAGAGGAGGCACGTGTCCTCAGTGCTGGCTAGCTGCATAGATCAGGCAAATCCTCCAGAATGGAAGGGGAGGGTTGTGTGGAAAGCTGGCTCTCAGCAACTTGTCTTCTGTCTCTCAGGGAAAACATGCAGTCCTGTAGTGTCTGCGCACACTCTGTTGGGGGTGAACATCTTGGTTCTGGTTAAAGAGCTCATGCTATTGACAGCTGTGCCAGGAAGGGTTAGGACCAACTACAAATTAACATGGGCTGTAAAATGTAGTGTGTTTCCCTAACTTCCTGTTTTTCCTGAGAAGAAAATAATAAACCTTTTATTCAAATGCAAGGTGTGGTATGGGTGTTTTCTAATCGATTATTGTCTTCTTCCCCCCACTTAGGCCTTTTTAGGGAAGTCAGCTGAGCAAATAAGTATAGGTGAGTTGACCAGCAAAAGCCCCATAAAGCTAATTTGCTCTCGGGCAAAGGATAGTTCCCTTCAGAGTAACCATTTCATTGAAATCAGGGGTGTTGGGTTTTGAAATGTATTACTGTGGTACTTTGGAGTAATTCCTCTACATTTTAAGTGAGAATCAAAAATCCTGATTTTTCTTTTAGTCACCATGTGCTGGTATAATTTTGAGGTAAGCTGTTTCGTTACTGCATTTACTGTATCTCCCCATCTCAACCTTTTCAGATGAAGGAGCTAGAAGAATTAACATCCACAGTTTAAGAGTTTTGATAAGATTCTTTCTTGGTACTGTTACAGTACTTTTCCCCTTTCCTCTCTCAAAAAGGAAGTGGAGAGTAAGCACTTAAATTTCAGAAACTCTATCTTGTCTTCAACTACCTTGAAAGAAAGGAAGCTGAATCACCATGGCAATGTGCAAATATGAAGTTTGCATATTGGTTTTAAAAGCCCTGAGCACCGGATGCCAATTGTATGAACAGGATTCTGTGCTTTTGTGCACTTAGAAGCACATTTCTGCTTGGAAGCTCCTCTTTTTCTGGAGCCTGACTACCAGAAGAATGCAACTTTTTATCCTTACAAAGAAAGTGGTTACATACTAATGCACTCCTAAGCAGAAAATTGAGGGGAGGGTAGCTTAGGACCCAAGGGCCCAAATCTTGGCCCCAGCTGAGTTGTACACAGTGCTATTGCTCCCATTGATAGATTGTGATGTGAAGCCATTTCTGTGGTCATGTTCCTTAGTTTAACACCTTAAAAACTTGGCTCAAATGGTAACCAGGTAACATGAGTCACCGAGGGAGTCAAAATAATCAACACTTCCCTTCATTTGACACAACCAACCAAGACTTTGTCTTTCAGTTCCTGTTTTTGTGACTTTAGAGCTACCTCTTGCTTCATATAATTTCCTTTCAGAAAATTTTAAAGCAGTTGTGACAGCTGGTGGATTTTACAAAAGTTAAAGTGAAGTAACTTGTACAACTGGTGTGTAGCATGTATCCAGCCAGATTCCCAGAGCATGGGTGGTTTATTCCTGGAGTTCAAGATGATCTATCTTAAATTATCCCTATCTCTTTTTGGCCCCACTTGTTCAATGATTACAGAACTTTGTCTTCTGAACCCTACCACACTGTTCAAAGGCTTCTCAGTTTCCAGATTTGAAAACTTAGACCTTCTTTGGTTTCAGAGTTGTTACAGTGTTATCTTAGTTATGTGAAGCATGTGGAAAGAAGGGGGTTGGGAATCTGTCTCCAGGCAGATGAAACAGACCTAAGAATTCAGTGGGGTTTTTTTTTTCTTTTTTAAGATTTTATTTTTGGGGCGCCTACCTGGCTCAGTTGATAGAACATGCGACTCTTGATCTCAGAGTCATGAGTTCAAGTCCCATGTTGGGCGTGGAGCCTACTTAAAAGATGAAGTAATCTCAACACCCAACATGGGACTCGAACCCACAACCCTGAGATCAAGAGTCCCATGCTCTACCAACTGATGTTAGCCAGGTGAGCTGAGAATTCAGTGTTCTTTACTAATAATTCTTGTGAGGTAAAAAAGGTATCTGTGTCAGGTTTTTGTACCCACAGCATACCTGGTTTCCCTTTGCAGTTCCTTTCTTTACCTGAATAGAATAGTAATTCTTAACTGGTGGGAAATCTGTGAGGGCCAAGAAAGCTACTCCAGATTTTACCCCTTCCAAGCATCCATTTCCAGGTCTTATTTCTGCCATTGGTCTCTGTATTCTTAACTCACTTTGCCTTCCTATTTCCTGTTCAAGGATTACTTTCTGTTTAGTAAGAAGTTTAGGAAGAACGTTTCAACTGTGCAATGAGCTGGGACATTTAATGAGCTCTAGGCAGCCAGATGTTTGTTGAGTCTCTTCATCCATTACATGTCAGTGAACTACTTGCTATTTACCTTGCACTGTTGGATGCTGGAATTATAAAGAGAATTCTTTCCCTCAAATTCCGTCAGAAAAAAAAAAAAAACTAGGGAAAAGGGTGTCTGCCTGGCTTAGTCAGTGGAGCATGCGACTCTTAATCTCAGGGTTGTGAGTTCAAGCCCCACATTGGGCATGGAGCCTACTTAAGAAAAAAGGAACAGTGGGAAGACACATGGCAACTAATGGTAGATCTTTGATTGGACCCTTGGTGAAAAAAGCTCTAGTGTGCACAATTAGGGAAATGTTAATATGGGCAGTATGTTAAATGGTACTGTATCATGTTACATTTCTTGAGTGTATTGTAGTATAGTTATATAAGAGAATGTTCTCAGGCTGAAGAGTTGAATGTATCACAAAACCATATAATGAGAAAGCAATTGTGCCAAGATGGCTTACAGGCTTACAATCTAGTAGGAGTGATAACTATGGATGAAAATAATTAGAGTACATTTCATGAAGTGCTATGATAAAAAGATAAAGGGTGGAACAAAGCAGGGTGACCACTTCTGGAAGCAGATGGTCAAGGGTTCAAAAGAAACATTTGAGGTTGAACCTTAAAGAATGAGTAGGAAACAAACATGCACAGAAGCATGGAGTTGGGAAAGAACTTCCAGGAGTGCAGGGGGAGGGTGGGGAGGTTTAGGTCATTTTTTTTCTTCTCATTTCCTCCCCTGCCTGCCTTCCCCTTCATCATACGTAGCCACTGAATGTATCTCTTCAGTTTCTTCCATTTGTGGCCTTATATAAAAATAACAAGGGGAGCCTGGGTGGCTCAGCCCAACTCTTGATTTCAGCTCAGGTCATGAACTCACAGTCCTGGAATTGAGCCCTGCATCAGGCTCCACTCTGAGCACGGATCCTGCTTGGGATTCTCCCTCTCTCTGCATCTCCCTGGCTTGTGCATGTGCTCTCGCGTGTGCTCACTCTCTAAAAATAAATAACATTTAAAAAGATAGAAAATCCCTGGTGGAGGAAAAAAAAAAAAGATGTGTCTTTTGTCTTAAAAGTCTGAATTTGGTGTAAATGACACACAGCTGGGTGGATCGTGTTTATTTGGGAAGCAGAGAAGATAGACCCCATTGATTGTTTTCCCGTCACATCAGTGGTGGCCCTGAATACACTCGGTCTCGGATTATAGCCGTCCCTGGATCTTGGTGTAGGAGCTGGCTTCGGCAGACCTGCTTTGAATCCAGCTGTTTTGAATAAAGTCGTCTTCAGAACCTCACCTGGGGTAACTCCCTCGCCAGCCATCTGTCCTTTACCCACCTAGGTTCACACAACCAGGCAAAGGAACCAATTTTTCCAAGTCAGACCCAAGAGTGCTGTGCACTCTAGAGAACAGACTTTTAATAAAGGACAGCCTCCCAAAGCTATTTAACGGGACCCCAAGGTACTGAATGGTGGCTCCACTCTTCCTAATCCCGTTCCCGTGGGAGACTTGATTACAGCTATTCCCATCCTGGTTAAAAAACCAGTTTGCTCTAACTGCCCAGTCTTCCCCACAGGCTGCATTCTTGCCCATGAGCTCATTGTTTTGGCTTCACTGCCTGTATAAATCCGCAGCCAGTGCCAGAGGTCTTAGCCTGGGCCCCCTAACTAGCTGGGGCTGCATTCCATTCAGAATTTCACCACCCCCACTTGGTTTTCTTCCCGCCCTCATGTGGTCACATGTGTGTGTTTATTCAAGTTAGCCTGGGACAAGGTGTGCTGGGAAAGCCAGCCAAGGAAGCAGACAAGGAAAAGAATGTTTAACTGTTAGGTTTCATCCTGGATTAGATGACTTTTCCACTTTGTTTTGATTAAGAAATGTCTTCAGTTCTGTGCCCCCCCCCCAAAAAAAGGTTAATTTCTTGTCTAGTACGGGGAGCTGGTTTCAAAAAATTTGCTACCCATTTGAGTCCCCCCCCCTACTTGGCTGAGCTGTCTCTCAGGTGTTGAGACTTCAGAGAGAGGTAGGGGTTTCACCTGGGAAACGCCTTGGAGGTTTCTGTGCTCAGATCTTTCATGAATCCCCACCCTCAGCTCACACCTCCACTCCTGGAGCAGTTCCTACCCACCGTCTGTCCTTGTTGGGAATGGTGGCCAGGAGGGACAGCTGGGCTGCTGTAAAGAGCAGCTATTAGGTTTCGCTGCTTTGTTACTGAAATTTCCTCAGAGGATGGCTTGTTTATTTCCTGAGACCCTGAAAGCCCAGATCTAAGGCAAGGTGGGCCCACCCAGGCTGATGGGCTTTGGGAAGGGCATTTCTCTTATGTGGTCAAGTTTTGAATTAATGTTGTATGCGTAGCAGTATACTCCTTTCCTCTAACCCTCTCTTCATCTCAGAAAACAAAAAACAAAACTGCAGACTGAGGTTGTGGGAGGTGACATTTCTTCATTTCTCAGAAATCCCTCATCAGGCAAAGTAGAGAAACAGAAATAGGGAAATAACTTCATGTCGAAATGAGGTTGTGTGGTGTGTGTGTGTGTGTGTGTGTGTGTTTTGAAATGAGGTGGCTTGTTTTCAGTTTTAAGGAACAACAGCTTTGGAAGAGCTTGGTAATAGTGGAGAGGAAAGACAGGCAAGGCACGGAAAAGTACGGCATGCACATTCTAACCCCAACCTGAGAGCCTGAAGTTGAATCCATTCCTCCTCTAACTACTGAGGTTCTTTCCCAGGCCACTCCAGCAGCTCTCTGGTGCTGCCTGAGAAAATGCTCTGGTCCATCTGCTTCCTTCTGCACCTCCCCTTCAGCTCATGTGGCTGGTTGTTTCACTAGGATCTGCCTGCCATGCAGGCAGTCCTTGTTTTGGACTACTCTTGCACATTCCTCCCTCAAATTCTACCTTCAGACCTCAACCCTGAAACACCACCTAGAGTTTCCCCAGTCTCCAGGGTCAAGGAGCCCAAAGTCAGAGTCAGAACTTGTGCTGTCTAGTTTGAAGTTAACGCAACCTGTTTATTGCTCTCAGTCGACTCAGACTTAGGTACTTTCCTGAGGCTTTCTACTTCCTGTGGAAGAGTCCCCCCCCCCCCAACCCCCACCCTTTCAAGCTAACACCTCTTCATCACCTGCCTGTGACAAATATGCCCCCTCTGCTCTAACTTTCCCACCCAGCTGCCTCCCAGCACCTGAGATGGTGGTTTTGAGCGATGTTGGGAGGAGGGTAGGAATGTGGGAACCTCCAGCCCCACCACTCACGCCCAAACTACAATCTCTGATTCTGGTTTGATTCTCTGTAGTGCAAGGAGAGGGGAAGTCTCCCTGATTCAGCTTACTCTGCTGGGGGAGCATGTTAAGTTAAAATGAAGTCTCTATCTGTAAAACTAGGCAGAAGGGGAGAGGGAGACATTAAAGAGGATCTGGTCGGAGAGAATTTGGAGGGGAGTTTCTCCTGGCATGTTGTTCCCACTCTATCCCTCCGCCCTCCCACTGTCTAGACCCTCCAACCATATTTCTGCTCTCGAGGACTCCTGAGAGAGGGAGCCTCAAGGCTGAGACACTCATGCCATGCCGGGAGGCCAGCCAGTGGACCCTGTGCTCTGTCTCACTCCTAGTTAGCAGGCACTGAAGCTGCTGGGGTGAGGAGTATGGGTCTCCACAGACTCACCCCTGCAGCTGTGAGCACCTGCTTGCAAGGAGGCCCAGAGGGGTGGGGAAGTCTAGGAGATAAATTTAGTCTGAAGGCTGCAGCTTGATTGGGTTGGGTAGTTACCCTGGGGAAGCTAAGTTGGGGGAGGGGAGAGGAATTCTGACCTAACTGAACTGAGACCTCATAAGTTCACCCCCTCCTTCCCCCCTGCCACACACACACTGAGAAATGAGGAGCCCTGGGCAAGACACTGGCTGGCCTCTGCATGCTTGCTCTCTCTTGTGCATATCAAGATTGTTCCTATAACCACCCCACCCCCACCTCAATTCTCAGGGGTCCAGTTCCTCTGAGTCCTTCCCTAAATTCCCCCCAGTGCACCAAGCCTAGAGGCCCCTCTACCACATCTCTCTGGCCTTGGCTTGCAGCTTCCTCTCTCCCAAGTCCCTCTAGAGGGTTTCAGAGGTCAACAGAGAGGTGTCTGGCCACACTACTACCCTCTATGGGACCAGGAAAAAGGGTTGCTCAGGGTCAAATTCCCCTTCCTGAAAGCTTCCATGTTGACCCCATACTGACTTCAGTGACCCGAGGAAAGAATCCTTAGGGGCTGCACTGAATCCTACTTAGCTTTCAGATGAAATGGGAGGAGCCCCTGGGTGGCTTATTTGGTAGAGGGTCTGACTCTTGGTTTTGGCTCAGGTCATGCTCTCAGGGTCGTGGGATCAAGCCCAGTGTCAGGCTCTGGGCTGAGTATGGAGCCTGCTTGAGATTCTCTCTTTCCCCACCAGCTCACACTCTTTCTCTCTAAAATAAAATGAAAGGGGACAGGGGGAAACCCCCAAACAAAAGCCCATATCCTGAGAAGTCAGAGGCTGGTCGCTGTGAGGGAGGTCAGGGGCAACCAGAAAGAGCAAGGAGGTGCAGAAGTCGGGGGAACCCTAAGAGGGGCTGTGGCTGCATTGCCCACCTGTGATTGGTTCTCAGGCTCAGGCCAAACTCCAAACCTGCCCAGCAACAGCCCTGAGAGGCCCTAAAAGGGAGGGGAACTTCAGGGAAGTCAGCTGAGCTGGGGCCACCGCCCAGGCTGCAGCTTCCAGGAATCGCTGGGAGGGCCCCTGCTACTCACTGTCACCCCTCCCTCCATGTTAGGACTCCGCCTTCAGCTCTCAGTATCCACCCGGCTGGCTCAGGCCCCACTTCCCTAGTCCCCCCCATCTCTGATCCCCTCACAGGTTCACTACAGAGAGGAACATGTCTGACACCTCCTCTTGAGGCTCAGGGTCTTCAGAGACATTGACATCGGGCTTGCCTTGTACCCTCTTTCCTCACTCGTTCCCTTTGGGCTAGTTTCATTTTCCTTTCCCTCACTCCCTTGGCCTCCTTCCTCACCTACTGTCCTCCCAAGAAGTTGCCCAAGGTCTTCCTTCTCAGCCACTTCCAACCCAGGGAGAGTCTAAGTCCCAAGGCAGCAGTATGACACCAGGGAGCTGCTAGAGAAGTCCTGGTATCCTTCATGAGATTTTGATGTGTTCAGGAAACAGCAGAGTTCAGTTGTTTCCGCAGGCCTTTATTAACGGTCTTACTTGGCCAGACTTGAGGTACAGGGATGGGAGGAGGGAGGCCTCTAATGCGGATGAATCTGTTTCTGTTGCACTGCATCCCCCTTCCTCTCCTAGGCACAGGGACCCCCTGGAAGTGTAGCTTCCGGAAGTGGAGACCTGCACTCAGACCTCAGAATTGCCGGGGTCAGGGAAAGGATCTGTATTATATGTAAAAGGCTGCTCACTCACACACCACCTCTAGCAAGCTATTTACCTTGAGAGATGACAAGGGGCGAAGGAGGGAGGGAGACAAGCGTGATACATCTCTGAAGAATGTGTCTTTGGCAGGACATCCAGTACTGACTTGGCTCCGCCCTCAACCCCGCCCTCAACCCCTAGAGCCAGGCCAGGCTCCTCCTCCTCCAGCCGTTTCCGCTGAGGGAAGGGGGAGGGGCATAAATCAATTTATTTACCCCTACCCTAGCAAAAGCAATAATAAACCAAGATCCTAATAGAGAAATAAATGAGTGATAGCAGAAAAGACGGGGGAGGCAGGCAGGGCCAAAAAAAGAGAACGGGAAAAACAAAACAAAAAAAACCCTTTAAAGCCAGCTGCCATTGACAGCAGGGCTACTAGATTCCAAGAGATTTTATAGAAAGACTCGGCCTACTGAGAAACCCACCATAGGCCCTGCAGTTTCTCCTCAGCTCTGGAAGCAAGCTTCCAACTCTTTACCTAAAGCGGGAGAAGCGGTGACCTCTAGTGGCCAGTGACCAACCTGCAGGGCCTAGGTTGGCCAGGATCCTCTCCCATGATTGGGGCTCACTCATTGGCCTTTCTGGGCCCAGACTCTCCGCCTGGGCTCTAGGCGCTGTTCCCCTTCCCACCCCTCATTCTGACCTCACACTGCTTGTCTAGGTGGCCCAAGTCGCTGGGTTCCCATCAGGACAATAAAGAAACTCTTTCTCATTTGTCATAATCATCTTTAATAAAAAATAAATTAGTTCTGGGGTGGGAATCATTTTAGGAGGTGGGGAGCGGGAGCAGGGGCTAGGGTGTCTTGTTCTAGCCTTTCTTTTTTCCATCTTCTGCCCAGCTGGTCCCTGCTCTGGGGAGGTAGTCTCTCTTTCTGGGGCAAAGCAGGATTGGCAGTGGCTGACCCTCATCCCTAGCTGATTATGAAAGGTAGGGATAGAGAGACTAAGTATGGGGGGAGGGGTTGGAGGACAAATGGGTGGTTTAGAAGATGTGAGGCCTGAACATGAGAACTGAAGTGCAGGGCACAAAGTTGGGGTTGGAGAGGCCAGTCGCCAGGCAGTCTGGATTACTAAGGAGCTCTCAGCCTAGAAAAGTCTCAGGGAAACAGGCATGGTCCCTCCCCATTCGTCTTCAGTTTAACCTCTTTTTTTGAGAATACATGTGTGTGAGCACACACATCCACGCGGACCCAGATACACACGTGGGGCCTATGTGCACACAGGCCCAGCCACACACACATCGTGATGGTTATCTTGCCGCCCGCAACCACCCTAGGGGACATCCCTGGTGAGACTAGGGCAGGCTGGAGAGCCAGAGGATATAGAGTGGGCTGATGGGTGGGTGACTGATGGTGGAAACCATGAGGAGAGGGTCTCTTGGACTCATTTCAGGCGGGCTCTGGGGGAGAACGCTCCAGGACATGGGCGCAAGAGCGGCAACAGGTGGCTGTGTAGTAGGGATAGACGCAGAGACGGGCCTGTACCACCAGGGGGCAATGTGGAGAGCTGTCCTTGCACTGATCATCTGGGGACAGAGGAGGCCAGGGGGCACAAGACAGTCACCCAGACCCTTCCATTTGGAGGTGCAGTGCCCACTCCCACTGGTCCTTTCTCATCTCCCCCACACTTCAGTTAAGTCCAGTGTATTGGGGTTAGGGGGAAAAAGGGGCTCTTTACCGGGGCGCTGGCTGCAGGGCTGGCTGTTACAGGGTCGTTTCCTGGATGGCCGCAGGTGAGAAGGGCATCGGACGCTGAGGGTCTGGTTGGCGGTCAAGCACTGGACCTCCCTTGTCTGCACACCCCCCTGGCAGGAGCGAGAACACTGGGGAGACCCCGACTATCAAATCAGACCTTTGCTGTGACCTAGGCTCTTCCTGAACCCCACCACCTTCCCTGAAAGTAGTATGGGGGGTGGGGGCTCTCCTGGAACACTGTGAAATCCTACATGGACGGGTCCCCCACGTCTATAGGGAGTAAGACAATGGTAAACCATCGCAGCTGGCCTCATCCTGGGACGCAGTGGGGATACCATAAGAGGAGCCCCCCTTTCCCTGGAAGTCCATGCAGAGCAGGGTGAGGGAGCCAGGCACTCACCGGACTCCAGGGCGTGGAAAACCACCGGTCCTGGCAGTCCTGCCCCTGACAGGGCTGCAGGGCAGGAGGCCTGGGCAGGTGGGAACAGTTGCTGGGAGAAGTCACGTTGAACTCAGTACCCAGTTTGGACACACAAATTATGTCTCTACGCTGTGTGCCAGAGCCACACTCCGAGGAACACTGATACACAGGAAAGGGAGGGTGTGCAAGGGGCAGAAAGAACAGGGATCACTCCCACCGGCCCACAGGGAATCCCACCAATGGGCACCCCCCCTCCCAGGCTCTTGGCTCACCTCAGCCCAGGGCCCCGTGTACCAGCACCAAGTCATCTCACAGGGTCCTAAGCTGCAGGCACGCATGTCAGGGGGACGGCTTCCGGGCGCACAGCTCTGCTCACTGGTCCCTGCTCCTGATTCCTCCTGGCCCGCCCCATGGGCCTCCCCGCTCCCCAGGCAAACCACAGACCTTCGCTGGATTCCTGTGCCACACTCGGCTGAGCACTGTTGAGAAGGTGATGGGTGGGGGAGGAGGAGAGGTGAGGGTGGTGTGTCCTGGATCCCCAGAGTTAGGGAGTGCCCAGGGTACCAGCCAGATAAGCGGAACCTGTGCTGGGAATCCAGGACCCTAATGTGAGCTTTGCTCACTTAGCTCTGAGTTTCTGGCATCAGCAGCATCTAGCACACAGTAGGGCTACTGACGTGTACTATGCGTACTGACATGTGTTGGAAAGAAGGGTCCTGGGTGTGGGGCACCAGGGACGTGGGGCTTGGATAAGGGGTGTAGGGCCCACCTTGGAGCTCCAGTCGCTGTGGAACCAGGCTGTAGTACAGGGCCCCATGTCACAGGCCTCTCTGCTGGAGGGCCGTGGAGGGCCTGATGCACACTCCCTCTCGCTCACTTCATCACCATTGTTTCCCACACAACGAACTTGCCGACTCCTCTGGCCACGCCCACACCGCACAGAGCACTGAGGGCAAGAGAGCATCCCAGAGCCTGGACCCCCAGGCTTCCTCCCTAGCCTCCAGCTCCAGGTCTGTGGCCTGGGAACAAGGACCTGCCTTTCGTCCCTAACTGGGCAGTTACATGGCTTTATGCGCAGAGGGGCAGGCTGAGCAGGTGGCTCTGGGCTGGAACCCCTGGTTCAGTGTCTTATCTGCTTTATAGATGGGGGTCTCACAAGAGATCTTGTCAGTCAAAAAGCTTCTGCTGATTAAAAAAAAAAAAAATGGAAAAACCACTGCTCTAACTCACTGGTGCCTTTCATCTAGGGTCCTTCCCATTCTGGCAGCCTCCTGACCCAGTCCCACTCACCTGGCTCCAGGGGGAACGAACCTCCCAATGGCCACAGAGGCGTAGCTGACAGGGCTGGGTGATGTTGGGCCGGGGGAGATGTCTGCAGCGCTCCGGAGGCACGGAGGAGCCACCCCCCCCAAACTCCTGCCGGCAGCGCAGCTGACGGTGCTGGGTGCCAGGGCCACAGGAGCGGCTGCAGGATGTCCATTCGCCAGCCTCCCAGCTGTGGGCGTGGTGGGGCAGGGGAGAGGCAGAGACGCAGAGGAAGAAAACAGAGACACAGAGATGCGTGGGGCTGCCATATGTGGGGCAAGGGATGATGGGCTTGGGGTGGGGAGGCCCTGCAGAGAAGGAGCATCTTCAGAACCTGGAATCTGAGTTCCCTTGTGGGGCTCAGGCTGCCGGGGTTTTCTTACTATCTGGGGAATGTAAACCTTTCTACTGACATGCTGTCTGTCTGCAGCCAGGAGACCTTGGGTACTGGGCCCAGAATGCAGGTGGGATCCTGAGCAGGGACGGCTGCTGTGTTTTAGGACCCTAGCCCTCCCTGGGGGTCATACTCACTATGGAGGGCACGGGGGACCGTGGCAGGGCTCCAGGGGGTCTGGGGGCCTGGCTCCCATGGCACAGCTGTGTTCATCCAGTTCCTCCCCTGACTCACGAGAAATGCAGAGGAAAATGGGGCGCCAAACACCTGAAAGGGATGAGAAGGAAACCAGGGGAGGCAGTCTGGCTCAGAGCCCAGCGTCAGTGGGGCCCCAGGCACTGGAATCTGACTTGGCACAGAGTCAAGGTGTGGACCCACACTCCTGAGTGTGGGATCAGGCGTGCCAAGTCAGGGATCTGGGCTGCGGGTGCCCAGAATCCAGGCTGGTACACAAAGTCTCACCTTTCCCACAGGATGCTGAGCACTCCGAGTGTCCCACTCGTTTCCAGTATCCAGTCGGAGACCCCAGGGGGGTCCTGGGATGGGGTGGAGCGCGCATCTGGGGGATCCGCACCTGACGCTGGAGAGTGCCTGGGGTCCGCGCAGGGCGGGGCGCCAAAGCGGGTGGGGGCTCTACCCTCAAAATCTCTATGCAAGGACAGTGGAGTAGACGAATCAAATGCACCCCACTGCCTCCAGACTCCCCTTTCAGTCCCTCCCTGCCTCCCAGGTCTGGGGAGCAGAGTCTTACCCTGCTGGAGGTGGGGGAGGTGGGGCTCTGGGGTGGTGCTCTCAAGATCTGGAGGAGGTGAAGAGATAACATACTGATAAAAAATGCCTGGGTTTTCCTCCTGAAAGATCACCTGGGAAGAGAAAGAGAAGGTAATGAATTGTTTGGGGAAGCAAGAAGGGCATACCACTCGCCTTCCCTCCATCTTGAGACCCACAGCTTTGCCCTCAGAGGGAAAGCCTCCCACCACCCCCCAGCAGTCCAGCTTCCTGGGCCCCAAGCTCACGTAGACATCCACAGGCTGGGTAGTGGGCCCTTTGGCTGACAGACTCTCCCCCTTGCCCTCCTCTCGAGAAGGACGGTTGTACAGGAAGACAGTCCCACTGGCCGTGTAGGACCCAGGGGGATCCACAGCCCAGTTTCCATTGATGATGGACTGGCCCCCAGGGCCTCGAAGGGCTGGAGATTGGAGATCAGGACACCAGATCAGTCGTGATGTCCTTCTCCTAGCACTCCCTAAGCCATGCAGAGCCCCAGATGCCCCCATTCTCTCGCTCTCTCCACAGGGCAAGGAGGCCCCGACTTCTCTCTGCTTGGCCCATTTGCTGTGTTCAGAGCAGGCGTAGAGGGCTGAACCAGGAGACCAGGAATGGAATGGAGACCCAAGACTCAGGAAATCCAGAGAACTCACCAAGGTAGTTGGAGCTGGGCCGGAGCTGGGCGATCTGGAGCTGGGAGGCTCCAGCAGGAATCGACAGGATCTTCTGATAGCCCAGAGGGCCCCCCCGGTCAGTGAGGTTTCCTGAGATGAGGCGGCAGGTGGAATCATCACCCCCACAGACCCCACAGCCATCTGGACGCCTGCCAGAGCCGAGGATCCCATCACAGCCGGGGCTCTGGGGGAGAGTGAGGCAGGGGCCGCTTGAGACGAGATACCACCGCACCCCAGCCTCATCCTCTTCGGACTCTCCAGCTTGCCCTGCACCTTGATCTTTACTGCAAGTGAGAATGTGTTTCTCTGCCAGCCCACCAGCCCCAGCCAGCCTCCACCGAAGTGTGTATATGCCTGAGGGGGTCCTTCCTACAGTTCACCTCCTGGTTCTGTTCTCACTTCCAGCTGGGCAGGGAAGAACTTTCCTCTGTGCAATCTCAGCCTAGGGTTTTGTTTCTGTGATGATGACTAAGGAGACTGTGTGTGCATGCCTATGTGTGTGTGTGCATGCGTGTGCACACACACAGACACACCATCCTCCCTCACCAGACAGCGTCCGGCCACACAGATGTCTAGGGCTCCAGGCTGACACAGGGTCCCATCCTGGACCTTTTCGGTATGACGGACATAGAAGCGGAAGCCACGAGGACGGCAGTTCAACTCACAGCGTTGGGAGCCCTGAACTAAGAAACAGGGTAGAAGGGTGGTTAGCTGAGGTCCCTGGCGAGAGGCCAGCTGGCAAAGGTCCCCAATAGCTATAGGGCATCCTGAGGTTGACTACGTCACTAGGATGAAGGGAATATGACAACTGTATTTTCTCAAAGGTTCCTTTGAGGGTCACACAAAAGTTGAGTCAGATCAGTTGAGGTCACGGAGACCAGTGAAGAGGCTGTGAATTGTGAGAGAGAAGATACTTGAAACCTATGATCACGCAAGCTCACAAAGGGGTTTCTTGGCATCAAGCCGACACAGGCCTAAAATCAAGTGGATGGGAACTTGGGAACAGGTGGTCTACAGCAGCCAGGGCCCACGGTGCACCACGCCCTGCTGTCTCCCTGACCGTGCCCCTCTCATGTCGACCCCACCTCCTGGGATGGACTTCCCAGAGGAGGCCAGCCAGAAGGTGCCTCTGGACACTCCCCCTCCCAGCCTGATCCCTCTGCTGATGATCCCATCGTCATCTGACAGCTGCGTCCTGTCTGGAAACCCACTCCCCTTTCTGTGCCTGTGCTGTCTCTTCACCCTGGCCCTGGCCCTGGGAAATAAAAGAAAATATTTCACAAAAGGGAAATACAAGGGCCTCCAGAGGAGATCTAGAGGGGCTGGGTGTCTCCCTCTTCCTGCCATCCCCCAATCTTAAGCCAGTTCAGCTTCCCCAGGGGGGGCTACAAACCTCACCTTCTGTGAAGGGCTCCCATTGGTACAGCTGGCCCATGAACTCCTGGGAGTCAAAGGCTGAACACTGCAGGGCCCGGGGGTCTGGATGCTCAGGGGGGCAGGGCTGAGGTGGGGGGGATACAGAGGAGTCAAAGCTGGGGAGGAAAATGGGGGTGTGGGTCAGGGCTGGATCTGGGGGTGTGGGAGGGAAGGTCGGGTCTGTGGAAGAGCTCCGAGGCCCCTACCCTGAGGAGGTCAGATGCCAAGGCCCTTCTCCCTCAGGTCCCAATCTGACAAGCCGAAGCCCCAGACTCAGGGTCAGGGGAGCAGAATTGCAAGTCTGGGGAGGGGATGGTCTGAGGAAGAACTCACCGCTTGGCTGCAGGCTCTCAGCTGCTCACTCTCCCCAGAACATCTTGGGACAGGGCTACTGGGAGCAAAGAGGCTCCAGAGGGAACTGGAGTGGGGACCAGCACTCAGCAGAGGCAACCAGCCATCTGGGTAGTGAGGGGCAGGCTCCATGAGGGACCCTTGAAGATTCCCCCCAGGACTCCAGTGCTCCTGGCTCTGGTGACCTCTGCCCCGAGGGGCAGAAAGGAAAGGATTAGGGTGCCTGTCTGGCACCTGGAGACTGGCCCGACCCTGGGAATTTGGCATTCTTGGCTGAGGGGGCATGTGGAAAGAGCTACTGTCCCCTGGGGAGGGGATGGACAAGAGGATGTCTGTGCCAGAGGCTCTGGGGTGGGGCCGTGTGGGGGCAGGCCTGGTTCTAGAAGGCCCCTCTGTCTGACCAGCATGGGGGCTTCCGGGCTCTGCTGGGGGGGACAGGGGGCGGGAAGACGGTTCTGTAGGAGGGAGCTGAGCTTGAGCTGTGTGGTTTGTGGAAGATGGCTCTGTTCTTGGAGTCAGGGATGAAAGAACTGAGGTGTGGGGGAGCTCGGATCTGCGCAGCCTCCGGGGGTGCCTGCGGTTCCGATGGAGTGGCAAAGCAAAGGGCACTTTCCCGTAACCAAACATTCCCGGCTTGATGGGGTCTCGAACTCGGGATCTGAGAAGGTGTAGCAGACACGCGGTCACAGCTCGGGCCAGCTCCGTCCGACCCGGCCTCTTCCCCGGCCCGCCCCCGCCCCCCCCTCCCCCCCTCCTCCCGGCGTCTACTTTGAGAGCGCCAAAGATAAGCCTCTGCCACGCATCCTTTACTCCCGGTCCCTCAGTCCCAAGCCCCGCCCCTGACCCAAGTCCCACCCTTCCCTGGATCCCAGCCTCACCTCCGAGCTGCTGGAATCTCCTGGGCCTCTGCTCTCCCTAACTGGGAAGCAGGACCTCGAAAGGGGCCACCTCTTCCCCGAGGCTGTGGCCTGTACAGGGGGAGGGTTTCTCGGGAAGTCTGGGGTCTGGAGCCCTGACCCTGGGGGAGCAGGGCTTCTGGGTGTCTTGGGGGCCGGGGTGGGAAGGGCAGGCCCTGGTGTTGAGCTGTAGGGAGCTGACAGGTCCGACTCCTGCGCTGCACCCCAACTCCACAGGGCTGGGAGCAAGAGGCCCACTGGTCCCAAGGACCCCAGATGCCCTCAGGGCCCTGGCCCTCCTCAGGGGGTGTCTGAATAGAGTGTCCAGACAACACCTATGTGGACAAAAAGGTCAGACAAAGTTAGAAGGATTTTCGGGTAACTGTGCAGAGTATCCACTCCAGTGCCTGAGGGCTGGGGCTGTTGTTACTGGCCTGAGGGCACATTCGGTAGCACAGGTGAGACTTGATGTTATTTGGCAAAGAGTTAGTGAGCTGGGGGGTGGGAGGGAGGCTGGGAGGGCAAATGGGAAAGGGGCCATCACTCCAAGGCCTGTAGGAGTGGGGTGGAAGATAGGAAGGGGGCAGGGTCCCAGCCTCTGGTGCCTGGCTTACCTCCTGATCCAGGCAGAGCTCAGGGAGGGACAGAAGCAGCATCAGGCACAACTGGGACCTGCAAACCGGCCAGAGGAGGTGTCACAACACCCCCCCCCCCCCAAGCAGGCTCCCCGCATCCTGATGCCAGCTTCTCAGAAAGCAGAAGTCACTCATCACTTGCCCCCGCCCCGCCCAGAAGTGGCCTATCCGTCACTTTCAGGAGCAGAGCCGCCCCCGCAGCCGGCAGCCCCACAAGCTTACCTGCCCGCCCACTTCTCCATCGCTCCTCCCTTGAAGCCCCAGGCCGGGAGAGGGGACCGGAAGTAAACACGCTACTCCGGCATCTGAGCGTGCAGGGGGCGCGCTCTGCGGGGACAGAAGCCCGGTGGTTACCTCTCCAGTCTCCAGAGAGCTGGGGTTGGCAGGGATGGCTCCTCAGGACATCGAATAAGGATGGAGGTTCGGGGGGGGGGGGGGCGTCCCACCCTTTTCTGACACTAAGGGTGAGAGCGGGAAGGAATGCTGCCCCTTCCCGCCTGCCGAGACTGGAGGGTGGGGGTCTGACCTCAGCCTCCCGACTGTGGCCCAGTCCCCTCCCCTCAGCCTGCAGGAACTCCTCAGCCCCTCCCCCATCCCAACCAGGGGCTGTTTCCAGGCCAGCTCAGGCCACACAGGCCACACAGGCGCGCACATCTCCCCTAAGATGATTTTCTTCTGGTCCCACCTCCCGCCCTCCCAGGGGTCCCAGACGGTTGAGGAGGGAGGCCTGGGCGAGGACATGCCAGATGCCGGCTCTGAGGAGGTGACAGGAGGCCGCTCTGGGCTTTCCATATCCTACCTGCCTCCCAGCATTTTCTTCCCTTTAAAACTAAGCTCCTTCTGGAGCCCCAGGCACATCTCTGCCTCAAACACTTTCTAGCCCAGGGATAAACTAAGTGGGCCAATGGTTTAATCTGTAGAGAAGCAGGTGATTTTCCCCTTGCGATGTAAGGGGACCCCTCCCTGTAACGAAGGCTCATTTCAGGTGCGACCATGATGGGCAGGGGGGGCCCCCGGGCAGGAGGGATGCAGCCAGAGGGGCCGTTGCTCCCCAGTCACACACCTCGCACTCTGAGGAGCCGGGAAGTCCTTCCTCAAGTCTAGCTTCCATTAGCAGGGAGATGGAGCTCCGAAACCTCCCCTGGTCTCAAAGCCACAGCTGCCCCACCCCTCCAGCCCCTAGCTCCCTCCCACGAGCCCTCCCCACCCCCACTCCTCAACCCGCTCTTAGTTCTGCTTTCCAGGAAAAAAAAAAATGTTTCTGTTGGATCTGAAAGGCACCCGGGAGAGGAATCCAAGGAGCTAATGCTGAGGTGGGCCAGCTCAGGGGCAGGAAAATGGCAGAGGGGAGGGCAGGAATGTGCTTGGGGGTAGCAACATTCAGCCCCACTCCCCTCCCTGAGACCCCAAGACGTGGAAATGTAAGGGAAGGTTTGCGGAGGACGAGCCTGAGTGCCCAGGGTCACCTCAGCTGCTTGGGGTTGGGAAGGGCTTGCTGATGGCTGCTCTCCCCACCACCCCCGGCTGGGCTGGCCACTGAGGTCACCAGCTCCACCCTGATGGGGGCGTAGGGGCTCCAGAGAAGGGCCAATGGTCCACCCAAGCCTTCAGCTCTCTGCCTGACTCTGTGCCTTGATGCTGAAGAGGAGAGATGGGGGTGTGATCACTGTCTGCCCCTTCTCTGCTGCTGGGCACCCACCCTTTCCACTCCCTCTCAGCCTCTGCTTCTCTCTGCTCCCCCCAGGGTCTGTATCTTGCTGTCTCTATGGGTCTACCCAGTACACATAATCCCATCCTGAGCTGGGTTTGGCTTGGGCAGTTCCCTGGAGAAGTGAGGGGTGGGGGTGGGGGTGACGTGAACTCCTGGAGCCCTGGCCAGGCCTGGCTCCCTCTCTGGAAAAGTCCTACCCCACCCCCTGCACAGCTGGGCAGGGGGCCGACACCCCCTCCGCTGCAGAAACAGACACACATTTGTGCTTCTCCCCCTTTGCATGTTCCTCATCTGGTGTGTCTCTCTGCCCAGGGTGAGGAAAGGAGAGGTCAGCAGTGGTCACCCTGGTGCCAGGCTGGAGACTGGTCTGGACAAACCTGGGCTCCTCCTGGCCACACCTCCACACTGGCCAGTGAGGATCAAGAAGGGGAGACCTGGGAAGGGCCACACCCTTCACCCCCAGAGGGACCCACTTCTGGGAAATGGGTCACTGCTGCAGGGGGTGGAACAGCATGTTTCAGGGCTGTCTGGAGACTCCCTAGCCTGGGTCAGAACTCTGTCCTCACTGTGCCAGCCTCTCCTGGGTCCTGGACGACCATTCCAACAGGTGTCCTTCCTTTCTAATCATCAGGCTGAGCTGGATCAGGGGCACCCGTCGGCATCCCTCCCAGGGTCCCCAGCCCCATCTCCAGAACTGGAGGGGGTGGCAGGGGCACACACCGTCCAGGAACACCCCTCCTGGAGGAGGAGAGCAGGGGACGCCAGCGCGTGCGGGGAGGTCCTGGGTATGTTTTCCAACTTCGCTCCGTGACTTCGTAGGAATTTTGGCTGATTTTCCGCCCGGGTGATGGGGCCAGAGTTCCACAGGATCAGAACGCCCTCCCCAGAAATTCGACCCCAGGGACTGGAAGATCTTCCGAGGCTACAGAGCTGGGGCTGGGGTCGCGGCTGGGGCGCGACCGCGGGGCACGGGGCGCGGGGGCGGGCGCTGGCGAGCGGGGCGGGGGCTCTAACGGGACCCGGGGAGAGAGGGCGGCCGGGGCCGGGGCTCCCGGGGCGGGGGAGGGGGAGGTCTGTACCTGCTCCGCGCGGCCCCAGCGGCCCGTTAACCCTTCTGCGCCCGGACGCTCCCTGGAGGCAGCCTCGCTCCGCGGCGGCCACTGCGGCCCCTGAGCCCGGCTCGGGACACTGCCGCCTCTGGCCGCGGCTCCGCCCCCGCGCCCGCCCCCGCCCGCCGGCGCCCCGCCCGCCACGCGCCCAGCCCGCGCCCCTCGGCGGCCCCCCGTCCCCGCGCGTCCAGGCCACCCACCCGGGGCGCGGGTGCTGACCGCCCCTGTGTGCTGGCGCCCGCCGACGGCTCAGGCGAAATCCGGGCCGTCCCTGCCCGCCCCGGAGGCAGCCGTCACTCCGGGCCCCGTCCCGGGGGGCCGCGCGCTGGGCTTGGCGGGGGGTAGGGGGGGGCCTCGGGACCCCGGCCGCCGGACCGTCCCTGCACGGGGGCGGCGGGAGCTGCCCTCGAGCGCGGTGGGCGAGCCCCGTGCGGGTGGGGGCTGCGCGCTGCGGCGCGGTGAGCCGTCAGCCGTCCCTGCCCTCTCCTCCATGCAGCCTTCCTGCCTGTCCCAGATTGGGCCGTGCCCTGTGTGGCTGGGAGAGCTCCGGGCCCTCTGTGAGCCTCGGTTTCTTCATCCGCAACATTTTACACACGGGGGCGTAGCAGAAGGAATGCGCTGACTCAGGAGTCAGGGGATCTGGGTTTGAATCTCAGCTCCTGGACATGCGGCTCTGTGGTCTTGGCCGCAGTTTCCCCACCGGTCATATGGGACTGATCTGATATATATGATAGGCCCGGAGATATGTCTGTCCATCCGTATCTGGAGGAATGCACCCCAAACGCGGAGTAAGCCACACCTGAGGAGGGGAAAAATAGGCTTTCGCTGTTTTGCTCTATATGCTTATATAGTGTTTGAATTTGTACCCAGAAGCGTTATCTGTGTTATTGGCGTAAATAAATAACATATACAAAATGTCTGACATAGAGTACTTAAGTGGTCACTATTAGTTTAAACATTTTATTTGCTATCTACTCATGAACCACAGCCATGTATTGTTAGGTCTACCCACTATTTTAAAGCTTTTTTTTTTTTTTCCATTGACTTGTCAATATTTTAAAACCAGATGTTTCATAACTTCTCTTGAAAAACAAAAACATAGAAATAAAAGCTCTAGCAACATTGTCCTGTGTCACCACAAAATCACGGGGTCTCAGGCGCTCCCACCTCATGTTTCTTGAGCACCTGTTTTTTCTTGGTGCCGACACAGAGGGCAGTCTGTGGCCTCAGGGAGTTGGGGCTAGTTGGACACAGCCAACCACCGGGAAGTAAGCACTGAACTCAACAGAAGCCAATGTTAATCTGGAAGAGATGAGGGAAGTGAAAATCTAAAAGCTTTTAAAATGTTAAGAATTGGGGCGCCTGGGTGGCCCTGGCGGTGAGCGTCCGACTTCAGCTCAGGTCATGATCTCGCTGTTCTTGAGTTCCGCCCCGCATCAGGCTATGTGCTGACAGCTCAGAGCCTGGAGCCTGCTTCTGATTCTGTGTCTCCCTCTCCCTCTGCTCCTGCCCCACTCACATTCTGTCTCTCTCTCAAAAATAAGTAAACATTAAAAAAAATTTTTTTTTAAATGTTAAGAACTGTTTCCTTATTTGGAGTTCAACATGTATGTTTTGTTTTTTCAATAAATCCTTAAGTTCTTTCCAGACAAGGACTATTTAAGCTACTTTGTATCATCTATATTTTTTCATACTTTGTGCTTTTTTTGTATTTGTAGGGTTAAATATTTGAATTGGAATGTTCTAGAACAGACAAATGAGTCCCAGATGCCCAGGCCTGCTCTCCCAACTTTTCCACCTAAGCCCAAAGGCCTACGGGCAGGTAGGTAAGCTGGCTGGGGACCAGAGGCCTCTGTGATTTTGTGGGGATTCAGGACAATGTTGCTAGAGCTTCTGTTTTTGTGTTTTCAGAAGTTGTATCCGGTTTTAAAATATTGACAAGTGACTAAAAAACAATCTCAAGACAGTAAGTATACCAGAGGTGCCTGGGTGGCTCAGTGGGTCTGACTCTTGGTCTTGGCTCAGGTCATGATCTCACAGTTTCGTGAGTTTGAGCCCCTCATCAGGCTCTGTGCTGAGCGGAGCCTGCTTGGGATTCTGTCTCTCCCTCTCTTTCTGCCCCTACCCCACTCATGCTGTCTCTCTCAAAATAAATAAATAAACTTTAAAAAAAAAAAAAAAGGCAGTAAGTACACTCCACAAAACCTATTGATCAGATTTGTCTACAAGCCTCAAGTTTGTGCCTCTCCTTAAAACATCCCTGGCATTGGGGCGCCTGGGTGGCTCAGTTGGTTAAATGTCTGACTTCGGCTTGACTTATGATCTCACAGTTTGTGCGTACAGCATCCAGCCCAGCATGGGGCTTTGCACTGACAGCTCAGAGCCACTTTGGATTCTGGGCCTCCCTCCCTCTCTCTCTCTGCCATTCCCCCACTGGTGCTTGTGCGCTCGCTCGCTCTCTCTCTCTCTCTCACACACACACACACACAAATAAATAAATAAACGTTAAACCAAACAAAACCATACTCAGTGTTGGTCTTGTGTCCCTAAAGAGCTTTCGAAGCTAATGGGTTAATGCTGCTGTCCCAGGAGGGCTGGTTTATCTAGGGACTGTTGGTAACAGACAGCCCTAACCCAGAGGCATATTTATAGCCCTGGGTTTGGAGGGGAAGCCCCTTTGCCCAGACCTCAGAGTACAATGCAGGTGATGAAACGCCCAGCCCACAGGGCCAAAGGAAGATATTTTAGGTCAGGGGACCTTTCAGTGACCCTGAGTGACATCCCATCAGCATTCATTTATTTAGGAGGAGGCAAGCTGCCAAACAGGAGGGTGCCACTGAGCCCAGCAGAGGGGGAAGGAGCCTGGGAGGAGGGAAAAGGTCTGCCTTTGACATTTGTAACTGCCATGAACTGAAGGTCAGAAATAGTCCCTTCCATTAAGAAGTGGCTGTGGATGAAAGAACTCATAAGATTTATCATTGTCACCTCCTGTGACTTGGTGGTCTAAAAATGTTGTATAAAGGAAAGAATTTCCTATGCCTCGCCAATTTGTGAAGTACCAGCTTAAATTTGCGGACACTGTCTTGAGGATAAAAGGAAGCATTTTTCAAAGGCTATATAATCAGTAGATGTTCACCCAAAAGTATCTCTGAAGACAGGACAGGTAGAAGATGAAGAGGAGGACGAGCTGAGAATTTGTCTGACTTTGAACTTAACACAGTGGCCTGATAATAATATAGCTAACATTACTCTGGACTCAGCAGTGCTTACTTACTTACAGCTATACTTACAGCTGTACTTGCTTACTTACAGCTATACAAGTGCTTACTCTGTGCACAGTCCTCAGCTTAACAGATTTGGAAACAAAGACACAAAGAGAAATGCAGTACTTGGCCCCAGATCTCACAGGTAGAAGCTATTATCTGTATATATTGTGTGCAAGTGAAATTTTTGAGACATTTAGCTGAGTTTGTATTGTCATTTTTTTTTTTCTGGTAGTATGTTAAGGGAGTTTTGTGTTGAATTAAGTAACATTTTTAACTACTGTTTCCTGTGAGACACTGTCCCTATCCTAGATAATGCTGATGCTCATACCAGTGTGTACAGGTGAGGCCCAGGAACTAATATGAAACTGTGCCTTTTGGTTTGTGGCAATAGCAACCATTTTCAGAAAGCCTGGTGTTTGCCTTTCTGCCTCTCCGAATCATGGTTTGCTCAACTCCTTTGTTCCAGAAGAACCACTCTTTTCCCAGTCGCTACACACCAGACTGATCTCCAGCTGTTGATTCCCAATGTCCTGTCACATTGGTTCACACTGTTTTCTTTCACTGATGCCATTCTTCTGATCATTAGGCTTTGCATTGGCCCAGTGAGCTCACTTCCCACAAGTTATGACAACAGCCTATTGTGATCTGTTTCCTACAAGGAACCTGGAGGGTGGGGATCACTCGGCCACATCTACCTTTGTATTCACCACCTCGCCTTGCACACAGTAGGCATTTAATAAATGCTTGTGGGATGAGTCCATGAAGGAGAAATGGTGAGCACTGCCTCAGCTCTGAACACATTCCAGCACTTTCTGGTGGTTGTCTTGTCCTATCATGGCTCACCTGGCTCTGGGGTGATGAAATGATGCAGAAACAGAATGTGACCCGTTTGGTAAACGAGGACCAAGACACGGATGGGATGCTCTAGTTTCCTAGTCACTGCTCTAGAGTCATTACATTTGGTTAGAAACTCCCAAAGTCTGAATTTTTCTTGATTTGATTTCCATATTTCAATCTAAGAGTACCTCTCAGGCAGATCTTGAGACTGCCTCAGTACCTCCCTGAGTCATGTATCTGTCTGGTCATCAGCATTCCGCAAACAGGAAGTGCTCGATAAATCTTTATGGAACTGAATGAATTGATTGGACATAACCTTGGCAGCCATTAAGTTTACAGTATCATCAGTCGTTTGACAACTGTGTTAAGTGGTTTGGACCCATGTGCGTATCTTCTTCCATATGTGTTTGGAAGACATGGCCATAAGCTATAGCTTCTGGATCAGGCCCCCAAAATGTTTGCGGATACTCATTGTCTGCTAAATTGGAAGGTTCCTCAGACGATATCCTCTGTTATAGTCTCAGCACAACCGATTTACAGATTTAGTAAGATGGTACCTGTCACCAGGGATGGGGAACAATTGGCCAGGACCTGTCCCTCTGATGCAAGCTTCCGCTCAGCCTTGTCTTTAGGATCTTTGAGAACATTCATCAGTGTCTGTGCGCCCTTGCAGCTAGCGGGGCTTGGGAGCCCATGGTGGTCCGTGCGGTCGCTGCTGCTGCAAGCTGGGGAGACTTGGCACTGGGTCCTGAAGAGGTTAACCGTCAGGGGACGGCGCTGATCCAGACTCCAGTCCCGGTTCTGCCATTTGGGGGTCGTGTGGCCTTAGACACGCTAAGCTGCTGCTCTGTCACCTCTGAACGTCGACTAACGACAGTATCCAGCTTACCTACTTCACAGGCCACTGTGAAAACCAAAATAAAAATGACAGCATGCATGTGAAAGCTTAGAGTCCTATGGAAAAGTAAGTTGTGTTAGGTTAACGATGCTGTTCAAACTTTTTTTTTAGTTGATGGGCCACATAGATCAAGACTCTGGCTCCAGTGAAGACTTCAAGCTGCCTCGACATGATGCCCGGAGTTCTCCACTGAGGGTGCTGTCTCAGAACACAGCAAGACTCTGCCAGGACTTGCCGGTGACAGAGTGGACATATTCCTGTGTTCTCACGGCAGGTTGGCGATCGTGGCCCGGCCTCTGTGCCAGGGATTGGGGGAAAAAGTTATGTTGCTGTCTGGGCAGAAGCTGATTTTCTTCCTAAGAAATCTGGCACCAGACGTGTGCCACCAGGACTGAGTTCTGTGATTTCTTCCCAGCTTGGCGGACTCCTTGTTGCCCTGGGGCTCTGGGACCACAGTGTGTGGTGCTGTGGACTGGCTTGGGTTCAGCAGGAGCTGATGGGAAAGGTGCCTTGGGAAGATGGGCCAGGTCACAGAAAGAAGGGCAAGCACTGGCTAGTGGTAGCGGGGATGAGGCTCGAGGACTCCAAGCACTCTGAGAAAACACAGCAACCTATTGTTTCGGTCTTGGGTCTGGGAGTGCACTTCATGTACTGGCCACACATAGTACTGTGACCAGTTCCAAGATCAACTACAGATGTGAATTCAGAGCAGGACACAGTGCATTTTCCCAAGTAAGGAGGGTGACAGACACATATCTTCTCAGCCCAAAGAGGCTTCTACGAGAGAATAAAGGTCCATGTGATAAATGGGCCCAATTTCCAACCCCTCACCTAATTGTACAAGTAAATTAAGAATTTTCCCATCAGATGGGGCGCCTGGGTGTCTCAGTCAGTTAAGTGTCTGACTTTCGCTCTGGTCATGATCTTATGCCTTGTGGGTTCAAGTCCCGTGTCGGGCTCTGTGCTGACAGCTCAGAGCCTGGAGCCTGCTTTGGATTCTGTGTCTCCCTCTCTCTTTGCTCTTCTCCCACTTGTGCTCTCTCTCTGTCTCTCAAAAATAAATAAAAACATTTTAAAAATTAAAAAAAAAAAAAAAAGAATTTTCCCACAAGAGCAGAGGTATACAGAGAGAGCAGGTTCTGGAAGTAATGTGGGTCCTAGTCATGGTTTGAGGAAGGTGTCACTTTCACTGTTACAGAGCAGAGCCAGAGTCTCTGGGCCAGAATGTGAGCAAGTCATTTCTACTACCTGCGCTTCAAGAATATAGCTTCTTTCTTCATGGGTTGTTACTGGACACACAGGACTCTAACTGCCTTAAAGAAGGGGCCACGGTAATTCTCCCCACATGAATCTCACTCTTGTGCCTAGAACTTTCCCTGCCTTTCTGGAGAAAGCCAGTTTGGTGTCAAATTAATCTGGACAGACTGTGCTGAAGGCCTAAGAAAGGCAGACATAAAAGGGTAAGAATAAGGGTACAAATTCAATACCGTGGCCCGAGAGGCAGGCAGGGCTGCCAAAGGAGAGGCAAGAATTTCGTACATGCCAAGGACTTGAAGTCAGAAATAGAAGAGTTGGGGCATGATGTGAAGGAGAGGCGAGCTGAGGCAGGAGGAAGTGTGGGCTTGCCCTCTGACCACAGGCCTTGGCTCATTCAGGGGCCTCAAAAGCCCTGAATGCACAAACAAGGGCCCACCGGTACTGGAGAGGGTCTCCCTTCTCTGCTCACAGCCTTCCCTGCTCTTGGCAGCGTCAGTATCTACCTGGCTCTGAGCTTGGCATTCAGAGCCTTGCCCTGTGGCCACAGCCGGCCTCTCCAACTTCACCCCCACCCCAAACAGGCCGAGCCCCTCAGCCAGGGCCTGTGCTAGAAGGCCCTCCGCCCTCCCTCCCCTCTGTGCTCGGAACATCCACCTGCCAAGCCCCAGCTCAGTCTCTCTGAGGGAACTCCTGGTGTCCCAGGACCATCTCTGTCCATGTCTCTCCCTGGCCCAACCCTCTGGCCATGGCAGTCCTCTCCAGGCCAAGGGGGCCTGTCACTCAGGTGTGCCTGCCGATCACCCGTGGGGATTATTAAATTACAGGTGCCGGGTCCCCAGTCTGGGTGATCTCGTTCCTGAGCTCCATGGGTGATGGGTGCACGCCCAGGCATGAGGCCCCTGATCTAAACCACTCATGGGGAGGTTTGCCTGTGAACCGGGTCCTAATCTGGGTGCTGGAACACAGGTCTGAAGGAACCACATTTCAATTTCTTTCTCAATAATTTGTTTCAAGCTTTTCTGACCCTGGGGTGATGGAAACTCAATTGTCAATTTCGGGGATCCCACCCTCACCTTTGGGCACTCAGCAGTGCCAGCTGAGTTTCCAGAAAGACTGTGTTGGTGACGGCAAAGCTGTTTATTCACTGAGAGAAGCTGACAAATATCCTGGAGCAAAGGTCAGTCCGTCTTTCTTGCTCTGACCTTGCCGCAGCCAGGGTCACACGCCCAGAGGAGGAGCCGGCGGGGACACACCAGGTCAGTCTGTGGCAGTGGCACCTGGAACCTGGGGGAAGGAAGGGTTGTGATGAGGTCCACTCGGTTTACTTAAAACTGAATGAAGTCTTCTCCCCGAACCTGCTTCCTCTCCTGACTTCTCACCTATTGTTCAAAATCCTAGAGTCCTCTTTAAGCCTTTCTCTCCTCGCCCTAGAACAGTGTGGAACTTTAGAGGCATTTTGCCTAGTCCTTTATTAAAAAAATTTTTTTTAAGGTTTATTCATTTTTTAGAGACAGAAACAGAGCCTGAGTGGGGGAGGGGCAGAGAGAGAGGGAGACACAGAATCCGAAGCAGGCTCCAGGCTCTGAGCTGTCAGCACAGAGCCCGACGCGGGGCTTGAACTCACGAACCCTGAGATCATGACCTGAGGTGAAGTTGGATGCTTAACCAACTGAGCCACCCAGGCACCCCTCACTTTTGAATAACTAGATTATTTTAAAAACCCCAAAAAACTAGATTATGAATTGCCCAGGGCAGGGGCTTTGCCTCATACTTCTTGGTTTCCCCTGCAGGACCTGGCGTTGAGGACTGCGTGATAAAAATCTCAGTCACCTCTTGTGTGTGGTGTATGCTGAGGGGAAACTTCAGCAAAATCCAGACATTTCTAGGCAAAAATGTCCACTGAGCCATTATAAGCCCAGAAGAGCCGGAGACATAAACCAGGAAGGAAATATTTGCCATACAGGGTGAGCAAGCCCCAAGAGTAGCCGAAAAACTCTCGGGGGAAAGAAGGGGTGCACAAGTCCAGCAGGTGCCCCAGAACAATAGGGGAGACAGAACACACCGAGGACCAAAAGTCAGAACCAGACTGAGGCTTTGCTGCAGCAGGAGGTGACCCAGCGCCTGTGGCCACGGGCCCAGGTCACCTCTGGCAAACACACAGGGGCGCCACTATTCCCGATGGGATTTCCTGGGCTCTCCAGTGACCCCTGCCCTTCCTGGGGCTGGGAAGTGTGGTGGTTCCTACTCAGCGGCCTCCTGTTCCATATGGGACTCCAGCCTGGCTCCCCAGCTTTCCTGCTCCGGCTGTGGCTGGCTGCTCTCCTCCCGTCCCTGTTCCTTCACCCCTGGGAAGGGTCCGCTGCCATAGGGGGCAGCTGGACAGTCAGGTGATTGAGGGGCAGTTAGGCCCAGTACCAGCCACCGTCCTCTCCCTGCAGATCCCGTCCCGCTCCAAAGGCGGGGAGACACCAGCACACGGGGGTTCAGAGACACACCATGGGCCCAAACTCTTCACCAGGCCCAGGGCCTCCCAGTCCCTATAGGGTCTTCAGATTCATCCTCTCATCTGATCTTCCCCCAAACCTTGTAAAGTGGGGGTGCACTGGAGGACATTCCAGCCATGCATCAGATGAGAAAAACGAGGCAGGAGGTGCCAAACATTCCACCAAGCGGGAGCCGGGACTGGGGTCTCCCACCTTCTGGCCCAGCACTTAGGGCAGGGGCAGGGAGAAGGCGTGGTGGGCTCAGCCTGGATTCCCTGCAAGGGGGGGGGGGGTGAGTGGGGGCTTAAGTACAGTCACCCTAAGTGACAAGTGGCCTTTTGGCACTGGGAGGGGTGAAGCAGTGTAGGCTGTCTCCTTATGTTACAAAAGAAAGGGTCCAGGAGGTCTTGAGCTGCCCTGGGCCACAGGTTCCTGGAGTGCAGAGTGGTGGGGGATCCGGGGACTCTTACTCCAGGCTAGAATGAGCCGCATTGCACACTCAGTGTGTGGAACAGTCAGGACCCATGCTTTTGTCCTCTGGTGACTGGGCCACAGATCGGATCCCATTTGTGCAAGGTTGTGGGGCCCTTCTGCAGATCCCTTCATTTTCATTCATGAGCGCTACAGGCACAGTATTCCCAGCCTGCCCGGGTTCACATCCCAGCTCCCTGTGTGCAAAGGGGACATCCCTATGCCACTGCCTAGGGTTTTTTTTTTTTAATGTTTTTATTTATTTTTGAGAGAGAGAGAGACAGAATACTAGCAAGGGAGGGACAGAGATAGAGAGGGAGGCACAGAATCCAAAGCAGGCTCCAGGCTCTGGGCTGTCAGCACAGAGCCTGATGCAGGGCTTGAACTCGTGAACTGCGAGATCATGACCTGAGCCGAAGTCAGACGTTTAACTGACTGAGCCCCCAGGCACCCCGTAATGAGGTGATACACATAAAGTCTTTAACTGAATAGCGCCTGGCCACAGTAAGTCCCCACAAATACCGGTTGGTGTTATTATGCACTTATTCTAGAGTTAGAAGAATGAGCCGTAGAATTGTTTGGCTATGCAAGTGTAGGTGTCTGCCTGCATACCCCTGTCTGGTCCCGAGGCCTCAGGAGGAAGGTGTTGCAAGGCCTGCTCTATGGTTTAACTGACTTGCATAGAACCTCCTTGGTCCCTTCTCCAAGGGTGGACCAGGAGGCCCTCACCTGCTCTGCATCCTGGCAGGGAAATGTCATCAGCGGCTGACTCTGCTCTCTGACCCGTGGCCCTGAATCACCAAAGAAGTGAACACCCCAGGGAGGCTGGTCCCTGCCCACTGGCTGATTGCTGAGAACAGGTGGGTCCTGAAGGCTGGGCCAGACCTATTTTTGGGGAGGCGAAGCAAATCCAAGCCGAGATGTTGGAGAGAATTAGAGAAAACAACCCCATCTCAGCTCCCATCTGCCAGGCTGGGGCTGGCCACGGCACCACACGAAAGGAGAGCAAGGGGGACTTGACTCAAAGCAAAATGACCAACCAAGAGGCTGGGAAAAGAGGCGGGTTCAGATCGGAGCCAGGAGCTCCTGGTGGGGTCAGCAGGGTGTTCGGGAGGCTCGGGCTTCTCTCTATGAAGGTCTGGGGACCAGAGGGGCCTGGGACATGGGCAGAGGACAGTGACCTGAGCAGAGTTTGGTGACCTGAGCAGAGGGCATCTGTTCCTGTCCCTCTCCCGGGGCAGTGAGGCTGGTGCCCCCTGGGCAGCTGAGCCCTGGGCAGGCTCAGGGCCAGTGCGGCCTCTCTGGGCGGGGTTCTCCAGTGCAAGGCATGTGAGCACAGGCTAGGGGTGGGGCCGTCAAGTTAGGACCAGCAGATATGTGTTGCTGCCCCTCCCTGGCCACACCAAGGCTTCGGCACCTTCTTCCCCACCCATCCATTCCTCTCCAGCTTCAGTCCTTTACACTGAAGTGGACTTTTAAAAATAGGTAAAGCACATGGTACACAGTGGAAAGTTCCCTGTCCTGCCCCGCCCCCCCTTCCCCTCCTCGGGGCAATATCTGTGTCCTTACTGGGATGGTGCATGGGTATGCTAGCATAGAAGTTAATATTCTCCCTTTCTGGCTTTTTCTGGTGGCAGAGATTCCTCTGAGAGTCTGAAAAAACTCACTGAAATAGGGTATACACACACACACACACACACACACACACACACACACACACACACACAAATTAATGTGCAATTTCAGGGGATTATAACACACTCTTGTGGCCCTTTTGATCCTACTCAGCAAGGAATTCTGGTTGTGACGTGTCTGGGTCTGATCCACATTTTCTCTCCTTAACACTGTTACCCCACATACACACTTCCCCTGCCTGCCAGGATTTGACAAGATTTCAACAAAGGAGAGCTTCTAAGGCCTTGATGGAGCAGCTTAAGCAAGCAAGCCATTCAGTGCCTTCTTTCAAAAACTCCGTTATACTGAGGCCCAAATAAAATCTGAACTCTTAGAATGGCTTGGGAGGCCCTCTACTCGTGGTGTCCCTGAACGTCCCTCCTGGTCCCCTCCAGCCACGATCGCCCTCTGCCCACACAGCTCTGGCCACACCGACGTTTCTGTCACACCCAGGTCTCACCTCAGGGTCTTTGCTTAAGCTGCTCCCTCTGCTAGGAAAACCATTTCCCCCCGTTGGCTGCAGTGCTGGTTCCTTCTGGTGTCCCTCCCCAGCCATTCTCGTGTGTTCCCCGCTCTCGGCACCCCTTCTCAAGGGCACCATCCCATTTCATTTTCCTCAGTGCGCTTACTCTTCTGAAGCTGTCTGACTTCTGTAGGCATCTACCGCCCCTGCCACCAGGACACGAGCTCCGGGAAGTCAGAGGCCTTGCGTGTCCCACCTCTAGTGCCCAGAAGGGGGCACTCAGTAAATGTCTCTGCATTGACTAAAGAATCTTGGAGATCAGATATGAATCGTGACTCAACTCTCCATCCCATCAAAGTAGCTCCAGGCCATCCCTGGCTCCCGCTCTAGGCAAAGTTCCTGCCTCTCCCTCATTTCTCTATTCCCAGATGTCCTACCCTTTTCCCAGATCTCTGGGGCCCCTCCTTCCCAATCAGCATCTAACAAAAACTCTTTTGTGATTTTATGCCCGGGGGATTTAATCTGAGTCAATTTGGCATCTCCAGCCCTGGCTCAGCTGAGTCCAAAGGTCTGATCAGTGTTTCCAGTGGACCAGCCAGCAACTCTGTCGTCTGAGGGCTCTGAGCTCCACCCCAGTGGGACCAAGGGTATTGATGAGGCCGGTCCTCGTCTCGCTCCCTGAGCTGCCATTCCTGGACCAATAAACGAAGCCCGAACAAGTGAGAAAAGCAAAGGCTATTGATTCAAGAGCTTGCTACAGCAAGGGAAGTCAGTCAGCCATGGTCACTTGCATTTTAAAAGAGACTCCAGGGTAGGTGGAGGGGTGGTAAGGCTTTATTTATAGCAGAGAAATGGGAAAGATTCAGGTACCTGGTGCCTTCTCTGGAGGCTGTTGGCGTGGGGAAGCTGGAAGGCAGGTGACTAGAAGCCAGGCATCCTGTATGACTGGTTGGGGGTGCATATTTGACTCTCTGGCTGGTCCTAAATTGCACAGTGGACAAAAGTTAGGGAAGTTGTCAGTTCTGGCCATTTTGAGCCAACTATTCCAGAAGTTAGTGGTTAGCTTTCTGAATTGTTCCTAGACATAGTCTGACTTGTTACAAACGGGACCTATGGATTACCTGGGTGGTTTACTGTATTTGAGGAGGTGATTTCCTGGGCGGGTTTCTGCAGGCTGTGGATGTCCGAGGTCTGTTTTTCCATATGGTCTGGCCATTGTCTGTGTGTTCAGTGCAGATCAGTGTTTTGGGGACTCCTCCCTCTTTACCTTGAACATGGGAACATCTCGGGCCAGTAGAACCGTCAAGTCTTTGATCTCCTCCATCCTGCAGCTCTCTGGCAAGAGCCTTCGTGGTGCAAAGAATGGAGAGAGGTGCAGTGAGAGGGGCAAGAAGGCCTGGCGGTGAGGCACACGCACCCACGAGTCGTGTGTTGGGTTCAACGCAGGGATTCTGAGTTGAGAAGGCTTTATGAAAGGTGTGGGGTTTCAGGAGTGGGATTGCTACAGACGGAAACTGGGGAGAAACAGGGGGGACACTCTTGGAAGGGAATACGATGAGGCAGGGGGCAGGTGGAGAGACCTTAGGTTAGTCACTTCCTTTGAGTCTTAATTCTTCACTGTGTACAGCCTCTGTGAGGCAGACATGGTGTGCATGAAGGTGCTGTGAGCTGTGAAGGTTTCAGCATGAGGGAAGGCTGTGGGAAACACCTGGAAAGGGCCTCTCTTATCAGAATAAGGAGGCTGAATGTACCTAGACAGTGATAATAATAATGCCAGCAGTGGGGCGCCTGGCTGGCCCAGTCGTAGCACATGTGCCTCTTAATCTCAGGGTCATGAGTTCAAGCCCCACGTTGGGCATGGAGCCTACCTAAAAAATCAGACAAACAACCAAGCACTTACTGAATTGGAGTCACTGCTCTAAGCCTGCAGAGAACCCCGGCAACAGTCCCATGAGGCAGTTACTATTATTATCTCCATATTACAGGTGAGATACCTGAGGCACAGACCAGCTAAGGAGTTTGCCCTGAGTCACACAGTGTCAGAGGGGAGAGAATGCTTAGATTGCGTGCTTTGCACAAATCAGCAGCAGCTGTGTACCCTCAAACGCTGCCTCCTGATTCAAGGTCTTTGTCCTCGGATGTGTGTCCCAATGCATCATCATCAATCAGCTATAATAAAAGTCAGCTTTCACTAAATACCAGGCATGGTGCTAAGCATTTGCATTTAACTCATTTATTTAAAAAAATTTTTAAGTTTTTTTTTAATGTTTATTTATTTTTGAGAGAGAGAGACAGAGTGTGAGCAGGGGAGGGCAGAGAGAGAGAGAGAAACACAGAATCTGAATCAGGTTTCAGGCTCTGCACTGTCAGCACAGAGCCTGACATGGGGCTTAAACTCACGTACTGTGAGATCATGACCTGAGCCAAAGCCAGGCGCTTAACTGACTGAGCCACCGAGGTGCCCCTTTAAAAAAATTGTTTTAAGTTTATTTATTTTGAAAGGGGGGGAGGGACAGAGAAAGAGAGAATCCCAAGTAGGCTCTGCACCTGCCAGTGCAGAACCCGATGTGGGGATCGAACTCATGAACCATGGGATAATACCCTGAGCTGAAATCCAGAGTTGGAAGCTTAACTAACTGAGGCGCCCAGGTGCCCCTGTACTAACTCATTTAATCTTTGTTCCAGCCCTCTGAGGTAAGGAACTGTGATTATCGTTTCCACTTTATGGAGGAGAAAACCAAGGAGTTGCGTGGCATAGCCCATGCCTCTGACTTTGGAGTCTGCACACCCACCACTGTACCACACGGCCTCTCTTCAATAAGCAAGGGCTGGGACTACTCACCACTCAAGCCCTGATCCACACAGTGGTCCGTGCCTAGGAGCCAACTCCACATCAGTGGTTCTTGCCTTTCTCGATCACAGACCCCTTTAACACTCGCCCCAGGAAAATGTGTGCATGCACACACACTCACACCCCTTAAGAAATTCACAGATTCCCCCCCCTCCTCAAGCCTTTCCAGGGCAAGTGGGTGATGGGAAAGACTTCTGGGGTGAGTGTTTCAGCCGGGGGATATTCTCCAGTCTGGAACAAAAGGGCATGGCTTTGAATTTTAAGAGATTTACTTTATTGAGAGAGTGAAAAGTCGGGGGCGCCTGGGTGGCTCAGTCGGTTAAGCACTCTTCATTTGGGCTCAGGTCACGATCTCACCTTGGTGAGACTGAGACCGGCATTGGGATTGTCTCTCTTTCTCCTCCTTCCTCTGCCCCTCCCCTATTCACACACATGCATGCACACACTCTCTCTCCCTCTCAAAATAAAATAAACAAACATAAAAATAAAAAAATGAAATTCCAAGGGCGCCAGTGGGCGTGGAGCCTGCTTGCGATTCTGTTGCTCCTCTCTGCCCCTCCCCCACTTGTGCATGCTCTCTCTCTCTCTCTCTCTCTCTCTCTCTCTCAAAATAAATAAACTTAAAAAACAAAAAAGTAAATACATAAAATTCCATAGCTACTTTTATTTACTTCACTAGTGAACAGAACAAAAAGCAGTCCATCCTGAGAATCCCCATCTTTGGATCAATTTAATTACCCACTTCTCTCACACATCTAGCCAGCTGAACACTGCTGGAAGAAATCTCATAATTCTGCCGATTTATGCCAATGCACATTTATGGGGTCTAATCCCAGCTGGGTCTTTAACACTACTTGGCAGCTCTTACTTGTACCAGATAAACACTCACACCCTTTCTCACGATGGCCACTCCAACCCTTCTGTAATGATTCTTTGAGCTTTAAAAGTTTTCATGTGTTAGAAACATAATTGCACAAATTTTAATTCATAGCCTACAGGATTTTTATCCAGTTTCTCCATGTACTTGGGCTCTTGACCCTTTATTTTTTGGATAATTATTTATTTAGAGGCTACCATGCCTGGCATTGGGCTGGGCTCTAGGACCCGACTGTGGTCTATGTTCCCACGAACTTTACAGTCCAGAGAAAAAGACTATCATTCCACAAATAATTACAAATATGATGAGGGACACTAAATGTGTTGATGTGGGGATTTCAGGAAGGCCTCCCTGAAGTGGTGGCCTTTCAAGCGGAGTCCTGAAGGATGATATGTCAGTTTGGAATGCTTTGGGCTGCACACAACAGAAAATCTGACCGACAGTGAAACCATAAGGATGTTTATTATTTCCTTAAGAAGTCTAGCAAAGGGGCGCCTGGGTGGCTCAAGTCAATTAAGTGTCCGACTTTGACTCAGGTCATGATCTCATGGTCCGTGGGCTCAAGCCCTACATTGGGCTCTGTGCTGACAGCTCAGAGCCTTGAGCCTGGTTTAGATTCTGTGTCTTCCCACCTCTCTCTCTGCCCTCCATGCTCACTCTCTCCCTCTCTCAAAAATAAACATTAAAAAAAAAAAAGAAAAGAAAAGAAATCAGAGCCCTTTATCAAAAAAAAAAAAAAAAAGAGAAGAAGAAGAAGAAGAAGAAGAAGAAGAAGAAGAAGAAGAAGAAGAAAAAGAAGAAGAAGAAGGTCTAGAAGCAAAGAGTTTCAGGGCTTTTAGATAGCTCAACAATATCAAGATATCCCTACAAATTTCTTAGCTTTTCCCTCAGTCATAAAAGGGTTGCCATAGATTCAAGCGTGACTTACACAACATCATTCCGAAACACAAAGAAGAGAAAGGGTTCTGGTCCCCCAGCAGCTCTCTTTCAGAAGGGCGCAAGAATTCACCCACAAATTCCCAGGAGTTTTTCTCTTTTTTCCCCCCAAAAGTGGGTCATATGCCCACCTCAGGCGTAGAAAAAGGGGGTTACCATGACTCACTTAGTCCAACCAGGATCGATCCCGTAGCACAGTGAGGATCCTACCTTCTCTGAAGATATTGCTGCTTATCAGACTCCTCAAATGAAGATTAAAGGGTTTACCAATTCGGGATATGGACACCTAGATAATTCAAATAAAATTAACCTTCATACCAATAAAACTTAAACTTTTAAAAAGTCATCTTAAAAGCATCAGTGGGGTGTCTAGGTGGCTCGGTTGGTTAAGTGTCGACTCTTGGTTTCAGCTCAGGTCATGATCTCATGGTTCGTGAGTTCAGACCTGCGTTGGGCTCCGGGCTAACAATGCAGAGACTGCTTGGGATTCTCTCTCCTTCTCTCTGCCTCTCCCCTGCTTGCGCGTGTGCTCTCTCTCTCTCTCTCTCTCTCTCTCTCTCTCTCTCTCTCTCTCAAAATAAATAAACTTAAAAAAAAAGCATCAGAGAAGTAACAAGATTTGAGGAATTGCTGAATTGTGATGCTGAGATACTGAAGAGGGGAAAGTGGAGAAGTGAAGTCTCTTCTGAAGGTTGCTTATGCCCTGGGGCTTTGCTCTGGAAAAGGCTGAACTGCAACTGTGGCTGCATGGAGGGGCTAGGGTGAAAATTTCAAAGTGAGGTGGTTCTGGATTGCTAGTGCCCTCAAGAGCTGGTAAATAATAAGTTCTTTTTAGAGAAAGACACTATTATCTTGAGCCTCAAGGTATTTCTATAAATAACTTTCAAAAACAATGTCCAGTACACAAAGATAACCCAAGGACATCAGACAGCATGAATAAGAACAGTAGGTACAACAGGTCATAGTAGTAGACTCATAGGGTCTCCAGATATTGAAATGATCAGCACAGATTACAAAACAATAAAATCCAAGAATGGAAAATTTGGCTGGGAAATAGAAACTTTAAAAAATGATATTACAAATGTTAAACAGGGGGAACAATGTAAATTCTGGAACTTAAAACTACAATAACCAAAATTAAGAACTGAAAGAATTTTACCAGCAGATTAGAAATAGTAAAGGAAAAATTAATGAACTGGAATACAGGTCAGAAGGAAATACCAAGAATGATGCATAACGGGAAAAAAAGAAAGAAAATGCAGAGGGGCGGGTAAAAGACATGATATCACAATGAAAAGGTCTAAGCAGAGTCCGAAAGGAAAGGAAAGAATGGACATAGGCAATAATTGATGAAACAATGGCTCAAAAATTTCCAGAGTTGATGAAACACATTAAATCATACATTTAAGAATCCAACAAATCCTAAGAAGGATAAATACAAAATTCACTGCCTTACACATTAGTGAAACTGCAGAAAACCAAAGACAAGGAGAAAATAGTAAAAGTGGTCAGAATAAAACAGACAAATTACCTTTAAAGGTCACAACAGGGGTGCCTTGGTGGCTCAGTAGATTAAGCATTCAACTTCAGCTCAGGTTATGATCTCATGGTCTGTGAGTTAGAGCCCTGTGTTGGGCGTGAAGCCCGCTTCGGATTCTCTCTCTCTCACCCTCTCTCTCTGCCCCTCCCCTGCTTGCTCTCTCTCTTACAAAAATAAATAAACATTTAAAAAAATTAAAAGCCACAACATTCAAAGGACCCACACTTCTTGATTTCAAAGCTTACTCCAAAGCTACAGGAATCAAGACAGTGTGGTAATGGCATAAGGGTAAACAGACAGGTCAGTGGAATAGAATTCAGAGTCCAGAATAAAATCTCACATTTATGGTCAACTGATTTTCAACATGGTGCCAAAAATTCAATAGGGACAAAAGTCTTTTCAATAAACAATTCTGGGACAATTGTATATCCACATACAAATAAATAAAAGTGGACCCCTACCTCATGTGATATATAAAAATCAGCTCTAAATGGGACAAAGACCTAAAAATAGAAAATTCTTAGAAGAAAACACTCACAGGAATAAATCTTTGTGACCTCAGGTTATTTAGGCAATGGTTTTCTAGATATAACACCAAAAGCATAAACAACTAAAGAAAAAATAGATTAGACTATGTGAAATTTAAAACTTTTGTGCTTCCAAGGATACCATCAAGAAAGTGAAAACGCAAGGGCACCTGGCTGGCTCAGTTAGTAGAACATGCAACTCTTGATCTTGGGGTCATGAGTTCAAGCCCCACATTGGGGGTAGAGTTTACTTAAAACAAATAAGTGAAAAGACAATCTACAGAGTAGGAGAAAATATTTGCAAATCACATATATGATAAAGGACTTTTAATGAGAATATATAAAGAACTCTTACAATTCAGTAGTAAAAAGACAAATAACCAGTTAAGTAATGGGCAAAGGATTTGAATAGACATTAATCCAAAGAAGACACACAGGGGCCCCTGGGTGGCTCAGTGGGTTGAGCATCTGAGTCTTGATTTCAGCTCAGGTCATGATCTCATGGTAGTGAGACCAAGCACTGCATCGGGCTCCACTCTGGCACCAAGGAGCCTGCTTGGGATTTTTTTCTCTCCCTCTCTCTGCCCCTCCCCTGCTAGTGCTCTCTCTCTCAAAATAAATAAAGAAACATTAAAACAATTAAAACAACAAACAAAGAAGACATATAAATGGCGAATAAACACTTAGAAAGATGCTCAACATCCATCATTAGCCAGTAGGGAAATGCAAATCAAAACTACAATGAAAAGTACTTCATCTCACACCCACCAGAATGCTAAAATAAGAAAAGACAGTTAATAGCGAGGTTGATGAGGATGTGGAAATCTGGAACCTCACATACTGCTGCTGGGAATGTAAAACAGTACAGTCACTTTGGAAAACAATTTGGTAGTTCCTCAAAGGTTAAACATAGGATCACTCTATGACCCCAAAATTCTGTCCCTAGGTATGACCCAAGAGAAATGATAACATTAGTTCTCATAAAAACTTGTACATGAATATTCATAGTAGAATAATAGAAAAAAATGGAACTGAAACGTCCATTAGCCAATGAATGGATAAAATGTGTTATACCCACACAACGGAGTACTATTCAGCCATAAAAAGGAACGAAGTGCTGATATATGCTACAATATGGATGGACTTTGAAAATACGCTAAGTAAAAGGAGGTAGACATAAAAGGTGACATATTGAATGATTCCTTTTATGTGGAATTGACAGAATAGGAAAAGATCTATAAGGACAGAAAGTAGATTAATGGTCACTGAGGAGTGACAGGCAGGGGATGGGGGGTAGATACGGGGAATGAAGGTGACATCTAAATGATAAAGAGTCTGTTTCTGGGATGATAAAAATGTTCTAAAATTTGTGGCAATGGTTGCACAACTTTTGTGAATATACTAAAATCCCACTTAGGGACGCCTGGGTGGCTCAGTTGGTTAAGTATCCAACTTTGGCTCAGGTCACGATCTCACAGTTTGTGAGTTCGAGCCCCGCATCGGGCTCTGTGCTGACAGCTCAGAGCCTGGAGCCTGCTTCAGATTCTGTGTCTCCCTCTCTCTCTGCCCCTCCCCCACTCATGCTCTGTCTCTCTCTCTCCTTTAAAAATAAAGAAACATTTTGGGGCGCCTGGGTGGCGCAATCGGTTAAGCGTCCCACTTCAGCCGGGTCACGATCTCACGGTCCGTGAGTTCGAGCCCCGCGTCAGGCTCTGGGCTGATGGCTCAGAGCCTGGAGCCTGTTTCCGATTCTGTGTCTCCCTCTCTCTCTGCCCCTCCCCCGTTCATGCTCTGTCTCTCTCTGTCCCCAAAATAAATAAACGTTAAAAATAATAAAAACATTTTAAAAAATTAAAAAAACCATTTAATTGTATACTTTATTTATTTATTTATTTATTTATTTATTTATTTATTTATTTATTTTACTTTTTTTAATTTTACATTCAATGTGGGGCTCGCACTCACAATCCTGAGATCAAGACCTGCATGTTCTACCAACTGAGCCAGTCAGGCACTCCTAGCTGTATACTTTAAATGAGTGAGTTATATGGTAAGCGAATTACATCCCAGTGAGGAAAGAAAGAAGAAAGAAAGAAAGAAAGAAAGAAAGAAAGAAAGAAAGAAAGAGAGAGAGAGAGAGAGAGAGAGAGAGAGAGGGAGGGAGGGAGGGAGGGAGGGAGGGAGGGAGGGAGGGAGGGAGGAAGGAAGGAAGGAAGGAAGGAAGGAAGAAATGGAGAGAGACTGTGTGAGCAGGGGAGAGGCAGAGAGGGAGGGAGACACAGAATCCAAAACAGGTTCCAGGCTCTAAGCTGTCAGCACAGAGCCTGATATAGGGCTCAAACTCACGAACTGTAAGATCATGACCTGAGCTGAAGTCAGATGCTCGACCAACTGAGCCACCCAGGTGTCCCAGGACTTTTTTTTTTTTTTTTTTTAGATCCAACTGTTATGCTCTTTACTAAAGATAAAGATACTTCATAATTATAAAAAGGTTCAATGGTTTAAGAAACAAAAAGTTCAAGGGTTCAATTTACCAGGAATATATAATAATTCTAATTTTTTTATACCCAATAACATGATCTCAATGTATTTAAAGCAAAAACTAAAGTAAACAAATACCTGATCATAGTAGAGATTTTCACATACTCTTTCAATAGATAAGAAAATCAGTAAAGATTCAGAAGATTTGAATAATGTTATTAACTATATGTACCAAATATATAGAATACTATATCTGAAAAACTACAAAAATACACATTCTTTTCAAACACACACAAAGTATTTATAAGTGACCACATACTAAGCCATAAAGCGAGTTTCAACAAATCCAAAGGGTTAAAATCATCCAGAGTTCATTTGTTAGGCACGACACAATTATGTTAGACATCAGAAACAAAAGGACAGCTAAAAAACCCCAGATGTTTGGAAATAAAATAATATGCTTCTAAATAACTCATGAATCAAAGAAGAAATCAGAATTAAATTACAAAGCCTGAAATAAAGAATTAAAAAATATTACATATCAAAGGTTGTGGGTTACAAGCTATTGATGGAAATTTATAGCCTTACATAGTTAAATCAGAAAAGAAGAAAATTTGAAAATTAATGAACTTAGATGCATCAGAAAGTAGAAAAACAGCAAGTTAAACTTGATGAAATTAGAAATAAGGGAATAATAAAGATAATTGAAAGCATACATTACACACAATAGAATAAAAATAAAATAAGCTGGTACTATGAGAAGACTAATGAAACTGATCAACCTTTGGTCAAATGAAAAAGAAAACAAAGGGAGAGAGAGAGAAAGAGAGAGAGAGAGAGAGAGAAGACACAAATGAACCCTGTAAGGAATGAAAATGAAAAACAGGGCATTACTATAGTCCCTGCAGACCTTCAGAAGAAACCAAGAGGATATTAGGAACTTGACACTAAAGCACTGGAAAATTTTTATGGAATGGATACATCCTCAAGGGGGAAAAAGACAGTTTATAAAATGCCCAAGGAAAAAATAGGAATTCTGAAAAGACCAGTTACTTAAATGAATTTACACACCAGTTTAAAATTTTCCCCGTCCCACATGGCTTCCTTAGCAACTTCTACCAAACTATCAAATATTTACAGAAGACAATGAGGTCAGTATTGTGCAAACCCTTTCAGAGAAAAGTAGTAATTACTTTCGCCAACTTATTTTGAGCCTAATACAATATATTGTAAATATGTTTTTACATTTAATATTTATAAAAAATTAATATTAATTTTTGTATAAAATATAAAATATATTTTTAAAACTTTTGAAGAAAGGGAAGATGGAATAGGAGGACCCTGAGCTCACCTGTTCCACGGATTCAACTAGATAATGCACCAGTTTAAATAACGTAAAACTTTCTATATATTACTACGTTTTGACATTCTAGAAGAATTTTTTCCGGCTTGGGAGAGACAATTCTTCTTCTTCTTCTCTTTAATGTTTATTTTTGAAAGAGAGAGCGTGAGCAGGGGAGAGCCAGAAAGAGAGGGAGACAGAGAATCCCAAGGAGGCCCTATGCTGTCAGCACAGAGTACGACCGTGACCTGAGCTGAAATCAAGAGTCAGATGCTTAACCCACTGACCACCCAGGCGCCCTGAGAGACAATTCTTAAGAGATGGCCCAGGTGAGAGCATCATCCAGAGCTGTCCCTCCTCTGTCCTGCCCTTTTCACTCCAGGAGGCAATACTCCTCTGCCTTAATCATCCCAGGGCTAGGTGCCAGGCAGCTAGGGACCAGCCCTCTAATCCAAAGCTGGCCAAAATTATTCCAACTAGTCAGTTCTAAACCCTTCCCTGCCTTGCCTTTTCCCCAGAAACCCCAATAAAGTCTGTAGCCTAAACCTTCTCACATCCCTTCTGCCTCCTGACTTTGGTGTCTTTCCAATGTGAAAGTTTTTTTTGTTTTTTTTGTTTTAATCTACAAAAATGGCTTTGTGTCTCCTGTTTCTAGGACCTGTGAGTTCCCCCCTGCCCCCGTTCTGTCTCTTCTGTGGCTGCATCTAACCGACCACCTCATAAAAACCACGAAATATGTCATCTTGTTACTAAAAACTGATAAAGGCAGTATGAGGAAGATAAACACAGGTAAATCCCATTCATGAAAAATGATACAAAAATTCTAAAACATACAGTAGGAAGTTGAATCCAGCAATATATAAAAACAAATGAGGGGCGCCTGGGTGGCGCAGTCGGTTAAGCGTCCGACTTCAGCCAGGTCACGATCTCGCGGTCCGTGAGTTCGAGCCCCGCGTCGGGCTCTGGGCTGATGGCTCAGAGCCTGGAGCCTGTTTCCGATTCTGTGTCTCCCTCTCTCTCTGCCCCTCGCCCGTTCATGCTCTGTCTCTCTCTGTCCCAAAAATAAATAAACGTTGAAAAAAAATTTTTTTTAAATAAAAAATAAAAAATAAAAACAAATGACACATCATGTCCAAGTTGTGTTTATTATTATTTTAGTAATACAAGATAAGTTTAACTTAAAAAAAATCAATTAATGAATTTACCATATTAACAAACCAAACAAGAAAAATCATGCATCCTCCCCATAGCTGCAGGGAAAATATTTAATACAATTTGACATATATTTATGATGCAAAACTCTTAGTGAGTGTGCCTGGCTGGCTCAGTTGGTAGAGTGTCCAACTCTTGATCTCAGGGTTGAGTTCGAGCCCCATATTGGGGCTAGAAATTACTTTAACAATTTTTAAAAACAAACCAAAACAAAACTCTTAGCAAACTAGGAATAAAAGGGGACTTTTAAAATAATTTTTTATACATTTTAATTTATTTTTGAGAGACAGAGACAGAGCATGAGAGGGGGAGGGGCAGAGAGAGGTGGGGGGACAGAATCTGAAGCCGGCTCCAGGCTCTAGGCTCTGAGCTGTCAGCACAGAATCCGCAGTGGGGCTCAAAACTGAGATCATGACCTAGGCCAAAGTCGGTGCTCAACCAAGTGAGCTACCAAAGTGCCCCAATCTCCCTTTTTTTATGAAGTTAAAAATACCTTAATGTTATATTATATACCCTTATCACATACTGTACCTTACTATGTACATATATACTTATATATACATTTTGTGTACAGAGTTGTGCACATAAGAATATGGCCACTGTATCTTCTGAGTGATTTAAAGGATTTCCAAAGGTTATGTTCACTATGTAACTTTTGCCTTATGTACTGCTTTTAGAACCTAAATTTGGTATAAGGTACAACTCTATTGTTGATGGATTTAAACTTTTTTTTTTCTTAACATTTATTCATTTTTTTAAATTTTTTTTTTAACGTTTATTTATTTTTGAGACAGAGAGAGAGAAACAGAGCATGAACGGGGGAGGGGCAGAGAGAGAGGGAGACACAGAATCAGAAGCAGGCTCCAGGCTCTGAGCCATCAGCCCAGAGCCCGACGCGGGGCTCGAACTCACGGACCGCGAGATCGTGACCTGAGCTGAAGTCGGACGCTTAACCGACTGAGCCACCCAGGTGCCCCAACATTTATTCATTTTTGAGACAGACAGAGCATGAGCAGGGAAGGGGCAGAGAGAGAGGGAGACACAGAATCTGAAGCAGGCTCCAGGCTCTGAACTGTCAGCACAGGGCCCTATGCAGGGCTCGAACTCACAGACTGCAAGACCATGACCTGAGCTGAAGTTAGAAGCTTAACCGACTGAGCCACCCAGGCACCCGCACTGTTGACAGGTTTAAGAGCTATTTAGGAGATTTGGTGACTGCCTGGAATAGAAGGGAGAAGGAAAGTGATTCCCAGTCTCTTGCCTAAACAACTGAATAGATGGTGGTTCTGTTTACTGAGATGGGGCCCACTGGGGTAGGAAGAGTTGGAGGGTAGAGATGGTCGCTTATCTTTCCCAATATTTTATGAAAAACTTCAAAACTGCAGAAAAGTTGACAGACTGTATAGTGAACACCCATATAGCTACCATATACGTTCTACAACACACTTACTGCTACATTTTCTTTTTTATATCTTCCCACATTGAATAAGCTGAATGTGTGGGATCTAAGAGACTTCCAAGTGTCATGTCTTGTAGGCTACTGGTCTAGAGGACAGAAGCACATTCAAAAAGCAGGCTGCACATGCTGCCTCCCCCTCTTCACCTCCCATTCATACTCAATTCCCTAGAATTAGGCCTTGTAAAAAAAAAAAGGTTGCTTACTTATTTATAATCTCTACACCCAATGTGGGACTTGAACTCACAACCGAGAGATCAAGAGTCACAGGCTCTTCTGACTGACCCAGCCAGGTGCCTCTAGAATGCAGCTTTTAATATCTTCCTTCTTTTTAAAAATGTTTTATATATATATATATATATATATATATATATATATATATGTATATATATATATACATATATATATATATATACACATATATTTATTTATTCAGTCAGTCAGTCATTTTAGAGAGACAGAGTTGTGCACGCATGCGCATGGGAAGGGCAGAGGGAGAGAGAAAGAGAATCTCAAGCAGGCTCCATGCAGAGCCTGACTCAGGGCTCGATCTCACGATAGTGAGATCATGACCTGAGCAGAAATCAAGAGTCTGATGCTCAATCGACTGAGCCACCCGGGTGCCCCTAACATCTACCTTCTAAAGATTCTTTCACTAAGGACACCAACCACTGAAGACCCCAAAACTGAACTCATCGTCCTCCTCCTGGAAACCCTGCTCCTCCTCCTCCTGTACATCTTACCTTACAGTTACCCAAATCTCAAATTTAGGGTATCTCTGGCAGCAGGCAGGTTCTTTCACTCTCATCTTTTAAATATCTCTAACAGATGTCCTCTCCCTGTACCATTAAAGCTCTGGATCTCAAAATTTCTCATTTGACTGATATTAATGAGCTACAATTTCAACCTCTGAACTGGTCCCCATCGCTATCCTTTCTCTAGCTTATCTATTCGTCTGTCCATCTAATTTATCTTTTTTTTTTTTTTTAATTTTTTTTTTTTTCAACGTTTATTTTATTTTTGAGACAGAGAGAGACAGAGCATGAACGGGGGAGGGGCAGAGAGAGAGGGAGACACAGAATCGGAAACAGGCTCCAGGCTCTGAGCCATCAGCCCAGAGCCCGACGCGGGGCTCGAACTCACGGACCGCGAGATCGTGACCTGGCTGAAGTCGGATGCTTAACCGACTGCGCCACCCAGGCGCCCCTAATTTATCTTTTTAAAAAGTCTGTTCACATCACTTTTCTTTTGCAATATTTTACAGTTGCTTATACCCAGATTGGCATGACTTCCATAGTCCTTCAAGATCTGCCAGAAAGTATGACTACCCTTAAATTTACAATCTCCTGCCCAGTTACCCACCCACATCATTTTTACTACTTACTGGCTCTTCAAATATACCAATCACACTTTCTGCTTTATTGCCGCCTCCGCGAAGACCTCCCTGAAAGCTAGGAGACTCCCAGAGAATCCTGAGAAAACATCTAATCATTAAATATTCAAGTCTCCACAGAGATAAAAATCCTTGAGGGCAGTGCTTTGGTCTTCTTTATGGCCAGAATACTTAGTCTCACCACCTAAGAATACTCTACCTGACACAAAACGGACACTCTGTTTACTTCAGCGGAACTCTGCATACATCCAGTGCTTTGTACACTCTCCCCTTCCTCTTCCTGCAAAATCCTACCCAAGCTTGAATTCCTTCTTGAAGCCTTCAACGGCCCCAACAAGTAGTTAGGGGCTCTGGCTCCTTTATCCACTGCCCTGAGCTTAATAAATTATACTTTAATAGTTTATCTATATAACTAAGTGCCGTAAATGTGAACACTTTCCCTTTTTCTTGGTAACTAACATCAATCCTATCCATGCTTCTGAGCTCAATCCACAACCACCTACTCTGATCCCCAGAGCGAATTACTTCTTTTAACTCTCAGCTCACGAAGCGGGCAATCTATTTAGCGCCTGATGGTCTTTCATTACCGCGGCTTACTATCGCGTTCCCGGTTCCCTCCCTGTCCATCCTGTAGACTGTAACCTTGTAGGGGTGGGGAGGGCGATCCTACCTTTCTGACTCGCCCTCCAGTACTTGGCGCTGCGCTTTGCAAACGCAGCGGTAAAGCACCTCCGGGAAGCTCACGAAGGGACACAGCCCTTTGGAGACGTCCCTGCCGGCGGACCCGCCCCCTTCCTGATCCCAACCTAGGCGGAGCCACGCGCGGGCTGGGTGAGCGGAGGACTGGGCCCGGCCTTGCCTGGCTCAGGCCCCGGGTCCCAGCGGCTTTCGGGAGGATCTCTGGACATCCGCCGGCCGCTCGCGCAGGCGCGGAGACGTTCTTTGAACACGTGACCCAAGCCCTAGGCCCCAGTTGCCCGCGCAGGAGTGGGACGAGGCGCAGACCCCTCTCGCTGGTTGAGCGTGGTGCTGAAGGACAGGCGAGGGAGCTGCCAAGACGCTGCTTCGTTAGAAACAGCCATCCGGCAAAGTAAATAAATAAGAGGCTGGGGAGAACCGAGAGGCAGGTGTCTGTTTGGGAGCTGCTGGGGTTCAGCTTGTTCCTAGTTGGGGCAGGACGGCGGTCCTTGCCTCACCCCCACAGTCATAACTGGGACCAGGGAAGTCCCGCTTTCTGGAGACTTGGCCCCACGAGAATCGAGTCTTCATTCTGATTCTTCCAGCTCCTGTTTCTTGGGGGCAGCCTCCGAGGGCTGAAGAGTCCTGCCCCTCCCCTCAGGCGTGGGCGCGATACTCTCCTAACTGGACTTCCGGGTTCCTGCCAGGCTGGCTGCCTACCAGACGCTGCAAAAGGCAGATTTGAACCCTGAACCCTGCTTGAAACCGCCAGTGCCTTCGTGGGCAGAGGTGCCAAGATGCACTTTTAAACCCTTGCGGAGGAGACATTTGTGATGACCTCCTGCTTATCATTCCAGCCACATCTGGAAGGGAGACCACCAAAGCCTCAGGCCCTCTCAGCCTTAGTGCTTCTCTGCCTGAGCTGTCCTGCCTGAGACTTACCTGCCCCCTGCACCTTATACTACTACTCCGACCTCCCCCACACAGAGGCTTTCCCCAGTATATACATACAGCCCTCAGCCCTACCCCCACCTCGGACCAGGCTATCTGGCAGCCCCCTGCAACACAACTTAACACACCTGTTAGGCTCCTGGGTTATGAGCAACTTGATGGAAGGGGCAGTGTTTTCTGGATGTGTATCCCCCACATCTAGCATAGTGTACATCGGTGGGCGTTCAGTAAACGGATATGGAATGAATCAAAGTATGGACTCCAAGAGTGAAGATTTTAAAATGTAGGGCTGGGTTTATGGCACTTTGGGGGCTTACCCAAGACATGAAACCATATCTTTTGCCTTTAAATGATGATAGCTAGCTAACAAGGTGACACTGTTGTTCAAATATGTTAATAAATTCAAGATGACAAATAGTGAAGTTAAGCTGTTGAGTTATGGTACCATCATAGCCTGTGGAATGGTTCTGCTCAGTCAATGGGGGCAGGACAGTGGGCCTCTGGGGCCAGTCAACTGAAGAAAATCCTACCAGGCTTAGAAGGGTGTGTTTGTATGTGAGACGTTAAAGACAATGAGGATGGCAAATCCAAGAGGTGTTTACTGTAATGAATGTTCAAGGAGGGTGGGGTTCCCCCAATCTGATCCTCTGAGGCTCTGGGTGACTCACTCTTCCTTGGGCTCAGGGGGTGGGGCTGATATTTCTTCCCGGCGTTGGCCTTGCTCCCCCTGGCCCTTGGCATCCTCAGTGTCTCCAGCCACTAGAGCCACATTCCTCAGATAGTAAGTGTTGAAGCAGTTGGTCTGGTCATCTCCAGGACTCAGGTTACAGCAGAAAGCAGAGTCTCGCCAGAAGTTACGTCGGGGGCCACACAGGTCCTCAATGAAGGCTGATTTCTGATGAAGGAGAAAAGTAAAGCAGAGATGATGGGGAAGGAGGTGTTGGATGGAGGTCAAGCATCAATACTTGGGTGTTCAAAGTCCCCTTGCTCTCGGCTTGTCTCCCTGGATCCCTTCCTGGGGCCAGAGAGGGTGCAAGGCTGCCTTGCACACCTAGATTCCTTGTGACAGACATATGTGCACATCTGGAAATGCCTAACGCTTGGGGCCCAGAGAAGGCATAATAAGAACTTAGAGGTAGGGAGCAGATCAGGTCAGAATGAAGACTTCTGGGGGGTGCCTAGGTGGCTCAGTGGGTTAAGCGTCCAACTTCAGCTCAGGTCATGATCTCACGGTTCGTGAGTTCGAGTCCCACGTCAGGCTCTGGGCTGATAGCTCAGAGCCTGGAGCCTGCTTCAGATTCTGTGTCTCCCTCACTCTCTGCCCCTCCCCTGCTCATTCTCTCTCTCTCTCTCAACCATAAATGAACATTAAAAAAAAAAAAAAAGAATGAAGACTTCTGGAACGAAGAAAAAATCTTCCCCACTAGTCCTCTATTTCTGTGGGCGGGGGGTGTGAGGTACTAAAGAGAAGGGGTGGCCTGCAGAGCTAGCCCTCTGTCTCCCCTCCCCTGCTTTCCTTTGGAGACTATGACCCCCCTGCTGCCCTCACTCACCTCCTCCTCAGCACAGCAGGCCTGTTCTGGAAATGGCAGGTCACAGCAGTGGGCAGTCATGTTCCGGATTAGCCCAGGAATCTGTTTACTATGTTGGTGGGAAAGAGGCAAGGGTCAGGGTCTTTATGCATCCCTAGGCACCAAAATGGTGCTTGGAGACCATGGTTTTGCTCTTACCAAGAATGCCCCCAGAGGATGCCCCAGAAGGAAGGTTTGGGGGAAGGGAAGAGAGGGAAGAACCGGGCAAGACTCACTGCTTGGTGAGAACTCTTCCGTTTCCACAGAGATGGCCCATGAGGTTGGGGGTAACTCGGCTGAGGTCAAGGGTCAAGATGTCTCGGTCATAGTTGGGGTAGGGAGCCCGACGGGCAAAGCACTCATCACGGGCAGGGCTAGGAGGATAGTGGCAACACGAGTGGTGGTGGGTCTTTACAGACTGTTCCCGATAACAGTATCCATCAAGGGCATCCTCCCACTGTGGGCCAGAGAGAGGGAAGTCAGAAGTCTGGACACTCGGCCCCTTCTCTTCTGACCCTCTACTGCCCTACACTATGAGATGAGGGACTCCCGGCCACAGGTGCCGAAAGGGAAGGACAAAGAACCAGAGGGCATGGATGTATGGTGTTGGGAAGGAGGAAGGGATGGAAGCACAAATGAGGCTTGGCACGGGCCACGGGAGATGAGCTGGAGTGGTAGACGAGGGGGTCAGGTGAGGCCAGAGCTGGACGGATGGATGGCACATGGGTGCATGTGTGGGATCGCGGGTGGACGAGGCCAGGAGTGCAGGATGAAGGCTTAGGATGAACAGACGCAGATGACGAAGACAGTGGATGGATGGACACTTGCAAGCAGACGAACGGGCAGACGAGCTCACAGTGGGGAGGTACACGGATGGATGGACCGGCAGGATCAGAGGTCGGAGATGGGTGGGCTGGCAGACAGGCTCTTGGGGGGCTGGGACGCCCACTTACAGCCTTCCACATACAGGTGTGGTTGTTCCCCTGCCGGCAGCAGCGCTGGAACTCCCCCTCTAGCCGGATCAATGCCTGCAGCTGTCTTTGGATGGGGTCAGTAGCTGGGAGGTTGCGTGGCACAGAACGGAAGCGTCTTAGGTGGCAGATGTTCTTGATGTTGTCCAGAGTGGGTACCCCAGGGGGGAAAGGCATCTCGGGGCCCGAGGAAATACCAGGCTGGTGGCTGGGGCAGGCCCGGAGCTGGTAGTGCGGCCGGGGAGCTGCCTCCTGGAAGCAGGAGAATCGAGCCTCCCCCTGCCGGTTGCAGCACCAGTGGGGTCGGGTCTTGACCGAGAACTCGGCCTCACAGAATCGGATCATTGCGTTCTCCCACTAGAGCAAGAGGGATGGATCAGCCCAGCAGCCCATTGTCCACATTCCTGTCCTCCTCCCAGGCTCCAGAAAAGGACCCTGGGCAGGTAGATAAGAAAGAAGCAGAGGCTGTTCTCTGCCCTTCCAGCACACTAAGGAGGCCCATGGTAGGGCCAACAAAAGGGACCTGGGGTTCCTACGTGCCAAGGCCGAGGCCTCTAGTCCTTCACACACACACACATACACACACACTGTCTGGAGGTTAAAGGACAAGTCCCAGCACCAAGAGCCCAACACCTACCACAAGTTTTGCACAGTCCAAGCGGTGTGCACGGCTGTGACAGCGGCAGCAGCGGGAATATCCAGTCTCCACTAAATTGAGGGTCTCACCCTGGCGAGTAAGGTGGGAGTAGCCAGAATGTGGTAGGTTCCAAGGGCCGTACATCACATGCTGGCGAGTAGGAAGGCAGATCTGGTCCAGATTGTCTGGAGAAGGTCGCCCAGGGGGGAAGCCGTCCAGCCGGTGGCCCCAGCCCCCTGGGGACCGGCCCTGTTGGCAGTGCAGGGCTGGATTCCAAGACTCAGGCTCTGGGGGGCTATGTTCCATGAAAGGCTTTTCTAGAATGGGGAAAACAGGGAAGGAGAATGAGTAGAGGAATAGAGAAAGTCTGGATGAGCTGGGAGGACTGAAAGAACTTGGGGTTGAGGAGAAAGGGTTGGCAGGATACAGGGGGAAAGAGACAGACATAAACTTGTGGCTTTTACCTTCAGAATGGCTGATGGAAAGGGAAGAGAAGTGGGGCATGAAAGGTGTCACTCTTACAGTCCCCACAAGTCAGACCTGCTCCCCTGTGCTGCCTCCCAAGCTTCAGGCTTCCCACCCCAGGGCCCTGAGCACTAAATCAGGGGCACAGACAGACTAGAGCTGTCACTCACCCTCTCTCTGCTTAGATGGGAAGGTCATTTCCTCCTGATGTGGGAAAGATGGGTCTACTAGGGTGGAAGCAGATGTGTAAACAGAAGCCATGTTGGGATGGACTAGAAGAGGGGGACGTGGCCAGTTGCCACTCATAAAGAGGAAGTCAGTACAGACACAAGAGAAAACAAAATGCGCCTTTTATGCCACTTAATCTCATAACTTTATAAAAGAGGTCTTGTTTCCCCATTTTCCCAGATGAGGAAACTAAGGCTTGGGGAGATAACTTACCCAAGGTTATACAGCGAGTGAGTGGCAGAGTCCCCAAAGCCCACGCGCATCAGTGGGGAGGGTGAAGAGGAGAGGGAGTCACTTACTTTCCTTCTGTTCAACAGGGGCCTGGTGAGGGGGCAGCTCTTCTTGGAGGGGGATGGCTTCCTGAGGGAGAGGGGACTCCACTGCAAGACAGGAGTGAGGGCACAAAGAAGCAAGGGTCAGACTGATGGCAGCACGGATTGTAGTGGCAGGGGGAGGAGGGGGATGGGCAAGCACTCACCTTTCTTTCCCATGGGGAGTTGGGGAGGGGGCAGCTCCTCCTCTTGGGCAGGGTTGGCTTCATGAGCGGGAGGGGGCTGTACTACAGAAGGAGGAGTGTGTGAGTGACACCCTCCCCCCCCTTGTAACCAGAGCGAGGAATAGGCAGGGCCTCCTCACCCCTCCCCATCTGAAGAACGGGAAGTAAGCCCAACCAGTAACCTGGGGGGGGGGGTGGGGGGGGGGAGTGGGTAACTGAGAAGGGTGCATGGTGGACTTACCTTCACTCTGTCCCTCAAAGTGAAAGCCAGGCTGAGGGGTGTCAGGGTGATCCATGGGGAGGGCTCGGGTCTGGGGTGGGGAGGGGGGTGCTGCATAGCCAACTAGAGGTAAGAGGGGAGATAGAGTGGACAGTTTCTCCTTCCCTCCCCCCTCCCCCAATCCTATGCTGCTCACCCAAACTCTCACCTTCTTGAATGTGATAGGTGAGGGGTTCTGGCCCCAGCTCCCTCTGCCCTTGAGCCTTGAAGTCTGAAAGAAGAGGGGGGAGTCAGGGTGGATCTGAGGAGCCCTTTCTTGGCCCCAAGCGCAAGATGCAGGGACAGTAGACATCAAGGGTGTAGGCCAGATGACCAAGACACCAGAAGCCTTTCCGTACTGCTCCTGTCCCATGTCCCCTAATCAATCCACACACCCCCTCCCCAAACCCACCTAGGTGTGACTGATTGGGTTCTGAGAAAGCCATGATATTCTGACAGCCTCACCTCCACCAGGCTCAAAGCCTTGGGTTTCCTGAGTCCAGGCTTGAAGGGAATGTGACCTGGGGCTGGGGTGGGAGGAATGGGGTGGTGGAAACCCTAATCTGTCAGTGTCTCTTCCTCAGGGCTCCTAAGTTCTCCTCCTCTCAGCCTCTCAGCTCTGATGCTTCTCTAGTTTTCTACAGGAGCAAGTCCCAACTTTGAACTAGTTGGGGTCTCATCTGTTTACCTCCTCTAGGCCCTTTAAACATCTGTGGGCCTTCTCATAAGAAGCCCACACTGAAGTTTAAGTGCCTCTCCTTCAGCTGGTCCCAGATCCTCCTTAGCTTAGGTTTCAGTTTAGGACCTGGGGACTGGGATGATTCAAAACCCCTGAGGCAAACTGCCCCACAGCTGCAGAGAAAGGTATCGCCTATAGCTGATGTGCAGTCACCAAAGACTAGCACCTGGGAGGAACAGACGGGCCTTCCAGATACAGACCAGATCTGTGTCACTCAACAGTTTCCCTTGCTAGCACTTTGTCCAGCATCCAGCAGATTATGTGTGTGCTAGATAGAGTGTGTCTGGTCCCCTGTGGACGGACACCCTCTCCACTCCTCTCCTAACCAGGCAGGGAAGCAGTCCAGGCTCTCTGGGTCAGCAAATCAGTTTTGAGTAGCCAGGGGGCCCCATTCTTTCTCTCTCCCCTGCCTGACAGGCCCCATATATACATCTTACTGAGGCAGATCCCCTCACTCTGGGAGTCTAGCCACCCACTGAATTGTCCATTTTATTCCAGTTTTATGTCTTCCGGCAGCAAGCTCTAGGAAACTCTCCCTCTGTGCACCTGCTCCCCTCCCTGGTTAAAGCCTCGGCTCCAGTACCCAGGCCCACCTTGGACCAAGGCCAAGTGGACAATCACCCTTCTGGTGATGAGCCATTCAGAGGATGGCTGGACCCAGGCACCAGGCCCACACTGGCCAGGGCCTCTGCCCAATGCTGCCTCCAACCCCAACTCACCTCCCTCAGAGGAGGCTACAGAAGCAACAGCCAGACAGGCCAAGACCAAGGCTGCTCTGTGCATGGTCCCCATCCTGGGGCAAGGACTGGTCAGTGGCACCCAGGAGGTGGGTCGTCTCGGGTAGATCTGGATCTGAAGGGCTGGGCTGCTGGGAGCCTGCTTCTCCGGTTGCTGTTACCGCTGTTGTGAACCTTGGGGCTGGCTCCTTCTCCTTTTATTCAGCTATCTGGGGATCACTCCCTCCCTCCTATTTCCTGCCATGACTCAGTCCCGGCTGCTCCTCCTCTGGCCTGGCAGCCACTCCTCCCAAATTCACCCTGAAGCCTTCTGAGAGGACTGAGGAGAACTGGGGTGAGGGGAGGAGAGCATTCTTATGATCCCCAGAGAAATGGATTCTGAGACTCATGTAGTAAGAGATGTTGAGACCTGCCTTTTCGGTTCAAGTCCTCTGTCTGCATGCTGCCTACTATGGAGCAGTACACCTGCTGAACTGGGCTGGGGAAACCGGGCACTAAGGAATCCTGGGTAGGGGACAGAACAGCTACCCCAGGAGCGCCCCTCCCAGGGGGAGGCCAGGGTCGCCCTCTTTCTGCTTCCCCAGCACCCCAGGATGAAAGAGATGGAGACAGGGTCAAACTCCCTTTTATGCCTACTCAGGAATCAGAGATGAAGACACATACCCGGAAGCTTCAAGTTTATTCTTTATTGCTTCACTCCTCTCACATCCAAACAGCTACAGCTTCCCCCAGATCAAGTCTCTTTCCAGGAGAGCAAGCTCATGCCTCCACACTTGTTCTGAGGGGCCTGGGGCCTCCGGATTCTGGCGGTCAGTTCGGGCTCTTCCACCTGAAGGGAGGCTGGCAGCTCCCGCGAGTCTCTGCCGCAACTGTATACGAAAGCTCAGAACACTCGCTCAGCGTTTGGGACCCTGGTGTTCTGGAGCTCCAGCAGCCTCTGCACGGCCTCAGTCAAGTCCCGCTCTCCAAGCTGGCAGTTGTCTCGAGTCCGAATGTTCACTGTTCTCTTACTCTGCTCTTTCTGGCCAACCACTGCAGGAAGAGGGCAGGTTTGAGACCGTCAGGGCACATTTTTCTACATGGGATATACAAAAATTCAAGAGACCTAAATCTTTAGGAAGGGTGAGAGCAGAGGCCAGATAAGGTACAGGAAAAGGGTATATTTAGCTGCCTCTTGCTTTCCAGTTTCCTGATCATCCTGACGGATAAGGAAATGCTCCAGACATTCTCCACATGCCTTATCACTTCCAGTCCCGAGCCTAGGGGTCGGAGACAGTAGGGTCAGCCACAGAAAAAGACAAACAGACCAAGAAGCAGACCCAGAGAGAAACTCTGTGTGTGTGGGCATTAGAGAGAGGGGAGGGTGGCAGGGGTATAAGAAACACATGCAAGCCCCTGGGGTCATGGGGTAACTTGCTCATGGCAAGTGGGAGTGTAAAATGAGAGGATCAAGTAATCTGGCAGTTTCTGCTCCTTATCATCCCTCAGGGCTAATTCCAACTAGGTCTACAATAAACAAAGCTAACTAATTAACGCCTGATTAATCCTTCCTGTCCCTTTCTCTCTGATGCTCCTTTGGTTAATTAACCTAACAGACACCAACAGCTAGGATGGAGGTCAGAAGAAAACTGTTTTCTTGAAACCATAAAACTCCTAGAAGAAAACATAGAGGTAATAATATCTTGGCATCAGCCTAAGCAACTTTATTCTGGGTATGTCTCCCCAGGCAAGGGAAACAAAAGCAAAAATAAACTACTGGGACCACATCAAACTAAAAGCTTTTGCATAGCAAAGGAAACTATCAACACAATGAAAAGGTAACCTACTGAACTGAAGAATATATCTGCAAATGATAAGCCACCTGGGTGGCTCAGCTGGTTGGGCATCTGATTCTTGATTTTGGCTCAGGTCATGATCTCATGGTTTGTGGGTTCGAGCCCCGCATCAGGCTCTATGCTGGCAGTGTGGAGCCTGCTTGGGATTCTCTCTCTCTCTCTCTCTCTCTCTCTCTCTCACTCTCTCTCTCTGCCCCTCCCCTGCTTTCTCTCCCTCTCAAAATAAATACTCCCCCCAAATATACAAAGAACTCATACAACTCCACTCCAAAAAACCCCAAATCATCATATTTGAAAATGTGCAGAGGGCCTAAATGGACATTTTCCAAAGAAGACATATATGGCCAACAGGTACATAAAAAGATGCTTCACAACACTAAACATCAGGGAAATGCAAATCAAAACCACAATGAGAAATCTTTTCACACCAGGAAGAATGGTTAGCACCAAAAAGACAAGAAATAACAAGTGTTGGCAAGGATGTGGACAAAAAGGGACCCTCACGCACTGTTGGTGGGAATGTAAGCTGATGCAGCCAGCATAGAAAACAATATGGAGGGTCCTCAATAAAGATTAAAAATAGAAATAACATAATGATCTAGTAATTCCAATGCATGGTATTTACCCCCCCAAAAGAAAACATTAATTCAAAAAGATTTATGCACCCCTATGTTTACTGCAGCATTATTTACAGTAGCCAAGACATGGAAGCAACCCAAGTGTCCACTGACAGATACATGGATAAATACACAGGGTGTACACACACACACACACACACACACACACACACACACACACACGTACACTGGAATATTACTCAGCCTGAAAAAGAGTGAGATTTTGTATGTGTGACGACATGGGTCGACCCAGAAGGTACTACGCTAAGTGAAGTCAGTCAGAGAAAGACAAATATCATGATTTCACTTTTTTAAAAAAGTAATCTCTATACCCAACATGGGGCTTGAACTCATGACCCTGAGATCAAGAGTCACATGCTTTACCAAATGAGCCAGCCAGGTGCCCCATATATATGGAATCTAAAAAACAAAAGAAATGAACACACACATGCACATCCCCAAAAGAAACAATCTCATAAATACAGAGAACAAAAAAGTGGTGGCTGCTAGGGTGGACAGGTTGGGGGGATGGAAGGCACAGTCGAAGGGGACTAGAGGTACAACCTTGCAATTATAAAACAAGTAAGTCATAGGGATGAAAAGTACAGCATAGAGAATATAGTCAATAATATTCTAATAACATTGTATGGTGACAGATGGTAGCTACATTTATTGTGATGAGCACTGAGTAATGTATAGAAGTGACACATTGTGTGTCAACTGTACTTCAATTAAGACAAATTTTTAATTTAATTAAAAAAATAAAGAATATTAAAGTTGCTATGTATATAATCAGGAGTGACAAAATATACAAAAATTTAAGAATAAAACGTGAGTCTGAAAAGAAATGCTATCTTTGCATCAAAATACTCTGAACCTTGGGCAATTTCCCCAGGGTGAATGTAGTTCACATGATCTCAGTTCAGTCTTAAGGGGGAACTTTAGCAGAGATGTCTGAAAATACGGGCCCAACAGGTAAAATTCAAACACTTTGGCTAGCTAGCTACACAAAAACCCTAGCCTTACTCTTGAAGGTATTCACTTTCTAACATATGTTGCAATAACCCAAATCTCATCGAATGTTTTCTCACGTCTGTGATTTTGTACTTTTTTTGTTTTGTTGAGAATATTATTCTGCACTAGGTAAGAAAGTGCTTTTCATGCTTATGATGTGATCTTCTATGACTTGCACAAATTCAAAGAATAAATTAGTGGTAGAAAGAAAAGAAGAAATGGGAAGCCTGGGTGGCTCATCCAGTTAAGCATCTGACTTTGGCTCAGGTCATGATCTCATGGTTTGTGGGTTCGAGCCCCACATTGGGCTCTATGCTGACAGCTCAGAGCCTGAAGCCTGTTTTGGATTCTGTGTCTCCCTCTCTTTCTGCCCCTCCCCTGCTCATGCTCTGTCCCTCTCTCTCTCTCCTTCAGAAATAAACATTTAAAAAAATTTTTTAAAAAGAAAAAGAAAGTTCTTCTGAGGATGAGAACTGGTTGTCAGGGGGTGAAGGAACTGAGGGCCCAAACAGCTCAGGTGTTCTGAATCCTGGCTCCCTGAAAGTCTCGCTCAGGGACTGAGCCCTAGTTAACACAAATCCAATAGGAAAGAACAGTGTAGAAGGCTGGTGGGGGAGCATGGGGCTCGGAGGGCCTGTGCTGCTGGTCACTTACCAAACTGAAAATTGTAGTGGGCGAGCTGAGCCCGGCGGACTCTCCGGCTGAGCGTCAGCCCCGAGTCGGCATCCAGGTCGCAGACCAGCCCTGCAGCCTGCAGCCTCCGCTGCGCCTGGGGCAGGGGTTTGAGGACGGGAATTGAAGGCTCAGGGGCTAGAGTAGCCTGATACCAATCTTCCCCATGCTGTCTTCTGTCCTCTGCCTCAAGGCTCTCTGGTTCTTGTGGACAACCCCTCCTCATTCATCTCTGCACCGAGGCCCCTCCCCAGTCCCTCATAGTTTGTCTGCTTCCTACTGAAGCTGCACCTGCCACCAATTCCCGGACTCTGCCTGCTTTGCCTGCTCTAGCCCGGCTCTACCCAACCAGCTACTTGACTCTGTACTGTCCACACCCTTCCTCTAGAAAGGAAACATGCAGCTGACATTTACTTAAGCCCCTTTTGTACCAAGTGCTCCATTGTCAGCATTTAACATCTGTGAATTTGTTTAATTTTCACACACGAGGCAAGGAACTAGTGTCATTTCTCAGATGTGGAATATCCAGCATATATGTCAGCACCCATTCGAGCCCAGTCCTGTGGCTCCAAGTGCTATTCCCCTTCTACTGTGCTGTGTGACTTCTTCCTACCCACTGCTCAGCCCCGGACTCGCCGTAGTCCTGCGTTAGCCCCTGTGCATGCACCCCCAGTTTCTCCTCACCTCCCTGGCATATTCCTCTTGCTCAGTTCCCACAGGGATGACCACCACCTGGAACGGGGACAGCCACAGTGGCCTGGTTGAGAGAGAAGAGAGGAAGGCAAACTCTTTACTCTAGCTCGACTACAAATACGGCTGCAGAGAGCAGAGAAGAGTGAGTCTAAGGGCACCAGGATCTGGGGCATGTACCATCTGGTCTGAGGACCAGAACAGAAATCTGGGGCCAGAGTTCTCACCATTTTCCGCCACAGCTTTCCGCTAGCACTCCCAACATCCTTTCCACAGAACCTAGCACTGCTCGGTGAATGACGACTGGACGCTCTGGGGCCCCCGCCTGCCTTGGAGGGAAAAAGGAGGAGGGAATAGAGGAAGTGTCACAAGATATGCACACAAGATTACCTTCTGGTTTTTAAGCAATATTCAACTCTGGTGAAGGTGTAGAGGATTTGAGTTTCATGTTAGGGACAAAGATAGAAGGAGACGCTGTTCTCCACCTACTCCACTAGCAGCCAAGGGAAAAGGGGATGAGCACGGTTCTGTACCCCTTGTACTGGAGGTCAAATCTCAGGGGCAGCTGGAAGTCAAGTTGGATTGTCCCACACTGATGGGGCCGGCCCAGGGCATCGCGGAGGTGCACGTCAATCTGGAGGAGAGAGACGGAGGCCTAAAAGCAACCAGAAGCAGTACCCTCTACTGTCTGCACCACCCACCTTCCACCTGCCTACGTGCCAGGCTGTTCTGAGAGACTCCTCACCCAGCTCTGCTGTACTCTTACTTCACTCACTGGACACCCTAGCAGCAGCTCTTTCTACCTGATAATGATATTATGACCTTAGGGGACTTTGACACAAATGACCCACCCACACCCTGGCCTCTGAATTCCTTGAGTTCGTCATTTCCGGGATGTTCACCTGCACCCACCCTATGGATACAGCCTTCATCTTGTCATCGCCCAGAATGGCTACACCTCTGGAACAGTCCATCACACACCCTGCTCTGATTATTGTCTCTTGGTTTTCTGGCTCTGACAATTATTCCTACAAATGGCTCTTTAATTTCCAGGTTGCTTAATTCCTCTATTTCCTTCCCATTCACAGGCTCCATCCACCTTTTTTTCTTTCCCCATGCGGCTGGAACCACTTTCCCAGGTTCCCCTCTATCACTGTTCTTCTGTCACATCCCCATGGCAAATCCTCAACCTGGTGGCACTCCTGCCCCCCACCTCCTTGCCCCTGCAACAGAACTGCTCAGAGCTGCCCAGCATGTCCCATACCACAACAGATACATAAACGGGGATTGATGCCACCATGCAAATCCCTGTTCCGAACCTCAAGTGGACCCTGACTGCTGTCGGCAATCCCCTGCTGCCCTAATCAGTTTTGTGTCCTGTTCTCCTCAAGGACTTTCAAACTTTCTCCTCTCTCTTCCTATCTTCACTGCCCCCACTAACAACTCCCCTCTTCCCTACTCCCATCTCAGCAAATGATCCTGTTTCACATTTTATGGGGAAATCAGATAATGACATCATGAGATGAAAAGTGTCTCAACTTCCTGTCACCACACTTATAGACTTCCTTGCATATGCCTCCAGCCTTTCTTCCTGACTCCAGAACAATGGCAGAGGTGGTCTCTTGTGGGCTCTCAATCCCACCCCTCAAACCTCCCCAAGAACTTCCCTCCACTGAAACCCCTTCTACAACTTCAATTTTTCCCTGACTCAAACACGTTCTCTTTTATCAGAGCTAAACATTCTTGAATTTCTCTCTTCATCAAAATCTCTTTTGACTATCCAGGCCCCTCTTGCTACTCTCTTTGCTTTTTAAGAACCAAAATTCTCAAAAGAGTTATGTTCATTCATTTACCTCTGACTCCCACCCCAGCCTCTGTACCAGAAATGGTGCTTCAACATCTAACAGCCTTTTCATGGAATCCAGTAGACACTTTCCAGTCCTTTTTTCCCCCTGACTTGTTTTACTTCTTCCAACTTGCCCTGTTTACCCTGCCTCCACCTTCTGCCTGCACTGTTCCCACCTGGAACCCCTCTTTCCTTGGTCAACAATGACCTTTAAGGTTAGAAAGAGAATTCTGCAGGGGCACCTGGGGAGCTCAGTCTTTAAGCATCCAACTTCAGCTTGGGTCATCATCTCACAGTTGATGAGTTCGAGTCCTACATCGGGGGAGCCCGAGCCCCACTTCAGGGTAAACATGAGCCCTGGGTAAGCCCAGGGCTTCTCTCTCTTCCCCTCACGGGATTCTCCCTCCCTCTCTCTCTCTCTCTCTCTCTCTCGATCTTTGCCCCTCGTTCACTTACACCCTCTCTCTCTCAAAAAAAAAAAAAAAAAAAAAAAAAAGGTAAAGAAAGAGAATCCTGCAGGAAGCCTTTCCTGACCCTCCTGAATGAATGATATGCTCCCTTGGTACCTGCGAGCGCGGGTTCAGTGGCCCTGAAATGTCTATTTGCCTCCCACACGCCTCACAGGACCATAAGCTCCACGGGGCCAGGAAATATATTGCTCATCTTTCTATCCTATACAAGTTAAAAAATATTCCTTTGTGTCTATTAAATACCTAATAAAACAAAACAAAAAATGAATAAATACAACTCTTAGGAGGATCCCCAACTTACTTTAGGCCCATAAAAGGCACCATCTCCAGGGTTGAGTTCCCAGGGTTCTCCAAATTCTTCCAGGGCCCGTTGAAGGACCTTTAAAGGGAATGAGACGAGAGGAATGTATCATTTTAGACTTTATAAGCAACAGACCCCTCCAGTCCCCCAACAAATGACCTGCTTGGCATATGCCTCTATTGAGGACCCCAATTCCCATCTCCCCTCTTCTGCCAACAGAGAGTGGTTTATCTGCCTCCTCACCTGCTCAGCCTGGTCCCAAAGGCAAGGCTCGCCCAGGAAGCTAGATGGCCGGGTGGATAGAGCCAGGCGGAAGGAGAAGCCAAGGACAGTGTAGACAGAGCGGAGGAAATCAAGACAGCCTTGTATCTCTGTTTCAAGCTGGGGACAGAAAATAAGGGTGAGTGAGTTGTGTGCAACCTAGAGTTCTGGAGTGATGGGAGTTTTGGGGGAAACACAGGGCAAAAACATAGAGGAAAGCTGGGGCTATCATATAACTGACTTGTAGTATATAAAGAGGGAGACAGGGAGCAGGAGTGTTGGCAGTTCAAATGGAGAATGGAAGGCGGTTTAGAAATGCTTTGGTGGAGCTGGGGAAGGGCCACCTGATCCGGTGCACAGAAGATGTGAGCGTCATCCTGCTGGAAGCACCGCAGCCGGGTCAGTCCCCCCAGACTGCCAGAGGCCTCGGCCCGGTGCAGGGCCCCAAAGTCTGCCAGGCGCAGGGGCAGCTCTCTCCAGGATCTGGGCCGGTGAGCGAACATCAGGCTGAGATGGGGATGAGGAAGGGTCAGGGCCACAGGGAAAAGCAGCCCCCACAGACTGCATCTCTGCCCAGTGTGCTTGCTTACTTTCTCTGCGTCATCAGCACGCCCTCTCCCCAGCCTGGGCATGTCCTCCCCGCAAGTCCTGTCCATCCCACTCAGCACAGTTTGAGCCCTTCCTGGTTCAAAGTGCATTTCTCAGAACAATAGCAGCAGACTTCATTTACTGTGCCCCTATTGTGTGACAGGCACTGAGGTGAAAGAGGAACTTTGGACACCAACTCCAAACCCCTGATGTTATACAAGGAGACTAAGGCTCAGAGAGACACAATGGTTTTCCCAAATTCACAAGGTTATCTGGAGTGCAGATTTAAGACTCGAATCAGGTGTCCTAGTGCTCTGCCAAGGCGCTATTACTTCATATTCAGCAACCTGGTTGCCTACCCCCAGCCCTGGAAGGACCCAGGCCTCTTGGCTCCTAGCTCACCAGTGTGCAGGGCAGTTCATGGGCTTCAGGGCGAGTGTGTCTGCAGGATGGCTAGTAGCGTGGTCACTCAGGGAGCTGGAGAGCCTGTCAGAGTCTGGGGGCTGCAGGGCAAACATATCCTCCTGATAATGCTCCCAGTGTCCTGACACCTCCCAGAGCTTCGTAGAAAACAGTATGGGGGTTTTCACCTCAGAAAAACCACGGCGGGTGTACTCGGCCTGGAGAGGAGGGCACAGGATATGGAAGGCAGAGTGACTGGGGGAGGACGGCACAAATATGGAAGGCAGAGTGGGGGAGAGGCAGGTGTGTGATCCTCTGGGGACCTCAGGTCAGGCTGATCTCGGCTACAACCTATTAAGTACCGTGTTCCCTCTCTACGCTCCCCACTCTGTGGACCACACATTCCTAAGACCTTGTTAAAGGCCACCAGCACCTTATAATGTTTATGTTCGTGCTTCTAATCCCGCTCTTCTAACACTTGGCTTCTGGGTCCCGATTTCCTCTCTGGTCGTCCCTCCTCTGGACTGGAGGCCCCCTTACCCTGATGAAAGCCACCAGTGCATTATACACCCTTGTCCCTCGAGGCAGGAAGAAACAGCTCCCGGGGCTCAGTTCATGGAAGAAGAAGAGCTCCTGTGCCTGAGTCAGGAATGGCAATGTCACTTGGAGAGAGAAGCAAGTACTTTGGAACCCAGAAGAAATAACTGATGGAGCTGCTCAATCTGCTGGATTCAGAATCTGCTCCCAGCTTCACAATTGGGTTCCTTCACGCACCCTCTCCTTCTCCAATCTCTGTACCTTCCCAATGCGCCGGTGGTCCCGTAACTCCGCTTCCTCCCTCCCTTCTTCCCAGGCTCTCAACTCCTCCATTGTGGGGAAGGAGATCCCTGACACTCGCTGCAGTGGCTCTGGGGCACCTGAAGACCTCCACAGGGATGACGAGTTCTATGGGAAAACAGAGGGAGTCAAAGGGAAGATGAGGGACTGCGGGCACCCAAGCTCTCCTTCGCTGATGCGCGTCTGATTCTGAGCACACGACACGCACCACAAGTGTCCCGTCTCAGCACTCACTCCATTTTCCACTGCCTCCACCAGCGTGATACCCCTCAGAACCCCTGCCATGTTTACAGCCTTAGACACACTGGATGCTTAATTCCCACTTGTATCCTGTTCAAGCCTAACCTTATCCTGCCACCTCTTTTTCTCCCCATTCTCCCACCAGTACATTCTCTCTGTACTTAGAGCCCTCCTTCCCCACCTCTAATCAATGACTACTCATGGGAGTAACCTTCAGCTCTGGTCAAATGTCAGTTGTTGTTGTTCTTGTTTCTATCTACCTGCTTATCAATCTCCACTATGCCCTATTCCTGGCCACATGAAATTCAAATGCTTCTGCCTACTCTTTCCTCAAACAATTTAACAAGAAACAGCCAGCGTTTTATATCACTTTCACCTGTGTTAATTGACTTTGTCTCTGTGACATGGATTTATTGGTAGGACAGGAATTAACAACAGTCTTATTTTATAGATGGGGAAAATGGGTAAGGAGATTTACCCAAGGCCACATACTTTACCTATGGCAGAGCCAGGACTAAGCACGGATGAGAGGTTTTTAGTCCAGGGCTTTTGGCTGCACATTCCTGCCTCTCCCCTCGCTCCTTGCTCCCATTCCACCAAACAAATAACTCACCTGGCCCAGGCACAGGATTTTCATAAAAGTCATGCCTTAGAATACTCTCCCTGTACCTGCCCAGTGGGGTTCTACACACCCTCTCCACAGCAGCCTCCCCTATGTGACCCTGTCCAGACTGTTCTCACACTCCCTCTCCACCTCCCTAGCACTGAGGTCCAACTACGGATTGTGAATTGGCTTCTGAGCCCCGGCAGGATGTCCAGCAGCTGCCATCACACTGGGAGTTTGTGGAAGGCAGGAACTAAGAAATCTTCCTCCTACTGGATTCCTCCCTTAGCTATAAGAGGAGAGAAGGGGCTGAGAGAGCATCTTCCTACTCCCCTGCTCATCCCAGTGAAAGCAGGAGTCTTAACCTAACCTTGCCCTCACAACTGACCGTCAGCAGCTTCAGTCCTCCAATTTGTCCAGTATGCCGAAGGTGGGGGCCCCGGCAGAGGTCTACCAGCATGCCACACCTGGGGGAAAGGAGGGAACACTTAGTGGTCTCCAAATTCTTGAGCTTCCGGTGTTCTCCTGGCCTCTAGCAGACAGAAAAAAAATGTAAGAACTGTTCTACAGAGACAGCAAGAGCAATGGGAGATAAAAATAACTTCTTGTTCCCATTATTTTTCTGGAACAACAGACTACCTTCTACCTTCTTTCCCTCATCCCATTTCTGGCCTTCTTTTGTGTATACCTACCTCCCCGTTTCCCTCCATTTTGACAACGCTCACCCATATACTATTGCTGTTGGACCTGTCACTTTCTCCTCAATCAGGCGAAGCTTAAAGGGGTTATCCTGGAAGGGGAGAAGAGTGAGGATAAGTCTCTATTCCCATAAAGATGTTCTGGGAGAGGGGTGTCTGGGTGGCTCAGTCAGTCGAGTGTCCAACTTCAGCTCAGGTCATGATCTTGTGGTTCGAGAGTTTGAGCCCCACGTCAGGCTCTCTGCTGACAGCTCAGAGCCAGGAGCCTGCTTCAGATTCTGTGTCTCCCTCTCTCCGTCTGCCCCTCCCCTCTCTCTGCTTGTGCTCTGTCTCTCGCTCTCTCAAAAATAAATAAATATTAAAAAAATAAAAGTTAAAAAGAAAAAAAAGATGTCCTGGGAGACAATCACCCCTCCCCCATGCTTTTGGATCGTCCTCCTAAATGTGTGCACCCCCACCCCACCTTGAAGAGCTGGCGAAGCTGATCCTGGGAAGCCTCTAGCCTCCGGAAGGGTTGAGCAGCAGCTGTAAGTTCCTGGCAAATCCGCTCCAAAGCAGGCAGCTCTGAGCCCCGGACTGTCCTGGAAAGGTGAGAACTGGTTGGCGTTCATCCTTTAAGAAGCATCACCTGGGTGCCACACCTGTTGGCTAGGGGGTGAAACCCTGCTCTCCACAGACATCTAGAATTATTGGTAAAGGCAGACAAACTGACAGAAAACATAAATAGGAAATCAGGTATAAATTTTACAGTGGGAGCAAAAGCTCTATATGTTAAAGGTCGGATGCAGACAATATGGACAGACATAATTAAGGCAATAGTAATGAAGGATGAAGTAAAAAATAAAAGCCAAAGAATTCATAAAGACTAGAGAAGTTTCAATGAGAATTAGACAGAAAAGGAAAAGCATGGACTAGGGGAGAAATTGGCACCAATGTCACAGCAAAGGCCTGGAGAGGCCCTTCTCTAAACTTTCTCTTCCAAATTGAACATCCCTGACGCCCCAGAAGAGGATGCAGAAACCACCTGGGTGAAATGGTACAAACTCAGTATAAAATGAATTAGGTTTGAGAAGATAATGTAGAACATAGTGACTATAGTTGATAATTCTATACAGTATGAATGAAATTTGCTAAGAGTAAACCTTAAGCAATCACACACATGAAGTGAGGTGATGAATGTACTATTTAACTCAATCGTGGGAATCCTTTCACAATGAATATAAATATCAAATTATCAGCTTGTTCACTTTATTTTTTTATTTTTAAAAGTTTATTTAAGGAGCGCCTGGGTGGCTCAGTCAGTTATGCATCCAACTTCAGCTCAGGTCACGATCTTGAGGTCTGTGGGTTTGAGCCCTGCATCGGGCTCTGTGCTGAAAGCTTGGAACCTGGAACCTGTTTCAGATTCTGTCTCCCTCTCTCTCTGCCCCTCCTCCACTCATGCTCTGTCTCTGTCTCTCTCAAAAATAAACAAACATTAAAAAAAAAGTTTAAGTAATTCTCTACAACCAACATGGGGCTTGAATTCACGACCCTGAGATGAAGAGTCGCACGCTCTTCTGACTGAGCCAAGCGCCCCTCACGTTGTACACTTTTAATATATTACTTTGTCAATTAAATTCCAAAAACCTGACAAATGAAATAAAATATGGTTAAATATCTAAGAAACCACTCCAGAATCATTCTCCTCTTTGCTTGCACTACTCACCGTTCCTTTCCCAGGAAGAAATCATGGTAGAAGCCACATTCTGTACTTGGACCTCGGCAGAGGACAGCACCAAGGAGCTGTTCAGCTGCTGCTCCCAGGACATGGGTGCTGGAGTGCCAGAACACCTGGGTTCACAAGAAAGGAGTTCATAACCACCGCCTTTGTTTTTTTATTTTATTTTTTTTCATAACCTCCTTCTTTAACCCCTCACTCTCTGATACTCTTCTCAGAGAAGCTGGCGTGAAACCAGTATGGCTCTTCTAGAAATAACTATCACAAGATGGGGAATCTGACCTTGGAGGTGAATACTAACTAAACAGTAAAAAGGAGGAAAAACTGAAAACAAAAGGCTAGTAGAAACATGCGCAGACAGGGGTAACCCCCACTCCCACTCCTCAGTGCTTCCTGGTCCTACAGCATAGAAGCAGGGCCTAGGCTTCTTTTTCTGCTCCCATAACATCCCCTTTTAGGGCTTCAGAGTAAACTACCTTCTCAAGACCATAGTTCCTAAGGGCTCTATTTGATCTTTTAGTTCTATTTTTCTCTATTCCAGCAATCTAGTATGATGCAACCCCTCCTCTAGGATTTGGTCACCATTTATTTATTTGTTGTTTATTTATTTTGAGAGAGAGTGTGTGTGTGTGCTAGTAGGAAAGAGCAGAGAGAGAGACAGAGAATCCCAAGCAGGCTCCATGGTGTCCGTGCAGGGCTGGACACAGGGGTTAATCTCACAAACCAGGAGATCATGACCTGAACTGAAACCAAGACTTAGACGCTCAACCCACTGAGCCACCAAGGCGCCCCTTTGGTCACCATTTAGATGAAGATGATAAAACTCCATTTTTCTGGATCCTAGTAGATGAGGTCTATATTACCCAAGCTGACATGAAGAAGACAAAGTAGGGAGGAAGAATTGTGTGCTCAGTTGTAGAAGCCAAGTTAGAATTAAAAAATATATGCCATAGAGGTGCCTGGGTGGCTCAGTCAGTTAAGCATCCAACTTTGACTCAGATCATGATCTCACAGTCTGTGGGTTTGAGCCCCGAATCGGGCTATGTGCTGACAGCTCGGAGCCTGGAGCCTGCTTCAGATTCTGTGTCTCCCTCTCTTTCGAACCTCCCTCTCTCTCGAACCTCTGTCGCCCCTCCCCCGCTCACACCTCTGTCTCTGTCTCTCTCACAAGTAAACAAACATTTAAAAAAATTTATAAAAAAATATATGTTACAGATGACTTATGATGTATGTCTCTAGGGTTGAAGTGACAGAACTGGCATATTACCCTTCTATTTTCAGCTTTCCTTTTTACTAGTGCAAACGATGTTTACTTAATGGACCTATGTTGAAAATTTTCATCCTAAGTTTCTAGCTTATCCAGGGTTAGTCAAGACAAGCAGTCTGTGGTAGGTCTTCCTCCCAACTGCAAAGGGAGAAACTGAGGCAAAAGAAATACTAGAAATATGCCCACTTAAAAATCCCTTAGTTTAGTTGTCACTGTATTCCTGAAAAGGAAGAAACTTACTGCTTTGCCCTCTGCAGAACTGAATGTCAGAAATCTGAGGTCAGAATCTGTCTCCAAAGGCCGTTCCAGATCATAAAGTTCTCCATTCACTTGAGCAGCCACTGCAGTATCTGCCAATGTTGAACTTGGGAGTTGGGAGTGGGGGGGAAGTGAGGACAAAGAAAAAGACATGGTCACAGTCCACAGGGGAAGACAGGGACTAATCTCTCAATAGTTCTAAGCTTGCAAATGGGGAAAGGTGTCACCAGAGCAATAAAACCTATCATTTCTTTTCCCAGTGGATAATAAACAAAGGTTGGAGACTCTGAAACTAACCCAGATGAAAATGAATTCTCATGAAAAGGTGATCTTGATAGAGATGGAATAGATACCAGGCATAATTTTCATTCTCTGCTCGAGTCCAGCGAAATACAGAGAGAGAAGGATGATCCTGGTAGGTACAAAATGGGCTGGTACCTGATCTGCTGGGCTAGCTGGTAAGGGGTTGTGCTCCATGCCACAGCATCCACCCTCTGGCCTCCAGGAAGTGATATTTTAATAGTCTGGTGCTCCTTCTGTGCCACGCTTGCTAACTTCTTTACTTGAGCAGTCCATAGCTCCTCAAAAAGGCCAAGCCGCTCTGCCAACCACTGTGGAGGGGCTGGCACAGCTGCCTGGAGAGAAAGATGTTAGGAGGTAACTCAGGTCCCATCATTCCTTCCTGGGATTGAGGCTGGTAGGAGGTGAGGGTACCGAAGTGGCCTTAATCCTAAACCCAGGCCTTTAAGAGGGCTGGGTGATACAGGGCTCTAGACTAGGAGCCCTAGCCTCTCCTGGTGGTCGACTCTAGGGAAAAGATGGCTGTAACTAACGGCTTAGCGGGGCCGGATTCAGGGGCTCAAGGCAGGGGTTGGGAGCCTGCACTTTGGGCCTGGTCTGGGTCCGATGCGGTTCTTAACTTTTGGGTGGGTACCTCACGCACCGTGTGTAGCCGGCAGGTTTGCAAGCCCGGCAGCCGGAGCCGCCGCCACCTCTGACACAGGGCCATGTTCCTTCAAACCCGTACCTACATCCTTAAACAAATTATCCTCGACTCCTTCACCGGATTTCTCATAGGTTTCCGGCCCAATGACGCCCAAGCCCATTGGCTGCGGCAGCTGCCACTCTAATCCGAGACCACCTCCAGGAGCTCCGAAGTGGTCCGCCCCACACTGCTTGAGCGGTGGTGTGGGTGGTTCCGGCTGGCCGGAAGACCTAAACTGTTACACACATTCCCAATCCCGAAACTTGCTGTTTCAGCTAGGGGTAGCAAGAGCGTATTCTGCAGCGTGAAGGAAAGGGGAGTGAAAACTCATGAGAAATGAGAGTGGGAGAAAAACGGAGGGGAAAGGGTAGCTAGTCATTTCCTTTTAACCATAGGTTTTCTTTTATATCGTCTTTACTGGCAGGTAGAAAGCAGGGGGATAGACGTTGGAACCAAGTGTTAAATCCTGGACCTGCCATTCACAATATAATTTTAGGTGGATTACTCCGTTTCTTCTAAACTTCGACTTTCTCATATATAAAATAGCAATAGAGGCTCCTGGCTGGCTCAGTCAGTGGAGCGTGAGACTTTTGATCTTGGGGTTGTGAGTTGGAGCCCCCACTTTGGGCATAGAGATTACTTTAAAAATCTATGGACGCCTGGGTCGCTCAGTAGGTTAAGCGTCCAACTCTTGATTTCTGCTCAGGCCATGATCTCTTGGTTCCTTGGGGCTGATCGTAGCAGAGGGCTCTGCGCTGATTGGCATGGAGCCTGGTTGGGATTCTCTGTCTCCCTCTCTCTTTGCCCCTCTGTGGCTTGTGCTCTCCCTCTCCCTCTCTCTCAAAATAAACATTAAAAAAAATTTTTTTTAATCTTAAAAAAACAAAATGGGTATAATAATAGTAACACTCCCAATTGTCGAGGTTAGTTTCATGTAAATCATGAGTGGTACTCAGTAATGGGCTATAATAGCGACAAGCCGTTAGAATAAATAAATTTAATAGCTTTGGGGCTGGACCAAAGAATCTACAGAGGGCACTTCTTGCAATTTCTAAATAGTCATATTGCTTAAGAGGGACCTTAGCGACCTCTTAATTTTACAGATGAAAGAATTTAAGGTCAGAGAAAATAAATGACTTAAGGTCAAACAGTAAGTGCTGATACTAGATTTTGAATCCAAGTTTTTTTTTTTTTTTAACGTTTATTTATTTTTGAGACAGAGAGAGACAGAGCATGAATGGGGGAGGGTCAGAGAAAGGGAAACACAGAATCCGAAACAGGCTCCAGGCTCTGAGCTGTCATCACAGAGCCCGACGCGGGGCTCAAACTCACAGACCGTGAGATCATGACCTGAGCCAAAGTCGGCCACTTAACCGACTGAGCCACCCAGGTGCCCCTTGAATCCAAGTTTTACACTCTTCTACCACACCATGCTATCTCTGACAATAGAATTTACTTCCAGTATACTCCATCACTTCAGAAAGAGGCACCTGACCCTAGAATCTTAGCTTTCTGTTTCCTACGCAAGACCTTGCCTCTCACTCCCATCCTAGCTCTCCACTTCCTTTAATCTCTTCTTACTCCCTGTGATATCTAGGACAGAGGACTGGGTATATTTGGTTTATTTTATACAGTAAAAATTGAAACACGGTCACATTTGTGGTAAAGTATGAGGGGAAATGGACTTAGGAGCAGCTGTAAGGTTCTCAGTAACTCCCCTTCGTCCCCTCACCTGGGGGTGGGGATGATTAGATGGTTCTCAATTTTCCAATGGTGATGGAATCAAGAGTTGTGGAGGAAGAGCTGTCAGAGAAAGCTGTTAAATCTAGGTTTCCAGAGGCCAGAGGTTCTTTCTGGGGAAGGCAGCAGTTGATTTGAGTCACAGGCATCACTCTGGATCTTGGCTCCCTCTCCTGGTATGTTAAGACACCCTGAAATAAAAAAAGAAACAGACAAGACTGTGGAACAGGAAAATTACTTGTGTGTGGGAGGGGTGGTGTGGAGGGCTGGGAAAAGGCAGAGAGGATTTTAAAATGGCGTTCAAAAAGTGTGACAAGCAGAACTTTCCCCATGGCTTTGCACCAAAAGGGATGGGAATGTTACATTGCAGGTAACAAAATGGTAGGTGCTCAGTATTGAATTAAGAATGTATCAATCACTGTATTGACTTAAAACTCCAAAGGATAAATTTACTGACACATACATTCTTTGATCATTGTACCTTGTCCTCTTTTGTCAGATACTAGAGGGATGGTAGAATAAGTAGGCTACACTGTTACTGCAGCTTCCAGCACTCATCCCTCAAACATGCACTGACTTACTGTATGCAATGCGGTGAACTGAGGGCTCATGGGATACCCATCAATCAACGACTACATCATCACCTGTGTAACTTGTGTTGCAGTGGAGGAAGGAAGGAATGTCAGGAGTTATTACATTTTTCTCCTTGTAGCAAACAAGCCAGCCAGCTAGCAAGGAATAGCAAGCTAGTTAAGACCAATGCATTAATCATCTGTTCTTTTACAATTTCTGGTCTGTGACCACCATGTCTCAGCCTCGGGGAATTTTAACCCACTAGTCTGCCTGGGAAACATCTATCTCTAAAACTTCTCTTAACTTCCACCCAGAATATCACCAAACACCCACTATGTGCCAAGTGTAATGCCTTCACTATCATTTAATTCCAAGAACCCTGACAAGTAATAGCTCTTTTCATGCTCTCTTTAAAACACAGAAAACCCTCAGAGAAGTCAAGCCTCAGTCAATCCGAATCCAAAGCCTGTGTTATGCCATGCCGTGCTTCCTTTCAGTGACCAGAACAGTCCTAATGCATTATGTTTGATAGCAGAGTTCCCGTTTTCTCTCCAGGGTACATCACTTGGAGAGCCAAAGAGGCCTTTAATATAGAGTGGAGAAAAGGGTCTAATAAAAAGCGAAGAAAAGACCCGTCTTACCAGATTTTCTCTGACCAAAGAAGAAATAAATGTTTAGATTTCACAGAAGTCCAGGGAAAAGGCAATCCTCAGTAATGGGTATCCTAGACCATTAATCACATTTTGGGAAATTCTCAGCTTTATTCCACTTTTAGAACATCACCAGTTAGCTAAAGCTTTTGTTGAAGAGGTGTTGTATTTATATTCCTAAACTACATATATGTAAGAATGCTCTCCATTGAAGGTAAAGTACATTTCCACTTGTCACCAGGATCAACACATACCTCCAAATTTATCCCAGCTCTTCACAAAATTTCTCTGTACCCAAGAAGTAGAAAAGATACCGGAGGTAAAAAAGCAAAATTTACGAGGGTAAAATATATAAAGGTTTGTCATTGTCACCAAATGTTTTTGAGGCCCAGAGAACCAGCCAAGTGGCTAAAAGTAGGTGGTGTGGGGAGATTATATTTACTTAAAACAAACACATAAAAAACACCCCAAATCCTTAGTGATGAAGATGCAGGGTGGGGCCAAGGTTTTACTTTAAGATGCCAGAAAAAAGGAGATAAAGTCCTGCCACATTTGCTGATAAATAAAAAGAGGGAAACTTCCTACCAGGGCCTGGGGATGAGTTGTTTTCGGGAAAAAAAGGCCTTCAGCTCACCTAGAATCTCTGATTTCCCTTCCCCAAGACAACTCTTGAGTCTGTAAAAGAGAAACAAAGACAGAGCCATCTCCAAGCCCCCTTCCCCTTTAAGTGACCCTGAGATGTGAGGTAAGGCCAAGGGAAAAAACGTAGCAGTCTCCCAAACACAGGAGCCGGCACAGGGATGTGTCAGCTTAGGTTGATGTTGGAAGTAAAAAACAAAGGTCAAGAGCAAAGTACTCTCAAAGAAGGTCCTAGGTACAGCTCTAGAAGGCAATGTACAACCAAGCCCACTGCCCAATAATCAAGATCTCAAATTAATCCTTTACTGATCTCTACTGCCCTCGGCGATGGTTGGCTGTTTAGCAGACACGGGATCTTATGTGTTGTTTCATACAAGTGGAAAGGATTTCTAGCCATGGGGAGGAAGAAACAGGGAACTGGATGGGGCCATCTCCTCTCTATCCATTCCAACTGAAATACCACAAGGAAAATGTACAAAGTTTCAAGTTCTCTTATCTTCTCTTTCCCACAAATTATGTGGCAAGAATAAAGGAGACATAATGGGGATGAGGAAGTAAAGTTGCTATGAATCCAACAGATCCAGGGCAGATGGGTTTAGCCAGCACACTTTTGAGTCAAACAAAACCCTGCAGCCTGTATTTGTTTTTTTTTTGTTTTTTTTTTTCTTTTGGCACTGCTCACTAGCCCCTCCACCCATGTCTGTATTTTCAACTTTTGACTCTTGCTACAGTGAGAACAAAGGGTAAGGGCAGAAGAAAAAAAAATGATGGTGCCATTAGGTAACTACAGTAGCAATTCCTAAGTAGACCTCAGCGTTATGCCCTTTTCCTCAGACTTAACTAAGCATCAAATGCGCTCTTCCCCAGCAGTTACAAGCAATTTGGCAGTTTTACACTGCACTTGCTCCTTTCCTTCAAAGCACGCGCTTCTCCTTACTTCTATGAGGGTGGGGGGAAGAAGGGAGAAGAGGATGTTTACTTAAGAGCTATCTCACTTGCGTGAACCTCTTGTAGCTTTGTCTATGCAGTCTCAGTGAGTTATTACTCAGCAATTGTGAACAGCAGCTGACTGGACATGTCCATAGTTACTCATAAACAAGTATGAGAAACGCCCCAATACCCCAAAACCCATTTGGATGATGTTTGTGTTACTGCCTACATACATGAGTGGGTAACGCATCCCTCTTCTACAGAGTGCCTTAAATAAAACAATTCAGGGGTTTGAAGTTGTGCATTTTCAACATGCCCAGAAAGGCAAATGTGGAAGTCTAAAAGCTGTTGATTCCTTGGGGGTGGAGAAAGAAACCAATTGGGCAAGTCAAAGTGCCAAGAGGGGATAAGGAAAAGGGTGAGCCAGATTCCAGAAGCAGCCAATACAACTGTATGCCCTACCTACTGGGTGTATTCTTAGGCTGCTATTTCTGAAGTGTCCAGTGACGTGTGGAACTTCACGTAATGAAGGTTGCTATTTAGAACCTTTTACCCCGCCAGTGACCTAGGTGGGGTCCAGATGTGGTGACTCTCTCTTCACCCCTTAAAGCCAACATTCCTTTTATTAAGCTTCACTGGGGTATGAAAAAGGGATAGGACAAGAGAGGGTTAAGTGTGGCTTATGTATGACAGACTGCCATTCACAGCAAGAAGGGTAGATGTGGGAAAAGAATGAACCAGAAGGATCCCTACCACCACCACCCCAACTCTAGGCTTGCTTCAAAAATGCTTCTTCACTCACAACTGTACAACTTTTTGAAGACATACACAAATAGTTATCCATACAGTATATCCCACTTCATTACCAACCACTCCCTTAACATCTTGATTTTACCCCACCCATCATCCCCTTTCCAAAACTGAATTACACAGAGGATCAAACAGAAAACCCACACGGCCATGAAGATCACAGAGGCTCAGATTGCCTTCAGTGACACCGAGCACTGGAAGTCAAAGGGAACACTTGGATTAAGATCAGTGTGAGAGGGGGAAAGTCAACCACACAACAAAGGAAACCATACTTTATTAAACTGGAAAACAAAAACATAATATTGGGGACAAAGAGATTAAAAAAAAAAGAATGGCTGGAAGACAGGCAAGTGCAAGTGGTCACAAGGAAGGGACAAGACGGGTGGTCTGTGGTATCTGTGCACCTCAAATGTGCAGGCACACACCCCGTCCCCTTGACCCCCATCGCACTTATACCAAAAGCCAATACAATCAGATCTTCAGAGATACATCCAGGCCTTCTTTCTGCATCCTGTAGCTGGTTTTCACCTTCAGCCCTGGACAGTCATGTAGGGTCTTTGCTGGAGAAAATTTAGATTTTCCAACCATAGGTCTGCTCCACAAAGCAGCAGTTTCAGCTCCTGAAGAAGTTTTCTCTCCTAGTTGTGCTCACCACGGAAGCCAGGAGACCTTGGTCAAAGCCCGAAATCTCAAAGAAAAATGTCAAACCTTCAGAACTAGTTGTTTTATTAAATGATATTAATACACATTTCAAAAGGATTTCATTGTTGTTGCCTCTAAAGCATGTACTTGTTTTGTTTTCCACACTGAACACGTGAGAATATCATTCAACATATCTAATTTTAATCTTAACAGGCACCCCCACCCATTCAAAAAGGGGGGGGAGGAAAAAAAGGGGGAGAAAGCAGTTATTTTACAGCGGCTTCAAAACAATTAACAGCTGAAGCTTAATTCTGCATGACCCGATAACTTCAGGACTGATAGTGAATATTCTGCAATTAGGAAGTTTAGCATATTCACATTATCCAGATAGGTTAGCTGTACCATATATATCACAAACGTTGTATTCCTGGGATCAAAAAGGATAAAAGTCCTACTCTCTTATCATTTTACCCTCCCTGGCATCAAACCAAAATCCATTTATGCTCACCTTTTGGGAGGGCAGAGAGAAATAGGGAGGGGGCTGTCATCTAAGCTGACTGGAGAGTAAACTCTCAATACTTAAGGACTTGATTTCTGATACTATCACTGCGTTTTAAGCAGTACCAGCATATTCACGACCCCCCCCCACCAATTCTCTGTCTGTGATTTTACAGTGAGCACCAAGGACCTTAGTAACAACTTCGCATATTCTGATTTCATATAAATCATGTCCTTGCCAAGACACACTATGTTATGCTTTCTTTAAAAAAATCTTGTTTATTATATTTTTAAACTCAGGTTGAAATACAAAAGTCAGAGCATGGGCGTGGAGTTTTAAATCACAGACACAGAAAGAATAAAACCCCTTTGTTTCATGTTATGAATACCAGAATTGTCTTTTTTCACTATATCACATATATACACTGTCGTCTTCATTTACTGCTGTAGACAGACTTCCTTAAAGTTAACACCCGACAGTCACATACAAATCCTCCCGTCCATCCTGAAACAAACTCAATGAGGATTTTGTAGCTTAAAAAACAAAACACCCCACAAAAGAGCCCAACCCTTAAAAGTCCATCTTTTAAACTGTACAAGGTCTTCCTTTCATGTATTAGTCATCATGCTTTTGAGGACAATCACCCTACCCCAACATTTAGGAAGCCACTTTCCTGACATCTCCACATTTTCTGATAAAATCAAATGGTCAGAGAGCCTTTTCAAGTAAACGTTACTTTTAGCTTAAACAAGAGCAGCAGAAAGAATTCACATTCTTTTATTCTAGAATGAAAAACATCCCACTTAATTTCTGCAAAAAAAAAAAAAATCCATTTCAGTTTTGAGTCAATTAGAACTCTCTCCCCCCCTCCCCCCACCCCTCCCCTTACTCTTGCTTACACTTTTCCCTAAACAAATGTCTCAGGACTCAACGTAACTATATCATTTCTTTGCTTTGCTACACTATACACCCCACCCCACACACAAGGTCATGGCATCATGCATTTTTGTGGGGGAGAGCTATAGGGCGGAGAGTCTCGAGAGGGTCAAAGACACAACAGTTGGCTTAAGACCAGAAATGCATCACGAAGATGAAGGACTCGTGGCCTCCTAGCCACAGAGCACATGGCGAGCCCAAATAAATAACATGGAATAAATTACACAAAAACTCCCAAACTATGACGCACACCTGGTTTAAGCTGCTCTTGATCTGAAAAGCAAGTTTATGCTGACACAAAGAGTCATCTTCTGTCACTATGTTGTCCACTCTCCCCCATCTTTAATATTTTACTAGAGGAATCCAAAGCAATCCCTATACTTCCTACAGTTCTATACTCACATAGAAGAAAATATGAAACTTGCTAGGATTCCCTAAAAAAAGAACACATATTGTTTTACTCATCTAGCTGGATATTACCAGTGTGTATACCTTGGGGTAAGACACTAAATAATATAAAATAATAGTAAAGCAGTATTTGCTTTTCAGTGTTCCTTGATATAAAGTTATAAACACTCAAAGCGTACTGATTGTCTTTTTTCCCAGTACTAGTTGTGGAAATATAAAGAAGCCTTTCAGTTTGGGGAGAAGGAAAGCAAACCATTCTTGTGTAAAATGACTAAGGGCAGAAACATTCTTTATTTCCTAGGGGAAGCGGAAGGTGGGGATAAGGCTTGAGCCTTGAAATGTGACAGGCTGCTAGCTGTAGAATGGGGGAAATTTGGATTTCTCAGGTCCTCCTCTGTAAAGATATGTATACCCACTTGTCACTAAAACACTTCTGAAGAGGTAGAACGTATAGAAAGATGCTATCCAACCTCCTCCTTTGAAATACCAAGAACAGGGGTAAATGCAGGACTAGGGCGAAGAGGAAAGAAAGATGCAGGTCAATAGTTCCCTTTCCCTACTACTCCACCTTTGCTGAAAACCATCAAGCATCACTTAACATTTGGGAGGCATCATGGTAAAAAATCTCTTACATTAAAAAATTCAAAGATAATATTTCAGTTGCGCCTTTATTAGCAATTGTCAACTGTAGTGACTTTTCTTTCTGGCCAAAGCAGACGTGCAAACTGAGAGAGAAAAAGTCAATCAAGAAAGAAAAGCAGGAAGCATGAGCTTGGTTGCAGGACGTGCCAAGCTATAGAAGTCTCCCGTTCTCATTTATGAGCGATGGGCAGGTCACACGGCACCGTTACTGGTTCCTGTCTCTAACTCTAACATTGGAGGCACACCTTATTTTAACCTGGAGATTATATTTAGCCCCCTCTCTTTCATTCCAAGGATGAAGAGTAATAATTTTTACTAGGATAGAATGACACCTGTATCTCCTCAAAGTTCCAAATAGTCCTTTAGAAGAAGAGGTTCATTTCTTTTTTTTTTTTTTTTGGTAAGATTTTAGGAGAAAGGTAAAGAACCCAACTTCAATAGGTCTTTAAAAAACAAAACAAAACAAAACAAAACTTCAAAGGTCCACCGTCTCCCACCTATTTCCCCTTGCAACATCTCTCGGCTCGTCAGCAGGGCACAGAGCATACAGGAAAGGGAGCCAAGCTGGTCACAGTAGTTACTCAATGGGAGAGAGAAGGGGAAAGGGATCCTTCCATTGACTACTTGATAAGCCAAGCCCAAAGAACATCCCAACATTGCACATTATTCTCTGTACTGATGGAAGTTTTATTTCAAATGTAATACTCTTCAGTAAATGGGTAAGAGTTGTTTTCCTCCCCACCCCCTCAAACCCCCAGCCAAATGAAGTGGCTCTGGTTGTGTTTCTTTGCCCCCCAGCCTCTGTAAAATACAAGTAGCTTGGGTTAAGTGCAGTGGGAGAGCAGACTGGATGGAATAGTGAAATGCAAGCATGTTTGACTTTTTAATCTCGAAGGGAGGCCCTTTGTCATTAAAAAAAAAAAAAAAAGATCAAAGGAAGGAAATCAAATAAAAACAATAATAAATCAAACTCCTACTTCCAATGCTCTCTAGACTGTTCAAAATGCTTTTCCCTTGGTTTCCATCAGTACCTGGGAGGGAAGAATGGGCGTTTTGGTGCAAAGAACGGAGGGCCCCTAGCAAAAGGTGGCCTGGGTCTCTTTAGACTGTGGAATGGGTCTCTGCTGAGAAAAGGTTCCCTAGGCCGAAAGTCTGGCCGGGGATTCCGCAAAATCATACCACTCCGGTTGATGGCGTCTCTGTGTGAGGGACCCAAGTGGGGGCCACTGCTGTTGTTGCTGCCTCCCCCACCTCCTCCTCCATGGGCTGGGCCCAGGTGCTCCAGAGAATGGGAGGGTAGGCTGAGGCTCTCTCGTACACGGCTAAGGCCAGGGCCGTTGAGGTCCCGTTGGGTGGGGCCCCCATGGTCCCTGGGTCCTGGGAGCACCCCAAAATGCTCAGCCAGGGTCCCTTGAAGAAGGGAACTATGGTCCTTGGGAAATACTGCCACAGCTCCCGCCACTCCGTGCTCTGCCAGTGGTGGAGCTGGGAAGGGTACAACCCCAGAGTGGTCAACAGGGGGTGGAGGAGGAGGTGGAGTAGAAAAGGGAACACCACTCCCACCACTGCTGCTATGTTCCCCAGGGGGTGGAGGAGGGGGTGGGGTGGGGAAAGGAACTCCGCTGTGCTCTCCAGGAGGAGGGGGTGGGGCAGCATGGGCCAGGGCCGCCTCCTTTGTGAAGGGGTTCGAAAGATCCACTGTGGGTAGATGAGTGGGTGCATCTCGAGAGAAGATACCCCCATGATCCTTAGGAGGGGCAGGTGGGGCAGATGACGGCCCCACTGGCTCTCTCTGGAAGGGTGTCCCATGTTCCAAGGGGGATGGGGGGAGATGATGCTCAAATGTTGAGTTGAAACTGTTGGAACGGAAGCTGCCGACACTTTCCTGAAATTGGGATGCCCGTTCCTTGTATGGTGCTGCTTTAAAGCCAGTGAGGCCTCCGCTGCCCCCACCCCCAAGGGATGCCAACTCAGAGGCACTTGTGGGGCCATTGTCAAAGGAGCTGCCTGAGGTGCTCAGATCAAACCAACCCACCCTTGAAGCCTCGCGCCCGTGTCCTCTATTTCCCTTCCCAGGAACTCGGACGGACTCTACGGTCTGTATCGGCTCCCCTGACATCCTCCTATTGGATGCGTTATGATAACCCAAGGTTTCTATAGGGGCCCCCTTCTCTTCGGTGCTGTCAGGCAAGTCTAAGCAGGAGGAGGAGACTCGGGTTTCTATGCGGTAGTGCTCTTCTTGCTGCTGCTGATCGGTGGCTGTCAAGCTGGGCTGGGCGAGGTTTGACAGGCCGACACCATCACTTGAAGTGCCCTTGCTGGGGGCCTGGCCAAAATGCTTATCATCCGAGGGCTTTCGCGAGGCATTTTTAAGCATATTCTTAAACTCAATCGTCGACGTGGTGGAAATGGTGGGGGCCAGGACTTTCTCCACGCCTGGTGTGGGTGGGTGGCCCGTGGGAGCGGCAAGGGTATTCTGCGGAGAGAAAAGGGAACGATGTGGGACTGGGTGAGGAGGCTCTGGGTACTGCTTCTGCGGCAAACCGAGATGCCCAGTGGTAGACTGAGACAAGCTATTGTGGTTGGAGTCAGGGGTGAAAAATGAATCATTCTTACTCGGTGACGGTGACCGGTCAGACCCCGGTTCACTCCCTCTTATGCTGAAGGCACCAAATAGCCCGGGGGAAGAGGACAGATGGTCACAATTCTCACTAGAGTCCAGGAGAGCCCTTACAGATGGAGGGAAGGCAGACTTTACCCCGAATTCTTGGGCCCTGTGGCTATAACTGGAGAGGATTGGCTGGTATTCGGTGGTATCAGAGAGCTTGCTTGACTTCAGGATAGACTTGGCCGGCTTCTTCTCTAGGTTCATCATGGCAGAGGGTGGAGGCCCTGAGTATTCAAAATCTCGGTAATCCTCATCTTCCTGGAAAGAAGTATCTGGATAGAACTTCTCCTGTGAAGAGTCCATCAGGGAAGATGGCCTCTCCATTCCATCCGAAGGCTGTTTATAGGGTGATTCACTGCCCAGGCCAAAAGGTCGATATGTAGATACAGAATTGGAGAGTTCCCGGGGGTAGCTTTCCTCTCTCCCAGGGGGTGGTGATCTTGTACTGCTGGGTGTTGAGGAACCAGGGCTAATGATCTTAGAAAGCAGGGACATGGTGTCTACACTGCTGGATGTGGGCTTGTCCATCATCTCATCCTGGGTGGGTGTCCCACTCCGTTCGTCCCGCACAGGGGTTCCGTCAATGTTGTCAATTGACGTGCTAGTAGGGCCACGCTGGAAGTCTGAGGGGTGGCTTTCTGCTGGGGCACTGGACCCCAAGCTGCTCAGGATTGGGATGTTTAAGTTTAAGCCACTGAAACCAGGATTACCTTTTAAGAAGTTGTGGATCTTCATTTCCAGGCTTGGAGAGGTGGACTCAGACTCCAGCTTTGGCTTGGAGATCTCTGAAGATTGGCACATGGCAACTTCAGTAGGTGGGGCAGCAGGGCTAGTACTGTGGGTTCCTGTAAACCCCATAGAGTTGGATGGTAGCTTAAAAGTAGTGCTTGGGAGCCCTGGGCTTTGCCCAATTGAAGCCTTGCTAGCTGATGTCGAAGAGACTTCAGAAGTTGATGAATTAGGAGAATAGTTGAAGCTTTTAGGAATAAAGGATTGGGTACTGGAGGACAGATTTCTTCCTTTGATGCTAGAGACTGTGGTGTTTGCAGGGGAAGCTGAAGTGCTCTGGGATGCAGCTTCGCTGGCTGGGACTGGGTTCCCAGTAACACTCTGAAGTAAAGATGACAGGCCTGTAGAAACAGAGATTAAAGGAGTTAAAAAGAACAACTGCCTGCCCTACAATTAAAACAATGTAGGCTAATCGGATATTCTCATTCATTCCAGCGGGAACCAGATAGACATTAAAATATGAGGCCAAAGAGAATCCAGACCAAACAAGCAATGGCTAAATGTCATAGAAAATACTGGACCTATTTCTCAATATAAAGAGAGCAAATTACTGAAATGTTTCTAGTACAGTCATCAAACAAGTCTAACACAGCACAATAAAAGGCAACAGGAAAGGGAAGATTTTAGTGTCAGAATCATTCATAGTTTAAACAAGACAAAGCAGGAAGAGAAAGGAGGCAAATTATCCTTAAAATAACACTTTAAGCCAGTATTTCTTAACATTTGATCTGTGGAACTGTTTCTGTAAATGCAAATAGATATTCCTTTCTAGCCTCTGCAATTGTTTCTAGTAAGTTAACGAACACTGTTATTTATTCTCAAGAGAGAGATCACGTATGCACATTGCTGAAATTTGTTTGAACAGGACACTTTTTTCAAGCATCTCTTGCTAGACTTTGGGGAAACAATGGTTTAGCTATCATTTTTGGTTGTAAAATGTAGCAATAGTAAACATGCAAACACACACCCCAAAGACTTACAAAGCTAGATCATCTTATAGCTTGGAAAATTTAAGAATTATTCATCTACCCAAGTTGACACTGATGAGATTCAACCCTACTCACTGATAGACAAAACCTCAGAAGCTCTGAGAAAGAATTCTTTGGGGTAAAGGCTGAAGTCCACCAAAGCAAACTGCTCCTCCTGTAGAAAATTTTTTAGAAAAATACTTGACAAAGAGATAAAAGGAGGTCCTATAAATTCAATCATGTGTTGGCAAATTTACCCAATTTCTGGTCATAAATGAAAACCTTTTGGGCATACTTCACCCGGATTTGTAGCTTTTTGTCATACACTAAAACTGTTCCTTCATAATGGTGTGATGAAAGACACCAGTACTTTATATGGTACTTTACTTAATGATTCTTCAAGATTTCAATTTTAATCCATATTTACCAACAGACTTAAGCTCTGAAGAATTCTGAGATTACTCCATCCTTGGAACATTAAAAAAAAATTTTTTTTAATGTTTTATTTGTTTTTGAGAGACAGAAACAGAGTGTGAGCAGGAGAGGGGCAGAGAGAGGGTGACACAGAATCTGAAGCAACTCCAGGCTCTGAGCTGTCAGCACAGAGCCCGATGCAGGGCTCAAACTCATGAACCGTGAGATCATGACCTACACCAAAGTCGGACCCTTAACTGACTGAGCTACCCAGGTGCCCCCATCCTTGGAACATTTTTAACTGCCATAAAGTTATATATTTAATGGTGCATGTTATCCAATATTCACTAATATCTGAATAACTGAAATATTATTTCAATTATCCTGCTGAAACAAACAAACAAAAAACATGTTTCATTTCCGAAAAGTTCTCTGGCTATATAACTTCCCCCTCCTAACAGTTTGATTTAATTCTTAGCAGCCACTGTTCATACCAAAATCAGAAGTCCTCAAGCACTAGAACATGACATATGACGTCATGATTTTTAAGATATTTCAGCATATCTTTCAGATACTGTGGGATTTCTTCAAAAGATCATCGTGTTAAGATAGACACTACTCAGATTTCTGATAATAGGTGATATAGTCCCTTACCACTAAATATTAATATTGTTCTTTGATTTTTTTTTTAAAGTTTATTTATTTAAGAGAGAGTGAGAGAGGGAGAGCGAGAGAGAGCATGTTGTCAGTGCAGAGCCAGACTCGTGAGGTCATGACCTGGGATGAAATCAAGAATCAGACACTTAACTGCCTGAGCCACCCAGGCACAGCACCTTTCTTCAATCTTAACGGGCCATACTCTATTCGACTTTTTGCCCATTGAAGTCATTTTTTTGTGTTAAAAATCTGTCAATAATGGCTGTGGGTGACACAATCAGAGCAAAGTTCTAAGAGATCCCTTAGAATCTCTATAGGCTTTTAAAAATGCATCTATTTAAGTTGCTGGATAAAGTTTCTTAAAAGTCAAGCATTCTATTTTCCACAAGGAAATGAAAGGTGATGAACCACCCAGTTACTCCACAAAGATTGTCTTCTGGGGTCCCCGAAAACACATGCTGTCAGAACACCTAGTTCTGTTCAAATTTTGCCTGATGAGAAAGTCCACATGACGCTGGTGTCATAATCTACTGAAAGGAAAAGCTGTAAGTATTATTAATGTCCCCTGGAGGCTCCTGGTTGAGAACTTTGATACAGAGTTAAATCACTGTATTGAAGATATTGCTCTGATATTTATAATTCACTGCATAATTATACTGAGGTGCTAAATAACGATTGTGCTTGTATCTGGAGGTTTTGAGAACAGAGAGCAGGTATGTTTTATGAAAAAATATTAAAGCAGTTTTAGACACAAAACAGATAATTAACAAGGTATACTAGGTTCAAATAAGGTAGAGATTACAGGTACAGAGATGTGCTATACCTACAAATAAAGGCCTCTAAATTAGGACATAAAAAAAGAAAATCATTTCTTGTAAGATTTTTGACGGTAGATTGACCTTTCTTACTGTCTTTAGCTTTAGTTAACATTAAAAATATAGGCCTCAACATATACTAACCGGTCCTCAGAGCTGGAATAAATGCAGCCCCTAGAGGGCTCATGGTGTAGGTAAAAGAATACTAGAATCCAGTCAAGCAATCTGGCTTTTAGTCTCAACTCATCACTGAGTAGATAAATTTGTAACCTTAAGCAGGTCACATCACCTCACTGAGCCTTATTCTCCTCACCTAAAAAGGAGGGGATTAGATCAGATGGTATTTTGTCTCTTTCAGCTTTGACAGTTTCTAATTCTATAAATGCCAGCTTGTAGATAAGAAATATAAATAAGACAATGAACTAACTGTATTATACATTTCATGGCTTTGGATGCTTCAGAACTGGAACCCAGGATTAAGCCAGAGACAAACAATCACAATTCAAGTCCCTGTGGCACAGGTCAGTTTACCTTGCAGTGCAGGGGCTGACTGTGTCTGGGTTTTGGAAAGAGCAGACAGAATGCTCTCTGGGGTGATCTCCACCTTTGAGAGGATATTTGCCAGAGGATTGTGAGATGTTGTCGGGGCAGGTGCAGGTGTTTTCAGGCCAGTGCTGAGGTTACTGGGACTTGTAGGAGTTCCTGGAGAAGGTCTTGATGCAGGACTGACCCCTGGTGGCAGAAAGATTAACTCAAGAAAATGCGGTTCAAAATGACCATTAAATTCACAATAACTTTCCACTCACTCAAACCAGTTTGGTATGTTTAACAGGAATGCTTCTGTGACAGATCCACAAATAGGGCATATCATGGCTTGTACAAAGGAAAAAATATGAAAATTAGATTAAAATCTGCTCCTGTCTACTTTGAACACCCCTAAAGTAAACAAGTACTTTCAGATGTATTTTTTAGTTTTGAGAGCCAAAAGAGACTTAGGGAACCTACTTCTTTTCTTTCTACCAAATGGCATCAACACCACAGAATCTTGTAGGTGCTCAGTAAATATTGCTGGCTCATTATGATCAGAGCCATTCCAATTGTGTAACTCAACCCACTGCATAATTCTATGTGATTAATAAATTATTTGCTTTTGAAAAGGCCTTTAAAATGAGATCATATAAGCAACTTCCTTTACATCTTTATATTTTATTTATTTTTTTAAGCAAGTTCCATGCCCAACATGGGGCTTGAACACATGACCTTGAGATCAAGAGTCCCATGCTCCACCAACTGAGCCAGCCAGGTGCTCCTACATCTTTATATTTTAAAACACTGTGTTAGTTTTTAATTCAGAAAAAAAAAAGGGTATATAATAAAAAAAAGAATAATTTTTGAATGACAAAAATATGAATAGGTAGATATTTCACAAAGAAAAATAAAAATGAAAAAGTTTTTATCACATTGTTAATCAAAAAAATGTAAATTAAAACAAGTTACTTTTTTTTTTTTTTTAAGTAATCTCTATACTCAATGTAGGGCTTCAACGCATGACCCTGAGATCAAGAGATGCATGCTTGAGGTACCAGGCTTGATTCAGTTGGTGGAGTGTGAGACTCGATCTCAGGGTTGTGGGTTTGAGTCCCACATTGGATGTAGAGATTATTTAAAAGGAACTGCATGCTCTACTGACTGAGCCAGTCAGGCACCCCAAAACAAATGACTTTTAAGACTGAATTTGACAAAGATTAAAATAAAACAAAATAGTGCTGAAGAGGCTGAGAAACAAAGGGAACTTTCATGTGCTTGGTACATAAAATAGTACATTTTTGGTGATCATTTTAGTATAACATGAAAAGATTATAAACCTGTATGTTGGCTGGGGGGGAGAGGGGAAAATGGGTGATGGGCATCGAGGAGGGCACTTGTTGGGATGAGCACTGGGTGTTGTATGTAAGCGATGAATCATGGGAATCTACCCCCAAAACCAAGAGCACACTGTACAAACTGTATGTTAGCCAACTTGACAATAAATTATATTAAAAAAAAACAAACTGTATGGGTTTTTTTGGTCTTTATATGAGAAATATAAATTTAAGTTTTTATAAAGAAATTAAGTAATTGGGATTTTCTTCAAAATTATCAAGATTGGGTAAGGCACAGCAGAAACCAGAGTGGCCATGTGTTTCTACTGTTGAAGATGAATGATGTGTACACAAAGGTGCTCTACTTGTGTGTATTTTCATTAACATTTCCATTAAGGAAAGAAAAAGCCCTATATACTCATCAACCATTTAGGAAGGGTTGTGCATAGATTTTAGCATCAAGGTGGTTCATTATAGTATTCTTTAAAACAGTGAAAAATTACAAAAATATCAGATGTCTAGTAATAAAGGCTTAGATAAGTTCATATACAATATGCTTCAATTATTGAAAGAAAAATTATTACAAATATTTAATCTACCAAAACATTCACAGACACACACACACACACTGGTAAAGTTAGACACAACTAGCGTCTTTTAGGGTAGTAGGGTTGCAGGTTATTTATTTTATTCCCTTATTTTATTTTTCTATAATCACCATGTATTCGTTTTTCGACTTAAAAAAATCACTGTTAATTTAAGGAAAAAAAGCAACAAAAAACCCAGACTGATGATGGTTCAATTAGAAAGATGAAAATAAGCCTTTTATCTTCTTTATGGGGCTTACTTACCAGTATTTTTCATGACTGATGTCAGGCTACTAAGGATGGAACTGATCTTTGCCAGATCCACATTAGCCAGGTTTGGCAAAGCCAGTGCTGGAGAAGGGGACAGAAGAGAAGTATTCACAGGCTTTGGAAGAGGGGGCGTTGCTGTCATGGTCACAGGCACTGGGGTACACGAAGAGGCCTTGGAGATACTTTCTGTTGGCTTTGTGGGTACAGAAGTGGAAGCAGCGGACTTCTCCGCAGGTTTTTCCTTCCTGTCCTCTACTGTTTAAAGAAAAGAGGTGAGACTGCATTACTGCTTTCCAGACTTGACTTCCAGTATGAAATGTGTCCTAATATATCTGGATTTGGGGGTATAAAGCACAATGCTTTAGAGAAAAATCATTCACTCACTTCATCATTTTTACATAAGCCATACTCTTTATGTTGCTTCTCTCCTTCAACACCTGCTTAAAATAAATTTCCCAAATTCATTTTTTATCTTTTTAAAGATTTATTTGCATTTTCTTAGTATTTGTGTATTAAATTTGTACATTTCTGGGATCATGTTATTTGGCACACATGTGTTCTTTTAGTTACAATATTTATAGTCATAAATTACCCTGTCTTTTCTTTTCCATTAACCTGAGAGCTTTCTAAGACATAGAAACTTATGCATTAAATCCAACAAAACTCCAACTGCCTAACAAGAATGATTATAAAGCTTGGGATGTCAGAGAAACAATGCACCAATCCAGGTTAATTTTGTTTGTGTGCATGTGTATATATGTTAGTTAGAATGTATGTAATCTCTACACCCAACATGGGGCTGGAACTCCAGACCCCAAGATCAAGAGTCACATGCTCTTCTGACTGAGCCAGCTAGGTACTGGAAAGACTGGGAGACTTTTTTTTTTTTTTAAAGTAATCTCCTGGGGCGCCTGGGTGGCGCAGTCGGTTAAGCGTCCGACTTCAGCCAGGTCACGATCTCGCGGTCTGTGAGTTTGAGCCCCGCGTCGGGCTCTGGGCTGATGGCTTGGAGCCTGGAGCCTGTTTCCGATTCTGTGTCTCCCTCTCTCTCTGCCCCTCCCTCGTTCATGCTCTGTCTCTCTCTGTCCCAAAAATAAATAAACGTTAAAAAAAAAAAAATTTAAAGTAATCTCCTAACTCGGTGTGGAGCTCGAACTCACCACTCCAAGATCAACAGACACGCCTACTGACTGAGCCAGCCAGGGGCATGGCTTTGGAATCTTGGAAGGTCAAGAGTATAAGTGCCCCTCCTTCTAGAACAGTGCTGTTCAACAGAAATGTAATTCAAGCCACACATGTAAGTTAGCTTTTCTAATGGCCACATTAGAAAAAAAAGTAGAGGAGTATTGGGGTGGCTCAGTTGGTTAAGCGTCCAACTCTTAGATTTCAGCTCGGGTCATGTTCTCACAGTTTTCAGCTGAGTTCAAGCCCTCCATCGGGATAGGCTCTGAGCCTGCTTGGAATTCATTCTTTCTCTCTCAATAGACTTAAAAAAAGGGAGAAACAAGTAAAATTAACTTTAATTATATATTTTACCTAAGCATCTCTCAAATATTTTCATTCTGTTATAAATATAAAAATTATTGGGGTGCCTGGGTGGCTCAGTCCGTTAAGCGTCTGACTTCGGCTCAGGCCATGATCTCACAGTCCGTGAGTTTGAGCCCCGCGTTGGGCTCTGTGCTGACAGCTCAGAGCTTGGAGCCTGCTTCGGATTCTGTGTCTCCCTCTCTCTCTGACCCTCCCCCATTCATGCTCTCTGTTTCAAAAATAAATAAACCTTAAAAAAAAAATTTAAAAACATAAATATAAAAATTATTGAGATATTTTCATTTTGGGTACTAAGTTTTCAGAATCCAGTGTGTATCTTTTTTAAAAAAAATATTTATTTTTGAGTGGGGTGGGCAGGGAAGGGCAGAGAGCTATGGTGGAAGAGAATCCAAAGTGGGCTCCACACTGACAGCAGAGAGCCCGATGCAGGGCTTGAACCCATAAACCATGAGATCATGACCTGAGTTGAAACCAAGAGTTGGATGCTTAACTGACTGAGCCACCCAGGTGCCCCCTTCCCCAGTAAGTACCTTTAAATTAGAGTACATCTCAAGTTGGACAAGCCACATTTCAAATGCTCAACAGCCACAAGTAAGTAACTAGTGGCTACCATATTGAACAGAACAGATCTTGAGCAATGATTCGTAGCTCATGTGGCATACCAAATCCTAAACCGGGATAATAATACCCTGCTGTTCTAATCTAATCTTGCTGCTCTCTTTTTTTTTTTTTAATGTTTATTTATTTAAAAAAATTTTTTTAATGTTTATTACTGAGAGACAGAGCATGAAAGGAGGAGGGGCAGAGACAGAGAGGGAGACAAAGAATCAGAAGCAGGCTCCAGGTTCTGAGTTGTCAGCACAGAGCCCGAAGCAGGGCTCGAGATCATGACCTGAGCTGAAGTCTGATGATTAACCGACTGAGCCACCCAGAGGCCCCTAATGTTTATTTATTTTTGAGACAGAGAGAGAGAGAGAGAGAGAGAGAGAGAGAGAGAGAGAGAGAGATGTGTGCGAGCCAGTGGGGGAGGGGCAGAGAGAGAGAGACACAGAATCCAAAGCAGACTCCAGGCTCTGAGCTGTCAGCACAGAGCCTGATGCAGGGCTAGAACTCACGAACCACAAGATCATGACCTGAGCCGAAGTTGGCCGCTCAACCGACTGAGCCACCCAGGCGCCCCTAATCTTGTTGCTCTTAATACCAGCTTGTGATAGATTCGTTGGTGGGAAAAGAAAATACGTAAGGAACAAGGTGCCCTTTAATCACATAAAGGACATACCAATGATTTTTGACCCATCATCTTCCACATCTGAGAGTTCCATGTCTTCCACATCACGATTATCTGTCACAGGCTCAGGTGTGGCAGACTTCTCACTCTCCATGGCTGGTGACTGGGATTCCTCACCTCCCATTCCCTGAAAAGGAGACTCGGAACCAGTTGGAGAAGGAGCATCCATGCTTGGGGAAGGGACTGGTGATTCTTCAGGATCAGGAAGGGTTGACTTCAATTGATCCAGCTTCTTCTTTAAATTATTCACTCGATTAGCAAAGGTTTTGTATGCCTAAAAGAAAAAAAGAAGAGTTACTCCTCTGAGAAAAGGACTAAGATATTACTATTTTGACTTTGACCAGATTTCCTCATTATTATTAACTATAGCACTGGTACAAAACAAACAAAAAAAAAACCCAGGGCACCTGGGTTGTTCAGTCAGTTAAGTGTTTGGCTTCTCAGGTCATGATCTCACGGTTCGGGAGTTTGAGCCCCACATCGGGCTCTCTGCTGTCAGCACAGAGCCTGCTTGGGATCTTCTGTACCCCCTTCTCTTTACCTTTCCCCTACTCATGCGAATACACTCTCTCAAAAATAAACAAACATTGAAAAACAAAATAAAAAACAAATCTGTCAATCATGGAGTAGTTTCCAGTCTCTGCTTTTTTCCTTAAATGAATATTATCATCCATATAGTTGCCCAAGCTAGAAACTTTGAGGCTATCTGTACTTAATCTTCCCTTGCTCTTTTCTATCCATTTTACCAAACCAATATTTATTGAGAGTTTAAATGTGCTGGCCAATCTTCTAGGTACTGGAGACACAGAAATGACTAAGAAGACAGACAAAAATCAAATCCATAAAGTACGACAGCCTGGGAGGTCAAACAGTGTGGACTTTTTAAAGAAGTAAACTTTTGGGGGGTGCCTGGGTGGCTTACTTGGTAATGTGTCTGACTTTGGTTCAGGTCATGATCTCACAGTTTGTGAGTTCGAGCCCCATGTCAGGCTCTGTGCTGACAGCTCAGAGCCTGGAGCCTGGAGCCTGGAGCCTGGAGCCTGGAGCCTGTCTCGAATTCTGTGTCTCCCCCTCTCTCTGCCCTCCCCCCCCGCCCCATGCTGTCTCTCCTTCAAAAATAAACATTAAAAGGCGTTGGTGGTATAGTGGTGAGCATAGCTGCCTTACAAAAATAAATAAACATTAAAAAAATTAAAGAAAAAAGGAAACTTTTGATTTTATTATTATTTTTAAGTTTATTTTTATTTATTTTGAGAGAGAGATAGAGAGTAAGCATGAAAGGGGGAGAGAAAGAGAGAGAATACCAAGCAGGCTCCATGCTGTCAGCGCAGAGCCCAATGTGGGGCTCGAAAATCATGAACCATGAGATTATGACCTCAGACAAAGTCAAGAGTCAGATACTTAACCAAATGAGCCACCCAGGTGCCCCTAAACTTTTGATTTTAAAAGTTTTAGGTATAAAAAAATTACTATAAAGATTATACAGAGAGTTCCCAATTTTCCCTTTTACTAACCTCTAATATTAGTATGATACATTTGTCACAATTAATGAACTGATTTTGGTAATTATTATTAACTTAAGTCCATATACTTCATGTAGATATCCTCAATTTTTAAATGATTTTTTTAATGTTTATTTATTTTTGAGAGAGAGACAGAGCATGAGTGGGGGGACAGGGGAAGAGCAGAGAGAGGGGAGAGACAGACTCTGAAGCAGGCTCTAGGCCAGGAGCTGTCAGCAGGATGAGAGCCCAGGATGGGGCTTGAACTCACGAATCGTGAGATCATGACCCGAGCTGAAGCTGGATGCTTAACCGAATGAGCCACCCAGGCGCCCCTCCTCAGTGTTTATCTAATATCCTTTTCCTGTTCCAAGATCCATGCAGGATACTACAGTACATTTAGTAGTCATGTCTTCTTAGGCTTTTCTGTAAGTTTGTTAGATTTTCCTTGTTTTTGATGACCTTGACGGTTTTGAGGAGTATTGGTCAGGTATTTTGTAGACTGTCCCTCAAATAAGATTTGCCTGATGTTTTCCTTCTGATTAGACTGGGATTATAGGTTTTTGGGAGGAAGACCACAGAGGTAAAGCACTATTATCACCGTGTCATATCAAGGGTACATATAATCAATATGATGTGCCATTGTTGATGTTAACCTTTATCACCTGGCTTAAATTCTATTGCTCTAATTATCTTAATACCAATACCCTAAAAATGTCTGTCTTTTTCTTTTGTTAAGACTCTTGGACCATTAGATTGTGAGATCACTTTGGTAGATTGAACAAGAAACATTATTTCTTTGAGAGAGACAGAGAACGCAACCATGTGCATGTGCCTGTGTGCAAGCAAGGGAGGGGCAGAGGAAGAGGGAGAGAATCCTAAGCAGGCTCCACACCCAGTGTGGAGCCCAAGGTGCAGACGGGCCTCACAAACCATGAGATCATGACCTGAACCGAGATCAAGAGTCAGACGTTTAGCTGAGCCACCCAGGTGCCCCAAGGAGCATTATCTAAAAAAAATTTTTTAACGTTGATTTATTTTTGAGAGACAGAGTGCGAAGGGGGAGGAGCAGAGGGAGAGGGAGACACAGAATCCGAAGCAGGCTCCAGGCTCTGAGCTGTTAACACAGAACCTGATGCAGTACAGGGCTCGAACTCACAAACTATGAGATCATGATTCGAGCCGCAGTCGGGCACCTGATCAACTGAGCCACCCAGGCGCCCCTTTAAAAAAAAAAAAAAAGAAATGGAACTGAAAAGAATGTGCTAGAGTTGAGCTTTTGCTTCTGGATATACCTGAGTAGCCTGCAATGGAGCAGCGCTCCCACCAAGAACAACTAGGACAGCCAGACAGACACATGCATGCGCACACACACATTTCAGTGTGCTGGAGAGTGCTGAGAACACCAAACCTTAAGTGACAAACCCCATCGCATGAATCTGTGAGAAAAGTCAAGCTGGCGTTCTGCAGCTGCCTTTTCTCTCAGGGTTCCGCTGATTTTGGCGAACCAGGCAAGAATTTGAGAACTCAGGCGAAAGGACAAGGCAGAGGGCCACTATTAAATATGAAGAAAAAAAGCAGAACTTTTAACAGTCTTGTTGATTTGTACACCTAAAAATTAAGAGACTTGAAAGGCCAAGATTCTGGTGAAAGAGAAGGGACAGAAATGGCTCAACAATATGCTGTTTTTTCCCCATTAAGATATTTGCTAAATTCTGAAGAAGAGGGAATTAAGAAGCCAAACAGAAAACTTTGAAAAGAGTAGTTTAACACAATCTCATGGTGGTGAGGAGACAAGGATTAGAGTTCAAATCCTGCAACAGAGGAGGGGCCCTAGTGATAACGTCAGCCTCTCAGTGGGGAAACTCTATGTCCTAGAAGCTGGGAAGAACCAGAAGATGACAAAGTTGTGCTCAAACTGCAATTCAGCCCAAGTCAGTTCAGTTTCAGACTGGATTAATACAATCAGTTCTCACAATACCCACCTAGTGAAGGACAGGGTTTATCCTCTCCGGAGAAAGAAAAGTCATCTAGAGACTATAAATACTTTCACATACAATGTTAGCACTCAACACAAAATTAGCCAGCATGCCAAGACATAGGACTAAATGACCTAAAAGAAAAAAAGACACTAGAAACAGACTCATAACAGGTGAAGCCAATATTGGAATTATCTGACCAAAACCAAATAGTTGTTTCACATGTTTGAGAAAATAGAGATAAATCCCACCTTGAACACTTTAGTCCAAAATCTGTTAGCTGTAGCTAAAGAGAGAGACTGGGTAGCCTAAAGTAAGATAATGGAGGCAAAATGGGAGAGGAGTACGTGTGCATGGCAAGAAGGCACTGCTTGGGATGCTGACGCCTAGCCAAGACACAGAGAAAGCTTTGGGCTTTGGGCTCAAAAAGGTAGATGAGGAGGGATAGATGTGCTGGAAGTCTGGCTACACACAGGGATGGATCAAGTGAGTGATTGTGTTGAAAATAAGGGGGATAAGGTTTTGTATTGTTAGAAAAAACAATTATAGGGGCACCTCGGTGGCTCAGTCAATTAAGCATCCGACTTCAGCTCAGGTCATGATCTCATGGCTTGTGAGCATGAGCCCCGTGTTTGGGTCTGTGCTGACAGCTCAGAGCCTGGAGCCTGTTTCAGATTTTGTGTCTGCCCCTCTCTCTCCCCCTCCCATGCTCCCACTCTGTCTCTCAAAAATAAATAAACATGAAAAAAAAAAAAAACAGAAAGAAAGAAAAAGAAAAAGCAATTACAAATGAGGAAAGGGAGAACACTAGAATGAATCCTGTGGTGTTGGATTGGGATTGGAGAGAAAAATGTGAACTCATGGTTTCCAATATATATAGGCAGATACAGAAATTACATACAAACATTGATTTCCCCACCTCTGTAGGAAATGGTCTGGAAGTTGTGATATCCCAACATCAGTGAGTACACCTAGTACTCAGATCTTGGTTTCTAAATAGTTTTTCATGAAAAGGAATGCAGGCTCCTTGGTAAATGACTGATTCCAGGGCCTGGCAGAAAATGCAAGATAGGGTGGAACACCTCATTCCAAAAGTAATGAAATGCTCAAAAAAATGATAGGGACACGTAAAAGAACACAGAAAGCAGCCTGAAAGGGGCTCCCACTGGCCAAATCTGGTTCAATTTGAACATCACAATAATTATTGGTAGTAATGAATTAAGACATTGAATAAATAAGAGTCTAAAAGTCCATAATGACTAAATACATGAATAAATTGAAGGTTTAATGACGAATAAGATATTTATTATATAGTTTCAAAATACCTCCCCATAAAACACTAATTATTACTTTCCCAGGGTTGTGGTAATAAAGTACCACAAATTAGATGGCTTAAAACAACAGAAATTTATTGTCTCCTAATTCTGGTAGGTAGAAGTCCAAAATCAAGCTGTCAGCAGGGCTATCCTTCCTTCAAGACTGGCCAGAATCCTTCCTTACCTTTTCCTTGCTTCTGGTGGTAGCCATCCACCCTTGATGCTCCTTGGCTTGCAGCTGCATCACTACAGTTATCTGTTTTGGTTGTCATATGATGTTCTCTGTATCCAAATTTCCTTCTTATAAGGACGCAAGTTATATTGCATTAAGGCCCACCCTAATGACCTCAACTTAATTTGGTTATATCTGCAAAGACCCTATTTCTTTCTTTCTTTTTTAAAATTTTTTTCAATGTTTATTTATTTTTGAGAGAGAGGAAGACAGAGTGCAAGCAGGGGAGGGGCAGAAAGAGAAGGAGACACAGAATCTGAAGCAGGCTCCAGGCTCTGAGCTGTCAGCACAGAGCCCGATGTGGGGCTCGAACTCACAGAAGGTGAGATCATGACCTGAGCCAAAGTCGGATGCTCAACCGACTAAGCTACTCAGACGCCCCTAAAGACCCTACTTCTAAGTAAGGTCACATTCATGTATACTAGGAATTAGGGCTTCAACATCTTTTTGGAGTACACAATTCGATCCATAGCAATTACCAAGTGAAAACTTTTCAATGGACAAGCCTGGAAGACACTACATTAACAAGATATCAAAAGAAATATAACAGGTAGTGCAAGACATCAAACTTGTGTGATGAGAAGAATACAATCAATTATGTGATATTCCTATTAAAGATAAGTAACATAAATCTGATCACACACAAAAAAATCACATAAATCCCAACGGGGAAAAATGAACTATTGGGACCTCATCAAAATAAAAGCATCTGCACAGCGAAAACAATCAGTGAGACTAAAAGACAACTGATGGAATGGGAGAAGATATTTGCAAATGACATATCAGATAAAGGGTTAGTATCCAAAATCTATATAGAACTTAATCAAACTCAACACCCAAAGAACAAATAATCCAGTGAAGAAAATCGGCAAAAGACACTGAATAGACACTTCTCCAAAGAAGACATCCATTTGGCTAACAGACATATGAAAATATGTTCAACATCACTCATTATCAGGGAAATACACATTAAAATGACAATGAGATACCACCTAACACGTGTCAGAATGACTAACATGAACAACTCAGGCAACAACAGATGTTGGCGAGGATGCAGAGAAAGAGGATCTCTTTTGCACTGCTGGTGTGAATGCAAACTGGTGCAGCCACTCTGGAAAACAGTATGGAGGTTCCTCAAAAAGGTAAAAATAGAATTACTCTACGACCCAGCAATTGCACTACTGGGTATTTATCCAAAGGATACAGGTGTCCTATTTTGAAGGGGCACATGCACCCCAATGTTTATAGCAGCACTACTGACAACAGCCCAAGTGTGGAAAGAGCCCAAATGTCTATCAATGGATGAATGGATAAAGAAGATGTGGTATATATATATATACAATGGAGTATTACTCAGCAATCAAAAAGAATGAAATCTTGCCATGTGCAACTATGTGGATGGAACTGTAGGTTCCATGTTAAGTGAAATTAGAGAAAGACAAATATCATATGACTTCACTCATATGTGGAATTTAAGATTCAAAACAGATGAACATAAGGGAAGGGAAGCAAAAATAATATAAAAACAAGGAGGGGGACAAAACATAAGACTCTTAAATACAGAGAACAAACTGAGGGTTGCTGGAGGGGTTGTGGGTAGGGGGATGGGCTAAATGGTTAAGGGGCATTGAGGAAGACACTTGTTGGGATAAGGACTGGGTGTTACATATAGGGGATGAATCACTGGATTCTACTCCTGAAATCATTATTGCACTCTATGCTAATTAACTTGGATGTAAATTAAAAATCAGTCAATCAATCTCAACTGGGGTACACTGTACAAAATATCTTGACTTATAATCTTCAAACATATTTAGAACATGAAAACCAAGGAAAAGAGAGAGGAATTGTTTTAGATCAAAGGAAAATAAAAATGCAATAAATGCAATATTATTCTGGACAGGATCTTTTGCCATAAAAACCGGTCATCTGAATAGGGTTTAAGTATTATATAATAATGGTATGTCAATGTATCAATTAATTTCCTGATTAAATGGCTATACTTTACATTTATAAAGAAGAATATAATTGTCTGGCAGGAAAACACAAATGAAAATATTTGGGGGTGATGGGACGTCACCAACTTAGTTTCAAATGATTCTCGAAAAAAAATGTCTTCATAATGTACTTAAGATGTTTACAAGTATGAGAATGTTTCAAAATTTTAAACAGAATGAAAAACTGAAAGATAAAGATGAAGAAAAAAGATCAGCAGAATTTTACCAGAAAATCAAATTCTCTCTAAAAAGAAATGGGGGGGGGGGGTGATGATGGGAGGAAAAAAAAATCAAATGGTGATTCTAGAACTGAACAAGTCAACTAAATAAAACTAATAGGTGGGTTTAACAACAGATAAGATTCAACAGAAGAGAATTAATGAATTAGAAGACTGGTTAATAGAAAATATCTAAAAGGAAGCACTAAAGAGAAAAAGGATGGAAAATACAGAAAGGAACATAAAAAAGCTCAGTGATGAGATCTAATATACATGTTAATACAGCTCCAGAAGGAGAGGAGAGAGAACAGAATAGAAACAATACTTGAGCAGGTAACAGTCTAGAATTTCCCAAAGTCTGTGAAAAACATCAAGCAGTTTGCTATGGGGGTGTGACCCTCCAGAATCATATGTTGAAGTCCTAACCCTATACACCTCCACATGTGACATTATGTTAAAGTCTTTACAGAGGTAATTAAATTAAAATGAGGTCATTAGCATGGGCCCCAATCCTTATAGAAAGAGGAAATCTGGACACAGACACACACTCAGAAAAGACCATGTGAAGAGATATTGGGAGAAAATGGCCATCTGAGCTGTGCTGACTGCTCAGAGCCTGGAGCCTGTGTCGGATTCTGTGCCTCCCTCTCTCTGACCCTCTTCCACTCATGCTGTCTCTCTCTTAAAAAATAAACATTAAAAAAAAAAAAGTATAAACTATATAAAATATATGTAAGTAAAATAGATAACAGCACAAAGGCCTGGGGGGAAGGGAATCCTACTATTTTAAGGGTCTTACATTAAATATGAAACAATAGGATATTAATTTAAGATATAATAATAAGCTAATGTTAAATTAAGATAGTTAAGTTTAGGGGCGCCTGGGTGGCGCAGTCGGTTAAGCGTCCGACTTCAGCCAGGTCACGATCTCGCGGTCCGTGAGTTCGAGCCCCATGTCAGGCTCTGGGCTGATGGCTCGGAGCCTGGAGCCTGTTTCCGATTCTGTGTCTCCCTCTCTCTCTGCCCCTCCCCCATTCATGCTCTGTCTCTCTCTGTCCCAAAAATAAATAAACGTTGAAAAAAAAAATTTAAAAAAAAAAAAAGATAATTAAGTTTAAGGAAATGTTAGGAATGTATATTGAATCCCTAGAGCAAACACTGAGAGAGTGAGAGGAAGATAGGGAGGAGAGAGGGAAGGAGGGAGAGAAAAATAAAGAAAAGAGAGAAAGTAAAAGAGATAAACTTAACCTTAAAAATCTCTGAGTAGGGGTGCCTGGGTGGCTCAGTTGGTTAAGTGTCCAACTGTGGCTCAGGTCATGATCTCATGGCTCGACCCCGCATCTGGCTCTATGCTGATAGCTCAGAGCCTAGGGCCTGCTTCAGATTCTGTGTCTCCCTCTCTGTCTGCCCCTCCCCTGTTCACATTCTCTCTCTCAAAAATAAATATTAAAAAAAAACCTTTTTAATTTTTTGAGTAAAAAAAAAAGGTGTAACAAGGAAACAAAGGACAGACAACACAAAAAGAAAGTATCAAGATGGTAGACTTAAATTCAAGCATATCAATAAATGCAATAAACACTCCAATTAAGAGACAAAGATTATTAGATTGGATTGAAAACAACAATAAAACAAAAACAAGACCTAACTGTACACTGTTTTATTTTTTGGGGGGGGCGCCTGGGTGGCTCAGTCGGTTCAGTGTCCAACTTCAGCTCAGGCCATGATCTCGCGGTTCATGAGTTTGAGCCCCGCGTCGGGCTCTGTACTGACAGCTCAGAGCCTGGAGCCTGTTTTGGATTCTGTGTCTCCCTCTCTCTCTGCCCCTCTCCTGCTCACATTCTGTCTGTCTCTCTCTCAAAAATAAATAAAGATTAAAAAAAAATTTTTTTAATACAAAGGTATAAACCAATAATTAGATACCTGGGAAAACATTTCTACAAATTTTTAGAAGACAGAAAGAGAATAGAAGAATAAGAAAGAAGTGACGACTCAGGGGGAGAGAAAAATGAGGTCAGGAGTACGCAGAGGGGGAAAGGAGCTGATCTGACTTGCAGAATCCCCGAGCAGCTTTTATGTAGGAAATGATGAGTACAGAAGGGTAGAGTGGGTAGTGGGGTTGAAATCAGGATAATTAATTAAGAGTGTGACCCCCCCAGAGCCTCAGTACTACCTCCCTCGCAATCTCCATAGTCAGTAGCCAAGGCACTAGGCCTTGGGCAAAAACTGTGACCTCTCTAAAGAATGACAATTTCCTGGCAAAAAAAATTCCAACCTTCTGACACTTAGGGCAACTCTTGCCCTAAGTAACAGTCAACTCTTCACCTTCAGACTTTACTAGTTAAACCCATGAGTAAATAATCCCTATCTATGTAGAGAAAGCCTCTCAATTTTTTCATACCTCATTTTTTTTAAGTTCACTTACTTATTTTGAGAAGAGAGAGAGAGCATGAGCAGGGGAGGGGTAGAAAGAAGGAGAAAGAAGATCTCAAGCAGGCTCTGCACTGTCAGCATAAAGCCCAGAGGGGCTCGATCTCACGAACTGTGAGACCATGACCTGAGCTGAAACCAAGAGTCGGATGCTTAACCAACTGAGCCACCCAGGAGCCCCTTTAATACCTCATTCTTAAATATAAGTGGACAGAGATATTATCTGATTTTTGATAAAAGCTAAGATCATAAAAGAGAAAGGCCAAGATAGCTAGAGAGGAAACACCTTAAGATCTTCCAGAAAGCAGAACACAAAGATCAAGGTTGAGAAAACATGAGAACACAGAAGAGAAAGGAATTATCCCACAAATGAAGAACACCCATTTTTGACTAAAAGAACCCTTCAAACAACCCATAATGAATGAAAAACAAAACCTCATATATATATAAATCATTGTAAATGTTTCAGGACACTATGGATAGAGTCCCTGAAAGCTTCCAGACAGGAAAAAATAGTCCCCTACAAAGGGTCTTGCAAAGACTTCATACCACCCAAACTAATAATGTGAAAACAGAATAAAGGCATTTTGAGATCTAAGGACTCAGAAAAATTTATCTCTCACAAGCCTCCTTTTAGGGAAATGAACTGAGAGTGTGCTCCACCAAAACAGGACAGAAAACCAAAAAGAAAGATATGGAGGGACACTTGGGTGGCTTAGTTGGCCTGACTTCAGCTCAGGTGATGATCTCACAGTTCATGATCTCACAGTTCATGAGTTCAAGCCCTGCGTCAGGCTCTGTGCTGACAGCTGGGAGCCTGGAGCCTGCTTCAGATTCTGTGTCTCCCTCTGTCTCTGTCCCTCCCCTGCTCACACTCTCACTCTCTCTCTCTCTCTCTCTCTCTCTCAAAACTAAACATTAAAAAAAAAAAGACATGGAATCTGTAAAATAAAGTGCTAAATATATAATCTATATATTATAAATCTATAATATAAACTGCTAAAATATAAGAGTATCAGTTAGAGAGTAGTCCTAGCATGACATCTAGACACTTAAAACTGGAGCAGGAGAACAGAAGTTCAGGTAGGGAAGTTTCTGGAGGAAAATGTGAATTGAGAATATTTGATGAGATAGAGAATTTAGAGAAAGACAGAAAAAAAGGCTATGAGACGGCAAACAATGCAAAAAAAAAATCCTAGGAAAAAATTAAAAATCTCTAATATAACCATAGCTACCACAAGACCTTAACAGTGAACAATGTTTACACAGTTGTACTGTTAAGCTTTGTTTGTATTAATTTTCAGCCCTTAGAGCAAGGAAGTAACAATTATGATTACAGAGTGAAATGTAAATATTACCAATGTTGACAGTATAAAACTAAAGTTTACCGAAGTTGGAAAACTGAAGGCAAGGATGAAAACTAATGGGAAAGGAGAGGGAATAATTACCGCATTTTCAAAGTGGAGACTCTAGAGTTAGTGGTCAAAAACATTAAATATAGTACTACCATTTATGAAGGTAATCAACAGATTTCAAAGAGTTCTATACTAAAATCAACCACTCAGGCAACAACAGATGTTGGCGAGGATGCAGAGAAAGAGGATCTCTTTTGCACTGCTGCTAGGAATGCAAACTGGTGCAGCCACTCTGGAAAACAGTATGGAGGTTTCTCAAAAAATTAAAAACAGAACTACCCTATGACCCAGCAATTGCACTACTATGTATTTATCCAAGAGATACAGGTGTGCTGTTTTGAAGGGGCACATGCACCCCAATGTTTACAGCAACGCTATGGACAACAGCCCAAGTGTGGAAAGAGCCCAAATGTCCATCAGTGGATGAATGGATAAAGAAGATGTGGTATATATATACAATGGAGTATTAACTCGGCAATCATAAAGAATGAAATCTTTCTAAAAAAAATTTTTTTAAATGTGTATTTATTTTTGAGAGAGACAGAGACGGAAGCGAGTGGGTTAGGGGCAGAGAGAGAGGGAGACACAGAATCTGAAGCAGGCTCCAGGCTCTGTGCTGACAGTTCAGAGCCTGACGAGGGGCTCGAACTCACGAGTTGTGAGATCATGACCTGAGCCGAAGTCGGACGCTCAACAGACTGAGCCATCCAGGCGCCCCATACTTGGCAATCACAAAGAATGAAATCTTGCCATTGCCAACTACAAGGATGGAACTAGAGGATATGATGCTAAGCGAAATCAGTCAGTCAGAGAAAGACAAGTATCATATGACTTCACTCGTATGTGGAATTTAAGATTCAAAACAGATGAACATAAGGGAAGGGAAGCAAAAATTATATCAACAAGGGAAGGGGACAAAACATAAGAGACTCATAAATATGGAGAACAAACAGGGTTGCTGGAGGGGTTGTGGATGGGTGGATGGGCTAAATAGGTAAGGGGCATTAAGGAAGACATTTGTTGGGATGAGCACTGGGTGTTACACATAGGGGATGAATCACTGGAATCTACTCCTGAAATCATTATTGTACTCTATGCTAACTGGGATGTAAATTAAAAAATAAAAATAAATAAAAAATAAAAAATTAAATATAAGGGTTCTATAATGTTGGGAGAAGGAGGAAGGGGCATATAAGTGAAAGCCTCATTTGTCATACCAAGAAGTTAACAGATATTTCTTAAATAGGATAACTCAAGAAAGAACAATATAGGCATATTATTCAGAAATATGAAGGTAAATGTCAAAGAATATTAGCTAATGAGATAAAAGGGATTGCTTCTAGTAAGTGGGACTGGTGGGATCTACTCTACTGTATGCTTTTATAACCATATAGATCAATTAAAACTATTTTAAAAAAATAAGTATAAAACAGATAGGTTCTTTCAGAGGTCACTAGTAACAGAATGTCTCCATCCAGTTTTGTGGTGAAACAAGAAAGTGTATATACTTCTGCCCAATTCTATATCCTGAAACAGTAGCTTGGCACATGCCCTTTGAAATGCTAAAACATAAGGCTTCATAGAAAAGCTCAACGGTCAGGGTATCTGTGAACTTTAGTGTCAGAAAGAACCAGGTCTTAATTTAGACGCTTCCACTTGCTGGCTCTATCACTTTGTACAAGGGTCACTCTTCTTCTTTAAAAGTAACTTCTTCATTCATGAACTGGAGGAAATAATGTTTACCCCTGGAGTTAGAGAACCCTTATAGTTAACAGTCGCTGATTTATAGTAAGCAATTGATACATGTTTAGCTTTAATTATTACTTACATTGGCCACCACTTTTACTTCTTTGTACTGTGCTTCATAGAAAATTCCAGCATTTTCCAGTGCTTCTGTTAGTGAGGGCCCATTTTTCACCTGCTTATCTAGACCATTCACAAATTCCTCGAGCTTGGAACTTGCCTCTTCAAATTCTTTGGAGAACTTCTTTCCCCCTGTCTTATCTAAAATAACAGAGGAAGTATTCATTACAGGATAAAACAGAAAACGTAAAAAAATTTAATCTTTTGAAGAAAACCCCTCTTTACATAACTTGTGAACCTCTTCTTGCTGTGTTAGTATGCAATATTCTTAGTCTCAGTTTCACCTTAAAGGAGCTTCTCCAAATCACAAAACCCACAAAACATATTATTAAAACAATTCATGTGAACCTGCTAGAGTGCAACCAAGAGTGTATCATGAAGGCTCCTGTAATTAAGGTGAAAAAAAGAAAGTTCAGCTAAAAGGAAATGTGTTGACTGTTTTTCTTCAAAAATTGGATGCTGAGCTGCTAATTAGGAGTATCAGGATGAAGCTCGATTCTGTTCTTCACTTAGATTCACTATGGAATGTGAGAAAATGGACGTTCGGAAAGGTAAAGATGAAGACTGAAGATATATCACAGTAAAAATTCTTCCTTCCTACCTGAAGATCCCTGATAATTTGTTATCAGCAGAGTACAAATCACGAATTGTTTTTTCAATAATAGTGATAGTACAAAATGTTACTTACTCTCCTAACTATCCCCATCTTTCCCGGTGACTACCAGAACATGGCTTCAGATGTGGGTACAAATTTTGACTTTGCTTTTTATCAGCTGTATAACTTGTGCAAGTTATAATCAGTGTTCAGTTATAACCTGAAGCCTCAGATTTCTCGTGTACAAAATGGAAGTTTTTAGTATGCTTCTGGGTTGTTGTGAGTACTAAATTAGGTAACGACTGTTAGATTTAAAGTATGGTGCAAAGGGGTGCCTGTGTGGCTCAGTCAGTTAAGCGTCCACCTTCAGCTCACATCACAATCTCATGGTTAGTTAGTGAGTTCAAGCCCCATGTCAGGCTCTGTGCTGACAGCTCAGAGCCTGGAGCCTGCTTCGGATTCTGTGTCTCCCTCTCCCTCCGCCCCTCCCCCACTTGTGCTCTGTCTCTCAAAACTAAATAAATGTTAAAAAAAAAAAAAGTTTTTAAAGTATGGTTCAAGAACAAAACAGGTGCCAAAATGAATAGTTGGCAGCCACTTACTCATGATTTCAAAAATATTTATCAAATGCCTATTATGTAGCAGGCATTACTCTAGGTACTAGGATACTGCATGAACAAATAAGGATAATTTCTACCTTCACGAGATTTACATTCTAACACTTTTTTTTTTTAAGTTTGTTTATTTTGAGAGAGAGAGAAAGTGTGAGTTGGGAAGGGGCAGAGAGAGAGGGAGAAAGAGAAAATCCCAAGCAGGCTCCGTGCTGTCAGCTCAGAGCCTGATGTGGGGGTTTGAACCCACAAACCATGAGATCATGACCTGAACCAAACTCAGACACTTAACTGACTGAGACACCCACGCAATCCTCTAGTACATTATTAATTTATTATTTATAATTTACAACCCAAGGAAAAGAGACCAACTAACTAGATGTTATGGGGCACTACACTGACCTTACTAAAGAACATACCCAGGGGTACCTGGGTGGCTCAGTCAACTGAGCATCTGACTCTTGAGTTTGGCTCAGGTCATGATCCCAAGGTTGTAGTATCAAATCCCGTGTCGGGCTCTGTGCTGAACGTGAAGCCTGCTCAAAATTCTCTCCCTCCCTGGGGTGCCTGGGTGGCTCAGTCGGTTAAGTGTTCGACTTCAGCTCAGGTCATGATCTAACGGTCCGTGAGTTCAAGCCCCTTGTCGGACTCTGTGAGGTCCGTTCAGAGCCTGGAGCCTGCTTCGGATTCTGTGTCTCCCTCTCTCTCTGCCCTTCCCCCACTCATGCTATGTCTCTATCGAAAAATGAATAAACGTTAAAAAAGAAAAATTAAGAATATTCTCTCCCTCCTTCCCTCTGTCCCTCTCCCCAGCTCATGCTCCCTCTCTGCAACAGATAAACTTTAAAAAATAAAAAATAAAGAACATACCCAAGCCACATTATCACACATGTGAAATACATTTGTCTCTATATAACCTAACACAGCAAGAAAGCACTAGAAGTAAGGAAAGGGAAAGAATTGTTTTATGATTTTTTTTAGATTTCTTTTTTCCCCTGCTTTATTGAGATACAATTAAATATAACACTGGGTAAGTGTAAGGTATGCAATGTGAAAGACAGGACTTTACTTATGAAATTCATATGCATGAAATCACTACCTGGAAAACCAGAAGTGCCACAACTGGTCTCCAAAATCTAAGGTCTCTTTAGGGGAGAAGCCAGTCTAATCATTGAAAAATTACAGACCTGGGAACAAAATCTGAGGTATTCTATTTAAAAAGATGTAAGTATTACCTTTTAAACACTTGAGAGTTTCTGTGCTGCACACATCCACCCTCATAGTCGACAGCTGTTTTTCCTTCAACTCTATCTGATCCTCTGAGCGCTTGTACAGTAACAGCTCTTCAATGAGGGCCTGGGACTGAACACAGACCAGAGTCATATTCATTTATGAAATCATTCATTTACTCTATCTATTCCCATTAACATAAAACATGTCTAAAACCTAACAAAACCAAGAGGAAAGAGGCTCTTTGCACTTCCTCATAATCAGAGATATTAATACCAATTTTCATACCAAAACTGTATTTTTAGTTATATACTTTAAAAGATCCTATTCTTGATTATTCAAAGCTAATTGATGCATACGAAGTTAAGGCTAAGACAAAGGTCCATTTATATCTTCCTTAAATTTTAATGAGATACACATAGTGTATATTAACTCTAAGCAAGTTCTAATTTAGTAGCACTTCACCAAAGGATGAACCCCTTGTCAGGGGCCTCGGCTGGTAATAGAACCTGGCTGGTCATAGATATTCTGGAAGAAGGTTAATTTTTCCATTAAGGCAACATATAAAACTCTATGTAATATAATCCCAATCTAGATTGCTTCAGAACAGTTCAAACTTGTTTAAAATATAACTGATATATATATATATTCAATATAACAATTGAATAAAAATAAATTTTACTGGACTATATAGGGAACTATAACAAAATGGGTGAATAAAGCTTTGGCATGTTAAATGCATTCTTTAACTTACTCGAAATTCGGCAACTATCTTAGACTTGAGAGCAGCTTTTGGATTCGTGGATGCTGTTGAATTAAATAAAAGGTCATTAAGAATACAGACACAAAAAGTTGACAAATAGTGAGGAAGTTTTTCAGGTCTATAATTAAGGGTGTATTTATGAACATATATCAAATATGCACATTTAAGTAATAATATAATTCCTAGAATAAGTATTTCTGTAATATTTCATATTCCTTGAATATTCATATTCCTCAGATAAGAAATTTCAACACTTCCACGCATGGCCAATATAAAAGTGTACTCTTTATTTATTTAATTTAAAAATGTTTATTTTTGAGAGAATGAACACAAGCAGGGGAGGGGGGGATGAGGGACGGGGTGGGACAGAGGATCCAAAGCAGGCTCTGTGTTGACAGCAGTGAGCTCGATGCAGGGCTTGAACTCATGAACCGCGAGATCATGACCTGAGCTGAAGTCGGACACTCAACCCACTCAGCCACCCAGGCGCCCCTAAAAATATACTATTTAGATACATCTAACCTACTTACCTCCAACAGACCCTTTAAATCACAAAGTCCTAGAATTATGGATTTGGAGATTCTGAGATACATGAAGTACCTTGTTTCCTAGTCTGAGTATAAGAGGATCTCAGTACCTCAAATTAAGAGTGTTCAGGAGCGGGACATCCAATTAATCCTGAGCACTGGCTGAAGAAAATTGCTTACAAACATCAACTCTATTCCTACGATTTAAGCTTTGGATTTCTTTTTCTGCTGACTCAATTCACAGCAAAAACAGGCAGGGAGAGTTCTAAGCACATTACCACTGTGGTTCAACTTGGGCTGAAATGATGACTCTTGCTCTTCCTAAGCATGCAACTTATGAGCAAAAGGATGTCAGGACTCCCTTAATCATGATGAATATCATATACTTGCTGGAGTGAAACCATCCCAAGTGTCTTGTTTTACCTCCCAATTCTCACTGTCTTCTACCTCGTTCCCTCCACACCAAGTCCTTCTCAATATTCCTCAGTTTGGCCCACAGCAGCCTATCACATGCAGTATTCCACTCCCTTGATCTCATGCTGGGTAAACATGAGAAACATAGCAGGAGCTCCTGTTACAGAGTGGGCTTCTGGCCAGGATTTGAGGCCCATGTCTAATCTGGTAGAGTGTCCCCAAATCTGAAGGATTTCATGGCTCCCACATAAATGCTTCTTAATGCCTAGTCTCCTCTTCAGCTCTGTGGTTTAATGCCAGCTGCCTCTACCTTCATATATCTTTCAGTCTGAGAGTTAGCCTGGGCACTATCAAGCATTTTTCTTCTTTCACTCCCCCAACTACTCTTGAATCTTCACTCATTTAAACCCTTTTTCTGCATTTCCTTTGTTTAAAAGTAGGGGTTTTTTTTTGTTTTTGTTTTTTTAAAGAAGTAACTCCATGATGGCTTGTTTAGTATAAGTCACTGGGTCACTCTCCCAGGCCTGGAAAACACAGGCTTCCCCATGGTTTATGCCAGGTACGATGTCAAATGGTCTACATTTTCTTCTGCTCCAAAAAGAGGAGGTAATTTTATATTAGTTGAGATTTTGTTCCTTACTTTGTGATTTCTTCCACTGCTTATTCGGTTGTTTGTTCAGATTTTCTTTCAGCTGCTTCTGAGTTTTGAAAGTGGTACCTGGAAAACATTTCAGTTTTTGCAATCTGGCATTATGGGAAGCTGTTCTGTCTGTCCACTTCAGTGTCAAAAGTTGTAGCATTGAAAAAAGGCAATCCGAGACTGTGTGTTGTTTCTTTCTTTCTTTTCCTTTCATTTTTATAAAAAAAAAAAACAAAAAAACCAAAAAAATACCCACCAGATCTAAGAAGCTGTCAAATAAACATGATTTCTATCATCAATAAAATCACTGATTTTTGAGAATAGGGCAGGAAGCTTAAAAATACTAGTTACCACATTCAAATGAAGAATTTAACAGCTTCTTAGAAGATACTATTTTTAAAGCAAATTTCTAATCAAATAATGTCAAGGTGTCAGATATCACCAACTTCCATTTAATGACTCAAATAAATACACCTAATACATCGGAAGTAAATAACTTCTTAAAAATACACAATTTATTGCAAATCTAAACCAAAACAGAGACTAAAGAATGCTTAATATATATATGCTTAATATCAAATAGCTTACTGGAAACTGAAACCCCATCAAAAAAAATCCTCCAACAGTAAATGGACAGGGCAGTAACTGTTAAAACACGAATAGTTAAAAATGCTCAATGTAAAGTAAGTGTAGGAAAATAATCAGCCATCATCACTTAATATGCATGACTTTCTCTAGTCAATACAAACAAAATCCAACCCTCCCCAAACCAATTCTATTTAAATTTTAATTCAAACAGATTTTTGTTAAGTATTTAATTTTAAATAAATAGGGCCCAATTCAAAACTTTATTTTTCATTGTTATGCAACAGGCCTACATCTATAAAATGTATATAATTTTAAAGACTCAATGATTTTTTTTTTTTTTTTTAGGAGAGAAAATACACTTACTCAAAGCTTCTCTCAGTGCCATTATCATTTCTTCTGGGTACACATTTCTATCTTCCCAGATTTTGAAGATTCGTTCTATAGACTTAGAGACAGATGGATCCCTGAGAAGAAAAAGTGACACAGACATATAAAAATGTGAATTTATATCTCAAACTAGAAATCTGAAACAAAATTATTTTCCAAATGTCTTCTGATGTTTAAGATATTTTTTTTTTTCAGGGTGCCTGGGTGGCTCAGTCAGTTGAGTGTCTGACTCTTGACTTCAGCTCGGGTTGTGATCCCAGGGTTGTGGGATCAAGCCCTACATTCAGCTCCACACTGAGCATGGAGCCTATTTAAGATATTTTCTCTCTCTCTCCTCTCTCCCTCCCTCCCTCCCTCGTCCCCCCCCCCCCCCCCCCCCCGCGCGCTTGCATGCTCTCTAAATAAAATAAATAAATAAATAAATAAATAATTTTTTTTTTCCTACAGTGTCTAGTAAGCTAAAATCTTCACTCTTTTGCCAAACCATAAGAGTCTCTTAAAAACTGAAAACAAACTGAGGGTTGATGGGGGGTGGGAGGGAGGGGAGGGTGGGTGATGGGTACTGAGGAGGGCACCTGTTGCAATGAGCACTGGGTGTTGTATGGATACCAATTTGACAATAAATTTCATATTAGAAAAAAATCTTTACTCTTAAAAATTTTTCATTTTAATTTTTATTTAAATTTTTAAAAATTGAAGCACAGTTGACACATTAAGATCATAAACATTCTTTTTTTAATTTCTTTTTTATTTTTTTATTTTTTTTTTTTCAACATTTATTTATTTTTGGGACAGAGAGAGACAGAGCATGAACGGGCGAGGGGCAGAGAGAGAGGGAGACACAGAATCGGAAACAGGCTCCAGGCTCTGAGCCATCAGCCCAGAGCCTGACACGGGGCTCGAACTCACGGACCGCGAGATCGTGACCTGGCTGAAGTCGGACGCTTAACCGACTGCGCCACCCAGGCGCCCCAAGATCATAAATATTCTTATTTAACACTTTTTATCAATGACGTTTATGAGGTTATGGACAGTGCGCTAAGCCTTCTGACGGATATGAAGTTATGAGGGCTGGTCCACATGCTCACTGATGCAACTGGCATTCCAAAAGAGCAGGTGAATTTAATAAAATGAAATCTAATATAGAAGCATCTGGCCCCCAAACCAACTATACTAGTACAGAATGAGAGTACAGTGTTTGGCAATGCTATAAAGTGTGCTTTTTCTTAAAAGTACAGTTGGAAATAATCATGAATTAATCATGTACTGTAACAAGTTTTTCAGAAGGTTATCCCCTAATACTGTAAGAAAACATATCTAGAATGAGGGAGGGGAGGGTTATCACTTTTCTGTTTGCTTTACAGATGGGAGTTCTGCATCAGCTGGTCATCATACTTTAAGGAGGAATATTGTTAAAGTAGAAGTATTTGATTACTAGGAAGCAAAAATTAAAATCATGTCTTACCTGAAACTGTAGAAGAAAAACAATGCAAAAGAAACAAACCAAAACAAAACAAGAAGACAAAATGGGAACTTAATCTCTTCCCAGGTGAATCCACCAACCCATATGGAGACTGAAGATAAAAAACTGAGTGATACCGGTTTTATGGATCCTTTCAAGCAGGAGACTCTATAAATCTGTAACATCATGTATCACAAAAGACTTTTTAACCAAATAACAGCATGTATAGGAAAGAGAAAATTGTATTAAACTTCTACAGATATTTTCTACGGATTTATGAACCAAGGCACTCTATTCTCATTTCTTGTTTTTTATGCTGATAATCTTCCTCTCATATACATTTATATATATATATGTATATATATTTTACATATAATAGTATATATAGTATTCATACAGTAATATTATAGTAGTATATAGTATATATAAGTATATTATATATTATAATCACTATAATATAAATACTATATATAATATATACACATTATACTATACATATTATGTGTATACATAACACTGAAATAATTATGGGAAAATATAAAGAAAAACTTGACTGATTTTCACCAAATGGAGATTTACAGTCTACCAACTTCAGTATTCTACCTTTAAGTCTTTTTTTCCACTATGGATGCTACTATTGTATATGAAACCAATTTTATATTATGTATGTGTGTGTCCATACCTGTATTCTATTCTTTTCATTTAATGAAACAAGCATTTCCCAATGTTCCAATCAATTCCTTATAAAAATTACTTTTAAGTTTTTTATGTTTATTTATTTTTGAGAGAGAAAAAGAGAGACAGAGTGTGAGCAGAGGAGGGGCAGAGATAGAGGGAGACACAGAATGTGTAGTAGGTTCCAGGCTCTGAGCTGTCAGCATAGAGCCCAACGCAAAGATCGAACCGAACCCATGGACCATGAGATCATAACCTGAGATGAAGTTGGACACTCAACCGATTGAGCCACCCTTGCATCCCTAAAAATTACTTTTATAATGACAATACTCTATCATCCAAAATTTATCACCTGCCTACTGTTATGTACACTTAGGGTTATTTCTAGATTTGTTACTATAATTAATACTGCAATAAGTATTTTTTGATCAAAGTCTTTCTCCTTAATAATGCCAAAATGTTTTTTTCTAAGAGGGTTATATTCCAACCACCAGTGTAAATATACTGTTCACCAGACTTCTGCAGCAATGGTTGGTCTCACTTCAATTTGTATTCATAATCTCAATTTAACCATTTTACCCTCTTAAAAAATTTTTACTCTCAAAAATGTCATTATACTTAGAAGTAGAATCACCCCAGACCTAAAAAATTTTCAAGATTTTGCCACATTTTCTTCATCTATCTTTTCTTTGTTACAGTATTTTTTCCTTTTCATTTTTTTACACTGAAGATTTATTTTTTAGTTTATTTATTTTTGAGAGAGAGCAAGCAAATACAAGCGAGGGAGGGGCAGAGAGAGGAAAGAGTGAGACACAATCCAAAGCAAGCTCCAGGCTCTGAGCTGACAGCACAGAGCCCAACGTGGGGCTTGAATCCACGAACTATGAAATCATGACCTGAGCTGAAGTCGGATGCTTAACCGACTGAGCCACCCACGTGCCCCAAACTGAAGGCTTATTTATTTTTTATTTTAGAGAAAGAGAGAGAGCATGCATGAGCGGGAGAGAGGGGAAGAGGGAGAGAGAGAATCTTAAGCAGGCTCCACGCTCAGCATGGAGCCAGATGCAGGGCTCGATGTAACTAACCGTGAGATTGTGACCTGAGCTGAAATCAAGAGTCAGAGGCTTAATTGAGCCACCCAAGCACCCCAGATTTTATTTTTAAGTAATCTCTACACCCAATCTTGGGCTTGAACTTGTAACCCCAAGATCAAGAGTCACATGCTCCACCAACTAAGCCAGGCAGGTGCCACTTTGTTGCACTACAGTAAAACTTTGGTTTGTGAGCACAGTTCGTTCTAGAAACATGCTTGTAAACCAAAGCACTCGTATATCAAAGTGAATTTCAAGAACCATCGGGTCAGTTGTGATCATGTGACATTTGGCATCATATTGCGAGACATCACTCATTTATCAAGTTAAAATTTGTTAGAAATGTTTGCTCACTTTGAGGAACAGTCACAATACAAGTTACATTCAAGGTTTTACTGTATTTTATTTTTTTAAATTTTTTTAATGTTTATTTATTTTTGAGACAGAGAGAGACAGAGTATGAATGGGGGAGGGTCAGAGAGAGAGGGAGACACAGAATCTGAAGCAGGCTCCAGGCTCTGAGCTGTCAGCACAGAGCCCGACATGGGGCTCGAACTCACGGACCATGAGATCATGACCTGAGCCGAAGTCGGACACTTAACCGACTGAGCCACCCAGGTGCCCCAAGGTTTTACTGTATTTTAAAGCAAATCCCAGCTATCATGTCATTTTGCCCCTACTCTAAAAAAATTCTAACAGTTGGTTATACAACAATAGTGCTACCTATACCATGCCTAATAAAATTAACAATAATTCACTGGCACCATCTTCATTTGTTCTATAATCAAATTTCCTTGAATGTTTAAAAAATGTCCACTTATGGTTGGTTTGTTTGAATTGGGATTCAAAGGTCAACACATTGCATTTGGTTATGTCTCTTAAATCTTTTTTAATCTAGAGCAATTAGATTACATTGTTCTCAGTATTTTTCCCATGCCATTTACTAATGCTGCAGTTGAGGGGTCAGCTCTCCAGCAGAACATTCCACACTCTAGCTTTATTTATTTGCTTCTGTTGGTGTCATTTAACTTGTTCCACTGCCTGAATTTCTTCTAGATGAAAATTATTTGCATTACATACATGCTTAAATTGGGAGAGTGAATACTTAACTAATGCTACTATATACTCTATACTGTATCCTATCAGGACATACACAAATGTCTGGATACCCCACCTTTAATAACACTAAAACTGATCAATGGAATGAGGTAATATTTTCTCTTGTGAACTGCGCCTATCTGCTCACTAGCAATTTTAGTGTTTATCTAAGGATTAAGTTTATATATAAAATATCAATTATTTTGCCAACATTACAAATACCTTTGCCCATTCTGCACTTTAATTTTTAAAAAAAATTTTTTTAATATTTATTTTTTTTTTTAATGTTTATTTATTTTTGAGACAGAGCATGAATGGGGGAGGGTCAGAGAGAGGGAGACACAGAATCTGAAACAGGCTCCAGGCTCTGAGCTGCCAGCACAGAGCCTGACGCGGGCTCAAACTCACGGACTGCGAGATCATGACCTGAGCCGAGGTCAGCCGCTTAACCGACTGAGCCACCCAGGCACCCCTGAACTTTAATTTTTAAGTTACATTTTACAACAGAATTTTTTTTTTTTTAAGTTTATTTTGAGGTGGGGGGAGGGGCAGAGAGAGAGAGAGAGAAAATCTCAAACAGAGAGGAGCCTGATGCAGGGCTCAAACCCATGAACTGCAAGAGCATGACCTGAGCCAAAATTAAGAGTAGGACGTTCGGGGCGCCTGGGTGGCTTAGTCAGTTAAGCGTTCTCCGACTTCGGCTCAGGTCATGATCTCACGGTTCAGAAGTTCAAGCCCTGCATCAGGCTCTGTGCTGACAGCTCCAAGCCTGGAGCCTGTTTTGGATTCTGTGTCTCCCTCTCTCTCTCTCTCTCTCTCTCTGCCCCTCCCCCACTTGCACTCTGTGTGTGTGTCTCTCTCAAAAATAAACATTAAAAAAAAGTATATATGTAAAAAAAGAGTTGAACGCTCAACCACCTGAGCCACCCAGGTGCTCCATAAAACATGTAATTTTAGGGGCGCCTGGGTGGCGCAGTCGGTTAAACGTCCGACTTCAGCCAGGTCACGATCTCGCGGTCCGTGAGTTCGAGCCCTGCGTCGGGCTCTGGGCTGATGGCTCAGAGCCTGGAGCCTGTTTCCAATTCTGTGTCTCCCTCTCTCTCTGCCCCTCCCCCGTTCATGCTCTGTCTCTCTCTCTCCCAAAAATAAAAAAAAAATTAAAAAAAAAATTAAAAAAAAAACCATGTAATTTTAAAACATAGCCTTGTTAAAATAAAAAGTGCTCTCGGGGCGCCTGGGTGGCGCAGTCGGTTAAGCGTCCGACTTCAGCCAGGTCACGATCTCGCGGTCCGTGAGTTCGAGCCCCGCGTCGGGCTCTGGGCTGATGGCTCAGAGCCTGGAGCCTGTTTCCGATTGTGTGTCTCCCTCTCTCTCTGCCCCTCCCCCGTTCATGCTCTGTCTCTCTCTGTCCCAAAAATAAATAAACGTTGAAAAAAAAAAAAAAAATTAAAAAATAAAAAGTGCTCTCTACTGCCACTTTGTAAGTATAGGAAATCTACCAGAGACTTAAAAAACTGTAACTTATTTTCTTTTATTTCTCCTTTAATGATTAACATAAAAAAATATAGCTGCATAATTTACTTTATTAAAAAAATTTTTTTAATGTTTATTTTTGAGAGAGAGACAGAGCACGAGCGGGGAAGGGGCAGAGAGAGAGAGGGAGACACAGAATCTGAAACAGGCTCCAGGCTCGGAGCTGTCAGCACACAGCCTGACACAGGGATGGAACTCGGGAATGGTGAGATCACGACCTGAACCGAAGTCGGACACTTAACTGACTGAGCCACCCAGACACCCCTATTTGCATAATTCATTTAAAATCTACTGGGTATCGGATATAAAGTCAAGTTCTAATCTAAACAGATCTCCCATTAATTGTTCCAAGATCATAACTTCTCTTTTCCTTAGATATACCGTGCTTCCTCTAGCATATATTCAATTATTAATATTTTCATAGGCTGCAAATTCTGTTCTGTTAACCCATTTTTACATTATACAGTTGACCCTTGGACAAAGTTGGGGGAGGTCAGGGGTGCTGACCTCAAATCCCTGCAGTTAAAAATCCACGAACAACTTCTGATTCCCCATTAATTTAACTACTGATAGCTCCCTTACCAATAACACACACAGTTGATTAACGTATTTTGTATGTCCTATGTATTATATACTGTATTACAATAAAGTAAGCTAGAGGGGCACCTAGGTGGCTCAGTCAATTAAGCATCCGACATCAGCTCAGGTCATGATCTCACAGTTCGCGAGTTTGATCCCTGAGTCGGGCTCTGTGCTGACAGCTCAGAGCCTGGAGCCTGCTTCAGAATCTGTGACTGCCTCTCTCCTGCTCACACTGTCTCTCAAAAAATAAATAAATGTTAAAAAATTAAAAAAAAAAAATAAAGCTAGAAAAAAATGTTATTATAATCATAATGAAAAGACATTTATACTACTTTACTGATTGACAAATATCCAGGTATAAGTGGACCCAAGCAGGTCAAACCCATGTCATTCAAGGGTCAGCTATACTGTATTATCTCCAAAGCTACAGCTAGCTTATCTTCCTTCAGTACAGCTGCATTTCGAAACATTTCTTATATTCTCACCTGTTTATTTTTCCAGAGTAAATTTAGAGTAATGCTAAGTTCCAAAAGAAAGGAAATTTTGGTATTTTTAATTTGAATTAATTAGGTTGCTATATTAATATAGAAAGGATTAACTTTCTAGTAACACTGAAGAATTATCAACACATTATTCCTCATTGTAGCAAAGCATTAATATTTATGAATTTGTATTCAACATTCCCCAAAAGAACTTATTCATAAAGGTTTCAACATATTTCCTATTACGGCTATTTTAAAATATTTCACATATTTTATTGCTAGTATGACTCACTATCCCTCCTATTACTAACTTCTCAGACTAAAATTGATACAAAAGTTTACTTATGGTAAATTGTCTCAGCTTTTGTTTCTCTGGAATTATCTTTATAAGGTTTGAATGGTTCTTGCAAGTAGTTTTGCTTTGTACCTATAAATGCTATAAAATACTTTTCACAACTGCCACCTGGCTTCCACCGTTGCTATTGAGAAGTCTGTGGTCAATCTAATTGTAGTCTTGTGTATGGGATGTCTTTCTGTCTTCTCTTTAGCATTGTTTTTTATTTTTTATGTGGTAAAATAAGGCTTGCCATTTTTTTTTTTCAACGTTTATTTTATTTATTTTTGGGACAGAGAGAGACAGAGCATGAACGGGGGAGGGGCAGAGAGAGAGGGAGACACAGAATCGGAAACAGGCTCCAGGCTCCGAGCCATCAGCCCAGAGCCCGACGCGGGGCTCGAACTCACGGACCGCGAGATCGTGACCTGGCTGAAGTTGGCCGCTTAACCGACTGAGCCACCCAGGCGCCCCTAAAGCTTGCCATTTTAACCATTTTTTAAATGTGTTAACTCAATGGCATTAATTATATTCACAATGCTGTACAACCACTAGCACTACCTATTTCCAAAACTTTTCATTATCCTAAACAGAAACTCTGGAGGCGCCTGGGTGGCTCAGTGCTTGAGTGTCCAACTTTTTATTTCAGCTCAGGTCATGATATCATGGTTCATGAAGTCAAGTCTGACCTCGGGCACTGTGCTGACAGCCTGATAGCGTAGAGCCTGCCTGGGATTCTCGCTCTCTCTGCCTCTCCCTTGCTCATGCTTTCTCTCTCTCTCTCAAAATAAACAAACATTAAGGAAAAAAAAAAAAAAACCCAAAAAACAAAAAATGAGAAACTCTGTACCTGTTAAACAATTAACTCCCTGTTACCCCCTCCCCTAGCTCCTAGCTCTGTTTATTGTCTCTATTTGGATATGCTTATTCTAGATATGTTAGCAATTTTTTTAATGTTTATTTATTTTTGAGACAGAGAGGAGAGAGAGCGCATGCATGCATGCATGCAAGTTGAGGTGGGAACAGAGGATCAAAGTCAGACACTTAACCGAGCCAAAGTCAGGCGCTTAACCAACTGAGCCACCCAGGTGCCCTCCACCATTTTAAGTGTGCAGTTCAGTAGTGTCAAGGGCATTCACACTGTTGTACAATCAATCTCCACAACTCTCTTCATCTTGCAAAACTCAAACTCTATACCCATCAAACATCATCTCCCCTTGTCCCCTACAACCACCACTGTACTTTGTAAATTTGACTACTATAGTTATTTCATCCAAATGTCATCACACAATACTTGTCCTTTTGTTTTTGTTTGTTGTTAAGTTCTTTTCAAAGTAATCTCTACACCCAATGTGGGGCTGGAGCCCACAACCCTGAGGATCAAGAGTCGCACACTCCACCCACTGGGCCAGCCAGGCACCTCGGTACCTGTCCTCTTGTCACTGGCTTATTTCACTTAGCATAATGTCTTCAAGGTTCATCCATGCAGGATTCTCTCCTTTTTAGGGTTGAATGGCATTCCACTTTATGTATGAACCACATCTTACATACCCATTCTTCTGAAAATTGGTACTTGGGTTGCTTCTACCTTTTGGCTATTGTGAATAAAGCTGTTTTGAACCCTCATGTACAAATATTTGAGTTGCTGCTTTCATTTCTGAGGAGTAAAGAACCAAAACAGAACTGCTACCTTATACAGAAATTCTATGTTTAGTGTTTTTAAGGAATCATCAAACTGTTTTCCATAGCAGTTACACCATTTTACATTCCTACCAGAAACATAGAAGGTTTTCCCCATCCTAACACTGGTTATTTTCTGGTTTGGTTTGGTTTTGTAATTTTATTACAATGACTGGGTGTGGACTTCTTTTTTATTTATCCTGCTTAGTGTATGTTATGTTGCTTTACTGCAGATTCATGTTTTTCATCATTTTCAGAGAGTTCTCAGCTATTACCTCTTCAAAAGAACTCAGAAGTTCTCTCCTCTGGAAAGTTATTTGATATTAACTAGGCCTCTTATTCCGATCTTTTTTCCACCTCTCTCCAACTGCTGCATTTAATTTCTTCAGAACTAATTTTTTAAATTTTTTAAAAATATTTTTTAATGTTTATTTATTTTTGAAGGATAGAGACAGAGTGTAAGCAGGGGAGGGGCAGAGAGAGAGGGAGACACAGAATTTGAAGCAGGCTTCAGGCTCTGAACTGTCAGCACAGAGTCTGACACTGGACTCGAACTCACAAGCCGTGAGATCATGACCTGAGCTGAAGTCAGACACTTAACCAACTAAACCACCCAGGCGCCCCTCTTCAGAACTAACTTCTAGCTTAATCTTTTTCCTTTGTAGAATTCCTGTTGGTTCTTTTTCAAATCTATCTACGTATCTTATCCATTGTTCATTTTATTCCATTTAATCTTTAACATTTCTCACATAGTTGTCTTATATATTCTTTCTGATAATTCTATCTGAAGTTCACTGTAAGGGGATCTAAAGCTGTTGATTCTCCTTCACAGTGGTCTGTCTTCCAATGTGTTTGGTTATTTTTGATTATAAGCACATATCTGTTTGATTTTAATCTATGGGGTTCCTGGTGGTCTAAGAAGGAAATGTATTCTTCGAGAGAAAATTTATACCATAAGCCAGGGGTGTTCAGGACTCGAAATCACTTTATCTCTTTTCTCCAGAGTCCCAGTCTAACCCCCAGATCGCATGGTATTGACATAGGCATATTGGTTAACGTCAGCTCTGATAGTCTACTATGTCCATTATTGCTAGGTCAGCTTATATTTTGTCAAGAATGTAACTGTTTTATAAAAAAAGGAACCCTTTGGAATTGATGGCTGGCCATTCAGCCAGAGGTCAAATCATATTATCTATAAATGTATGTCTTTCCAACTGGACTACAGAGCTTCTTCACAGCAGAGATAATAACTTATTTGTTGTTTCTTGGGCACCTACAAGGTGCTCACTAAATAGTAACTGAATACATGACAACTGGTTTTGGTTATTTTCAAACCAAACCATTCACTATGAAGTCCTCAAGTAAAATATATTGGAAAAGTAGCAACTGTTAAGAAAATATACAATTAAAACCAGGTTATAATATTGTAAAAGCAGCACCCAAGATGGGGAAACTAGAGGTTTTAGCTCTGGTTTAGTAAGAAGTCTTTGGGGGCTAGATTGGTTTGTTTATTTATTTAGATTTTATTTTTTAAGGGCCACCTGGGTGGCTCGGTCGGCTGAGTGGCCCAACTCTGGATTTCAGCTCAGGTCATGATACCAGGGCTGTGGGATCAAGCCCCGCATGGGGCTCTGTGCTGAGCATGGAGCCTGCTTGGGATTCTCTCTCTCTCTCATCTTCTGCCCCTCCCCACTTTCTCTCTCTCTCTAAAGAAAATTAAAAATTAACAACAACAAAAAACTTTCTAAAAGATTTTATTTTTAAAGTAATCTCTATACCTGACATAGGGCTTGAACTTAACCCTGAGACCAAGAGTCCCATGCTCCACCAACTGAGCCAGCCAGGTATCTCTAGGTTTCTTCATTTGTAAAAGTGATTTTTACTAATTTGTTGGCTCTAAAATTCCTAAATTTGTTCATTATTTATACAAACACAGAACTCTCAAACTTCTACAGTTCAACCATGTCTCTCTCATATTTAGGAATTCTGTGAAAATAAAGCCAAAACAAAACCCAGAATGGCAGTTTTACTTACCTTGTTATTCTAGGCCTCTATTTTAGCCATTACTGATCACAATCTCAATTTCTACAGAATGTACAACTATTACCACATACAACACAAGAAATTAATTATAAACTGTGTTGTTTGACTTATAAGTAACAAACAACAAGCTGACCTTATAGAATTGCTAAGATATCCAACAGATGCTTCCTTTGCTAGCACCCCCCCCCCCCCGCCCCATTTCTGACTTTAAAACAGCGAAGTATTGGCAAACTATTTCAAAGCATAAAATTGATGAAGAGTACAGAAGGATGGGGTGCCTGGGTGGCTCAGTCAGTTGGGTTTCGGATTCTTGGTTTCGGCTCAGGTCATGGTCTTGCAATTTTGTGGATTCAGGCCCTATGTGGGGCTCTGCACTGGCAGTGTGGAGCCTGCCTGGAGTTGTCTCTCTCTTGCGCTCTCTCTCTGCCCCGCCCCCACTCACGTTCTTTCAGAATAAATAAACTTAAAAAAAAAAAAAAGAAAAAGAGTACAGGAGGAGGTACCCAGGAATCACAGTCAAAATAAACAGAGCTAAACAGCACAATCTTGTACCTCACTCAGGGGAGTATTTTTGATCAATATCTTATTTCTGGGATTTCATGTATCAGGTGCTTAGTGAATATTTGCTAACTGACTGAATGGAAGACTAAATAATAGGTCAACTTAAGGAAATAATAAGCATTTAATCAAAAACCTTGAAGTTTAGAAATTAGATGAAGATAGATTTTACCTCTAAAAACTTGCTACTCTGTATCTCCTAAAATAATCTCCATTTATACAACTTATCTTTTTTATTTGCCTATAACAAATATTTTCCCTAGTGTGTCACTTGTCATTAATTTTATGGTGTCTTATATAATGCAGAGCTCTAATTCTGATGTAATTAAATTCATAAATATTTTATTATCAGTTCTTTGTGTCTTTATAACAGCTTTTTAACCATTAGAGTCATAAAAGTAGATTTGTTTCTAACATTTTTCTAATTATACATTTTTTTTTAATGTTTATTTATTTTTGAGAGAGAGAGAGAGAGCAAGTAGGGGAGGGGCAGCAAGAGAGGGGGAAAGAGGATCTATAGCAGAGAGCCTACGGTGGGGCTCAAACTCATGAACTGTGAGATCATGACCTGAATCCAAGTCAGATGCTTAACCAACTGAGCCACCCAGGTGCCCGTGTTTCTAACATTTTAAAAGTTTTGTTTTATACACTAAGACAATTTATTTGGGATATATTTGTGTGTAAGGTATAGAAAAACATTTAACATTTAATTTTATTTTTCCTGCACGGAAAGCCTACATTCCAAACTCACTTATTGAAGAGTTCATTTTTCCCCCAATGATTTGTAATGCACTTCTACCATTACAACTTCTCCCACATATGTATAGTTCCATTTCTGGGCTTTCTGTTTTGTTCCTTAAATCTATCCTTACACGATACTACATTCATTTATAATTACTATAGTCAAATAATAAATCTTGATGTTTCGTAAGTTAAGTCCTACTCACTGCTAACCAACAGTCTTGGCTACTTCTAGACACGGACTCTTCTATATGAACTTTAGAATCAGTATAACAAGTTTCTTTAAATGTCCTATTGGGATTTTTATTAAAGTGTACTATACTTACATGCTATTACCTTTTGTAACAGTTTATAATTTTCTCCAGAGAAGTCTTAACACCCTTTTATTCTAGATACCAAATATGGCTTTATAACTTTTGTTACTGTTATGAATGTTTTTCTATATTTTTTGGTTGGTTATTTCTGACATATTGAAATAACCTATTGATTCCTAGATGTTGATTTGTACCCAGCAACCCTGCTAAATCCTTTTTAGCCCTTGGATTTCCTATGAAGGTAATCGCAAAGTCTCCATATATCTTTTTACAGTTTTATGATCCCACTGGTTACATTCTATAATTCTTTAACAACTACAAATTAGATTTACAAAGTAAGTATAAAGCAAATACCAGGGGAACCTGGGTGGGTGGCTCAGTCAATTAGGCTTCTTACTCTTGATTTTGGCTCAGGTCATGATCTCAAGAGTTCTTGAGTTTGAGCCCCATGTGGGGCTCTGTGCTGACAGTGCAGAGCCTGGTTTGGATTCTCTGTCTCCCTCTCTCTTATCTCTCCCCTGCTTGCACTCTCTCTTTTAACAACAAATTACAAATTGCAATGCAAGCATGATAACATATAAATTGTTTTCATTTTATCAAGCCTATAATACTTACTATTCAATTATTTCACCATTTTTCTTCATCTAAATTACTGAAAATATTTTTCACAGCATATGGTGAAATCATTAGTGCCTTCACTTGATGCAAATAATTATGTATATATTAAAGTCATATTTAATCTGTTCTCATTAGCTTCTGATAAAGTAGTATCATCTCATGCCAAAATATGCAATCACCAAAAAAAACAAAAACAAAAAACCCCACACCAAAAAAACACACCAAAAAATGCAATCACAAACACATTAACACAGCTACTGAAAATGAGTTACAGAATTGCTATAAAATATTCATACAGGGGCATGGCCAATTTTCTTAAAAAAATTTTTTTTAACATTTATTTTTGAGAGACAGAGACAGAGCATGAGACGGGTAGAAGCAGAGAGACAGAGAGGGAGACACAATCTGAAGCAGGCTCCAGGCTCCAAGCTGTCAGCACAGAGCCCGATGTGGGACTCAAACCCATGAACCACGAGATCATAACCTGGATTGAAGTTGGACACTTAACTGACCGAGCCACCTAGGCAACCCAGCAATTTTCTTAATGTTAGGTGCTGACTTCCTTAGTGATTTCCTTGTATTTCTTCTATCTGTGGGATGGCTTGATAGAATCCATTTTATTAATACCAACAAATAGTTGTTTCATACCCCATGTGTAAGCCAAAAGGGCATGCTAATAGGTCTGACCATTCTTGGAGTTACTTTCTTCAAATTCACCAAACACCAGCAGCAACAATCAGGACAGCACAGTCAGCCTGAGATGTACCTGTAATCGTGTTTTCTATAAAGTCTGTGTCCTGGAGCATACTGAGGATCACATAAGACTTGCTGTCTTTAATTTTCACAGGGAGGTATCAATGGTGATGCCATGGTCACATTCAGCTTTCAATTTATCGAAGATCCAGGAGTACTTGAAGGAGCCCATTCCCATAAAAGCAGCTGCTTTCTCATATTTTTCATCCCATCACATTTGTGATCAAGTGGCCAGCAGTGGCAGACTTGTTTTCCAACAACAACCAGTGTTGATATAAATCCTCTCCTTTACCATTCTGGCTTGGCTTTAGCGGTGGTTTTCATGACACTTGTGTTCGGGTGGCAAACCCATTGCAAAACAGGGAGATGTTCTTATGGAAAGATTTCTGACTGCTGATCGAATTTATTCGGTGGTTATAGGATTATTAAGTCCTCAATTTTTTCTTTGAGCCATTTTAGTTACTTGTATTTTTGATGAACTTAACCATTTTGTCTAAATTTCCAAATTCACTGGAATAAAGCCGTTCCTATTATTCTTTTATGGTCTGGAACATCTGTAATCATACCCACCTTCTACATTCTTTTTTCAAAGTTTTATTTATTTAAGTATTTACTCTACACCCCACATGGGACTCAAACTCATGACCCCAAGATCAAGAGTCATATGCTCAAGCGACTGAGCCACCCAGGTGTCCCCAATTTCCTATCTTAAAGTAGTTTTGTATCATTTATTATCAGTATTCTCATCTGCAAAATGAAGATAATACTTTTTGCCTCTAATTATATTATATAATTGGTTTGAGAGTCAAAGAATAACAAACATGGAAAGGAATGTGTTAAATTATATACTAATATAAAAATATTTTTAAAAGAAGGGTCACAACAGTGATTTGGTAACATTAATTTGTTAATAATAATCACAGCAGTAATCGTTATTGTCAACCTCAACATCACAGCAGCAACTAACACTTATTAAGTGTTCATTATATGCCAGTGGCTTTTCTAAGCACTCTCTCTATGTAATATTAACTCATTTAGTTCCCATGCTCTATGGGGTGGGTACTATTATTGGCAGATTTATACAGATAAGAATATACAGATAAAAAAACTGATGCTAATTTATTTTTTTTATGGGTTTGATGTGGAAACCCACTAGTTTTATTTACTTTTCTTTTTCAAGTTTTTATTTAAATTCCAGTTCGTTAACATTTAGTATAATATCGGTTTCAGTAGTAGAGTTTTGTGATTCATTCACTTACATACAACACCCAGTGCTCACCACAAGTACCCTCCTTAATACCCATTTAGCTTACCCACTTCCCACCTCCCCTAAATTGAGGCTAATTTATATTGCCTAAAGTTATATAGCTGGAAGGTGGCAGAACCAGGATTCAAACCCAGGTACACTGGTTCCAGAGCCTATAGTGTTAAATCATCATAGCCTGAAGTGAATGAAAAGCATATCAGACACTGAGAAAGTAGTTAGAAGAATATCATAATAATATAAATACATCAAATAGAGATGATAATGGGAAATTTAAAGGCAGAGAGAAAAGGAGGGAGAAACAGGAAAATAATCAGCCTCTGGTAACTAAGAAATGTAGAGACAAGAATTTAAATTACTAAGGGGCCATTATAAGATGAAAAACTGTAAGTAAGACATTTTTAAAAAAATGAAAAAAAGGGGCACCTGGGTGCTTGTTGAGCATCTGACTCTTGATCTCAGGTTGTGATCTCACAGTTTGTGAGATCAAGCCCCCTGTGGGGCTCATGCTGACAGTATGGAGCCTGCTTGGGATTCTCTCTGACCCCCTCCCCTGCTGGTGCTCTTTCTCTCTCTCTCTCTCTCTCTCAAATAATCATTTAAAAAAATGAAAAACTGTAAGTTAAGTTTAGGCGGACTATACTGTAAAATAGAAGTAACAGGTGGCTGGGTGTCTGGGTGGCTTAGTCTATTAAGTGTCCAGCTTCAGTCCAGGTCATGATCTTGCAGTTCATGAGTTTGAGCCTCATATCGGGCTCTGTGCTGACAGCTCAGAGCCTGGAGCCTACTTCGGATTCTGTGTCTCCCTCTCTCTCTGCCCTCCCCCCACTCACACTTTATCTCAGTCTCAAAAATAAATAATATTAAAAAAATTAACAACAACAAAAACAAATAATCCAGTGAAGAAATGGGCAAAAGACATGAATAGACCCTTCTCTGAAGAAGACATCTAGATGGCCAACTGACACGTGAAAAAATGCTCAATATCACTCATCATCAGGGAAATAGAAATCAAAACCACAATGAGATACCACCTCACACCAGTCAGAATGGCTAACATTAACAAGTCAGGCAACAACAGATGTTGGTGAGGAGGCAGAGGAAGAGGATCTCTTTTGCATTGCTGGTGGGAATGCAAGCTGGTGCAGCCACTCTGGAAAACAGTATGGAACTTCCTCAAAAAATTAAAAACAGAACTACCCTATGACCCAGCAATTACACTATTAGGTTATTTATCCAAGGGATACAGGTGTGTTGTTTTGAAGGGGCACATGCACCCCAATGTTTATAGCAGTGCTATCAACAACAGCCCAAGTGTGGAAAGAGCCTAAACATCCATCGACGGATGAATGGATAAAGAAGATGTGGTATATACATACAATGGAGTATTACTCAGCAATCAAAAAGAATGAAATCTTGCCTGTGCAACTACGTGGATGGAACTGGAGGGTATCATGCTAAGAGAAAATAGTCAGAGAAAGACACGTATCATGTGACTTCACTCATATGAGGACTTTAAGAGACAAAACAAATGAACATATGGGAAGGGAAGCAAAATTAATATAAAAACAGGAAGGGGGACAAAGCATTAAGAGACTCATAAATATGGAGAACACAGGGTTACTGGAGGGAGTGGGGGGGGGATGGGCTAAATGGGTAAGGGGCATCAAGGAATCTACTCCTGAAATCATTGTTACACTATATGCTAACTAATTTGGATGTAAATTAAAAAAAAGAAAATTAACAACAAAAAAAAGAAAGAAATAGGGGACTAAGAGTCAGAAAAAAATCTCAATTCTATTCTCACCTCTTTTACTAAATTGACATTTTACTTTTGGGCAATTTCTTAACTGCACTGGGCTTCAGTTTTCTCATTTTGTAAAAAGAAATAATAAAATTCAATATGCTTCTCTGCAAAGTTAGTCACCGTGAGTTGCAAATAACATTTGTATAACAATTTTGAATTTATAACCTATTTCTACACAAACTGTGGGAGATCAAGAATCACACACTCTACTGACTGAGCCAGCCAGGCACCTCTATTTTATGTACTCTGACGTGGGTATAAATCTGTATTACACAGCACATTCAAGTAGGACCAAAATAAACACCTCAACTTAATAATCCAAAGGAAGGAAAAGGGATCGTTCTGTTTTTAATGGGTTAATACTAACAAATGGATCGGTAATATGCAATAGTCACGTTATTTATACAAGCATATAATACTATGCTAGTCAATATATAATTTGAGTTAATATTTAACTATTTTGATTGTTCCATATAATTGTTTATCCTCCAGTTGGGTGTGTATGCCTCTTAAACCAAATAAACAACTTGCAAATATGGGTGAAACACCAGGAAAACACTATTAATACAGAGTAAAAGTAAGATCAAATGTTAAGTATTCCATACTTTGGGAAACACTGCATACAATTTCACTAAGGATAGAATAAATCAATACGAGGTTGGGAATAAATATTTCCATATCTCTTTAATTACACAGATGTCATAGAGGGTGCAAGATTTCAAAAAGACTGAAAGAAGAAAGGAAATGTGTAAAAGAATATGGAAACAGAAGAAACAGTTGGAAAGTACTCCCAACCAAAGAATATGACCAAGAGATATATATGGTCAAGGTAGTAAAGAGGGAGAGAGTAAATAACAAACAAGCTTTCAAAAAGGGAAGAAAGAAGGGCGCCTAGATGGCTCAGTTGGTTAAGGGTCTGGCTTTGGCTCAGGTCAAGATCTCAGGGTTCGAGAGTTTGAGCCCTGCATCAGGCTCTTAGCTGTTGGTGGAGAGCCTACTTCAGATCCTCTGTCTCCCTCTCTCTGTGCCCCTCTCCAACTTGTTCTCTCTCTCTCAAAAATAAATAAAAACATTAAAAAAAAAAAGAGAGAGAGAAGAAAGAATGTTTAAAAGAAAAATATGTGTATTAGTGGGAAAGTTACATGAACAATTTGAGCAAAATATCCTTCGGTCTTTAAGCATGTAGAATTATTAACAATTCTTACTAACAGGTAAAAAGGTGAACTAAAATTCGTAATTTTCTAAGCTTAGATCCCAAAAAGCAGTAAGAATTTACTTACTTCACTAGAGCAGCTGCTTCAGGAAGGACATCAGCAAATGATTCACGGAAAATGATTGCGTTTTTCCTTTTGCAGTTCTGGATGACATCATTAGCAAGGTAGAAGAGATTCAAACGGTGGGGATAGGCAGCTAGAAATGACAAAAGACAATAAATTAAACCAAATGAGTCAAATTACACTTAGTTCAATTATTCTAAATACAGTATTCTCAAACTGTATAAACTATTATATGGGTGTATAACAGATAAACAGAAAAATGAACTAATGGATCAACTTATTGAAATTGGTACCTAAAAACCTTGACTACTTCAGGTTAATTTTCTGTTCAAGGTGCTCCTTGGGTAGATTTCCATTTCACTTTGCAGATGTTTGGCACTAAAAACCTCATTATCTCTGGAGAAGCTAAAATGAAATTGTTCTCCGGAAGCTCAGCTAACTGCAAATACACCAGGGTTAATGGAAAGAGTATGGGCTTTAGAACCACCCGGAATGTGACCTTAGGCAAACTGCTTAACCTCCTCTACATTATTATTGTAGATAGACTCTTTTTTTTTTTTAATCAACTGGTCCACATACTACTCAGATACACCTAAATCCTGCTATCTGCTACTTACAGCACTAGGTCCTAGGACATAAGTAATTTGACCACACACCTAGATCAAGTTTTTCAAAGGCCAAATCAATCTGCCTTCTAGAACCTCAAGCAAAACCACCCCAAGTTTCATTATATCCTAGACAAGTTTAATGTCCTTTTGGATGATCCATCACATTTTCTAGTCTCTCAATATCTTATCTTAAATTCAGTGACCTCCAAGAACCACTCTTCTGTGCATTTTAAAATCCCCTTTTCTGACCACAGCCTCCTACTCCCCTTCTATCTGTTCATCAAGATCTAAGTTCTATATTTTCTCTAACTTTAGTCACTTTTTTTTACTCAATTTTTTCTCTATCAATTCCACAGTCTTTGATCTATTATTTAAACCATTCTTTTATTAAAATGCTCATTTTCGGGGCGCCTGGGTGGCTCAGTCGGTTAAGCGTCCGACTTCGGCTCAGGTCACGATCTCGCGGTCCGTGAGTTTGAGCCCCGCGTCGGGCTCTGTGCTGACTGCTCAGAGCCTGGAGCCTGTTTCAGATTCTGTGTCTCCCTCTCTCTCTGACCCTCCCTCGTTCATGCTCTGTCTCTCTCTGTCTCAAAAATAAATAAACGTTAAAAAAAATTTAAAAAATAAAAAAATAAAAAACGTTCATTTTCTTTTCCTTTTCTTCCCTAATCTAGCCTTTCCATCACATGCATTCAACAAAATCCTAAATCTGGATCAATCTAAATACCTTTACTGCACCTTTATTTCTGCTCCTGGATTGTGCTGGAGAAAAATCATACCATCAGGAGGACTGAAACCATATAAATCTAATCTCCTTCAACTGGGCCCTTGCCACTACAATGCTACAGTGCTTCCACATGTTCTTTTTTTTTTTTTTGGTAATCTTTATTTTTGAGATTGAGAGTATGAGCAGGGGAGGAACAGACATAAATAAAGGGACACACAGAATCTGAAGACGCTCCAGGCTCTGAGCTGTCAGCACAAAGCCCAATATGGGGCTCGAACTCAAGAACAGTGAGATCATGACCTGAGCCAAAGTCAGACGCTTAACCGACTAAACCACCCAGGTGCCCCTGCTTCCACATGTTCTTAATCAGCATCCTCTTTCATCTGTTAAGAGTGATTTCAAATTTTTACCACTCTTCTCAAGCCCCCTGTTTCACCACATTCCTTCTCACTCTCAACAGATAAGTTTATATGCTACTCTACAGAGAAAGCAGAAGTCATTAGATGGAAATTCTGTTTTCTCAAAAAATGTATCCATATTTAAACCCAACCAAATCAACTTACCTGAGTCAGTTAAGATCTTTTAGATTCAAGTATCTAAAAGAGTCCTCACTGTCTCCACTTTAACTCCTGTAACTATACGAGAGACTTTTTTTTTTTTTTTTTGCTGTGCTTAAAATATGCAATCTACTATGCTTAAGAATTTTACACAAATTATGCTATCTCATTTATGTTGCCACCAAACAGCAATTACCAAGGTTACCAGTAAATTCCAAATTATTAAACCCAATGAAAAAATTTAAAATGTTACTTCATTGTGGCTTCTGGCACAATGTTATGGTAATGTTATGGTAATTCCTGTTTCCATTTCTGTCACAGCCACCTTCCTGGTTTTCCTACCTCTCTGGTTCCTTCTCCATATAGGCAAATATCTACATATATGTGCAGATAGACTGCTCCATCCATGACCATCCTCCTTTAAATGTTGAAGCTCCCCAGGGTTCTCTCCTGAGCACTCTTCTCAATTCACCCATGGCACGATGTTTTAAGATTTCAGGTTTTAAGTCAGATAGTTTGCTCCATTCCTGACTTTGTCGCTTATCAGCCTTGGGGTTTTTTACACTACTTAACTCTCCTATATTACACTTTCTTTTTCTTTGTAAAATGACAACTTCATAGAGTTGTTATAAGAATTAAATGAAGGGGTGCCTGGGTGGCTCAGTTGGTTGAGCATCCGACTTTGGATCAGGTCATGATCTCATGGTTGAATTCAAGCCCTGTGTCAGGCTCTGTGCTGACAGCTCAGAGCCTGGAGCCTGCTTTGGATCCAGTGTCTGTCTCTCTCTGCCTCTCCCCGATTGATGCTCTGTCTCTGTCTCTCTCTCTCTCTCTCTCTCTCTCTCTCTCTCTCAAAAATAAAAAGAAAATAATTAAATGGAACAATGTATGTAAAGCATTCAGGACAGTGCTTAGCACACAGAAAATGGAATGCTACCTGCAAAACCGTCCACTTGTACCACTTTAACTCCCACCACTTATGCATCAATGACTCCCATGTCCACAGATACCAACCCTGGATTTCCCTTTATCAGTCAATGCACACACCCACATCCATGTCTCAGAGGCACCTTGAGCTTGATTTTTCAATATTTTATTACTAATCTTCCTCCTCTTCTGTTACTGCTCTTGTATTTAGCCAGAATTTTAGCAACATTTTTGGACTCTTCCTACTCCATAGGAGACCCTCACCATATTTGAAAGTCTCCAAGTCCAGCCAATTTTTACTCCAATAATATTTGTCAAAGCTTTCCCCTCTTTTCCTTCTCTTCTTCCTGTTGCTCTTTGCTGGCTTCATCACCTTTTACCTGGACTACTACTGCAGTACCCTCCTAACTGGTACCTTGCCTCTAGACTTAGTCCCCTCAAGTTCACTCTCTCAATTGCTAAATTTGCTTCTCATTATCTAATTGTCTCCCATATCGAATCTGTCAACGACTTCCAACTGCTCACTGGAAAATGCCTAAACACCGTGGTCTTCATTTATGATCTGGATCTTACCTTCTCTTTCAGTCTCATCTCTTCCCCTTCAAAGTTCTATCTTTAAGGAAGAACTCACAGTTCCCAGAAACCTTGCACATGCGCTCACTCTCTCTCTCTCTCTCTCTCTGAATTTTCCTTTTCTAGGAGAACCCATCCTAATTATCTTGTGTTTTCTACTCATCCATGGGAAAAAGTCCAAAATTTTAAATTTAATTCATGACAGATTCTGGTCTCCCCCCCATCTTATCTCTACTTCTTCCCCAAACAAACCTCCCCAAACTATTTTAATGCAATTTCTTCTCAATGTAAAACCTACACTCTATAGTCAAATCACTATTGAAAGTCAGAAGAATGAGAAAAATTGGCTGAGGTAGCCTGAGAAGATGCCTAAAGGCAGTGGGATTTGAGAAGACCCATCCTGAATGCTTTCCAAACCCTCCGCAGAGTTCTTGCTTACTTGTTTTCTTTAGGTGTTTACTGACCTTAAAGGTGCAGTTTACTGACCTACAATTTGTTCTCATCATCAAGCCCCTCCTCCTACCCTTGTCTTACCACCCATTTCAACAGGCTAATTCCTTTCCCTCCTTCAACTCTCAGCTTACATATGACATCTTCCATGAAGCTTCCCCTGACTCCGTAAGATAAGGCCTTTAGTACATCCTGAACCCATACCTGTCATGCATTTATCACATTGTAGTGTACTTCTCTGCAATTTCCACTAGAGTATAAGCTCCCCAAAGGCTGGAATTCTGTCTTGTTTATTGCTAAGTCCTCAATGACTAATTGAGTGTGTGGCGGGTGCTTAAATAATATATGTTAAATGTCTGATGAAGAAGTTGTATTTTTGTAGGCAGGAAGAGTTTTCTATGTGCTAGACATTTTCAAAGATGATACAAATATTTACTTAATTTATTTTTAGAGAGAGTGAGTGTGAGCAGGAGACAGGGGCAGAGGGAGAGAAATAGAGAATATTAAGTAGGTTCCATGCTTAGCACAGAGCCCGATGCAGGACTCAGTCCCTCAACTCTGGGATCATGACCTGAACTGAAATCGAGAATCAGACACTCAACAGCCTAAGCCACTCAGGCACTTCAAGATGACACATATATTAACTGATATCCTTACAACAACCCTATGAGGTTGGTACTATTAGCTGCATTTAACAGATGGAATGGCATGAACTGTCCAAAGTATGAAGTAAGTAAGTACTGAAGCTGGAATTTAAATTCAGACAGTCTGGGGGCACCTTGGTGGCTTAGTCAGTTGAGCATCTGACTTCGGCTCAGGTCATGATCTCACAGCTCATGGGTTTGAGCCCCGCGTCGGGCTCTGTGCTGACAGCTCAGAGCCTGGAGCCTGCTTCGGATTCTGTGTCTCCATATCTCTCTTTGCCTCTCCTCCACCCCTCCCCCTGCCGCCGCACTCTGTCTGTCTGTCTGTCTGTCTGTCTCTCTCTCTCTCAAAAAATAAGTATTGGGGTGCCTGGGTGTCTCAGTCGGTTAAGCGTCCGACTTCGGCTCAGGTCATGATCTCACAGTCCGTGAGTTCGAGCCCCGCGTCGGGCTCTGTGCTGACAGCTCAGAGCCTGGAGCCTGCTTCCAATTCTGTGTCTCCCTCTCTCTCTGACCCTCCCCCATTCATGCTCTCTCTGTCTCAAAAATAAATAAACATTAAAAAAAATTAAAAACAAAAAAAGTAAGTATTAAAAAAAATTAAATAGAGGGGCACCTGAATGGCTCAGTTAAGCACCCAACTTCAGTTCAGGTCATGATCTCACGGTCCATGAGTTTGAGTCCCACGTCAGGCTCTGTGCTGACAGCTCAGAGCCTGAAGCCTGCTTCAGATTCTGTTTCCCCCTCTCTCTGCCCCTTCCCTGCTCATGCTCTGTCTCTATCTCTCAAAAACAGGTAAACGTTAAAAATAAAAATTAAAAAAATAATAATATTTTTAAATACATACAATCTGGCTCCAAAGTCTATATTCTTAATCACTACTGATTTCTTTTTTTTTTAATTTTTTTTTATTTGGGGGGGGGGGGGTACGAGCTGGGGAAAGAGACAGAGGGAGAGAGAAAGAATCTCAAGCAGGCTCCATGCCCAGCTCGGAGCCTGACATGGGGCTTGATCCCATGACGGAGAGATCATGACCTGAGCCAAAACCAAGAGTCAGACGCTCAATCAAGTGAGCCACCTAGGCGCACCAATCACTACCTACTTCTATTTGTGTCTCAGACCAGGACATGGGTTTGGCTGGAAGAACAGTGGGAGAATAGGCAGAGATGACAAATTCTGATGGTTACTATATATTGAGCTAAGAAAGTTTTAACCCTTATTTTGTGGCTAACAAAGACCATGAAGTTTTTATAAAAAAGGGTGTGTTAGAAAAAGCTGCAGGTAATTTTATTGTTTGAAATAATAAAAAGAGCTAATAACACAGCAAGAAAGCAACCAGACAAATCTATAAAGTGAGATATTCTGCAGGGCAACTGGCCCAATCCATTAACAAATCGGTGGCATATGGACTTCAAGCTGTATTACAAAGCTGTATATAATCATCAAGACAGTATGGTACTGAAACAAAAACAGACATTGATCAATGGAACAGAAGAGAGAACCCAGAAATGGACCCACAAATGTATGGCCAATTAATCTTTGACAAAGCAGGAAAGAATATTCAATGGAATAAAGAGTTTCTTCAGCAAGTGGTGCTGGGAAAACTGGACAGCAACATGCAGAAGAATGAATCTGGACCACTTTCTTACACCATTCACAAAAAACTCAAAATGGATGAAAGACCTAAATGTAAGACAGGAAGCCATCAAAATCCTCGAGGAGAAAGCAGGCAAAAACCTCTTTGATCTTGGCCGCAGCAACTTCTTATTCAACATGTCTCTGGAGGCAAGGGAAACAAAAGCAAAAATGAACTATTGGGACCTCATCAAGATAAAAAGCTTCTGCACAGCAAAGGAAACAATTAGCAAAACTAAAAGGCAACGGACAGAATGGGAGAAGATATTTGCAAATGACACATCGGATAAAGGGTTAGTATCCAAAATCTATAAAGAACTTATCAAACTCAACACACAAAAAACACATAATCCAGTGAAGAAACGGGCAAAAGGCATGAATAAACACTTCTCCAGAGAAGACATCCAGATGGCCAACCGACACATGAAAAAATGCTCAACATCACTCATCATCAGGGAAATACAAATCAAAACCACAATGAGATACCACCTCACACGTGTCAGAATGGCTAACATTAGCAACTTAGGCAACAATAGATGTTGGCGAGGATGCGGAGAAAGAGGATATCTTTTTGCATTGCTGGTGGGAATGCAAATTGGTGCAGCCACTCTGGAAAACAGTATGGAGGTTCCTCAAAAAACTGAAAATAGAACGACCCTATGGCCCAGCAACTGTATCACTAGGTATTTATCCAAGGGATACAGGTGTGTTGTTTCGAAGGGGCATATGCACCCCAATGTTCATAGCAGCACTATCAACAACAGCCAAAGTATGGAAAGAGCCCAAATGTCTATCAATGGATGAATGGATAAAGAAGATGTGGTATATATATATATATATACAATGGAGTATTACTCAGCAATCAAAAGGAATGAAATCTTGCCATGTGCAACTACGTGGATGGAACTGTAGGTTCCATGTTAAGTGAAATTAGTCAGAGAAAGACAAATATCATATGACTTCACTCATACAAGGACTTTAAGACACAGAACAGATGAACACAAGGGAAGAGAAGCAAAAACAATATAAAAACAGGGAGGATGGCAAAATATAAGAAACTCTTAAATATGGAGAACAAACAGAGGGTTACTGAAGGGATTGTGAGGGGGGGATGGGCTAAATGGGTAACGGGCACTAAGGAATCTACTCTTGAAATCACTGTTGCACTATATGCTAACTTGGATGTAAATTTTTAAAAATTAAAAAAAGTAAACAGAAAAGGCAAAACAAAACAAAAACAAATCAGTGGCATAAAACGTAGTGGAGAGATGAAGGGTCTCAAGAGACAAAATAATCTGATGTAATTAATTTGTGTTCCTGAACTGCACAAAGGTTTGGACTAATCATCTGTAAATGACATTTCTGGATAAACTAAAGAAATCTGAATTCTGGGATTAGATAAAATGAAAATTTACTGAAAAAGAAATTAGAAAAAAAAAAAAAAAAAACATCAACTGCTCAATACCTAGCAGACTATGGATGAAATAAGAACTCTGGTAATTAAAACTTTTTTAAAATAAAGAGTCAACCTTTAAAAAAAAACAAAAACAAAAGCAGGGGTTCCTAAGTGGCTCAGTCGGTTAAGTGTCTGACTTTGGCTCAGGTCATGATCTCATAGTTCGTGGATTTGAGTCCTGCATCAGGCTCTGTGCTGACAGCTCAGAGCCTGGAGCCTGTTTCAGATTCTGTGTCTCCCTCTCTCTCTGCCCCTCCCCAACTCATGCTCTGTTTCCCTCTGTCTCAAAAATAAACATTAAAAAAAATAAAAAAATTAAAAAACCCCAGTAATTACAGTGATTTCATGTTAGGAAAAAAAAAATCAGTGAAAGAGATCAGAAAGGATATGGAATTAAGGGTTTTTTTTAATTTTTTTAATCTTTATTTTTTATTTTTGAGAGAGAGACAGAGAGACAGAGAGACAGAGTGCCAGTGGGGGAGGAACAGAGAGATACAATATGCGAAGCAGGCTCCAGGCTCCGAGCTGTCAGCACAGAGCCAGATGTGGGGCTCCAACTCACAAACCGTGAAATCATGAACTGAGCTGAGGTTGGACGCCCAACCGACTGAGCCACCCGGGCGCCCTAACTAGTTGTCTTGAAGTAATCTGCATTTCAGCCTGGAACTTTCTTTGAACTGCAGACTCAAATATCCAACTGCCTCCCCAACACCTCCCCTTGCATGTCTAATTCACAGTTTAGCCTCAACATGTGACCTTCCAATCTCTTCCTCCGAACTGTCTCCTCCTATGGTCTTCTCATCTCAGTAAATGGCATTTCTTCTGGTGGCTTTTTTCAGCCAAAAATCTTGAGTCACCCTTGACTCCTCTTTCTTTTTAAAAATGTTTAGGGGCGCCTGGGTGGCGCAGTCGGTTAAGCGTCCGACTTCAGCCAGGTCACGATCTCGCGGTCCGGGAGTTCGAGCCCCGCGTCGGGCTCTGGGCTGATGGCTCAGAGCCTGGAGCCTGTTTCCGATTCTGTGTCTCCCTCTCTCTCTGCCCCTCCCCCGTTCATGCTCTGTCTCTCTCTGTCCCAAAAATGAATAAACATTGAAAAAAAAAAATTAAAAAAAAAAAAATGTTTATTTATTTTGAGAGAGAGAGAGTGCACGCTCCCAACACGAGAGCGGGCGGGCGGGGGGGGGGGGGGGCGCGGCAGATAAAGAGTGAGGGAGAGAGAATCTCAAGCAGGCTCCATGCTGTCAGCACAGGGCCCAATGAGGGGCCCAATCCCACAAACCAGTGAGATCATGACCTGAGCCAAAATCGAGTCAGATGCTTAACTGTCTGAGCCACCCAGGCTCCCTTCTTTCTCTTTCATATTCTATATCCAAAGTCACAATACAGATCTCATTAATGCTATCTTTAGGAAGTTACAAATGTGGAAGGGGGGAAGATTAGAATAAACCCTGTTATGTTGGGACTGTAACTGGAGTCTTGGTATAAACCTCATAGTTATATACAGAACTATAGAGGGAAGAAATGTCTGTGTATACATGTGTGTGTGTATACATACAACTATTTCCTAAATCTTTCCATGGAAAGGCCTAGAAGTGATAATATCCCAGTATCTAATATCTAGATCTTGGTTTCAGAGAACCAGGGCTTCTTGGAGAAATGGCTGATTGGAGGCCAGGAAAGAAGGTTCAAGAGCTTGGAACACCTTGAACCAAAGTAAAAAAGTGCTCAAAGAATGATGTCAAAAGGACATAGGCTCTACCTTCAAGGGGTTCCTGCTGGCCAACTCTATGGAATGGACAAGTGCCAAGTGCCAAAATCCGTAATAGTAAAGGATTATAACCACTGAATAAAACAGCAATCCATGAATACATATTGAAATAAACAGATGAAGGGGGAAAGCCCAGCTTTATAATCAAATGCCAACTAACCAATATATAAGGATTGATGGCATTAAAAAAACCAGCATTTCACAACCATCACTGTAAGAACTGACACAAGCAACAATAATCATGGATGTTAAAGCTAGAGAAAGTTTAATGCAGAACAGGAAATTTATAAAGTCTCAAACTACTTCTCCACAAAACACTCACTTTACAGTGGAGAAACCTTATAGGTAAAAACCATCTTAAGCAAGTGACAGAAGTTAACATCACTATTAACAGGGCAGATCATGGGGCGCCTGGGTGGCTCAGTCAGTTAAGTCTCTGACTTTGGCTCAGGTCATGACCTCGCGGTTCGTGGCTTCAAGCTCCGCATCGGGCTCTGTGCTGACAGCTCAGAGCCTGGAGCCTGTTTCAGATTCTGTGTCTCCCCCTCTCTCTGCCCCTCCCCTGCTCACGCTCTGTGTCTCTCTGTCTCTCAATAATAAATAAATGTTAAAAAAAAAAAAAAGAATTTTAAAACAGGGCAGATCAACAGTATGTTCCTCCAAATATAACAAGTTAAGAACACAGCATCACTTCTGCAGTATGTTTGTCCAAAACTGTATAACCTGAACCTAATCATAAGGAAACATCAAATACAAAATTTTGGATAGTTTACAAGTTACTGGTCCAAGTCCTTCAAAAATGGAAAGGTCATGAAAGATAAGGAAAGACTGTTCGGACTGAAGAAAAATAAGAAGACGTGACAACTAACTGCTACACAAGACCCTGTACCTTTAACCATTATTGGGGTAACTAGCAAAATTCAACCAGTCTGTAGAGTCCATGGCAGTACTGTATCAGTGTTCATTCCCTGATCTTGGTGGTTGTGCAGATGTCACACAACAATCATTGCAATGTACTGAACTGTGTCTCCCCAAAATTCGTATGGTGAAGTCCTAAACCCCAGTGAGGGAGGAGGTAATTAAGGTTAAACAAGGTCATGAGGGTGGGGCCTTATAGGAAGATAAGAGTGTTTCTATAGGAAGAGACAGACACCAGAGAGCTCTCCTACTCCCAACACCCCTGCCCACCATGAGAGGACACAGTAAGGAGGAGGCTGTCTATAAATCAGGAAGACAGCTTTCACCAGAAGCCAAACCTTGATCTTGGGATTGAACTTTGATCTTGGGCTTGCCACGTTCCACCTCAGAAATGTGAGAAAACAGCGGCACCTGGATGGCTCAGTCGGTTAAGTATCCAACTCTTGATTTCAGCTCAGGTCATGATCTCAGAGTCATGAGATTAAACCCCAAATCAGGCTCGATGCTGAGTGTGGAGCCTGCTTAAGATTCTTTCCCTCCCTCTCCCTCTGTCCCTCCCCTGCTTGTTTGCTTGCACAATCTCTAAAATAAAAAATAAATAAAGAAAGAAATGTGAGAAAATAAATTTATGTTGTTTAACAACTTGTGGTATTTTGTTATGGCAACCCAAGCTTATTAATGCAACAATAGAAGGAGAATATCTTTGTTTTTAGGAAACAGACAATGAAGTATTAAATAGGGCATCATGGCTGCCTTATACTTTCAAATAGTTCAGCAGAAAGAAGTGTGTGTGTATATGGAGAGAGCAGTAAGAAATAAGGAGATACATGTTATTAGGGAATTTGGGTGAAACGTACAGGAGGTCTTCGCATTATATCACAACTTTAAATTTGAAATTATTTAAAACAAATTTTAAAAAATTTTTAAACTTTTATTATTGAGAGAGAGAAACAGAGCATGAGCAGGGGAGGGGCAGAGAAAGGGAAAGACACAGAATCTGAAGCAGGCTCCAGGCTCTGAGCTGTCAGCACAGCGCCCAACGCAGGGCTCGAACCCAGGAACCGCGAGATCGTGACCTGAGCTGAAGTCAGACACTCACCCAGGTGCCCCTTAAAACAAATTTTAAAAAATTCATAGATTCCAACTACTACTTACCACTTTGTTGGTCTAAGTCATAATCATCATTTGCTTTAACTATTGTAGTAGCCTCCTAACTGGTCTCCCTGCTTCTACCTTGCCTCACTTCAGTCTAACCTCAACTCAGAAGAATGATCCTTTTAAAATATAAATCTGATCATATTACTCCACTATTTAAATCCCCTCCAATAACGTTCCCCTCCTTCAAGATCAAAATCTTACAATGGCTTGTAAGTCCTAAACAATCTGACACCACATTATTTCTGATCCTCTGTCCTGATCACCATTCATTCCATTCCAGGCACCTTACTGATAAAAGGCCTACAGCACACCTGGCCTATGCAGGGTCACACCCACCTCAGGGTCCTTTAAGCAGCCTGCTCCCTCTGCTTGGCACATTCTTTTCCCATAGAGTCTCATGGTTTACTCTCTCATCTCATTCCCCCCCCCCCCCCCCGCCATTGCCTTTAAATATTTGCCTAATTTAAAAAAATATTTACTTGGGGCGCCTGGGTGGCTCAGTCTGGTTGGGCGTCCGACTTCAACTCAGGTCATGATCTCGCGCTCTGTGAGTTCGAGCCCCGCATCGGGCTCTGGGCTGACAGCTCAGAGCCTGGAGCCTGTTTCGGATTCTCTGTCTCCCTCTCTCTCTGACCGTCCCCTGCTCATGCTCTGTCTCTATCTCAAAAATAAATAAGTGTTAAAAAATTTTTTTTTAATTAAAAAAAAATTTACTTGTAAGGATATTTAGTACAAATAATGACAGTGCCACACAAATACTTAAAGAAAATTACACCTTTTCACAAAGAATCCATATCTTCTCTTTAAAAAAGATAAATCCTGGGGTGGTTCAGTAGGTTAAGCACTTGACTCTTGATTTTAGCTCATCTCATGGATCAAGAGTTAGAGCTCCAAGTTGGGTTCTGCGCTGACAGCATGGAGCCTGCTTGGGATTCTCTGTTTCCATTCTCTGCCCCTCCCCAGCATGTATACATGATTTCTCTCAAAAATAAGCAAACATTAAAAAAGAGAGAAATGTTTAAAAATATAAATCCTCCAACTTCCTTAAAATCACTCGATAGATTTGTTGAGAGTTAACAAGAAAAAAATAATTATCTGGAAGAGCATCAAGGTGGTAGAGAGAATACTGAACTACAGAGAATCGTTGGGAGTGCCACAATGATCCACAACTGTGTAAGGACAATCATCTATATCTAAACTGCGACACAATGAGAGTGAAAAGGGTGCTAATGCCATCAGGATGTGTGGTCACCTATGTGTAGGGCTGAGCCAAGAACTAGCTTCTGTAAAATGAAGGCATTCAAACAGTTTCTAAGACTTTTTTAAAAAGCTAAAATACCATTTTCTTTCTCTTTTGTGAACTAAAGATAATGAACAGTGCTGTACTCTTTAGAAGTCAGACCTGGTGGCTCAGTCGGTTGAGTGCCTGACTCTTGATTTTGACTCAGGTCATGATCCCAAACTCACGGGATGGAGTCCAGCATTGGACTTTGCACTGAGCATGGAGCCTGCTTGAGATATTCATTCTCATTCTCATTCTCATTCTCTCTCTCTCTCTCTCTCTCTCTCTCTCTCTCTCTCTCCCCCCCTCTGTTCCTCTCCCCAGGTCTAATTTAAAAAAAAAAAAAAAAAGTCAGAGACACTTTGTTTACTAAGCCTTTAAAAAAAAAAAAAAGAGGGGCATCTGGGTGGTTCAGTTGGTTAAAAGCATCCAACTCCTGATTTCAGGACAGATCATGATCTCGCTGTTCATGAGATCAAGCCCCACACTGGACGCCTGCTGACAGCATGGAACCTGCTTAGGATTCTCTCCCTCTGCCCCTCCCCATGCACATGCATTCTCTATTTCAAAAATAAATAAACATTAAAAAAAGAGAGTGCTTTGATATTTTGCTTGGGGGCTCAGATTTACAATTAAGCTTATCTGGAACAGATTTATCAACGAACTTAAAATCTACCTTAACCTCTCCCTTAATGAGATGTTCTTGTTGGGACTGGGGAAACATGTACTAACTCAGTTATACTATTGTTATTTAAGAACCCTGGCAATCTATGTGCCATCCCAACAAACTAAGTCTTACACTAATATCACACAAACGAATGTGATATCCTAATATAGAAATTACAGATCTCAAGAGCTATACATTACTGGAGGTCACTGTATTCGCATTTAACTTAGAATTCCTCTGCCTCTAGTTTTACTGCTTTACAGTGCATTCTCCAGACTACTGGGAATTCATCCTACAGATATGCCTGCCCCTATGTACAAATCTATGTATAAAAATACTCTCTGCAGCACTATTTCCAACAAAAGCCTAGAAATATCCTGAAAGTCCATTAATGGGAGATTGGCCAAATAAATCATCTACACTCAACTGAACAGCACATAACTATTAAACAGAGGACATTCAATAGTTCATTTACAACCTTCTCCAAGATATAAAGGGAAAAGCACAATGACGTAGTATGTCACTCACTATAGGTGCACAAAAAATACAAATAAGCATACATTTTATATTCACAGAGAACACCTCTGAGAAGATAACAAGAAACTGTTAATAGTAATGCCTCTGCAGAAAGAAGAAACCAAGGATCAAGGGAAGCAGGGGCTGTCATGATAAAGGAATTCATTTTTTTTACTGTATACTTTTTGGAATTTGATTTGGGCACGTACATTACTTACATGGGCACGTACATTAAAACGACCACTACAGGGGCACCTGGGTCTCTCAGTCGGCTGAGCACCCAACTTCGGCTCAGGTCACGATCTCACAGTTTGTGGGTTCGAGCCCTGCATCAGGCTCCATGCTGACCGCTTGCTCAGAGCCTGGAGCCTGCTTCAGATTCTGTGTCTCCTTCTCTCTCTCTCTGACCCTCCCCCGCTCACGCTTTGTCTCACTCTGTTTCTCAAAAATAAATAAATGTAAAAAAAAAAATTTTTTTTAAAGACCACTATACTGCTACATTTTAAGCCCCTTTTTAATACTGCTAAAACACTTTGTGCATAGATACTGTTCACTTGGAGTTGAAAATATCCATTAACAAATGTCTCCCCAGCAGACCATGAGCTCCTTGAGCACAGTGGCTTTGTATCCCAATGTCAATCAACTATTTAGCAGGTATACAATAACTTCTATCGGATAAACAGATACTAACCAAAGCCTCACTTCTAAAATCATCCCCCATCCAGACTTCATCTTCCCCTATGCTCCAAACTATCTGCTTCTCTCTCCTATCAATTAACCCCAAATGTTCTGGGTTCTCCTAGATAACACCATGCAATAATCTAAGAGGAGAAGAAATCTTTTACTCCTGTCCCTTGTTAACCAAGTCCATCTTCTATAAATCTATTATTACAGAGTCTTAAACAATCTGCACCATTGCACTTTTATAACATTTACTCTTTTGAAGTTTGACCTAATTTCACCATTATTGGTGAAAATGCTGATGAAAAGAGGAGGATCAAATAAGCAATGTAATCTGTTCTACCTTGAGTGCTAAGGATAGTCCTGTCTCAAATCCACGTATCAGAATTCTCACTCCTTTCAGAGGTTGGTATTGTATAAAGAAAACAGAGGGGCACCTGGGTGGCTTGGTAAGTTAAGCATCCGAGTCTTGATTTCAGCTCAGGTCAAGATCTCACAGGTCATGAGTTCGAGGCCTGCATTGGGCTCTGTGCTGACAGTGTGGAACCTGCATGGGATTCTCTGTCTCCCTCTCTCTGTCTGCCCCTCTCCCGCTAGCATGCGCATTGTCTCAAAATAAATAAACTTAAAAACTTTTCATTTAGGAAACAGAAATTGGACCCAGAAAGAGATAAAATTCTACCTCACTTACTAACTGGGTTATTATCTTGACAAAAATTACATGTCTCCAAACCTTGATTTCTGCATCTTAAAATGAACATAATAGTTCAAAAGGCTTTTGGAATAAATAATGTATGTAAAATACATTTGTCGTATATACTACTGTTGCAGAATATTTCAAATATTTCACTAAGAGTAATTGTTTTTTCTAGTCTAAGCTAGTATATATAATGTAAGTACAGGAAAAAGTACCATCTAATTAAACTAAATTAAGGTATGTATGGCAATAGTTTCTTCCTTTTTAACTTTGGCCTCTGAAAATGGAAAGAAAATAAGCTTTGTGTTTTTTAGCTCCTCCAATCCTAGGACTCCCTTGCTCTGCTCTGGCTGCTAACATCTAGGAGGCTCGTGAAACATCTAAGCTGCCAAAAAACAGAGGCCTGATCACCTGGGAACTCTCATCTTCAAAGAAGTCTTTGAGTTTCAAGTCAACTGTTTTCTTCTCAGCTGACCTCAGAAACATTTGGTCTGATTGCAGTAACACTAAGTATAGAGATTCATCCTAATTGTCTAATTGCTTATATCTAATAACTATGCAGAATAACTATGTACATATCATTTCATCAGCAAAATGTTTTAAAAAGTTGATTATAACCCAAATTCTGCTACTACATGACTCAGCACTGACTAATCACATGGCCAAGCTGTTTGCTCATAGATTTAAAAATTGTTGGGGTGCCTAGTTGGCTCAGTTTGTTGAACGTCCAACTTTGGCTCGGGTCGTGATCTCACAGTTCATGAGTTCAAGCCCCACATCAAGCTTGCTGCTGTCAGGCTCTCAGCATGGAGTCTGCTTTGGTTCCCCAGTCCCCCCCCTCCGTCCCCCCCCCCACCCCTTCCCTGCTCGTGCTCACTCTCAAATAAATAAATAAATAAATAGATAAAAACATTAAACAAAAATCTGTTCTGGAGCGCATGGCTGGCTCAGTCAGAAGAGCATAAAACTCTTATCTCGAGGTTGTGAGTTTGAGCCCCATGTTGTGAGTAGAGATTACTTAAAAAAAAATTTCTTTTTTTACATTTATTTATTTTTGAGAGACAGAGAGAGACAGAGTACAAGTGAGGGAGGGGCAGACAGAGAAGGAGGCACAGAATCTAAAGCAGGCTGTAGGCTCGGAGCTGTTAGCACAGAGCCCGACACAGGGCTCGAACTCACAAACCGTGAGATCATGACCTGAGCCAAAGTCAGACCCTTAACCAACTGAGCCATCCAGGCGCCCCTAAAATAAATAAAACTTAAAAATAAATTTTGTTCATGCTATTCCTTCCATCTAACATGACCTTATTTTTCTCTTTTCATTTATTTGACTTCTCATCTCAAATCCCAAGTCAAATCTCTGGTTCTCAATGAAAGAAAGCTCCTGAAACCACTTCCATCTTTCTTTGCTCTGAACACATACTGTTCTTAGATTTAATATGCGGTGTTTCACGAATTAGCTTTTCTTTGGCTACACTGTAAACTCTTTGAAAACAGAATTATACCTTTTACTTCTTTTCTATCTTCCATAGTGCTGAGTACGAACTAGCCTTTTAAAACGTATTTGTTGACCACCTGCCCGTCTGCCTTAGTCTAACTTGAGCCCAAGGAAAGATCATTCCTATTCCTTCAATGAGTACTAGTACAACTATTATTTATATCAATGAAAGGAAATACCAGTGTGGCTGATCCAAACAACTTAACTTTCCAAACATTTCCATTGTGTGTTTAGAACAGATCATATCAATTATTCAAACAAACTTACCTTGGTAATTACATGCTTAAGCTTACATCACAACAACCTATCTCACTCTCCATACCTTATTCTTCTCTAGAAGGTAGGGAAGAGAGATGCTGCCAGGAGTAGGAAAGGATAACTTATGAGAAACAATGTATTCACCAGGGTATCATTTCAACATTAATATCACCGCTACATAGAACATGTATGAAACAAAGAGTTGTAAAATTACACATTTACAAAAAAACTTAGAGGGGTGCCTGGGTGGCTCAGTAAGTTGAGCGTCCCACTCTTGGTTTCGGCTCAGGTCATGATCTCACAGTTTGTGAGTTCGAGCCCCACATTGGGATCTGCGCTGACAGCACGGAGCCTGCTTGGTATTCTGTCTCTCCCTCTATCCCTTCCCCTTCCCCGCTCACTCTCTCTCTTAGAATAAAGAAACTTAAAAAAAAAAAACCTTAGAAGAATTAGTTTCCATAAAACTTTCATAATTTCATGTCTGCCAATCAGTTGTCGCAGTTAGGTACTGTGCCCTGACTTTTTTCTCCATCTATTTAAAGAACAGTTCCAAGAAGCAGTCTAGTATGGCCTGGTGCACTAGTTCCCAAATTCTGGCATTGGCCCCTGTGAAACTTCCACTGGTTTACAGAGAAATAAGAAAAATAAGGATATACCAGCACATTTTTCCTAAAGCAAGATGTATCCAAGTTAAGGATTATTCTTTATTCTCCCTTCCTACTTTTCTGGTAATTAAAATTTGCTTTTGGGGTGCCTAGGTGGCTGAGTTGGTTAAGACTTGCGATTCCTGATTTCGGCTCAGATCGTGATCTCAGGGCTTGTGAGTTCAAGCCCCGCATCAGGCTCTGTGCTGTCACTGGGATTCTCTCTCTGCCCACCCCCCTTCTCTCAAAATAAATAAATAAACTTTAAAAAAATATTTTTAAATATAAAATATGCTTATGAAATGATGGTAACAATTTTAATGTCTTTAACTGGCAATATAAACAATCCTATTTCAGCACCCTTAGTTTTTTACTTTCTTAAATTGATTGGCCCATGTCTAGAAACTAGTAGTCAAATGGTTCTTCTCTGATTCTGACTCAACATGAGCTACAAAAATAAATGCATGCTTAAATACTTCATCTCTGGGGCGCCTGGGTGGCACAATCGGTTGAGAGTCCAACTTCGGCTCAGGTCATGGTCTTGTGTTCCATGGGTTCGAGCCTCACATGGGGCTCTGTGCTGACAGCTCAGAGCCTGGAGCCTGCTTCGGATTCTGTGTCTCCCTCTCTATCTACCCCTCCCCCACTCACACTCTCTCTCAAAAATAAATAAACATTAAAAAAATTTAAATACTTCATCTGCTTAGTCTGCTTTTTACAATCAATAATTGACTTCTCTTGTAACTGTGCTGGGAAAATTTCTTTCTTGAGATTGTATGAACCCATGGTCTGAAGATCACAGAAATGCAAGAAGCCACAGTAATACATAAAGACTATATTTTAAAGGGGGCACTTGGGTGGCTCAGTCAGTTAAGCGTCTGACTTCAGCTCAGGTCATGATCTCGTGGTCCATGAGTTCGAGCCCCACATTGGGCTCTGTGCTGACAGCTCAGACCGGAACCTGCTTTGGATTCTGTGTCTCCCTCTCTTTCTGCCCCTCCCCTGCTTGCACTCTCTGTCTCAAAAATAAACATTAGAAAATTAAAAAAAAATAATAATAAAGACTATGCTTTATTTATCCCATGAATGCAATGGTGGCTTAACCTTTAAAAACTTATAAATATCATTCACTACATTTACAGAAAAACTCTTGATAAAATTCAGTGTCCATTTAAATGGATATTGCTAGCAAATAACAATTCCTTGTTAGAAATAAAAAGGAGTCACATAACCTCATAAAATCCTAAATACAAAGAGTGAGAAACCATAAGGGGAAGACTATCATATATATCAGATCAGTTCTTCCAGACTGATCACTAGATTCAATACAATTCCCACCAAAATCCTAATAAAATATATTGAGGAATCTGACAAAGCTGATCCTCTATTGTATATGGATGCGCAAAGCCCTCAGAATAACAAAGACATAAGGGAGAAGAATCTGGTCTTCCAGATACCACAACATCATATAACAGACTATGGAGTTTGCAAAAAATAGACAAATGGACCGGTGAAACTGAACAGAGAGCCCATAAACAGACCTGTGTTTAACTGATATTTACAACAGGGAAGTATTGCAGATCAGTGGAGAAAAGGAGAAAACTATTCAATAAATTGGACAGGGTCAATTGTCTTTATATTTGGAAAAAACTGAAAATGAATTCTATCGTGTCATACATAAAAATTAATTCTGAGTGGAATAAAGACAAATACAAAAGGCTAACCAAACAAAAACCTTGTAACACAAAATACAGAACAACATCTCTATGACCATAAAGTAGGGAGAGTTCCTAAGCCAGACAGTGTGCTATACCATAACAAATAATAACAAGTATGCTTACCACAATACATACAAAAATTCAGTATTATTAAAATTAAGAACCTCTCTTCATCAAAAAGACACCATAAAGACAATACCAAGACAAACCTCGAATTGGGAGAAGCCCTTTGTAATTTCTAATGTGGGCAAAAGTCGTAACAGGCATTTCACAGACAGGAATCTTGAATAGTGAATAATCAAAAATGAACTCCATTTATAATCAGGAAAATGTACATGATCACAATGAGATAGCATCTACCTCCCTTTAGTGATAAAAAATTAAGAGAGCTGACAAGATGTTATGATGAAGATATTATAAAATAGAACAGTTACTGATTTACTATTTTTTAAGTTTATTGAGGTATGATTTACATATGGCAAAATTCACCCTTTTTAATGCACAGTTCTATGAATTTTGACAAATTTATAGTTGTATAACCACCACAGTTAAGATACAGTTGTTACCCCCAAAAACCTTCAAGCCCATTTTTAGTGAACCCCACTCCCACCCTCCAACTCCTATAGTCATATAAATGAAAGTATATAATATGTAACCTTTTGAGTCTGACTTCTTTCACTTAGCAAAATATGTGACATACATCTATGCTATGCATACCAATACTTTATTCTTTTAGTCATTATTTTAAAAATTGTGATAAAATACAGGTAACATTTCTTTTTATTGTCATTTGTCAGTTTTTTTGTTGAAGGATATTTGTGTGGGTTTTGTCTGCTTTTGTTTTAGGTAATGCCAATGAAAATCACTACAAACCTTTCTTAATAGTATCTTTAAAAGAGCTAAATTTCTTGATTTTGATGAAGTCCAATTAAGCAAAAGAATTTTTAATGGATTGTGGTGTTAGTATCCTAAGAAATCTTTGTCTAACCCAAGGTCACGAAGACTTTCTCATACTTAACGTTGAAAGACTGAAAGGGGAACAGAATAGGATGTTTCCTCTACAACTGGAAGTTCTAGCCAAGTACAGTAACACAACGAAAAAGAAATAAAAGGCATACAGATTAGAAAGAAAGAAATCAGGGGTGCCTGGGTGGCTTGGTCAGTTAGGCATCCAACCCTCTGTTTCGGCTCAGGTCATGATCTTGTGGTTTGTGAGTTTGAGCCCTGCATTGGGCTCTCTACCGTCAGCTCAGAGCCTGCTTCAGATCCTCTGTCACCCCTCTCTGTCTCTCCACAACTTGTATGCTCTCTCAAAAAGAAATAAACATTTAAAAAAAAAGAAAGAAATTAAACTGTCTCTATTTGCAACCAACATGATTTGTCTAATTAGAAAATCATGGGCACCTGGGCGGCTCAGCTGGTTAAGCATCTGACCAGCTCAGGTCATGATCTCACAGTTTGTGAGTTCAAGCTCTGCGTGTCAGCTGTGCTGACAGCTCAGAGCCTGGAACCTGCTTCAGATTCCGTGTCTCCCTCTGTCTCTGTCCCTCCCCCACTCATGCTCTATCGCTCTGTCTCTCCAAAATGAATAAACATTTAAAAAAAATAAAAAATAAGTCACAAAGAATCTACAAAATAGATACTAGAAGTAATGTGAGTTCAGTAATTACAGGATACATAATGGCAAGGCAAAATAAATAAATAAATAACAACAAGACAGTACCTTTTTTTATGTCTTTATTTTTATTTTTTGGCAGTACCACTAATAGACTCATATGGTTGGGGAGCCTGTATGGCTCAGTTGGTTGGGCGTCTGACTTCGGCTCAGGTCATGATCTCACGATTTGTGAGTTTTCGAGCCTTGTGTGGGGCTCTGTGCTGACAGCTCAGAGACTGAAGCCTGCTTTGGTTTCTGTGTCTCCCTCTCTCTCTCTCTGCCCCACTCCCGCTCATGCTCTGTCTCTTTCTCCTTCAAAAATAAACATTAATATGGGGCGCCTGGGTGGCGCAGTCGGCTAAGCCTCCGACATCAGCCAGGTCATGATCTCGCAGTCCGTGAGTTCAAGCCCCGCGTCAGGCTCTGGGCTGATGGCTTGGAGCCTGTTTCCAATTCTGTGTCTCCCTCTCTCTCTGCCCCTCCCCCGTTCATGCTCTGTCTCTCTCTGTCCCAAAAATAAATAAAAAACGTTGAAAAAAAAAATTTTTTTTTAAATAAAAATAAAAATAAACATTAATAAAAACAAAATCTTTTCTGGGGCGCCTGAGTGGCTCAGTCGGTTAAGCGGCCGACTTCAGCTCAGGTCACGATCTCTTGGTCCGTGAGTTCGAGCCCCGTGTCGGGCTCTGGGCTGATGGCTCAGAGCCTGGTGCCTGCTTCAGATTCTGTGTCTCCCTCTCTCTCTGCCTCTCCCCCGTTCATACTGTCTCTCTCTGTCTCAAAAATAAATAAAACGTTAAAAAAAAATAAAAACAAAAACAAAATCTTTTCTAAAAGTTTCCCTCATGTATAGCTTTACTGCAACCCAACCCAGAACTTTTCCTTTAACTCAAGACCCGTATATCTATCTACCTGTCTATTGGACATCTCCACTTAAGTATCTGAAAGACATCTCAAACTTAACCTGTTAAAAACTAACCTCTTGATGTCCCCCAAATCTTGTCCACTCAAGGTCTTCATCACTTAGCTAATGACAACATCATCACTCAGGGCACAAACCTTGGAATTATTGGAAACACACACACACAAGATTGGCTATTTGTTCTATCTTCATAATATATCCAGAAATCATTTCCTTTTTATCACCTTTATTCCTGTCAATGCAGTCTAAACCACCATCATCTCTCACCTGGACTGTATACTTATAATATATCTCTCTACTTCTGACCTTTCCTCTTTATTGTCTGTTCTTAACATGGCAGTGGAGGACTCTTTTATTTTTTTTACTTTTTTTTTTATGTTTATTTTTTTTTTGAGAGACAGAGAGAGAGAGAGAGAGAGAGAGAGAGAGAGAGAGAGAGAGTGAGTAAGTATGAGCAGGGGAGCGGCACAGAGAGGGAGACACAGAATCCGAAGCAGGCTCCAGACTCTGAGCTGTCAGCACAGAGCCTGATGCAGGGCTCGAACTCACGAACCGTGAGATCATGAACTGAGCCAAAGTCGGACACTTAACCCACTGAGCCATCCAGGTGCCCCTTTGGGGGACCCTTTTATTTTATTTTTTTATATATTTTTTTAATTTTATTTTTTATGTTTTTATATTTACATCCAAGTTAGTTAGCATATAGTGCAACAATGATTTCAGGAGTAGATTCCTTAGTGCCCCTTACCCATTTAGCCCATCCCCCCCTCCCACACCCCCTCCAGTAACCCTCTGTTTGCTTTCCATATTTATGAGTCTCTTTTGTCTCCCTCCCTGTTCTTATATATTTGTTTCCCTTCCCTTATGTTCATCTGTTTTGTCTCTTAAAGTCCTCATATGAGTAAAGTCGTATGATATCTGTCTTTCTCTGACTGATTTTGCTTAGCATAATACCCTCCAGTTCCATCCACGTAGTTGCAAATGGCAAGATTTCATTCTTTTTGATTGCCAAGTAATACTCCACTGTGTATATATACCACATCTTCTTTGTCCATTCATCTATCGATGGACACCTGGGCTCTTTCCATACTTTGGCTATTGTTGATAGTGCGGCTATAAACATGGGGGGTGCATGTGTCCCTTCGAAACAGCACACCTGTATCCCTTGGATAAATGCCTAGTAGTGCAATTGTTGGGTCGTAGGGTAGTTCTATTTTTAGTCTTTTGAGGAACCTCCATACTGTTTTCCAGAGTGGCTGCACCAGCTTGCATTCCCATGGGGGACCCTTTTAAAATGTAAATCAGTGCATGTAACTCTCTGCTAAAATCCTCCCAATAGTTCCTCCTTTCACTCTGAGAAAAGCCAAAGACTGCCTGACATGATCTGCTGTCTCTCTTCTCTCACTGACCTCACCTACCTTGCCCCCTCTCACTCCGTTCCAGCCAGTGTTCTTAAACACTTTTCCTTGAACATACCAGATATGCTCATACCTTAGGGTCTTAGTTAGAACTGTGCCCTCTACCTAGAATCCTCTGCCTCCAGATACCACTGCGCTGACTCAGTATTTTCAGGTCTTTACTCAATTCTCACTCTCAATAAAGCCTATCTTTTTTTTTTTTTTTTTAATTTTTTTCCCAACGTTTATTTATTTTTGGGACAGAGAGAGACAGAGCATGAACGGAGCATGAACGGGGAGGGGCAGAGAGAGAGGGAGACACAGAATCGGAAACAGGCTCCAGGCTCCGAGCCATCAGCCCAGAGCCTGATGCGGGGCTCGAACTCACAGACCGCGAGATCGTGACCTGGCTGAAGTTGGACGCTTAACCGACTGCGCCACCCAGGCGCCCCTATAAAGCCTATCTTAAGTGCTTCCTTGAATACTACAACCTGTCCCCCCCAATCTCCATCATTAATTCCAAAGCCCTTTGCTCTATTTTTACTTTTTCCCAAGAAGACTTTATCATCTTCCATCAAACTAGATCATTTACTTTTTCCTTATGTTCACTGGCTGTCCATTTCCCCACCAAACGTTGGCTCCACAAGATCAGAAATCTTAACGTATTCCCAAATGGCACATACATAGTAAGCACTCAATAAAAGAGTCACACTAGTTTTGACATGTAGTATTCTTATTACTGCTCATTGCTACATACTGCACTGATTTCTTCTTCGACCTGTGAATTATTTGGAAATGTACATTTTAATTTCCTTTTTTTTTAACGTTTATTTATTTTTGAAACAGAGAGAGACAGAGCATGAACGGGGGAGGGGCAGAGAGAGAGGGAGACACAGAATCGGAAGCAGGCTCCAGGCTCTGAGCCATCAGCCCAGAGCCCGACGCGGGGCTTGAACTCACGGACCGTGAGATTGTGACCTGAGCTGAAGTCGGAGGCTTAACTGACTGAGCCACCCAGGTGCCCCTACATTTTAATTTCCAACAAAGTGAAACCTTTTGTTTTTATTAACTTCTAAGTTAATAGCGCTATGATTAAAGAGCATGAATTTGTATGATACAGAGCATGTGAAAATTAATCTTGCATTAGGGGCCAGTACACATCCGAATTGTTTAAAGGGGGCAGGGTGCTGGCTGGTACAACTGGTTTAAAGATTCCACATATGAGTTTTTGGAAGACAGAGGCAGCTGCACCCACTCCTGCTCCTGACTCCCCGCTGTTCACTCTCCTGAGGAACAAGTTGTTCAGGAAGCCAAGCTGTGTTCTTGGCCTTTAAAGATACTGAAAGACACTTGTGGAACCAGAGGTGGCAATTCACTGAATTAAAATTAGTCTAGGGGTGCCTGGGTGGCTCAGTCGGTTGAGCGTCCGGCTTCGGCTCAGGTCATGATCTCTCGGTTTGTGAGTTCGAGCCCTGCGTGGGGCCCTATGCTGACAACTCGGAGCCTGGAGCCTGTTTCAGATTCTGTGTCTCCCTCTCTCTCTCTCTGTTCCTCCCCAGCTCTGTCTCTCTCTGTCTCTCTCTCTCAAAAATAAATAAACATTAAAAAAAAATTTTTTTTAATAAATAAATAAAATTAGTCTAGTCAATCACAATGCAAAGATATTTGGAGGAGTTATGCACTGGCTTGATCAGAGGTGCAAAGGAAACAATCTCAAAGTCAAAGGACCAGCTTGGATGCCTCCCAAAACTCTGAGAATCACTGCAAGAAAAACTCCTTGTGGTGAAGGTTCTAAGACTTCAGATCAGGGCACTTGGCTGGCTCAGTTGGTAGAGCGTGCAACTCTTGATCTTAGGGTCATGAGTTTTAGCCCCATGTTAGGCCTTATAGCTTACTTAAACAAATATTAAAAAACACTCAGGATCATTTTCAAATGAGGATCCACAAGTGACTCACTGATTTGCACAGTCCTTCTGAGATTGTTGATCAGATTACTTCTATCAGAACTGAGCTGAGGTTGAAGTCACCATTGCAGATTTAAGTATCAACCTTTTAATAAATTATCAGTTGTTTAAATAAATATTCCTCATTTGTCCAAAAAGGGTGCATATTTTCTAATTTTAGAGCACAGGGTTCTCTATGTCAGTCCATTATATCAGATGCCATAGTACAAATTTTGTATATTTTTACAAATTTTGTATCTGCTTAAACTACCAGTAATTAAGAGCTGTTTTAACTCTCCTATGAGGATAATGGAGTTGATAAAATCTCCTTTTAGTATACTAATGTTTGCTTTACTTATTGATGTTATTTTATTAGGTGCATACAAATTTAGAACAGATATATCTTTCTGGTCATTGAACTTTTTGTCATTTTAGAGACCCTCTTTATCCCTAATGTTTTTTGTTATTCAATCAGCTACCACAGTGATGTTTTTTATTGTTTTTGGTCAGCAACTGCCTTCTACCTTTAACATCTTTTTGGGGGAGGGGGGTAAACTTTTCCATTTTAGATAAGTCTCTTAAAAAAAAAATCCAAACCAGTCATCTCTGTCTTTAAACTGCTGGGATCATTTTATTTACATTTAATTGTGACTGATATATTTGGACTTGTTTTTATTTGCCTTGCTTTTTCTGTGTGTCATGTTTTGCTATTCTCTTTCCTGCCTCTTTGGCAAGTTATTTTTTTTTTTTAATTAATTTATCTATTTTTTAATTTACATCCAAGTTAGTTAGCATATAGTGCAACAATGATTTCAGGGGTAGATTCCTTAATGCCCCTTACCCGTTTAGCCCATCCCCCCTCCCACAACCCCTCCAGTAATCCTGTTTGTTCTCCATATTTAAGAGTCTCTTATGTTTTGTCCCCCTCCCCGTTTTTATATTATTTTTGCTTCCCTTATGTTCATCTGTCTTGTATCTTAAATTCCTCATATGAGTAAAGTCATAATATATTTGTCTTTCTCTAATTTCATTTAGCATACTACTAACTCCATCCATGTAGCTGCAAATGGCAAGATTTCATTCTTTTTGATTGCTGAGTAATACTCCATTGTATATATATACTATATCTTCTTTGTCCATTCATCCATCGATGGACATTTGGGCTCTTTCCATACTTTGGCTATTGTCAATAGTGCTGCTATGAACATTGGGGTGCATGTGCCCCTTCGAAACAACACACCTGTATCCCTTGGATAAATACCTAGTAGTACAATTGCTGGGCCATAGGGTCGTTCTATTTTCAATTTTTTGAGGAACTTCCATACTGTTTTCTAGAGTGGCTGCACTGGTTTGCATTCCCACCAGCAGTGCAAAAGAGATCCTCTTTCTCCGAATCCTCACCAACGTCTGTTGTTGCCTGAGTTGTTAATGTTAGCCATTCTAACACATGTGAGGTGGTATCTCATTGTGGTTTTGATTTGTATTTCCCTGATGATGAGTGATGTGGAGTATATTTTCATGTGTCGGTTGACCATCTGGATGTCTTCTTTGGAGAAGTGTCTATTCATGCCTTTTGCCCATTTCTCACTGGATTATTTGTTTTTTTGAGTGTTGAGTTTGACAAATTCTTTACAGATTTTGGATACTAAGCGTTTTATCAGCTATGTCGTTTGCAAATATCTTCTCCCATTCTGTCGGCTGCCTTTTAGTTTTGCTGTTTCCTTTGCTGTGCAGAAGGTTTTATTTTGATGAGGTCCCAATAGTTCATTTTTGCTTTTGTTTCCCTTGCCTCTGGAGATGTGTTAAGAAGTTGCTGTGGCCAACATCAAAGAGGTTTTAGCCTGCTTTCTCCTCAAAGATTTTGATAGCTTCCTGTCTTACATTGAGGTCTTTCATCCATTTTGAGTTTATTTTTGTGAATGGTGTAAGAAAATGGTCCAGGTTCATTTTTCTGCATGTCTCTGTCCAGTTTTCCCAACACTATTTGCTGAAGAGACTGTCTTTATTCCATTGAATATTCTTTCCTGCTTTGTCAAAGATTAGGTGGCCATACGTTTGTGGATCCATTTCTGGGTTCTCTATTCTGTTCCATTGATCTGAGTGTCTGTTTTTGTTTCAGTACCATACTGTCTTGATGATTACATACAGCTTTGTAATACAGCTTGAAGTCTGGGACTGTGATGGTTCCAGTTTTGGTTTTCTCTTTCCAGATTGCTTTGGCTATTCGGGGTCTTTTCTGGTTCCATACAAATTTTAGGATTATTTGTTCTAGCTCTGTGAAAAATGCTGGTGTTATTTGATAGGGATTGCGGCAAGTTTTTATTCCTTAATTCTGTTTTCCCCCTTCTAGTGGCTGGAAGTTACATATTCTATTTCTAGTCATTTAGTAGCTACTTTCAACAGATACAAGGCTCTTAGAATACTTTTATCTCAAATTAACCTCTTCTTGATCTATGTTAACAAGTATTTTAATTCTGACTTTTTAAAAAACTCCACACATTAAACATTACTTTATACAGATAATGTTAATTTGGATTTACTCTCATGGTTACCTATTTGTTAAGTACTGCATTGTGTCTCTCAGACCATCTTTCTGGGATTATTTTTCTTCTTCCATATTTAAATTATGTCCTTCAATGGTGCCTGGGTGGCTCAGTCAGTTGAATGTCCAACTCTTGATTTCGCTGATTTTGGCTCAGGTCACAATCTCACAGTTCATGGAATTGAGCCCCACATGGTGCTCTGTGCTGACGGCAAAGAGTCTGCTTGGGATTCTCTCTCTCTCCCCCCAACGCTCTCTGCCCCTTCACTGCTCCTGCTCGCTCTCTCTCTCTCTCTCTCTCTCTCTCAAAAATAAATGTTGAAAAAAAGTATATATCCTTTAGAAGGTCCCAAAGTGAGACATGTTGGTTTCCAGCTTTTGTCTTTCTGGAAGTGTTATCGTTTAGCCCTTGTTCTTAAATAAAATAGCTTTGCTAGGTATACAATTCCAGGTTAATAGTTGTTTGCTCTCTGTACTTAGTTTTTTAAAATTCCTTTTATTTATTTATTTATTTATAAATATTCTTTATTTATTTTTGAGAGCGAGAGAAACAGACCACAAGCGGGAGAGGGGCAGAGAGAGACAGAGGCACAGAATCCGAAGCAGGCTCCAGGCTCCGAGCTGTCAGCACAGAGCCCGACAGCAGGTCCCGAACCCACAAATCGTGAGACCATGACCCAAGCTAAAGTCAGACACTCAACCAACTGAGACACCCAGGCATCCCTATTTATTTTTGAGAGACAGAGATGGCGTGCGAGCGTGCACAAGTGAGGGAGGGACAGAGAAAAGGAAGAGACAATCCCAAGCAGGCTTTGTGCCATCAGTGCACAGCCTGATGCGGGGCTTGAATTCATGAACCATGAGATCATGACCTGAGCCAACATCAAGAGCCAGGCGTTTAAATGACTGTGCCATCCAGGCGCCCCCTCTCTGCACTTTAAAAATTTTATTCTTAAATCTTCCGACTTCCACTGTTGCTATCAATCTGTCATTCCTTTGCAAGCTACCTATTTGTTCTCTCTGGCTATTTTTAAGGGCTTTTCTTTGTCTTTGGTAGTCTTTAGTGTAACTACAAAGTGTGCAGTTATAGATTTCTTCTTATCTAACCTCCTTCATACCTGTTCTGCTTCCTGTACATTCATGTCTTTCACTAATTCTTCAAATCTCTCAGCCATTATTCCTTCAAATATCACCTGCTCTCCATTCTCTCCTTCTGGGACTTCAATCACACATATGTTAGATTCATTATCATTCGCAGCAACTTATCTCTCAGCATGATATTCTGGGAAATTACTTTAGATCTTTCTTTCAGTCAATTAATCCATCCACTGAGCTTTTAATTTCAAAAGTTGTATTTTTCATTTCTAATTTCACTTGGTTCTTTTACAAATCAAAGTAACTATGTCTGAGAGTCTTTCATTTCTTGTTGTATTTTAGATTCCACTGGCTTGGTAATTTTTTTTATTGTGAGTTTATATTTTAATTTTATCTCTGGGAATTCAGAGAGCTTAATCAGAAAAGGCATTCTCTCAAAACGTATTTGCATTTGCTCTGGTGAGGGTAGGGGCAGAAATCAGACCTTGGTCCAATTTAGCATCCTTCTAAGATGGCTGTTCCATTTGCTGTAGGCCAAAGACACAGTCTTCCATTAGTACAAATATGAGCATTTGCCCTTAGGGCAATCTTGCCGTTTCTGTCTGCTCACAGCTCATTGTCTTGTTTCAGCTAACTGTTCCCTTTTGTAAGTGAGAACAGACCCTTACAGAGCATCCTTGCTTTTTAGCATATCCAGTAATGCATTAAAAATTATGCTTGCACAGGCGCCTGGGTGGCTCAGTCGGTTAAGCGTCTGACTTCAGCTCAGGTCATGATCTCGCGGTTTGTGAGTTCGAGCCCCGTGTTGGGCTCTGTGCTGACAGCTCAGAGCCTGGAGCCTGCTTCAGATTCTGTGTCTCCCTCTCTATGTGCCCCTCCCCTGTTCATACTGTCTCTCTCTGTCTCTCAAACGTAATTAAATGTAAAAAAAAAAAAAAAAAAAAAAAAATTATGCTTGCAGGGTGCTTGCATGGCTCAGTTGGTTAAGTGTCTGACTTTGATTTTGGCTCAAGTTATGTTCTCATGGTTTGTGGGGCTAAGCCCCACATTGGGGTTCTCTCCCTCTCTCTCTCTCTGCCCCCCCCCCCCGTTCATTCACCCTCTCTCTCAAAATAAGTAAACTTTAAAATAACTAACTAAATAAATAATATGCTTGCAACCTTCTCTACAGAATTCCAAATAATTTACATAGATACTACCTCCTAAAGGAGATAGAGTATAACTCCCTACTCCCTTATATGTGGACTGTGTATAGTGACTTCTTTGCAAAGTATACAGTATGATAAGAGGGGAAAGAGTAACTTTACAGGGAAGAAACTGGACAAACACGGCCTCAGCCAGGTGATCAAGGTCAGCATCACCAGCGAGAAGTCATGTTGTAGGATACCCTTGATATGATGTGATGAGAATAGCACTTTACCTCTGCATACTTCTTCCCAAGCACCTATAACCTCCACTAATCATGAGAAAAACACCAGACAAAGCCATAATTGGGGATATTCTACAAAATAGCTGAACAGTACTCCTTAAAACTGTTGGAAGGGTTTTTTTTTTTAATTTTTTTTAACATTTACTTATTTTTGAGAGACTGAGAGAGACAGAACACAAGCAGGAGAGGGGCAGAGAGAGAGGGAGACACAGAATCTGAAGCAGGCTCCAGGCTCTGAGCTGTCAGCCCAGAGGCCGACACGGGACTCAAACCACAGAGGCTGAAACCCACAGGGCTCAAACCCACCATCTGTGAGATCATGACCTGAGCTGAAGTCAGACACTTAACCAACTGAGCCACCCAGGCACCCCAAAACTGTTGGAAGTTTACAGGAGCCTAAAGAAACATGATGACTAAATAATGTGGAACTTTGCATGGGATCCTAGGACAGAAAAAGACATTAGGCAAAAACTAAGCAAATCCACAAATAAAGTATAGACTCTAGTAAATAATTATGTTATCAGTATTCTTCCGTTAATTCTAACATATGCACCATACTAAAGTAAGATGTTAACCGGAACGGAAACTGGGAACTACAACCTTTGTAACTTTTCTGTAAATCTAAAGCTACCCTACACAACATTTATTTTTTAAAACTCTATTTGTTGCAATTTAGCTGCCCATTTAGTTGTTTTTTTAGTGAAAGGATCCTGCAAAATCTAGTCTGTCATATCACCGAAACAGAAGTCCTTCTATTTACTCTTCTGCCCAATATAATCATGCTCCTTCCCAGAACTATACTCCAAAGAAATTCCTCTGGCAAGCTTTCTTTCCTTAATTTCTGAAAAATCACTTTGCTCTGATCCTCTCATCTACCTATGACACCTTTTCTTCTCCTAACCCCTGAAACTCTAGTGTTTCCCAAGATTCTTTCATTGGCCCTATTCTCTTCTCAAACACTGTCTCTTGAAGTGTTCATCCATTACCTACTACCAATATGCTTACAATTGCCAAGTCTACACCTCTACTTCAAAGCTCCCTCCCAAATACAATAGAGTGGTTATGAACATCTTTCTTAAGTGAGTCAAACCTAGTTTTAAAGCCCAGCCCTGTTTCCAACTGCATGACCCTTTCTAAACACTGCTTTGCTCATTTATACAATTGGGATAATAGTCCTACCCATTCAAAGGTTGTCAAAATTACATGACATAATACACATAAAATTCCTAGGACAGCAAGAAGTCAACTGTCAATAAATATTAACAAATATTAGGATTATAAGCACCATCTATATGGCTAATTATCTACGAAGCAACTCTTCTCAGATGCTCTCCAGACACTCCAACTTCATATGTTCAAGCCTGCTTTCATCATCTACCTCTTCCTCCCAAATTCCCTGCCACCCAAGACAGAATCCACAGAATATGTCTTTCAATCTTTCCTCATCCCCAACATCCAACTCTTTAACAAGTTCTATCAAATTCCACTTTCTAAATACCTCTTTAGATCTTTTCTGCTTTCTCCACTACCACTATATTAATTCAAATCTTGGTCATTTGTTGGATTATTATGATGGCCTCCTGACATTTCCCCAAATATATTTATTTTTAGTAACTGTAATATCAGTTTTACATATTACAGTTTACTGTCCTATTTTAAATATCAAAATACAACATTTTGGTTGGCATTATACAAAAGCAGCTCCATTTGTCTTTCTTGGTTATCTTTAGCTCTTCCTCCCCCAACCCACTCATTTTCACCACAAACTCCTTACCCTATTTACTACCATTTACTACTCAGCTCAGGAAACTCCCCTGATTCAGTCCCCTCTCCTCTTGTCACCACCCACTTATAGGGTGAGTCTGCATCTGAGGTCAAGAACCCAAAGGATCTTTCCTTGGGGAAAGAAAGGATTTAGATCTCCAGTAGTGTAATCTTAACCTAGTTGGCCAAGAAAAAAAAAACCCAAAACTTCAGCAATTTTGAACTACTGAACAGAGACAGATGGTTCTGAAAGCACTAGTCAGAGGAGTTAAATATGGCAAAAAAATACTTAAGTCCAACCCAACCAGCTACAGCCACAGGGCAATTATAAAGATGCCTCAGGCCAAAAGACCAAAGTCAAAAAAGGAAGCAGCAGAGCCAGCAGTAGCTGATGACTTATATTAGAAAGATTACTTACATTTAATATTTTATAAATATTAAAATACATATTAAAAATAGAAATATATAAAAATATAAATTTTAAAATCAGCTTTGTGTTAAATGATTTTTCCAACTGAAAGTTAACATGTTCTTTTTTTTAAAGTTTATTTATTTTGAGAGAGCAAGAGAGAGAGTGCAATAGTGAGTGGGAGAGGAGCAGAGAGAGTGGGAGAGAGAATCCCAAGCAGGCTCTGCACTGCCAGTACAGAGCCTGATTTGGGGCTCAATCCCACAACCATGAGATCATGACCTGAGCCAAAATTGAGTTGGATGCTTCGGTGCCTGGGTGGCTCAGTTGGTTAGGTGTCCAATTTCAGCTCTCACATTTTGTAGGTTCAGGCCCCACGTCAGGCTCTCTGCTGTCAGTGTGGAGCCTGCTTTGGAGCCTCTGTCTCCCTCTCTCTGCCCCTCTGCGCATGTATGTCTGTGTTCTCTCTCTCCCTCTCGAAAATAAACGAACATTAAAAAAAAAAAAAAAAAAGAGTTGGATGCTTAACTGATTGAGCCGCCCAGACACCCCCCTTTTTTTTTGCTATATGAAACAATGAGTAAATGAACTTTTTTTTTTTTTTAAGAGTTAAGTAAAAGATTTAATTTGATTCTTCTATGGGGGGTTGAAAATAGGTCTTCACTTTGCAGTCATCATCTGTAAGAAATATTCAGTTGACTTGTCCATCTCCATATTTTTACTTTATGTTTTAATAATAATTTTCAAAATATGATGGGGCACCTGGGTGACTCAGCCAGTCAGGTGTCCAACTCTTGGTTTCAGCTCAGGTCATGATCTCACAGCTTTGTGGGTTCAAGCCCCGCATCAGGCTCTGTGCTGGCAGCATGGAGCCTGCTTGGGACTCTCTCTCTCCTACTCTCTGCACCCCCCCCCAAAAAAAACTTTAAAAAATAATTTTCAAAATATGCAATATATTAAATTTCTGGCTTCACTGATTCCAGTGTTACAATCACTATCTAATGTAGCTTTTGTGCCCATACATAGTTACTTTCTTTTTTGACATACTTTACTCCCCTTTATTTCAAAAAATCATGCCTTTTATTCCTTCTCTTTGTCTTTTCCATCCTTATTGTCACTCCCAGCTTCTGATTCTTTCACACCTTTGTATATATATGGGATTCCTTCTTTCACCTGCTTTACATCTTTTTTGAGCACCTGAATCCTCCATGAAGACTTTCTTATTACACACAAATATAAATTGGTTCTCTCTGTTCTTTAATATATGGAGTTTCATAGAAAAACCTCCATAACAAAGTTTCACAAAGTGTGTTCCAAGGAACACTAATTACATAAGATGGCTAGAAAAGAAAGAGATTCCGTGGTCAAGTAAGTTTGGAAAATACTGAATGTTCTATCCCCCACACCTCTTGGAAATTCATGAAACTAAACGTTCAGCAGCATGAAACAAGGTTTAACTTTAATTGGGTAGTTCCTAAACTTTGACACTGACATCTAAACATGACTTCTGCGGAAATGCTATACTTTGTACTAAGTACAAATTCATAGTTATTTTTGACAGGTTATTTAAAAAGAACTTTTTTTTTTTACTAAGTAATCCCTATGCCCAATGTGGGGCTTGAACTCACAAGTCCAGGATCAAGAGTTGCATGTTCTACAGACTGAGCCAGCCAAGTGCCCAACAATAGGTTATTTTTGTAAGATCCAGCAACACTAAAGAGATGGTTGTCACTTTGAAATCCCTTCCTTTGAGATGCATTTTCATGGTAGCACAACAGCTATAAAAACATATGAAAGATTCTTAGAGTCTATGAATTCCTGGAACTATAAGATGTTCCTATATGAATAGCCACTTGAAATAAAGCAGGTAAACAGTTTCTAAATTATGTGTTCTCTGGGCATTCGCTAGTTTATTTTTTGTTTTTGTTTTAGAGAGAGTATAAGCAGGGGAGAAGGGCAGGGAGAGGGAGGGGGAAGGAGGGGGAGGGGGGAGGGGGGGAGAGAGAGAGAGAGAGAGAGAGAGAGAGAGAAAGTCAGTCTTAAGTGGGCTCCACGCCCAGTGCACAGACCAACACAGAGGGCTTGATCCCACGACCTCACGTCATCTGAGCCAAAATCAGGAGTCAGGAGCTCAACCTACTGAACCATGCAGACTCCCCATGGGCATTCACTAGCATTAATAAGAAAGAACTAAAAAATTCACATTCATTCCTTTGAATTAACTTTAAATTTTCACCTAGGGAAGGGCACCTGGGTGGCTCAGTTGGTTGAGGGTCTGACTCTTGGTCTCAGCCAGCTTGGGTCATGGTCTCGCGGTTCATGAAATCAACCACTGCATTGGGCTCTATGCTGACAGTGCAGAGCCTGCTTGGGACTCTCCCTCTCTCTCTGCCGCTCCCCTGCACTCTCTCTCTCAAAATAAATAAACTTAAAAAAAATTTTCAGCTAGGAAGAATTAAAATTAATTAAAATTAACTGGAAAAATTTAAAGCTTAAGCAAACAGGCTTGCATGAAACATGGTATAAAAAATGTATACATAGCATAGTTGCGTTTTTAAAAATGACAATAGTGGGCGGTGCCTGGCTGGCTCAGCTGTGGAGCCTGACTCTTGTTGATCTTGGGGTTGTGTGAGCCCCACATGGTATAGAGATTATTTAAAAATAATTTAAATAAATAAATAAATAAATAATTTTTAAAAATCTTTAACAAAATGACAACAGTGGGAGCTAAGAAGGAGGCATAGTAGGAGTACAGGCTCATCTCATCCCTCAAACACAACTAGAGAACTATCAAAAATGACAATAGTTACCATCTGTTGAGCTCTCAAAATGTCAGGTAGTTTGCAAAGTACTTTATATGAATCATCTTTTTTAATAACGCCAATAATCATGTAAGGGAAACTATACTATTATCCTCCATTTATTAAAGGCTTTAAAAAGTAGCAACTATAATGCCTACTGGAGTCCAAAACCCATGTTCTTTGCCAATTAACCACTATACGATATTCCTATATATGTAAATCTAACAAAATTGTGTGTAACCTGCATAGCAGCAATTCTCATCTGGGATCAGATTTAAGGAAGATTCATTAGTTAAGCATGTTCTATGTTCTACACCCTCTTCAAGGTGCTGAGGATGTAGTGGTGGACAAAACCAATCTCCTGCTGTCAGATTCGGGGGGCTTACATTCTGGGGGGGGTGGGAGATGGGAAGGGCAACACACACTTCCCAGCAAGTAGTATCTTATACAGTAACGAGAAAAACTGAAGAAAATTAAAAAGGTGATGTGATAACAGAATGATGGGGGAAAAGAGGGTAGGCTCTTGGCTATGGTAAAGGGTCAACCTATAAGGAGATGACATTTGAGCTAAGACCTGAAAGACAAAGATATCAACGCAAAATTTTCATATAAGCAGTAATTTATAAAATGATAGTGATAATATAAATGGTAGTATATTTCTATATACTTATTTGGCAAAATAAAAAGTTGGCAAATTTATGACCTCACAAATTAGAATAATGGTTATAATTAAATGATTGATAAAGTCTGGAAACCACTGGGCAATATGCAGTATTCAGATGAGAGACAATGGATGTGTACTTTGCAGAAACTTAATAAAGGTCATTCTATATTGTAAAGCAGTAGTTCTCAAACCTTTTGGTTTCAGGATCCTTTTACACTTTTTTTAAAATGTCTATTTATTTATTTTGAGGAGAGAGAGCACAAACGCGCGCAAGCACGCACACATGAGCAGGGGAGGGGCAGAAAGAGGGAGAGAGAATCCCAAACAGGCTCCACACTGTCAGCACAGAGCCCGATGCAGGGCTCAATCCCATGAACCATGAGATCATGACCTAAGCCAAAACCAAGAGTTGGAGGCTTAAACAACTGAGCTACCCAGGCACCCCTACTCTCTTAAAAATTACTGAAGATCCCAGAGCTTTTGTTTATGTGGGTTAAATCTATGCCACTTACTGTATTAGAAATTAAAACTAAGAATTTTTAAAATCCACTAATTCATTAAAAGCAAAACTAAACAATTATTATATATAATTATTAAAAATAACTACACTTAGGGGCATCTGGGTGGCTCAGTTGGTTGAACATCCAACTTAGACTCAGGTCAAATCATCTTGTGGTTGGTTCCTGAGTTCGAGCCCCACATTGGGCTCTGTGTTGACAGCTCAGAGCCTGGAGCCTGCTTCAGATTCTGTATCTCTCTCTCTCTGTCCCTCCCCTGCTTGCACCGTCTCTCTTGCTTCCAAAAATAAATAAACATTAAAAAAAAAATTAAATGTTTATTTTTGAGAGAGAGAGTGCGAGCTCGAGTGGTGGAGATACAGAGAAAGGGGGACAGAGGATCCAAAGTGGGCTCCATGCTGACAGCAGAGAGCCCAATGTGGGGCTCGAACTCATGAAGTGCAAGATCACAACCTGAGCTGAAGTCGGATGCTCAACTGACTGAGCCACCCAGGCACCCCTTTTGCTTTTTGCTTTTTTAAAAGATTTTATTAAGCAACCTCCACACCCAATGTGGAGCTCAAGCTCACAACCCTGAAGATCAAAAGGTGCACACTCCACCAAATGAACCAGCCAAGCACCCCACATTTTTGAAAATCTATTTAAAATCTGGTTTAATAGAAAACAACTAGGGTCTCACATCTGCTTTTATATTCAATTTATTGAATTAATGAGTTGTTTTCAACTTTGCAATTCAGTGAAATCATCAAAATAGGTACATGAACTCACAGAAACAATAGAATGGTGGTTGCCAGGGGCTAGGGAGTTGAGGAAATGGGGAGATGTTGGTCAAAGGGTATAAACTTCCAATTATAAGATGAATAAATTCTGGGGATCTAATGTACAGCTTTAGACTACTGTTACCAATATGGTATTATATATGGGCGCCTAGTGGCTTAGCCGGTTAAGCATTCAACTTCGGCTCAGGTCATGGTCTCACAGTTCGTGAGTTTGAGCCTCACATCAGGCTTTCTGCTCTCAGCACAGAGCCTGCTTTGGATCCTCTGTCCCCCTCTCTCTGCCCCTCTGTAGCTCGCACTCTATCTATCTCTCTCTCTCAAAAATAAGCACTAAAAATATATATATATATGGTATTATATACCTGAAAGATGCTGAGAGTAAAATTTTTTTATTTTTTTAAATGTTTATTTGCAGAGGGAGAGAGAGCGAGTGAGCGTTAAGCAGGGGAGGGGCAGAGAGAGGGGGAGACACACAGAATCCGAAGCAGGTTCCAGGCTCTGAGCTGTCTGCACAGAACCCGACATGAGGCTCGAACTCCTGAACCACAAGATCACGACCTAAGCCGAAGTCAGATGCCCCAGAGAGTTAATCTTAAATGTTCTCACAACAACAACAAAAAGGGTAATTATGTGAGGTAACAGAAATGTTAACTAACTTTATTGTGGAAATTATCTTGCAATACACTGTATATGTGTATCAAATCATCACCTTGTACACCTTAAACTTACACAATGTTATATGTCAAATATATCTCAATAAAGCTGGAAAAAAATAAGCAGAAGGCTGTTTGGAAACCTTCTGCCTATGGAACGCTACAAAATACCAGTAAATTTGGTTCTTGAGTTCGAGACCCACATCAGGCTCTGTGCTGACATCTCAGAGTCTGAGCCTGCTTCAGATTCTGTCTCCCTCTCTCTCTCTGCCCCTCCCCCGCTTGCATGTGCTCTCTCTCCCCCCCAAAATAAACATCAAAAAATAAACAAACAAACAAACAGTTAACAGCATATAAAAACTCATTACTATCATACTTCCCAGAACCAGCTGTTTTTGTTCAATTTCTATCTTAATTACTAAGAGTTAAGTTCCTATAATTCCCCTCTTTCATCATCCAATACAGAGTTTTACATAGAACAAGTACTCAGTATTTCTAATTTTATTTTCTAAATTCTCAATCTTTGAACATAGCAACACACTCTAAAAGAAATTTTAATAATTTAAGTACTATTGACTTCCTCCTGCACACAGAGATCATCATTTTAAAATAATGTGTTATGTTACAGTTTTCAAATCATCCTCACGGTAAAAGGAACACAGAAACAGCACAGGATTCATTCCGTTCTTTTTTTTTTTTTTTAAGTTTATTTATTTTGAGACAAAGACAGCGTGAGTGGGGAAGAAGCAGAGAGAGAGAGATTTAGAGAGAGAGAGAGAGAGAAAGAGAGAGAGAGAGAATATTCCAAGCAGGCTCTGTGCTGGCAGCTCAGAGCCCAACACCGGGGTCGAACTCCTGAAACTCTGAGACACTGAGCTGAGCTGAAACCAAGAGTCGGACGCCCAACCAACTGAGCCACTCTGGTGCCTCTATTCGGGTCTTTTTAAAATAATAAATGGTAAATTATAATTCCTAACATTGAAAGATCTTTTCCCCTATAGCAGTGAAAATTTTATTAAAGGGTAATAAAGAAACACACTCTCTCTGTTAGTGGGTACCAAAGAATCATAAAGTGAAAGTAAGTGAAACTAACCACTAAAGAGTAAAATGGAAGGGGGAAGAGATGAGGGAAAGATAAAGGCTACAACCAAAATTTAAACCCAGCATACTGAACACTTCATTTCTTTCATCAGAGACTCAATTTCAAGGTTTCTAACAGAAGAATAAAAATAAAGTTTTTTTGTAAACTCTTATCTTAGTTAGAAAAACTTTACTGTTTCGAAGCACAGATGGAAATGTTGCCTTTTTCTAAAAAGAGTAACTAGGTTCTATTACTTTCTCCACAAGATGTGCATTTTCCCCAGTGTTCTAGAATTAAAATCTGTGGGGGCAGTGGGATCTGAAAGCACTACAAAACACCAACTACTTTTTGTTTCCTTGACAAACAGATGAGAAACTCTGTCTAGCTGATTTGTACAACAGTGTAAAGTTCTGGAGTAATTTTTACTAAGGTCTCTGAGCTTCGTCTACACATTAAAAAACCTCCTGTATCCTTACTTTCCAGATAATTGAAATTATAAAACAAATACCATAACTCACTGACAAAAGCTTAGGAGGAGGAGTTTGAATGCATCTATTATTTATTAGTTTATGAAAAGCAGAAAGCCAAATCACTAAGAATAAAATCAGCAACCCTGTACTCCCTAAGAAATTATACACATAGATACACTCACCTCTCCTCTGCAGACAAAACTGTAATTTCAGGGTGGCCTATTTGAGCAAATTTTAATATTAGTATTTTTCCACTGCCAATGAAATTTTCCTTTCCATACCAAAGAACCATTTGACATTCCTCAATATAACTTTTTATTATGGTCATTTTTTTATTTTAGAGAGAGAGAGTATGGGGGGGAGGGCGGAGGGGCAGAGGGAGAGAGGGAGAGAGAGGTGGGGGTAGAATCCTAAGCAGACTCCATGCAGCACAGAGCCCAATGCGGGCTCAATCTCACAACCCTGGGATCATGACCTGAGCCGAAATCAAAAGTCAGACACTCAACCAACTGAGCCACCCAGGCGCCCCAACGTTTCTCAGTATTATTTCATTTCACACTTTTAGTTATGGGAAGGTTTACTTGCTACATAATTTAACAGTTAGCTTACCACAGAATGTATAACAAAATTATATCATACATAATGCTTCAAATCCACCCAGGGCCGTGTTTATAATATCACCTTTCTGCATTTGAGAGACAAAGCAGCTAAATGAAGAACATAATGACTGAGTGTAAAGTCTCATAATCCAAGTAAGAGACCTTGTTTAGTACATACCATTACAATAATTAGATATCCTAATTAGGTAGTTCATGTTTCGAAATAGTGTCAGGAAACACGGAAAATATTATCTATATCTCTCTGAATTTAGGGCCATGGAATGAAGAAAAAGTGACCTAGGCATCCAAAGGGGAAGGAGAAAGGCAGTTATGCAATAATTTTAGAGTTGGTAATTATGACACAGCTACTGTCTAACTAATTCAGAACTGCCATTTAGCCTAAACCAAGAGTAGAAACATTGAAGAGCTCAAAATAGATTTATTACTTCTTTAGGACACTGAAATAAAGTTTACCTTGAACCTCAAAAAGAACCTAAGCCAAGAACACATTAGACCAAATAAGCAGAAAGAGGTATCTAAAATACTGAGTGCTCCAGAGCCGCCTTCTCTACTGGCTTCTTCTCTATCTACACTTTACCTTACTACACCTACCTCTCTATCTACACTTAACTCCCATGTAGATCTCTTCCAGTCTCATGGCTCCAAAGACAGTCTACACACTAAACAGCCTCCATGTGGTAACTGCTGCACAACTCTGAATATACTGAAAACATTAAGTTGTACAATTTAAGTGAATGAATATTTGTGAATTATATCTCAATAAAGATTTTTTTTTAAGTTTATTATTTTTGGGGGAGACAGAGTGCTAGCGGGGAGGGGCAGAGAGAGAGAGAAGGAGAGAGGGAGACACAGAGTCTGAAGCAGGTTCCAGGCTCTGAGCTGTCAGCACAGTGTCCGACGCGGGGCTCGAACTCACAAGCTGTGAGATCACAACCTAAGCCGAAGCCAGACACTCAACTGACTGAGCCACCGAGGTGCCCCAATAAAGATATTTTAAAATGTGGACAACTGAAACCTAACACTCAAAACTAAGTTTCTGATCTTCCTCCCAAAATCTGCTCCACTTGAGCCTTCCCCATATTAATAAGTACCAACTCCTTCTAGTCAGGCAAAAACCCAGAGTCATTCTTGATTATTTTCCTTTCTTACTCTACATTTAATTCATCTAGAAATCTAGTTAGATCTACATTCAAAATAGATCAGAATTCAATTACTTCTTATCACTTCCACAGGCCATAACCTGGTCCAAGCCACCAACATCTTACCCCAGGTAAGTACAATAGTCACCTAACTAGTGCCCCTTGTTTCTGCAACAACCAGAATGACCTTTTAAAAACATAAATCATGGGGTGCCTGGCTGGCTCGGTCAGTAGAGCATGCAACTCTTGACCTCACAGGGTCTTGAGTTCAAGCCTGACATCAGGCCTAGAGCTTACTTAAAAAAAAAAAAAAAAAAAAATCAAGTCACAATACTCCTCTGCTCAAATAGCTCCCCATCTCCTTCAGAAAGAAAGCCAAATCCTTACAGTAGCTATAAAACTTTGTGATATGCCCCTTCTCCCACCACCACCCACCATAATCTCTGAATTCATCTGCTACTACTCCTTGCCAGCTACAAAAGCTTTCTTGTCTTCCTTAAACTTGCCAGGCACACTCTAACCTCAGGACCTTTGTATTTGTCTGCACTCTGTGTTGGAACGTCCTCCCGTCACACTTTATCTATGTTGCTTAACACCTCATCTCTCTGCTCAAATGTCACTTTCCCAGGGAGGCCTTCTCTTACCACCTAATTTAAAACTGCAAATTCCTATAACACTCTGTATTTCTCTTCCCTGCTTTACATTTCTCTACAGCACTTCTAATATTTTTACCTTCTAATACATTTAATATTTTACTTATTTTGTTTGTTTCTCCCCTTAATGGAGTATAAGCTCTGTGAGGGCAAAATTTTTTCTCCATTCTGTTCACCCACTGAATCCCCAGTGCCTGGTACAACAGGTATTCCACAAATACTTGTTAAAAGAACTATGAATCTAGGGGCGCCTGAGTGGCTCAGTCGATTAAGTGTCTGACTTCGGCTCAGGTCATGATGTCACGGTTCGTAGGTTCAAGCCCACATCAGGCTCTCTGCTGCCAGCACAGAGTCCACTTCAGACCCTCCCTGCCTTGCTTGTGCTGTCTCTCTCAAAATAAACTTAAAAAAATAATAATAATAGTAACTGAATGGAAACTAAGCACTTATAAGCAAAATTCATCTTGATGCTCAAAGTTAGAATCTGTATCTAGTTCACCTGCATTACTCTTTTGTATATATACGATAGGTAATTAAAAGGCTTTCAGAAGCCAAACCTGCAGAAATGGCCCCAGACCTTTAGATTTGTGCAATTATTAAATATAAGACAGCAGACTGCACTCCCCACTGACCAGTACTGCACCCCAAACTTTTTGTCAAGAAAAGTCTTTTATGGGGCACATGGCTGGCTCAGTCAGTACAGCATGAGACTCTTGATCTTGGGGCTGTGAATTCAAGCCCCACACTGGGCATAGAGATTACTTTAAAAAAACAAAACAAAACAAAAAAACAAAAAAAAAAAACAACCCTGCCTTATTATTTAATCCAAATGCACCTCACATTTAGAGATTTTTATCCAGTAGTCAGCTTTCACAGCTAACATGTTCAACTTGTCTTTCCATTCTATATTAAATGAAAACATAAATGCCTATCAGAACTCAAAATCCACATAAGATTATCAGTTTTAGGGTGCCTGGGTGGCTCAGTCAGTTAAGCATCTGACTTTTTTGGTCTCAGGTCATCTCCCAGTTTGTGAGTTTGAGCCCTGTGTTGGGCTCCATACTGACAGTGCAGAGCCTGCTTAGGATTTTCTCTCTCTCTCTCTCTCTCTCTCTCTCTTAGGATTTTCTCTCTCTCTCTCTCTCTCTCTCTCTGCCCCTCCCCCGCACACATGCGTGCTCTCTTTCTTGCAAAATAAATAAACAAACTTAAAAAAAAAAACACAAAGACTTAAAATCTAAACATTCTGGTTAATCTATATGGCCTAATATTGAATAAATAAGCAAGTAATCAAAAGTTTTCTTCATGGTAGAAAATATTTTATAAATCAGAAAGGCTGTATAGTACAGTGGCTAAGAGTGTATATTCTAAAACCCTGAATGCCTGGAATCCTGGCTCCACCACTTACTAGCTCTGTTAAACTACTCGATCTCTTATTGTCTCTGTTTTCTCATCTGTAAAATGGGATCATAACAACACCTACTTCAAAGCGTTGTGAGGACTGAATTAATTAATATGTGTAAAATGCTAGGAAAGGTGCCTGGCACATAGTAAGCACTTGATAAAAGTATAAAATTATCACCACTTTCATGGTCCATCTAAGGATCCTGAGACCCAAACTGACAAACCTTTGCCATAAATCAAAAATGGTAACTGCACTTTGCAAATTCTCTGCAACAACTTAATCCTGTAGAAAGAGGTTTTTTTGTTTTTTTTTTTGCTAGCCCATGTTTATACAACAGCTTCTCCTGGGGGGGGGGGAGGGGTGCTGGAGAGGACTATATTGTACTGAGAGTTCCTTCAAATGAGGTGGAGGGGGAAAAAGAGGGGTAGAAGAAAAAAAGACTGGCCATTAAGTTGATAACTACTGAAGTACATTAATTAGCAGAAGGTTAGGGGTGGGGTGTAAATATTTAAAGTTTATATCAAAAATAGTTGAAGGGAGGGGCGCCTGGGTGGCTTGGTCGGTGAAGTGTCCCACTTCAGCTCAGGTCCTGATCTCACCTTTCCTGAGTTCAAGCCCTACGTCAGGCTCTGTGCTGACAGCTCAGAATCTGGAGCCTGCTTGGGATTCTGTGTTTCCCTCTCTCTCTGCCCCTCCCCCACTCACACTGGGTCTCTCTCTCAAAAATAAACATTAAAAAATTAAAAATAAAATTAGCTGAAGGTTATTCTTAACAGATTTTCTGCTCTACAACCGATTCTACTTTCCTACATCCACCTTTTCTTCAAAACAGACCAACCCATTCAATGGTTAAAAACAAGACAATATGGGGGTGCCTGAGTGGCTCAATCTATTAAGCATCTGACTTCAGCTCAGGTCACGATCTCTGGGTTTGTGAGTTCAAGCCTGGCATCAGGCTCTGCGCTCCTAGCCTCCATCTCAAAAATAAATAAACATGAAAAAACAAAAACAAAACAATATGGAACTATCATGAACATAATAATTTCCACTAGTTCTTCAGAGCACTTGCTAATATACTACAGAGTCCAATCCATTTGGCTTCAACTGGGAACGTAATTTCCAGGACCATACCCAAAACAAAACTCTGCTGTAATTATTCTGAATACTCAGGATTTTAAGACCATCTGCACCATTATTATCATAATAAATAATTTGGATTTTTTTTTTACCTATGCTAAAATACATATATTACCTTCCAAAACCTAGATAGCAATTCTATGAGAGATAGTTACTACCTCTACTTGCAGATCACAAATTGGGGCTCACAATTTCAGTGTGGAGTCAGGTATTAAGTGAAGGAATTAAGATATGAATCTAGGTCTAATTCTAAAGTATGCCTTTTTCTACTTTTCCACATTGATTCCTATTTAATATTAAAAACAGGAGGGACAGGGGCGCCTGGGTGGTGCAGTCGGTTAAGCGTCCGACTTCAGCCAGGTCACGGTCTCGCGGTCTGTGAGTTCGAGCCCCGCGTCAGGCTCTGGGCTGATGGCTCAGAGCCTGGAGCCTGTTTCCGATTCTGTGTCTCCCACTCTCTCTGCCCCTCCCCTGTTCATGCTCTGTCTCTCTCTGTCCCAAAATAAATAAACGTTGAAAAAAAAAAAAATTTAAAAAAAAAAAATAATAAAAAAAAAATAAAAACAGGAGGGACAAATGAAGTAAAGAAATGGTAATCTGGTCAACTGCACATCAAGTCCAAAAAGAGCTATTATCTTGAACCTGCTGACAACCATATCTATCCTTTCTTTCACTAAGTTATAAATATTTCTTTCTGATAAACAGAAATTTAAAAAATTCAAGTTTTTGATTGATTAGTACACAAAATTACGTTGGCAAACATTTACTGATTGCTTACTTTGTGCCAAACACTGTTCTAGTTGCTTGGGGATACTGCAGCAAAGAAGACCTAGCCCTGTCATCTGGTGGGAGAAGAGAAACAATAAACATGTAAACAAATAAACATGGTAATTTCATATACTGAAAATAATGTGAAGTGATAGAAAGCAACTGAAGGGACCCCCTGAAATAAGGTCATTTAGGAAAGGCCTTTCTGAAAAAGTAATATATGAGGTTGAATCTAAACGATGAGGAAACAGAACTGGAAGAAGCCTGAAAGGTAGTAGACAGGACAGATGTTGTAGGAACTTTGAAGACCATAGTAAAAATAGTTTAGATCTTAACCTGTTGCAATGGGATATCACTGGAGGATTCTGAAGCACGGGAATGACATCTGTTTATACTATAGAAAGACCACTTTTAAAAATGACAGCAGGGGCGCCTGGGTGGCGCAGTCGGTTAAGCGTCCGACTTCAGCCAGGTCACGATCTCGCGGTCCGTGAGTTCGAGCCCCGCGTGGGGCTCTGGGCTGATGGCTCAGAGCCTGGAGCCTGTTTCCGATTCTGTGTCTCCCTCTCTCTCTGCCCCTCCCCCGTTCATGCTCTGTCTCTCTCTGTCCCAAAAATAAATAAACGTTGAAAAAAAAAATTAAAAAAAAAAAAAAAATGACAGCAATGGCAGTGCCTGGCTGGCTCAGTCAGTGAAGCATGGTGACTCTTGATCTTGGGATTCTAAGTTCAAGCCCAGCAGTGGATATAAAGATTACTTAAAAACAAAAAAAAATAATCTTTTAAAAAATAGGATGACAATGAACATTTCAGCCAGACAAATTAAAAGAAGCCTGAATAAAATCAGTTAGAACCCATCTTCAAGAAGCCTGCTTGTGGGGCGAATGGGTGACTCAGTCAGTTGAGCATCCGACTTTGGCTCAGGTCATGATCTCACAGCTCGTGAGTTCGAGCCCTGCATCGGGCTCTGTGCTGACACCTCAGAGCCTGGAGTCTGCTTCTGCTTCTGTGTCTCCCTCTCTCTCTGCCCCTAACCCACTCGCATTCTGTCTCAGTCTCTCTCAAAAATAAACATTAAAAAAATTTTTTTTAATAAAAAAAAAAAAAAGAAGCCTGCTTGCTTTCTCTGAATTAGTTCCTTTAAAATGAACAAAAGACTGTCAACATGTTATGAAACACAGGATCAAATGGAAATATCTTTAGAAGATCAAACAGTTCCTTAAATTCACACTGAAGACTAAACACAAATTACTAAATAATGAATGGATACCAGAACAAAAAAGAGAAGCGAAAGTGACATCAGGAAAACGGACAGAAAGGCCGGGAATGCCAGGTACTTACTTCACAAATTTGCCGAAAGTACACTTAGAAACCAAGCTCTAAAAGAATCTCAACTGTAAAGAAATATGAAACTAAATGAGGCCCAATCCATAAACTATTTTCACTGGGCCCTTCATCACTCTCCTGAATATTTCTCTCAAAAGGCTTTACTTACATTGAGATGAATGATGTTCATTAAATGTAAACACAAAAGGACTATAAATACCCTTAACCATTTTAGAAAGTTCCATTCCACTAGGAAAAAAAAAATCAAGTCTTTAGAAAGCCAAAAGCATTTAACTGTATAAACTATATATAATACACTTCAAATGAAGTGTTGTTTTCCTAGAGCAATCATTTTTTTCACTCAAGACATCAACTAGGGAAATAAGCTTAGGCAAAATAACAAAGTAGAGGCAGAAAAATTCTGGCTTCATTATATCTTATTATTGCTAACTAGGAAAAAAATTCTAATTGTCATTTGAAATCCCACAAGGCAGGGATGGGGGTCAACCTATTCTTGCAAATGATGTAACCATACAGTTAAAGCACCAGAGCTCAAAGGTAGGGAATGTTAAATGCTTGTATAACTTAGTAAAAATGGTTTAAAACAAGAGAGAATATGGGGCGCCTGGGTGGCGCAGTCGGTTAAGCGTCCGACTTCAGCCAGGTCACGATCTCGCGGTCCGTGAGTTCGAGCCCCGCGTCGGGCTCTGGGCTGATGGCTCGGAGCCTGGAGCCTGTTTCCGATTCTGTGTCTCCCTCTCTCTCTGCCCCTCCCCCGTTCATGCTCTGTCTCTCTCTGTCCCAAAAATAAATAAAAAAAAGTTGAAAAAAAAAAAAAACAAGAGAGAATATATTCTCAAACTCACGTGAGCAGTTGCTACCACTGGTGAACCAAGTACATGAAAGACTAATCTTTTTTTTTTTTTAATCTTGAAAATATTATTTTACAAAGTTAAATGTGGCCATTGTCATCTGGTATTTGTAGAGTAAAATCCTAACTCCACCCTTTTTCTGTGTAACATTAAGGAATTTACTTGCTGAGCCTTAAGTTTCCCTACCTGAAATCAATGATTTAAAAAAAAAAATCTACCTCTTAGGGTTATTTTTTTTTTAATTTTTTTTTAATGTTTATTTATTTTTGACAGAGAGAGAGAGACCGCGCATGATCGGGGGAGGGTCAGAGAGAGAGGGAGACACAGAATCCAAAGCAGGCTCCAGGCTCTGAGCTGTCAGCCTAGAGCCCGATGCAGGGCTCGAACTCACAGACCATGAGATTATGACCTGAGCCGAAGTCGGAAGCTCAACCGACTGAGCCACCCAGGCGCCCCTCTTAGGGTTATTTTAAGGTATAATGAGATATTGTAAATATTTTAAAGTATTGTAGATATTTTAAAGTATAATGAGATATTGTAAATAACAATAAAGGACTGGGCAGATAGCAGATGAGAGTCTTTGATGATGCCTGTTATCGTATGTTCTAACTTTACTTCTTGGAAAGAAAGTAACTTTGATCTATTAGTAAATCTAGGTAATCTTGTCTTGGTTCTACAACCTTTCTGGCATATGTTATTCAAAGAACCACAAGACATCTCTACCAACAATAACTTTATATACACAAATGGTCTGAAGACTGGGGCCTATGATTTCACAAGTTTTATCCATCTGTTCCCTAAAAGGTAAATACAAATCCAAACATTACAGGGGCAATGGCAGAAGTGGAATAAGAAGAGTAACTAGAAGATGGGTCTCACTGGTGACATGCCACAGACAAGAAGCAACAAAAGACCTAAAAGTCAAATAGATATATATGGCATTAGGGTTAACCCTCTCTCTCTTCTCAGCCGGAAGCAACAGTGACTTCACACTTACTCCTAAAAGATTTGAAATGTTTTGCTGACAATCCATGCTTCCTGACAGTTTAATATACTTCTTTTCTGTAGTAAAGCAGCAAAGTGGGAAAAAATCCCCCAAAGAGACAAAAAAGCAGTCACTGGGGAAAAAAAAAAGTACTACATATTTAAAAAGCACATTTCTTGATTTCCTGTTTTGATTACCTAGGACACCAAACTCATTTCTTTAAAAAGGTGCTGAAAAATAGCCGGACACTTTTTATATTTTAAGGCATCAGTGATGACACTGACTACAGTTATTTCTGGTATCAAGAAGCCCGTATTTTATTTGCAGCTAACACGGGTACAGGGAACCCTCCCAGGTGGTCCTCTCAGCTCTACGTGGAGCTCGTGTTACTTCTCAACATTCACCCAAGTAAGGCCCTTCTTATTACACATCACGAATTTTAGGTCAACGTAAAATAGAGTGGTCCAACACATGCCAACCAAGTACGTGGGTTTGCTACTGCTTAAACCAAAGCTTGTCTATCATCAGTTAAACCATTTGCACGTCAAGGCCTATGAGAAACAAACGGACGCGACAATTTCCGCGAAGGTTCAGTAAAGCTAACAGCACTCACAAGGCTCCGAAAAAAGTAATACCTACATCTCGAAAGATCTAGGCCCAAGGGCCCAAGGTCACACACACCAAGTCAGCAGCTAGTAAAAAAATCCAAGAAATGATGAGCTTCCTGCAGTTCAGGGCAACCCTGGCTGGGAATGGAGTCTGGGCTTGGGAACACTCGCGTCAAAGCTTGAACGTGAATAACGCCAACCGAATGCAGTGACTCCGTGGGAAAACCCCAGGCGTTTAGGGAAGGATTTCCTTCCATTTCCCAGTCTTCCCTTCCCTAGGCACCCCCAACACTCACATCTCCGGAGCCACTTCATCCAATGGTAGACGATAGTAGTGTGGTGTTTCTTGTTCTCTATACACCAAGACGACAGGCCTTGAATAGATTCCATGGTGTTGGTTACCGACTGGAATTTTCGATCCAACGAGGACTCCAGAGCCCCTGCCGAAGAGGCCGACGAGGAGGAGGCCTTACTGCTGCCTCCGCCGCCGCCGGCCGCCATCTTCCCGGTTTGCACAAGCGCTGCTGCTCCTCTGGCGGCCGCGCCGGCGGCGGCGGGAGCGGGCAAAACAATCACTGCGAGTGCGTGAAGGCCGTAGGTGGGGAGGGAGGCCAGGGGGTGGGGATGGTGCACGCGCTAGGCTCTTCGAGAGGTAGGACGGGGGGACCAGCTGCCGGGCACGCTGGCGGCTCCTACACGCTGGAAGGAGGGGCTGCGGGTATCAAAGGTTTATCAGAATTGTTCAAGGGGTTGTGTTTGAACCAGTCAATAATAACGGAAGAATTACGCAGAAAACAAGGTCCTGCGAAGCCTTTCAAAACGCCTGGCCCCGAAATTAATGGTTTTACACTCTTCGGCTCTCAAAGCTAAGGCTCTTCCCCACTCCAACGCCACACACACTCCTGTAAGGGTAGGCGTTAATATCTCAAATTTAATACTACCCGATTGCCCCTTCAGTTGCAGAAATCTTTCTCCTTTAGATCTTCTAGCACAGAAAAGGCCCAAGGCTACCTAGTCAGGATTTTTTTTGCAACGCAATAGCAGCAAAGGGACAGCAACAGTATCGCGCACGCGCTGCTTAGCCCCGCCTCCCCGCTTCCTTCTCAACCTAGAAAGCAGAGGGAGGCGTGATGGCGGGGCAATCTGACCAATCCAAGGGCAAGAACGAGAAGCGCGCGCAGAAGCCCGCAAGCCCCAAGGGCCAAGAAGGCGCTTCGATTATTTGTGCGCTTGCGCAGCAGATCAGCGTGTAGCGAGCTAGGAGGAAGAACGCAGGAGGGTGAGGGAGTTGGTCAAACTAAGGAGAGGTTGGGGGAGGGGCTTCACCGCTCCGCCCCGCCTTTTGCTTCCTAGCAAAGTCTCCCTCCTGGGGCTGTCCAGCTCACACAGCAGGCCGTAAAATTCCCACCGGTCAAAGGCCACTGTTACTCTCTGGCAGCTGCTGCCGCCGCCGCCGCCGCTAACTCCTCGGGGCACCGACGCGCGACAAAGTGGCTGACAGCCATCTTGCCGTGCCTTGGAAGATGCGCATGCGCCAGCCCCAGCGAGCCCTTCGCTACGCAGACTCCCAGACCAAACAATATTTTACACTCCCTTTGGACGATACCATTCACAGCCAGTAGGCTTTTTGGATTAAAGAGGAAGTAAATGAAGTAAATTTTTCGAGACGAGGAAGTAATAATAGGCAAGATGTGATCTCACCTTTGCCAATTATAATAATCTCACAATTGCCTAATACATTATAGTTTATAAGAGCCTTGGCTGTCTATTGTATTATAAATTAACACAACCTCGATTAAGCATTCCATCGTATCTGCGTACGTAAATCCTCTGGGCAGATTTGGAGGCTCCTGTGTCCCACTGAGCACATGCAATTATTGTATTTTATGTCTTTTACCTCTACCCAGGGGACTCAACGTTTCTTGAGGCAGGGAACCTGTTTTGTGAAGCTCATATTGATTGAACATATTGATTGAAGCTCATACTGATTGAACAAAAAGTTGAACGTTTTGTGCCAAGTACAGTTCTAGATATGGAGGAGTAAAACAGCAAAACAGAAAAAAAAAAAAATCCCCTCCCTGTGGGACTTAGTAGCAGGAGACCATAAACAAATATATATCAGGAAGTAATAACTTCTATGAAGAAGTATGAAGCAGTAAGGAAGAGAGGATATTGTGTGTGTAATCCTATAGGGGAAGGGAAATGTTTTGGTGATCCAGGAAGGCTTCTGGAAGGAAGAGACACTTTATCTGAATGCTGAAAATAAGGCAACCAAGCAGGTATGGGGAAGGTAGAGAAGAACATACTGGCAGAGGTAACACCCAAGTGCAAAGGACCTAAAACTATAAATGTCTCGACATATTCGAGGAAGAACAAGGAGGCTAGTGTGGCTGGAGAAGAGCAAGAGAGGTAGAACATGAGGTCTGAGGTGAAGGGAGAGAGTTCATATAAGGCTTTGCAGGCCATTGTAAGGATTTTGGCTTTTAATTTTGAGTTGGGGAGCGGTTCTATGCAGAGGAGTTTTAAACAGAAAAGTTACACGGCAATCTTTTTAACTGGTTGCTATGTTGATAATAGATTTAAGGGCCACGAGTCAAGGAGGCTGTTGAAATAATCCAGACAAGGAAATGATGGCTTGCACAAAAGTGGTAGCAAAAAGATAATGAGAAGTGGTGTCAGATCGTGGACATATTTTGAAGGTAGAGCCAAAAGAATTGTTCATTGGATTTAAGAAGAGTATGAGAAAAACGAGCCAAGTATGGCAGGCACTGGGGGTTGTGAGCTGAGCAACTACAACTGTGTTTCTCAGCCTTTTGCATTATCGTTGCCCCTAAAGATCCTTTTTACATTTTTTCCCCTAATCTCTCAGTCCCCATTGAATTTTAATGCCCAGATGCACTGTATATCTGTTTATGTGCTGCATGTTTTATTCAATACAGAGTTAGGAAGTACTAAAATCTTTGAGGTGCCTGGCTGCCTCAGTTGGAAGAGTGTGCAACTCTTGAACTAAGGGTCATGAGTTTGAGCCCCACATTGGGTGTAGAGATTACTTAAATGAATAAAAACTTAAAAAAAAAAAAAGAATGTGTTGTGTATGTTTGGATTTTACGGATTTACAAACCACTGTAGTATCTAAGAATTCCTCATTGCCCAAGAACTGCATTCCTCCCTTTTGAGGGGTGACATTGCCCCCATTGAAAATACATGAAATATGGGGCAGCTGGTTGGCTCAGTTGGTTCAGCATCCAGCTCTTGGTTTCAGCTCAGGTCATGATCTCACAGTGAGATTGAGCAAAGCCTGCTTAGGATTCTCTCTATCCCTCTCTCTCTGCCCCTCTTCCACCACCCCCCTCTCCAATAAATAAATATTAAAAAAAAAAAAAAAAAAGAACCTTGAAAATGCATGAACTAGAAGAATGGAGTTGCCACTTTCTCAGATGGACCAGAAGAAGAAAGCAGGAGAAGCAGTCCTGTGAGAAATGAGTAGGAATCAGGATTTCAGTTATGGAAGCTTGAGTTTGAGAGATCAGATACATAAATAGCACTAGATATATGAGTCTGAAGTTCACAAAGAAGATCTGGGTAGGAAACATAAATTTAAGAATTTTCAGTATTGGAGCTTCTGGGTTGGTGAGCTCATAATTTGGAGACAGGCACCCAGAGACGGCCTAGAAGCTCCATGCCCTTCCCCATTCCTGGCCCTGTGCATCTCTTCATCTGGCTGTTCCTGAGTCGTATTCTTCTATGATAAAGTAGTGACCTAGCATGTCATGCTACCCAGGGAACTTTCCAAACAAGTACTAAACATCCATCTGATTTCAGAAAAGGAGTAGATGAGACTTGGGTGACCAACAGAGTATAGGCTAGCTTCATTACATGATTCATGAGCCAGAATATTTTCTTCTCTTTAGACGACCTCTTCCAAAAGATTAATAAAAATTATGAAGTATATCTAGGGACCATCCAATAAATCTTTTTCAAATGTAATATATCTGTGTACATAAGGTAGTGTTCAGTGAATACTTGAAAAATGTACAAATTGTTCTTTCATATATGTTCATGAGCTGTATTCCTCACAGCAACAGAGCTCAGTTAAATCCAACTGCAAGTAGGTTACTGTAAGGTGTTTAAGATACACTTTTTTCAAGTCAGTTTTTCTCTTAATATTTGACTTTGCCTTTTACTTTTGTTTAATAAAGCCTGCATGTTGCCCTAAAAAAAATAGGCAGTATTTAGGGCTGACTGGCAAGAAGAGCATGTAACTCTTAATCTCAAGGTTGTGAGTGTGAGCCCCATGTTGAGGGTAGCAATTACTAAAATAAGTAAACAAGCAAGCAAACAAAACTTTAAAGAAATGTCAGTATTAAAAATAAAAAAGTAAAGAATTGTGAGTATTAAAGCCATGAGATGGGTAAGGTTGCCTAGGAAATGAATAAGTATAGATAAGAAAAGAAGTCCAAGGACTAAGATATAAGGAACAACTTGCAAAGGATATTGAAAAGGAATGACTAGTGAAAGGAGAACTCAGAGAATAATGTTCTGAAAGAAGCAATGAAAGTTTGTCAAGAAGGAAGGACTAATCAATTGTGTCAGATGTCGCTGTGTAGGTTGCCTGAAGACTGAGATAACCACGGGATTTGGCAACAGAGTGATCTTTTTTTTTAGTTTTTTTTTTTTTTTTAATGTTTATTTTTGAGAGAGAGAGAAAATGTGTGAGCAGGGGAGGGGTAGAGAGAGGGAGACAAAGACTACAAAGCAGGCTGTCAGCACAAAGCCTGACATGGGTTCCAATCCATAAACTGAGATCATGACCTGAGCCAAAGTCAGACGCTCAACTGATCGAGACACCCAGGTGCCCTGGCATCATAGTCATCTTGACAAGGGCTGTTTCCAGGAAGTGAAGTGATAGAAGGTTCTAGAGAGAATGGGAGAAGTGGAAATATCCTGTATAGACAGCTCTTTCAAGAAATAAAATGGGGGGGGGGGGTGGGGGGAGTGCCTGGCTGGTTCAGTTAGTGGAGCATGTGACTCTTGATCTCAAGTTGTAAGTTCAAATCCCACGTTAGGTATGGAGCCTACTTTAAAAAAATAAAATATTTAAAAAATATAAAAAATATGAAAGCAGAGAAATGGAGCTGAAGCTGCAGGGAAATGTGAAATCAAGGGGTTCTTTTTCTAAGATGGGAAATAATTGTAGCCGATGCAAATGAAAAATTGAGGATTAATTATTGAAACAGGATAGAGACGGGACAATTACTGGATTGGTTTCCTTGAGTAGATAGTTCCACAGACAGTTCCTTTCTTGTAATGGGAACGTAAATAATCTAGTAGAGATTGTAGGTAGATTTGTTGGTGAGAATGTACAGAAATTCTCTTCAGTTGCTTCTTTTCTCAGTGACATAGGTGTGTACTATAGTAAGTCCTGAGGAAACACCCTCTTAAAAAGCTAATAATCTGTTAACTGCCAATTCTGGCGCATTATTTATAGGCTTCACCTTTCACTTTTCTCTTAGAAAGTGTAATAGTTGAGAGAAAGACCTCTAGGGGCGCCTCGGTGGCTCAGTCGGTTGGGTGTTCGACTTCGGCTCAGGTCATGATCTCACATGGGAGGGAGTTTGAGGCTGGCACAGGTTGGGAGTTTGAGGCCGGCATTGAGCTTTGTGCTGACAGCTTGGAGCCTGGAACCTGCTTCAGATTCTGTCTCTCTCTGCCCCTCCCCTGTTTGTGCTCTGTGTGTCTCTCTCTCTCAAAAATAAACAAACATAAAAAAAAAAAACCAAAAAATTTAAAAGAGCAAGACCTCTAGAACCAGACTGCTGAAATTCAGGCTATGCCACTTACCAGCAGGAATTTTAGATAAATTTAACCTCTGTGATGCTATAATTATTAAATATGTTAACGCATGTAGAATGCTTAGAGTAGTGCCTGGGTTAGTAAAAGTTTGATGATTATGTCATCTGTTATTACACTTAAACATTTTTTTAAAGCTTATTTTGAGAGAATGAGTGCAAGTGGGGGAGGGGCAGAAAGGGAGGGTAAGAGAGAATCTCAAGCAGTCTCTGCACTGCTAGCACAGAGCCTGATGTGGGGCTGGAACTCATAACTGTGAGATCACAACCTGAGCTGAAGTCAGACCTTAACGAATTGAGCCACCCAGGCACCCCAAACATTTCTTTTTTAATTTTAATTTTTTAATGTTTGTTTATTTTTGAGAGACCGAGTGTGAGCACAGGGAGGAGCAGAGAGAGAGGGAGACACAGAATCCAAAGCAGGCTCCAGGCTCCGAGCTGTCAGCACAGTGTCGGATGCAGGGCTCAACCTCAGAACCGCGAGATTGTGACCTGAGCTGAAGTCAGACGCTTAACTGACTGGGCCACCCAAGTGCTCCTGAAACTTTCTTGTTTTTAAAAAATGTTTACTTATTTTGAGAGAGAACGAGAGAGCGAGGTAGCGAACATGGGGAGGGGCAGAGAGAGGAAGAATGAGAATCCCAATGGGCTCTGAGCTAACAGCACAGGGCTCAATCCCATGAACTGCAAGATCATGACCTGAGCTGAAATCAAGAGTCCGACACTTAACCGATTGAGCCACCCCAGTGCCCCAACACTTAAACCTTTCTTAAAATGAATTTCCTTTTGCTTTTGTTACATGTACAATCCTTAATCAGACTCTACTAAACTAATGGCTTTCTCTGCCCATTGCTAGTTTTCTCATCCTGTGTTTGCCAAAGTTCCATTTTTAGCCCTTTTGTCATTTCTCCTTATCCTCTCCTAAAGATTAAATTTTATAACCTGCATTCAGACATATTTTAGCTGGATATCCTACTTATCTTTGATTCCACCCCTTCCATCTAGTTATCAATCCAATAGACTTTTACATAGAAATCTCTTGAATGAGTTCCTTTTCCATTCCCTTGGCCTTCTTCCTAACAGTTATCATTACCATCCTAATAAATTATACATCAATAGCATTGCAGTAAGTTTTCCAGTCTAGCTCTTCAGCTTATGCACTATTACCAGATGAACATCTTTATTTCCCTCCGCTCAAAACAAAACAAAAAAAGTGTTCCTTGTTACTTATCAAGTAAGAGCCGTGACTTTTAAGATGCTCTACAGTGGTTCCAATCTAATGTCCCAGTATTATCTCAAATGCCTTCCCTCCGAGGTTCCTTGGGCTCCAAACTGTTCTTTGCCTTAAATATATCCTGTCATTTTCTATTTATAATTAATTCTGTTCTTTATGCCTAAAGTGTCCTCTTCTGTTATCAAAATCCTACCCATCTTTCAAGAGCTATTTTAAATTCTCTTTCGCGAACACTTCCCTGATCATTCCAACTGGATGGAGTTTCTCTTTTGTGCAATAACATTTTCTGCACTGAAATTATCTGTATTTTCTTACCTCCAGGGATATTGCATTGAGTAACATGCAAAAGCACCTTGGGGCGCCTGGGTGGCGCAGTCGGTTAAGCGCCCGACTTCAGCCAGGTCATGATCTCGCGGTCCGTGAGTTCGAGCCCCGCGTTGGACTCTGGGCTGATGGCTCGGAGCCTGGAGCCTGTTTCCGATTCTGTGTCTCCCTCTCTCTCTGCCCCTCGCCCGTTCATGCTCTGTCTCTCTCTGTCCCAAAAATAAATAAATGTTGAAAAAAAAATTAAAAAAAAAAAGCACCTTGAAAATTGTAAAATGCTCAACAGCGTTATTACTGAATTGTCTTATTCAAAATAATTATTGGATATCTATATTCCAAAGGTACTGACTTTCCCCCAAGATATTTCTGGAAATTCATCAAAATAAGCCACATACATGGAAGAGAAATCAGTCCAGTTACTTTATATTCACATTTGAAACCAAGAAAGCTATTTTCTACCTTGATCATCTCACTTTATTCTCTACAGTAAATTCCAAATGACTTTTAAATTCTTCCTAGAATTCTAAAGGACAAATAACTGCCATTAACTGGAGATAATATACTTAATTTCAAACATTATGAAAGGAATTACTTAAGTTCACAATGTATTTCAAGTGAGAACAGCATCTCAAGATAGGAACTACTCTCGGAATCCACATTCATTTGAAAGAACTGTCCCTACCACCTTATTTCACAAATGAAACAGCATATGTAGGGGCTAAGAGTTTGGCTCCAGTCAGACGAACCTGGGTTCAAACTAAACTCAATTACTTAGTAGCCATAATCTTGGGGCAAATTACTTATTCACTTTAAGCTTCAGATTCCCCATCTCTAAAATCTACTTTTCTCTTGTTTTTTCTGATAAAGCAGGCAATGCTTACTGAACACAATGCTGAATACAGTATGGGGGGGGTCAAGAAAATTTAAAAACAACAAAAAACATCTGAGGCACAGGGAGATTAAAGACTTATTCAAGGCACAATTAAGTCTCACTACACTTTACAATGAATAATTGTATATTATAGTATAAATATTCCTTTTAGGCCTTATGCAAATAAATACATTTTCGAAGTTGTATATAAACTACTTACACATTATTGTGATGAATCCTTTAATAAGGCAAAAATATTTCTGTAACAATGAATTTTTCCCCTGGATTTGCTTAAATCAAGTAGTATCAAAAATGAGTTTAATTCTCTAGCTCCAATCTCACAGAATGAGAGAGGATTACTAGCAAGCACCCAGTTCATTGCTGAGTCCTGGCAAGCTTTTCAGATTTCATTCTGCTCCAGGAATAGTTAACCTCACCTGTCTGGATTAAAATTTACTTACCTCTAAAATAAAGAGCGATCGTACTACTCTTTCCTTATGGCCTTTAGCAGTCCCTTTTTTTCCCCATCTCTTCTATTCTAAAGCTCTCTCACACTGCCTTAGAATTGGAACTCCAGGACTTCAAACACATAATTTTTAAAAAAGGGTTAATTTTATAATGCAGAATGTTTTAACTTTTTTAAGTGTTTATTTGTTTAATGTTTATCTTTGAGAGCAGGAGAGGGGCAGAGAGAGGGAGACACAGAATCCAAAGCAGGTTCCAGGCTCCAAGCTGTCAGCAGAGCCCAATGTGGGACTCAAACTCACTAACCGTGAAATCATGACCTAAGCTGAAGTCGGATGCTCAACTGACTGAACCACTGAGGTGCCCCTTAATGTTAATTTTTTTTTGAGACAAGAGAAGGAGCGTGAGCAGAGGAAGGGCAGAGAGAGGGAGACACGGAAGCCCAAGCAGGCTCCAGGCTCGGAGCTGTCAGCACAGAGCCCGATGCAGGGCTTGAACTCAGAACCACGAGATCATGACCTGAGCTGAAGTCGGACATTCAACCCACTGAGCCAGCCAGGTTGCCCCAGAATGTTTTAACTTCTGATCAAATATCCATTTTCCAACACTATTTCCTGGTAAGCTCCAACTAGAGGAAGTTATGGGAGCTCAAATGGCCCCTGTGTTTGATCCATTCCCTCAACAGGCAACAGGAAATGGAAGTGTAGATCTACTAAGAATTTTGGACTTGAATGAATACTTATGCTGACCTCAATACTCCTAAAATCAAGCCAGAAACATTAAGTTCTTAAACAGAACCACATCTAGTCAGATTCCAGGAAAAGAAAAAGGAAACTACACATTGTCTTTTAGAAAAAGTTTTTGTGTTTTTTTTTGTTGTTGTTTTTTAATTAGTAAAGAGAGGATATAGGCTAAATTCCTGAATCCTTTTCCATTTTACAAACTGACCCACAACATCCTCCTTGGATTCTCTCTGTGTCCACTTCACCACAACACGTGTTCTCATTTATGCACCTTCTGAGGAAATGATTTCCTGTCCAGACTACTTAGCCCAGACCAGTGGCAATCTACCTTGTGACTCTACTGAAGGTTAACAGATGGACACTCCTTGTCCTACCCTCTTCCACCCATAACACTTTGGGCTCCACTCCACTCCAGGAAAGCAGGATTTCTTACTCCCACTTGTTCCAAGATGAGGTCAGAAATTTCCATTAGACATCAAAAATACATATCCTCCCGTTCATCCTTCCATTCATCCTTCCATTCATCCATTTACATATACATAGATATCAATGACAAAAATTTTTTTTCCACAGCAATTGCTAGAAGTTAGGAGAAAAGATCACCTGAAGACCTAAACTCCAATACCTGTAAGTGTGTGAAAAATATCATACCAACTTTAAAAATAACTCTTTAATCATATGCACATGAGGGGAATAAAGGGCGGCACCAGGCTGACTGGGGAAGGGTGTAAGGTATTTTCCCTTTGTCCCCATGTCAGCTTGGCACAGTTCTGAAATCACACACACAAGTGGAACTGGTTTGGGAAATAGAATAAGAGGACTGAAGAGACAAAGGCAGGAAAGGAGAGGCAAGGGCTCGCAGTAGTTTCAGTCGGTGGACTCCAACACAGATTCACTCAGAGCAAGGTCCCAGTAGTGTTCAGCCCCATGCTTTTTGAAGTGCTCTCGAGCCATGTTCTCTGTAGGGCACTGTTTGAACTTCATCTCCCCAAAGCTCCGGTCTTTGGCCGTACCCTGGGAAAAAGACAAAATTTATAATAAAAACACTTAAAAAAAAAAAAAAAAAGATTTACTTTTAAGATTTTTTTAAAAAATGTTTTTTAAATTTATTTTTTGAGAGAGAGAGGGTAGGGAGGCAGAGAGAATCCCAAGCACAATCTGCACTGTCAGCACAGAGCCTAACATTGGGCTCAGCCTCACAAACCATGAGATTATGACCTGAGCTGAAATCAAGAGTCAGACGCTTTAACCCACCAAACCACCCAGGTGCCCCAAGATTTTTATTTAAATAATCTCTACATCCAACATGGGTCTTGAACCTACAATCCTGAGATCAAGAGTCACAGGCTCTACCGACTGAACTAGCCAGGCACCCCAAAACACTGCAATTTTTTTTTAATTCTTTAATTTTTAAAAATTTAATTAAAAAAAATTTTTTTTTGATCTTTATTTTTGAAGGATAGAGAGAGACAGAGTGTTGAGAGGGTAGGGGCAGAGAGACAGGGAGACACAGAATCCGAAGCAGGCTCCAGGCTCTGAGCTGTCAGCACACAGCCTGACGCGGGGCTCGAACCCGTAAACCACAAGATCATGACCCGAGCCGAAGTTGGAGGCTTAACTGACTGGGCCACGCTGGCACCCCAAATTCTTCAATTTTTTTAACATTCATTCATTTTTTTGAGAGACAGAAACAGAGTATGAGTGGGGGAGAGGCAGACAGAGAGGGAAACAGAGAATCTGAAGCAGGCTCCAGGCTCCGAGCCGTCGGCACAGAGCCTGACACAGGGCTCAAACTCACAAACTGCAAGATCATGACCTGAGCTGAAGCCAAACGCTCAACTGACTGAAGCACCCCAAAACACTGCAATTTCTAATGTAAATCAGATATAATATACTCTTTTCTAAACCCTAATAACGTGTGTAGCAATGTAGTTGAACGTGATTTTATGTTAAAAACTATTTTAACCTCCATTCCCTTGGATATTTGTGAGTCTTCATGAATTTATAGGCATAAAGGTTTCAGGTTTTTTGTTTTTTTTTTTTTTTTACTGAATGGAGGATGAGAAAGTCTGTGCTCTGATTGATACCTGGGTGGAAAAGCAAGTCAGGAAGGACTATGGAGGATGAGATGGGATGAACTAGTTGCCCACCAGGCCTCTACGACTAGAGGACCTTTAAGGAAAGAACCAGAGGCTAAAAGGACTCTTTCCACAAGACCCAGTAAGACTGTATACAAGCAGGAGGCTTTGGGGTCCACTGACAAACAAGAATATGAGGGTGAGGTGAAGAGGGGAATGGGAGCAGTGAGGGGGGTACCTGAAGAGAACTACAATAGAAAAAGATACATTACTGGGTGTAACCACATTCTCACCCAAGGCACCAACAACAATGAAGTCATAAAGTGCTATCTCAAGAGGCTTTCAGGGATCAGATTCCAATAAGAAGCTAGAGTAGAACCTGGCTTGTTTCTGAACCTGAGATACAATTCCTGTGGACTCTCAAAGGTAACTGAAAGAGATGAAGGGGGTAGGATATTAAATATCCAGGATGCAGGTGAGGTAGTTATTGTAGCCTAATTTTGTATGCATAATAAATTGGAGGAATCTGGGATAAGATAGAAGAATACACGAAAAACAGTAAGAATTGCCTATAAAGAGTGGTCTTAAAGAACTGGGGAAATTGGAAAGGGACCATTTCAGTAAGTGCTCTTCTGTGTTATTAGAATTTAATAGGCATTCACTACCTTTGAAATAATATAATACTTTTATAATAAAGAACTAGTTACTAAATGAGTGCATTAAAAAAATAAAAGATAGGGGCGCCCGGGGTGGCTCTGTTGGTTGAGCATTAGACTCTTGATTTCAGCTCAGGTCATGATCTCATAATTTGTGAGATTGAGCCCCATGTTGGGCTCTGTGCCGATAGGGTGGGATTCTCTCTCTCTCTCTCTGCCCCTCACGCACTTGTGTGTTCTCTCTTTCTCTCGCAAAATAAATAAACTTAAAAAAAAATTTTTTTAATTAAAAATATACATGCACTCAACATACATGAATAAAATGAAAACATTAACTCAACACAAAGGTAGAAGATATTTACGATGTAAAAAAATGTATTTTGGCGTGGAAATAAAAGGATTACTGCAACACATTAGGTTAAGGAAATAATTACTAAAACAAAATTTAATGCTTCCTGGAAAAATAGGATGGTATTTTATATGCTCACAAACAATGAACAATCCTTATTTCACATCTTGGCCTGAATAAGCATATGCATTCATTTATTCTTCAGAGCTAATACTGGTTCAGGGTGCCTGGCTGGCTCAGTTGATAGAACGCACGACTCTTGATCTCTGGGTCATGAGTTCAAGCCGCATGTTGGGTGTAGAGCTTACTTAAAAAAATAAATAAAATTTTAAAATTAAAAAAAAAAAGAAAATAAAGAGGAACTAATATTGGTTCATTAAGATTTCAGGGATGAAGGACCTGTATAACCATAAAAAAATTGTATTTTACAGAGCACTATTACATCATAATCTAATTCTGGTCTCAGAAAACTGACAAATAGAAAAAGGAAACAAAATCCACATTTTTGTAGACAAACCAACAGTAATTGATATTAAGTGTCTTGCCCCATTTGAGCAGCTAGTAAGTGGTAATGCCCAGACTCCCAACTTTATATTCTTAAGTCTAACACATCTTTCACTATTATCCAGACAAAAAAAAAAAATTCCCAGTGATTCATCTCCCTCTAAGTCTCATATCCATGACTGTGAAATAAACAACTCAGTCAAGAATTTATATTCTTGCCACCAGTTTTCCATACTCTTCCCCAGATGGCATATACTATACACTCATCAATTTAAAATATAGTCAGGAAGAATCTGCTGCCGAACATGTAACAATGAATTCCAAAAGGAAACATGAACTACTTAAGGAATCAATCATTGCTTAGTTTTACCATTCCTTTGCTCCACTAGAACAGTATAAACAACCAGGAACTAGCTGAAGTTCTGCTTCAGTGTTTAACAAAAGATCACCTACCTCCCAGACTAGTACACATTTGTTGGTTTTCTTCACAGCTTCCTCATCAGATTCCTCATCATCTGGAAAAGACAATATAGCTAAATCTTGCTCTAGACTTAGAGACCAAGATTTAGGTTCTAAACAAAGAGTATTCAAGTGTACCCCAATTCTTTTAAAATATTGTTCCCCTTTCCACTGTATCAGGGTCAAATGTCTTCTGTTATCTTTATTTCCTGCAAATCAGACTGAAAGTTCCAAACAGAGATACTAACTAATTCAACATTTACTGAGCACCTAATAAGTGTCAAGAGCTGCACCAGATACCAGGAATAAGGAGATAGAGACAAGGAATCAACGATAAAAACTTGTCCTAAGCACTTTGAAAACCAGGCCTCAGATGCCAAGACAACAGAGTCTGTTACTAAGGAGTTTGATATAATGGAGAAGGAGGGCAGATAAACCAAATGAAAATATCTTAGAAACACTTGTAAAACAAAAGAAAATATAGGGCAATTATAGTGAAAAGTGTACTTTAAGTAAGGCATGAAAATATCTTAACTAAGCACACAAAATATAAAAGGGCCAAAGTTAGGAAAATTAAGAAAAGTATGACTGTCTGCACATGTTAAATGCTAACCCAGGTCTGCAAAGGGGAGAATGAATATGGATGGAAGAATGATGGTCAGAAGGGTGTCAAATATATTTTATACATATATAAAATTGGGCAAAAGAATGAAAAGTATGTATGTGTATATGTGTGTGTGTGTGTGTGTGTGTGTGTGTGTGTATAATTTTGCCTTCAACCCTTTAAAAACTTCTTTCAAGAGGCGCCTGGGTGGCTCAGTCAGTTGAGTGTCCAACTTTGGCTCAGGTTATCATCTCACGGTTCGTGGGTTCAAGCCCCATGTAGGGTTCTGTGCTGACAACTCAGAGTCTGGAGCCTGCTTCAGATTCTGTCTCTCTCTCTCTCTCTCTCTCTCTCTGTGTCCCTCCCCCACTCGTGCGCTGTCTGTCCCTCTGTCAAAAATAAACATTAAAAATAAATAACTTCTTTCAAAAAATAATATAGACAATGCACATATAAAGTGCATAGTTTGCTGAATTTTCACAAACTGAATAGACTCCCATAACTAGTGTCCAGATCTGGACAGACAGGGAAAGCAGCTGGCAGAAACACCCTGAAGGCCAGGGAGAAGAATAACATGCACATCATCACGTAATAAATACGTAGGCATGAATGTCTACGTGTTCACAGTCCAAACGGGTTTTTCTACAATTCCTAAACATTATCTAGTGTGAGCAAGTGTCAGTGGGAGGGAGTAGATGAATAGACAGAGTACCACCCCACCTCCCACTCCATCCCCTCTAACCCCCATTCACCATCTCCCTTTGTGTTAGATGTCTGTTCATCCCACTTTATCCGATGCAGCATAAGACGCTTAAATTTCTTCTGGGCCTTGGGGCCTGGAAACAGAGAAGGAGAATTTTGCCAGAGTTGTAGATGATGATGAAGTAGAAAGAACCTCTGAGCTCATCTGATACTCAGCCATTAATGTGGTAGTTGAAGCAATACCAGGAACTACATCTTAGGTCCTTTTGCTCCAATAAACACAGAAACAGAGGCCCAGGATATTATACCCAGGTATGGCTCTAAAACTCTATCTTTTCCTCCTTTCTCCCCACCATGCTAATCACTTCAAAGCCTAGGGTTGTGTGGGGACAAGTCTCCTTCAGTTTTTCAGACTCACCCCCTTCCACTACTACCACGTTGACATCCTTGTGCAGTACCACCACCCCTGTCAGGTACAGTTGCCCAGCATTGGCCTCAATCTTGAACTTCTTGGCTGGGTTGCTCAAATTTCGAACTCTGGAGAAGGGAAAGTTTAGTTATGGCTTTTGTTTCAGTTAGCATCAGTAGCTGCCTGAATGGAATGGCAAACAAACAGATGGATCCAAAATGGTTTTCTCTCTAAAAACAAAAATCTGCAGAGTAAGTAAGCAAATACACTAATGCTTGATAGGTAAAATCAATGAATCTAGAAGTAATCCCACTGTCTTATACTTCAAAGACTAGCACTGTATATACCCTATAATAAACAGCAGGTAATCAAAATTTACTCTAAGGAAAGAGATATTTACCATCATCCAAAAAAATGTGTAAGCTAATTGTTCTTGACAGTATAAAGATCAACAAATTCTTTGCCTTCTAGATGCTTATAATGTAGTCAGAATGCTACTCATGGAAAATTTCTAGAAGGCTACATGAAAAACTGTTAGTAGCAATTACCTACAGTAAGTGGTACTAAGGGTTCAGAGAGTAGGGGTCTTGTTCAGCAAGGCCCTTCTGTATTGTTAGATTAAAAAAAATCCTCATATCACTTTCATAGTAAGGAACGAGTTATTAAACACTAGCACGTTTTAAAAAATGGAAGGAACATATGCACTCAACATAAAAGAATAAAATGAAAACATTAATTCAGCACCAAGGTAGAACATATTTACAACATATTAAATATATTTTGGAGTGGGAATAAGAGGATTACTGCAATACATCAGGATAAGGATATAGTTACTGAAGAAAGAAACTTTTAATGCTGCCTGGAGAAATAGGGTATTTTCTGTTCCACAAAGGATGAATGATCCTTAGTTCACATCTTGGTCTCAACAAGTATATTCACTCATTCATTCTTCAGAACTAGTACTGGTTCACTGAGAAGCCCCCAGAGACAGAAGAGTAAGTCTTTAATCCTCATCATTATAAAAGCTTTACTAGCTCCTGATTCACGTTGGGGTCATTAGAAGTGAGTAGATATTGATGTTAGGAATGCTTTAGACCACAGTGATTCTGCCTCAAGCACTTGGAAAACTTTTGGCATTTCTAAGGGAAAGGCTGGCCCAGTTTGGACACCTACCTATATACAGATATGTGTACCCCCTGTGAAATGTCTTCTTTAAGCTTTTTAATTTTCTTGACCTTTCTCTGTTCTGCTGTAAGTTTTCGGGCAGCGTTGGCCTCTTCATGCGCTCTGTCGTGACAGGAAGGACATCCACAAGTGAGAAAGGCATTGAAGATCAGAGGCAAAGCTGAGGGAAAGAGAGAGCAACGGAGGACTCTCCCCTCCCTCCAAATATGGATCCCCCCAGAAGAGTCTGGGAAAGGTACTTGCCCTGGGTTTCCACCCAATCCCATGGCACTTACTTCTGTCTTTTTGCCATCTGAGCTCTGACATGGGCTTCTACCTTCGTGGGGTCTTGAACAGCTTCTGTTCCTAATACTCGCATCAAATTTGAAATTCTCACTGCAAGTGGAGAGAAGATTAAATTAAATTTCCAGCTGGGATAACCTGGCACCTCTTCTCTATCAATTCATAACTGTTTACCTATCTCAAATCCCTGCTCAAAGCTCACTTCCTCTAAAAACCCCTACCTTGAAAAGCCCATCCAAAGAACTTAGCATTTGTAGAAAGTCACATAATATATATAGTTGGTATACATTTATTTACACTGCTTGAAAATTTACGACAGATAAGGAGTTTTATTTCTTTGGTATTTTTCACTCTGATCACAACATGTAGTGAAAGGTCCTGAACATAACAGTGCTCACGCAAAATATTACTGAATGATAACAAAACTACAGGAGTGAGGGTTTAACAATATTTTCATTTTTCAACTATAGAATTACGTACATAACAACTGTGCAAACAGTGCAACTATTATCTTCATGAATTTCAAGACCATTATTCTTTCAGGAAGATCAGAATATGATATATTTTTATACTTAAAAAAGAAAAAAACTTTAAGTGACCTCTACAGTGAATATGTTGATCTGTCTTTAAGATTTCATTTTATTTATTTATTTTCTTAAATGTTTATTTTATTTTTGAGAGAGAGCGAGCGAGTGAGCAGGGGAGGGGCAGAGAGAGACAGGATCCAAAGCAGGCTCTGTGCTGACAGCAGAGAGCCAAATGCGGGGTTTGAACTCACGAACCATAAGATCATGACTTGAGCCGAAGTTGGATACTTAACTGACTGAACCAACCAGGCACCCCTAAGATTTTATTATTAAGTAATCTCTACACTCAACATGGGGCTCGAACTCACAACCGCAAGATCAAGAGTCGCATACTCTACTGACTGAGCCAGCCAAGCACTCCTATGTTGACCTGTCTTAGCCAGATTGTAGAAAATTTAGGAAAAGGAAAAAATAACCAATGAATGATTCTGAGAAACAGAAAGCACTCAAATATCAAGAGATGCAAAAGTTCCTCTGGAATTACACAGATAAACTTAACACCCTTTCATCCCTGCCTCTAAGATATGTACCTTTGGGTTCTGGAGGAGGCATCAGGCCTAGCCTGACTTTCTCTTGTAGTTCCTTCTGTGCTTCCCTCCTTGTTTGCCTTCGAAGTTTCTTCTGTTCCTTCTTGGTAAGATATACCCCCAGAGTAACTGGTGTGTCATTGTCAACTGCCAGGTAGAGAAATAAAATTACAAGAGCAATAAGCCTATTAGAAGGATGTAGGTGACTATCAATCACATTAAAAGAAACTTTAAGTGTTATTAGTTATTTTTAGTTTGTGATAGTATAGCATTTTACTATCTATCTATCTATCTATTTAAAAGGATGGCGGGGGGAAGAAGGGGGCAAATCCTAAGCAGGCTCCACACTCATCATGGAGCCTGACATGGGGCTCGATCCCACGACCCTGGAATTATTATGACCTGAACTGAAATCAAGAGTCAGATGCTCAACTGACTGAGCCACCCAGGCGCCCCAGTATGTTCCGTTTTTAAAAAACATTCTTATCTTTCATGAGAGTGTTCTAACTTGTTATTTCTTGAAGTAGTTGACTGCTTTAATCAACTGAAAAGTGGCAAAGACAGAAAACAAAATTAGAGCTGCTCCAGTTGCTCTGCGTGAGGATTTGGGGTAGGTGGGGCCAAGATAATGAAATTTATAATTTTAGAGTTACAGGAATTGGGGAAAATCCTCTGGACTCCCAAAGCAGGTTTACTCAACTTTTAATTTTTTTAATTATTATTACTATATTTTATTTATTTTGAGAGAGAAAGCACAAGTGGGGGAGGGGTGGAGAGAGAGAATCCCAACCAGGCTCTGCACTGTCAGCACAAAGCCCAACGTGGGGCTTAAACCCACAAACCACGAGATCACGACCTAAGCCAAAGTCAGATGCTCAACGGACTGAGCCACCCAGGCGACCATATTATTATTATTATTTGTTTTTTGTTTAAAAAAAAAAAAAAAAAAATTTTTTTTTTAAACGTTTATTTATTTTTGAGACAGAGAGAGACAGAGCATGAACGGGGGAGGGGCAGAGAGAGAGGGAGACACAGAATCGGAAGCAGGCTCCAGGCTCTGAGCCAACAGCCCAGAGCCCGACGCGGGGCTCGAACTCAGGGACCGTGAGATCGTGACCTGAGCTGAAGTTGGACGCTCAACCGACTGAGCCACCCAGGCGCCCCATATTATTATTATTTTTAAAGTTTATTTAAGTAATCTCTATACCCAACATAGGGCTCAAACTCATGACCCTGAGATCAAGAGTCACATGCTCTCCTGACTGAGCCAGCCAGGGGCTCTGACAATTTTTCAAAACAAATAAAATCCCTTACGTTCTTCTAATGATCCACACTGATGACAACTAAGTAGACTCTGGTTAAGTAATGAGTATCTTTACATTACACAACATTACATAACATTACAATGATTATCATATACTATATTATCTCAAAGTCCCAATCTATTCTTCTAAACTTATTGGAGTTATTGGCAAGCAAATTTACTAATTGAGGTATTACCTCCTCTGTTCATCCCAAATATGATGAAAGTGTTAAAATCTTTTATGATCTACATAATTCTTGAAGAAGGCATTATCAATCAACATTATCTCTATATGTGAGAAAGTTGTGTTCTAAATGACTTACCCAAGGGATTCAGCTAGTTAAAAACACAGCTGCAACTAAAACCTATCTCTTCTGAGTGAGCCAACAGGCTTTTGCTACAAAGATGATCAAGAGAGAAGAAGGCTGAAGACAAAGACGACTGAAGGGCAGTGGTGTACAAAACTGGAGTTGGGAGTCAAAGATGAGAACGCTTTTTAAAACCCAACTTGTAATATACTTCAGTTGAAACCATCTCTAGGTTAGGCCTCAATGCTCTAGACCTGCACTGTCCAATACTGTAGTCACAAGCCACGTACACTATTTAAACTAAAATTAATTAAAACAGAATAAAATTTAACATTCAGTCTCTCAGTTGTATTAGTGCAACTCAGTTTTCAAATGCTCAACGGTCACAAGTGGATAGTGGCTACTGCATGGACAGCACAGAGAACATGTGCTGTCCATTGTCACGTGAAGTTCTATTGGATAATACTTCTCTAGAGCCTTGATTGAGTAATCTAGACATTACCTGGAGGGTTGAGTTGGGCTGGATGTTCAACAAGATTTGTGATTCCAAAATAATCTTCTCTCTTGGGATTTTCCTCTGTACTAAAATTGGAGGAAGAAGGGAAAACAGGATATGTGGGTAGAGACAATTCTAAGAGAGAAGGAGTCTCAGAAACACAATGAAAAAATGCACTCTCCATAACATTCTAGCACCTTTTAGTGTGCATATCCACAACATGTAATTGTATTACACATAATTTTCAAGATGAGAAAACTGGGTCCACTAAGGTTGGACATACAATCCACATCAGTCACTCTCAACCTTTTTCTACCCTAATATCCCTGATGGATGGATGCCACATTCTTTCACTAATAACAATAACTCCCTGGGACAGTGGTTGACAAAGGAAGGGTTAAGGGGAAAGACTGAGATACAGTTTCCTAAAGCCATGGATCAGAATTATAGAACGGATATAATTAAAGCTCTCCAAGTGTTTCTCAAATGATTTCATTCTTTCCCTCATCAATTAAGACTCCTTCCTCTCTATTGTAGGACTGGATCTTTAAGAAATGTAAAAGCCTATTATAGGTAGCAAAAAAAATAATTACCACGTATAACAAAAGCAAATATAAACTTACATCCTTTCTCTTTTAGATCATTTGTGCCTTTTCCTTCCCATGTTAACCTTAAAAACTAAAAATAACTTATTCAACATATTTACAAATATAAGAGCCTGTATATGGCTACCTATTTCACTAGGATTTCATGATTTTACTTAATGCATGAGTATTATCTCTCCCAATAAAACTCTAGCCTTATTAAAAGGTATTAACTAACAAACTCACAGGTCAAAGCCATTGGGGATGATGTAAGAGTCCCACCACTCAATTTCAGGGATATCGCCTTCCTTTAGTTCTTTTTTAGGAGCAATGAGGGCCAGCCTAGTGGAAGTATGGATGCCTGTTTTTCGAGCTGCCTGTGAGATCTCTGCCTGCAGCTTCTCCAGTTGAGCCTAAAGACAAGATAAACAAAGATGGGAAGATAAATTGGAGTCACAGAAAACAGGGAAATAGTAGAATCCCAAATTTTAAAGTACTCCCTTGTTGCACTCTTTATGCCTAATGCAAAGAATTCATAACTTCTGAAAACTTAGAAGAAAAGAGGCATTCTACTTTATCCTTTACTTAGTTGATTTACATACAACTACCCTTATCACCATCCTTCACCCCACAGTGTGTGCCTGCAGCAAACACACCATTTCTGTGTGAATTCTATGAAAACTCCATTCTGAGAATGAAAACAAGAAGCAAAACTCACCGGATATAGAGTCAATTCAACTCTCAAGGTGTATGGATTATCTGCAGTAAATGTTATATTACCAGGCTAGCTTTCCTCAATCACGCAGAGAGTTCTGAATTGTTTCCCTCCACTGTCTGTATGTGAATTTTCAAAGTCAATTTTATTTCCACTTAAGTAGAATGGAATTAAGACAAATCAGCTAAAATTCAAGTATCCCAGGAATAAAGTAGTTTAAAAATTAGTCATTGAGGGGCACCCTGGGTGGCTCAGCTGGTTAAAAGACTGACTCTTGATTTCAGCTCAGGTCATGATCCCACAGTTTTGTGACTTTGAGGCCCACATCCGGCTCTGCGCTGACCCTGCTGAGGTTGCTTGGGATTCTCTCTCTCCCCCTTCCCCTGCTTGCGCTGTCTCTCTCAAAATAAATAAATCAAAAAGAAATTAGTCATTGCTTTATTACTTGTGTATTTAATTGCCTAAAACTTTGAGAATTGAGTTGGCAGTATTTTAGGACTGTATTAAATTTCCTTTGTCACCTTCCTACCTTCTTTGAAGTTCTAGGTTATATTCTTTTTTTTTAAGATTTTGTTTTTAAAGTTTATTTACTTATTTTGAGAGAGACAGACACCGTGTGAGTGGGGGAGGGGCGGAGAGAAAGAGGGAGAGAAAGAGCATTCCAAGCAGGCTCTGCGCTGGCAGTGCAGAGCCCAAAGCGGTGCTTGAACCCACAAAGCCGCGGGATCATGACCTGAGCCGAAACCAAGGGTCAGATGCTTAACCGACTGAGCCACGCAGGCACCCCTGAAGTTCTAGGTTATATTCTAAACCAGATACCTTTGTCCGTAATCGTTGGGCAATCTTCTCAAATTTGCCCTTGTCATGGAATTTAAAAGTGCGTCTCTGGCGCTGGGAAGGGGCAATTGAGACTCGAGGGTCAAAAAAAGTATTAGACTCCATGTCTTCTGATGGCTTTTCTTTTAGCTGTTGTTTGAACTGTTCCCTTTTCACAGCACGAATATTGGCCTTCAGAGTGGGCATGCGATGTGTCAGCTCAATCTCTTTGCCTGTTGCATCTACAGTGCGACCTTGCTCGTCGAGAATCAGTGGTGTAGGTTTAGTTTGATCTTTTAACTCCACCTTCCTGAGAAACAGCCCACAAAGAAATAAATGCCATATGGGACAATAAATAAGGCAAACAAGAAACAAACAGAAAATGAAACAAATCAAACCAAACAAAGAGAACTAGGTTACACACAATTCTAGGGAACATAAACCCATCTGTGAAGAGTAACACCATGACTGAAAACATCAAACTGAGTATGTGAGTACAGAGTAAAATCAGATGAAATAAATTTATATATTACATTGATAAGAATTTGCAAGCCTATCTTCACTCCGGAATTTCTGAATCAGACATAGTATGCCAAACCAATTGTAGGCACTAAAAATAAAGTCTATCATCTTTATCCAGTTGTAGAGAACTCTCAGATCTGGTATCATTCACTGAGGTCTAATGGATATAGTTCTGAGTTAGGAACCAGGAGACCGGTTCTATTCCTAGCTCAACAACAGATAAAGAATCTTAACCTCAGTTCTACCAATTATAAAAAGAAGCTAATAAATTCTGCCACGAGCAAGCTAAGAGAATTCAATTGGTATTTATTAAGCACACGTAAGAAATATGAAACTGTAAGAAATGATTTAGGTTCCTTGGGAGAAAAGGATCAGTAACATTCAAAGGTATTTATTGCTTCTCCAGCTTCAGAAATACTAAGGGGTTCCACGAAACAGATACTCACGGGGGAGCAATGCCCATGGCGTGGAGATTGGCCAGGCCCACCATGTTGGCGTTGCCAATGAGCCCTGGCTTCAGTGCCAGCTGGGCTTGGATGCGGGCTTGTAGTTCAGCTGCTTTCCTCGCCTTCTCAATGGCATCATTCATGAAAGTGGCAGCCTGGGAGGGCTGAATAGTGTTGCCAATTGGAAGTCGCTCTGGCTGGGAAGAAGAAGGAGTCTTTGGCTGTGAGAGAGGAGAAAAAAGAAATCAGAATCAGAAGAATTAGACAGGTGGACAGGTCACTCATGTAGACTGGTAGATGGTGGCATGGAACATGCAGTGACCTTCCAAACTCAAATGAGTGGATAGCAAGAAAATGAGAGTGGATGGCAAGAAATTCTTTGCTAAAGAGTCTTCATTTCAGAGTAATCTGAGCACAATACCTGAGGTGTAGGGGGGCTAATGAAGCTCAGCTGTTTTTTCCTCTCCTCAATTTGCCGTGTTGCTGCCTCCATCATCTGTTTGATCTGCTCTCGGTGGGGGGGGGGGGGGAATTAAAAAACTGTTAATATCTCTTTTTTATTTCTCCTATACAGGTTCCTAAACACAAAGGGCTTTTCAGGTCTAGAGAACTAAAAATTTTTTGAACGAACCCACCATATTCTGCCTGTACCACAGGCTACAAAATTCAGTAAAGAAAAGCCTACATAGCTGAGCACTGAAACATTTCAACCCATCTTCCTCAAGCAGGAGTGGCATGGTAGGTAGTAACATAGCTTGATGATTAAGACTCAGGTTAATAGGGGCACCTGGGTGGCTCAGTAGGTTGAGTGGCCGACTTCGGCTCAGGTCATGATCTCGCGGTCCATGAGTTCGAGCCCCGCATCGGGCTCTGCACTGACAGCTCAGAGCCCGGAGCCTGTTTCAGATTCTGTGTCTCCCTCTCTCTGACCCTCCCCTGTTCATGCTCTGTCTCTCCCTGTCTCAAAAATAAATAAAATGTTAAGGGAAAAAAAAAAAGGACTCAGGTTAACAGAAACCTGAGCGTGACTCTTAACTCTGCCACTTAATGCTTATGTGACACTGGACATGGTATTTAATCTCTAAAACTCCAAGTGCCTAAAAAAAGGTAACAACAGACCTACCTTACAGGGCTATCATGAGCATTTAAACAAAACTCTTGGCAGAGTCCACACAAATTATACTTTTAAGTTTATCTATTTAATTTTGGAATCTCTACACCCATGGTGGAGTTTGAACTCACAACCCAGAGATCAAGAGTCACATGCTCTTCTGACTTGAGCCAGCCAGGAGCCCCAAATTATCATACTTTTGATGAATTCCTGCTTTGGGTAACTGGAGACAACAATGCAAAGATCTGTTTCCTATCCCATGTAAAATACTTCTTCTGTCCTAAAGAATATGAGAATAATAACCTTTGAGAATACAATCAAATAATTCTTGAATTTTCCAAAAGAAACCTTGCTGTCAACGTGTTTCAAGATATATTTTTAAATTAATCACACACAAAAAAATTTTTTAATGTTTATTTACTTTGAGAGAAACAGAGGGATAGGGAGAGAGGGTGGGGCAGACAGGGAGAGAGAGAATCCCAAGTAGGTTCCTTAGTATCAGCGCAGAGCCTGACATGGGGCTTGATTTCACAACCTGAGCAGAAATCAAGAGTCACATGCTTGGGGCGCCTGGGTGGCGCAGTCGGTTAAGCGTCCGACTTCAGCCAGGTCACGATCTCGCGGTCCAGGAGTTCGAGCCCCGCGTCAGGCTCTGGGCTGATGGCTCAGAGCCTGGAGCCTGTTTCCGATTCTGTGTCTCCCTCTCTCTCTGCCCCTCCCCCGTTCATGCTCTGTCTCTCTCTATCCCAAAAATAAAAATAAACGTTGAAAAAAAAAAAATTAAAAAAAAAAAAAAGAGTCACATGCTTGAACAACTGACCACCTAGGTGTCCCTAATTTTTCCTTTTCCTTTTTATTTTAGAGCCAGGGGCAGGGCAAAGGGAGAGAGAGAGAATTCCAAGCAGGCTCCATGCTCAGTGCTGAGCCGGACACAGGTCTTGATCCCACAACCCTGGGAGCCGAAATTAAGAGTTGGATGCTCAACTGACTGAGCCACCCAGGTGCCCTAAAGTTTATTTTTGATATCTTTTTTGTGTAAGTGATATATTTACATAGTTCAAAATGCAAAACAGTACAAAAGAGTATACTGTGAAATCTTCTACTGCTACTCTCTATAAAGCACCAGTATCTTTCCCTGCAGAAATATCATATATAAATATATATAAGCAAATTCATCCACCCACCCACACACATATATGTATATATTCTGTTCTTCTTCCAAGAGAGTTTAAACAGCACAAGAAATATTTATTATATATATAGTACCAAAATTGTTTTAAGAAAGCCCATTTTAGGGGCACCTGGGTGGCTCAGGTGGTTAAGCAGCTGACTTTGGCTCAGAGTCTAGAGCCTGCTTCAGATCCTATGTCTCCCCCACCTCTCTCTCCCTCACTCCCTCTCTCTGTCAGTTAAGCGACCGACTTCAGGTCATTCTCGTGGGTCCGAGCCCTGCATCAGGCTTTGTACTGACAGCTCAGAGCCTGGAGCCTGTTTTGGATTTGGTGTCTCTCTCTCTCTCTCTCTCTCTCTCTCTGCCCCTTCCCTGCTCATACTCTGACTCTCTCAAAAATAAATAAAACATTAAAAAACAATTTTTTAATTAACAAAAAAAAGAAAGTCCATTTTAAAAACGCAGATAATTCTTATTAAAAACAAGTCAACTTGAAATTATTTTAGTGGATTATAGCATGTCAGCATTATATTTGGAAATTCTCCTCTGTCATCAAGCTGAGTTCTGATTAGTTCAATAATTTTCTAAATGACCCAACGAGGTAGACAACTGGGCAAATAATGTATGTAACACCCTTGTTTGCCACATAACAGGTGCTCGTAAATGTTATTTCAATAGCCTTCAGGTGGAATACTCCTAGTTAAACTAAGAAATGATAAAACATAGAGCAGTAAACAAAAGTTTCCCAATGCTAAATACTAATTCAAATCAAGGTCATGATGAATCTGGACCCCTGCATCTCTCACTTCTTCAGCTCATAGAATCACTGCTTTCAGTCCCTAATTACTCACCTGGAGCTTAGTCAGCATGCCAGGACTCTCTGAGGGGGGCCCAGGGATCACTTCAGGCTCCTCTTCCACCTCCTCAAAACGTGGTATCCGTCGCTTCTTTACTCCTGATGATTCCTTGGAGATCTCAGAGTCATCACCAAACACTTCCTAAAGAAACCCAAGATGACAGAAGAGTTTTCTCCCTGCCCATGGGAGAAGGGAAGAATCATCCTAGTCCCTACCAGCATTTTGTAGCTTTCCCCAGAGTCCTTTAGACCCTCCACCAAATGGACCATCTCACCCAACTTCATCGTTCTCCTACTCCAGTCAAGCAAATTTCATCACCATGTCCTTATAAATGTTCCCATCTCAAGGTCTTTGCCAATACTACTGCCTACATTTGCAATGATATCCCTCAACTTTTTCCACACCCCTGTTCCAAGTCCTGCCTAAAACTCGCCTCAGGAAGTTTTCCTCACTAATAATCTCATCTCACTCTGATCAAACTGTTGTTTCATATCCTCTTAGCACTTAAGAGCTGGGTTCATATTACATAAAATTACATTGTTAATATTCTGTTTGCCAAGTGTTAAGTCTTCCAATGTTAGTACCTTCTCCCAATTAGAGTCTAAGCTCTTTCAGGACAGGGGTTTTCTCTTTCTTCTTCAGTATTACCCAGTAACACTCTGTTCTCATCAAACAATGGGAACTCAAATACGCTGACCAATTTGCAAGGTGAATTTAACAGGACCAAGAGTGGCCAACTGGAAGGGACAACGGGAAAAAGCAAATGTACACACCGGTGGTAGGCTTTGGGTGACATCCCCTCTTCACTAGGAGGGCTCGTGTTTTGCAAGGACATATCCTCGGCCAGGGGCGAGCGCTTCCTGGAACTCCTACAGTTCAAGAAAAAGGACTCTCCCATAATATATTGTGTGGGGTGGGGACCTGAACGGACCAAAATGGGACCCGTATCCCAAAGCTACCTAGATACCTCCTTCAAGAAACCATTTTTATCAATCCCACCCAATGTAGTCACTTCATTCACAGCATGCCTCAGCCCTTACACAGCCACATGCCCTATTATAGCATTAATTTCACTCCACAGATCTGTGCAAATCGTGGATTAAGCATTCCCACGTAAACATACCAAATTCAACATCAGTCTGAAACCCTACAGTCATCTCTAAAATTTATATGGGACTGCTACTTAGATTTTGTAATTTGTGACTATATTCTGTTGTGCCCTTCCTTAAACCGCAAATTCCTTTAAGGCAAGGACTATTTCTCATTCCTCTCACCACCCACGATGACTTAAACACAAAAGGCACATGACCCTCTATTTCTCTCGGTTCTACAGCCTGGCCAGGGACCAAGCAGACATTGCTTATTCACTCTTTGTGCCCCAGGAAAAGCAATAGGATAGCCAAGGTATCAAATGCACTTTGGAAGGTTTGATGGGAGCCACAGAAAAGACTTTTATAAAGCACAAGAAAAGAGATAGAGAAACCAGCCACCTGACGCAGCTACTATTGAAAAAAGGCATGACCAATCAGCAACTGCAGAATAAAAAGTGAAGGAAGTAAGACAGTAATGATGGTCCTTTTAAGTAGTCCACTCATGGGGCCAGATGACCAGCCATATGCTATACAGCAAACAGCAGGCTCTCAAGACATACAGTAAATAATAACTTTTGTTAGGTATCCCATCTACAAGTCCACTGTAGAAAAACCTCTAAAAGGAACTACAGGGAGGTTTACAACAGTGGAGTCACATTCTGAAACATCTATTAGGTATCAAGTAAACCAAAACATAAAACCTTAGAGTGATCAACTTATAGGTAGTAGTAAGGGGGGGGGGGGGAGGAGACAAAGGGAAATGTAAGAACTAAAACTCCTCTAACTGTACGTGAAAAAGGACAAAGCTACCAATTGTTTTCCCTGAAGTATTTCAACCCATGAACTTACGTAGTTCACCATCATAAGATGGTGATAATACAAGCTCACCTCCTCTCCTTTAATGTCTTAGTATCTCTCTTGAATATTATGTATTCTAATATTAAATACCAAAGTGTGAGTCAGGTAAGCTTAGCAAATTTATTACCATTCAAAACACTCCCAAGCTCATCAGATAATTAACTGTAACCTACCTTTAGCTCTCGTTTTCTGCTCCTGTCACTGCTAGACTTGGAATGTCTAGAGCTCCGGCCTTCCTCCACAGCCTCAAATAGTTTGTCCACAAATCGGAGAGTAGAATCATCAAGAAAAGGTTTCAGATGGTCTGAGAGGAAAAAAAGAGGTGGTAGGGTTGAAAAAGTTAGAGTACAAGGAGTGAGTGGGTAGCTCAGTTGGTTAAGTGCCCGGCTCTTGATTTCTGCGCAGGTCATGATCTCATGGTTTTTGAGTTTGAGCCCTGCATCGGGCTCTGATGTGACAGTGCAGAGCCTGCTTGGGATTCCATTTCTCTCTCTCTGCCCCTCCCCTGCTAGCACACACAGGCTCTCTCTCTCTCAAAATAAATAAACTTAAAAAAAAAAAAAAAAGACAAAGTAACAGTACTTAGTCCAATATTAGGCATATAACAGACACCAACACTGGAATTTTACCTCCAGGAGGGAGGGAAATGTTTTCCTAAGTTCTTTGTAGGATTCCCATAAATCCTCTTATATTGAATGACCTTGCCCTATGAGGTAAAAATATAGTTACAATTTTTTGCAGTAAGAAGTAGCAAAGCCAGAGCAATCTATTCAGGTTGAACATCAAAGTTAATGATGAATAATCACCCTAACTCTTCCCAAAGAGCAAGCTGGAAGAGACTACTATTAACAAATTCTACCTCCCTCAACTTTTTTCATAAACTTGGTTTAGTTATCACTCTGAACTTGAATCTACCCATCTGACTTTAGCATATTTTTTCTTTCTTTCTTTTTTTTTTTGAGAAAGAGAAAGCGAGTGAGCCCCCACAAGCAGGGTGAGAGGGAGAGAAAGAATCTGATGCAGGCTCTCCACACCCAGTGCAGAGTCCGAAGCAGGGCTTACACTTACAAACCGTGAGATCATGACCTGAGCCAAAATCAACAGTTGGCCACTTAACCAACTGAGCCACCCAGGTGCCCTTAGCATCTTTCCTAAGTAAATATAACTTAGTTGATTCAACTGACTTGACATTGGTCAAAGGAAGTCAGTCTGAGATTCAAAATATGTCATAAATGGGGTAGTTGGCTCAGTTGCTAGAGCCAGCATCTTGATCTTGAAATCATGAGTTCAAGCCCCACATTGGGCATAGAGCTTACAATTAAAAAAATAACAAATAAAAAACAAAATATGTCACAAATAGTATTAAAAAAAGGGAAAAAGCAAAATTAGTCATTTAGGCTATTTCCATCATAATGCAGGAGAAAATAATATGTGGCCTAATTTTTTTTTAGACACTCCCAGCAGAGAGAATTTGGGGAAGTTCAAAGCAGTGTTTGGAATCCTGCTATAAGTCAAAAGATTCATAAAACAGGTGGCTCAGTCAATTGAGTGTCCAACTTTGGCTCAGGTCATGATCTCAAGGTTCATGAGTTCAAGCTCCACAATCAGGCTTGCTGCTGCCAGCCTGTCAGCATGGAACCTGCTTTGGATCCTCTGTCTCCCTCTCATTCTGCTCCTCCCCCACTTGCATACTCTCTCTCTCTCAAAAAATAAAAACATTAAAAAAAGATTCATAAAAGGACATACCAGCTGCCTTCTTCTTGTCCATGCCCTTCCCCACACAGTTCAGTGCTGCTGTGACCACTGTGGGCTCTGAGAAACCCAGCACCCTCTTCACTGTCTTCTCTATCCATGGCTTCAGTTCATCCAGCTCCCTCTTAGACAGTGCCATTCTTCAGGAAAGGGAGGGTAGCTCAAATGGGATTCAGTCCTGCACCTAAAAAGAAACCAGGAGAACACTTAGTTAGAGGGTAGGAAAAGAGCACCCCAAGCAATGTTTCGTGTATCAGGAATGCCCTCTCCGCCTCTCTTCCCAATCCTTAGGCAAGTTCCTGCACTTCATTTCGACCTAAATACGTTCTCTAAAACCCATTACTTAAAAGCAGAAAGAACTACATTTCATTTGCAACTCTAACTCAGTTAGGTATCAGTGGATCAGTGAAATCTGGGGAATAAACAAACCAACCCTGGGAATAACCTAGTCTGAGAAATGAGTTCTAGCTTCTTTTCTGATCTTGTCATAACAAGGATTGGCAAACATATAACCTGAAAACAAGACTGAAAAAACCCACCCAGAGGCCAGCTTTTCTTTTCTTTTTTTTTTTTTTTAATGCTTATTTATTTCTGAGACAGAGAGAGACAGAGCATGAGTGGGGGAGGGGCAGAGAGAGAGTGGGAGACACAGAATCAGAAGCAGGCTCCAGGCTCTGAGCTGTCAACACAGAGCCCGACTCGGGCTCGAACTCACAAACCGTGAGATCATGACCTGAGCTGAAGTTGAACGCTCAACCGACTGAGCCACCCAGGTGCCCCCCAGAGGCCAGCTTTTCTGTCTCTCCTGCCTCCAGGTAGGCATTCCTTAACCTAGCCTTGACCTGTAGGATTCCCTTCTTTTAAGGAATCGTGGTGGGGGGGGTGGGGAGGGGGAGAGAGAAAGGGCTATCCAGGTCAGCCATCCTATATTAAAGTTCATAATCCTGGGGTGCCTGGCTGGCTCACTTGTTATGGCATGTGACTCCTGATCTCAGGGGCATGAGTTCAAGTCGCACATTGGACGTGGAGCCTACTTTAAATAAATGAAACATTTAAAAAAATAACAAATCTTATAATCCTTAAGAATGCTGTCACTTAGCTCTACAGTCATATTCATCCCTGTGGGAATTCTGTACCCAGATCACGTTCTCTCCTGTTCTACTCTGTCAGTTGACTTTGTAAGATTAATTCTTCACCTCAGAAAAGAAGGTCCTCATTTTGGATGTACTTTCTCTCTCTCCCTTTTCATCTTTATTCTTCTACTTTTTAGCTTAGCAGAGAAAACACTATCATAAAGGACACCCTACAACAAATCTTTGTTATTTAATGCAAGTTAATATAATTCTTCAACATTATTCATTTTACATTTTCGATCTCAAACAGCAAAACTCATGAGCATAGAGAAAATTTTATTTCCCTGATTTTCTCCGTAAGTGCTTAAATCAATAAACTGCACTGACCTCCGTTTCCAAGCTAACTTCCTCCCAGCACTGCTACAAATCAGGGTCTCCGGTAGTCAATCTTTCAAGATGTTTTAAGACCTCTTTTCTCCTAAAAGATAGTCTGATTAATTTCTACTTTCTTGGCAGGTTTACCCTGTCTATAAGACCTGCTGTTAAACAGCATATTTAATTTTGGCATAACCATGGGAAGCCAGTAGATTAAAATCAAGAAACTAGGAGTGAAAGATTTTGTGTCTCAGGGACATGTTCTATGAATAATTCTATGGCAGCTCTATTCACCTATATCATGATAGAGTATAGTTTATAAACCTCTGTATATTAAACATGCATTACTCAAAAGAAGCATAGACACCACGGAGAGTGAAGAAAGAGTTCACACTGAACATTTGGGTCACAGAGTTCTACTGTTTACCAGCTTTGGGGCAAGTAATTCCTCTGAGTCTCGGTCTACTCATCTTACAAAATGAGGACAATCTGCCATACCTTCATCATTCTTTATCATTCAGTAAATATTTATTGTATAATTACTAAGTCTCAATCAGTGCACTGGGTGCTGCGGATACCTACAACGGTGAACGTATCAGACAATCCTCGCCTTAACGAGGCTTACATTCCACTAGAATTGAATCATGGGCTAGAAAGCATAAGCAATTTGAAAAGCCAAAGCAACAAATGAGCTACCACTCTATCAGATGAAACGTGTGCCCAAATACTATACTAACAAATGTATTCAACTTCAACTCAATCCTCTAGCAAACTAAACAGCCAGTGGACAAAAATAAAAGTTCCCAACAGTCACTAGCTTTGTCACTAATCAAATGTTCAACAGTAACTGCCTGGGACGGGGCGGGGCGGGGTGGGGTGGGGGTGGAAGAAGAGGTAGGCAGAAGGATCTCTCAATGAGCAGGTAGCAGAATCCAATCTTCTGAAGAATCCCCTTACTCCGTGTTCTTTGCTACAACCTGAGTTTCCTTCCCTCTGCAACCCCTATTCTTCTCTGCTCTTTCCCTATCTCCCACTGGCTCCCCACCCCACCTTGTCCTCCCCAAACTCCCATCTTAGAGCCAGTCTCCCCACCCCGTCCCCTTCCCGCCCCCGCCCTTTTCCTCTTTACAATCTCACTCCAACCCATTCTCCCTCAGAACCTTGTACTTCTTCGGCTTCCTTCCCACTGAACCTTCCCGCCAGGGTCCTGCCCTTGGACTGAAACCTGGTCCTCACCGCTCGGACCACAGCATATCCACCCCGGGCCCGGGGTCACTACTCACCTCACAAACTTCAGCCCCTGAGACGGAGCCCGAACGTTACACCGGAACCGGAAACCCTCCGACCGCCCTACGGCCTGCCGTCGCTACCGCCACGGCCGCCGCCACGCCGCGGCCCCCCGACATGTGACGGGGAAGGGCGGGGCCACCGGTTCGCGCAGCCGTAGTAACCATCTGCTCGGCGGCGGCGCGCATGCGTGCCCGAGCTGTGAAGTTTGCCTGTACAAGTTGCTACCTACTTAGGTTTCCCCAGCGAAATGCGGTAACTAGATTCCTGCCAAGTTAATGTTGCCTGAAGCAGAAATTGGGCTGCTTGCAGTACTCCTAGTGTGAAGACTAAGTGCGCTAAAAGCGGGACTTTTGCGTTCGGGCTAAACGCGGCCTCTCTGGTAGTAAGTAAACCTGAGAGTCGTGGTCGCTAGCATTATCCACCCCTCTTTAACCTTTCTCCCTTACTTAAGCGTGATGCCAGAGACTACCAAGAAAAATGAGAACATAGGAGGACTCTGAAGATAGCAGCTCCGCATTTGTTCCTTTTACTGTCTCATTCATTCACTGACATAGTAAATATTTGAGTGCCTACTACTATGTGCCAGGCATTATCTGAGAATGGATATCCCTTAATGATGAAGAACATGGGCTTTAAAGCCAGACTGTCTAGATTTGTATTCTAGCTCTCTCACTCATTAGCTGTGACATTAGGCAAGTTACTTAAGTCTGTTTCCTTACCTGTAAAAAAACAAAATCCACTTCGTGGGGCTGCTGTGAGGACCGCAATAATGACGGAGGGTAAGTGCTTCTCAGAGTTCAATAAAGCTTCATTATATATAATAATTAGCCAGTTGCCTCATAAATGTGTAAAAGACATCTCAAGTAATGAAAACTAAGCTTCTGATTCTAACTGCTATCCTCCCTCCCCCAAAACAGCTCCCAATCTTCATCCTCAGTTAATGGCAACTGTATTCATAGTTATGCAAGCCAATGATCTTGGAATGGTCCTGGTCTCCTGTTGTATTGGTCCTATAGAATCCACTTGCTTCTCACAGCTTCCACTACTCTCAATTTTATGCTTGGATTATTATTTTTTAAATTTTTATTTCATTTTTTTGAAAGAGTGTGAGCAGGGGGAGAGAGGGGGACAGAGGATCTGAAGCGGGATCTGTGTTGACAGCAGAGAGCCCAAAGCGGGGCTCAAACGCACCAACCCGAGATCATGACCAGAGCCAAAATCAAGAGTCAGACGCTTAACCGACTGAGCCACCCAGGTGTCCCTATGCTTGGATTATTTTAGTAGCTTCCTGCTTTCTCTCTTGCTTCCACTCTGTCCCCCTTTGGTCTCATCACGTAGGAATAAGCAGCAAACTATCTAGTACTAGAGTGGCAGGTACTGTAGTGATCATCAGAAAGATTACTATTCTCTTGGTTAAAGACCATCCCTTGGCTTTCCATATCAGAGTAAAATGCCTTACAAAACCTGCCCCACTCCATAACCTCTGTGATCTCTTTACCTCACTCATTCAACTCCAGAATCCTAACCCCTTTTGTTTCTTGAACATACCAAAGATAATTTCACCTCAAGGCCTCTGGACTTGGTACTTTCTGCCTGGATTGTTTTTAATCCAGATATAGGATTTGTTCCCCGCATCCCCTTCAGATTTTTATTCAAATATGACTTCAGCAAACCTTCCTGACCACCCTATTCAATTCTGAAGCCCGTTGGGCACTCTTGATTTCCCGGATCTTTACCTTTTTCCACAGTACTTCTACTAGTTCACTTATGTTTATAGCTTATCATCTGACTCCCTCTGCTAAAATACAAAAAAGACAAGAATCCTTGAGGCACCTGGGTGGTTCAGTCCATTAAGTATCTGACTTTCGATTTCAGCTTAGGTCATGATCCCAGGGTCATGGGATCAAGCCCCACATCAGGCTCCATGCTTGGGATTCTCTCCCCACACCCCACTCTACCCCTACCCCACTCACATGTGTGCTCTTTTTCTCAAAATAAGTAAACTGAAAATAAAATCTTAAAATAAAAATTTAAAATACAATAAAATAAAATAAAATAGGGGCACCAGGCTGGCCCAGCCAGTTGAGTGTTGATTCTTAATTTCAGCTTAGGTCATGATCCCAGGGTTGTGGGATCAAGCCCCACATCGGCCTCAGTGCTTGGGATTCTTTCCCTCTCTGCCCCTCCTCTGCTCATGTTCTGTCTCTCTCTCTCTCTCTCAAAATAAATAAATAAACACTTAGAGAGGAATCATTGTCATTGATATATATCATAAATGCCCACAATAGCACCTGGCACAATTAAATATCTGTTGAGCTAGAGAATGAGTATTTTTCAGCAGTGGATCTTGCAGGCCTCAGAACCCGCTGGTCTGTTTTTCACCTAGAAGAATGGAAAAGCCTTAAGGCTTTGTGTGTCACATTGTTTTTTTTTTTTTATCTCCAGGACCTAGGATAGTACCAAATAAAGGCTCAATAAATGATAAATGAGTAAGACCTGACAGGATTCATTTTCTCATTCTATCAGTAAGCCTGTATTTTTCCCTTTCTTCAAAATGAGGCTCTAAACCTTACTGACCATTAAACCACAGCTTCTGAAAAGCATGTATGTGGGCAAAGTATAGTTTGGAAAAAAACCTGTTCAATATTATGGCACAGTTTCATGTATGGGAAATAAACTATTCTGTTATATCAGATTACAAACTACAGAAAATGAAATTCCAAGATGTCTTCTTAGATGACAGGCTCACTAGAAAATGCAGTTATTCTCTAAGTAGGTTATTAAAATTTCCCAGGGAACATAAGACTTTTGTATTAAAAGGCTGGCTTCAAAGAACTTTGAGAAATATATACTAAGACCCACCTTCCCTGATGGTGCAGCATGACATAATGGAATAAAGCTTAGTTTTGGGTAACAAATTGAGGGAGCCCTAACATGTTGCTCAAGTTATTCATGCCTCAGCTTCCCCCATTGTATCTTTTTTCATATTTTTAAATTCTAGTTAACATGGTCTAATATTGGTTTCAGAATTTAGTGATTCATCACTTACATATAACACCCAGTGCTCATCATAGCAAGTGCCCTCCTTAACACCCATCACCCATTTAACCCATACCCCACCCACCTCCTTTTATCAACCCTGTTTGTTCTCTATCATTAAGAGTCTCTTGTGGTTTACTTCCCTCTTTTTTCCTTTCCCATATGTTCATCCATTTTGTTTCTTAAGTCCCACATGAGTGAAATCATGTTTGTCTTTCTCTGTTGGACTTACTTTGCTTAGCATAGTACACTCTAGCTCCATCCACATTGTTGCAAATGGCAAGTTTGCAATCTTTTTGATGGCTGAGTAATATTCCATTGTATATACCACATCTTCTTTTTATTTTTTTATTAAAAAAATTTTTTTTTTCAACGTTTATTTATTTTTGGGACAGAGAGAGACAGAGCATGAATGGGGGAGGGGCAGAGAGAGAGGGAGACACAGAATCGGAAACAGGCTCCAGGCTCTGAGCCATCAGCCCAGAGCCTGACGCGGGGCTCGAACTCACGGACCGCGAGATCGTGACCTGGCTGAAGTCGGACGCTCAACCGACTGCGCCACCCAGGCGCCCCTACCACATCTTCTTTATCATCAGTCAATGGACATTTGGGCTCTTTCTATAGTTTGGCTATTGTTGATAATGCTGCTGTAAACATCGACATGCATATACACCTTCGAATCTGTATTTTGGGTAAATACCTAGTAGCACAATTGCTGGATCATAAGGCAGTTCTATTTTCAACTTTTTGAGGAGTCTCCATACTGTTTTCCAGAGTGGCTGGCTGCACCAGTTTGCATTCCCAATAGTGTAAGAGGGTTCCCTTTTCCCTGCATCTCACCAACATCTGTTGTTTTCTGTGTTAATTTTAGCCATTCTGATGGGTGAGGTGGTATCTCATCGTGGTTTTGTAGTTCCCTGATGATGAATGATGTTGAGCATCTTTTCATGTGCCTGTTAGCTATCTGTATGTCTTCTTTGGAAAAATGTCTATTCATGTCTTCTGCTCATTTCTTCACTGGATTGTTCTTTGGGTGTTAAGTTTGATAAATTCTTTGTAGATTTTAGATACTAACCCTTTGTCATTATGTGTCATTTGTAAATATCTTCTCCCATTCTATAGGTTGCCTTTTAGTTTTGTTGTTTCGTTTGCTGTGCAGAAGTGTTTTATCTTGATGAAGTCCCAATAGTTCATTTTTACTTTTGTTTCCCTTGCCTCCAGAGATGTTTCTAGTAAGAAGTTGCTGTGACCAAGGTCAAAGAGGTTGTTGCCTGTGTTCTCCTTTGGGATTCTGGTGGTTTCCTGTCTCACATTTAGCTCTTTCATCCATTTTGAGTTTATTTTTGTGTATGGTGTAAAAAAGTGGTCCAGTTTCATTCTTCTGAATGTTGCTGTCCAGTTTTCCCAACCACCGTTTGTTGAAGAGACTGTCTTCTTTCCACTGGATATTCATTCTTGCTTTGTTGAAGATTAGTTGACCATATAGTTGTGGGTCCATTTCTTTCCTCATTGTATCTACAGCACCTAATACCAATGTCTCACAGAATATTCACTCAAAGTCTGAATAGGTTAATGATTCCAGCTCTGCAGAGTTGTAAGTTTATTCTGTTTGAGTGCTTTTAACAGTCTGGGTTCAATTCCCCAGAGGGAAATATTTTTCTAGGAACTGATTTTATTTCTAATGTTTGGAATTAGATGGGTTCAAATCCTTAGTCTCCCAGGTACTAGGTGTGATTCCTTCAGGTGATTGAGAATAGGAATCTCTATGTAAAAAGAATATTGTGAGGATTAAATATAATGTGTAAAACAATTATTGTGGTACTGGCATAAGGACACATATAAGGACAGCCATATAGACCCACAGACAGAATAGACAGTCGAGAAAAAACCTCACATATATGGACTGGTGGATTTTTAACAAGGGTGCCAAGACTATTCAATGGGGAAAGGGCAGTCTGTTCAATAAATGGTACAGAAAAAACTGGGTATCCATATGCACAGAATAAAGTTGGGCCCCTTCTTCACATCATATTAAAAAACCAACACAAAATGGATCAAAGATCTAAAGTTACAGACAGAAACTATAAAACTCTTAGAAGAAAACATTGGGGAAAATCTTCAAGACATTGAATTTGGCAATGATTTCTTGGCTATGATATCAAAAACACATGCAACAACAAAAAATAGATAAATCGGACTTCATCAAAATGTAAAACCTTTGTGCATCAAAGGACACTATCAAGAGAGCGGAAAGACAACCCACAGAATGGGAGAAAACATTTAGGAGTCATATATCTGGTAAGTGATTAATATCCAGAGTATATATGAAGAACTCTTTAACTCAACAACTACAAAAAGCAAACAGATTAAAAAATGGGTAAAGGACTTGAATACACATTTCTGCAAAGAAGATCTACAAATGGCCAATAAACACATGAAAAGATGTTCAACATCATTAGTCATCACAGAAAAGCAAATCCAAACCCACAAGTAAAAAAAAAAAAAAAAAAATCCATAATGAGGTATCACCTCAGACCCATTAGAAGGACTACTAGCAAAAAAATTTAAAAAACAAAACAGAAAATAACAAGTGTTGGTGAGGATATAAAGAATTTGGAATGCTGGAGTGCCTGCCTGGCTCAGTTGGTAGAGCCTGCGACTCTTGATCTTGGGCTTGTAAGTTCATGCCTCACCCTGGGTATGGCTTGAAATCTTAAGGGGCGCCTGGGTGGCTCAGTCAGTTAAGCGTCCAACTTCGGATCAGATCATGATCTCACAGTTTGTAGGCTCGAGCCCCACTCTAGGCTCCACACTCTGCACTCTCTCTCTCCTTCTGCCCCTCGCGTGCTCTCTTTCAAAAAAAATCTTAAAAAATGTATTTACTGAGCATTTCAATGCTGGGCAATATACTGGGGCACTGGGAATATACTGATTCAAAAACAACAACAAAGTTACCCCCAGGTAACTGAAAATATAATGGAGGGAGAAAGGCAAATAAGCGATAAATCACAACAAATTATAGAAATAAACTATTACAATAGTAAGCTTATAAAGATAAATTCAGGAGAAGAAAAGTTGGTAAAGAGATCAGGTTAGTTATCTCGGAGAACTGAGAGCTGCTATATAGGCAGGGGGAGAAAACAGGACATCCCAGAAGTGCATTTGAGGGCATCAAGTGCCTAATCTGAAAAGCATGACTCAGTCACGAAGGGCCTTAAATGCCACGCTAGTAGTTTGGATTTTATCTTGAAAACAGTGGGAACCAATTACCTACTTAAGCAGGAAAGTGAAATGATCAAGGCTGCATTTTTGAAGAATCATTCTGACCTAAGGGTGAAGGGACTGAAGGCCAGGTGACACTGATGCAAAATGGTTAAATGACTGTTGTAATTCAGAAGAGTTATGACAGTAGCTGGGACTAGGGTTGTGGCACTTAGTCCTCAAAACAGGGATTAAGTAGATGTAGCAATGGTTGAGTGTGGAGGAGGAATCAATGATCAGGCTTCTGTCTGGCACAACTGAGGGATTACTGCTAACATTTATTGAGTTCTATGTGCCAGATACCATGCTGAGTACTTAAAATTAATGATCTCATTAAATTCTCACCAAAAACCTGTATATTCAATTATTCTCATTTTACAGGGAAAACTAGATTTTATGTTAAATAACTTGCTAAGGTCATGATCAAATCCAGATCTAAGTAAAGAACTACTTATGTAAGATAACTGGCACACAGTGGAAGCTCCAACATTTTCCTTTCAATTACTTACATTGAACACATCACTCCATTATTACTTTACCTTGTCAATATTCAGTGAGTTACTATTCCTCAATGTTTGCAGCCAACAGATAGGGAAACTCTCACTTCATACTTAGTGCACTTCTAAAAGCATTAAAGTACAATGTTAGAGTTACACAACAGAGTCCCAGTTTTAAATGGGTACCTGTTTCCAGAGCACTAAACATTTTATGATTCTTAAATTATGTATGATTAGAATCAACCTGCCAGAGCAAATCCAGTGGACATCTAGGAAATGTCACAGATGCTGAAGATCACAATAGTAGGTATTGTATCTATCACTATGTAACTGGGTAAACCCCAAACCACCCTTCCTAAACCCACCAGGGACAAATGATTAAGGAATTTTCTACTTATTGTATGACCATGAGGTATCTTGTAGCTTCTCAGAACAGAGAGGACATCTTTCTCCCTGCCACAACAGCACAAGCCGACTGGAATTCAGGCAGCCAGCCAGTTACCCCTTTTCCATGAGGCCTTTCAAAGGGGCTATCTGCTAAAACCTCCCTGTTCACTGCTCTGGGGAACACGGACAATGGTCAGGAAGAATGACTAGAACAGAGGATAATTTCAGAGATGAAGGAAATTCCAGATCTTAGCCGCCCCTTGATATTTTGGAGGGAGCTCAGAAGCAACTGTAGTCTCAGAGGAACACTGCCAAGTAACAGGCCTGGCTCTACTGTCACAAACATACCCTTCCATTTTGGCCAAGGTCAGGCCTTTAATCTTTAGCAACAGCAATTGGCAGGAGGTGAAACAATGCCATGGCTCAAAATCACGCAAAAGTCATATATTAAAGACCAAATTCAGGGACTGAAAAGGGATTCAGAAGTACCAATGTATAACTTGAAAATGAAGTTGTACAAAAATAACAAAATTGAACACAGTCTATAAAGAATTTTTCCAACCACAAGTTACTGGAGGGCAAGGACCAGATCTTCTCTAAGCTACTTCTATGCTTTATTCACCATGGCCTGATGAGGGGAAGATGATCAAGCCTTGCAAGACAAGGAACAGTGGTTCCAGCACATCTTCTTGCAGGCCTGCCTAATCAAGAAATATGGTAATTGTGAAAGGGAGAAAAGACTAAAATTAAGACTAGAGAAATGTGATTTCATGCTGCTTTACCACAAGGGGGCAATGTTTGAACACCAGTAATCTGGAGAAGCTAGGGACTTAGTTTACTTCCTTTTTAAACCCCAGACTGAGGGCTGGAGCCTGGGTGAGAAGTGGGCTTGTCGCTCCACCTACTCACTGCATTTCTCCTACAGGGATTGGCACCAACTCTTTACTAGCAGCGTGGCTGTCAGGGGGCCAAGGCCAAAGGAAACAAGCAGAGCAGCTAGTCTTCCTACAGTGATCACATACTCAAGAATGCGTGTTGACAAGTAGCAGTGATGGTGGGGATCTCTGCCTGGAAATTACTTTGAGTAGTATGGGGTAGTGGTTCTACAACTTGAGCAGGCATCAGAATCACCTGTAGGGCTTGTTAAACTAGATTACTGGGCTCTAACCCTAATTTCCAATTCATAAAGTCTAAAGTAGGTCTCAATTTGCATTTCAAATAATTTTTTGGGTGATGTTGATACTGCTGATCCAAAGACCACACTTTGATTATCACTGCTGTAGATATTTCTGGCTCCATGCCCTTAATCTCTTTTTTTTTTTTCAACGTTTATTTATTTTTGGGACAGAGAGAGACAGAGCATGAACGGGGGAGGGGCAGAGAGAGAGGGAGACACAGAATCGGAAACAGGCTCCAGGCTCTGAGCCATGAGCCCAGAGCCTGACTCGGGGCTCGAACTCCCGGACCGCGAGATCGTGACCTGGCTGAAGTCTGACGCTTAACCGACTGCGCCACCCAGGCGCCCCACCCTTAATCTCTTAATACTCTCCCATTCCCTCTTTTCTACCATCCACCTACTGCTTTAATTCTTCTCCACTATTCTCCTTTAGAAAAACTAAGGGAAAGACAGAAACAGGAGTGTTAGATGTATCTTAAGGATTCCTCTGGGCAAGGATTCTGGCACTCTAGTCTGGCTGATGGGTATTTCAGTAGCAAAATTTATTCCAAATACATACATGCTTCCTCTCATCTAACAGTTGGTGGGGAGGGACAGTTCAGTAAAGAGTAACAGGTGCTTTTCCAATAATAAGGTCTTGATTTGGATTTCGTAAGAATCGGGTAAAAAAATCATAGATCTATTCTGCTATATTTTAGAAAAGCTTCTCACCTCTCCTAGACTACTTAAATATTATAGCTAAACATACACAAAATTTGCCATTTTAACCATTTAAGTGCATTAAGTATATTCACATTGTTGTGTATCACCAACATCTGTCTCTGGAACTTTTTCACCATCCCCATCTGAAACTCTGTACCCATTAAACAGTAATTCCCCACCCCCCACTAGCCCTTGGTAATAACCATTCTATTCCTAGACTACTTTTTGACTCAGTTTCTCTTTCACTTAATAAAAGAGAAGGTCCATTGGTAACTACGGGATTACTTCTGTATATGCAGGCCTTCTTGCATATATGTGATTGAGTTTATTATTATAAAAAAGGGGAGAAAAAATGAGGTTTGAGATAGGAAGGAGACAGCTGGAGAGGGATTTTCATACTGGGCCTACAATCCACAGGCCTCAGCAGCCTTGCCATGGGTCTGCCCGATTCTTTCGCATCAAGAAGTTGATCTTGCGAGCCATTTCCATGTTGTAGATCCGCCGGCAGGTTTCATAGCTTTCCCTCTGTCGTCGGCGACAAGGCTTTTCATAGTACCGCCGTCGCTTAATGTCCTCAATGAGCCCATCCATGGTGAGAATTCTGTGTAAGGGCAGGCAGTAAAGTTAGAAACTTGGGCTCATTCTTTCTGAATTTCACATATGGCCAGAAGCCAACTGGCCAAACAACTGGTGTCTATAAAAATTATGTGAAATGGTGGTTATATAGCATTAACTGCCTACTTACAGAGGCCCCAAACAGGAATTTGTGGGATATAAAAAAGTAATTACATAGTCCTTGCTCTTGGGAAGTTTATGGTCAAGGTTATGTTTTCAATCTTTTTTCTACCACAGCACACCTAAGGGATGTGACAGAGTCCTGTAAGAACAGTGCCTGGGTAGCTCAGTGAGTTAAGCATCAGACTCCTGGTTTCGGGTCAGGTCATGACCTCACGGTTTGTGAGTTTAAACCCTGCTGTGTCGGGGCGCCTGGGTGGCTCAGTCGGTTAAGCGTCCGACTTCAGCCAGGTCACGATCTCGCGGTCCGTGAGTTCGAGCCCCGCGTTGGGCTCTGGGCTGATGGCTCAGAGCCTGGAGCCTGCTTCCGATTCTGTGTCTCCCTCTCTCTCTGCCCCTCTCCCATTCATGCTCTGTCTCTGTCTCAAAAATAAATAAAGGTTAAAAAAAATTAAAATAAATAAATAAATAAACCCTGCTGCGGGCTAACAGTGCAGAGCCTTGCTTGGGATTCTCTCTTTCTCCTTGTCTGACCCTTCCTCGCTCACATTCTCTCTTTCAAAATAAATTACCTCAAAAAAAAAAAAAAAAAAAAAAGGAGTGGCTCTCTATGGCAGTGATTTTCAACCAAGGGATCATTTCAGAATCTTCAGATGGAATAAGTCATTTGTAGTAGGAAAAAATAAATCACCAGGGGGTGATTCCTACATGTTCCTTAGTTGCAAAAGCCATCCCATCGCATTAACTGATTGATACAGCTGAAGTCTGGAGGCCTGAGATATCCCTGGGCCTACTTGGGGAAAGAAGAGGCTCAATGATACACTAATGATACAAATGGGAACATTAAATAACAGCTTCACCCATCATTTTCCACCTACACATGCTCTAACCACACTACTTTACAGACTACTCCCTGAATACGCTGATACCAAGTCTTTACTCAAGCTGCTTTCTCAGCCTAGAATGCCACCGCTACTTCCAGTTGCCAACCTTCTTAAATCTTTCTTTCAATGTTTATTTTTGATAGAGAGAAAGAGAAAAGTGAGCACGAGTAGGGGAGGGGCAGAGAGAGAGACAGACACAGAATGTGAAACAGGCTCCAGGCGCCAAGCTGTCGGCACAGAGTCTGATGCGGGGCTTGAGCCCACAGACTGTGAGATCATGACCTGAGCCCAAGTCAGATGCTTAACTGACTGAGCCACCCAGGCACCCCCAGTTGCCAACCTTCTGAGTGAAATTTTCCCTCATCTTTTTCATGCCAAACCTACATGCCACCTCTCCAAAAAGGTTTCTCATCTTTTTAGAGAATATCATTTATTTTATTGTATACCTATTTAGCAGTTATTTCATTCTGCCGTTTTATTATTTATACAGACATCTCCCTCATTAGACTGACAGCCTCTGAAGGCAGAAACTATGTTTTATTAATCGTTAAGGGTCCATAAAGTTGAGCTCCATCTGTTTTCTCCTGCCCACCCAATTCCTTGCAATGCAGCTCCTCTTGTTGGATTTAAAACATATCTAACTCGGGGCGCCTGGGTGGCGCAGTCGGTTAAGCGTCCGACTTCAGCCAGGTCACGATCTCGCGGTCCGGGAGTTCGAGCCCCGCGTCAGGCTCTGGGCTCATGGCTCAGAGCCTGGAGCCTGTTTCCAATTCTGTGTCTCCCTCTCTCCCTGCCCCTCCCCTGTTCATGCTCTGTCTCTCTCTGTCCCAAAAATAAATAAACGTTGTAAAACATATCTAACTCAAACTCACCTCTTTGTTCTCCCACAAAGACATCAGGCTTCTATAAGCTACCCATCCCCAGGCTCCTGAGAGCTGTGGCTCCAATCTGTAATTTGTTGCTCCCTCTCAACCCATCCCCAGTTGGTCCTCAGGAGGTCTGGAGGCATCTGCTGCTGCCCTCCATTCCTGGCACTGTTTACATGGCCCCCTTCCTGCTCACCCTGGCCTTTTACTACAGGTAAAAAGTCAGTCACAAACACAATTGGAGATAAGGAGGTTAAGTGGAAGAAGGGGGATAGAGGAAAAAGGAAATCAAAATAAGAGAAACCACCAGCTACTTCTGCCCAGCAGGAAACCCTATTTTTTGCTGCTATGTTATACCACAAAGCCCAAGATAACAATAATACATTGAACATGAACTTGAAAAGATGTGAGCTTTGGGTAAATTACAAATGTGAATAGACTTGGGAACCAGTGTCCTATGGGATCCTCTCCCAGGCTCCTGTTGTTTCATATTAAGAATGATTTAGGGCGCCTGGGTGCCTGTTGGTTGAGCGTCCGACTTTGGCTCAGGTCATGATCTCACAGTTTGTGAGTTTGAGCCCCACATCAGGCTCTGTGCTGACAGCTCAGAGACTGCTTCGGATTCTGTGTCTCCCTTTCTCTGCTCCTCCCCTGTTCACACTTTGTCTCCCTCTCTCTCAAAAATAAATAAACATTAAAAAAAATTAAAAAAAAAAAAAAGAATGATTTATAGGCTACTAGAAAATCTTATTTGTATAGATCAGTTTGTTAGTGATAGGGAAATGTGAGGCAAGGGAATTGCTGCAAATTCCCAGAAACCGGAGAAGCAGATAATTCAGGTTCTACTGGAAACATAGTTATGCCCAAAAATCATGTGGATCCAACACTAGAATCTTACAATGGAGAAGTAGGGCACCAAAGACCAAAAGACTCCATATCCTTGCTGCCTTTCTTCCTCAATTTACTCTTAAATGTTGGCATCCCTCCAGATTCTGACTGAAAACCTCTGTCTTTCTGGTTCTTCATGACTTCCTTAACCTTTACCAGTGAGCCCCAATGCACAGTGGAGTCATCCTCTAGAAGGTTTTTTAAAAAGTACTGAGCTAAGTGAAATAAGCCATACAGAGAAAGACAGATACCATATGGTTTCACTCTTATGTGGATCCTGAGAAACTTCACAGGAACCCATGGGGGAGGGGAAGGAAAAAAAAAAAAAGAGGTTAGAATGGGAGAGAGCCAAAGCATAAGAGACTGTTAAAAACTGAGAACAAACTGAGGGTTGATGGGGGGTGGGAGGGAGGAGAGGGTGGGTGATGGGTATTGAGGAGGGCACCTTTTGGGATGAGCACTGGGTGTTGTATGGAAACCAATTTGTCAATAAATTTCAGAAAAAAAAAAAAAAAAAAGTACTGATTCCTGGGCACCATTCCTCAGAGATTTTTTTTTTTAATTTTTATTTATTTTGAGAGACAGAGAAAGTGAGCGGGGGAGGGGCAGAGAGAGAGGGAGAGAGAGAATCCCAAGCAGGCTCTGCACTGTCAGCACAGAGCCCGATGTGGGGCTTGAACTCACAAACCATGAGATCATGACCTGAGCCGAAACCAAGGGTCAGATGCTTAAATGACTGAGCCACCCAGGTGCCCCTAGAGATTCTGATTTAATTGGTCTAGAGTGGGGTTATGCACTGGAAATGTTCTGAAACACTGCCAGGTGATTCTCAGCCTCAACTGAGAACTGATGCAGACACGGTTGACTCTTTAACTCTAGTCCCAAACTCACCTTAGAGCTAGACTGTTATTTCCAATTGCCTCAAAACCTACACAGACCAAAGTTACTGTCTTCTAAAATCTATAGTGTTAATGACATCACCAGTTACTCAAGCTAAAAATCTGTGTGTTCCTGGACTAGGCCTTTTTTTTTTTTTACTTCTACATCCACAGTTACCATATCCCATGAATTCTATAACCTGAAATAGTTCTTAGATCTCTTCTCTCCTTTCCTGTGGCCACAGCTCTAATTATTGTCCTTATCATCTTGTGTCTGGACTCCAGAAATAAGCATCTAACTGGTCATTTAATCAATTAAGTTTTCATGGAATCCCAAATCGGTACCAGATATTGTGTTAAATGCTGTAGAAAACAAACCTAAATATGGTTCCCTCCCCCTGCTGTATAGTAGAGAGGACAATTATACAAGAATTACAGTAGAGTGTGATCACTTCTTCCCTCCGTTCCCAAAGCACAGTGGTCCTCAAACTTTAGCATGCAGCAATCACATGGAACACTTAAACAAATTGCTGTGTCACCTTTAGTTTCTGACTCCACAGGTCTAGGGTAGGGCCCAAGAATTTGCATTTCTAGTAAGTTCCCAGGTGATGTTGCTGCTAATGGTCTAGGGAAAACCAATGCCATAGCACAGTTAATGCCTCTTATAAAGCACTGATCAGACAATATCATATTTAACCATGTTCTATCTTTTCAATTTTTACTTATTTTGTAAGTTTTTAAAAAAATTTGTTATCAAGTAATCTCTACACCCAATGTGGGGTTTGAACTCACAGCCCTGAGATCAAGAGTCACATGCTCCTCCAACTGAGCCAGCCAAGCACCCCGTCTTTTTAACTAAAAAAAATAAATAAATAAAATTAAAAAATTAATGTTTATTTTTGAGAGAGAGAGAGATACAGATCATGAGCAGGGGAGGGGCAGAGAGAGAGAGGGAGACACAGAATCTGAACCAGGCTGCAGGCTGTCAGCACACAGCCTAATGCGGGGCTCAAACTCACAAGCTGTGAGATTACGACCTGAGCTTAAGTCGGATGCTTAACCAACTGACCTACCCAGGTGCCCCTTTTAACTAAAAAAAAAAAAAAAAAAAGAAAAAAAAAAAAAAAGGTTTATTTATTTATTTTTGACAGAGACAGAGTGCGAGAAGGGGGAGGGGCAGAGAGAGAGGGAGACAGGATCCACACTGCCAGTGCAGAGCCCGACATGGGGCTCGAATTCACGAACTGTGAGATTGTGACCCGAGCCGAAGTCAGACGCTTAACCAACTGAGCCACTAGGCGCCCATTTTCTTTTTAATTTTTAAAATCTCCCTTATTGGAGTTTGTGCTTTCTAATGTTAGAGATTATTTATTTTTGTATTTATTTATTTTTGCAAATGAATTTATTCATTTTTTAAAATGAATTTACACATTTTTGTATTTAACATAATGCTTAGCAAAGAGTGTATTATCAGTAAATGTATGATAAAAATGAATCCTCTAGAGGAGCCTGGGTGGCTCAGTCAGTTAAATGTCTAACTCTTGGGGCGCCTGGGTGGCGCAGTCGGTTAAGCGTCCGACTTCAGTCAGGTCATGATCTCGCGGTCCGTGAGTTCGAGCCCCGCGTCAGGCTCTGGGCTCATGGCTCAGAGCCTGGAGCCTGTTTCCAATTCTGTGTCTCCCTCTCTCTCTGCCCCTCGCCCGTTCATGCTCTGTCTCTCTCTGTCCCAAAAATAAATAAACGTTGAAAAAAAAAATTAAAAAAAAAAAAAGTCTAACTCTTGATTTCAGCTCAGTCATGATCTCACGGTTCGTTGAATTTGAGCCCCACGTGGGACTCGGTGCTGAGAATGCAAAGACTGCTTGGGATTCTCTCTCCCCCTCTCTCTGCCTGTGCCCCACACCTGTGCGTGTTCTCTCGCGCTCTCTCAGAATAAACTTAAAAAAAAAAAAAGAATCCTCTAGGTGACTGATAAATGTCCGTAGCTCAAGGGATTAAGCACCTTTATAATAGCTCAGAAAGCCTCAATAATATTACCTTTCCTAAGATGTAACATGAGAGTTTAGACAGCATTTTCACATCCATGATCCTAATACAATCCTATAAAATTAAGCAGATAATGTCATCTTCAGGAAACAGAAGTCCAGAGAGACTGACCTGCCCAAGGTCACAAAATGGAGCTAGAAATAGAATCTAGATCTTAAGTGCAGTGTTCTATAGTAGCATTCTGCTTCTCAAACAAAAACCACCAAGGTTCAGAAGACAAATTATTGTGGGGCCTATGGGCAAAGGAGACCCTGAGGAAGGAAAGGGCTGGGCTGGGCTCCTCAGAGTAAAAAAACGGAAGCCAAGAAGACACGGCACACTGAGGGAAAGGGATGACCCAGACATCCATCCGGATCTTGTTTACTGCTGTCTGATGAAGGCCACTTTTTGGACTAGTCTAGTACATTAGAGAAACAACAGAAAAAAGTCTCTGGGAAAATAAAAAGATTGGATATAAATTATAAAAAGGACACAGAGACTGTGTTTGAGGAGAAACGATTAAAAAAATCAGGGACCCCGGATATGACTTTACTAGGAAGAAAATCCTATTGGAATGAAAAAGACAGTTTAAAAGGAGGAGGAAAGAAATCTGCAAAAGGAGGAGGGAGTTTAGACACATACTCAGGTAACCTACTGGAGTTTCCAAGGGTTTGAAACAGAAGTGATCACCTTTCCAAGTAAATGCCTGTGTGCTCAGGCAAAAAAGCAAGATAAGAAAAAAGAACAGAAGGATCTAAGAGTGGAGGAAGGGAAAGGATGAAAAGATCGTAGTCCCCAACAAAATGATAACACCATTGCCAAACAGTATTCCCTGGATGGTTCTAACTACTCTAACCCTTACCCTGACGTTTCTAGTTATCTTAAAAAAGCACAGATTGGGGCGCCTGGGTGGCTCAGTCAGTTAAGCGTCCGACTTCGGTTCAGGTCATGATCTCGCGGTCCGTGAGTTCGAGCCCTGCGTCAGGCTCTGTGCTGACAGCTCAGAGCCTGGAGCCTGTTTCAGATTCTGTGTCTCCCTCTCTCTCTGACCCTCCCCTGTTCATGCTCTGTCTCTCTCTGTCTCAAAAATAAAAAGTAAACGTTAAAAAAAAAATTAAAAAAAAAAAAAGCACAGATTACCTTCCAAAGCTCCAGAGTCCCTACAGTAGAGGCATCTACTCATTTTTTTAAAATATTTTTTAATGTTTATTTTTGAGAGAGACAGAGTATGAGCAGGGAAGGGACTGAGAGAGGGAGACACAGAATCTGAAGCAGGCTCCAGGCTCTGAGCTGTCAGCACAGAGCCCAACACGGGGCTTGAACCCACAAATCACGAGATCATGACCTGAGCTGAAGTTGGATGCCTAACCAACTGAGCCACCCAGGCATCTCAACTCATTTTTAATAAAAAAGGATGCAGGAAGAGTTTTGTAGAACTCATGAAGTAAATAAAGGTCACCTGGGTGGCTCAGTCAGTTGAATGTCCAACTTTGACTCAAGTCATGACAATTCATGAGTTCAAGCCCTGCATTGGGCTCTGTGCTGACAGCTCGGAGCCTGAAGCCTGCTTCAGATTCTGTGTCTCCTTCTCTCTCTACCCCTCCCTGACTTGTGCTCTGTCTCTATCAAAAATAAATAAAAAATAAAAATAAATAAAATAAAATAAATAAATAAAAAGAACTCATGAAGTAAATAGAAAGGGTGTTACTAATGAGGGTGTTACTTCTGCTTCCAAATGTAGCTCAAGGACTAGCAGATCAAAAGCTTTAGAGTGAACAGATCAGCTAGAGTTCAGGCACCTGGCAAACTAACACTGAAGGAGAAATTAACTGCCAATTTTAGTGGAATTCATCAGATTATGTAAAAGTAGCTGAGCTGCCTGGGCTGGGGAAGTTGGGTGTGGCAAACTCACATGTCAGTGTAGCCAGCCTATGGCAGGGTAACATGTATGCACAAGGACCCAATGGGCCCAGAAGCTGGCCTACCAGGAATAAAAGGGGTCAACTGGGCATACTTCCAGTGTGCTTGCCTTTCCTTCATTGGGGGCCAGCCAATCATGCAGGGCTTCCTAGCAACCCCCACTTTCCATCTCCTCATCCCAGGGCACTTGATTATATAACAAGCATTTTGTGGCGGTCTCACTGGGCAGACACATAGGCCGTTTCCTTTGTAAGACTACCTTTGTGCTCCAAACACGCCAAAGTTTTAACCACCTCCCTCTCATCTCATTTGGTTTCCTACCTACTGCTGTAATTAGACCACAGAACATGAGACTAATTTTTAAACTATGAAACATCAGAAAGCTGAGAGATAAGGAGAAGCCTGGGATGTAAGACAGATATACAGAAAAGGTGGCCAGAGAGATTAGGAAAAAGCAGAGAAAAATAAAGAAAATTACATCAAAAAATACTGTTTGACAGGAAGACTGGGATACTCCAGAACCAGCTGGCTCACATTTTCATGTTTAAAGTCCTTGCCTAGAAAATTGTTCTAAGAGCAAAATATTTGTTCATTTTTTCCCCAAAGCTAAAATACAATTTATGGCATATATATATCTAACACCCCAAGATTAAAAGGAATAGAAATGTAGCTTCCCAAAGACTGAATGCAAATTGACAAAATAAGTATCTTCCCCAACGACTATAAAAATCACTAGTGTAGGGGTGCCTGGGTGACTCAGCTGGTGAAGCCTCCAACTTTGGATCAGGTCATGATCTCACAGTTCATGAGTTCGAGCATCATATCAGGCTCACTGTTGTCAATGTGGAGCCTGCTTTGGATCTTCTGTCTTTCCTCTCTCTGCCCCTCCCCTACTCACATTCTCTCTCTCAAAAATAAACATTAAAAAATATACACATTCCTTAAAAACAAAATCACTACTGTAATACGTGTCCCCAACCTGGCACCTTCCACCCAGGAAAAAAGTATGTGTGAACTGCCATTCACCTACAAAAAGAGAATCTTAAAAGAAATATGGGGAGGGGTGCCTGGGTGGCTCAGGGGGTTAAGCGCTGGGCTTTAGCTCAGATCATGATCTCATGGTTCATAGCTCGAGCCCCACATCAGGCTCTGTGCTGACAGCTCAGACACTGGAGCCTGCTTCAGATTCTGTGTCTTCCTCTCTCTGCCCCTCGCCTACTCATACTATGTCTCCCTCTCTCTCTCCTTCTCAAGTAAATATTTTTTAAAAAAAGGGAGAGAGGAAAAAAAAGGGAAACAGGGATGTGAAAACAGATTCCTAAAGCAAACTCTCAATCATTCAAAATAAATAAACAAATCACCAAAAAGCAAAACCAAAAGGGTAAAAATTTCCTTACAATGACTTCCAATTATAATAGCAAACACATAATGCCTACCTATGTTTTATTTATTTATTTTAAGAGAGAGAGTATGTATGAGAGTAAGCAGGGAGGTGACAGGGTGCTGTCACCACAGAGCCCAAGGCGGGGCTCAATCATCAAGAGTTGGAGGCTTAACTGACTGAGCCACCCAGACAGCCCCAAAGCAGCTAATTTCTTTAAAAAAAATCAAATTTTTGCTTTTGTGTTATTTGCACTTTAGGAACAGGGGAGGTTAGGAGAGCTAAAGCTGAGCCTTTGGAAATTTGTTTCATCATCAAATAACAGCTGCCCTTTGACATCCTTCAATAATACAAACATCTCAATCACCCTGGCTAACACACCCAACTAAATCTACCAAAATAAATTAAAGACTTACAGAGAAAGGTCAGAAAAAGGGTGAAGGAATCTGTAAGACTCTTCCCAAATTCAGCATTTCATCTCACTAGCTAATTCACTACTGAGTCTGTAAAGACATTTATTTTGTGCTTCTAATATAAAGGCAGAGATATGTAAGGTCTATATATAAGGTCATTAGACATCTCAACCCACTCACAGACATGCCACTGGGTCTGAAATAGGAAAGAGCTGGGAATGAGCAGCCACAGAAAAAAATAATATAGTGTATCTTACTATCCAGTACTTAATGGAATATCTTTAGGAAACAGCTTCCACCCAAGGACAGGATTGGTATGCACAAACACAGAATGAAGTAATGGGGCTGAGACCTAAGACCAGATCCTTTTAAAAGACACACAATCCATCTTAAGCCTGCAACTTCTTGATTACACAGCTTCTGACAGCATCTTGGTCCTCATTTATTATGGTCTTCTGCCATCCAACCACCCACACCTAAAACTCTGCTAAGAACTAGATCATCTTTCATTTACCCTCTCAGTCCCCAAGAACCCCACTAATAAACCCAATCAAATAAAGATTCTTAACTCGAAAATTAATACAACAGGTGTTTATTTTTCCAGAGGAAGTAGTAAACAATCTAGTGACATAAAGCAATGAGCACCTCACTCGAAAGGTGTGTTTTGCACTCCTCTCTTCCATTCAGTAATTGTGTGATTCAAGAAACGTAATTTAAATGTCCTAAGCTTCCCTTACTTGTGAAATAAAGCTACCACCTTATTGGCTTTAAGGTGGAAGCCCAACTCATATAATCTCTTAATATCTCTTTCCTACAATTCTTAACTTACTTGATTTACTTAGTTTTTAAGTTGATTTGTTTATTTTGAGTGTGTGTGAGCAGGGGAAGGGCAGGGGGTGGGTGAGAGAGAATCCCAAGCAGGCTTCACACTGTCAGTTAGGAGCCTGACTTGGGGCTCAAACCCATAAACCGTGAGATCATGACCTGAGCCGAAACCAAGAGTCAGATCCCTAATTGACTGAGCCACCCAGGCTCCCCCATACAATTCTTTGATAATTCAACTCAACAAGCATTTGTTTCTCCAAACTGTTTTACACTGGGGAGAGAAAATGATGAAGCAAGCCAGAAAATCAAAAGACTTACAACCAGTGGCAAGGTAAGACTAAAGAACTATTGGCCTAAGTATGATAGTAAGACATTCTTTATTACAGCCATTCTAAATCTCGTGATGTAGCATTCAGAACCAATCAATACAGCTCCTCTACACCCAGTTCATTTCCACTTGTATGTTTTTGCTTATGCTGTAACCTTCCTCTAAACCTGTTATACTTTTACATCTCTTGCTTGCTTCTCCAAGATCCCAAATCTGAATTTATCTTTCCATTAGCCTTGTCCTCTGCCAATCCCTCTCTCGGCTTTCTATTTATCATGCACTACATTCCTGCTTCCCAACCACGTTATAACTTGGTTTTCCCTTTGGGTTCCTTAAGTCTTGGGGAGAGAATTCAGGCTGTGTATAAACAAAATTCAGACAGGTTTTGGGAGAAACTTCATCTTTAAGATAAAAAAAACTAAAGGGCTGAAAAGGGAGAGAATAACCACCGCACTTCCCAAGACAGCTGGTCTAGGCACGATTCTGGTTACCTGTTTAGGGTCCTGTATGCACCTTCCACATTTCCTTCCTGTACCATCACAGTCCTGGCAATGAACTTCAGATGTTTTGCCATCACCTTGGGGTTTAAATCCTCACTCTGCAGGATCTAAAGGACAGTGTTGAAAGGGGGAGGAAATTAGAGACCAGGTTAAAACAACAAAAACACAGAATGCCCGCTCTATCGAGTGGCTTACTCAGGATCTGGAAAAGCAACGTCCTCATATCTTAGAGAGTATACGTGAATCGTTATAAAGCCTGCCTAGTTCTCTGTGGCAATACACACCCTAGCCTACGGAAGAGGTGGCAGCAGGGGGGCACCACGGAGTAGTCGTGGCACAGGAGGACGGGGAGGCGCCACAGCGTGCTCCGTTATCGTTCACGTTCCCAGGAGTGTTGGGGCTGAGGGCTGGGAACGGAATCTTTCTCGGTCTTTATGAAGAGGGGCAACCACGCGCAAGCCTCCCTTCCCGCCACACCCGCCCTACTTTCCCCACTGCCAGCCCCGGTTCCTCACCCCACGCCCTCCGGAACCAGCCTCCAGGAACCTGGCTCGCGGCCGGAAGCGGAAATACGTAATCTCCTGCGCCGCGCGAAGAAGTTAGCTGGAGGCGGGGGGGGGGGGGGGGGGTGAGGAGGGGAGGTAGAAGAAAACACCTGTGTGGAAACCATGGCAATATTGCTTCCAGCCTGAGTCGACGGATTCTCCACGCCCCCTCACGCCTCCTGCCGGACTCCCAACGCCTCCACTCCGGACGCCACACCGGACAAAGCAAAATATTCGTTGCCTTAAAGTCCGCCCAAAACTGGTTCCTCGCCTTCTCCTCCCTCCATGTCTGAGGTCAGCGCGATTCCGTACCCCTAAATCCTATCAAATCTGTAACAGATATTTCCAGATTTCTTTTTCTGGAAGAAAAATGAGAGAAATAAGCAAAGCTTCCTGAATACGCTTCCTGTTTTCTCAAAGGACACAGATTCTTTGAGATCTGCCCTTCGGGAAAAACAGCTTCAAACCCCTCATCTGCTTAAAAACGAAGGAAAATAAATGAACAAACCACGAGTTGCCTATGAAATCATCTGCCCAGGCATTTCACGAAATAAAGTGAAATTACGAAATAAGGAAACACCTGCAGGTTTTAGCTGCAGGTTTTAGAATCAAAGCCCCCTCCCCCTCCCCCTCCTTTTCTTTTTAAGATTTTGTTCTTAAGCAATCTCCACACCTAGCTTGGGGTTGGAACCCACAACCCCCAGATCAAGAGTCACATGTTCCACGGACTGAGCCGGCCAAGTGCCCTGAACTGAAGACTCTTTTTATGTCGACTTCTATCCCTTTGCCTCTTAGGGAGACCTAGTAGAAACATCTGCTTTATTTCTTCTTCACTGTGGAAACCGCTTTTATTTTATTTGTCTCTGTTACTTCTACATTTCTATTTGCGGTTATTCATATAAATTCAGATCTAGGAGCTACTGGAAAACAGTAGGGAAAGGCTCGAAAGAAGAAAGGTACACAAGCAGGTACTTGTGTAATACTGTTTTTTTGCATACTTCCCCTAACATGCACAGGCGTGCACCAGCACACACACAGTTGCATCCTCATCAGTTACACTAATAGAACTCACAAAAAACAAAAGCCTCAAACTAAGCCAGGTTCAAAGTACCAAACTAATGCTAGACTGGAACATCACTATGCTTATTAACAAACTTTTATTAAATGTCTACTCTTTGTTAGATGTTTTTGATACCATTCCAGTGCCTCTTGGACCCCCAGAACACAGTATGGTAGACGTGAAAGTTAAATAGTAAAACATCAGCATATACTAAATGCAAAATAAATTATATAGGCAACAGGATAACATGATGGGAAAGCACTGGTTTAGAAGTCAAGAGATCTGATTTCTATCCAAACTCTGATACTCACACGTCCTGTCACTTAAACCATTAGTCTCCAATTTATTGCCTACAGGTCAATCCAGTTCCACTTATTTTTGTTAAGCAAAGCTTTATTGGAACACAGTTGTGCCCATTAGTTTACATATTAGATATGGCTGCTTTGGGTTACAGTGGCAGACTTGGGTGTTGGAACAGAGCCTAAAATATTTGCTATCTGATTGACCCTTGCTGACGCCTTTTTTTTTAAGCTTATTTATTTTGAGAGAGACAGAGACAGTGTGAGCAGGGGAGGGGCACAGAAAGAGGGAGAGAGAGAATCCCAAGCAGACTCCACACTGTCAGTGCAGAGCCTGGCACAGGGCTCAAACCCAAGAAACCATTAGACCATGCCCAAAATCAAGAGTCGGACGCTTAACCAACTGAGTCACCCAGGTGCCCCGACTCTTAAATGCTCAGTCTCTTTCCTCATCTGTGCTAATATCTGTCCTCAATCACACAAAATTTGTCATGGGAATCAAATGGGATAAAATATAAAATTATTTTTGAAATAAAGAGGGAACATAACATTTTTGAAAGTCTGCTATATACCAAACCTTGTACAGGCACTTTAAGTGCATGATCTCATTTGATGGAGTAAAGGGCCAAAGACAGCCTGTATATCATTGTTTATTGGAGAGAATTGTTGGGAGAAGGACTTGAGTTGGTCACTGAAAGAATGGAAGGGTTTAGTTAACAGGAGCAGGAAAAGGCCAGGCAAGGTAAACAGCATGAATTAGAGTTTAGAGCTAAAAAGTCTTAAAGTGTTCAAGGACAAATAAAAAAGTGAGCAAAGGGATCAATTAGGGGAGAAGGAGAAAAAAAGGCTTTGGCTAAAGGCTTTGAACTTTCTTCTCCAAGCACTGAGGAGCCATTGAAGGATTCAAATAGGATATAACATTCAAGACATTGTTCTGTAAAAGTATTCTGGTTATCAGTGAGAAGGGATTAGAGGTAAGAGAAACTATTGCTATAGTTAAAGTTTAGGCCAAAGATGTGGCAATGAAATGGATAGGAAAAAATAGATTTTAAGAGACATTCCAAGGGGCGCCTGGGTGGTTTAGTTAGTTAAGTGTCTGACTCTTGATTTCAGCTCAGGTCATTATCTCATGGTTCCTAATTTCAAGCCTAGCGTCAGGCTCTGTGCTGACAGCCCAAAGCCTGCTTGGGATTCTCCCTCTCTGCCCTCTCCCCCTTTGGGTGCCTGCATGTGCATGCGTGCTCTCTCTCTCAAAATAAATAAATAAACTTAAAAAAAAAAAAGACATTCCAAATGCAGAATAAAAAGATTTGACCATGGGCCACCTGGGTGGCTCATTTGGTTAAGTGTCTGACTCTTGATTTTGCCTCAGGTCATGATCTCAGGGTTGGGTTCCCAGCCCATGTTGGGGTGCAGTCAGATTCTCTCTCCCTCTCTCTGCCCCTACCCCACTCACACTTTCACTCTTTCTCTGTCAAAATAAAAAAATATTTTTAAAAAAGAATATGTTGACTGGCACCAAGTTTTGAGTTTAGTTATCTAGAGAAATGTTGGTAGCATAGATAGCACTTACAAAAGAAGACGAGTATAAAAAGGCAGAACAGGACATCTTCAAAGGAAAGAAAGTATTTTGATTGGGGACCACTGGAAAAAGCACCACACTGGAAACTCAGAATTCTGTACCACACGCTGTGTTGTCTTGTACAAGCCACCTAAGTTTCCTTGTCTAAAAAGTGAGGGGTTTGAGTGATACCTGTTGGTTCTAAAATGCGGAAATTTTCAATAATATTTAGGTGTTAGTAACATGTAAACAGAACTGTTCAGCAGAAATGTAGACGTTCAATGTCTTCTGTGGGAAATACTGGGACTAGAGATAGGGCTTCAGGAGTCTTCAAAGTTGAGGCAATAATTAAAAGCCATGAAAGATGAAACCTTTTTGTGAAAGTATGTAGTCAGAGAAAAGAATCAAGGACTGAGCCTGAGTGCACACCCACATTCTAGAGTGGGCAGAGGTGGGGCCATTAAGAGATATAGAAGTTGCTGCCAGGTAGGTAAGAGAATTAGGATAGTGTGCTGTCATGGAACCCAAGGGAGGAGAGTTTCAGTAGGCAGCATCAAGAGTGTCAAATGCTACAGGAGCAGGAAGCACATAGCCTTTGTAAAGGATCCTGGATCTAGCTATTGATTTGATGGAAGCTCCATTAGAATACCTGATTCTGTGAGATAATTAGTGACTCTGGAAGGTGCACCAGAGTGGTAGTAGCTAAGCTGTAGGGGGCTAAGGAGTAAGTGGTAGGAGTCGGAAAGATTAATTTTTTAGAAGTGTTATTTATTTTTGAGAGAGAAAAAGTGCGAGCAGGGGAGAGGCAGGGAGAGAAGGAGACACAGAATCTGAAGCAGGCTCCAGCTCTGAGCTGTCAGAACAGAGCCTGATGCGGGGCTTGAACCCACCAACCGTGAGATCATGACCTGAGCTGAAGCCAGACGCATAACCGACTGAGCCACCCAGGAGCCCCAGGAGTTGGAAAGATTAGACTGTCAAAAATATGAAGAAAATGGGGTGCCTGGGTGGCTCAGTCCATTGGGGATCTGACTCTTGGTTTTGGATCAGGTCACGATCTCCTGGTCGTGAGATTGAGCCCCACATTGGGCTCTGTGCTGGGGCATGGAGGCTGTTCGGGATTTTCTCTCTCCCTCTTTGTCTGCCCTTCCTGCTCCTCTGTCAAAAATAAATAAATAAACTTATAATGTTATGAAGAAAATATGAGAAAGAGGACAAGCAGACTCAAAAGATGTTTTCCAGAAGGGGGAGAACTGATCCCACTTGTGGGAGGAATAAATATTACTTGTAGGAGAAATAAATAAATAATTCAAGAACAAAGTTACAAGATAAAGAGGGGGATAAATGACACAGCAAAAGTTCCAGAGGAGAAAGGTAATCAAGGGCACAAATGGAGTGGTTTGTCTTAGAAAGGAGGTTACGATCTCTGAATTCAATCAAGAGACGATTCTTCCCTGAGAACAGGAAACTTGAGCAATGGGGGAAAGATGGATAACCAGCTGTGAGAAACATGCTAAGTAGCCAATAAGAACAATGAAAATGGCTGAGTCGTCTGATACATCGCCAGGGCTTAGGATGGGAGAGGACATGGTCTGGATGGTCACTGGGACAAATGAGTCAGAGTGATATAGAGAGAAGGGTGGATGTAGATAAATGTACAGACTCCATTTCCGCCTCCTGATAACATGGGGCGGCTTTCCATACGTTTAGCAGCTGCAGCCTTTTGAATCAATATGTGGCCTGTGTCTGAGTGGACTCCCCATTCTGACAGCTCTAGAGCACCCCTTCCTCATCACAACTAGCAACCCCAGTGGCTGTCCTGGCTCCTGTGTCCCTCTTCTGGCAGCAGTCGATTACATGTGCATTTATTCATAAGCACCAATAGTTCCCATCAAAGCAAAGAGCTATCCCAGAGCAGAAGAGCCTGCTAGTCTGGGCCAGCTGGAAGATTTCAAAAGTGAGAGACACAAAGGAAATGTACTAGTCTCTGAGGCTACATGAAAACACAAGGCCCATTCTGAACCCTGTAACTGTCCCAACAGTGGTCCCGAGGAAGCCAGCAAGAGTCCCTTTTCTTCTCCACTGGACCTCTCTCATCCCATTCAGATTCTAACTAGCTGGAGCTCATGTTCACAAACATTCCCATCCCCTCTCTTCTTTCCTGCTGCTTAGAGAATAAATACTGGTACTTGAAGCAGGTTTACATTTCCTCCAATCAACAAACTGTTTAGGTATAAAATTTCTTTAATCAAAAGGATTGCTCTTCCCTCAACACAAATGCACACGTTAAAAGTAAAAAATATATATGAGAGAGACACATATTTACACAAATTAGAAACCACAGTCGCGAGTCCTGGGTTAGGGGTTGAGAGAATGGACATCAGGGGCAACTGAAGGATGGCTTCTCATCTGCTCTAGATGTCTCCCAGTCATCTCTCTGGCCATGGTGGGTAGACCAGGGTGGGACAAGGTACAGCTCCAGTCTGATGGCAGAGTTACTGGCAAACTGTGGCAAGGAGGTCCCTCTCCAGAGAGTTTCTTAGGAGCACTGGGGATGACAGGCGATGCTGTAGCAGGTAGAACTGAAGTGGTTGGGGCAGAGTGGGTGAAGGGCTGTACTCCATGCTGGACAAAAAGGATGATACCGATGCTGGCTCCAGTGCCTAAAGGACCGTGGCTCAGGGAAATGGTACCTGGGGAACTGAGGGGTGGGTTGCAAATTGGAGTGGTGTGGGTCCAAGTGAGGTGCATGGCTGGCCATTCTGTGAGGTGCCAAGGCTGCTTCGATTTCAACACTAGATGTCCTAGCTGTGTCTGGTCCATCTTTTCCGTGGGAGGTGCAGGAGAGGAAGCAGCTGGATGGCTGTGGTGGCTTGGAAAATGCTAGAAGGAAGACACAAGAGAAAAAAAAATACATGAGAGAGCTCTCAGATGAACTCCACTTGGTTGCTTAAAATTTTTCTTTCCTTGGGGACTCTGTCTGCAAGGCAAACATACCATGTTTTATGCAACAGATAATTTCCTGGCAGGCCATGATCAAGTAAAAATTTTAGTAACCTAATTAGACTTTCACTTACTTGACGAATACTTGCAAGCCTGTTACGTACCACATATATATCAAACACTGGACATCCAGGTGGGCAAAATAAAACAGTCCTGTAAGGTTTCACTATTTAAAAAATAGTTCATTTTAGAACTTATTTTTCAAGGCTGTTTTTAATATTTATTTATTTTTGGGAGACAGAGAAACTGAGTGTAAGCAGGAGAGAGGCAGAGAGAGAGAAAGAAGCAGAGAGAGAGAAAGAAGCAGAGAGAGAGAAAGAAGCAGAGAGAGAGACAGAATCTGAAGCAGGCTCCAGGCTCCGAGCTGTACAGAGCCCAATGCGGGCCTTTAACCCATGAAGCACAGGATCACGAGATCATGACCTGGGCCGAGATCATGACCTGGGCCGAAGTCGGACGCTCAACTGACTAGGCCACCCAGGTGCCCCGACTTCAAGCCTATTTTTAATTGGAATCATCATTTCCCAATTTGTATATTTAAAATTTTTTCATTTCCTTTGGTTGAATTGCTTAAGAAATGTAAATTGATATGCAGGCAATGGGGTGCCTAGGTGGCTCAGTCGGTTGAGTGGCTCTTTTGTTGTTGTTGTTGTTTTTAACGATTATTCGTTTTTAAAAAAGAGAGAGAAAAACAGAGTGTGAGTTGGAGAAGGGCAAAGAGAAAGGGAGACACAGAATCCAAAGCAGGCTCCAGGCTCTGTGCTGACAGCTCAGCTCCAGCCTGAACCCAAGATCCGTGAGATCATGACCTGAGCCAAAGTTGGACGCTCAACGGACTGAGCCACCCAGGCGTTCCAAGTGTCTGACTCTCTATCTTGGCTCAGGTCATGATCTCACAGTTTGTGAATTCAAGCCCTGCATCAGGCTCCGCACTGATAGTGTTTGGAGTTCTCTCTCCCTCTCTCTCTGCTCCTACCCCACTTGTGCTCTCTTTCAAAATAAATGAATAAACTTAAAAAAATTGTTTAAAAATATGCAGGCAAGAGGGGCGCCTGGGTGGCGCAGTCGGTTAAGCGTCCGACTTCAGCCAGGTCATGATCTCGCGGTCCGGGAGTTCGAGCCCCGCATCAGGCTCTGGGCTGATGGCTCAGAGCCTGGAGCCTGTTTCCGATTCTGTGTCTCCCTCTCTCTCTGCCCCTCCCCCGTTCACGCTCTGTCTCTCTCTGTCCCAAAAATAAATAAACGTTGAAAAAAAAAATTTTTTTTTAAATATGCAGGCAAGAATCCTCCTGCTTATTTAAAAACATTTTTTTGTTTTATTTATCTTGAGAGAAAAAAGAGAGCGCATGCACACTGCACACACAAGCAGGGGAAGGATAGAGACAGGGAGAGAATCCCAAGTAGGCTCCATGCTGTCAGTGCAGAGCCTGGCTTGGGGGGTCGATCTCACAAATGGTGAGATCATGACCTGAGCCAGAGGTTTAGCTGACTGAGCTACCCAGGCACTCCCTCTGCTTATTTTTAAATGAGTTATTCCCATAGCAATAATAATTGTGCTTGATTGAAAACAAGGACTGTCCATTATCTATAGGAGACTTTCCCCTCCCCATCATTTGAGTACCCCATAAACACACTGTTGTTTGAAGGCACAAAAAAATAGGTTACTTCTAGGGGCACCTCGGTGGCTCTGTTGGCTAAGTGGCCAACTCTTGATTTTGGCTCAGGTCACAGTCTCATGGTTCTGTGAGACTGAGCCCTGCGTGGGGATCTGCACTGACAGTGTACAGCCTGCTTGCAATTCTGTCTCTGCCCCTCCCCAAAGCGTGCTCGCTCTGTCTCTGTCTCTCTCTCTCAGAAATAAATAAAAAGTTTTAAAAAATGGGTCACTTCCACACTAAGTCTAAGAATCTATCCAACATGGGGCACCTGAGTAGCTCACTTGGTTAAGCATCCACCTTCAGCTCATGTCATGATCTCACAGTTTGTGAGTTTGAGCTCCGTGTTGGGCTCTGTGCTAACAGCTCAGAGCCTGGAGCCTGCTTTGGATTCTCTGTCTCCTTCTCTCTCTGCCCCTCCCCCACTTGTGCTCTGTCTCTCCCTCTCTCAAAAAAAAAAAAAAAAAAATCTATCCAACACTCCTTCTATAGGTGTTCCATGGCCACCCTCCTACCCTCTCGGTGATGTATTTGTTATGACCGGTCCTTGAAACCCACCCTTCCAGAGGGTTTGGAACAAAGTACTTGGGTAGGAGTACAAAGAAAGAGAAGGGAAGGGTTTCAGGGCAGCAGAGGAGAAAGGATTTGTAAAGAAAAACTAAAAACTCTTACTGCATAACTCATTTGGCCAGGTAAAAAGCCTTCTATAGAGGCACCTGGGTGGCTCAGTTGGTTAAGCCTCTGACTTCAGTTCAGGTTGTGGACTCATGGCTCTTGAGTTTGAGCCCAAAGTCAGGCTCTTGCTGACAGTACGGAACCTACTTCAGATCCTGTCTCCCTTTCCCTCCGTCCCTCCCCCGACACATGTGTGCACATGCTCTTTCTCAAAAATAAATAAACATTTAAAAAAAGTATTTAAAGGGGCGCCTGGGTGGCGCAGTCGGTTAAGCGGCCGACTTCAGCCAGGTCACGATCTCGCGGTCCGTGAGTTCGAGCCCCGCGTCAGGCTCTGGGCTGATGGCTCAGAGCCTGGAGCCTGTTTCCGATTCTGTGTCTCCCTCTCTCTCTGCCCCTCCCCCGTTCATGCTCTGTCTCTCTCTGTCCCAAAATAAATAAACGTTGAAAAAAATTTAAAAAAAATAAAATAAAATAAAATAAAATAAAATAAAAATAAAAAAAGTATTTAAAAAAAGTCCTCTGTATTCATGCAGAAAGCAGAGAAGCTGAAACGTGAGGAATAAGGTTAAACTTCATGGAGTGCTTTTTTTTTTTTTAAAGTAGGTTCCACGTCCAGTATGGAGCCCAATGTGGGGCTTGAACTCATGACTCTGAGAACAAGACTTGAAGTGAGACCAAGAGTCAGACGCTTAGCTGACCAAGCTACCCAGGTGCCCATTCATGGAGTTCTTTGTAGTGATACAGACAAAATAGAACAAAAACCATATAAGGATCAAGACAATGAAGGAACGTTGGGCATTCCCTCCCGTGAAAAGAAACTTATTGGCAAAAAGGAAGAGACTTAGAAGAAAACAGAAAGAACCCATTTCTCCATGTACACTTCATTCTCTTATTTCCCCACCTCTCTCTCAGGTTTACATGTTCTTACCTTGGTCAGTTTGTGCCTGCTACTGCCCAAGGATGACTTCTGAGCAGCTATACGAGGAAACCAAGTCTTTAACATCCCTTCCACCTGTAGCAAGGTTCCTAGGTAACGCTCCCTGTGAGAAAGACATTTACTTAAAATGCCATCAAGTGTGAAAAAGGCAACAAGACAGGATTGTGGACATCTCCTTTTAAGGAAATACTGAGGAAAGAACCAGGAGAACTCACCCCATCTGGGGCTTTTGCAAAACACCTACAATACGCTGGATCCTGTCCATTGCCACGCTCTGCTGGAAACTGCTCAATCCTGGGGTCAGGGAGAAGGAAAGACATGAAGGATTGAGATGCAACAATTTAGTCAGGTAAAGGAAGAACAAAGCATGGTTAAAATAGATTCACCCAAAGAAATGAAATCACAGAAGCACAAAAGAAATAATGTAAAGATTAAAAAAAGAATAAAGCTTTAAATGCAAAGATTTAAAAGAAATACACATTTAAAACATCAAGAGAGAAAAAGAGGAGAACCTAGCCCAAATAATTGCAACTAACCAAATAATTACCTCTCTCAAATCGACCCATCTTCAGCCCATTCAGTAGGTCTGTGAGAGGGCGGATGAAACCTTGGAGCTCTTTACACTGTAGGAAAACAGGACAAAGGCTATGGGAGGGCTGAGAATTGCCCACACACCAGTACTGTTATTCCCCACTTCACAGGGTCCTTACTAGCCATCTGGGTGCTAAGCCATTCCAGTATTGTCTCCTTTCCCCTGCTCTTTCTTACCTTCTGAGCAAAAAGCAGGTCTCCTTCTGTGATACAACCCTGGATGTTTACAGTGGTCTGTAATTCACCGTCTCTTGATCTTTTGACCCCAGATCCTGCCATAGGAGAGGCCAAGCCCCGCTGTTCCAAGTAAGATGTTGTATGTTGGTTGCTGGAGACCTTGGGCCGTTGCCTGCAGCGGATAGGACCCGGTCGTGGCCGAGAACCTCCCCTCTGCCCAACAGTGTCTGGCCTGGGGCCATGGGCCCCTTTGTCCTCCCCCTCACTATCGGAGGGGAGACCAAAGTCACTGTTCACTGGGGAGGTGGAAAAAGAGGAAGAGAGAGAATAGGAAGAACAGGAAGAAACGCTAGATGGAGAATCCATAGGTTCAGAAGCAGGGGCTGGAGAGCAGCTCCCGGAGTACCCAAAGATCGGGACCTGCAACTGAAGAGCAAAGCAAGGGAGCATGTCACCATAATCTGAAAATTAGGAAATGGACTGGGAGACTGGGGTGTACTGCATGGGATGATAAGATCTCTTCTCTCCTCCCCAGTATCACCTGTCTCAGAGCCGACAAAGTCCTCTCCTCCGCCTGCCCCCCTCAATTAAGTACCTGGACTGCCCCTATGGGCTCCGCAGAGCAGCCCTTACTTAGTCTGACGCAGACTCTGTTCTTACCTCCCTCTGTTCAGAGTAAATTACCTGACTCGACACCTTCCGTCTCCCCACCCTGAACATTTGTTCGCCAGGTCTGTTCCCAACCTAACCCCGCAGCAAGGGCTACGGCGAGCCCGAGCCGAGCCGTAAATCTCCGGTAAGGTAACCGAAGCCACCTAGTGACCCTGTAGGGCCTGCTCCCCACAGGAACCTCCCGCCTCTTTCCAATCTTTCCAATCCGGAGCCCTGCACCAGGACCCTCTACAGTCGCGCCTGCCACGTGATGCTATCCCTCCCAATGCCCAATTCTGCTTTCGGTCCCTAAACCTACTCTCTCGGGGTCTGATCTTCCCGCGCGCGGATGGCTTCCCGGTTCTACAAGCCTCCTCACCTGCGTCGGGTCTGCTCAGCCCAGGCTGCCTCCGGCTTCTCCAACTCCGTCGCTCTCGGCTACCCACCTCCGCCTCTCTCCCACTGGGTCCCGCCCCTTCCCCCTCCCAGACACGTGCGGCGAGGCACGTGCCTTCCCCCTGCGAACACAGACCTCACACTCTCATTGGTTGTCTAACCGGTGGCACGTGACTCCCGCGCCTGACTTTCACATCCCATTTGCTACAGCCTACTAGGGGCTCGGCCAATAGAGACCCAGTTAGGTGACGATTGGCTGGAAGGGAAGGCTTCCGTGCTCCGCCCCTACATGCGGCTCCTGACCGGGACCCGGTGAGGAGAAAAGGCGGAGGGTGGAAGAAGAGTGGAAAAGGGCGGAGCCCGCGGTCTTAAATAGGATGGTGGTGGGCAGGAGACGTGCGGTTGGAGTGCACGGACGGGGTGTGTGATGTGAGGCGCGCGTCTTGGGATGTGGGACTCCGGGCTCCTCTTCGGTAGCAGACTCCCCCCTCCCCCTTTATCTCCCCTCCAGCTGTTAGAGCCTCCGCTCACGAGGGCAGCACGTGGAAGCCAGCAGCAACTTGGGTCTGCAACGTGTGTGAGAGAATGGCTGTATGCTACTGTGTAGCCTCCCCCCTCTGGGCCGCGCGGCCCTCGTGACTCTCCGATCTCTGGCTCCCTTTCCCCGCCTCCTCCTCCTACAAGTTGGGTGCCTCCTGCCCTGCTGGGTGAAGAGGGTGGGGACTGCCGCCGAGAACACCGCGTCCTCTCCCAGACTCCCACTGGGGCGGCTCCTCCGGCCCTTTCCTTACATAACCCGCCACGCACGTTACCAGCTCAGATGCCAGTCGGCCACGACTGTAGAGGTCAAAGCTGAGCTCGGGTGTTCCTGACTTTTCTATCCAGGCTCCTCCGGCCTTGCGCCCTGAATTCCGTGTTCCCTAACGTAGAGAACGGAGTATGGGTAGGTGTGATGATACCTTCATTTCCTTTATTTGTACCCTGGAGAAGATTCGGAAGGCTTGGAAGGAGGGAGGGTGGTAAGTTGGGAGTTCACAGAGTCCGGAATGGACTATTCGCTGCCCCCTGTAGTACTGAAAGTACAGTGCGGAGAAGGGGATAGGGGCTCAGGGACGGTTTGCTCATAGAAGGTGAGACACCGAAGAGACCGCAAGGGGGCAGCCCAGTTCTGATTAGGGTCTCGAGGATAGAGAAAATTAAAATGTGTCCCTGCCTGCCCTAATTACGCACTGGAAAAGGCACATTGTGGGGGGTGGGGGGTGTGAGTGGAGGAGGGTGTGAATTTTAAAAATCTATTCTAAGTAGTTTTTAATATTTTACATATGTTTAACAATGTGCTTATTATACAAAAAGGAAAAAGTGTTCTACATAAACCTCAACTCTCTTTTCCCAAACACAGCCTCAAAACCATGTGTAATAAAAGAATTAGACGGAATTGTCTGTGGTGCTCTTCTCCATTCTTCACAAAATTTCAGGTTGATTCACAGTCCTAATTATTCCCTCTCATTCTTTTGCCAGCTGACACCCTTTCTAATCTACCCTTCCTACCCCCCATATCCTGGTGCTCTCTTTAGTGTTGTGAGTTTAGAACAGAGCCTCTCAGGGAGTAGAGAGTAACCAGATTATTTCCTTTATTTATCTTCCAAATTCCTCTTCCCAAATCCCCATCCGAAGATTTGTAGCAGCTTTCTTTTTCCTAAAAAAAGCAAAGAAAGGGAAAAACACCAGGCTCAGGTGGCTGAGGAAGCGCCCCTCCGGGCCCCCCACCTCTAAGAAAACTCCCCATATTTCAGATTCCAAGCTAGATTTCCCCCTGACGTCTCCTGGAAGATGTGTCCCCTCCCTTGCTCACTCCTTACTCTGCTAAATCTCTTCACACACACCCCCCATTAGTTATTTAGAATCCCAATTTTAAATTCCTTCCCTATAGTACAGGCCTCTTTTCCCTCCTTTTGTCTCCACCATCTGTGCTCTACTTTAGGGAACCAACCACCACCCCTACAAGCCTCTGAACTTTGCCTCTAGACTCTGCCAGGTTGTAAGGCCCCTCCCATTATGCCCTCTGGCAACCGCCATATCTTGAACCACCTCCTGGCTGGAACCAGCTTTGATTCCTCAAGGCAGACTGGAAATCTGGAGAGGTTTTTTTCTCTATTTCATCTGCTTCTGCTGTACAAGGTGCTGAAGTCCTCCCAGTTCAGAAAAAGTAACGACTCTTGTTTGAAAAGTCTCTGCCTCAACATTTCCTAAACCTCTTTGAAATTAGATAAGATTTTTCTAAACGAGATCCTTCTTCCTTTTAAGTAGCTGAGAACTGACCAGGCTGGAAACATTAGCCAGAGATACTGGTAAAAAAAAAAATTAGTTCACTGATTCCCCCAAGGCCAGTGGCTGCACTCTCACCTTCTACATGAAATACATCCCCCCCTGAACGAGGGCCCAGGACAGGAGGAGGGGAACAGGACTCTGCAGACTGGATACAGCATCGTTCAGATCTGGACTCTGCTAAAATACAGACATCCCCCCACGGT